>NC_092593.1:30652500-31902500 GCF_047663525.1 Anas platyrhynchos | reverse complement strand
GCAACCTAATTGATTTAAAAAGCGTTGCAAAACCAAGTTCTCGTTCATTTTTTTAATCACTTAAACTGTGCAGACTTTGCTTAGACTTTAAAAGATTATTAATGAGTTTCGTGATCATTTGCATGATCATTGAAAGGTGTCTCGGTTCTGTATTGACATTACCTTATAGCGATCTTCCAGCGGAATACCTCAAGTTAATTTAATGCTCGTCAGGGTTTCCAGCAGGCAGAGACGCTTCTGTAGCTAGAAGTGCCAAGCCACTTGGAGCGGCAACTCTCATACCCACTGGTGTGATTTGCTTACTCGGGTGGTCCCATCTCTTAAAAACAAGCAACAAGATGATATCATTTTAACAATAAAATGGATTTGACACTTTATTTCTTTCTAAACTGTACAATAAAAATGCCCAAACTTTCACTGTAGATTTACACCACCTTGATTCCAACTATCAGCTGAATTGCTTTTTAGTGTCTGATGTCCATCTACTCTGGATACGTGCAGCCTCAGTGTGCTCTTCTGTGTTGAGAGTTTGACTGAAATTTTAGAATATAGTTGGTGTGAGTCTATTTTACCTTGTACTGTGTCAGATTTTGGATGAAGCTGCTCTCTTAAACCAGACTTAGGAGCTAACATACCAGGAGTGTGTGGTCTTTCTGCCAGTGGTCCTGGATAACTGACATCTAATTAATGGTGGGTGCTCAGCTGGGCTTTGTAGCACAAATGTTAATGATGCCAACGTGCCCTCTTGTCTTCTTGCATACCGAGCAGAAAGTGACCACAATCTATTCCTCAGCCTGTTGAAGCACTTAAAAAAAATTTTCTATTGTTTGCTGAAGAAGGCATCAAGGTATGGGATGATGTGTTTGAAGTGATGGTGATTCAATGCATTACCTTGCAGTTTTTGAACGTTGTATTTTTCTAGAATCACTATTATTTAGCCCAGGATAAATCTCCCAGGCAAGAAAATCCTTCTAATGCAAGTTCTGATATCTGTAGGCCATGATTTTAACATCACCACCTCTGACACCTCATGTGAGAAATAAACCACAGTCTACTTTATTTTATTGTTGTTACAGAAGTTAACACATTTTTAAATGATCCTAACTGACTTGCACTTTTCCTATCTGCGTAGCTGTTCACACTACTGCAGAAGTGAAAGCAACGCTCACCCAAATGTGAGATACATATCAAAGCTTTTCTAATTATTGTAGACAGCTAGACCACAATGTGAAGACTTCATCCGATGAACATTTGGCCTCTCGTGTTTTGATTCCTCCCTTGTGTAAAGCATCTTACCGAGCTCGCAGCTCTGCAGGGTCTGAATTTGATCTTAATGAGGGGAGAAGCAGTAACACTGTAAATGGAAGGCTCGTAGCAGTTAGGACTACAAAATGTACAGATGCTCTTTATTAAGACCACAGGAACAAAACTGTTTTTCTTGTACTGAGTACAAACAAAAAGGCCTGCTGTCGCTTAAGTCTTTTTAATACCGTGTTATCAGTAGCTGAAGTCACTTATTTTGCTGTATTGGTCAGCCTAGCAGATGGCTTATCGTGACATGTACCTCCATAAAGATGATTTGACTTGTTTGAGAGCTATACGAGAGACTTTGTGGCATATCGGTCATCTCGTACACCTCTCTTAATTGCTCAGGAGAAATATCTTTCTATTTAGGATTTGAAAAAAGCCAATAAAGTTAATGATCAAGAAAGTACTGTTCCTTGAGTACACTGGCACGTCTGTTCTGGGGGATGTGCTGTAAAGAAATGGGATATGAGCGAGGAGCACAATTAATCTCATTCCTCATAAACCGGTGATGTGAGGATATCCTTAGCAGAAGTGACAGTGGTTTGAGGTTTTACTCAGAAAACTGGTTGTCACATGTAATCAGCAGGTGCAAGGACCAGATTCAGCTTGCTTAAATGCTTTTAAAAACCAGAAAACCCAGAAATTCAAGCTGCCATCCAGTATTTCTGAAAACCTGATAGGTGAACTGTTCTTACAGGCATGAAGTCTGCAGGAATCCAAATGCAGAGGTCCAGTGGGGAAAACAGACAGCTTAGGAACATGCAGCACTGTTTTTCAGTGTATTAAATAAATACAGTTTTATTTCACAGTAGCTTTGGTAGCGATCTATTCAGTTAAATTATCTAATTGATTTGGGAATCCTGGATTTGCAACTGATTTTGAACTGGCCATAGAACAAAATCCTTTTTCTGTCACCTCGATGCAGTCCTACTGCCCATTCGTGTGGCTCTGGAACAGAGACTGTCATCACTGGGGCATTTCTAGCCAGAGTTTAGGCTCTCTCTGGAGGTACCTTTTCTCCTTCCTTGCCTATATGTTTTTGTAGGGTGCCCCTGATAATGTAGAGGTTCAGGTTCCTTTTAAGAATGGAGCTGTCTCAAGAGGGAGACTATTCTGTGTACGAACACCTACATTTTAAGTTTGGGATAGCACATGGGTAAATCATATGGGTCTGTTTGCATCCATCGGATCCTCCGTTTGGATCTTCTCTGGAGTTAAACTGTTCGAGTGATCAGCAATACAAGAACTGAAATTGAACATTTCTCGCACAAGTGAAATTCTGTTTGTATCAGAAGTTATGGTTTGTGTGCTGGCACCATTAACCTGCTTTGTGGAGTTAAGATGAAAAGTGAAGTTATGATCCATGAAGGATATCAGTACTTCAGAGTGCTAGACTGAGCTCTTTTTGAGAAGAAATCCAGGACTATTGCAAGTTTTGCAGACTCCAACTGGAGTGTGTTTCATAGGTAGGCAGGGCACCACGAAGCAAGCCAGGGAGAAGCAAATAGAAATGAACCAAGTGTTTTTCTGCTTTTCGTCAGAACTTTGGTAAATCAAGTTTGCTTTCACAAAATGTTTAGATTTAGAGAAGCTGGAAGAAAATAATAAAACCCAAACAGTGCTCAGCAGATGTGAGTGTTCACTTTTGAAGGAGAGGGTTTTTTTTTCCCCTTTGTTTCAATGCTTAGCTCTTGGCAAGTGTAGCGTAGCTCATCATAATTCCTCACAGTGGCTGTGTTGGTAGCACTAGGGGAGTTGCTTATTATGCACACGATGTTCATCTCGCTGCTGCCTCTTCCTTCACTCTGTTTTTGTCTTTTGTGTCTTTTCATAATCATCAGCTGGGAGCTCTTGAGGCAGAGACCTTTTGTTTGCACAACATCTTGCAAACCGGGCTACCTGGTACTAATTGGGGCATCCGCAGGCTGTCCTAGGTAAACAAAAAAGGAAATGTAGCAACTTGAACTAATTTTTCTTCACATTTAAGAACAAATTGATTTAAAATACCTTCTTTGTCCTGGGAAGCAGCCTCTTGCCTTTTGTGCTTGTTCTCCATGGGGAACACTTAAGAAATGTCTAACTTTAAACACTTACATGGCCGTTTCACAGTGTAGTATCAAGGCAAACTGAAAAACTACATAAATCCAAGCTGCTTAGTTAGTGATCTTCAAACTTGCATATACAAAGAAATCTTTCTGGCCAGACTATTTGATAGGTAGTGGTTTAGATAATGTAAATGTATGTATTAGCATCTGCTGCAGCACTGAAATTTATATGCAGCTTTAGCTTTGGGAGCCAATGGTAATGGAAATTTTGTGCACATCTTCCCTATTTATTTTTATTTTTTATAAGATTATAATTTCACTAGTTTTTCACTTGTTTTCATGAGGCTTGTGAGGAAAGAGCAGCACACACTTTCTAATGTCTGTCAGAACTATGTTTCTCAAGGCTGATTGATTGACTTCTATGGCTGTACGATAGTTTTAGGCTGTCCAGAGAGGTTTACCAGACAGACTCACTGGTAAACTTCTGAAAAATGCTGCCTTACTTCTCTCCTTTATATCACAGCCTCTGCTGGCACACTTCAGCACGCTGTTATGTGTTGTTATACATCCTAAATGTGTTATCTAACCAACTGGTTCTGAACTATGGCAGTTGCTGCCCAGTAAGGTTGAAATGGTGCTTCTGCATTTCACTCCTCCTTCCGTTGGGGCAGGAGTGTAGGAACAGGCTTGTGCTTTGCCCCTTGTGCTATAGTCCTGAGATATTAAGGGAGAGAGGAGGTTGGCACCTTTCAGTGACAGAGTGAAGGATAGCATCAAATATCTCTTTGGATACTTGAAAAATCAAAAATACAATTCTCTTTTTTGGTCATGTATCTTTTCATTTCTAAAAAATAAATAAAAAAAAAAATCAGCTGACCAACGCTATTTCTATTGTCTTTTCAAATGGCAGATCTCTAGTAAGTGTAAATTGGCACCAGTCTGCTGAAATAAATATTATCATGCTTCATAATAGCTATAAGTGTCAAAGTGGAGGTTGTAATGAAGAATTGCATGAAATCTGGAGACTTGGCACAATAAATAAGGTGAAGAAAGGCTTAGGACATGGTATCATCTGGGAGGTTATTTTTGGATTTGTAGGAGGGTCGGCTAGATAATTCCCCTAATTTCAAGCAAGAGAAAGGAACATATTTGGAGCATGGCTTGTTGCTTTGCTGCTGTCCTTTCTGTTATAAAGGCAATATGAAAGCATGATTTCTTAGACTTCTAACAGGATATGTTTTACAGTATCCAGCCTTCCTGGTACAAATGCAGTGTTGGGCTTGTTTCCATAACTTATCAGGGTAATGTTTTCTGTGCTTTTGTAGTAAAAATTTCACCTCTGTTTAACCAGCTCCCCTGCTGATTCCCATTGATCTCGATACCAGATAGCAAGTTGTATGAAAACAGAGTATTGTTACTTGAAAAGAAAGATCAATGATCCAATATGCGTGACTCTTACATAGGGTACTACAGGAGGAAGAAAATTTCCCATATTGTAAAAAAATAAATTATCTTGTCTTTGATTATCTGTAGCAGGTAGTCAGGTACTGTCTGAGAAAAACCTGTATAATACATCATGCAGAAGCTCACTGCCCTCTTGCTCTAGTGATGAAATATCTGATGTAAGAGTAAGTAATAATACAGTGGTCAGTCTCAGAATAATATTCTCATTTTCTTCTGTGATCAAAATTGAATCAACATAAATTGTATGGATTTGTGCTTGCCAAATATTTCACTTGTACACCTTTTCTCATCCAAACATGACATTTAACTCTTCACTGTTAGAATATTCTAATGTGTCTACTAGCTTCGTCTTGTGGACAAAGGGAGGGAGGACTAACACCCTCTGTGTTGAAGTAATGTTTTATATCATTATTTTTTGAGAAATCTTGTCTAAAAAGAGTATCACAAATTAAACTTGAGTTCTACTACCGATCTTTGAAGCTCTGGGGAGGGGAACCAGGTTGTGCCTTAGTTTCTTGACTGTGGTAATCATCCTTGCAGAGAAACTCAGATTGTTCTGCCTCAAAAACTGTATGGCATAATTCTCTGCCTCTACTGAAGACCATTTTTTTTCTCTCAGCCTTTATACATACTCTAAGAAATGTTAATGCTGTCTTCTTCATTCTCTTTGTTAGCCCACCACAACTAAACCTTCACAGGAGTGAGGGGGACCTAGTGAGGCAAAAGCAGAAGTATCCCCTCTGCTTGGGAAAATACATGTACTGTCCTTGAAATTCATGCTTTCAGAATACCCATATGTGAAGCTCAAGTGCCATTCAAGTACTGTGAAGTGTATTATGAGGGTATAAATTCAATTTCTAATTTGCTACTCTATGTTTATGGCCGCAGGTCAGAAACCCAGTTAAAATATTCACCATGGTGAAATTAATATAGCCACTGGAGATGTCTGATTAGCACAGATGTTTCTAAGTGAATCCTTTACACCTGCAATCTCGATTTAATTGGAAACTGCTGAAAATAGCAACACGTGGAAGGGTGCGAGTAAGACTTGCCTAACTCATGTTCTGTAGCAATTCTCAATAACATACAACTACCTCTACGCTAACTTTTGGGCATGAAGCCTTGTTGGAGATATCCCTACACAAAGCACATGTAGCTGATGTCTGGCTCATGCAAAGTGTCAGTCAATATCTAACGTTTGTTGTGCTTTCTCAAACTAAAGAATTAGATTGTCCTTCTGTTCTCCTCTTGTTTTTTTTTGTTTTTTGTTTTCCTCTTTTTGCAATCCCTCTCCCCCTTCTCTCTCTTCTCTCTGATAAAAATATAATTTGCCAGAAACTTATTTTCAGGAAAGTGATGCATATAAGAAAAATACATTGCACCAGAAGGTCTTCCTAGATACATATATCTAAAGCATGGATATTTTCACTTGATATCCCGAAGAAGACTAAAGTAAGCATGAATGTTAGACATTCTTAAAGTAGATTTAAACTTCCGTTCATCTTTTTTTTTTGTCCTTCCCTTAGGAGGAAGCAATCTCTTTAAGTGTGACTGCATTGTTAAGCATTCCACGGATCCACAGTTCCTTTCTATAATGAAGAGGGATGGGACTGAGAGAATGCATTTCTCATGTTTATATTTTTCTAATTTTCTAATTCACTAGAAGCTGAGACATATGAAGATGTAAAATTGTACTTTTCAAATAATTCAATTAAAGGGCTGTGTTTCTTTACATAATCTCCTAATGTGGATAATTTAATTCCAAATATTGAACAGTGTGAATGGTGTGTTGAGGGATAGAGCCACTAGCATTGAGAAAACGTTTATTTTTAGTTTCAGGTCAAGTTCAGAGCTAACATAACGGAGAGCTTGTAGGATTATACTTAGTGAAATGAGGATTATCATCATCAGTGAGGAAGGAGGTGTTTTTCGTAGATTTATTACTAGGTTTTGCACAAGTAGAGATTTGTAATCTCAAGTGGCATTGCATGCAAAGACCAAAAGAAGGCAATATCGCTTCCATTGCTGATCTGAGAAATGGAGGTATGATCACTGATACATTTGCTTCATGTGTACTGAGGGCTGTGCTGAGCAGGGCTGAAGGACTCACCAGTGAGGAGATGAAGTGCACAGTTCATCATTTAAGGTTACAGAGGACAGCACTGAACATTGCATCTGACTTCACATCTACTGCGATATTTTTCAAACATTTCCAAAAGTGTTTTTTTGGTGTCAGAAAAATGTGTTTAATTCTCAGAACCAGCTGTGGTTTTTGCCATGACTCCCTGAGGAGGGAAGCACAGAGTGAGGTGCCTGTCTCTGCTCCCTGCTAACTGCGGGCAAGATGTGCAGGAACAGCTCAAAGCTACTCCGATGATGTTCAGACAGGACATGAGGGAAAATTTCTTTACTGTCAACGTGTTCAGACACTGGAACAGGCTTCTGAGTGAGGTGGTTGATGCCCCATGGCTGTTAGTGTTCAAGAGGCATTTGGACATTGCCCTCATTGTGCTTCAGCTTTCAGTTAGCCCTGAAGTGGTCAAGCAGCAGGACTCGATGACCTCTGAAGGCCTCTTCCAGCTGAGCTATTCTATTCTAAAATTACCATTTCTGAGTTCAACCCATAATTTATCAACCAGTGCTCTGGATTTTGTTTCATGGGGATTTTAATCCCAGAAATAAGATTAAAGCAGGTCTACGGATGTGAGGGGCTTTCTTACTGATGTGAGACCTTTGGTGTAGGGCTATATGCCATCTACTCTCCTCCAGTGAGGATGAGGGATCACACTGTTTTATTTCAGACAAAGCAGGAAAGAAGCGTAGTGTTTGGGACCAGCCTGTAATGTGTGAAGAAGCATACGTTGGTTGCTTGAAAGTGAGGAGTTGAGAATGTGTAGATGGGTGAACTTGGTTCTGCAAGAATAGACACTACTCATTCTGGGGTCACCCTCTCGTAATTTTTTAGGTTCTTTGCTGGTTGTTGGCTCTTACTTGATGGTTTCCTTATACTAGTGCACTCTCTTGCTCTGAGTCGAGCTCGTTTTGTGGCATTAAGTCCCATCACAGTGTTTATTGCCTATTTCTGCCAAACACTTATGTATTTTGCCTGCTGGATAGGGATTGTGGGTGGGATTTTGCTGGGTGAATAAATAGTTCTGCATTCCAGTTTATTTAAGCTGCTGTTTAATGTATAATGACATGATTTCGTTTTGACAGATGAATGTTGTTTCTGTAGATCTGCAGTGACATTGCTCCATTTTGACTTTGTGCTGTCAGCTTGGTACATTTATCCTGACATTGTTGTATTTCATCTTGATACCATATTCTTGATTTGACATTGCAATGCCACCTCCATAAATTTGTATTGACGTTCTTAACTCATTTTCTTGGTATTTTTCAAAGTGAATGAAAGCCTGACACAGTTAGAATTGGGAGCAATATAAAGGCAAAATTGTGGAGATGTATCACAGAGGAATGAAAAGGGCAGAGATGGTTCTTGGCAGGGAGAAACCAGTTGTGTGAGATGCATGGATGGTGCTTACGGACTGCAACGTGACATTCTGGTAGGGGACTGAGTGAGAAATAAATGTATTCTGCTGGCATGTCAGTGCAGTTTAAACTTTTTCAGCTCCTTTCCAATGACTCCAAATGAAATTCAAATAGTCATGCCACAGAACATGCTCTGTTGAAAATACTCTCGCAGTTCAGGATCACATAATCATTGTCTCAGCACTGCATGATTGCTGTTATGGGAACAATCGTTTCCCCTGGATATCATTATTGATTTAGAGCTTCACATCAATACCCAGATTTCACCATGTGATATGTGAGCAGACAGATGATATCATCCTTTCCTCTTTTTGGTTTCTCAGTGGCTGCGTATTACTGCTGTTCAGATAAGAAAGAAAGCTACATGGCTTGCATGTGTGTAAAGGTTTTGCTGCGATTTTTTATGGGAATATGTACTATGGGGTGTATATACCCTTCAGTACACCCACTCTGCACCCTGCTTAGTGTACCCTGGCTTCGTTATAATTGTGGTGAGTGTAGGCTTGTGGGTGCCCACAGGTAGGGCTGCAGAAGACTGGTTTGAGCATTTGTTCTGACCCATGTATTTTTAGATTTTGTGTGGTTTATGAAGTGCTTTCAGTCCCAGTAGCAGTGGCTGAACAAAACATACATATACTGTTTCATTATCATCTGTATTTTAAAATAACAGGGTTTTTATTTTGGGGTTAGGTTCTTACTACTACTTTACTATAAATACATTGTGGCACTACTCTTTCTTGTTGATCTTGTTGAGATTATTCAGGAATTTCCTGGGTTCAGAAATACTAAAGAGAGGTTAATTAGAAAATAATATTTTAACCCTGTGCGTATTGTCTACTGCGTTCTGTGCGCTGTGTGCTTAATGTGAAAGTTGTTCAAACTTTTCCATAAAACATAGCAAATACTATGGCCATGATACAGAGCCATTATTGACCTTTAAATTGTGCAGTTAAAATCAATCTTCTTTTTTCTTAAAATGAATGTTTCAGTAATATATAATGCCTAGGACTTTTTTTATCAGATGTCTTGCCAAGTTAATTTTTATCTCAAATATGAGCATATTTCATCAAAATAATGTGAAAATAGAGGCAAAGTCAATGACATCCTTGCGCTTCTCTCCGTTTTGCCATCATAAAATCCTGAATCCTACTCCAGATGATTAGTAAATAAGATGAAGTAATTTAGCTGAGAGAATTGACTAGCTACAGTGCATGAACTGTAATTGTGATATTAATGTCAAATAGAGTTTAGTCATTTTCTGTTAGATTCTGCTCTTGAGCATGAAGTGCTTTTCCCTCTGAAACCTGTAAGAGCTGTGTGTATGCAAATAACCAGAACCTGGCTATTGAGGTCCCAGCCAGCAAAATGCATTTTTGGCCTGTGAACTGGAAAAAAGTTCACGCATTCCCTTATCCTTTTCCCCCTGAAAGGATTCCATAATATGAAGGTCTTAATACCTGTTGCTGGAGGACAAAATCTGGGTGTGAGGAAGAACGTTTTGCACCATGAAGACAGCTGAGCACTAGGGCAGGTTGTCTAGAGAAGTTGTCAGTGTCTGGCCTTCAAGTTTCCAAGATGCGGCTGGATTAAGTCTTCAGCAGTGAGAGTTCAGATGTAGCAACACCATAGGTCAAAGGCAATGCAACTTGCATGAGATTTTTTTCCTTTTTCATTTTTATAAGGCAATGAAGGTCCTGTTTTAACTCCATGTTCATCTCCCTAGCCCAGCAGAGTCATCACTGTGGCTCTCCACTGGTTAGCAAGGTGTCCAGCAATTGCAGACTGAAGAAAATATACAAGAAATTTCAAAAATGTTGATTTCACGTGCAATTTTCTTTTCTTAAGATCACTAATAGGCATGGCAAAATAATGGGCTAAACATGTAGCATGAGATAACAGTAGGAGAGAATGGATGCGTCTGTTCCAGTCTTTGCTGACTTTTCTCTGGTATCCATTCCAAGTTCATTAAAACTTTCTTACCATAAATACGTTGCTCACTGAAATTAAAAAAGAGAAGCTGGGAGTGAAGAGAGTAGAGCCAAATCACTCCAGTATGTTACCATCCCTAAAATTAAAGGGATATGCTTGCAATGTCTGCCAGAATCTGCAAGATCTTACAATGTGCTGAAAGTGAGGAAGGTTCAAAAGGTTCTTTGGAATAGTGTTTAATGTGTCCACTTCAATATTTAGCATGGCTACTGCTGTGTAGATCTCGAACTGTGTCAAAAGGCTTTTTCACTGGTTTGTTGCTGGCCTTCAGCATCTTTCAGTAAGGTAGGTCAAATGATAAAGTGTCAGTAACATTGCTATATTTTTTTTCATTTCATTTTTTTCATTTCTTTCAAACTTAAAATTAATCAACAACTTCTGCTTGCTCTTCCAGTATGCTTACAATAAATATTATTAATGGGGGTTTTCTATTTTCCACTTAACCTGTTTCTTCCTTTAGGGGAGATGAATCGTTCGATTCTCTGACCCTTCACCTCATAATTCTTGTTTAGTTACAGGACAATGGGTGCTGGTGTTAGACCTAAATTAACACATTTTAAAAGTCAAGTAGCATTCCAGCCCACCAAATTCAGATTGCTTACCACCATGTGTGTCTGGTTTTTAAACCACAGTGCTCTTCCAGCAGCATGGCCTCCAAGATGCCAGTTTTACTAAAGCCTTTGAATTAGTTTCTCATTTACTTTGAGTTCCAGTTTCAATTAGGCCAAACTTGGAAGAAATTACTGGCCTGCTGCAAAGATTTGGGGAACAAAAGGAGATGAGAAATGACTTTTCCATCAGGTGTCTAAACAAATTTCACTCAGCGTTTCAAGTGGTCACGGTTAAGCTGGGTTGCAGCCAGGCTGGGCTTGTTTGCTTCTTTTCCTGCTTAGTGGCAGGGATGTTGAAAATATCCCACAAACTTCTGGATGACTGTAAGTCAAGTTCCCCTTTGAGAGGTTTTCTAATCATTGTTTACTGCAGAACTGCAGGAGAGCTCAGTGCAGAAGATATTAGTGTAGAAAAAGCTGATACTTTTAGATCTATGGGGAACCATACGGATATGTCCATTGGCTATCTGCCAAGGGTGTCTATAGATGCCTCAAAATATGTTTTTCCTACTGTGGTTGCTATTGGAAATCTCCAAATGCAGCACAGCAGTTGCACTGAAGTAGCCTCTAACAATACACGGCTGGTCTGGAAGAGTGCTGCTTGTACAGGTCACTAAGCCAGGAAGGACAAGGTGCTTTGCGCTTCCAGGATTTCCATTTCTATAGTAGTGTGAATTTACAAGTCTTTTTATTCTTTTGTTCTTCTTTTTTTTTTCTTTTTTTTTTTTTCTTTTTTAATTTCTTCTGTTTACATAAGATAGCATCTGAAATTGCCTGGCTTTATGCTGTACTTAAACCAGACGACATCTGTAGTAACTGTTTGGTAATGAGTGTAAAACTTTGACAACAAAACTGCTTAGAATATATGAAGAATAAACCCATGAATTTAAAAAATGAGAGAGAAGGGAAGAAGGAGAAGAAGTGAAAAGGAAAGATTACTCTATTAAAATACAAATTCATTAAAACATAAACACACAATTCTGTTAGCCATACATCCTGCAACCATGAGAAATGTTACATGATTTTGCTGAAAATGACTGGTAATGCTGTAGGCCCTAATTCTGTAATCACATTTGTGAAAACACTCTTTCCTTTTCAAGCCAATGGTGCAGCGTTTGTCTTTACAGATCAGTTTGCCACTAGTCCAGTCAAAGGAATGTATTATAGCATCAATTTTGACCAGAACTATGTGTTGTTAATATAACCTGTTTTAAAAAGTCCTTGGCAGACACTGGTATTTTAAGAAAAGCATTCCCAAATCATTTAAATTTAGAAAGCCAGATTTTTATTTTTTTTTTATAAAGTGTGTGATAGCTTTCATCTAGTATAATTGTCATGTCATTGGATTTATTAGTTTTTAGTTTTTTGTTTCCTGGCTGTTTTTTTGGGTTTCTCTGTATTTATTTTCTAAACCGTAGTGTGTATTTGGGCAGGTGGAGGGGAAGGATTAGTTATCTATCTGGTATCTGATAAGAGATGGAAATAATTTGATTTGAACATGCTTAATTACTTGATACCCAGATGACGATTAAATTATTCCTATTTCATAATGATACATTATAATTTTCCCCTCCGATTTTGAATGTGAAGGGAATTGCTTTGCCACCTATAAAAATGAAAACGGTCTGTAGCAAAACAACATTCAGATAAGTCTCTTAAGTGCTATTACGCAAAGGCTTTTTCTTGTTCGTGTATTTACATGTAGCACAGCGCATACCCTTTGTTACTCTGGCATTACAAGCAGTAGTCTTTGCAGAGTCTATACTAAGCAGCAAAACAATGATGCAGTCGTATATATAACAGATATTTTACTTCTGTCAGCCCAATTCATGCTCTTTTTCAGTGAAATAATGTTACTACATTTTTACTTGATTCCCGTGATGGCGTCTTTGTGAGCACCAGGGCTGTACAGCTCCACATATCTCCTCCCACTGGATAACTGCACTGGGGAAGCTTTCTGGAGGGTTTAAACATGAGTAACTATTGCTGATTGCTGAGGTTGGACTTCAGAGAGACAGAAGACGAGAGGTAGTGCTCAAGTGCCCTTTTCCCATACATTTCTGCAGCTGCCTGCTTTGCGGAGTGAGTTTAATAGTTGTAAAGATTCTCAGCAGTTTTTTATTTTAAGTGAGGAGTCCACAGGTAGGAGAGAAAACAGACATAGCTTGAAGTGAATCATACTTTGTCACATTGGAGATGAACACCCAGGAGCTGCTGAGTTCAGCCTGCACGTTGCAGCAACACCTCGCTAATTCTCACACATGATAATTACCCCATGGAAAACGTGCCTCTCTCTCCCTGCTGTTCAGCAAAGATTTAACAGCAGGATGTTGTACTGAGGTGTCATATTCTAGTTGACTTTATTGACTCTATGGACTGTTCTATGTTACATGCACTACAGAATTATGTTACAACACAAATGTTGTGAAACAAATTATGGTGGTCAAAATAAATGAACAAATAAATGAGCCAGATTAACTAGCATGTGCCAGTTGTTTTCTGCTGCTCTAGTGATGCAAAACATCTGTAAATACAGTGCAAACAACCACAAAGACCTCAATTATTCTCCTACTTGTTCATGCAGAGTAGTATGAACTCACTGTATAGCTAAATGATTTAAACAACAACATTGAAAACAACTGATGAGGATCATTTATGCCAGTGTAAATCTGCAGCTTCTGGGTTTTGATTAAAGTTTCTGTATCAAGCTGTTCATCACTTCTTTTAATTGTAGCTGTTTGTGTAGTTCATAATAGAGATGATCTTTCCATTAAGTGAAATGGGAGAAGAATCTGAGGGTTTTTTTGGAAGTTTGTTCTTGTAGCACGCTAACCCTGTGCTTCAGATTACATAAAAGTTTTCAAACTGTTAAATTAATATATTTTTGGAAAGATAATGGCAAGAGAAATGCCTTCTCCCAGATAAGCAAAGTGAGAGAGAAAGATTGTGTTTGCAATACCAGTGTGAATTTTGATTCATTCTAGAGTCAGTAATAAAACTTCTCACTGAATGACTCAGAGCTATTGCTAATTGCATGGGTTTTGGTTAGGAGTTGCAAGCAATCGGTTGTTTGACAACATGTTTAGCCTTAAAATGGAAATGAATTCCCCCCATCGGTGGAGGTGAGTTCTACTAGTGCCCTGCTGCACATGTAGCAGAAGTCTTCAGCTCCATTTCATGCTGAAGAGCACTTTACTTAATGGGGCTGTTTGTTAATTGATAAGGACATGGTCAAGTCCGGTGTGTTTGGAGGGGTTTAACTACGTGTCACAAAAGACATTCAAGAGAAGGAATATATGAAGGATTTTAATCTTAGGCTTTCTCAACTGGCAATGCTACATTCCATTTTTAGGATTTGTTGGAAGTGCTATTGTAATATAACTTCCTTAGATAATGAGAAAATACGACTGTAGGGACTAGAAAACACCTGTAAATGCTCATTATTACCTGCAGAAGGTTTTTGTGGCTAATGGTAGATTTCATACTGAAGAAAGAAGTCTAGTTTTGAAGTCAGGAAGAGGAAACGGGACTACAGCATGGATAAGTAAATGACGTGAGCACAGTACAATGAGTTAGGAGACTGAAGTGGATATTGCCTGACGTAAACTGCAGAGCTTTCCTAATTTTAGCAGATGTACTATGACTAACAGATGAGTTCTTGCATTTTCTCTGAGACAAAATTCCTGGGATGAGTCACAATGATAACGTCATCTCTAGTCTGATAAAATGAGAGCCACGCTGACAGGAGTATTGTAATTAGTTGCCACTTTTGGCTGTCCTTGGGCACTTCCCTTTTCAGGCATAGCATGTACTAGTTCATTCCCTAATGCACCTAGCCTCACCATGGGCCACTGATACAAATCTTGATATAAATCTTCAGAGTGCATGTGGGGTATCTCCTGAGGGCCCACCCATTTTTTTGGGCTCCAGGATGAGTCCTTAATCGCCCATCTTCATTTACTTGACATTTTGGTCACTGCTCCAGCCGTTTTTAATTCATATGGTAATCTGGATCATTTCTTATGTGCACCAATTCTCTCAATTTCACCCATCTGCATTAATAGACCTTTTTTCCCTTCTTGATTTATTTTTTCCCCATAATTATTCCTCTTCCTAATTTATAATGAATAGAGTGTTTTTTTTATGACCCACCAATCTTTTTTTTTTTCCCCTCTTAGTTCCTTCTTCCTCACCTTGCCTGGTATAATCAATAATATTTTAATCAATACTGTTAATTCCAGTTTCTTGTACTTTCCTACCACTGCATAATCAATCTCCTCTGGAATCCTAACTCATACTATCCATCTGTTTTTGATGCTATTGTTCCAATGCCAGTATGTATTTCTCATATAGGTGTACAATTGCATTCTTCACATGCAGACTTCTGAATCCCTTAATTTCAATTTTGTTGTTCTTCCTTTGCAGTCCAGTACTTCTTTCACAGTTTGTTGTTCATTCAGACTGCCAAACCCAGCTGAGAGCTAATGTCTCTCTCTAGTTCTGCATCTATTTTCTTAGAAATCTCTTTCAATGAGTTTTAATTTTCCCATCCATTCTTGGGAATAAATACTGCTAGTTTTCTTATGGGTTTAGCCACTCAGTACTTGCCTCGGTCTCCATGTCATATATGCCTACCATGTTTTCTCACTATCAGATTATTTTAGTCCCCATTACTCCTCCTTTTTGTCGTTCCCCCCATATTAATGTTATAACAAGCATCGTGTTCCTTAGATTTATTCCCAAGTACGCCTTAGTCTAGTTTCCATCTGTTTCTGATGACAGACACTGTTTCAGCTCACTTAAAGTAATGATTTCTTGATCAAAGTGCATAGCCTTTGCCTCGTGCTTTCTCATAGATCTTTGTGCACCTCTCGGTAATGCTGATTGCTCGTTCACCCCTCTGTCGTAATTTCTGTGCCTTCCATTACTGTGCAGTCCTTTGCTTCTGCGCTCCAGCTTCTTGCACATAATTTTCTGTAGATATTTTCCTTGTTCCTTCCTTTACTTTGTAAGAACATGGTGTTGCTTTTGACTGTCTTCTCTCTGTGAATCTTATCGCTGGACGACCTCCTCTTTTCACACACGGTCAGATAGTATTTTTATGCAGATGATTTGCAAATCTGTTCGTCAGCCCCCAGTTTGTTTGCCTCTGTTCAGGCACGCATTTCATCTGGCATCTTCAGCACTTCTGGCTTGACAGCTTGCTGATAACAAAGGTAGAACAGAGCTCCGTATCTTCTTCTCCAAAAGTCTCTTGTGTCCCTCGCTTTTTATCCCACACTCATCATATTACCAACACCCGCAGTCAGTTGTTTGTTATCTCGACACATTCAGTTATGAATTCTTCTGCTCTGGCTTTATCACCACCATTATCTCTTCCATCATCTACAATGTGTCCTCAGTGTCATTTTTTAATGCTCCAACTTTCTATTTAGATTGTAGCTTTTACTGTTTTCCTCCCTCTTCAGCTGCAGGAAAAAAAAAAAAAAAAGTCATCCTGCATTTTCAGAAGTTAAGTTTTTATTATTATTTTAATTGCCTTCCTTGCCATCACTCATTTTACTCTTCTCCATTCTAACCACTCCTGCTGGGATCATCCTCATTTGATACAGTTCAACTTAATGTAGTAGGTTTTTTCCATTCGTTCCAAGTTGTCATAGAACTATTGCAAGCTCTCTTCATAAAGCTTTTGAGATGCTCTTAGGTAGCTAGGCGTTTGCCTTAGTTTCCTCTAATTCTCTCGAATGTTTTCCTAACTGTTCTGTTGTCAGTGTTTCTTTCTTCATGCTTTCATGCTTTCTTGAATACTCTTGCTCTCTCCCTTCAAATTTCATTTCTTAATCTTGTGCCTTCGAGACTTTCATGCATCTTGCATAAATATGTCCTTTGTTTGCCAGCTGTGTAGCATTTGTCTAATCTTTTTCATAAGATAAGGCCAAGAACTTAGTTTTTACTCTGTCCTCTTTTATTGCAAGTATTTATACTATTAAGACCCTGTAGATACTTAAACTGTTATCAGTAACACTTCATAGGTTTTCTTTTCTCTACAAATGCAATTTATTGGGTTTTAGGCATGGTTGTTAAAATGGAGATAATACTCTACTGTATACAAAATTCACGCGCTGAAATTTAAATTACACAGAGATCTGCGCATGGAAAACAGCAGCTACCTTTGTATGTGCACCTTCAGTAGCAAGACAGTTGCCATTCCTTTGCCTGGTCAGCTGGTAAGATGACTTAAGAAGAAAACCAGTAGATGTCTGAGCTGATGTTGTATACAATGTATAGGTAAGCAGTCAAGGAACATAAGGCCATAGCAGAGAACCTAAACAATTTTTTACTGTGTTCAGTGTGGAAGAAATTTGAGAGGTCCCCATGTGGGAATCCTTCCTTGTGGGTATCTCAGATCTAAGTGTCTAGGACTGGGTATTTTGGAATAAGGGGACGAAAGGAACAGCAATGAGTCACCAACATCAGATCCTGTTGAATCAATGGAGCTAAAGCAGTTTTACTACTGCTTGAGCTGCCCATTACTGCTTGGGAATAAGATCTTGAGATTATGATAAGTCAGACTGTACGAGAGCATCAGTCGAGTGCCTGGTGGTCAAAGAAGAACAAATGATATCAATTCTTAAGATAGATCCTGTTGAAGACAGATCTTGCTGTATTCTTTATTCCCATCACTGAATTTATATATAATTTGCCTGCAGCTGAAACAGTTTGTGTAGTTCTGGTCCCTGCATCTCAAAAACAGGACAGTGGGTTCACAGATGGTCTAGAACAATGCTGTCCAAACGCTTCTTCGTAAGGAACAACCAAGGAAACAGGGTTCTTCAACCTGGAACAGAGGTGTTTTGATTATGGAGTCATAAATGGCTTGGGTAGAGTGAAAAGATACTGATGTTGGTTTTGTTGTGTGTTTTTTTGCTCTGTCTTGCAACACAAAGACATGAAGATATGAAATTAGACCAGCAAGAGGCATGCTCAGAGCAAGCACGCAGAGTGCTTCTTCATACAGCTTGCAGATAAACTGTGGAAATCCTTGTGTCCACTCCATTGTAGATATTTGGAGAGGCTCAGCAGGGGAGATCAGAGAAGGCTCATGGAAAAGAGATTTCTGGAGATTATGAAGTTCACATAACTTTTATATGGCTTGAGTTCTCTGAGCTGCAAGTGGCTGACAGCTGGGAGATAAGTTTCCTATTATTTTTTTCCCGGAGAGATCCACTTCTGGCAACTCTCGGAGGACAGATGGCTATGTGGTTCTTTGATCAGGGCAGTATTACTGTTTTTCTAGAACTGTTTTGCCCTTTGTTTAAAATAGCTGCACGTTCAGGGATCAAGAGCAATATTATTTTAATAAGACTACATTTAAAGAATACATTCTGATATCAGTAATTAATTTTTTTTAACATTCTGTTCTCTGGAGACTGCTTCAGTGGGACATGTTCAGCTGCACACAGGCACTATGGTGAATATGTAGAAGATGTATTTTATTTTCATCTGTGAGAGTAGAGTGGTGGCATAATTTTTCATTCTAACAGGTTTTCTTTAAAGCAGTAACAGTCAGCTTGCATTATTTTTCATCAGTCTATTGCAGGCTGTGTGGCTCCTTCACATTCCTTTTAAATAACAAGATCTTATTAATAAAATTAATGTTGGTCATCTTATTTTCTTTGTCTGACATAAACTGCATATCATAGTAAGTGATCTTGGTCCTTCCTAATGATGAACTTGTGCTGAAGGTTCACCATTTATACTTAATAATATCCCATACCCACCAACTGAAAGATGTATGTTTCATGTGTTATGATAGACCTTGTTTTTTTCTAGCAGGACGTTTAATTCTGATAGTGCGTTTTATATTTGTAATAAGAAAGAGTTCAGAAACTGGGAAAGTGCTGCATTATAGTTATATATATATACATATTAAAAAAAAAAAAAAAGTTGGCATCATAGCATAGAAGCTTACACTCATTTTTCCACAGTTCAAATGAGAATGAGAAAATTTGCATTAACTAATGCCTGAACTAGCAGCACAGCTACTTTGGATTCAGAGGAAAGCTGATTTTCATATCTAAGTGTTAGGGTAAGAACATTTCTAGGTAGAGAGTTGAAATTAATGGAGCTATGACAAGTCACAGCAGCTCGTTTGTTTTCCTGCATCTCAGTTAAAAGAGTTAAGGTTGTGTTCTTTTTCTCTTCTTCATCTGAATAGCACTTCTACTTAAATTTTGTGAATGTGATTTTCTAGAATCTACTACTATTAGCCTGAAAATAACTTTTTATTTTATTTTTCATGATTGTTATATTTCAGACTCAGATCTTCTTCTCTTGTATGTGTAAGAAATACTAATTTTTGGGGGGAGGGGGAAAAAGGAGAAAAATGTAATGATTCCTACATAAATGGAGGCCATTAAAATATGTATGATAAGGATCTGTTATGGAGATCCTCATCGCTGTATAGGTTGTTCTGGGAATCTAAGGTCTGTGGCTTTACTCGTCTGTGGCACAGTATCCTTAAAGATGTAACATGGAAGACACTGATTAAACAGAGACAAGAGGAAAGCTATAGTCTGAGGGTATTAGAAATGATGACTTTTGTAATGAAACTTTCATATTAGAAACTGCTTACAATTTAGCAATTCTAGAGAAGCTTACCGGTTAATGTCTGTATTGACTGGAGGAGGCAAATCACGTAACCATGTTTTTCCTCAGTAAATCCCAACAGTGTGAATTTATTTTCACTTTTAGGCTTGTACTTACCTGTGACCCCCATGGTGTGAGGTCCTTTTTCATAACAATAAAATAGGTCTGTTTTCATATCAATAGAAACGCTTTTTCTATCAACTCTGTAGCTACTAGCAGAAAATCTCTAGTATTAAATCAGAGTTTGCTTGTAAAAATGAAAGAAACTGCTGTTCTCTCATTTTTATAGATTAATGAAAAAACTAATCTGTTTATGATCCTGTGTCCATTTTCTTACATTAAGCTATAAGATTTAGAGATAATTAGGTTTTCTTAGAAGCACTAAGATCCTTTTAAAAGTAATACCAAAGAGAAGTCTGAAAAAGTAGGGGAGAGATGCAGAAAGCTTGTATACATCATATTAGCTACCTCCTCTACATTTTCCTTTTCTGCTGAGGCTAATAACTGTCAGAGTGATAAAATACTTTTCTAGTTAAATTACAGCATCTAGATTTACATAGAGTAAATACACTATAAGGTGTGGAAAAATGAAATAACATCCCTTTGCAGAGCAGGTGAAGTTTCTTTTATTTTTACAGATGTCTTTCTTGCAAATTTGGTCAGAAGTTTTCTTCAAATATTGCAGTAAAAAAAAACCCTACATACTGTGAATAATGAGAGGTTTTTAACTGGAAAAAAAAAAAAACAACTTTTTTTTTTCTTTTTAACCTTTCTCATTGTAGTATATTTGTAGTATATGAAGAATATGGAAACGATTTTTAGGAGAAATATATTGCTGTAAAGATCAGGAATAGGTGTGTTTTGTTTGTTTCTTTTAAAGGAGGCATGGAATGTGTAAGAGTTGTGCAAAAATAAGGTAAATTTCTCTTTGTTATATCAGAAAATCAAAACTCTACTGTTCTTGCAATAACTCATGTCAATAAAGGCCATGGAGTTATTCATAACATATTTTGACATAAAAATAAAGCAACTTTATTTTAAAATTTACTTGATTTTTTTTTCTGGTTAACTTGTTGAATAATCATTAAATGAACTGTAAGTGAAATTGCTAAGTATATCTTTTAAAAATCACCGTTAATGATACTTCTCATATAAGCTGTAAAACATCTTTCACTGGTCAAGATGGAATATACGTGAGTCAGCCATTTCAGCTGGAAATACAAACAGCAAATGTTAGATTCTGCTAGAGCTTAGACATGGCGATGCATAAAGCTAAAGAAAAGATGCCTGTTTTTTATCCTTAGAATGGTTTGGGTTGGCAGGGATCCCAAAGCCCACCCAGTGCCACCTGTGCCTTGGGCAGGGACTCCTCAGCCAGAGTAGGCCCATTCCAGCCTGGCCTTGGGCACTGCCAGGGATGGGGCAGCCTGGACTGGGGCCTCACTTGCCCTCATAATACAGAATTTCTTCCGAATATCTAATCCAAACCTACCCTCTTTTAGTTTAAAACAGACACCCCTTGTCCTGTCACTGTGCTATCTGATAAAGGGTCCCTCTCCAGCTTTCCTGTAGGCTCCCCTTACAGTATCATAGAGTGGTTTAGGTTGGAAGGGAACTTTAAAGGTCATTTCATCTGGAAACATACATTATATTCTGAATGCAAGATTTCAGAACTTCCCTTTGAGTGAAAAATAATTTTTTGAGTTAAATGCCAAAGTGCTTGCTAGTGAAATATTCATACAGTGTCAAGCAGAACTCACCATGCCCAACTAGTCATCGGGGTTTAAAGAAAAAAAAAGGCCCTTCAGAGACTGACTTTAATACGGTGTTCTTCAAAAATTTAAAAAAAAAAAAAAAGTTTGTCATCATTTTGTGTTTATCCCTTAGGGTGCAGTTGTATAACTCTGCTTTTACTTTTACAAAACCGTCTATTGTAAGACACCTCATAAAATTATAAGCTCGTCAACCGCAGCTCTACGCTACATCATGAAAATGGCCAGGCTTCTCCTTACTTCTCAGGGCTGCTAAAAGAGGTGCAGGCTTCTGGATATGTGCAGAGAAACTGCTGCAGGCTAGGAAGCACCAGTGAATTGACATAAGGTATATGTTGTGTACCTACATGAGTACACATATTTGTGGCTGTTGTTATCATGACATTTGGGGTAACCTTATTCTCCTTTTCATTTTCTGGTGTTTTTGCTTTTTTTCTGACTTGATCAGGTTACAGTTCTTATAAAGGTACTGTTCTGGAGTTTTCAGGGAGTGAAAAGTCAATTTTATTTTTTATTTTTTTAATTCCTGAAGCCACTACAGACACACGTCACTGGTATATAGTGTACTAATGGCCATACGATTCTTCTCATTCAATAGTATAAGATGCTCTCTCCAGGCACCAGATTGGCATGGGATGGTAGAATCCTAAATTGCTAGTGTAGCTAATTCAGGTTGCAGAGCACCTTGAGGTTTAGCTGTGTACATGCATAAGCAAAGGATTGAGAAATGGTTATGAAGAGTTAATCCTTTGAAACCAGGAGAGCAATGATAGGACATTGTGTAATAGCACTAGTACAATATTTATTTTTCCAAATATTATGAAATTATTTTTAATTTCAGGACCTTTAATATCAAACATGAATTAAAATAGTGCTGATTACAGAATTGAAAACAATAATTGTTAACCCTTTTGTCATAAACACTCCTTAAAAATTTCAATTTACGTGTCAGTTTCTGCTGAATGGCAAATATGGATTGCTTTTCCTTAGGAGTTTGTATGTAGAGGCTCCTTAGAACTAGATCACTGGTTCCCTTGGTTTCACTGACCGCAGGAAAAAAGAAATCTTGTCTAAAAGATGTTGCAGCACATGACTTCTGTACTCTTCTGTCAGCCTGTAAGACTGAAGTGGCTGTAGCTTATGAGCATTAACTAGACTGTACGTATTTGAAATAAACTGCAGCAGCACTGGTAGAGAAGTGTTTTAGTTTCTACAGAAGCACAAAGATCAAAAAGACTGCCTTGCATAGAGGAGATACAAAAATGTATTATGGGATGACTTCCATGGACAGCATGTTTTTCTTACTATTTTTTTTTTTTTCCACAAAGGGCTGTTTTTTTATGAGCACAGATGGCTTAGAAAGTATGCCACCCAATAACATGAGACTGCTGGGAAGAAGGAATTGGTGTCTGGTTGATAACATAATTGAAGGACCTTCAGTGAAAGGAGGTATCTTTGAAGTGCCTATCTTGTTAACTTCTCACTTAGCACATCAAAGCTAGGAAAGGGTGCCTTTATTTCTTGTAAATCCAAATGCAAATTATGGCTCATAATTGTGGAAAGCCCTGCTTCAAAACGTTGCAGATGTCCCAGGTGATTTTGATGTTGAATGTTTTGTCACTGGTAACAGAGGAACAGCTTTCAGGTTTTAATGGGAGTACTGTACTTCTGGTCATCTCACTGCAGGGAAAAAGAAAGGGGAATTTTTCTTCTTAATCAAAACACCAAGATCACAGAATGTTGCAGCCCATTTTTTTTTTCTTTTGTTTTTTTGTTTTAAGATTTTTTTTTTCCTGGAGTTGCCCCGATTTTGTGTTTTGGGTATACATGGATGTGGTTTACTTACTGAGTTTTGTTTTCTTTCTGCTTTCTAGTACAATGCCTGTTGGCATGGACTGCTGCTTAGCATAGCTTGGCAAAAGGCAAAGAATAGCTTGCGTTTTGCTATCTCTGTTCACTGGAGTGACTAGATTATAGCAGCATGCATGTATGCAATATTCCTCTTCAGGGGATGCTACAGACTTTCTCGTCAGGTTTTTAGAAAGTGCAAGGGAAGGCTTTGCTTCTTGGAAAGCAGCATTATCTGTCTCCAACTGATGGAGTGGCTTGATGGGGTGAGTAGGACAAGCAAACTGGAATGGTGCCCAACTGCTGTGAAGGATGGCCTCGTTTGTTAGTCCTGTAGTCCATCTCTGCAGTACAGATGGCCACAGTAACTGTGTAGTAAGGCTTTTCTTTGTTTGAAATGGATGAGTCTCCAGAATTTGACTCTCTGCTATAAAATGGCACATATATTATATCCCAATGAATCTTCACATCCAAAGAATTACAGAAACTTTTGATCCCTTTCCTTTAGAACACTCTTGCCTGGAGGGGAAGCATCATAACTGGAAGCACTGAAGATGCCCATGCCATTGAAGATGTGGCTTGTTGCAGGGAAGCAGGTAGAGAGAAAAGGCAATATGCAGTTCCTGCCTGACTTCAAATGGCTCAAATTCCTTACCTCAGAGTGAAGGGATAGTTTAATTATTTAATTTTCCAGAGCTGGGTACTAAGTACAAATCATAATGAAAACAATATTAATGAAAGTGAATAGCATCTTGAATGTGAAATCTACCGTTTCCCCCCCCATATTTCTGGATGTATTTCTGACCTGTCTGCTTGCTGAAGGTGTTCATTGATCTGGTGTCTTACAAAGAGTCGTTGCCTTTCTCTTGAGTTCAGTCGTAATACTACTCCATCCAGATATTGTGATGGTAATTCAGCTAGCTGGCAAAATTTCTTTCTTTTATGCTAAGAACATGAACTGATAATAGCGTGAAACATCTGCAGGGAGTCATAAAGTGTGTATGAAATCACAAAATAAAATCAGGCCACTGAATGATGGTTTTGGTCTCTTATGCTTTGTGGTGTTTATTGCACTACTCAGTTTGGATTCTGAAATGGAAAACCCAAAAACCAGTGAAGTAAAAAATCCAGAACTTTTTATGTTCGATCTTTAGATTTCTGCCTCATTATCCTAAATACCCTTCCAGCTTTCCAACTCTCTTTTTTAAAAAACTTTTCAGAAGGCATGCTTACTGATTTTTAAATGGGCTAAAATAGTGGCAAAATAAATCAATTTAATACTGTATTTTTCTATTCCTGTATGGTCACTGTAGAGCTAGGGGTCATGGGAAAAATATACAGAAGTGGCCTTTAAAGCATTCACAAGCTCTCATCAGCCAGTGTTTCAGTACTGGCTTGGGCAGGTAAAAAAAGTTATCAGGTATCTTACATAACGAATATTTCCTAACTTTCATTTTTACGTAGTCATTTAAAGCAATGTTCAGAGACACTTAAAGGTATAAGATAATTCCTTGCCTGGCTTGCTGCATTTTCATCATCTTTTTGGAAGTGCAATGCTATTCAGTTGTGAGTTTGCAATTGAAGCTCTGGAATGGCATGAGAGAGGGGAGCTAGATGAAAACCTGATATGGGAGAAAAACAGCAACAAAACCTGGAGATGTATCTGTCAAGGTCAAAGTTCTGTACCTGGGGTAAATAATCGCACATGTGGGTACAGGCTGGAAGCCAGCTTAGTCACAGCCCTGCTGAAAAAGGCACCGTGGAATGTGAGCCAGCCATGTGCGGCCACCACAAAGAAGGCCAACAGCATGCTGGGCTGTACTGGGGGGACTGGAGCCAGCAGAAAAAAAGGAAGTTGTTGCCCTCCCTTTACATTATAGTGAATAATATAGTGAATATAGAGTTGTTGGTGAAGCCATGCATGAAAAAATAAGTCAAATTTGGGGCCTCCCTTGTCTAAATGGGCTTTGGGAAAGCAGAGAGGGTCTAGCAGATGGCTACCAAAATGTGTAGGGTCATGGGGCACGTGTACTGGGAAGAGAGGTTGAGGGACTTGGTCATGTTTGGTTTGTCTCCACAAAAAAATGAGATCGAACAGGGATTACAGCTGCACTAAACTACTTCAAGGAGTTTACAAGGATGATGGAACCAAACTTTTCCAGTCGTGGCAGTTGATAAAATGGGATTGTGGCCACAAGCTTAGGAGGTACAGGCTGGACGTTAGAAAACACTTGTCACAAGGATGATAGCGCAGTCCTGAAACTGGTACCGAGAGGCAGTGGAGAATCCATTCCTGGAGGTTTCCAAGAGCTGGCTGCTCTGATCTAGCATTGATGATCATCCTGCTTCAAGCAGGAGCCTGGACTAGAGATTAGCTTTTCTAGCTTCTTGTGATTCTAATTTAAAACAGAGCAGTCTGTTTTATTACTTAAAAGATGTGCAAACAAAGTGCAAAAAGAAGAAAATCTTAGAATCAGCAAATCAAATAACGACGAAAAACACTTTCTTCAGTGCATACAGCTCACAAAAGAAACCTTGCAAATTGCAAATTACTGTATCAGCATACTGCAGTTGCATTTGTACCTAATTTTGCAATTTAATTTGTATAGTTCTGAATACTTCAGTATATCTCTGTCAAGGAAAATCTTTATTTAAGTGGCGTAGTTGTTCAGGCTTCAAATAAGTTGCTCCAAATGCAAGTGCTATCAGTATTTCTACTTTGAGTTATGTCTCTAGGTGTGTGTGAAGAAGCACCATCATCAATAAAGCTTCTTGGCCTTTGCACGATCTGATTCGTGATGAACTGGTCAAAACCAAGAGTCCCAATAACAAGCAAGAAATATTTTCTGTTGTAATTTCTCGAGCGGTGTATTACGTTTTGATTTTCTAATTTTGTATTCCTACAGCTATTTTTTCCCTAATACATTGTTTTATTTTAATATATAATTGAATTAACTCTTGACACAGTGCTTCTCTTCTGTTAAGTTCATACAACAGACTTAACTGCTTTTGAGTAGTTGGGAATGGAAAAGAGGCAATGTAGATATTTTGGTTTTGCTATTGCTTTCCTTCCAAAGCTGAAAGATAAGTGGTTGATAAGCATCACAGTGATGATAGTTTTTTTCAAGTGCATTTATCTACTTTTGCATTGTTTGTAAACCATCCCAGAATTTGTGGTGGCTTGTAATGAGCCAAAAAGCAACTGACTGCCTGATTCACTGAGAACTTGTACATCCTCTGATTTATTTGGTCTTTCTTTGATAGCTTGATTCTTCTGAAGCACTAGAGAAATATGTGAAGACAGAGCTTTGATTGCATTTGTTAATCTGTCAGCTGAGAAGCAAGTTGATGATGCGTTGGAACAATCTCACCTCTGGTTCAAGCTTGTAGAACAGTTCACCTAGTTGTATGTTTATTAAGAGAACATTGAGAGAAAATCATCATCAGGTCATTTTTTTTTAGTATAGAAACCAGTAGAGTGTGGGGTCTTCTAGCAGAACAAGCTGTAAATACAAACTTGTGTGCTATACGTATAGCTGTATATACTTGGCCTGTACATGCTACGTATACATGTTCTGTACTTACTTGGATTTTATTTCTGCTTCACATATACTCAGTTGCCTGTATTATTCTTTAATACAGGAGTTCTCTAAGGGGAAAGCAGAAGCAGGTGTCCCCTGGTGGCAGAGAAGCATTGCTGTGCTGCTTCCTTCTGCCTGTGATTTGTTCCAGGATCGGGGCTCTACAGGTGCTAGGAGCCCTTCTGTCTTGGGGTTGAGCTGGATTGCCTGGTGTTTCATTAGTAAAATCCCTTTTAGGTCCTTCTCTCTTGCTGCCTGGATTACACGTGGAGTCTTTCACTAAGTTCAGCCACTTCATTTGCAGATCTCTTAAGGAAAAATCTTTCCTTGGTGTCTGTTCACTTCTCTGCTGCCTGATAAATGCCTGCCCCTTGGTGGCTCACCAACTGTTTTAACCCGCCAGTGTCTCACTTACAAATAAGGTCTGGGTTGCTCTGTCCGTTCTGCTTTCTTCTTACCAGTCTGGAGCTGCTGGCTCTTCTGAATTATGCGACATGATGAAACATGCCATTTTTTATTCTGAAAAGATAAGCTGCAGCTCACATGAGGATATTCTTAACTGCAAGAAAATCAAGGTAGTGGATGCAGTCGTACTGCCAGCTTGGCTTTCAGGGGCTGTCCATATTGGTTATTATATGGACCAGTGCAGAGGAATCTGTAATCACTGATGTAAGCACATAAAGTAGTGGGTGTTGTACCTGGATGCTTTTTATCCTTGTTTGCAGCAAGGTAAATAATGGGTGCCTTTCTGTTTGTTTGACTTTGCCTCTGTAATGTGCCCTTCCTTTTGTGTTCTCCATGTGTGGTTTTCCTCTTCAGACAGACTCTTCTATTTGAGGATACTGTTTGGGTAAACATCTCCGTTAACCATCTATCTGCAATTTCATTTCAACTTTTACAAATAATTTTCTATAACCACAATCTCCAGTGGTGTCAGAATAAAAATAAGCTTCAGAAGTCTTGGGGGGAAACGCTGTTTTCCCTCTAAAGCTGAAGATCCTAAACTGTGACTTTGAAGCTAATGATGACATGTTAGCTTCAAATGGCGAGCTACATTACTCGATGCTCCGTAAGATTCCTGCAAGGACAGACGTGTATGGCTGACAAGAAGATTAAAGGAGTTAAAGGGATCTTCTGTTCTGAGTTCAGAAAATGGATGTGGAAAATAACAGCCTTTAAAAGATGGAAACTCAAATGTTCATTTAAATCAACAAACCTTGGAGAAATACTGTCTTCCACGAGTAATGAGAAGGGTCCTTTTAACACTTAATCAAAAAGGTTGTTGACCTATAAAGGAAACCATGGCAGCTGCAACCATTTGGAGATTTTAAAAGGGTAGTAGTGAAAGTCAGCACACAACAGCTTTCCTCTGGTCTTGGCTAAAGAAATTTTTCTCTAAAGGTTTTGGAATTATTTTTTTTTTGTGTCATTACAAGCATATGTAGTTTACATTCTTATTGTACCCCTAAAAATGTCAGAGCAGAAACATAGCATTTTCCGAAAGTTATTGAAACAGCCAAAATGTTCTACACAGAAAACAACAACGAAAAATCTGTGAGCTGAATGTATCCACACACAAGTGTTTCTTGGTCCAAATTCTGGACCTACAGGGGTCAATAGAAATGGAGAACCATTCTGGGAAGTAAGAAGGGACTGGGCTTTTAAGCACTAATGTTTTTCTTTTCAAGTGAAGTAGTAGAAGGCTTAACTGGCTCCCCGTGACGTGAGAAGAGGTCAGGTGCTTTGGATGGGTTGCCTAGGTTAGCCCCACTGTAGCCTGTATGCTGGGAAAACATCCACAGTAGATAATAAATGTGATCTGTTTCTGGACAGACAATTGTAATTATACTCCTTTATGCAACAGTAGGAAAAACATAACTTGGGAAGCAGAATCTGCTTTCTTCAATATGTTTATTAAGTTTTTAAGATATGTATATAACATGTGTGTCTTTAAGATATACATCTATATCTTAAGATGGAGAAGATTAAGACTGAAATTGCAGTGCAAAAACAGAAAATTGTCATAGAATATACAAGAGTTGTAGTAGTGTGCTAGGTATGTGTATATAATTTTAGGATGAGAGCCATGTAAAGCTCTGCTCACCTGAATGACTAAATTAAAGATGATGCCTGTTAAAGGCTTTCATTAAAGCTATTTTTTCCATTCTTTTCCAGAGTGTTTTTTTTTTTTTCAGTTGCAGGTTTTGAACAAGGTCCATTTGCTGCAATGTGTAGCAATTTGTATTCTTCAGAGCGTCTGATAAAGCATTCCTTCAGCAGCATGAAAGCAGAAAAAACACCTTTCAAAGCTGTGGAGTGGTATTGGGGTTTTTATAATTCAATCAAGGAGATCCAACTTTTGTTCCTGTGAAAGCCAAGGACTTTTTGCAAGAATGGAGTTGCTCTGCCTTGAGTAGTTTTGTTTACTACCTGCACCTGGCAATTCAGGAGGAGCAGGATAGTAGCATTACTCTATTACTCCTCTACTAGCAATAGCTGTCACTATTGCTTCTAGTATGTAAGCAAATTATAAAGTGACTTAATAAGGACTGATTTTGGCAGGTCTTGCAAATATTGCTCATTTCCTTCAGTTGTATCAGAAAGGAAGAAAGCAAAGATCTGTCATCTCAAAAAGCTTATCCTAATTCTTTTCTGTCTTATACTCATTTGTAATCTGGGCTAGCTGGCTGGTGAGTTGGTGACAGCTAAGTGACAATCAAATTGTTGTCCTTTAAATCTCCTTCAGCTGATACTCCTTTGTGGCAAAAGAAGTGCAGCAGAGTTTGGTCTTGAGAACTAAAAAGTATATGTCTACATGAGCAGGATGGTAGATGAGCAATTGCAAACTGGGAGTGTTAATTTATCTAGTGATCCGCAGAGTCAATGATACTGGGGCCAAAGATGGGATTCTTGATATGATAATTAATGTGTCGTCACTAGGATGGATTTCAATGCTATCTTTGCTTTTTAAATGAGAAGGGCAGGTGAGGGGAAAGTTGAAGATAGGTTTCATAATAATTTCAGTGTATGTTGCAGTACAGATGGTACAAAGACTTCGTATTCCACAGTAAATTATTGTGGTTAGTTAAAATGTAAAGGAACGGACTCCAGATTTTTCTTTGCAGTGCAAATACTTTGCAAATTGTAGTTCATCCTGAAAGTTTATTACAATTAGTCTAATGAAAATTTAACAGCTGTCATTGTAAAGAAATGTAGAAAGTTCTCTCAACAAAAGAAGCCTTGATCCCCTCCATGTATTGAAATGCCAGTGAAAAGTTGATTGTTACCTGCGAGACTTTTTGTTTGACATCCTTTGGAAAGCAGGCATGTTGGCTCTCCTAGGTAGGAGTAAGAGCTGAGTGGAATACTAATTAACAAGAATTCTGTATTGTCTCACTATTTATTTGTTTCCTGCAGGTGAATGTGATTTCATTCTTTGGGGATATGGCATTTTTTAAGCTAGGGAAGAGTAACTCTTTCAGGATTTGGGCTTACACTCATTTATTCAGATCACATTAGTTTTAATTTCCATTTTTGCATTTGTTTTCTCTCATTCATTACAGTGTAAGTGCTGGCCAGAATGATCTTTTAAGGAGAGTAGGTCATGTGTAGACTTGGAAGCACTTGGATAGTTTTTCTTTATCTCCCTGTAAAAGCCTGAAGAACTTTCCCCAGCCATCTCCCCAGGTTTTTCTCTCAAGCCAGGAGACTTTTCCTTTCTCTTGTATTATCAGTGCTGCTCTACAGGACACTCCTTGTGCAATTCCCCTCCTTTTTTAAGTGGTGTATCATCTCCGTGTGAAACAAGAGAAGCAGCAGCTTACCCAGACAAAAAGGGCCTTGCTCTGTCTCAGTCTGAAGCCAACAGTAGAGGAATCTTTACAACAGGATTTTTCATATCAGGAATCAGAAGGCAGGGTGACGTCCAGGTGTACGATGGGGACTTCTGGCCTTGGCTATGTTATGACAGTCTAAGTGATTTTTAAAAAGACAAAAAAAGTATGGAAATTTCCATTTTAATATTCAAAGGATTGATGGCTACTCAGGATAAGAGCATTCCTATGTGATAGGGATGCATTTGTCTTGCTTCGGTCAAAAAAAACCAACAACTAGAACAACTTCAGGAATGGATGTGAATTTTTAATTGCAATTACCACGATTGGCTAAGGAGCTCGAAGTCCATCTTCTATAAGAATTGACCTAATAGACTTTGTGTGATGGGTACATTGAAATTTTAATGCATTGCCAGCAATATTCTGATTTTACAGCAGGTGGTTCTTTTCTTTTTAATTACACGGCTTCCAGTGTTGTTAATATTATATTATCGACAGATGAATAGTGTCAGCTATGATAAAGTTAATCAGGCCAGCGTTTAAAAAAAATCCATAAAAGACGGTGATTTTAAAGGATTTCTTTTGCCTTAATCATTTAGACGTAAAGAACACTTGGAGGAAGGCAAGCTTGAATCTGGATTTTTGTTGTTGTTTAGGTAGGCACAAAAGACTTCTTGCTGATTCCACTCATCTAGACCCCGAATAAAGGAAACACTCTACACTGCACTAGAGACCCAGTAAGAACTCTGGGGTCAGGTGTATCAAGAGATCTATAAACTGTGTAAGCACAAAACTTACTCGGATTGTTACAGGTTTAGGAAAAGCCATGTTTACTGTGGCAGATTTAGAGGCTTAGTGCAAATATTAGCAAAGGTATTATTAAGCTAATAGTATGATATTCATGCTAACATTTTTGCATGAAGGGTGGATGGGTTTTAAGGAAAATAAAACAAGGAAGCTCTTTGCTCCTGCTACTGTTTGCCCTCTGCTATGAGTTTTCTTATTAATAATTCACTAAATACTGAAGCTTGTTTAGATAAATGTAATGGTTTCTCTTTGAAGCCGATGATTAATATTAGTTTTGAAGTAGTGACAGTGGGGAGAGGATTTCAAAGCTGTGATTTACAAAATCCAACTGCTTAAGGTATTTCAGGATGGCTGCTTTGGAAATGCCTCCCCTCAACACCAGTCACCTTTAAAACTGTGCACTTTGGTAAATATTGCTGAAAGCACCGGCGAAGTAACTAAGAAGGTAATTATTTTATAAGAAGTTGATAATTTAATGAAAGCCTAAATTTATTTCAGGTCTTCAGAGGAGAGGAGTGAAAAAGTTGAGAACAAAATCAGGCCTGTGATGTGTGTATGAATGAGCAGAAACTGATTGCTGCCTCTGAGTTAGTGAAAATTGTTACCTGTTGCAAGCTGATTAAATGGTGTGTGTATGTCTCTGCATGGTGATTAGTTAGAAGGAGTAAATAGTAGGGTTTTTCCTAGTCTTCTATATCAATAACTATTTCATGTTGATATTGTTATTAGGAGCAACATTGAGATACTGGTGCACACTATTTAATTAAATCCAGACAGTTCAGGTGTAAAATCTAAAATTGTTTCAGCAGTCTCCCAGTGAGAAGATTATACTCCTGTGTTCTTCTGTGGTTTGTAACATACCATCATTCTGCTGCCAAATGGTTATGTGTTAGGATGAACTATTTTATGACAATTTGGCTCAAAGCAAAACTATAATTCTGCCTATATTTTTGGAAAGAGATTGCATTCGGAAGTCCTCTTTGAATTGACAGGCAACCGTATAAATGCCTGAGCCTCCAAGCCATATTCATCCCAGTGTATGGCTGTTGCTGCATCATAATGAATGTAATGTTGATTTCTTTGGGCTTTTTCATTGCTAATTTCTACTCTAGAAAGACTTTATTTAAATAATCTTTTTTTTTTTTCTCATTAACTTATTAGTAGTTAGAATATGTAAAATCTTAATAAACCTGCTTCAAAGGTTTTGCTTTGAGATTATCTCCTGTGCCCTGTGGATATACAAGGAAGAATTGTCTGTTAAATTGCTTACTTGCAAAGCCAATTTGGAATAACAAGATTTCAACAATAAGTTTACACTCTAAAGGAACAGGTAAGAACCCTGTAGGATTAAAAAATAAATAAATATGTGTTTCAGGACAACATGGTTGAAAGCCACGCATGTCTTGCACCCAGTGCTCACTGAAGAAATTGACTGAGAAGAGCAGAAAGTGTGTAGAGCCGGGCAGCACCAGCACCTCTCCCTGCACCCTTCCACTTCTCTTGGAACTTGGGTCTGGAAATACAGCTGGGGCTGTCTTCAGCTTTTACGTAGAGTAACAATAATGCTTACATTATTAATTTGAGAACATTAACAACAACAACCCCCTCTATTCTGTCATCTGCTTAAACCACTGTTATTAACTAGCTGATAATTGCATCTAACAAGATGCTTAGGAGTCACAGGGGAAAAAATCAAGATTCCAGTTTTAACCTGATCAACTGCAACATTTAAACATTGACTAAAAAAAATCTTACTTTCCGTGTTGTCTTTATTGTAGATCAGACTAGGATTTAAATACAGATAGTCTCTGGTGTAGCATTTAGTTGCTTTTTGGTCATTTTGCCCTTTTCCTTGAAGTGTATTGAGCTGCAAACAACCTTGTGTTTCTCTTGATAATCTAATACTCTGAATCTTATTGAGCTTGTCCCTTTTTATTTATTTATTTTTATTCTTTTTACTTAGATTTCCTCTGACTTATTATTCATAGGATATAACCAATTAATTTGAAACATCTATAGTCTTCCACATATGTCTTTTTACTGCCTGCCTGCCTCATGGAAATGCAGTACTTTGGAACAGGATTCATATGCATTTTTTTGTCTTGTCATTTGCATTGACAGAACCTAGCAAATATTTCAGGGGTTTTAATAACCAGATTAGAAAATAGAAAAATTAGAGCTAAAAATTACAGAATATGCCTTTGCTCTTACTGTTTCAAGATTTCTCCCTATAGTACGCGTGGTTTTAAGTGCATTGTTTGAGTTCACAGATGCAGATAAAGAACCTATAGCCATTGGAACTTATTTTCATTATAGTAAAGAGAAACTTGTATTTGGCCTTTTTTTTTTTTTTAATAACGCATTATTCTACCAAAATTATTTCAAATCCATGCTATCTTATATTTCTTGTTCTTTCATGTTGACTGTACTCTTTTCTCCACTGCAGAAGGCTTGCTGACGTTTACAATGTTTAGGAGTCTTTAGTACTGAAGTTTTTCCTGTCTTCCCTTCATTTCATTCATACCCAGCCATCTTGTCTAAAGAAAACAGTGATGACAGAATTGCCCTTTCTCCCACTCTTTGTGGTATGTCACCCATTCCTCAGTGACTTCAGCCTTTCATCTCTTTCCTTCAGCGCTTTGGCCTTCCATTCGTGCTTTTACCTACCCACAGAGACAGAGCTCTGACAGTGTTCGCTGCACCCGTCTGCGCCTGTGACAATCTCTGTTCCTCTGTAAAAACCTTAGTGTACAGCATAATATCTGATTCTGGTTTTGAACCTGATGGGATTATCTATGTGAGCAGGAAGATTTGTGCTAATAAATATTTGTAAGGAAAAAAATCATCACCTCTATGGATCAGGTTCTTAAAGGATTAGGTTTTAATTCAAAGTTTTAAAAAATCAGACCTCTCCAATCCCCAACCATAAGCCATTGGAGTGAAATTCTGATGCCAGTGCAGCTGGTAGGAGGTGTTGCTTTGGTTGTCAGCTCAGCCAGAGTTTTGCACCTGGCATTTCTCTTCCATGATTTGATGAGACTCTCAGATTTCTTCTGAAGATTTTATTGAGATTTAGCCAGGGCTCAGCTACAGTATTGTAAGTATGATGGTTGAAGGCAAAGAAATGTCTTTTTAAACCAAAGCACCAGTGTGCATGTTTTAAGAGAAGCATTATTAGTTCCTTGGTTGCCAAGCAAGCATTTTGCATTATACACGGCAGGTACATTTCCATACTCCATCCATTCTTCTTTTCTGGGAATTTGTGCATTTTAATTGCATCTTGCAAGTTTATCTCCATGATGATGGGGTGCAATGACCTTTTAATAATTTTTACTTGCAGTTTTGACATATCTCAGGAAGCCTGAAGAATTCAGTTGAACTCTTAATATTAATAAAACAGTTTAGCACTTATAATCTGTAATTTTACTTCAAGAAGCTAGTATAAGAAATATTAACATTTCTAGCTATGAAACTTCAGAGTATGTGGTTTTCTTTCAGCAGTACAAAGCTGTAGTTTCTTACATAAGCTGCATAATCCAGTACCTTGTTATTTTAGATCTGAAAAAAATAAAAAAGCATGTTATCTTGTACCACTATTCCGACAGACAGAAAATACCATAGAATAAAGGCAAGGGAATTTAACTATAAATAAGACACTGGTTTCCTCTTACTGAATTGACGCACTTTTTTAAAAAATGTGGAATGCTGACTGTTTTTTTCAATAGTTTCATTGGCTTCTGTAAACTGTTCATTCATTATGTCTTAAAATACCTTTCTCTTTTATGGATTCCCTTTATGGACCATACAGAAAGGAAATACAGATTTAAATGGTTTTGTTTTCTACATCAGTAAAAAATGATTTTCTGTTACAACCAATTTAATTGTGTTTTTTTCTTTGAAACTGAAACAGGCCAGATATTGTTCCAGACTAGTCTCTTTGAGCTGTATAATGTATTGTCCCTTCCTTAAATTTGATATTGAAATGTGGGTGCGGGTGCTTGTTGGGGAAACCACAATATTGAAACTGAGATTCCTAGGAAAACAAAATTGAAGGAAGAATTCTTTCTGAATTTATATATATATGTATGTGTGTGTACATACACATATATATATATGTATATGCATGTATACAGGACTGAACCTGTTTGTTTATGTACTGTTTTTTTTTAATAGACACACAAACATCCCCCACACCCTTGAATAGCTTTGCGTGTGCAGTGTTCTGTGTGAGAAGATTGGAGGGAACCAGTACAGGTCTGTATGATGTGGGAGCAGAAGGAGGGACATGTTTTGTTCACTTCTTTGTGCTTCAAGCCAAATCATCTGTCGAGCAGCCATGAACAAGACATCCATGTTTTAGAGAAACAAGCTGGCTTCTGAGATAAAAACTCCATTTTAACACAGAAAAAGGTGTAGTTCCTATGCACAAGTCATTAACAATGCACTGACTAACAGGACCACAGGCAGAATATCAGATAAAAATGAAATGCTGTGATCTACATGCCCTGTCTTATATGTTGTTGTAAGTCAGCACGAGGAAGTGCTCTGAATTATCTTTTAAGAGAGGCTATACTTTGGTTATCAAGAAAGCACATGAATCAATGTTATAGTATACTGCCTGAGAAAGTTGTTAAAAGCTGTGTGGAAGGTAGCAATTCTTGCGTTGATGGAGCTTTCCTTTTATCTCATGAGTATGAATTTGATATCAGAATATTTCTAAATTCAGTGAAGGTGGTTTTGGTTCCCAAGGAAATGGGAATTGGACTCTCAGAATCCTCCTTTTAATCAGCAAAAAACTTACAAAAATGTTCTACTTTACTCTTAGTACTATTTTTCAAAATAAAGCGTTCATCTTACTCGATTTTTTTCTAAATATTAGTAAGCTAGTTACTATTTTCAGATAGTATACAAAGAAAGTGGAAGAATGCTAGAAGAAAGGTGAGCATTTTGATTGATAACAGGGCTTCATGGATCTGAGAATGCTGCAGTTAAAGCACCCTATACGGGGCATCCTACCGTCCTCATCACTGGATGAGTACCCAGGCTGATCCTGCCTGCGTGTCAGGAGAGTATCTGGACATTCACCATCCTCTATTCATGTCCTTGTTTTCTTTCATTTCCAAGGAACACATGGATGACCAGGGATGCATCTGCTGGCTCTTCACCACCATCTTCATCACTTCCAGATATTGCTTGTTTTCCTAGAATCACAGAGTTGTTTAAATTGAAACAGGGGTTTGGAGATTGTGTGGTCCAGTCTGTCATTCAGAGGTTGTCTGCGTAGATGTGTCTGTTCAGGGACTTAATCTGGTCAAATCTGAACATCTATGAAGACAGATTGCCAGCATCCCTGGGCTCCTCCTTGGTCTTTGATCACCATCACAGTGAAATTTGTTCGCTACGATCTAGTCTTCATTTCTCTTTTTGCAAATGGTGTGCATTGCATCTCATCTTGTCCGTGTGTGCACCTGAAGTGTCTGGTTCCGTGTTCTGTGCACCCTCCATTGGATGGCTGAATAAAAGCAGTATGATCCCCCTTTAGCTTTTCCTTTGAAGCCTAAGCAGACCCAGGCTTGTCAGACTCTCCAGTATGCGCAGCACTCCAGGGCACAGCACTCCAGGTATGTTCTTGCAAGGGCCAGGTAGAGGGAAATGACCTTTTCCTCATTCTGCTGGCTGCACCCTATGCAGCACAGTATGCAGTTGGCATCTTTACTACAAGGAGAAGCTTTTGTCCTGTGTTCAGCTTGTGTCTGCCACCACTTCGCCATCCCCCTGACTTCAACCCATGCTTTTTCTGCACAGCTGCTCGGTAGCCAGTCAACACCTAGCCTGAAGTATTTTATGGAGATTTTGTCCCAAATGTAAGAATTTGCATGTGCTTTGGTTAAATTTAATGAGATTTCTGTCAGCACCTATTTCCAGTCTGTCAAGCTCCCTCTGAAAAGCCCACCAGCATGGCGACTGCTCACCCGTTTGGTGTCGGCTGCGAACTTGCTGAGGGTGCATTCAGGTCCATCATCCTGGTCATGAATAAAGATGGTAAATAACGGTGGCCCCATTACTAATTCCCACCGAATGCCACTTCTAACTCAGTGCCTGATACAGCTGAGCACATCCCTTGAGCTCGGGAGATCAGGTAATTTTCCACCCTTCTTTCCAGACCATATCTCACCCTTCTGGCTGTGTGCTCAGACAGAACAACTGGTCACCTCCTTCTATAAAAAGCTGGGTCAGTGCTGAATTTAAAAAGTGACTTCTTCATCTTTAAGAGCTGTTGCAGCATGTGGAAGCCCTCTGCTGCTGCAGGCCATGGGGACATGCACAAAGCCGCCTGCCAAGTCTTGTAACAAGTTATTGTGTGGAGCGTGTGCTAGGAATGGCAAGTGTGTGGTTGCTTGTACAGTAGGGATTTTGTCTATAGGAACCTGTAATGGCATCTTTCTAGGAATTGTCTAGTACTTGAAGATTTGGAGCAAAAGGCATTCTATTGCTGTAAAAGGTGGGATGCGATCATCCCTGAAACACATTTTTAGAACTGTGCTGCCCCTGAGGGATCCTTACAGGGAATGCTGCCTCTTGGGGCACCAGGGAAAAGTAGGGGCTGCTTCAGATGGGTGGTGTCTAAAACAAAAATCCATGTGTTTGATGAAGACTCACGTAGTCAGGAGCAGGCTCCTTATGCTGGCCATGTGAACCGCAGCTGGAACCACTGCCACTGATCCATTGCAGGGAACCATCTTTTTGTAAACCTCACCAGCATTAGATGCGAAGACTGGGAAAATTTCATCTGCAGTTTTGCCCTTGGGAGGCAAATTGGGTGAATCAATTGAAATAGATCTGCTTCTGGCTGTGTCATTTGTGCTCAAGAAATGGATGTCAGGAGGTTTAAAATTTTAGAGCGAAGAAAGCACGCAAAGCACATCTGAAAATGTCTGTCTTGCTATTAATTTTAGCAATCATTAGATATTTTTCTCATTGAGAGTGAAGATACCAAAATAGAAAAAGTGAGAAATACATAATGGTATTATCACGACGTATAACTCATTTGGAAACGTGGTGCATTGACTCGGTGGTTTTATCCCAGGATTGGAAGAACAGCACCATATCCCATCTAACATGCAATCAGGTACTGTTAAGCTTGTAGGATAGTGAATACTGCCTGGGCTTCCTGATTTACTGTCAGTGATATTCTGCTACAGATGATCCACCCCAAATCTTATTTCTTTTGTCTTCCTGATCTTATTTCTGTACCTGTTACGTTTGTTCTTCCCTGCTATAACTTGCGTCCCCCACCCATTTGTGCTGTATCACTGCCAGACACCATCTGATGCTTTTGTTGCTCTAATGATTCTTCTCTGATAAAGACAGAACAAACTGTTTCAGCTAGCCTGTTAGACCTTTCAGATAGCTTCAGAGATGTGATTTATTTTGATGTTTTCAATCTATCCAACACAGTACTGTGCCCACAGTGGGATATATAGTCCATTGTCTCTTACTACTTAAATATTTTTTCTAATATCTAAGCATATTTGCATGTGCACATGTGTAAGAAAAAAAACTGCAGAGAAATTCCATTAATATTTTCTGAAATGTAATTTGTTTCCTATTAACCTAGGGGAAGAAATTAATGAAAAATTACTATGTTTAGCTCAGAAGTAAGCTTTCTGGAAACGAAGCGGTTGAGTTATGTATTTATTGAATGTTTAGGACACCAGCCCACAGCTCTGGGCACTGTGGAGTAGCTACAAAACACCGATTTCTGTATGTTAAATGTCCAATGTTCAACGTGTAATTGAATTGTTTTTTTTGAAATGTACAAATTAACAAGAAATTGATAACACTGTCTGCTTGTTCCCTCCTGCCTTTGGTCCTTGCAAGAAGCCTGACACTAGATACCCCTGAGCGCTGGTCAGAAGACACTGATTGTAATTTGTGTGAAATAGGAGGATGCTCTCTATTCATACCTCCCCAGTGTACCAGATTCAGTGTGACAGATCAGTTTTCTTGCCCTGCAGATTTCTGCTGCTACTGTGCTGAGTGGTCACAAAGCCTTCTGCACCCTGTAAGAGTTAGGCAATCATCTTCCCCATCTTCAGCCTGCAGGGGATACTCTCCCTGAATGTCACATGCAGTCTTACTCAGTCTTACTGTTTCCTTGAACCAGTGTGTGTTTGGGTGTCAGGGTCTCAGCAGGAACTTTGTCGTGACATAAGTATGTCAGCAATCATGTATCAGATAGCAGCAAGCGATGGAGAAAACATGCCGAACAGACCTTTAAAGGGCTGGAAGGCACCAGAATGCATCTTTCTGTAAAACACTTCCTTTGCAGAATTCAAAATTTTGCATTTCTTTCTCTTTCTTATTGACATAAACAATTCAGATTTAAGAGTAGTCCTTTCGTTAAAATGATGTGACCAGCAACCTAAGCTACAGGTTATATTGTAAAACTCATCTTTTATTTTTGTAGAGGACATGTTGAACAGGCATGAAGCTAACAGGAAAGGAGGACTGGTCTGTGGGATGGTTTAATCTGCTGGTGTTGGTGGACTAAACTGAACCGTGCTGCTGCACTTTGGGAGTTGTTTGCTTCAATTCATACAAGGCTGCTGGAGAACAGACCATTTCTTATGTGTATATATAAATAACATAGAATTTTATCAGAGTAATTAACTATAAAGGTAGTGTCAGAGTACAAGAGGGAGAGCTCCTCTGTATCTCTCGTTCTGAGGTTGTTTGCTCCTGTGGTCATTTATCACCTGTTTATTGCTGTAAAACATGATTCCAGTTTGCCAATCTTATTCTGTTAGGCCCAGCTCTTCCTCATAAAAATTGTCAGTTTTGTTTATTTGAAAAAATGCCCTTTTCACATTTCTTATCTTGCAGAGACTTTCTGCCCAAGTATCTGTCACAGCGTGTCCTTTATACATTGATTGCACGTAGATTTCATTCTGTATTTGAACTGCACTTTGTCTTCCCCCCATCACTATGTACATGTTGTAGCTACACCTTCTGCATCAGATTCATGGGGAAAAGGATGTTTTACAGCTTTTGCTGTTATCCTTTGGGGCCTGCTACAAAAAGTTGTCTAAATGTGTATCCAGCATTTCTTCCATGCTTAACCTTTAGGACATGGGAAAAACGTGATCCATAAACTACGACAGATAGAACTAGCAGTATTTGTTTATTCAGATAGATTTCTTTATGCTGGATGCTTTTCTGTACAACCATCACCACCCCCAGTCATTTGATCACTTAATTTTTGATGGTTTGAAGGCAGACAGTAGGAGAGACCTCACTTGCAAACCTGAGTTAGTAAATTTTTCACTGTCTCCTGATACCAATCCGAGGTAAAAACCTAAGGTATTTTATTTCTTTATTTGCACATCTGAGAAGGAAACAAAACGAGTTTGCAAGTTGTTTTGTGTTATATATCTGTCGTGCTCTTTCCATGGAAGCATGATCTAGAGTCCTTCAGGGAGGAAAAGAAAATGAACATCAATAGAAAACAGTTACTGAACTATAGGTATTTCAACGGGAATTCATAGAGGTGAATACATTCGAATCTGAATAGCACTGCTGCATCTCTGATTAGTTTCTTCCCAGCCTCTCTCATCTCCCAAGCTACTGAGCGTGGTAGGTGAGCAACGCGTGCACTCATCTGCTCATCTGCTCCCTGGCTGCTTTCGAAAGGTGTGGGAGTAGTTTGTGGTTTCGTGAGTAAATTCTGCCATCTGGTGATTGCTGAGGTGGTGATTGCTGACTGTGGGGTTATTGCTCTGATGGAGTTTGGCCCTCTGAAAGGGCTGCAGAGAAGGAGTTTCCTACAATCTCTTTACTTGTCCTCCCTTTTCCCAGTGATGGGACCTTCGTTTCATATTGTATTACATTTAATGATTTGAGTTTGGACACAGACTTTGGAGAGCCAGCAGAGCCACCTCATACTCTTAGAGGAGTCCCAACACCTGCAGAAACAGAGGGGCTTCGAGATGAGCCTTACCGGTCTGTTTCAACTGGTTATTTCCTCCTAGAATATATTTGTTTTATACTTCTCTCTATATAAATGCATATATATAAAGTTTGTATACTGCAGTACAGTAGCTCACAGCCTTGTAGCCTTGGTATAGGTTAAAGTCACTACCTCTGCTTCTTCCATTCTATCCCCAGTTCCTTCGTCTTTCTACACATACAGTATTTCTTTCCCCATTTGACCACCCACGTGCACTCCTGGGGTCTCCATGCTCCCACCCTCTCTTGCTCTGCTGCTGCTGAGGTCTCCCTTTCCCCTCAGCCAGCTCCAGCAGCCTGAGCTATACCTTGCTGTGAATAGGCAGGGATATTTGGTACAGCACAGGATGCTGCTGGTGAATGCACAGCCTCAAAACTGGTATTAATTTTTCATTTAAAAGGGTGTGTAGGGTGTTGTTTTTTTTTTTTCCTTTAAAAGGGTGCTTTTCAGCCAACCAGCCTTTAATCAGTGCATCTGCTCATTGCATGTCTTGTATAAGCTTGTCCTCTCTGCAGTAGGTACCGCGTGTGGTGTAGAAGCTGCAAAAGTTGGAGGTAAGCACAGAGAGGAAGCCCAGTGCTGGCTGACTTTTCCACTGCCCCTGGATGTGCTCAGTGTGCTCATTTGTGGAGTTTCTTTTTTCGGAAAGACACGAGGAGGAGGAAGCTCAGGGAAGTTGAAATGTCATTCATCTAACCTCAGGACAACTTCCATCCATCAGGCAAGGAAACAGTTGTGTAATTGAGCATCAGGGATGGTTGAACAAAACGGCAAAACAGATCTTGTCTTCCGGGGGGGTGCTCGTGTTTATGGTGGCCTCACACACTGCTCACCTACAGGCTCTGCAGGGCAGGTAGGGGCTGAAGGATGGGATTTCAGTAGAGGTGCAGAAACTGTACCCATACACTCAGTGGATAGGTATTTTACAGGAACATTTGTTGAGGGGAAGAGTTTGACTCATCACCTCCCTCGCGTAAATAATTTTTGGAAGGATATTTGGCTAAACCATATTGGAAGCTTAGCTAGCCAAATTGAGAGAAACTTTCACCTTTCTTTCTTCAGCGGGCTGTTTATGCCATTGGTTTTCTTTGTAAACTGAACTTTTCCATTTTTTCACTAAAAAGTGGTCTTGTACAGCCAACTGGATGGTAGTGGAGCTTTTCACCTGTTGTTGGTGTTCATGGACTTCAGTTTGTGGGTGCTAGGATTATTAAAATCTATTTATTGGGATAAACACAATGTTTTTTAAAAAGAACCCATTAACTCAATGTTTATTATAATCCACACTAGTGATCAACAGATGATATTCTTCCTCAAAGACCTTTTGATTTAAAGAATAAAAAATAATATAGTTTCTTTATTTAATGACCAGTGTACTGCTACTGTTCAGTGGATAGTTGCCAGTAAGGATGCAGGTATAATAGAAAAGGAAGGAAGTTTCCAGCATGTCTTCAAAGACACATGCAAGCATAAAATTTTGTAAGAACGAGAAACCTAGCTGGCTTTTCAAAACATCAAAAATTAAATTTTTGATTTGCTGCTAACGGATGCAGAAAGAGTAAAATGGTTCTTCTTGCAAACAAAAGTAAGGAAATGACATTTAAAATTGCAAGTCCCTAAGGGAAAAGATATCTGTGCTGCACTATTTATAGGGATGTGTCTCAGCAGGGTATCCAGTTTTCAGTATTATAATAACTCTCTGGAGGTTCTTGGGGCCTCTAAACTAGGTCACTACATAGATTGGGGGTTGAAAAGGGAAAAAGCAAGGATGGTCTTCTGTTGCTGGCTGAGTCTTGGTGAAAAATAAATGTATGAAGTACGTGCATGCATTGTAGATATGAAAAGATTTTAATTCTGAAGTTGTGTGGCAAGGTGTATTGAAAACAGCAAGGCAATTTCACTCTCAGGCCATGTAAAATAAAATAATTGTGTGTGTGGAGAAATGTGCACCATCAGTAGAAAGAGAAGTGACGTGCAGGAAGTCCACATTTTTAGGAATACGTACTGATACCTGTAGAAGCAGAACAGGAAGGCTGTCACCTGGGAGAGCAGGGAGTACCTACATGATGGACCAGATGCTAACGGTAACAACTTCTGTGTTTTTTCTCTCTGATTTCAGAGAGGCTTGCTTCAATGGTGGGTATGCATTTCAAGTGAAGAACTTAACTTAGTCCTTAGAACAGAATAAAGAGGATGACAGCCTACAGCAACCACAGCAGGAGAACCTGTACGTGTGCGGTGCCCCAGGTGCACAGCCACTGCTCCTGATGAAATTTGTGCTCTTCTAGTGTTTTTCTTCTGCATTTCTTTTTGTCATGCTTGGTTAATTAATAATATGCATTAGGTACGGCGAGGGAGCTTATGGAGGAGTGAATTAATACTTCATTTACATTAAAGAACACCATTTTTGATGTGCTAATTACATGGTTGCTTGTTCTCAATATTCCACCTAAGCGTATACCAACATGAAGGCCAGCTGCAGCAGCAACCTCTGGTAATGTATATACAATAACAAAGGCAAGGCATGTTATTTTCTAGGTTCATAAAGTGTATTTTTCACTCTGTACTGCTCAGGCGAGAACTGGGCTATCTTCTCACTGGATATGAGGGAGCTGGGAATAGGGGCTTGTAAGTGCGCAGTGTTGTGTTGCTATCAGTGTCTCTTCTGCACAAGTGATAGAAGGACGCAGGGCAGTAGTTAAGTTTAAGGGTGTAATTAATCCTTCTGACACCTGAATAAATTGCCACAGTTTGTTGTTTAACTCTGTGTTGTGGAGTTAATTGTACACATAAAGTTATGCATGCAACTTAAGTGTTTGGCTTCATTAGCATCAGAAGTTAAAGCATAATATGGGATAAAGACATATTTTAAAATATCAACGACACTCCAGTTTTTTCTTCCCCTCAGTAAGTCTTATTCTTCAAAATTTGCTCTCAGTTTGAACCCTTGAATTTGTACAAGAAGCCCAAATTCCTCTATTCAGCTTGTTATATGTGCGGGAGTAGGTTTTAAATAGAAAATTATAAAGCTGTGCTATTACGTGCCCATGTACACACATAACATCTGATTTACTTATTATTTTTAAGGGAGATTTTAGGTGTGGTTTAACAGACTGAAATCTTTTGGTACAGCTACCTTTTGTGTTTTCTTACTTGTAAAGCCTTAACGGCTTGAATACATTTATTTGTACAGGTTGCAGGGGTAACATAAACTAGACCAGATATATTTCAGGAGCTTTAAAAACAGTTTAAAGTAGATGTTTCTATAAATCCCTATTTTATTACTGTAAGTGGAGTTAGCTCGTGGAATAGGACATAGGGTATTGTTCCCTTTTGCACCGCTGCTAGTTACACACAGCCCAGCAGTGGCATTTACAGAGGGAGGGTCAGGCACATTAAGTAGCTGTTTGCACAGTGCTACATGCTGAAATAGTGAGTCAGTCCAAATTCACATGAACTTTAATGGTATTTTTTTCTTTTAAGCAATTGTCTGTAGAAGTCTTGTTGAAAGTACACAGGATTTCTGTTGACTTTGTTAGTTTTGGGATCTGGCAGCGGGGATTTAAGCACAAACACTGCAGAAGTCTGCCCACGTTAGATGTAAAGCAGTGTAACGTATTGGTATGTAAGGAGCTCAGCAGCAAAATGTTCAAAGCCACTCGTGATAGCATGGTCCTGTCACTCCTTGCTTTGAAAGCATGCTTCTCACTGACCACTGATGGAGGAAAACAATGGATTTGTTGGAACTGATCTGGGAACAACCCCATTTCAGGATAGACGCTGCTTATTAAAGGCCATGATACAAGGCAGACGTCCCATTTCTGTAGAGGTATGGCTCTGTGGTACAGACCACTACTATAATCCTGTAATCACTTATTTTTTCAAGGTACACAAGGAATTTTGCAGCGCCGGGCACTGGACTTGCTGTAGATACTCCTTTTGATGTTTTTGGTGTGGAGTGGGGAAAAAGCAGTTCAGCATCTCTCCGGCTGGCATGATGAACCTCCTCTGTACATAAACTGCTCTGCTGTGCATCGCAGAGTAGTGACAGGCCACGTGGGAGGGAGCAGTGTGCCTGTCGCCTTTACTTGATGAGCTGAAATTGAGTATTGGTGTAGCTCACTTACTCACTGGCACTCTACTTGCAGCTCTCTGTAGCCATTGTAGGAGATTTTCTGTCTGCGCAGGGGCTGTTTCAAGATAGAGATTTCAAGCTTTTCACATTCAAATTGCTCCCTTCTGTATTCCACATGGTAAGGGAACTGATGAGGCTCCTCTTAGATGACCACAGCTTTATATATAGTGGATTCAGTATAATGTATCACTTTTATTTTTGATGCTTTTGTCCAGTGTTATTTAAAAATCAGAACAAAACAAAAGAAAAATAGCAACCCCCCCCCAAAACATGAAGGATTTTTAATTCTTTTCATTTAAGAAAATGAACCAATGTTAAAATCAAAGTTGATATGACTTGAAGTATTTTGCCAAATCAGAGCAATTACTGGTAAGATTAATAGTCCATATAGCTTCTAAATAAATTGTCATTTAAATTCATATGTTTCTATATTTTTAGCATTAGAGCAGAACTTTTTGCAATCTTTAAGTAATCTATGTTAAAGTACTTACATAAGAAGTGTTATTACAATATGTTGCTGCGATGTATAAAACTAAACTTAATCCAAGATGTGCCTCATTAGTTTTCTTACTATGTGGAGTAAAAAAAAATTGTCAGTTTTAGTCTTTAAATAGCATTTTGCACTTCTACTATTACCATACTGATGTTTGTTTTTTGTTTTATTTTGCTTTGCTTTGTTTTTTTCTGTGACAAATAGACTACGGAGTTCTCTTGCACCCTATGTTCCCTAGCAGTTGTTAAACTTAAATAATATTAAACTTGCAATAGGCAGGAGGTGGCATCTATCTGCATTATATATACTGATCAAATGTAGAGGGTATTATAGGGATGTTAAGATTAGATTGTGTTACAGACCTAGATACTTGATCTGCTGATCAATAAATGGCTTTGTTTAAAGTCGCTTGATTTTAGTTAGTACAAAAGGATTATTTTTAGTTTACAAAATTTTCTGATATTTAGAGTTTGGAGGAACTGGGGTCTGTACTTCAGAAAACTTGCATCCTTGTTCTGGAAATATTATACAGATGTCACTCATAGGTACAGCTGAAAAATACAGAGGCTCATCGATGATTGAACGGGCTATCAATGATTATCCTAATATTTCTCCCAGAAGGATTCTCTGAAGCAGCTGTTGGCAGTAATTCTCTTGTAGCATGCCAGATCCTGTTCACTAAATAGCCAATTTCTTGGTAAAAATATGCAGCAATGCAGATATGTTTTACCCTCAAAAGGAACCTCTTCTTTGTGGTCGGGCTTCGTACCTTTGCTTCATCAGCAGCAAGTCTTGCAACTACATACATGAGATTCTTCCAAATGAGATGCAGTGCCCTAATTTATCCGTATTTTTCTCAAACATCACTATTCTTTCACAGAATAGATGGCATAATAATAACGTTTTCCTACAGGTCTTGTCATGTGTCAAGAATAAATAGAAAAATCTCCTCATTCATAGTCCTGTGGCATCTTAATGATACACTACCCTTTACATGTGTAAATAATTTCAGAAAAATTACTCTTTTTTATTTATTTTTTTAAGAGTTTGTTCAGATTCTAGGAGGTCCTTAGCTCTCTGCAGGCTAGCTTTTGTCTGAAGCAAGAGATTAGGAATCTGTTTTTCTCTCTCCTAAACAGGTGTGTGATACATGTGCAGTGGAACACCACATGGTGAAAATGAAATTGATGTGTTCTTAGCTCTTCTAAGACTCAGACATAGGATACTAAACACTTTAAAAAGAAAAAAAAAGTCTTTTTGTACATTGAATCATAAATGGACTCTGTGTTTCTTTCCATTGATGACTTGGAGTCTCACAGCAATACGACAGGCAACTTTCTTCCTCTTTTTCCTGCTCCGGAAGCAGGACTGCATCGTGTACTTCAGAAGTACAAATTCTTTCCTTTTCATTAACGAGTGCTGAAGAAAGCAGCGGTGGTCTTTTGAGACTGATCTTTATCTTTCATTATAGCCCAGTTTGAAGTGAATCGAAAGCCATTCGGAAGCAGGATAAATGCCGACCCTAAAGGTAAGTATTGCTATAAAATTGCAGTTCTTGAAAATAAGTAATCATTTTAGTCATCTGTATGTTTTTAGCCTTCCAGCACAGTTTACATAAACACTGTCTTTGCAGGAGTCTTGCTTTTGGATGTTAACCACAGACAACAGGAGCTAGCTAAACGGTTACGTGGAGGATTAGGACGTGTTGTTGATAGTGTGTGATATAGATATACTGTGTTAGGGGAGGTTACTTCTAGCAGTTTAGTAGCCTGACTTCCTGGCACAGCGGATTTAGGTTGTTAGGACTGTCATAAGATTTAGAACCAGTTCTGAGCATACAGCTGGGGTCTGCAAATAGTAGCAGTTAGTAAGAATGCTAAGAAAGGTGAAAATTTGTCATCTGGTATCCCATCATTTTCGTTTGGATATGACTTGAGAAAAGGCATTTTATTCTGAATGTGCTTTGAATTGAAGAGTTCCGTCTTTCACAGCTCTGAATACTCGGAGGTTTGTTTTTGTGGATGTCAGTCTTGAAAAGAATCATGTTTTTAACAGTATGAAGACATCTTTCATGTAACTCCCTCATTAATGAGTGATACCTTGCAACCTGACTATATGACTCCTATATATATATCAGAGACACTCATGCTTACCAGCAGTAATTTTTACATGTGTATATATATTTATATACACACAGACACACACACACACACATTTATATGACTTTGAGCTCTTCCATCAACCTTCTTTAATGCATCTTTTAAATTTAAGAATTTACAGGGTCTGATAGGCAGGTTTTTGCCTCTAGAGAGATGAAGAGAAGGAAGCAGCAATCAGGAGACTCAGACACAAAGATTTATTATTTAACACGTGGTCAACATTCATCACATGAAATATTTTCAGGTCTCTGTCAAAATGAAAATGTTGCACTTGTTACTATAAGATTAGGATAATTTTATAAATGGAATTTGGCCGGGACAAAGGTGGGAAAGCAGCCATGCATCTTGTCATGCTGGGGAGGGCAGCACGACATTGTGTCAGCAATCAGGAAGTTTCTAGACTGCATTGATGATAATTTCCTAAATCAAATGCTAGGAAGACCAACCAGGGGTTACGCTCTAATTGATCAGCTGCTTGCCAACTCAGTTGGTGAATGGGACTGCAAACAATAGCCTGGGCCACAGTGACTGTGAGCAAAGAGAAGTCAGGATCCAGAAGAAGGCTGGAAAGGAGAGCAACTGTGTTAGGAGTCTGGACTTTGTGAAAGCATTCTTGGGCTTGGTTAGGTAACTGTTGGGCAGAATCTCTTGGGACACTGCCATTGTTGGCAGATTTTGGGGGATTACTCAGAGCAAGCCATTCTTTTGTGAATGGTACGGCAGCAGAAGGGCTCTTTGGCTATGCCTGGACCTTCTTAATTAACTGAATTGCAGACAGAGAGGATATGAGAACTAGGAACATTGACAGGTAATGAAGAAGTGTAAAAGCATTTCCTGAGGACTCTGACAAAATCGAGAAAGCCAACCCTAGCTAAAAAAGCTAGAGGTCTCAAGAGTAATGACTTTACTATTAAAAAAAAAAAAAAAAATGTTCAGAAAGAATTAGTGCATCGTTGAAAGCAAAAGGCAGCCCAGTGACAGGTGATAGGATGAAGACTCAAAGCTTTTTTTCTTCAGTCTTCACAGGCAAAGTCTGCTCCAAAGGCCTGTGCTACCATCGTGGTTTAGGAAGGAGAGGAATAGCCAACAGTGGGAGAGATACAGGTTAGGTGCTTCTTAGAAGAGTCGTTTTCTACATCGTTTTAATCACTGCACTACATTTTTCCTTCATCCAGTTTGGGACGCCCCTCCACTACCAGCACTACAAACAAATAGAAGAAAGAATCCTGGTAAGGCAATGTTTGGGGTTTATTCCTGAGTTACAGCGTATCAGCAGGCCAGGCATTACAATAGTCTTGATTGTGGTTGCCTTCTGGGTGTTACATTCTGGTCACCAGAATATGATTTGAATCCTGCCCACTTACATGGAACATGCATATTCCATTTCATTTCTTCAATATGTATATTGCACTGATGAACCATAGATAGCAAAGACATTGGATAATTTGACCCATTTTTCGATGTTATAGGACTGGGTAAATGTGAAATAGATGAAGGTATTTTTCTCTTTTAAAAAAAATAAATCGTTTACTGACAGCACTTGAAGTATTTCTTTATTTTTTTTTTTTTGTTGGTTGGTTTTCTTTTGTGTGTGTGTGTCCCAAAAAGAGCAAGTCTCTTATTTCTTCTATCCCAAATTCTATTTCCCTGTGCATGTGGGAACTTGAATCTTGAGTCTTTCTAGTTTTCCTAAACAAATGTGGATCTGTGTCTTTTTCTGTTGCTTTCCAGTAATGAAGAGCTTTTCTTTTTGTCTTCTCCCCTGTGTTGTGCATGGACAGTGAATTTAAAATGGAGATGGAATTTAAATTGGGGATGTAAAAGGAGGAGGGGCATTTGGCAAATATTGCATACCAAATATTCTAGAAATTACATGGTGCTAAAAGCATTGTTCAGTAGGGTAAATTTTTCTGTAAGTGATGGTACATAATTTCATAGCAAACCCACCTGTTGCAAACAAAAGTATCTCTTGATTTTCCTAAAACAGAATTTATTTGTTCAAGTCTTGCAAAACATTTCAGGAATTCTTAACCTCACTTGATACCTTCTGTAAAGGTTAATCCATAGAAGTTTTAAGGAATGATTGTCATTCGGTCAGTAAGTCTAGAGTTCTTTAAGTCTTTGCTATGGGTATTCTCTCTTTGATAGAGCAAGCAGTATTACATGCAGCTGAAGAATGAAGCTGACTAGATTCTCAAGTTTGACAAGAAAAAATAATTAACTTTTGCCACAATTTAGCAAGACAAATTATGAATTTTTTTTTTCACTTAAGGTTTTAAAATATGTATTCTGTGCCTTTCCAATGGATAAGTTTTAGTACAAACCAATGGAATGGAATGGGCACAAGAACTTCTTCGTTGAACTCCACAGTCTGTTTCATTCTGAGAATTTGCTTAGGAAATCAGTTTTGTTTAGCATTTTCATTAGCAATGAGGGTGATGGAATACAGAATAGCTTATAAAATATGCAGATGACACCAAGCTGTGAGGGGTTGTGAATACCTTTCTGCATCAGATCAGTATTCAGAAAAAAGTTGGCAAATTGGAGAGATGGTCTGAAATCAGCAAGATGAAATTCAGTAAAGTGAAGTGCCATATGATATGTTCAGGAAAAAGAATTCACATACACAAAACACAGGGAATATCTGTCAAGAGAAAACGGTTGACAAAGCCTGCAACATATTTATTTTGCAAACTGGGAGATGTAATTATGGAATGTGTGAAGAGGGATGAGCTATCCTCATTGTTGGGTGATTATGCCACATTAGGTTTAGTGAAGTCTCGGTTGACATACTGTGTCCATGTTTGGTCATGGCTTTCAAGAAAGTTTAGAAAATTGGATGAGTTAGAGAATTGAGTTTGCTTAATTTAAGATGTTAGTAACAACTGTCTGATACATGAAGATTTAAAGAAGATAGAAATTGTTCTCCATATTCATGAGAGAAGAATATAGGGAAATCCATGTAATTTGCATTCAGAGAGATAAGCACTGCATTTGAGGAAATACTTTAAAAATATCTCCTCCCCAAAACACCTAGACATGATGTAGAACCCCTTTTTCAAGAATTTATATAAATGTATCTTGGGTGAGTCTATGCAATCTGTCCATTGTACAGGGTCAACTAGATGTTGCCTTTCAGCTTATGTTTCTGTAATTCTGCTCAGGAGATCAGAGTAAAAGAAGTAGTTTTAAAAACTTTTATCTTGAAATGTCATGGAAAAGTTGAATGGCCTCCTTCAGTAGGAAAAATGTTGCAGCAGTTGGGGCAGACAAGCTAGTTGGCAGAGCTCTGCAGGCCACCAAGGGTCTGCAGCCTCCAGCTTAGGGATCCTGAGACTAGAGAATTAGTGATCCTTTCTGAGCCTCAAATCCATTTTTTTTTTTTCTCATACATATTTACATGTTGTCAGAGCAAGTGCGTGATTTTTATTTATCAAATTTGCTTCGTAGTTCTGGATGCCACTACAGTCCTAACTGTGAAGACACTGTTTATTTATGCAACTCTTTCCACAAGAGTTTCCATTAATTCTGTTGATGGAAGCATTCTTCAGCATTACGGTACTGAAATAGAGCACAGAGTGTACCCTTCCCTGCCTCGAAATGTGAGGAGGAAACACAGGAGGAAAGTGACCTTGAAAAGTTAATGCATTAGTTTCTTATTAATTTAGAAATGTGAGTTGACAGTTTGATGCTCTAATTGCAAATTATATTTTTAAATATTTTCTTTTAGCAACCTTGATAATTTAACAAAATTTACCAACTGGCAAGTTTCAAGTAGTATTCATTCCAAACTCTTATATACCACAACACTGCTCCTAATCATCTGTGAAAAAGCTGCCATGCAACAGAAGACTGGGAATTGCTAACAATAATGATGAAAACTAATTCAAACGATGCCACAGATAGAAGCTTTTGCGAAAGCAATCTGCATCTTTTCAAGTTGGTCAAGCTAAAATTGCCTTTTAGAAAAGCAGTTTGTCTTTCATTACAAAGGAAGACAAGCTATTATCTCTGTACCCCACCAAGTACCCAATGCACAGGTCAAAAAATAGGCAAGAATTATGCATTGAGTTAGAGAAAGTTTGCAAAGGGAGGACCTTCCCTTTGTTTTCTAGGTGTGTGATGTGGTTCATTGTCATCAATGTGGTGTAAAAATATATAGGCTCTTTCTTGGCCAAGGCTGGTGCATGATCTAACCCTGGTTATCTATAGCCTCTTCCCAGCTGCACTAGAGAATTGTCCTGTGAGCTGCCATCTCTTTCAGAATTGGCTTCAAGACTGTGCAGATCTAGGTTAATCTGGCTTCAATGCTATTTTGAATACTGTAATTTTATACTTACATGGGACTGCCTTTCCCTAAAATAAGGTAATTCAGCGTATTTCATAAAGGAAGGGGTCGTAAAAGATCAGTTATATGCTGGACAGTATGAATCACAGTATAAATCATTCCTGCCAAGGAACTACAGCTTATACTCCAGAGTGAAAACATTAGGCAAAGACGTCAATATTTTAACATTTTTATTGCATCAACTTTTTTGTTGCTGCTCTCATTCTCTCTTTTTCTTTTGTCTTAATTACTTTTCCTTAAAGTATGCCAGGTACCTGGTAAGTTGACTCAGCTTGGAAAATTGATTCAAGTGAATAAGAAATGAGAGCTTGTGAACGCATGGAGTGACTCATGGATTAGTAGGCTGTTGTTTTTGTTTTTTTTTTTTCCCTTTTTTAAAAAGCACCCAGTCTTACAAACTACCCCCAAACTATTTGATCTCTGGCCAGTGTGCCATTTCCAGCTTTGTCATCATCTGAACAATAAGACAATAGAAATAATAATAAAACAACAACAACAAACAGATTCTGCAGTCTGAAAATAAACAGCAGCTTTCTCTGTGGAGTAAGGTGGGGATCTCTCAGTTGCCTGCTGCTTTGGTTTAAGGCAGGTTAGAAATACACTGTTTCTGTAGTGTCTAACAGCTGACATTGTAGACTAAGTGATTTTTTTTGGCCAGTAATTATCAGCAACCTTGTAAGCAAAAGGAAGAAATGAGTAAGTAAAGATTTTCTAAGAAGTGATTTAGATTCATGCCAGTTGTTATTTACGAGCATTCTAGATAAAAGGCTTAACATTGGGTTGCTGAGGTTTGCAGTACATGAGTATGTAACAATATAAACAATTTACATGTTATCATATAGGTTCTAGGAAAATCCTCTTTCTCTGACCTGATTAAGGACTCTATCTTGAAAAGGATTATGTATGTTTTTAAGTTAATATGCTGTGAAATCATCAGGACTCCTGGCAGTGCATAATTCAAGAATGTGCATATATCTTCAAAGGACTGAGACCTAAATAAAACACATGCAAATCAACACGATAGTTTTGAATTTTCCTAAGATGTGATGTAAGGCTAAGCTTTGTTGTTAAGAAGAAAATGATTTTAGAGTGGCCCAGCATGTCCATAGTCAGATCTAACGCAGCAAAACCTACGTGGTTACAAATACTCAGAGAGCTAATGCAAATTAGTGGGTTTTGATAATTGCACACACAGTGGATAAAGTGATCAAACTCAGGACATCACAAAATAGGCTCTATCGATCGATCACTATAACCGCGTCTAAATCTAAGAGTGATAGTGATGTGTTCAGTACAATTATTTATGGAGGCATTGCATGCTGTGTGGAGTGTTCACTTTTTGAAGTTGCTTTTTGTTCAAAGCAGAGCTGGTTTGTCCAAGTTAGAAAGTGCGTGAATTTATGCTTCACAGGAACAAATATTTTTGCAGCTAAGATTGAAGATTTTATGTGCATGGTGAATAGAATAAGTAAATTAGATAGCATTTTAAATTCAGTATCTTAGCCTTTTTAGAGATACAGATCGAAGTTTCTGGGTGGCTATTTTCTAAGTACTGTCTCAGGTATATGAAGAGTTGCTGGGCAGTCTAGAAGGTTAATGTTAGGTATGGTGAGAGCCCAGCAAGTTTTCTCCTTCCCAAATCCTGAGTCATAGGAGCTTGGGAAGCAGCCAGGATCTTTACTAGATGGGAATGAGATTTTTAAGCATGGCTGTGTGAGATGTGCCACTGACTTCCAGGCAACTATTTACATAAATGAAACATGTGCTATGGGTATATTCCCCTATTTATGTTCTCTGTATGGTTTGTGCTTTATCCTTTGTTGTTGCTCTTATTTTCTTTTTTTGCATCCTTCCCTCTTCCATTTGATCATGAAGAGGCATATTTTAAGACCTCAAGCAGAAATGCAGAGCTTTTCAGTTATGCCACCTTTGCATAATAAACCCCTGAATTAAATGTCAGGGTTATAATTATTGCTCAAGTACGCTGGCAGGTGAGACCAGGTAACTCAAGCCAAGATGAAAAGGTGGTAGAAATAACTCTATTAGTGAGATGTGGTTCAAAGAAGACACATTAGGGTCAAGTGTAACTGGCCTAATGATTGATCTGGATTTTGTGGTGTGTCTGGTGCCATAACCCTGGCAAAGGGCCAGATGCCTGCCCAGCTGCTCCTCGCTTGCTCAGCTGGGCAGGAGGAGAAAATAGGCTGAAAAACCTTAAATGTGATGAAGACAGGGAGGACCCCAGCCTCATCCCCCTGCCCAGCAGTCCCTCGTGCCCTCCTGCAGGCAGGGGATGCGGTCAGGGCTCAGCGATCCCCCGCGTTCCCGCCATTTTCCACAGGCCGCCATTCCTGTCAGGGACAGTCCTCTGGTGCAGGCTCTCCACAGGCCAGCGCTCGCCTTTTACAGCCTGGACAAATCTGACATCAGGGGCCGGATTTTGATTAGATCTCCACCGGGAGGGCTGTTTTTGGTGTTTTCCATTAGCTCTGCTCCACTGTTATGCAGAGCGACAAAAGGTATGCAGAAAGGCCTTTGAGAGAGGGATCAACGGTGTCCCGTTTCCTGTTACTCTCTCTTCACAGCGTTCGTAAAGAGAGAGAAAATGACTGCCAGCCGTGGCCTTTTGTTCTTTTGTGAGGTAATAATGAGTCTTTCTAATGATTTTAAACTCTTGTGTGGTGTTCTACCTCTTTATTTGTCATAACTTTAGAGATAGCCCGTGGCTACAGTGAGATCCTCAGTGAGACAGGAGAGATGAGGGAGCCTCACCTCAGGATCCTCCACATGCATATGGGGCATAATCACATCCCTGTGTATTTTTATTTTTTTTTCCTCCCTTAAAAGCTGTTGTGAATGCAGAAGGTAGAAAAATGCAATGCAGTTACATGGTGCAGTCTGCACATCTGTGTTCATTAACGGATGGATTTGCTTTTAGGTTTCAGTGTTAGCTAGGTTCTAGCAAAATGGAGACTAAAATCACATTTCAGCTTTTACAAATTCTTTAGATTTTAGGACATAATCCAGCAATATAATTGAGTATATGCATATGAGCAGTATCTCTGATTGCAGTAAGACAGTACCTAATATTTAGGTACATGCTCATTTGCTCTGAGACCTTAATGAATAGCCCTCCTCTCCAATTCAGTGCCTGTGATATTCCTCATTTCAAAGTCTGCTCTGCTTTTCTATTCCAACATGCCTAGAAAGCTTAATGTTGGAGGGAGAAATATCTACAGTTTCCTAAGTTTCCATTACAAGACTGACTTGTCTGCCATTTATAACTTCACCAGAGTGAAACTACTCTGACTGAAATTTTCTGTGCTAGCTATCTCAGTAGGGCTGAATTTCTGTGTAAGAAAGCATTAGCTAAAATGTTTCTGAGACCATGATTTTATTTATTTATTTATTTATCTATTTATTTTTAATCTTGGAGCTCTACTGTTCTCACATTTTGTTGCGGAAATGTTGCGGAAGAGCTTTCTGGTATGAAAGCAGCTATTGGCATTACCAACAATCGTTTTTGCCAGAATCTGGGAATGCAATAAATTTGATCAAATCATGAGGTTCTAAAAATTCCTTAGTGCAAGTGATATTCTGTGCAATGCTGTATTATAATTTGGCAGCTAATTGATGTCTATATTGAGAACAGACTTTTCTGTATAACTCCTATACATGAAACCATAGAAAAATGGATTTTGTCCTTATTTCTGCTACAGAGTAATTGCATGAGGCTATGTAAGTCACTGAAGAGTATTAAGTTAATCATCTGTTTTGCACTCTTCATTCTCAGAGTGCCTGATTTTGAGACCATTTGGGTTAGGTTTAAAGTTCTGGACTTCTGCTACTCCTGCAGTCATTGGAGACCACTAGGAAACTACTGCACTAAGGAGGCTGAGTATTTAGTGTATTTATAAATATATCTATATATATATTTATAATATATAATATAATAATAATATATAATTATAACAATATATTATATACATTATATATAATATATTATAATTATATAATATGATTATAATAATGGTAATATATATAATAATTATATATATATATATATATATATATATATATATATATATATATATTAGATTTTCTAGCCCCTAAAATTATTTTGAAATAATAGTTGTCTTATTTTTAGACCTTGGTGTCCTGCATCTGTGCAATTGGGGTTAACTGCTGTTATTTCTTAGGAGTGGTTTGAGTAGATGCTTTCATTGTGTTGATGATAGCCTTTCTTCACATAGGAGCACTGCTTTGTGCATTGAACAAACTGGGGCTCAGTAGGATCGCTGCTGCTGTAGGAATTGAAGGGAACTCTAGACACCAGCCAGCCTGTTCTGCCTGGGTAATATGAGGTGGGTGTTTTGAGAGCTTTAGGAATGAGCTAATGATGGCTCTCTGTTCCTGTGCTGCAGAACCCTTAGTGCCAGAAAGCTTTCCTTCACATCTAGCTGGAATCTCCCCTGCCTCAGTGCAGTGTAGTTAGTGCTTGTATTAAAACAAATGCACAGTTAAGGTTACACAGACAGCTTTGGATTTAACACTTTTTAACCTGAAGGTCAATTTTATATGTATGTAGCGATCCAATGTAGTACATGCTGAGACTGACAGTATTTTGCATCTGAAGATACCATATTTTTATTTATGGTTCAGTCAAAATAAATTAGAATAATCAATGATTGCTTTGAAAGCAAATTACTGGGAGCACTATATATCTACCAGGGCAAGTGCTGAAGAGATGAGAATGGCTTATAATGCCAGAATGAGTTGTGTAAACACGGGTATTTATATACTCAACAGCAGCAAATCTTTGGGAGTTGTTTTTTTCTTGGCTGAGTCTTCTCTGATCCCACTTCCATCCCTGAGGAGGAGAAAACTGATGCTTCTATCACACATGTTCCATTATTGATTTTCATTCCAATCTACCCAAAGTCTTCTGTGCTGGAAATAATTAGACCCTCTGAGCAGAGATGAAGCAAAAATCTATACAATGCTGGATTGCCAGAAATGAAGACAAGGGTGCCTAATTAATGTTGCATATAGAAGTCTCTTTGGATGAATGGGTTTCCCTTTCTCAGAAGCAGCTCAGCAGTGGTTATGTCACAAGCTTGCTGTTAATTAGTGTTCAGCGTGTGCCTATAAAAATGGCATGGAGGAATAAAATGTTGTACAGCAACATTTTACAAGAGCTCTGCAATTAACAGAGAATTCTCCAAATGTATTCTTGTGGGCTTTGTTCTGATGGCAAAAATGTTTCTTCCATATGAAATATACTTGATGGATTGTCTCTAAGCTCTCTAGAAACCTCTAGTCACCGAGGAAGTTCGGACATCTCGCAAGCTGGACTGGGAATATGTTGGGAGGGTTAAGGACAGGAAAAATGTTCCTAGGAGCTGAGGCAGCTGCAGCCATGCTGGTAGGTGAGGACTATCCAGAAAGCAAGTCAGGATCTGGAGGAAGCTGGCAGATCTACTTTTCTTTGAAGCTAGAGTGAGAGGTTATGTGGACTGAGAGTGATTTAATTCAAGTTATTTAGCACATCTTTGGGAAATGTGAAAGCAAGTATTTAGACTGTAAGAGGGAGAACTGACAAAGTCTTCACTCCAAGCATGTGCTCAACTATCAGCAGAAATATCTGAAGGGAAGAACTGGAGGTTCAGAGATGGAGCTTTTGGGATCTGGAGTATCTCAAACAGATCAAGAGAAAAACTTAAGTAGATGCATCTGATGCTGGTGCACTGCTGTGTGCATGCCAGTGAGGAAGGTCCTGCTTAACCCTGCCTGCCTTGATGCTCTAGAGGCTGGGGGAAGCGGGTGTGTAGCCCTGACAGGTTCATCTTTATACTCATTCCACTCATTTGTCTGTAATGCAGGATTTCCTTTTTGGCACTCCTCCAAATAACAATGCTACCTGTTTGCTGCAGAAAGCAGCAGTATAATATTGGGTTTTTGATGTGTCAGAGGTTTGCAGAGGGATCCTGGCCAAGTTCTTCTTCTCCAGGAATCTGCAGGCCACTGGCACGCCTTCTTTCAGCTTTTAATTCTCTCCTTTTACCTCTGCTCCCTCCTACTTATGTGTTGTGGCCAATCTGAATGATACAGTTGCATCTCTGAATAATTTAAATAACAACATACCTTCCTTCTCTTTTCTCCCTGTAAATGCAGAGGGAGTTTCTCTTATTTAGGCCAAGACAGCAAACATGTTTTTCTTCTCTCAGAAATTAGAGAATGCATAAAACTTGGGTTCCTTGGTTGAACAGATGAGTCCAACTGTTAAATCTGCAGGAATCTTCCCGGACTGTGCCTTGAACTGCAGGAGCAGATGTGTTTTCTGCTTAAAATCCAGTTGACATAAATATGTTTTTAGCATGAATTTGACATAGGGAATGATGTTTTCCCCATATAGTAGAAGCTCCAGTTGTGGTTTAGGAATTTTATGAAATATTTAGAGTGTAGGAGAAAGCTGCTGTTAAAAACGAGATTTTTATAATAGAGTAGTTGTGTGCCTTTAATGACCTCTCTTTTCTTCCCATTTGGCTGCTTGGCATCTTCTCTCTCTACTCTGATTCTGTTTTAATAAGTGTTTTTCTCTGCAAACTGTCAGCTCTGATGCACAACTGAAATGGGTGCACACACAGACTATGATTTGTCTCCCCTTCACTGCATTTTGATCCTGAACTCCAGATTAAGTCTATTTAAATAATCTTGCGACTTAAGTCAGCTCCTAGACACTTTTTGATGTTCAACAAATGGTAAAGCATTTCAATAATTTAAATCAAATAACCAAATCCATATGAAATAGGCGCTTGTTATCTTTCCAACAGATTTATTTTCTTCCCTAGATCCATTTCAGGCTGTGCTGCAGTTGCCAAATCAAAAATAAAGTGAGTTTTCAGTATAGGGATGTGATAAGTGTGTGATTTCCATTATGTCCCAGTGTGCTATATAATACAAAATGAAAACATGTAACACGTTTTGAGTGTAGAGTTGAAATGGATTTTCTGACCATAGCCTAGTCTCAGTGAATAGGTGCTAAAGTAATGGCAAAGACTGTAGCTACTGGGCTGTCATTATCATTTGAGTAATTTCCCAGTGGTAGAAGACTTCAGACCTATGGGCACAATGGAAAAAAACCCTGAATCCTTTTGTCCTTCTTTCCTTAAACCACCAGCAGCAGGCTGATGAGCCGATACTTTTTGAAGTTCTTTTGAGCGTGGGAAATAGTGGGTTCAGGCTGGTTGTGCTTGTTTGTATGTTACCCTTTTTTTTTTTTTTTTTTTTGTGAAAACATTCGAAGAAAGCTTTTAGAAACATATTTGAGTGTTTTAAGCAACTGGAACCTCAAGAGGATGTGGAAACGTTTCTGGTTTCACAGACGTCAGTCACGTTTTGCTGTTTTCTTCAGTAGTAGCAGAAACTCATCTGCATAGCATGTATTTTAAATTCTTGAGAAGATAGAAAACATTGCTGCTTGTTTGGTCCATCCAGAATCAGTCATCTTTGGATGTTACAGAAATGAAACTGGTGCTGGATATAATCAGCCTCTCTTTTGTCTTGTAGCCTGGCTGTACATCCCCAAAGAGATGTTGTAGTCACCGGCAGCGATGACCGCCTCTGGAAAATGTGGGCTTTACCTGATGGGAACATCATCATGACAGGTGAAGGTCACACTGATTGGCTTTCGGGCTGCTGCTTCCATCCAAGGTTAGTGCAAACAGTCCCCTGAACTAGTGCTAATCCCTTCTGGGGAGTGCTTGTTTGCTCTTTCTTTGCTCACTGGCCTGCTCTGATGACTTTCTATTCTCAGTATAACCCTGCGCTCTCTGCTGAATTTCCAAACATGTAGATAAATGTTCCTCTGGCTTTCAGTGTGTTGACTTAAGATTGATTGCTTTTAGTATTTTGTACGTCTTAAACTTTGTCCACGTGCCAGTGCACGTAACAAGGAGTAATAAGCTTTTTAGGTCTAGCTGTATTCATATTCTCCATGTTCATGCACCATAACAAACACAGCTCTGTTATTAATAATAAAGAAAAGCTGATTTCTTGTATCGAGTATTGCCATGTGACTAGATGTATTCAAGTTTATCTAGAGAATATGAGCTTTCCTCCTTTCTCTTTATACAGATTTGAAGCTGAATTAATAAATGAAAGTGAATATTTAAAATGAGAAGTAAATATTTAGGTTACAAGGGTCACAGAAATAGGCTAAATATAAAGTAGATTTCTTGGTCAATTTGATGAAAAATAGAATGCCATTTTACTCTCAGAAAAGACTTCTGTTTTTTAAGACTGAGCTTCTGTAGATTGAAATGATTTTGCCTCAAATTTGCGAGGCTGCAGTTGTAATAGAGCTCTTTACTGTTAATATGATAAAGGTCTGCCAGGCTGCTCACCTGTGGTTCACTTATAAAAAGAGCATGATTAAACCTCTAACCTTGTGTTTTCATTGTATTTATTTCATAAATCTATGTTAGCTCTTTCCTTCACGAGAAGGAAAACTGTTTAATTGCATAGTTCCTCCTAATTTGCGATATTGTAATGAGTTAACAAACACGAGTTAACAAGCATGCGATGCTCTAAACACAACAAAATCCCTCTGTTCAAAGCCTCAAGAACCCAGAATAGTGCTTTTTGGGATAGAACATCAGCACTTACTCTTTGCTTGCATCTTTTTCTCCTGTGAAACATAGGCTTTTTCTTAAGGTGCTACTGCTTGACTGCTTGATTCTCTTTCTCACATGTCTGTCCTCAGAAACAATTCCATATATTTGAAAGAAAAGACTGATATGTAGTTTAAAAAAATGCATATAATAGACATGGGAAGAGAAGTCCTGTCTTCTTGTTTTAAGACAGTAGGATTTTTTTCTCTTACTAAGTTGTACCTCAGGAATAGAGGTTGCACCGAGTTTGTGACCGTGCTGGGCATCCTAAGCCTAACTTTCGGATAAACAGAATGCTGCCTTGCCTCTTACCTGTTATGAATATAAAATGTATCATAGGGAAAGAAAGGGAAATACAATTAGAAGAGCATGTTATCATTTATAAAGCTGCTGGGCATACTAATCAGATTTCGATAATGCATTGTTACCATGACACCCGCTGACTCAGAGACTCAAAACTATTTTCTCATTAGTCTTTGACCAGAATACAGTCCTTTCAATAGGCTTTCCTATTTCTCATTCAATTATTGAAATTAAAATGAGTTGAGGTACATCATTATTCACTTGCAGTATAAATTGACTCCTGCTGGATGCTCTGGAGTGATTCAAAAGTAGTGCTTTTACAATATTGTCTTCTGTTACTGGAGAAAAAATATATATAATGTGACAGAATACATTTAATCATAATTTCTTCTACCCCCCCCCCCCCCCGTACATCAGGTATTCCAGACGTGAAAATAATGAAATAGAAATGGAAAGTTTTCACAGAAGTTTTCCACAATCAAATGTAGATAGTGTCTAGATTTATTTCTGATTTAAAAGGATATTCAAAAGTTGAAAAGAAAAATATTTGTGTGGCTGGGCTATTAAATTGTGATCCAGAAATCTGGATTAAACTTCTGCACTTCTGCATTCTTTCCTTGTTGCCCTCTGTTAGCTCATTTCACCTCTTTTATTTTCTCTGTTTATAAAATCAGGTTTAGAGCAATCTCCATTTTTGGTCTGAGAAATATTCTGTCTGCAGGCGCACACACAATTAGGGCCATTTTCAGGCCGTCTTTGGAAGACATCAGAATAATTCACTTACTGAGGTTGTGTGTGCTAATAACTTGAGGAGAAACAGAGCTTGACCTACGATGTGAATTTAACTGGTGCTTCTGAACATACAAGGGACTTAAAAGTCCATTTTTACTCAAGCAAGTCCATATTTACATTCTAATCAAGCAAGGATCTTCTCATGCTTGTGTTTGTAGCACCACTGTAAATAGAGGTCGAGCTAAAGCCTGGTAGATACGAAGGTCTGTAACCTTCAAGCTTTGGGTGCTGTTAGGTTCATACACCCTTACCTTCTCCAAGAGCTGTGAGAGATTGTGGATTGGTAGTAGGAACTTAGCTGTGTGCAATATAAGAGGAAAAGTTTCTTTTAGGCTGTCGACTTTACTCTCTGATTAATAGGCAGCAGCTACGAGGATTTTCATTTGAATTCTTCCTGGTACTGAGGCACAACCACATCCTCCAGTGCAATGAAGCCACTGAATTTCTGCAAGGTTGTTGGGTTGGATGAGTCTCATTTTGCCCCTCGCTGACAAAGTGCTTCCCAGGCACTCTGGGAAGCGTCATTCCATGCCAATTTTTCATTAAAAACAGTTTTTGCCTTCACATACGACCACAGTGGGTAGATGAGAGTCCATGATGTGCCAAAGCTCCTGAGTCTTGTGGGATCTGTGTGCCAGATCATTTTTTACAGTGTGCCCCCTGCTCTTCGGTCTCCCATGAGTTCTCCTCACATGGCAGCGGCTCCCAGGACACTAGATGAAGGGGAACAAACTAGCTCTGTGCATGCGAGGAGAGCAGAACACCTCAGCTGTGATGCTTTCTGCAGATCTGAGAGCAGAATTTTGCCTTGAGCTTTTTAAATAAAAGCAAAACTTCAAACAGGTCCCATCGTCTACAGAGTGCAGCAGCTGGATGGAGGGAGGAGAACAGCGCATCCTTTTTGAAGCTTAGGTGACAACTGGTCAGGCTTCAAAAACAAACACGCTTTTTTACTCCAGTCTGGCTGAACAGTACAGTGCAGATAAGCTAGCTGTTGCAAGAGCCTGTCACTGCTGAAAAATTTAGGAATGTTTTCCAGCTTAGCTTTTATATGTATGAAGGAGTGAGGGAGCCTGAGTGACTGCTGTCCATGTGAGCTTCATGTCAGAAATCTGGGTGGCTGGAGGAGAGCTGCGCAGTCCACCTGTGGATAACAGGTGGCCTGAAAAAATGGAATAATAGACTAAATCTGCATCTTCTGGGAGTTTCCAAAGTAAGCTGAGGATGTTCATGCTGCATCTGTAAGAACCAGAGTCTACTTGCACTGAGGTATTTCAGGGCACGTGCTGGATTTATCCGTCTTCATTAGTAACCTTCCTGGATGGCTGAAGAACAGCAGAGCTATTTGTTCATGTCCTGTAAAGTGCCAGTGAACAGTACAATCCTGTGCTCAGTGCACGTGCCAGTATTAGTGTCCTTAATAGAAATATTTATCAGGTCAACTAATCTAAAATGTTTGTAGCCCTTTTCATGCAAACCTTCAAGTCTGTGGAATACAGCGAATTTCTGTCAGAGGGAGGCAGAATTCAGCAGGGAAGCTGTTGACAGGAAGGAGGGGTGGGCATGATTTGGGGATAGCCTGGACCAGTTGTTCAGAGGTAACAGGCTGCCCTAGCTGGGTCAGCAGTTGCTGGCTATGGCCTGCAGCATGTGCCACGCAGCCCAGGGCTGCCTCTGCAGGTTGGGGGGCTGCTGGATGCACCTGCACAACAGGGGCTCCTGCACACGGAAACCCTGCAGAGAGGCTGAGGTGGTTTCCTGATCGATCACCTTTGAAATTATGGAGTGCCATTAATGGCATCTTTCAGTAAGGAGCTGAAACAATGCAAAACTAGTTGTGTAGGTAACAGCATTCATCTCCTGTGGCCTGCAGATACCTGGGGGAGAGAAGGGACCTCAGAGCCGCAGAGGCTTCAGAGGGTCCCTGGTAAGAGAAGCTCTGTGTTCAAACAAGGGTCCGGAGTGCTCAGGTGAGCTCCTGTTCAACTTCAGGGAGGAGGAGGAGGAGGAAAAATGTCAGCACCCATCCCTTCTGTCCAGCCAGAGTCAACCAGGCTTGTGGTCCTCTCATTGACAGGATGTCAGAGATTGCTCTTAATTAGGGGTCCAGCAACGGTGATCTTCAGAAGACTTTCTGCTAGTTTTTCAGACATAAATGTTGAGTGCCACATTCTGCACTGAACAAGGCTGAGACTTAAAAGCCACTAACTCTGCTTGAAACATTAACATAAGAAAGAGTTGTAAGGCTCAGGTTAATCACAAAGGTCTCTGTTGGCTATCAGTGAAATAAATTATTCTGATTTCTGCCTTGAAATAGACACTTTAAAACCTAATTCAGGGTTCACTACAGAAACAGATGTTTTTTATTTATCCTTTCATTGCTATTGATAGCTATTAAAGGAAATTCAAGATAGGCTGGCACATTTTATTTAGGATTTCTGAACAGCATTTGTATTATAAAGGCATAATGATTTAATTTCTTAGAGAATCTTTGATTCACAGAGTTCAACAAAGCCTTCAGTTACTAGATTACATATTAAATTTGACAATGGTTGGAAACTTCTTTTGAGTGGCAGGATTAATTTTCAGTCATCTAGCTGGCTCCGTGTAACACACAGTTAGCAGACTAGACGTTTCTTGCAATGTTTTATCAAACTGAACTAATATGGGAAGTTGCATTCATTTATTCCACAAAGAACAGTCTGCTGCAGAACTATTTGAGTTGCTTCCACAGCGTACGTACCATGGGTGTGGCGTTTTCAATGTAATAACAGTTTAATGTCAAACTAGTTTTTATTGATTTTGAAATCTTTTTGGCAAGCTTCAGACTTTTCAGAAACATTCTGCAGGTAACAGTTCTCTCTCAGGGCGGCAAAGCCTACTACTTTTTCTTTACAAACATGTTTGAGTGGGTGGGTGTTCAGTTTCCTTTGGGATTCTCAATCTCATTATTTTTATCAATAAAAAGCCTCTGCTGGACAAAGGAATAAATCACATATAAATGAAATATGAGAGATTACACGAGAAGCTCAGCTTCTGCTTAGACTAATCGAATATCTTTGGCCAAACATCCCAATGTCAAAGGCTTTATATGTATTCTACAGGATCAGCCTGGCAAAAAGAAATCAATAACCAGGTAATGGATGTGATTAAAATTTTTCCCCTTCCACCCACTTCCATAAGCTAAATGTTTCTACCCATACTAATCTGTTCTGGCACGTGTAACTGTTGGTTATTCTCTGCGCCTTTCTGGGACGTGTATCTGTAACAAGTTTTATATCATTTCAGGGCGATGTGTTAACTGTGGGTGAGTATCTATTTAAAGTAAAAGCAATGTGTGTATCATTTTGTTTTCCTTTGGAGAGATCAGTTCTACAGTGTGCCTTTGGAAAATATGGGAAGGCATAATCACAGCTTTGCTATGCATTTAGGTGCCTTTATTGTGCAGAATTTGCCTTCTTTTCTGTTACTCCTGCCATGTCGAGGAGCGTTTTCTTATGCAGCCCAGAGCAGCAAGCAGATGTCCGAGCTTCTGGAGGTTTTCCTTGTCAAATCTTCTTGTGTCTCCTTTTACACCTTACTGTGTGAGTTCTGTCTTTGCAGTGGTTGTGGCAGCAGATCCTGGGCCATCTGTATCGTTTGACGTTCAAAACGTTGCTCATTAGACTGGTTGTGTTCTGCAAGGGTTGTTGCATCTGCTTTGAAGCAGTACACTTTTCTATACCAATAGGAAGACAAAAACAAACAAAAAAAACAGTTGCATGCATTTTGACATTGAGGGACAGCTGCTTTAGTTGTAGAAATTTGATTGGACTTGTCACTACTTTTTCCTTTTTAAATAAATCCTTCATTTTCCGGAACTGTCCTTTAAAACTGTTCTGGACTGAAAATACTTGGCAGGATGGAATGCAGCTTCTATCTTTTCTATCAGGAACTTTAGGAGTCTGTCATTACATTGATTTTAAAAAGCAAACAATCTGCAGCTCCGTAGTGTGGTTACTGAACAGGCTTTGCTTTTCACCCAGAATGACCACGCTTTATTGGAAAACTACCTTTGGCTTCCATTTCTTGGTTGGTGGAAATATTGACCACTCAAAGTTAATGATTCACTAATAATTTCTCCATTACAATAATTCAGCAAACAGCAGGGGAGAGAAATACTGATGACAGTTTAAGAGAGAAAAGAGAGGAAAGTAGCTGACAGAAGAAGCAGTCCTCCTATTGAGCAATTCAAATGCGTATTTCAAATAATTACAGGAAGAAATCACATTGTAATAAAATGCTGCCCTTTGATGGAACCACTCTGTAGTTATTTTCACAGGTCGTTTCACATACTAAAATGCAAAAGCCAGTGGTTGGAAACCTCTGGAAATCTTTGTGTAAAACTAAGAAATAGTAGGAAACCTTCCCAATATTTAAGGTAAACTCTGACATCTTATTCTTAAGAGCAAGGATTTTTATCACGACTGTTTTGTTGATTGCCTCATTAGGCATTTTCTGTTGGTTTGCATGTGTGGCTCAGATTTTTAAAAAGGGTGCTGGTATGATGAGAGCTGCTTAAAATGCGTGTGGAGTGTGGTGGTGGTGGTGTGAGGGGCTTGCAGTAGCCTTTAAGGCTTTATGGCAGCTGAAATGAAATGAGGTCTTTTGCATTTTAGAAGTTTATGAGAGGATGTTTACACTGATTTTTTTGCTTTTCTTTTTTTTTTGGTGTGTTTCTTCTGTATTGCTTAGGAGTTGTAGTTGTAAATGCATAGCTCGTTTATTCATCTGTTTGTATGCTTTGTCTCCTGTACATTAGTTTTCTTTTTTTTTTGTGTAGTGAGACAAAACTTTGTTTCCCTGTTTTATAGGGGAGGGAGAAAGGAATGTGGTTCTGAAGTGTAAATCCCGTCTCACAGGATGTTTATATGGGCATACACCTGCTTCCAAGCAAGCTGCCAGATGATGCATTTTTCCTGAGGTCCCCAGAGTTAGGGCTATCTGAGTGAAAGCAGGGGAACTGCTAGAAAAGACACCTAAAGGCTCTGTAAGAGAGTGAAGAAAAGAATTTCAGGCCATCTGCTTCCGAAGGGTGTCACCCAGCCTTACAAACACTTTGAGAAATGCCCGCAGAAATATCAGTGGCACCGTCTCCCTCCATGACCACAATTTTTCAGAGACTTTTCCATGATGGAGTGAGAGGGGGTGCTGAAGGAGCGCTGTGTTGTCACTAGTTTTGCTTTGAAAACTGTTTTAGGGTGGTTTAGTGGCTTTGATTTGGGGCAAATCAAAGTTTAATTCCAACTCAGAATTTGTAAGGGACTTCATACAGGGCTTTTATGGTTTCTCTTCTCTGATCTCTACTGTATTTGCTATCTCTATTTGCTATCTTTATTTTTTTTTTTCCCAGATGAACGATGCAGGTTTTTTTTTTGTTTTTTTTTTTTACTCATGAGTTTGTTGTCCCTCCATCACAAATGTGAAGCACCTCTTTAAAGCCTCCTTCATAGGGACATAAATCTTCATACCTGCAGTGCATGACCTCGGATACACTTCAGCTCCTAATGGGTATAAAAAGATAGCTGATCCTTATGGCATTATTTAAGTTATTATTTAACTATCATATCTTTATAATGTCATTTTGATTCTTTGCTTGTCTATAAGGTAAATAGTTTTCAAACGTACCAAAAGCCTTGCTTCCACAGAAATAATCTCATTATTATTAAATGACTGTGTCTTGCATGCTCCATTCCATTATTACGTGAATTTTAGACCTGCAAATAGGCATGGTATTGGGCTCATCAAACCAGTCCTATTGGTCGAAAAGACACTGTGATCATCTTTGGAGGTGTCCCAAAAGGTGTCAAGTTTAATCACTCTTTACCAAAAAAAAAAAAAAAAAAAAAAAAAGAAAAAAGAAAAGGCTTTAGTTACTGAAATCAGTAATATTTTGTTACGAATGTTTGAATGTTTGGACTTTTAACAATTAGGAGAACTTTTGGATCAGCTGTATAGGTAAATAGATCTGGCGTAGAAACGGTACAGAATTTTCTTGAAGGAAAAAAAATCAATGAAAAATTCTTTAATAGAAGGAAGGAGGAGAAAGATGCAGTTGAAATCTCTTTGATAGAGTGCCACTCAAATGGTATATTTCTAAACCTATTAGTTCAGCTTCGGTGAAGCTGTGAATGTGCTGGATGAATGTTTTGTAGAAATTTGCTGTCTCCTCGTGGAGCTCCTGGGTTTGTTTTTGTGCACATCACCCTGATTCCCAGTTCCTGCCGTTCCATAGAGCTGCTGCCTGGGAGTCGCCAGAAGTAACGCAGTTTGCAGATGTTCAAGTCACTTGCTCTGGTTGTGAGCAAAAGCTGCTTTTCACTACGAAGGCTTCAGGTTTTGGGGCGGCGTAGGGTTTCTTCTAGCTTCATCGGTATTTATTCCTACTTGAGCGTGGGGAGTTAATGTTACAGAAAGCTTGCTGCTTCCTGCTTGGGTTGGTGGCACTGCTGTTGGCCCAAGCCTGTTCCGGCTGAATGCCTTCCTCTGGCTCATTCAGAGTAGCTATAGACATCAAAACATCTCTCTTAATAGAATCTTTTCTGTTATGTTTCTTTGTGTGCAATTATAATCTCGCTGCCTTTAACACTCCTGGTTCATTATTGTTTTCTTCTATGCAATAAAGGCAATTGTTTTGTCCCTAAAGTCTGCTGTGAGGGTTTCTAGTGGAGTAGGTAAGGAGATATACATGTTCATTATGTTGTTAAAATGTGCGTTTCTAACATGTAGCTGTTAAAATAACAAACATTACTGGTAGGGTTGACTGGAGAATGGTGTCTCAATTGTGAGGCAGCCTGTAAGATACTCGGGTTGGAAATAAACACAAAATATTTGGAATGCATTTAAAAAAACACCATGAATTGTACTGAAACATACCTTTTAAAATAGGAAGATTAGGTTTCACCTACATTGGTATTTTTGTCAAGGACATTCAGAGGTGATGATTAGGGTAAGGACCTGTGCTGTGGGGATGTGGAGGATCCAGAGCCTTCCCGTGTTCGATTCCAGAGCCCTGGTACCAGCCCAGCCCCACTGCTCAGCTCTTCCCTGCAGCCACCTGGAGAGCTCCACTACGGAAAGCTTCGGTTCCACTTCTTCCCCAGGATTGCTGTCCTTCTGTCACAGGGGGGACGTGGCTGAAGAACGTAACATGGAATCTCCTCCTAGTCACAGTGATCTCGCTGGGGAGAAAAATAACATTTTGAGTGTTACGGAGGAAAAGCTTGACTATGGGTTTGGCACACCTGAAGTCATCATCTTCCCTTGCGGTTGTGTCGGTTTTCTTCATTTATTTCTTTTTGACAGAAATAATCTGGCCACTTCAGTGCAGTTTAGAACTGTAAGTGCTTTCTGGTTGGTGCTGCTTTACCAGCAGCACATGTAATAATTTTATATTAGCTATTTTACCGCAAATTTAGAAGATCAACCCATGCAAGGATTTCAATATGTTCTATTAGTCATGGATCTGGTTTCATTTCACTGTATACATGCAACATTTCCTAATGTATTTCTTTAATATGTTTTCTTAGTAAACCATTCAGAACTTACGCCCTAACCCTTGGGCATTATGTTCAGAGATTGATCTGTGGAGATTTTGAATTTCCTGGCATGAATCTCGTTGCAAGGCTTGAAACGTACATTACTGTTTTCAATTGCGAATTAATTCAGAATCTTCATTAGCATGCAACAAGCTTTAATGGCTGAAGTAAAGAAATCTGTCTCGAGTACAAATGCCAGGCAAGAGTTGTATGGCTGTCGTTTAAATGTTGTATGTATGCATCTCCTCTCAACCTGCGTCACTGCAGTAATTTGGGTAATTTCAGTTACAGTGGCACAGGTAGCAGGAGGCATTGACCAGCTGTGAAATAAGCATCGGGACTTCCTTGACCTTTGAAGGACATGGGTGGGGAACCCTGTTCTCAGCTTGTTATAATTGTATTCTTTGTTTATGTACAAAATTAATGGGGAACAGAAAGGAAGAAGGCCACAGGATATGTGTCCTTGAGATCAGCTCACTAAGTGTTGCTGGGTTTGAGGTTTTGGTGGTTTTTGTTTGTTTGGTTTTTGTTCTTGTTTTTCTGCCTCGAGTGATCAGGTGTTAGACTGCATGGCCTCGTAAGTGGAAATTCACTTTTCATATCAAACCTTTGTGTTACAGGATGGAAGTTTATATTAATTTTGGTGTTCTGCTTTCTCTTGTAGCTACCCAGGGTTCTGTTAACATTCAGCATTTCGACTCTCCTTCAGTCCTTAATTTGTTATTGATCACTGCCTCCACTAAGTAATCCTCTGCCTTTGGTTATGTTCCTATCCCCAGGGCATGGCTCAGTAAGATCATCAGTTGCCCAAAATATAAGCACTTGCCTAGTGCACTGCCCTATGCATTTTCTTGGGCTTTCGCTATCAAAAGATCGTTACACAGCGTGAGCTAAATATTCTTCCAGGTGCCTGGGAAACGTTCAAATCCCAGTGCAGAACTTTTCACATGCTGTGAAGTCTCTGTGCGCTCTCTGAACTCTCTGTGCATATAAATACGCAGCTTAAAAATGATGCTTTGTGCAAACATGCAGATGGGATTAATGGCTGTGGCTCATTACTGCCTATTGATTGAGATTAGACATCACTGGACAACCATTTGGGGCTGATAATGGATTTGAAATGGCTGAGCCACAACTTTGGCATGGAGGGGAACTGTGACACAGGATTATCATTGTTAATACGGGTCATAAATCTGCTCCGTACATGGAATTCTTGTATCTGAACTCTTTCCAGACCAGGCTTTTCCCTACTTCAACAGCCCTTTATTAAAATTTGAGGTTTTGGAGTCACTCCAGTGGAGGTAGAACGATGTGCCTGATGGGGATGGGTGTTGAGATTTGGCATGACACTCTGTAAACATGCTGTTAATGCATATTATAGATACTGTGCATAGTTTTATGTGGGCTAAACATGCCTATTTATTTTTAAAATGTAATACTTTGTAGGGAGAATTTAGCTAATATTAACATCAATGAGGGAAAGCATTGGAATGGAATAAATAGATGGTGTTTCTGGAAAACGCAGACATTTTGCAATATTTATTGGTTAACCACCTTTCTTGTTTAAAAAGGTGTCCATCGGCCTCTAAACCTCGGAGGGACCTTTGTGTTGTCTGGCGCCTGCTGTCCTGACATGGATTTCGTTGCATCTAAGCTCCAAATATTGTAACCAGTTTATCTTTTTCCATTTTTATTCCTTACCTGATGTGCTTCCAAAGCCTCCTAAAAGGCAATTTTGCATGTATTAAAAATTGCCTTCTACCAGGTGCCTAAATTATTTTAAAATCTCATTTAACCACTCTTAATTGCATGACATTGAAAGACAGCTAACTCATTTTTTATACTTTAAAAAGACTAGCCTGCAGTGAACGGCACACGCTCAGTATTTTTGCAGAAGTACCCAGCTCATTTTAGCAAGTTAATGGATTTGAATGGAGCAGGCCTGACTGTGGCCTTTGTAGATTATAAGCTGAATGGGAACAATCTGCTACCTTGTGGACATAACAAAATATCATCATCAGGAGGCTAAGGCTACATTTTGAGCAGGCCAAAACCCAGAGTTAAAGGAATAATCATGCACTGTGACAGAAACAAGCTGGTAAGAGCAGTGGGAGATGCACCAGGTAAAAAGCGGTTTGCGTGTCTGTGCATGGTTGGATGTGCCAGCTTCTACCAGCAGCAATCAGTTCAGAAAGGGAAAATGCTTTAAAATATGGAGGACTTGTTTATAAGTAACTTAAATTAATTCTGTGAAAATTCATATATACCATCCTGGGAATCTTTTTTGGTAGCAGGAGCACGTTATCTTTACAGCATCGTAGCCATGAAAGTGTAATGTAGCCTCAAGGAAGTTTTAATAAATCAGGTGAACATTTACGAATAAATAAATAAATACTGTTTCTATGATGCCAGTTCTCCTCCGGAAGCACTGAGGAGAGGGGCCATACCAAAACAATGCTTGCTTTCTTTTTCTTTAATATCACACCCAGCTGTTGGCCAGGTAGGATGGCAGGGGAAAATAAGCGTCCTGTTTGGGGTCAATATATAGGCATAAAAAAATCATCAAAAGATGGAGCAATTAGATAATATGGAATGAAAAATTACCTCAAGTTTGCACTTGGCATGCTATGCATTGACAATTTGCTGACAATTTCCAGCTGGGAGCTTTGTGTTGCAGACTTTTGCAGAAGTGTTTTCTCATTTTTTTCTCAGACAGAAAGCCATGCACCTACTTGCTATCCAGCATCTGATGATTTCTGCACTGCTTCCTGGCTTGGAAACTTCTTCACTGGTTTATAGAATATCAGTTTAGGATTGATTTTTGCATTTTTGAAATTAAATTCTTTTTTTTTTTCCCCCTCAGCTTTGGTAGTAAATGAGGAAAAGGCAAGACATTTTCATGGTTATACTTCTGAGTATTCTAGCATTCACCTTCTGTATATATGATATTTTATGTCTATTAATAAAAAAGGAGTAAAATTGGGTTTAAGATTATTCCGAAGGATGTAGCATATTACAGTTAAGGTACGTCTTAGACACATACAGTCCATGAGGATAATGAAAGCAACAGCCAAAACAAACCATGGGGCTCAAATAAATAGGGGTTTTAATACAAAATATCCCCTAGAAGAATTAACATGACTCCAGGATTAAAAGAATAAAAGTGAACTACATCTTAAGGCTGTATCTCGAGGTTACAAAATCTCTTGGAAGCAAAATATTTGCTTCTGTGAATGTTGTTCAAATACAGGCTCAGGGCTTTGGCTGCACGTGCCAAATTCTCCTGCCCTGCCATCCTGTTCCCGACAGTGAGTACTGGGGAAATGCCCAGACATGGGTAAGAATGGGAAAAGCATTTGTGAAGGCTTATCTCAGTACCCTCCTGGGCTCTGCTGCTCATTTCAGAGGAGTTTTGAGCCAGATGCTGTTTCCATGTAACCCTTGATGTATTCCTCTTCCAGGACTCTGTGCTGTCTTCCTCTGCACTCGCAGAGCATTGTGTCCCCTTTTAGCAAGGAGCCGGGCAAGTCTCCTGCCTGCTGTGGAAAAAATCACCTGTTGTCCTTTCAGTGTTTTCTTACGGGAACCTTTTTAATGACCTGTTGACCCCAGGCTGTTTTAAATTCAGCCAGTTTTCGCCCTCTCTCTGGTGAGAAGCAAACGAGTGGCTGTGACAGAAACGCACCACGGCAAAGCAGGGCAATAAAGAAGAGTAATGATGACTGTGGAGCTGAACTCAGGCTTGGCATTTCCATCCCTTCCCTTGTTTCTAGTATCAAATGGAACAGAGTGTGTTTAAATGCTGCTCTCTCATGACCTGAGGTGGACCTTACTGGTAGGTGTGTGCTTCCCTAATGCAACCATCTGCATTGCAGTTCTTTGCCTTGTTCCCTAGCAAAACGAAGCTTACAAGGATGTGCTCCCTGTGCTGCTTCTGCACAGGTTCCTTACCCCCTCTCTTGTGCTCCCCAGTAACTTTTAACCTGCAGGCTAACTCTGACAGAGTTTGAGAGACCCGAGTCTGAAGGATAGAGCAATTCCTAGCATAGATATTTAATCAACAGTTAAGGTGATGGTGCTAGGAGGCAAAAGACACATCCATAGGCATTCAGGCTTCATTAGCTCTGTTTTTCATGGAACAACTCTTTTCTATTAAGAGTTGCACAGCTGTACACTAAACACTTCCTTCTTTCTTCACTATCTTTCCTCTTTAGCTTATCATATAATGTCACCAAAATTAGTGATCTCTAACAGTATTTGCAGTTCTGCCCTTGGGTTTTGGTGTATTTAGGGTCTACCAACTCTGATACCACCAATAGTCCAGTGGCTTTTAGAAGCTTTTGTGCTTTAGAAGATATGCATAAATAGGAGTAAATGAGACAGAACATTTTTCCAGTTGCATAGGATTGATTTTACTGTATTCATTTGCCATTGTAAAAAGCTGTTAATCCTGGAACATTTTAGACTGCATGCTTAAAAAGTGTTGCTGAGCTGCTGATGCTGCACTGCTAAGTTCCCATCAGCTGCTGCAGCTCTTCTAGGACACAAAACTTGAACACAAGTGCTGTTGGTTTTAGTGCATTGCTTTGAGAACTGTTATTTGCCAGCACTGTGTGTAAGGCTTTGCTCCCCTCTTGATTTAGGCTGTAACTGTCTCAGGAAAGGCGCTGCCTCTTGCTTTATGTCTGCAGAACACCAGGCATGTCTGCGCCGCTGCATAAATAATACATACAAGTGCTAGCAGCACAGATGTTGCTCCGTTCACTCAGTGCCGTGTAGAATAGAGCAGTGAAATTGTTGCCTTGTTCATAGGACTGGTGCTGACAACTGCTAAAACTGATATTGCTGAGATTAACTCTGAAGATGAGGTATGGTGGACAGGGAGCTCTGCATTGCTGTTCATTACTAAATAAACTGGAGGGAAAGGAAATGTAACCTGTCCGCACCTGTGCTTGGAGTTAAGCTGACTGTGAGTGCTCGGTGGTCATGAAGAGGTATTGCTCTGGTAGTTTTGGGATCCTGAGAGAGAGACCCTCAGGCACATGATGGCCTCATCCATTATTTTGGCTATGCAAAAAGGCAACCTGCGTAAGTTTTTTTTTGAAGGATGGGGTTCGTGGTCAGGCAATCTTCAGGTTTTCCCAACTGGGTTTGCCTTGTGGCCTTCCCACGAGGGGCCCTATCTGCATCTGCCCTGATGATGCCATGCTGGTCAGCTCTTGGCAGCAGGGCACCATCCTGGGAGCTACTGCTGACATCTCACCTGCATTCCCTGAAGGAAAACATCATCTAAAATGTCCTAGGGCAATGCTGTGCCGAAGGGGGTGCTCTTGCTGAATGTGACCCTTTGTTATTGAGGTGTCTGCAAGTGGGTAAGGTAATTAATTGAAGGAGAGGCAACTTGCCATGAGAACAATGAATCTGGAAGAAGGAGGACTATATAATGAAAGGAAATGTGTGTGTTGAGAATATGAGGGAGGGAAGGTTCATTCAGGTTTACAAAGTTAATGGTCCCTCTGCTCCTGTGGGCCGTGGAATGAGTTCTTCCAAGGATCTCTACTCTCTGCGCATTTCAGGAATGATAGAATATAGCATCGATGGAGTACCTGAAATCAGTGGAAAAGTAGAACCGTATCCGTATTTGCTACTAGGGCAAAAGACCAGTCCCTAGAAACAGTGTGAGGATTATGGGTGTAACAGGCTCCATGGTCTAGAACATTGTCTGGAAAGATTATTCTGCACAAAGACTTGGTTCCAAGCTGTGCAGGCATATTTCGGTTGCTCTAGTGCTTTGGTCAGCTAGACAGTCTAAAGAGAAAACCCTCAAAACAAAGCAAGCGAGACCTTGTAAAGCCAACTGATTGGGTCTGAATAAGCAAATACACTGCTAGTTTCTTTAAAAATAACTAAGTTTATTGCTAGCACCAAATTTCTAGAAGCTGTCAAAGTTATTTACATAATTTGAATGTTTGAGTTGACAGAAAAAGATCAGGTTTCTGTTGTTCTTGTCTCCTAATGCATTGTCTGGTTCCTTGATTTGTTTGGTGAATACAACGAATTAAAAGTGTTTAATAGCTTCTGAATTAAAGATACACACATGGCACAGAACTAATTGGAGCTTTCTCTGTTAGTGATCAATTTTAAATTCAAATGGAGATTATGTATATAGCTGTTGATAATTAAGGCTGAGCATATACTGTTGTATTTCCATATGGTTTTATATTAAAAATCAGTATGCATTTTGTTTGAAAATCAGTCAAACATTAGAGGATTGCGTGGATATTATAACCTGACAGGCTTAATCATTAAAAATATCCACTTTTCCTGATTTATTTTTTTCAGATAATCTTGTTTCACATGTATAAAGTGATTGTGCAATTAAAGAAGAGCTGCAGCTCTGTGTGATGAAACAATACCTGTGTCTAAGCATTTTACTGCAGGCAAAAACGACAATCAGTCTGTCTCTCAAAACTTCTCCTCTACAAACCGCTCTTTTGTCTCCACGAACTCTGCTTTTCTCCCCTTTGGTCTGTGAGGAGTGCTAAACCTCATTTGTAACTCTTTCCCCTGCCACAGATTGCCAAATTGAATCCATTTGTGCTACCTTCCTGCTCGTATCTGTTTTCTGAAAGATTTTCATCACTGCCTGGATGGTGTCTTCTTAAAATTCAGCCCAAGGAACCAGTTCTTCATGTGGCATTTTTGGGATTATATATTAAAAAATGCATAAGCAATAAATCTTTTTTTTTTTTTTTTTGCGATTCACAACAGTGGCAGTGCCTGCTGCCCTCTGAATCAATTATAGATTTCATCAGTCCCACTTTATACCTGCTTCTGAATTTGTTTTAAAATAGATCTTATTTCATAAATGTATAAAGGGTATGGTAATTTGTCATTTCACTAATTTCATCCATCTCCAGAAGTGAGATCTAGGTTGAGTTATTAAAAGTACAAGTGTTTCATTAATAAAAACACATTTATTCCTAGCGGTTTGACAAATCAGGTTCTCCTCCTGCAGCCCTCACTCGGGCTTCAAGCCTTTGTGCTTTGCTGTATGTGAACGTGCCTCAGAATCACTACTGGGCTGCGTTCAAATTTTTGAGAGATTAAACTCACAAAACTTTGTCTTAGGTAGGGGAACGTATCTGCCTTAATGAGGATGATAATGGTATTTTCACAGAAAATAACAATCTAAACTATAAGTGTTAAAAAATGGTCAAAAGTTTAGTTAGGTGATATTTCATAAAGGCAAAATTCCCCTTAAGATCTATCAAATAAATGATGCACATATTTCAAGCTGTCTGAGATGCTTTTATGAAGCAATCTGGTGAACATCTATTGGAAAAGGAGGTAAGGAAGAATAAAACCGACACATTATATTTTGACAACCTTTCCCTTCTGCCCTCTTTTCATTTTTTTCTTTTATTCTTTTTTTAATAGCAACAGTGAACTAAATATTTACATAGTCTAAGTTGAACAGTAGCGTTGCTCAAATCAACCAGCAAGCAGTTTTACATCCAGAGCTTTGGAAGAAGGACTTGTACCACCTGTGCTAACATATTTCCAATTATTATTCAGATAAAACCAGTGTTTATTGGATCCTAAAGGCTAGATCTTTTTACTGATGTTGGTGAGGTAACAGCAGAGAAATGAGTCTGAATACCCAAAGTTAATGTGTTTTAGGCCTTCAATTGTTTTTGTAACTAAAATAGAAAACCTCCATCATGAATGCAGTAACCTGGGAAGGCTGCATTAACTTTTTTCAGCCTTTTTAAAAGGCTCTGAATGGGTGTGGATCAGTCCATAACCTTTCTACTGGGAAGACTGGTAGAAATGATACTAAGCAAAATTTCGGGATCCCGGGTACATTTGTATTACTGAAGCACACTGGGAGGTGTGGACACAGCTTTAGAAATTGTCTCAGAAATCTATTAGAGTTCTCTGAAGGGCTCGCTGAGCATTTGAACAGGGGAGATCTCATAAATTCGGTACACTTGGATTTTCACTAAATTCTTCTTAAGGTCATTCAACAAAAACTCTCAAAGAAGCAAAACTGTCATGAATAAAAAGGAAAAATCTCTTGTGAGTTTAAAAACTGGTGAAAGGGTAGGAATAAAATGTCATGTTCAGAATGGAGAAATGATTATCTGAGACCCGCAGGGATCTGTGCTGGGACCGAAGCTATTAAGCTGATCTTGGAAACTGGGGAAGAGAATGAGGTGGAAGAATTGCTCATCAGAATAATTAGGGCAGTGGAAATGCTGGTTGCATGTGAAGAATTGCAGGAGAAGAATTCCATTTGCAACAGTTGACGATGAAGTGGCAGATGAAAATCAACGCAGATGAACGCAAAGTAATGGGGGTCTTCAGCTTTGTGGGTGAAATGCTGTGATAGGGAACCTGTAATATCACAATGGGCTTGGAGGAGGTAAATGGTAGTCAGTGTTTACTTTTCATCACAATATTAGAATTAGACGCATCAAATGAAATGAAGCAAGGTATTTATGACCCTAAAATAATTTGTCACACAATGCCTAATTAAATTTTGGAACTCTTGACACAAGAGACTGTAGGTACCAGTGGCGTGCATATATTCAAGAATTAATTTGTCGTGGCAAAACCAGTCCATGGATGGTTGTTGACTAGGAAGATATACAGCTTCTGTCTCAAAGACATCCTGAGCCACAGCCTGGGGCTGGGAGAGTGTTATACCACTCTGCTTATTTATTCTTGCTGGTTTCTATTAATTAAGAATGCACTCCTACTTGTGGTGTAATGTAAGTTGCTGAACCACGTGGACCTTTAATCTACCACCGTGTCCATGCTTCCATGCAGTGGAACCATACTAGATAATACCTGAAGTTTTGGCCATGCAATCTGAGTTGGATACTGTATTTTCCATTTATATAATGCACCAATGAAGTAGACAGTGAGTGTGTTAGAGTGTCTGTACTGAGTCACAAGAGAGAATATTAGGATGCTTAAACAATAATTTATATGTAGCAAATGCTGTGGATTTGGCAAATAAAAAAATTCTTCCGTAAAGGTATTTTATTCTATTTTGAAAGCTGTTCCCTGGGCTTAAGTTATTTTATCAATAAACTCATAAATGGGCTACAAAAAGTAAGAAAGTCATTTCTGGAACCCATATTTACTTTCTCATGGAAGATAGTTACTTTGTATCTTTTGTTCTCCTTTGATAGCACATTTAATACATGACTGCTTCATCTATGGTATATCAGGAAGCAGTGTTAAGTAAAAATACGATTGCAAATAATTTTTTATTTATATGTGTCTTAATGTAAAATCTACAGTTGTTATTTAACCATTTTTTCTAAACTACTCTTTATTTTTCCTTGCAACAGTGGCACCCAGTTGGTCACCTCAAGTGGGGATGCAACAGTGCGAATCTGGGACCTTTCAAAGCGTGGATGCATTCTGACTTTGGAAGGACATGCCCAAGCTGTATGGGACTGCTCGTGGCATTCCTGTGGTGATTTTGTGGCTTCTGCCTCTATGGACAGCACCAGTAAAATATGGGACGTGAACAGGTATGGACTTACTGGAGATACTTAGCTGATGGATAGCTTTTCTTAATAACCACTGCTTTGTGTTTTAGCCCACTTGGAGAGATGTCCAGCACCTATTTGTGGATCTCACTTTAGGAATGTGAAAGGATTAATGGGGGTGGTGCAGAAACAACAACTTTTGATGTCATTTACTAGATAAAGGCTTTACAAATTCAAGAGCTGGGAAGGAGTTAAGATTGTGCCATGAACGGTATTTGCTTTCATTTGGCATCTGTGATTCTGTGCTTGTTTTTGTTGTTGTTATTGTAGGGTTTTGTTTGGTTCTAAGGTCACAGCTTTGTGAAACTTCAATATGTAATTTAAATAAGTAACAACAAAAAGTTAATTTGGTTTTCTATTTTGTATTTCTAGCTTATGAGCACAACACACTTTAATTTTAGGTTAGACAAGTGGAAATTTATTTTATTCGTTATATATGTTTTGGCAAGGTGTGAGTCCTGATTAATAAATCAGCTATACCTCTTCATTTTCTTTATTACTCAGGCAAATGTATTTTTATGAAGGTGCTTCTGGAAATACTAGTATATTCCTGCTTACCAGTTAATTATTAGTTCTTCAACTTTATTCAGTTATATTTGAGCTGACATATTTTGAATAATGTATGCCTTAAAGGAATGGAATGGGATTTTGTTTTGAACTCTTCCTTCTAGACTCCTGAGTAATTCAGGAACAGTATTACTGACACCCCTGCACTGTATTTGGTCTGATTTCTAACAACTGAATGTCATCAGTCCGCGGATAATTCTCCAGTCTCATTTGTGTTTTCCCTGGTTCTTTATCATCCAGTCCTCACAGGTTTGCCATTTCCTCTCTGTTTTTTTCTTCCTTTGTATCTGAATGAGGCAAAATACTGCTTCGAGCTTGTTGGCCACAACAGGGAAAGAAGCTTCACTGAAAAAGCAAAGGGACGCTTTCTTCTCTCTCCCATTTTGTCTAGATCAGCCTCAGTCTGCTGCAATTGCAGTGAGTTCTGCAACCAAGACCCCAGAGCCCTATTTGGGAGCACGCTAGGTGAAGCTGGTTCAGGGTTTTGGTTGTAAGTGAAGTACTTCATGTATGAGTTGAGATTTTTTCAAAATTTTATAATTTGGTCAAATATGAACAGATTTTTAATTATTTTTTTGAGAGCTAATTAAAACTCTGTCAACATCAGATTTTTAGCCTTGCCTTCAAATCATGAAATGGGGAAGCATTAAATTATAATAAAGCCATTGTTTTCAACATGAGATTAGCAATGTATCCTTTCACTCCCCTTATTCTTAAAAGTGGATGAATTATTTTGGCTAAGCGGAGAGCAGCAACTAAAACAAAAGCTTGAAACAAATGTTCAGGTTTCATAAAACCACAGACAAAAGAGTTTTAACTTTTGACAAAGTTCAAGGCAATTAGAAGTAGGTTTTCTAACAGAAATTGTCAACCAGTTCTGATAACAGATGATGCTTCCACCCTCACTGCCAATAATAAGGATTAATGGTCAGTGTTCTGCTGAGAAATGAAAGCACTGGAAATCTATTGTATCGTTGCCTCTTTTCTTAACCTGTTGTAGCATTTTAATACTTTGATCAGCCTTTATGGCATATGCGTGACCTTTAAGAAATAATACTAAGAATAGCTTTAATTTTATGTCAGAATGGGTTTGAATTTGCATAAGGGAGGTTTTGTTTAGACATTTTAAAATATCTTCTCCACCAAGGAAGCTTTTGTAGTCAGAGGTATCAAAGCAAATCTTCATCGCCAACCCATGCCTCCCACTCACACTCATTAACAACTCTCGTTTCTACCTTCAGCGTATCTGATGTGCATTTTGCTTTTGAAAATAGGAGAGTGAGGAGTGCAGCCATGATGTGAAAGGCTAGTTATCTGCATATGATTAGTGAGACCCTAAGTCATGCAAAACACTCAGTGGCTGAAGGGAGCAGGAGTGCTTAAAAGGGGAATATTCAGAAGCACATAGAAAGCTTCACTTGCACACCCCACTGGTGGACTTCCAGTCTGCTCACAATAAGAGTCCATGGGTTTATCTATGTTACATTAACTAGGTCCAAAAAATCAAGTTCAGTTCAGCTAGTCTGTTTGGATGAACTTGCAAGGTATGTAGAACAGATGGTGTACACACCTAATAGTACGCGGGTACAGCAGGAAAATGAGCCACTCTCGAGGAGCCTCTGTAAAAAAAAAAAAAAAAAAGATTTGATGACAAGACCATGATGGTTTCATGGTTAAGACATCTGTACTGAATTCCAGTGAAAAAGCAACCCATACAAAATACATGGCAGTATGTGGAGAGAGAAAAAAAAAAAAGTTATTGACAGATTAATTTGGTATTTTCTGTTTGGCTTGTTTATTTGTTGGTGCTTCTATATAGAAATGCTACAGAAAAGAACCCGCAATGTATTTTGGCTTGGCCGTACTACTTGGCTAAACTAATTGGCTGAGTTTGGCAACACTTAATCCTAGGTGTTGCCCATTGTGCCACCTATAAATCTGTTGTGTGCCTGGAGTTCTCTGATACGCACGAAGCCAGCTGTGCTGTGTACCATATAAACCCCATTTGGATCCTTTTTACAGTCTGAGTGCATGCAACAAAACAGGAAGGTGGAGCAGGCTTGCCACAAAGGTTTTCAATGCTTAGAAAATCTTTTTCTTCTCATCCTCCCAGAATGTGTGCTTATCTGCTCATCTTCTATAGACTTCTCAGGTGTCTGCCAGCTGCCACGAGCCGTCTCTGAATAGGGGCCGGAGCCCAAGATAATGTGCTTGTATTAGGGTAGTATCAGTGATTGCAGGTACTCTGCTCTATATAGTGATTCATTCTTTCTACTAAGAAGGAATTAATACTTTATAAGTGAGAGTCTTTATAAGTCTTTCTTCCCTAATGTATTTAAACGTATGCCTGCTTTCAAAATGAATATTCTTGGAAAGCATCACATGGGGGCAGGGGGCAGCAAGACGAGGATCAGAGCTACCGACTGTCACCTCTCTATAAGGGATATTATTAAAGGTACTTATATTTGTGGCATTTATTTACTTACATTTCTGTGATGTTTGGTAGTTGTCCTTTTGTTTCCAGATTTCATAAAGCTGCTCTTGTATGTTAAAAACATACTTTTAAAAATCTATAAACATAACTTTTGAAATTACTAAAGCAGAGTTTTCTATGGTTAAAAACTCGGTGTCATGAAAGTGGGGAGGGTTTTCCTCTTCTAACACTGAAACCCAAGGTGCAAATTTCACAATTGTTGAATTCATTATTAGAATCCAAAGAATACAGGGTGTGTAGCATCCCTGAAATAGGAAAGGTTGCCAACAGTTTTAATAAATTATATAATTGTTTGCCAATGATAAGAAAATTGAGCTTGCTAATTGCTTTAGTTTTGTTTTACTAGGAGGTAAACCTATTGCCAAATTAATTTTGCTTGCAGTAGGTATTTTTCACAGGCATTTTTGTTCTGTGTAGGTTGGAAGGGTCTGTCATATATCTAGCCACAGCTGACATTCCTACCAGGCGCATAATGGGAGGTAGCTTTAGTTAAGTGTTCTCTGTGACAACTTATGTGCCCTTTATCTAAAGGTCTGTGCTGAGTTTAAAAAACAACAACAAAGAAAACACCAAGCAACAGAAAACATTAACAAACAAAAACGCAAGCACCTTTCATCCTCTCCGAGGAGACAAACGCATGCTAAGATGCGACCATTTTCCACGTTACAGCAGGGCTTGAGGCAGGCTGAGCTCTGATGTTGAAACTTCTCAGTGCTTTCTGCTGGGAGAATTGGCTGCTTTTAAAGGAAATGAAAAATAAAATGCCATAATATCCATAAAAAAACAACAAAACAAAACCCTAATGTACCTGCCATGGTTTGAAAAGTAGAAAACGAAACAGCAAAACCCCGGTATATCTCCTGTCTTCAAGGTTATCCCATCTTTTTAATGATTTTAGTGAGCAACTTCAACAGGAAGTGAGGGAGGGAAGGAAGGAGCTTAGAAGTTGTAAGTAGATTTTATTCAGCAGCACAGCTTAGATTGAAATATATGGTCAGCCATGTTAATAGCTCGGCAAACAGTTCCAGGATTGTTTTCTCAGACCATAAATTCAGACTGTCAAAGTCATTTTGGTAGGATTAATTTCAATTATCCAACTGTAAATATCGTCAGAGATTCACAGCCTGATCTCTGATATGCAAATCCAGCTGAACTTCATATATCTCGTGCAAACACAGGCGGTTATTTAGTTTTGCAAACACGTGCTGTAGACTGTATGTTAAATGCAAAAAATGTTATTTATGTTTTAAGCTTGAGAAATTATGGGCACCGAGGCCAGAACATTCAGGATTAATGATTAATATACAACTTTTTCCCCTCTGGTTTATCCATTGTATAGTCACTGGGCCAGTTCTCTGTTCTTCTCTGATTCCTTGTGGTAGTGCAGAACATGGCAGAATTAGGGTACAGAGAAATGTAATCGTGTACTGTCCTGCAGCACGCTTTGGGGGGAATGAAGGAATGGGAATGGGGGTCCTCCCTGGTTGCTGGGTTTTAATCTGCATTTTCACTTAACTTCTTTGCCGTTTCACTTAACACAATACGTTCTGTCTACGTCCCTGTCATTTCTCCCATGCTCAAAATTGTATTTAAAGTGTTCAAAAATATGTAGTTGTTTACGCCGATCTTCACTCACTACTTTGGTGCAGTTCTTCAGATGCAAATTAAAACAAAATGAATATATCTCTGTCATTGTTAATTAACCTGTACAACCACTAATACAATATCTTGTTGCTAAGGTGTTTATATCTTCTTTTACTTATTTTCAAATAGACACAAAATAATTGTTGACTACTTTTGCTTTTCTGGCCCCAAATTGGGAATTTTCTTTACTTTATCTGGAAAGAAAGACACAAAAGAATTCCTGGTATATTTACATAATTCCTTCTTTTGTTCTTTAGCCTACATTAAGCAGAGGCTTAGCTTCTGTTATCTCATGTCTCTGCTTGATCATTGCTGGATTTAGTTTTACTTCTTCCCATAGGGAGCATTTTAATTTTAGGAATTTAGAGGGAGCATGTAAAAGAAATACAGCAGGGATAGATTCAGTTTCATTAGGAGGTGATAATCAGCTATAGCTTCCCTTGGAATAACACTGTGCAATGATGACGATGCACACTTTTTATTTTTAACACATCTTGACAGTGTGTGCAATGCAAGACATGATTAAATTGATTTTAAATTGCTACGATAGTGGTTTTTTATTATTTTGCTTTAGTCTCAGTGAAGAAGTTCATGTTGCTTGGCTTAACATGTTGGGTAGTCAGCCTGGTTGCTTTATACCATCAAAACCACAAGAAGACACAGAGCTGAGCCTAGGTTCCTTGGGCTTCTTGTACGTTACACTCTGTTGCATGTTCTTCCTTTTCCCTTACACAATGGCCAGCTTTGAAACGAAATACCAACCGTCAGGTTTGTAGCTATTTCTCACACCAATACAACCATCCAGATCAGGCCTCTATCAAACCTCCACTGAAGAACCTCATGAAGATTTGAAAACACAGTCCTGGTTCTGAGCCTGTACCATCCTTGTTGAAACGCCCCTGGCTAGGGGCTGGTGCCTGGCTTGCTTCTCAGAGGGACTAGAACGTGTTTCACTGATGCCCGCAAAAGCAAAGCTAATCTCTTTTCAGAAGAAGATGAATGTCCTCCAGGAAATTAGAAGGCAGGCAGAAAAACTCGGAGGAGCTGTGGAAGGCCCATCTTTGGGTAGTTTGTAACGTGTGTCCTGACAGCCCATCAGGAAGCGCTTGCCATTTTGATAAAGGAGAATTCCCTTTGGAATCCTCGGAGGAGTACTACGGAGACAACCTGCTATTAATCCCTCAAATCAAAGAGAGGCCCGTGCCCGAGCCTCCAAATTTATAATTGTGTTAGAGTTCCATAACACATTTTTCAGGACCAAAGAAAGTCTAAAACCTAGCTTTTATAATTCCCAGAGTACCAATTGTAAAAATCAATTTAAAGATGTGAATTATCAGGAAAGAAAAAAAATCATATTTAAAGCATAGCTGTTGGGTTAAGGGGAAAATATGGTTTAATCTCCACAATACTAAAAAAGATGAATCTTGAAGTACAAAACCAAAACACCTAAACTCCACATTGTAAACTTATTTGAACTTGTACAGAGTTGTAAAAGAAAACCGGCACTGATTGGTAAGGGGAGATGTTTAATATGGTCATGTATTTGCAAGTCTAGAAAACCTGACTGGTTGTGCCTTGTTCTCAAGGAATGCTTGAGCTGGGCAACCGGTGCCATTATTTCCATTTGGTGAGACCAAGGGCAAAGACATAGTGCTTCACTCAGGGCCATGTAGTTGGTTATTACTGAAGCCATCATTGAAAACATGACTTCCAATTCCTCGGTAATGTTAAAAAAAATAAGTAAAAAAATAAAAATAAAAAAGTGAATGGTCTTTGAACTCCCCTGCGTGATGAGAAGAAAGCAAATCAAAGCTGGATTTTTAGTAGTAGTATAGGTCATGGGAAACCTATGAGTATGTTATTTCTCTGTGCCTTGAAGAATGCAGTCAGTGCAGTGCTGAACTTGCTTGTAGTTGCACAGCAATGTTCAAAGCTTACAGAAATTAACAGTCTATGCAGTTAGCGGTATTACAAAGGCTGGCAGGTTTCGTGCTTCATGACACAAATTAATTGTTTGGGTTGCAACTGAAGCATGCCTCCGTGGAATAGCCCTGTGAAATGTACAGGAATTGTGTAGCTTCTGCTGAAGTGTTCGTGTGGGTGGCTGTTGGCTGCAGGTCTAGAGAAACCAGTGGTGTTTTTTTTTTTTTTTACTGGATCTGTCTATGACAATTCATGTTGTACATGAGAAGCATATTTGAATTTCTTAGTAACTAGAATGACATGGCATTTTTTTTTTAATATTGAAAATATTTCAGGCCTTTTTCTGTCTTTTCAACACTTCCGAAAAAGCAAGAATTTTGCATTCTCGTTTCTGCTACTGGTCTCAATGCACAGCACTATTTTTGACCAAGGGAAGGGCAAAAATTACATTGCTACTTCTTTTTTTGTTGTTTGTTTGTTTGTTTTTTGTTTTGTTTTAACTAGGTTGTGGTGGATGTAGCTGCTTTCTAAAATGTCTGAGTTCTTTTCTCTGTAAATATTTCTGGTGGCTTATCTGAACTTTACATTCAGCTATCTGCAAAAAGATTTATGTCTCTTTTTTTTTATTTATTTTTTTTTTTTTTAAGGAAAGATGCATTTGATTTACATGAAACTGTGTATCTTATTTTATCTCAATAGCTTCCCTGCCTCTATTATTTCAGCATCCACCGTGGCTTGGAAAACTGTTCAGAGGGTCAGTATTTTTCTGCGTTCCCATTGCCCTCTGTCAGCCCAGGGATGCGCAAGTTTCCTAAATGATGTATAGCTGGCTGATGGATTCCTCTTGGACAGCAGAATGCTTTATTTATTTGAACTGCTCAACTAATGCAATCTTCAGCAAGTTGGATGCCTTTCTACTTGGTTTCCCTTAGTTGTCAAAATGCCTCCTAGATTCTCTGACAGCTGGTTCAAGAGCTGGCTGCAAGGGACGGAAGGCTTCTTTCCATCAAATCCTAGCCACCAGGTCCAGAAAACGGAGTCCACTTGATCCTGAATACTGTAGCAGGCTCAGTCGTTTTCTCTCTTTGATAATGTGCATGTTGAAATCCTTGTCTTGTTCCCCAGTGTGCTGGTGTTATAACTATAGCTCCTGCAAAATGATGTCCAGATCTTGACAGGGTGTTTCCCCTGTCCTGCATTCAGTATTCAAAGGCAAAGGAACGGCAGCCAGACATTCAGCACATTATAAGTGATAGTGTGTTTTTTCTCTACATATCCAAGCTCATTATCTAGTTGTTTTCTCTCTCCTTTGCATTACATCCACTCATTACTGGCAGTCTTTTCTTTGCCTAACTTGTTTTCCTGGAGATATTGTCTTAGAGTATCTGAACCAAAACAAAAATGAATTGTACCAACAGAGAGCAATTCATACGGCGGTGAAAGCTGTCAGATATTATTACAGAATTCATTGAAGACAACAGTTCATTAAAGTGAAGTATTTCAATCATCACAGCCATATCCTGTCAGTACCAGTTAGGGCAAATATTACATGGATAGTCTGTGATACACGGAGTACTGTTACCCAAAATCATGTGCTGCAACACAAATGATTGTAGATTGTTTCTACACTTGTATCTCCAGTGAATAAACAAGAGCAGGAGGGTGTCCTACCATTCATAAGCAGCAGTATTTGGATAGCCATCTCCACTTGAATGTTCAACTCTTTTTAGCACCATATATCTTCTAGTTTGAAATTACACGAGCTGGTCATTAGATTTCAAAAGGAAGGTCTGCTGTAAGGGATGCCTTTCTGCATATACATCTCTCTTGTTTGGATTCTTGTCCTCTGGCTCCAGCTATTTTATTTTATTTTATTTTTTTATTATTTTTTTCTAATTTAAGGATTCAGACTTTGCAAAAACCATCCTTAAACAATGACTCCTTACATACAGAAAACCTCTCCTGTCTCCTTTATTGAAGTTGGAAGACACAGAATTGTCTTCTTACCTTCTTAGAATGTTAATTATTTATAATTTTCAACCCAACGGTGGATTCTTCTATCAGTCATGTTCTTCAAAAATCTCAGGGCTAATTTCTGTCCTAAACCTTTCCATGAATGGTAGAACCATATATATACACATACATATATATACACACACATATATATATATACACACACACATGCATATATATACATATGTGTGTGTGTATATATATATAAAACAAAATTAATTTGATACTATGCATGGATACTTGTTTGAGACGGATCTCAGAATCTTCTGAGTGGGTTTAGGAAGCTGTAAAGCTTTTACATAAACTTACATCCCCAAGGTAGAAGAGTTTATGAACTATTTACATAGCCAGTCTGAAGCCTCTCATGAAAATACTTTTTTTTCCTCTTGCCTTAATATGGGTGAGGATCAGGATAAGACAACAAAAATGCTGCCAACTCCGTTTTTTGCATTTCCAATATTCAGAGCAATGTCTTGCAAAAATCTCATTCTAGACTGGCCAGTATCTTTCCCACTTCACCCTCTGAAAGACAATTTTTATGCATATATTTACTGAACTCAGAGCCTGCAAAAGCACGTATATCTGTTGGAAACCTATTAAATATGTATTGGAATTATCCAGATGATGCAAAACCGATGAGTTTCTTTATAATTTAGTATTGTTTTCAAGCATATTTCTGTCACCAAAACAAAAATTCTAGCTAATAATATTCTTAATATTGCGACTGCAGTAAAATGTCATCAAAAATTGTGAATTATTTAATACAGAACAGATAGGCATGGACAGTTTTTGTTGCACAGAGGGCATGCCAGTTAGCTGCACAGCACAAACATAGCTGGTATCTCCCCTCTGAAATTATATTTCTGATCTATGTAAAAACAAACAAAAACACAATAAAACAGCATACGTGATGTTCTGCAGATCTGTTCTGCTGTTTCAAAAACACTTCCCATAGATTTTCAGATCAGTGTTTCATAGTACTACAGATCCGAGCTCACTGTGTTTGGAAGATTAAGACGAAAATAAGGGCTTGAGGATGCAGTATGCAGCAGTGGGTGTGAATTCAGCAGCTAGCACCAAAGGTTGATGAAAACTTAATTCTGAGTCTGTGAACTTTCTATGTAGTTCTTAGCAGATTATCACTCAAGCCTTGACAATGCTTAGATGACATATTCAGCACCTTCCTCAATAGCATGAGCTAAGCGTTGGTATCTGCAGCTAAAGATCTTAATAGTCTCTTGCTGGAGATGTAATTCTAAAAGGATGAGAAGACATCACAGCTTCTAGAAGGACAGTGCCAGTATTAAAATCTGTTAGATTTCAGATGCCCTGGCTGGACTTCTGGGACTTGAGATCCCTATCTCTGAGCTTCTTTCCCGTATGCTTTTAGATGTACTTGATGGGTGGAGCTACTTCGTGTGAAGGTGCGTTTGAATAGGTTCAATTCCAAATTGCAAGTTTGAGATCAACATGAGGCTAAGATCATCCCGTTCTGACAGGCAGATAGTTATCCAGCCTCCTCCTGCTCTCACGTGTCCCACTCCCAAGAGCAGTTGCTGTTTTTTCCAGGCCTGTGCTGTTGACCGCTGAAAACATACACGCTGCTAGGAATGGGTTCAATGCCCCAGAGTCTTCTGATTTTCTATCGGACAGAAGCCAGATTCTTTTCAAAAGGACTCAGAGGCACACTTGTCATATTTATTCTGGTTAATCTTTCTGCACTGAAAACGGTTGGATATTGCTTCCATTCATGCTTAAGAGTAATTTGTTGATGACATTTAAATATTTTAAATTCATTACAAAATAATGCAAAGGACTCTCTCCCCCTTGAATGGGGACGTATACTCACATCCTTAAAAGAAAGAAACTAAACAAATTTTCTTATATTTTGTGTGTATGTATTGAGCTAGCCTTTCCTTCCAGCTGTTGGCAGAGGGAAGCTTTCCAGCTGTATTTGGGAGACAGGTATAGTATAGAAATGGGCTCTTAAGAAGAAAGCAGCAAATCCAAATGGGGAGAGGTAGCCTTGGGAATTCAGCCCTTCACACTCTGTGTTTGAGTCGTTTCCCTGCTGAAAGCTCAGAGCCAGTCCCATAGTTACAACGATCATGAAAATGTACTGAGCAAAAATGCCAGCACCTGGAGCTTAAATCAGGAGTCCAGGCTTTTTATTCCTCACTCCAGCAGCTGCTTATTAGAGAACCTAGAATGATATTGTTTTTGTTGTGGCTCTGTGTCTAAGAGCACAGCAAATCCATTATTCATAATATCTTCCCAGGTTCACAAAGGCATTGAATAGTGCTGCATATCTCCTTGAAGGTGCCACCCACTCAAATCCATTTTATTTGGACAAATAAAGAAACTCTGCACTGAAGAAAACCAATTTGAAAACACACTGAAATTCATTTTCTTCACTTAAATATTAAAGTGCTTATATTTATTGCATTCCAGCCATGTTGTACTGTTTTCAGAAAGGATTTGCTCATTTAATAGGTCTAAAGGAATTTCAGTCATATTTAAAATGTAGAAGAAAATAAACTAACATACGACAAGAGCAACACTGCTTTTTGTGCTGTGTCTCTGCGCTCCGTAGATTAAACCTGACCATTAATATTCTGTGTAACTGCTTACTAATTTACAGCACCATGGTCCTGGCCCACGCTCTCTTCATCCTCTGCACTATTGCAACTGGCTGTTCTGTTTGTTTGTTTGTTTATGTATATTTATTTACATATATATGTGCAGTGGTGTTTCATTTGGAAAAAGAAGGACTGCAGTTCCTGGTTTGCAATAGAGGAACAAGTAAAGGGAGACCTTCAACAGTGGCCCGTTGTTACACTTTGGAATTTGATAACGCAGGCTTTTCTTCATCTGACTTTTTGGATAAAGGTATTTTCTTTTATATATCTGAGCATATTACAACAGCTTCTGGCAGATTCAGTGGTGGTGTTCAGATGGTTTTGTGCCCAGCGCATTGGCATGTGGACTTGCTGAAACCTCTTAACGTGTCTCCTGAAAACTGTACGTTACCTCTCTTGCTTTACAAGACTTTGCCCAAATCTGGGTTGGGTTTAAGACGTAGAGATGTCAGTCTAATCTCAAATATTTTAAAAACAGGCACAACAAAATAACAACAACAAAAAACTGGTGAAATCATGGAGTGCTGGTATTGCTTTCACTATCCTATATGGAACTATAAAGTTGGGACCAGCAAATGGATTCTGAGGTTAAATTAATGGTGGTTTTTTTTCCCTCTGATTTCTTTGTTGGTGTTGTTGTTTGTTGGCATTTTCTGGAGGGCTGATGTTGAATTAAATTAGATGGCTTTTTCTAAAATCTGTGTGGATGCGGTTGAGTTCTCTAGGTTTATGCTGCCGATATCCTACATGGGTCTTGTTTCAGCTGTTCCCTTTTGTCACTAGCTTTACAACAGTTAATTTTTCCTGGAAGGGAGGCAACAAATTGTTTTAGAAACAGCGAGAACCCGTGTCATCCATCACGCAGTTTAGAACTGACTCTTAGCAAACGCAAGGCCCAGGAGGGTCGCTTCCCACCCTTTAGTAAGACAAGCCTTCTCTGTGTCAGCTTCTCCAAATTCTGGTCAAGTCACATAACAAAGCTCTCATCAAAGCTGATGTGAGCGGGGTGGGCTCCTGTCATTTAATATGCACAAAGGGTTGAATCCCTAGAAGTGCCTGAAGGATTGATTGAAAATCTGCTGGAGTGGGCATGTGGTGCCTTTTGAAAACCCCATTAAACATCTAATTGATTATTTAGGTACCCAAAAGCTAAGAGAATCGGAGACTCGGCTTTGTCAGGGAATTTTGAAAGTCTCATCCTAAGTGAATAAAATTACAGAGAAATACGGTATGATAGATTTCCACAGGGTGAAGTCAGAGTAAGCTATTTTGGCAAGTTATTTTAGACTTCTATGTTACATTAAAAAAAAATACTTTTATATACTGTTAGAGACTTGAAATCCTATAAAAAGCAATAGTTTATTATTACTTTTGTCAGTGACTTTTCATAAGAAATAGATCAGATCATTCTCACCAGACTGTATCAGGATTCAACAAAAAAATGTGCTTTTCAGTTCAGCATGCTATGATCTGAATGAAATGCCTCACAAGCTCTTTTCTTTGGGCAAGTTAGGACTGGGAGCCATGGTTGGTATTTCTCCTTGCAGTTTGTATTGGGAAGGGTGCACAGATGTCAGGAACTTGGGAGCACAGTGCGTGGGGAAATACAGCTTGTAAACCTGCTTCTGTCCACTGTTGTTCCTGGAAACTTAGGATTTGTCAGTCAAACCTTTTTTATTTTTATTTTTTTTTCCTTTTTTTCACCACTGTATTTAAAAAGTATGAACACATTTCATATATCACCAGTCCCCTTCTTTCCTTCCTTTCCCAGAGCCAGAAGAGCCAAAATGATATCAGAAGAATTTATTTCACCAAACCAATCAGAATTTTTCAAAGCGCAATGTCTTGTGTTTTTGTCTCAGTGTATTTTAGAATGGTGTTGAAAGCGTTAATTCTCACCAGAGAATATATTGAAAGCTTTTAAGAAGGTGTGACTGCTTCAAAATGCCTATGTTTCTACATTTTTTTTTCATTTTCACATTTATTTCTTTCTGCATTATGTGTGACCAGTCAATAGTGGCGAATATAATGCCATGTTCTTTACCTACTAACCTGATCAAGTGAAAGAATGAAGTAAATGATGGAAAGGGAGTGAATGAAAGAGCAGACCAAGGAAGTCTCAGCATTCTTGCAATGCACCAGGACAGAGACCTGAATATTAAGCGTAGGTGGCTCACCTGCTCCCCAATACTGTATTTGACCAGCAGAAGCCTAAAGCTGTACAGCAGCCCATTTGAATAGAAAAGCATAAATAGGATTTATCCAATTTAAGCATTAATATGATGAATATTCACATGCACACACACAATTCAGGTGCTTGGCGGTGATCCACAGAAGCCAATGCGCGCTGTTAACTTTCAGAATCAACAGCAGTAAGGCCTTGGGGGAACTGATAGAGCTCTATGGGGTCAGCCAGAAAAGGCAGAAGCTTTACCCACACCTTTTTTGTCAAAAAGAAAAGCAAAAAGAACAAAAAAACGGCAGCTTACGTAGCCACTGCAGAAGCTGGGCATCAGCTGGGTGCTGATGTCAGCGGTTCCAGTAATTGCGGGCAACCCGCTGCCGCCGGGGAGCGAGCCTTTGCTTATTCTGCTGCAGAAGTGCTGAGCTGAAAGCATGCTCGTACTAGATCTGCAGTGTTTAATGACGGCTTAAATGGGTTAGATCTATTTTATGATTACGGAGATTGTGCTTATCTGATTATCTAGTACCCATCTGCCTTGAGGGAGCAGGAGATAATTGTTTAATAAAATAAGGCTCTGGTTTTCAATCAGGGGGTTCTGGTGCTCCCATCTTTAACTGCCCAACAGCAGAAAAAATCCCTTAAGGAAGCTTGATTTGCTCTTAGGCTCAAAATATAATACGAGCATCACGGCGTACCTTTCTGAAGCTTGGTGCACCTTGCCCCGGATCGCTGTCTGCAATTCTGGGACAGATGATTATGCTTTCTAAATAGTACCAGGCATCTCGGAGGAAGAGAAGATTGTGTTCTGGTTGCTGTCCTAAGGACTGGAATGACATTTTATTCAATAACTACGAAATACAAGAACTGACCTTGGAGGAAAACCACTTCAGATCTTGTCATTCAGAGGGCTGGGACCATTGGTCTACAGAAATTTGGTTTCAGCTGACTTTATTTTTTGCACATAGCCAGACTGGATGGGAAAGTTAGAACCAGGAAGGGAAAGTTTAATGCATGTGTGTCGAGTTTACATGGCAGAGGGAAGAACTGAACCTGGATTTTGAAACTTCATTGAGAAATCCAAGGTGTGCAATCCCAAGTCACAATAGAAGCGGGTACCAATGTGTTTTTTATTGTCTGTATCCCATAATGATGTGTTACTAGTGTTAGAGGAATGCCTACTAAGTTGAGTTCCTTAGAGTACAACGAACAAATTTATTTCTCATTTCTGACTGAGTTCAGTGGGTGAGGTAAGTGACAAATTGCTAAGTATTGTTAGATTAAAAATACACAGAACCATTCCCAGCCATCCATCTTAATGATACTTGCAAACAGGACCAAGGTTCTCTATAGGACTGAGATAGTCCTTGAAAAGGGCTTAAGTTCTGTATTTTTGGGTATAAATGTCTACATCTTATTCCTGTCCCAGACATAGTTTCAAAGTCATTTTTATTGACCTAATTCTTACCTTGGAAGAATGTGTCCCTTTTCAAATGCAAAATAATTGAAATGTGAAGCATATGAAAATATGTCTCACTTCTGAAAAATCTGGATCAAAAGTAACATGCTTCTGTTCAAAGTGAAGTAGCTGAAATAAATTAGCAGAGTTGTTTTGGAGCCCGGTTTGAAGGGAAAGTGAGTTTTTGCAACAGCTGTTGGCATCAGCTGAAAAATGTCGGGTGCTGCCAGCAGTCAGGCGTTGACTAGCCAGATTTTACGGAAATCTTGACAGGATACAGAGTTCAGCTGAGCCTACACGGTAAAAGGTAGCAAAGAAAGTATTGCAATCTGTTATGAAAATAAGCGTGCTATAGTGCACAGCTTTCCATCTCTGCCCTTGTCCTCTTTGAACCAGCTACAGTGGTAGGGAAGTTTCCTCAGCTCTGCAGGGAAACCTTGTTTCAGTTGCTGCTGTCGGTCTCTTGTGTTGAGATAGCTGTGCATGTACCATTTTCCGATGCTGTTTTTTGGCTAAATTTGGCGAAACAATCTATCTTCTTGGATTTAAAGATGTGCTCAATTCCAGATTGCATCTGTAAAGGATTCTTCCACACCACTATATTGCGTTAGGAATTAGTTTGATCTTGTAATTGTGAACGCTCTTCTTCTGGTATGGTGAGGCTTATTTGGGGGTGCACTGTGGTTGTGCAAGTTTAATTACATTGATATAAAGTTATACCATTAACTGGAAAAGAACAAACGCATTGTAAAACATTTTTGCGTAAAGATCGTATGCCTTATTATCTTCCCTTTTAAGAAAAAAACTGTTTCACATGGAAAATGCTTTATCTCGAGGCAGAAAATAACACAAATTATACTTCTTACACAACACTTCACTTGCTCAAAGAAATGGAAATGGAAGATGTTAAGAGACTAAATCTTCATCATACTAGTGAGCGGTTTCATTATTCATATTTCAAGCCAATAACAGAGGAGACAGATTATTAGCATACACCATTAGTTTTTCACACTTTTTGGTGAAAGCCGAAGTCGAATATTATTATTCCTGTGATTCATACTTTTCACTCATGTGAAACATGCAAAGCTATTGTCAATCATATTTACTATTCTCAGTGCTTACCAAAACAGACCCTGCTTCTGAGCAGTATTTGAATTGCTCAAATGACATAATGTAATTGTTTGTATTTATTTCTTGTCTTTTTTTTTGCCAAATAGTTCCAACCAAAGACGGTACCTGTGGAGGCCTTGTGTTTGTACAACCCAAACAACCATTGCCACTCCATGCAGAAACATGCTCAATAATCAATGGCAGACAACAAGGGTTCCTATTATGTCTTGGGATAGCACCAGGCAGTGAGGTCTGCATTCAACACCATAGCAACCAGTGTGCCCTTAAAACTTTGCATTTTTGCTTTTTTGTTTGGTTTTGTCTGAGAGTATTTTTTTTGTGATCTTAGTAAACTGAGCAGCATCTCGCTGGTAGTGGAGTTGCCACACGCTGAATAAGTGCACTGGCTCCGCTAACACAGTTGGTAGAGCTCTTCCAGAAAGTCCTCACGGTGTTATAATGGGCTTCTCTTCCAGTAATGCACGCTCTCTTACATAAGTTACGCGGAACTGAGACAAATAAGCATTTTAATCCCAAAGGTAAGGCACAAAGTTTTGCAACCTCTTTCTGCTGCATTTAGAGAACAGTATTTCAGGGGCTGTGATTGTTTGGCTCTTACCCAGTCTCGCTGCAGAATGGAAATCTGACCGGAGAGTTGCTTTCTGACGGTTAATTATAAATTTATTAGGGGAGCTTTGACCAAATGTCCCTCACTATTAGACCTTGCTGAATCTGAAGTTCAGGCTATTAGACTTCATTTAACGTAATGCATTGCCCTCTTTTTCTGTTCTGCGTGTGCTTTTGTATTTTTTGTGTTTTCAGGTATGTTCAATTTTCCCGTTCTGGGTATTGTTTGCCAAAGAGGCTCTTTCAACTTACAGAAATAGGACAAAGTAATTTTTAGAACAGCAAAATATGTAAGGAGGCAAGGTCCCTGGAGATGAAATAAATTTCCAGCGCAACACAACACAACAAAATAGCTCTCCTGTTCTGTTTGGATGTTGCTGTTGACGGAGTAGCTTGTTAACAGCACACAAAAGCATCAATGCCGGCAGGGCTGTGCCCCACTGGTGTAGCACCATGGAGTCAGAGAAGCCCAAAGGGGTCTGCTGAGTGGGGAAGGGGCGCAGACGAGCTTTGGTGGACGCTGCAATGCACCTGATTTCCCTGATTTAGGTAGATTTCAATGCTTAGGTGATGCTTACAGGATCCCATCCTAAGGTCCTTCAAGTAGGCAGGGCTGGGGAGCGCTTGATGGGCTCCCCATCAGCCTTCCATCAGCCTTATCAGCCTTCCTAAAATGAGATCCAAATTTAAGGCCTGCCATGCTGAGGTGTTGCCCTCAGAGCTGTGCTGGAAGGCAGGGCTTGCAGCACCCACTAGGCAAATCTAGCCGGGACTGTGGGCGTATCTGGAGGCATGGACACATCCTTTGTGCACATGGGGGGCTGCCCCACATGTGTGGGTCTCCCCTGTACGAGCAGGAATGTGCACCGGGTCGGTCATGGCGTGAGCTGAAGCAGTGCTGCTGGTGGTTGTGTTGAGCCTTGGTGAGCTGGCGCTGGAGGAAAGCTGCCACGCTCGGTTCAGCTCCCGTGAAAAGCAAGGGGAGAACTTGGCCAAATTTCGGAGGAGAAATCTGCACTCTGAGAAATAAGATGCTGCAGCCTTTCAAAACTTGCCAAGCAAGACAAAAATATAGCTATTAATGACTTCTGCCTTTTTAATTAAACGGTTTGATCCATTTCAGAGCTCGTGTGTTTTAAGGATAGACAGGTAACAGGTGAAGTTTTGCCTTCTCTCAAGGAAATCTAGGAAAAAGAACACCATTTTACTGCAGACTTGTAAACTTGAAGAGTCAGATGAGCAATGTTTGTATACCTAAAATATTAGAAAACCATTTATATCATGTTTGGGGCTCGTTGTTCCGTGGCTAAGCCTCCCTAGCCCCTGAGCCTTTGCTTCGCTTTTGGCAGGAGAAGAAGGAAAGAGGAAGGGAGAGAATTGCACCCTTAAACTTATCAGCTCAGTCCATACCGCTGCAGGGCTCGGTCTCCTTTTACACGCTCAATTTACTGTGCACCAGACCAGAAGTGTGAGCTGTCAGGCTCCCTTGGTGATAAACCTGGGTCCGGCCCTGCTCCCACCGGCACGGGCAGCAAACCTTGTGCTGCTTCCAGGAGGAACAGGACTTACACCCTTGCTCGGGGGCTTCGGCCAGCCCTCCTGACCCCAAGGTGAACACCCTCTGATGTGAGCAGAGCCAGGAGGTGTTAGCACCTCGCCCTGCTTCCTCTCGCTGCCTACTTAAAAGGTGTCACAATTAAAATTATCTGAGCGCGCTAGCGTAGAGCGATTTCGCGTGATTTAGTAAGTCGGGAAGAGCTCCGCAAAGTGATCCTTGCCAGGGAGCTGCTGACTTACAGCTTCCTTCAGGCCGGGGGATCACTCATTGTTTTGCAGAGCTCTCAGACTCTGAAGATTAAAATGGGCCATGAGTGCTGGCTATTAAGATAAATTACACACAGAAAGATTAAATTTATATTTTCTTTCCAAATATTTATAAACATTCAAGGAGAGCTGTGTACCTCTTCACAGAAGCAGTAGTCGCATGTACTTCAGCCCTTGGTTTTCAAAGTGTCAAACAAATGTTATCTTGAAAGCGGGCGCAAATGAATATTCAGAATGTGAAGAGACCTTCATTTTATTGAAGATGAGTAGTAATTGAGCCAAGTGGCGCATATTGACAGCATCTCGCTGGCATATATCTTTTCAGAGACAAATATACTTTACAGAGAAAGTGTCCCCACACGTCAGTGTCTTTTAAAATGCGTTATATTTAGTGAAATAATGGGTCAAGAAAAAAATCGTTGTCATAAGTGATGGTAGGTACTTTTTACTGAAATACTGGTAGTTTTACATTCTTGACATGAGTAATTGGATGTGTCATATGTGAAGCTACCTAGAAATAAAATAGGGGTCATAAAATGTAAAGACATGATAGGACGCATTTATAACAGCATAAAACAAACTGGCATTTTAATGTCTTAAGCCAGCCCCTTTGCTATGCTTGTCCATTGATCTTGGCTAGAAAAGTTCTGTGCCTCATTTAAACACGTTTTGGAGATAAAGCTGTATAATGGGGAAGCGATGGGATTTGTTTTTGTTAAAAGTATCTCCTTGTAACTGCTGCAATCTTATCACTATAACATGGTCAGAAGCTGGTCTTGTGTGACCTTACAAAACTTCCCCAGAAGCGCTGCGTCCGCGTTCGTAGCAAGTGCCTTTCCAGTGTAATTTACCTTGACATTTTGCTTGATAGGGATTGCAGGTCACATAGTAGGGTGTTATTCAATAGGCATAAAAAAGGGTTTGGTTTAGTGCTCATTGGAAAGGAAGGTGCAGCTTGAGAGCGTTTGTGCATTTAATGCCCTCCTTGGAAGCATGTTAGAAGGTGGATGGTAGAGGCCCTGATATGAAAGTACATGCTTGAATCTCATTAATTCCAATTGATTATATGGGTGCTTTTAATTGCTATGCCTGAAATGTGGTTTAATATGGTACAGAAATAAAATGAGTAACTCTGTCTAGTCAGTGGAACAGCATCACCCCCCGTTTTTCCAATTAGAGCTCAACACAGAAACCCTAGCCTTTAAAAAAGCATCAAGGAGGCAGTGTGTGTCCTGTTTCCATAGGACTGCAGGTAATCATGTGTGTTTCTTTTTTAAAAACCCATTTAAATAGCAAAAGAATTGGCCACGTATAATCTCACTTGTCTCTCTGGTTCACTGTGTGCCTTTGGAAAGGAGCATTAAGCTGATGCGGAGCACCGTAGGTTCTCCAGCGCTTCGCACACGGATAGCCTTAGCAATAAATATATACCAGGCAGCCATAAAATGTTCCCATCAGGGAGTACCAGCTGCTTCTTACCGAGTTTTAACTCTGTCAGGGCGGATGTGAAAGTACCCAGCGTAAGAAATCTCCCCACTGCCTGTGTTTGTTTTTCAGTTGTTGTACAGACGATGAAATCCCGACCCAGGGCATTATTTGGCTGCTATTGCACGTTAGCGTAGGGATGGCAGCCTGTTAGTACTCGGTGAAGTCTTATCTAAGTGGAAACATCTCGTATCTTGTTTTCAGTGGTTTTACTGAAAGCCCTTTTGAATTTGAATGAGCCATTCTGGATTGTGATTCTCAAAAGCAAAGTCTCTCAAAGAATCGAGCAAGTGCATTTTTTTCCATCATTGTTGAGCTGGTGATATCGAGAAGGGTGTGATTAATTTAAGTGCCAACATTCATGGGGTAGGTATATGCTAATAGCAACCTGTCTGTGTTTGTCTGAACCTGCTAGGAAAAACTGGAGAGGGTGGAATAAAGGTGCTGATTCACTGAAGGACATCATTACCTTACTAGTTGTAAGGGAAGGAAAATGGACTTTGCAGAGAAAAAGAACACTGAGGATAATGAGTCATGAGTCAAGATGTGCTAACTGGTGGTTTACGTTGAGAAATCAGTAATAACGTAGGTAATGGATGAGGGCTGGAGTCGGTATCTGAGACCAGTTCAGAACATGACGTGCAAAATCCTGAGCCACAGAGCTGTATTTGTACCAGGACGTCATTTATTAAGGACCCGTCTCTGCATTTAAGCACCAAGAGAACTACAGATGCCTAACCTACTACTCACAGATGATACTCTCTCTCTTCCCAACTGAAATTATCAGACAGTGAAGCTTATATCCATGAGACAGTGTGTTCATAAATAGAAAAAAAAAAAGCATTAGGTAATGAATATTGCTACAGATTTATTCTAAAGTAGATAAACTTGAGCCATTGGATAGAAATAAGAGTTCCTATGAGAAGCAGGGTGATGATCTACCCTTTAGATCAGTTGTGTTTTTTGTTTTTTTTTTGTGGAAAAAGAACATCTAAATAAAATGTTCCCCTTTCCGACTAAAAGATAGCTTGTGTACAAGACAGTCTTGCTGAAATTATATCTCAGCTGGAAGGGAAGATGAGTTTATTTTATGTAGCAGTTGGAGATTCTTAGAAATATCAGTCAGTCAGCTGCCGGAGTGGTAAATTAAATCGCGAGAGGCAGAGCTCGCTCGTCAGCACACCGGGCGCTGGAAGCGGCACGGGGAGAGACAACTGCAGGGCCGAGTGTTTGTGTTCTTGATGGAAAAATGCAAATCATTTCCTTCCCTTCTGCTCCTGTCATGGTCCATCACTTGAGTCCATTTTCACCTTGCTAAGGGATTCGGGATGGGCCTTCCTGCTTTGGCACCTAATTAATCTCTCACAAGCCTTATCTTGCAGCCGGCCTGCCTGGGATGGCCCCTATCCTACAGCAGTGGCTCAGGAACAAAATTCCCTCCTTTTCCTTTACTTTCCTTCCTTTCTTTCCTTCTCAAGCTCCCTCAAGCAGTTGAAAGCATGATTCTTCCCCCTGCCTTTGAAAGGGACATGTGTACATCCCGGTGTTACCAGCAAATAGCGGGACACACCACTCTGGTAGGTCACATTGTCCTACCAGAACTGCCAGGTGCCACAAAAATGCACAGCAGGATTGTCAGAAAAATGGTTGGGCACTCAAAAAGCCCTTACAGTGTAATAGGCAGGCAGAAAATCATGGGTCACTTTTGCAAAATGGCAAACCTACCCACAAATAAACCGACGTGATCTGAGATGGAAAAAGCACATTCTCTAGTGTGAAACTTTGCCATGAAACTGTGAAACAAAAAGTTATTGTATTGAAGTTAGCTTTAGTGTCATGGATCAAGTGATCATGAATATCAGATATAGTGTGCACTGAGCTTTAACAGCCGTGATACTTTATCAATAATTTAAAATGAGTCCTTGTGATAAAATAACACATGTAGTCTATATAATGGATAATACTGAATAGTATAATGTATTATCTATAATAGAAAAACATAGATTGTGTAAAATGATACATGTAGAATCTAATATTCCTTTCAACTACATTTCCTGGATAATATTTCTACTGAGAAGCAACTTATCTCCCTCCTGCTATCTCTTCTGTGGGGACAGGCATGGCGTTCAGCTCAGCACAGCGTGTACATTTTAGTCTGTGAGAGGGAAAGGCAGTAAAATAGGGCTGAGAACTCACTTGGTTAGCTCAGCGATCTGGGAGAGTGCCCATCAAAACCCTTTAGCTCTACTGGCCTGTATCTGATCTGCAGTGCTGTTGATACAAAACCTGCAAGAGCTCTGAGAGTCTTCTGGCAATGAACAGGCAGGAGGGAAAAAAAAAATCACATCTTTAATTCCCTCTGCTGACAGCTTCCTTAATAAATATTGTAAGAAATTCTCGGTTAAGAGCCACCCAGTAATCTAATTTGCAAGCCCCAATGATATATTCAGCAGCCAGCTCAGGGGAGGTGCATTTCTACTGACAGCATCACATGAGCAGGGAATAAAATTTGGAGCTGTCACCGAAAGCTGTAGTAATTTATGATGGGTTGTTGGTTTTTATTTTTTATGACTATTTTTTTTGTCAGCTCTACAAAGAGGATAGAACTGCTACTGGCTTTACCTTGAATAGATTTTTCCTAAGTATGCACTCCTACTTGTACGTTTTCACAGGTTATAACAATACAAACACCGCAAACTGATGATTTTTTATCTCTAGCTGAAGAAATCATAGGCTGAACCCCATATCAGCATGGGTCACTGTTGTACACAACCATGCTGGGTGGAGAATGCCTGTTGATTTCAGTCCCCTTCCCATCTTGACATGCTCATGTGGACGTTACGCCTTTGCCCTTCTGTCTGTCTAAATAATCCCAGATTTGGTTGTTACCTTCTATCTTGCCCCAGCGCATCATCCGTGGGCTCTTCTCCTGCATTCCTGTTAAAGGATCATCCCTCTCTGCTGTACACACAAACAAGGCAAAACAGAAGCCAAAAAGCTTTTTGAGATCATCACCGTATAGCCACCTCTAGCTTGTTTTGAAAGAAGTGATTCTCTGTTGTCTGCAATGGGAAAAGCTTCCAGTCTTGTGTTCCAGCCAAATCAGGTTCATACGCTGATCTGAGAACGACCCATAGTGTTGTCTCAAGTTAATTCATTAAAAGGTAGGAAAACAAAACAGAACAAAAAAGCAAATAAAAACCTCTGGGATATTACTTCATGGCTGATCTGCTGGGAGAAGGCAGGATGGTAAACAGGAAAGATGTGTAAAACTCGCTACTGATTAACTTGTTTCTTGCATTGTTATCCTGAATGGCAAGTGCTATATTCCTGTTATTCTTTTGCAGTGAGAGATGCAGATACACTCTGCGTGGTCATAAAGATTCGGTCAATAGCATTGAATTTCTTCCGTTCTCCAACACCGTTCTCACAAGCTCTGCTGACAAGACTTTATCTCTCTGGGATGCCAGAACGGTAAGCGGCCTTTTTCTTGGTCTGTCTCAACCCAAATGATGCCATGGTCGGTAGGAGAAAAATGAAAGCCAGTACAAAATTAAAACAGAAGGTAAGGGTGATGTAGCAATACATTAACTCATTAACACGGCTATTATCTACTGACCAAAATGACACCATTTAGCATTTCCTTGACATCTGAAATGCCAGGGTCCTCACAGCACAACAAATGGACGTGCACCTAGATGGCTGAACACACTTAGGCAGCGGGCTCAGCAGTGGTCTGAAGTGCTGTGCACTGTGCTCTATCAGTTCAGTAGCTAGGACAGCCAAGGGTCAGTTTTGTCTGGCTTCTTTTGTAAGTGCTGGCATGTGCTTTAACTTATGTACAGAGGAAACGGGGAAAGATAGCATAAATATAAGATGCAATAACATGGAAGTCTGAAATATTTATTCTTCATTTAGGAGGAATTCTCCCCAGAACTCTCTCCTGATTTCTCATGAAATATGTATGGTTTTCTCTAGAATATATCACTCTAGGCAGTTTCAAAAACTCTCTCTCTTCCCTTATTCTTCTCTACCTTCATTCTTTGGTATAGGTATAAATGGATTTAGTACCTTGCAGAGAGTAATTGTCCCTGGTGCTTTGCAGACCAATATGTAAATCCTATTCAGGTAGAATACAAGTACAAGGCAAAAGGATTTTTTTTTTTTCTCTCTTTCATCAGAAAATTCAATAATTATTGCTGCTGTTGTGGTATTTCTCATAGATCAACCCTTGAAATTCTCCAGTTGCCTCTTGAGTAGGTAGTGCGGTCACTTTGTGTTTCCCAAATGGTATAGAAGTACGAGATTCTAGCCCAGAGTAGAGAAAGCTGAATTCATGGGAAGGAGTTGAGAGGAAAGAGGCAAAGAGCTAATGCTGTGTATTAATAGACATTGTCATCAGAGCTATACAAACACGGGATGAGAAAAACTGACATGAAAATGACAGTGGAATATTTGAGATGCTCATTAGGCAATTTCTATTTATGGATCATAGGAACAGCCTGAGTAGAAGGTCATTTAATAATAATCTTGGGCATAAAGCACAACAAGTTAAAATGAAACCAGTCAAGACTCATTATTATTAAATGCATTGGTTTGTAAGAATATTTGATATCCAAATATGAATAATTCAAAAAGAGAATACATATTGAAATACAAACAGAAGTGAAAAACTCAGTGGAAAAATGGATTTCTGCTTTGCTTTGTTTTCAATAAATCCTGCATGGAACTTTATTGTGCGAATATTTCAGTAATTTTGTGCTCATAGCAAATTAACAGCACTGTAAAAGAGTTTCTGTTTGATAAACTTAGGGCAAAAGCCTGCTTGATTTTTCTTCATCAGCACTGTTTTTCAGCGTTGGGTAGTATTGCTAAGCTAGAAAAGACCTTTTATGAAAACAAAACATTGTGTGTGGCATTTTATTGTGTGTTTATTCTGTCCAGTTGTGTCCCCATCCAGGGGAAAATCTTGCAGATTTCAGATACATGCCCACACTGAAGCATCGCTGTAGGTGGTGGAATCGCTGTGAACATGCTATCACCCTCTAAATGCTGAGTGATAGTAAATGTTCCCTCCAGAAAGATGATGAATGATTTTCTCCTGTTAATTTGGAACAGAATATTTTCTCACCTCTGTGAGATCAATTAGCATTAAGGAGTACATTTAAGGTAATTTTAATGAAACATGAAAATCATACTCCGGTTTGTTTTCTCATAAATTAGATTCGTATTATTAATCACATCTTGCTCTTCAATCATTAACTTCAGTCAGCTCTTTATTATTAAAGATAATGGATGCAGGGAACTGTAAGTCAGAGCCGTGTAAGTTGAATGGACAATGAGCTCTGGATTTGGGGTAGAATGGAACATAAATCTTTGTAATTACTAAGCTGAGGCTATAATGCAGCCTTCAGACTTTGGAAATATGTGACTTTTTTCTTTTTTTTTTTCTTCCTTTTTTTTTTTTTTTCCAGATAACATAGGGTGAGCTGTAGTGGTTAAAATGCATTTACAGCCCAATGACTGTAATTTTAAAACAAAGTTACATGTTGCCTATAGGGAAATGATAACGCAGAAGGTACGGTATTTAGATGTTTATGGTTCTTTCCATCCATCCTGGGAGGAAAAACAGAGTTGGTGTTGGATTTGGGTAGGAACCATCCTCATGCTGTGCCAGACTCCTAGTGGATGAGGCTGAGGCTGCTGCTCATTTGTAGGGGTTTCTTGCCAGTAAGGCTGATGGTGCTTGTGCCAAGATAAGCTGTGGATTTCATGTCTCTTTATGCCAGTTTCATAGAAAGACAAGCACATTCTGGCTTTTTACCAGAATATTTTCTTGCTGACACATCACAGCAAGCATCTCGACTCATGAATTGCAAAGTGCATCCGGTGATGAGTGTGAGAGGTGCAAATGAACATGAGACCCCCAGAGCACAGGTTCACCTGCTGGGGTTAATTCTTCGTGTGATAAGCGGTCTGCCACTCATCTGCATCTCCCCCGGTCTGATGAGTCACTTCTTGGGGCTGCGCAGGTTTGCCAGGATAACATTTGAGCCAAGCTGGATCTTTGCTCTTTCCCAGGCAGATAAAATGCCAAATATTTATACACTTAAATAATTAAATAGGGGGGGGGGGGAAAGTGCTTTTTCATTCTGCGTGTTTGAAACTTATTGATTTAGTAACTATCTCATCTGCTTTCTGCTTTTTGAAATGTCAGGTGCTACAAGCAGATATTTCGTTTGTTAAGAAGTTGTGCACTGGCTGTTGTTTAGAAGTCAGCACTCGGTAGCAATGCCCTAAGGACTGTGTCCCACCAGGATTTGGGAAGACTTGCAGTGTAGACTTAAGTATTTTATATTTTTCTGTTTGATTGCATGAAATAAGAAGCGTGTGAGATAGTGTTTGGCAGTTGTTGTCTATTTTGGTCTTTACTGATGCTCAATTGCTTGTTGTTTAATATTTTAATTGTCCAGGCTGTGTTTCTGACTTTATGATTTCCTTTGCAATGCAGTCTGGTAATTTAAGACAAGCCTTATTTTTCTGCTTTCTTTCTGCAGAAGACTGCTGGCACACAATACAAATGAAATGATCCCATTCCCACCCCACTATCAAACTAATCTCCCTGACATCCAAACAGGAAAGCATCAAACATGTCAGCTTTTTACTGTCTGGGTCAAAGACGACTTAAATAGGGGTAAGACAGCTCAGCAGTGGCCAAGTGTAAGTTCTAGTTTTGTGCATAAAGTTTTATCCTCGACAGTAATTTGTGGGCTGAACAGCACTATCAAAAGTTAAAAGCTCCGAGGTAGTGTGTTCTTTGATGAATAATGCAGGCACCAATCTCTGAGGAAGAAGGGAAGAACAGGATGAGATTGTGCAAAGTCCTGCCTTAAGAGTGTCAAGTAATTCCTAGTAATGTTACCTGCTCTTGTGGAGCCAGAACCCTCCTCATAGGCGAGAGTGAAATTTCAGCCTGCCCTGAACAAAGAGGGGAGCAGGAATTCAGGCAGAGCCCCCTCCTGGGCTGGTGCAGGGGTCTCGTGTTGGATTTAAAAAAATAAATAAAAATATTTTCTTACAGCCCTTTTAAAAGTTATTTCCTAATAAATTGAGGCTTCTGTCCTATTGACGCCAGCTTGTCATTTTCTGCTAACGGCTATTGAGTGTGTTAGCCAGGGTTTGGTGGAGTAAAAGCTTCCATGCAGTTAGGTCTCTGCGATACAACAGGGGAACCCAAAATAAGGCTACATCTGGCAGAAGGGGCACTGCTCCCCTCAGCTGTCCGGCATCTCTTTCCCAGGGGTCCTCTGCTCTTCCACAGTGTGGCTGGAGGTGGGGATGGAAGGGTGATGGCTGGCACTGCCTGCTCTTGGCTTTCTGTCTGTCGCGTTAAAGGGGTGTAGCTGATTAACCGTTACGGGCCCGGTTGGATTCAGAGTACTGAACCAGTCGGACATTCACCAAAACTGGGGGTCCGTTCGGACATTCACCAAAAACGTAATAACCGCCTGGGGGTCCGCTCAGACATTCACCAAAAACGTATTAACCACCTGGGGGTCCGTTCAGACATTCACCAACAATGCATTAACCGTCTGGGGGTCTGGTTAGATTCAGAACACTGAACTATCACGGATAACCACCCTCACCCTCGTTGCATTAATGAGAGCTATCACAATGCAATCAAGTATGGTTTATTACAGCAACAGATAATCAGGTTCTTTTGGATTGCCGGTGATAGTGACTATCTGCAAAAGCAAGCTAGTATGCATGAAATACACAGGTGTTACAGGGGTTCTAGGTGTGGGTTCTAGGTGTGGGTTCTAGGTGTGGGTTCTAGGTGTGGGTTCTAGGTGCGGGTTCTAGGTGCGGGTTCTAGGTGTGGGTTCTAGGTGCGGGTTCTAGGTGCGGGTTCTAGGTGCGGGTTCTAGGTGCGGGTTCTAGGTGCGGGTTCTAGGTGCGGGTTCTAGGTGCGGGTTCTAGGTGCGGGTTCTAGGTGCGGGTTCTAGGTGCGGGTTCTAGGTGCGGGTTCTAGGTGCGGGTTCTAGGTGCGGGTTCTAGGTGCGGGTTCTAGGTGCGGGTTCTAGGTGTTACAGGTGCGCAGCCTAGAAATAAACGCGTTAAAAGGATCAAAGACTCTATAGAGATTTATAAGCAAATATTCAGATCTCACCCAAAGGCGTCCCAATGGGGGGGGAAGAGAGGCTCAGCCCGTCGACTGATCCCAGGAGTCAGGAGGTCCTAAGGATGTCGTATGTCCTTGGGATGGTATCTCCCCTGACGATGGTATCTTCCCTAACATCCCCTCTCTCTTGGGCCAATTTATATTATTTTCTATCTTTTAGGTGGAGCTTGAGTGGCTCTAGTCAAGCATATCTTAGTTATGATTGGTGTAAAGTTTTCCCGTTTCCGTTTAAAGTAATAGGCTCCGAGAAATTCAGAGCGCATGCTCAGTGAGGGGTGGTCGCACCTTGGAGGCGGGTAGCTTTTGGGATGGAGGTGTGTTTTGGTATTATAATGATATTATAATGAGCAAAAAGTACACTAGGGTACAGCATTTGTCAAAACATGACAGGTCTTTGGCTTAGGGTGGCAAAAAGTGCAGCTTTGTGCACAAGAACAATTGAGGCCCCACCTGATTACAGAGCCTAGCCGTGGTGTCTCCACTCCACTCTACGCTCCGTGGTGTTCCTTAGAGCTAGCACACCAAGTTTCCCCAGCGCGATAGCATCTAAGGTTGGGAGCCTAGGGAATGCTCAGATAATGCAGTTATGCCCTACCCTGAAAGCCTCTTCAATGCTGTACCTTTTCCTTAAAAGTGTGAATGTTAGTTTTATTTTCCTAGTTACTTCAGGCATTTACACCACACTGTCATCTACCCCATGGACTTTTAGATCCTGACATGAGCTGTCTGGGAGTTTGAAGTAGTAGCTTAAATCCCCAGTACTTGGGGTGGTGGTATTTGTGGTTTTACAGTCTCGCCAAAGGCATCAGAGGTGAGGCACACAGATCATTTAAGGACAGTGGCTGTTTAATAGGGCTTTTCGCACCGTCTCCTACCTGAGAATAGATACACCAGCTTTTGAGCTCTCTGCTAAGGCTGCCAGCTGTGGTGTGGCATTAAAACAATGCGAGCTAGCTGCTCACGTGTTTCTTATGGATGCAGAATAACCACAAGGATGCTGATCTTAAGCTCAGGTGTTGCAGACTTTCCCTTCACGATGCAGCCTGTCCGTCCCCTGCGTGATGCCTGGGGCACAGCACTGCCCTGCTGGTGCAGCCGGATCACGTCTCATCGCCAGCTCCCCATTGGCCTCTTCCTTCGATAACCTTTATTTGTTCTCCTCATGAAATACAGGCTATCTTTTAGACCTCTGATTTGTCGGTATTTATTTTGTCAGGCTTTAGTTAGCTCTGAATTGGTAGTTCCCTAAAACAACCTATCCCGTCTTTCATTTTCCCAGTGAAATACAAACTGTCTATTAGACTGGTTGTTTTACAACATAGATTTTGGCAGAACATATTTTTTTTTCCTTTTGTAGGGGTGCTGCCTGTCTGTGGGGGGACCTTAATGCCTGTGTTCATCAGGCATTCACTGGCCAAAATCAGGAACAGTTTCCGAGTGTGTTAAGGATCATGCGTGGAGCAGTCCGGGGAGTTATTTGAAAATCCAGCCTGGTAGTCTTTACGTTTTTTGGCCTAGTGCAGTTGATTTATCCCTGAGTAAACACCTTGGACACAAAATTATCAGTCAGTATATCCTCAGGGTATTGGGTTTGTCAGTTTTATTTGAGCCCTTTTGAACTCCAGAGGAATGAATTCAAGAGCCGAGTGCATATACGGGATGGGTCATTTAAAAAACTGTTGACAGGCAGTATGTGGTTCAAGTCAATCCTCTTCAAAAGTGGGTCAAAATTGAAGTTGTCACTATTGAAGATGAAGAGTTCTTCCGTGAGAAACTCAAATCTCTCAGTGTAGTCGAATTATTTTGCTTTGAATAAGGGGCGCACAAGGATAGGCCCAGTTCCTGGCGTGCAGCGTAACAAATTATGTGTTCCTGATTTTGTTCTGTGTGTTTGTAAATAATGGGTTCATATTTTACAGCTCCCTGTCTTAATATGAAAAGGAGTTTATGAGTCACAGTAAAATATGAAATGAAGAACTGTGGTGATTTTACCGTACTGGGCAGCTAAACCCCAAATAGGTATGAATATGGATTATGTTTTCTCCAAAAAGTACTACCAGAGAAGAGTAAAACTGGAAGAGGGTTGTGGGATAGCAGTTTGGATGCCTGCATAGTGACCTAGTGCTTGTTCAAAACCAAAAATATAGCTGAGGAAAAGTGTCTTGATTTCTTTCTATTCCTAAAAAATGATTGGAAAAAAACATGGTATGGTCACCGTCATTTTAAAATATGCTGCATTCTGATTTTCCTCCAAAAATGTTGTCCCTCAGCCTGGAACGGTGACTCTGCCCATCTGTCTTAGCCTTCCGTTACTGACTTGTCCTTCCTTTTTCTTGCCCAAATCAAACCATCGAATCCAAAGTTTTTCTAGGTGTATAATCAGTTGATCTCATGGGCTTTTTTCCTTGTTAAACTCGGTTTAAATGAGGCTCTAAACATTTTAGATCAGACGAGTTACCTTGTTCTGCAAAGCTCCAGGTGAATTAGCGGCTCTTAAGAGGTTATAATTACTGTTTTATTAAGCTGTTCCTGTTCATTGACATGCCTGCTCCTGTCCGTTGGACATTCGGGTCCTCTTGCCAGCTGGAAGGCAGCCCCATTTAATGCCTTGTCTTCCTGTGCCTTGTCTCCGTGACGTAGAAAAGCAATGCTCTTGCTTCATTTCAAGGAGATGCCTAGGAGAAGATGAGACAGGTCCATAAGTTAAAGGCTAATACCCAGCTTGCCTCCTAATTCACGTGAAATCTGTAAATGGCTTTATCTTGGCAAGCATGTAGTTATTTGGCTTGATGGAAGTAACGCGTTTCCATTGTGATGTTTGCAGTCATTTAAGCTGCTGCTGGAGGAGTCCTCTGCAGCCTGAATGCTTTGGTCCTGAATGGCCACGGGTTCCCCAGGGGCTCTGCCTGAGTTTCCTGCTGCTGCTGCTGGTAATGCACTTGCACCCTTCAGGCAATGCTTCTGGCAGTGTAACCCGTTCTGGTTTTAACTCACCGTGTGTCTTAGAGGGAGTCTTGGCTCCCTGCTCCTGTCGTTGCTTTTCCCAAAGGGAAGGGTCCTCTGGCCCTTCTCCAGCAGGTGCCAGTGGTACCTGCCTGTGAAGTCCTGCTCACTGCCAAGCTCACAGACTCGTAGCACCCCGACAGGTCAGTGCAGCTGCCCGGCCCCTCTGCAAGCTTTTGTGCTTCTCACCAAAGCTGCAGGTGGGCTGGAAGGCTCTCTGTCCTTGGAGGATACAGTAGGATGCTCTAGCAGGGTAGTACTGGCTCCTTATGCTTTCCCAGACAGGGGGTTGCTGCTTGCCTAGGTGTTCTGGAGCAATGCAGCTGCCTGAAACACTCAGTTCTCAGCTGCATCACAGCTCCCTGGGATACTCCACTCATGTGCTGTAAACCTGCACAGGCAGGCAGTGAGGAGACGGCGGGGCGGAGGGGGCTGCTCGCCCGCTGCTGCTTGAATCGGATCTCACCGGCTGTAAAATTAGAGTGGATCAATTTTCAGTCGCTGCTGGTTCTCTTAGAATATTAGTAGCAATTAGAGAGCTATAAATAGGTAAATTTAAAATTTGTGAAGTTGTAGCCAGGGGAGAAGTCTGGCTATAGATTTCAGTAAACACTTAACTAGTGGCGTGCGGTACAGGAGCAGGCTCTGCTGGAGCGTGCAGCACGATGGCATTTGGTGTGTCCCTGATTATTTAGAAATGAAGTGAGAGGAGGAGGCTGCATTCCCGTCTGGGCAGCAAATAGATTGACCTGGATCTGAACTTCTTACCAACCACCTGTGTACATCTCTAATGCGTGCCCATGATATATTGCAGTAAGGAGGAATTTAATTTTTATGTCACCAATGTCACTTTGAAACAAAAGGAGAGTAAAGTTCTTTCAGAGGCTTTGGGAAAGGCCTGGCTGCAGAGTAACATTTGCATTGACTTCTTGGTCCTAAAACTCTAATTAAATTATTGATTATGAAGCTGGCTGCTTTCTTAATAGTTCCTAATGTAACAATTAAAGCAAAGTAAGTAATTAAAAATGAAAAGATCAGTCTGCAAGTACAATCTTCAAAAGGTCATTTTCAACCTAATCGCCTTTTGGAAAGAGGCAAGAATAAAACAAATGAGTCATTAGTAAAAAAGCAATTTGGTGTGTGTATGTGTGTAATAATGTTCTTAGCAGATTACCACTGGCCACGCAATACCTAAATTAATTAAAAATAATAGCTAAATTTACTTAGAAGGTATTATATTAACACCCCTGTTCCCAGATCGGGCTCCGTTGTGCTCCTGCTCTGGGCAGCTCGTAACCAAGGCAGACACCAGCAGCTTCAGCCCAAGAGAGCACCACATTGCAGTGCAACCATTCTGGTGTTATTTAACATCACAAGCAATGTTTTGTGCTACACAGACAGTTTGTTAGCAACTTTTTTGTAAGCAGGAGAGGGAAGGAGAAATGTGCTGAGGTCAGTGAGGTGGCCCCTGGGTGTTTCTAGACGTGAAATGTAGCAGGGAAGGGAGCACAAAGGTGTTTGCCAGAAAATGTTCAAAGCACCGGTTAGCACTGTCGCCTTTGACAGGGCAGAAGTGAGAGGTGACGCTGGAGGATTTAAGAACCAGTAAAGTTTAGAATTTATGAGTGAAAAGCAGTCGGTAGTAAGCAAGGCAGGCAGCCAGGCATTGTTTGCCTGCCCCTGAAGGAAGAGGTACTGCATTTTGTACTGATGGTGTTCTGTGCCTACAGCTTTTCACGCAGCACTCATGATGTTACATGAAGTAAAATCTCCTTTTGCATCATCTCATCTCTGAGATTTAACTATTGTGTCCTGACAAGCCAGGGAAGGAAACAGATTTGAGATGAACGCTCTATTACAAATGCTGCAACCTCTGCCACAGATGTTTTGATGTAAAATGCCAAACTTTAAAGCATGGATGCCAAAGTTTGCAAAGCAACCGAGTGCCATATTCAGCACCTCCCGTGCCTGTACAGCATGCGTGTGGCAGTGCACAGGGCCATTCACTAAACCAGAATTCAGATAAGCAAGTACAGCAAAGAAATAAACGTGTCGGGTGTCTAGGAGCTGTCTAATGTGGTGAGCTTTATAGACATTTGGGGAACTGACCTCCCACATTACTGTGCACAGCAACACGCTTCCTCTACACACTTCCTCTAGACAGCAGTTGTGCTGCTCGCTTCACTTAGGTTCTGCTTCAACACGTTTGCTCAGAATCCTGCTCTTGACAAGGCAGAAGGGGGAAAAATTACCATGCCATTCAGATCGTATGAGAAATGGATACATCTGTTAGTCTTTTAAGCTAACGGCGTTGCATCTTAAATGGACTTTTCTTTCTGCAATTAACTGTGGAGTTTTCTTTCTGCACATAGTAACTGAAGAGAGCAGGTTACAGACAGGAGTTCTTTATGAAAGGTCCTCTTTGGGGATCAGTGTTTCTGCCTGCACACCTACAGTGCTCTGCCACGTTCTGGTGAAGAAGTGGTATGGGTAGGTTGTGAACCTTCCCTTTATCTGCATTCCCCAAGAGCTGTTTTTATGTGCTATGGAGCACAGAGCTGCTGGTCTCTCACATTGAAGTACGGTGTCTGGACCTGCTCATCTGCACTAAATATGCTATAATGGGGTTTTGCTTTGCACATTCAAAGACTACATTAAATTAGTACTACAAGCATGAGCTGCTTTATATCACAACTGTAATCTACCATCCCATCCCAGACACAACTGTGTGAACTTGTTTAAGGAGGCTGATGACCTGGTGACTGGGGCTACACGTTCTCAAAAAAATCTGTTAACAAAAAAAAAAAAAAGCAAACATGAAAAAAAAAAAGCAAACATGAAAAAAACAACCAAACCTTAGAAATCACTTTGCCTTCTCCTAACAATAATATTGTGAAGTAAGTAGTATATTTTCAATAAACAGCTTTCCACTTTGGTAAATAGTGAATCAAAATGTTGGTGTTTACCCAGCCTGCAGTCCATCTGTTGCTTTGTATAGATCGCTCCTTTCTAACCGCTCCTGCCGGTGTGCAGATTTACTCCATTCTGGTTCTGCACAACCTCAGTGGGTGGCTTCTTTAGACTCCCTGTTCACACCCCACTGCTAGAACAGAAAAAGAGAGCCTGGCTGAGAAAAGCTCGAACTGTAAACAGGCAAGCCTTTGGGATGAGTTCAGCTGTGTGTTTTTTATTGAAAGACTGGAACCTCAGAGCTTGCAACATACCAGCTAAAAAGAGATTTTCTTGCTGTTTCAAATCAAAATGAAGCATTCCGTTTTTGACGAAGAATAGTCTTGCAAAATGGCTGAGAGGGTCCTGGGTTCTGGAGAAAAAGTTGTAGGCTGTCAAAAAATGCTTTGAGTAGGATGTTCCATGCAGCGTTGATGGATAGTGAAAGTTTGCAATGGTAATTCATACTTCAAACATTTTGCCTGATAGAAATTTTGTAGTGTATATGTTGAATGTACAGAGAACTGGCACACGAGCAGAGGTTTACAACAGCATTATGCTCTGATGCCCCCAGGGCAACAGCATGGAGAGGGCTTGTTCACATTTTATGGTCCAAGCCTAGCGTGCAACTCTTTGGTTATAATTGAATTTCAGCTTCCATATTTATAAGTGCAATAAACAGCCAAGGACATTTTGTATTAAAAGGTGTCGCGGTTTGTTGAATATGAAAATGATACAAAATTGGGGAGATGCTTCTTTTTTCCCTCATCTGATCAGGAATTTGTTTATGTATAGTATCTGTATCACCTCACCTCTTCCCTGTCTCCCCTTTCTCTTTTTCTTGTTCATCTAACCTGTGATTGAAAAGCCATATTAAAAGGTAAGGGTCTTGCTGTTTTATAGTGTGCTGCCCTGATAATGTAAAGGTGATTCAGCTGAAGTCCTAAAGTGAGCGATTGGAGTGGAGGAGCGATGACACAGCACCGTTGTACAGCTCCACTGCAGACTGTTCCACTAGACCGCCCTGATGGTACTTTGTGCTGCTGGTGCAAGTAGGACTGTGCATTCTCTCGTTGTCTTGCAGTTGAGCTGATGTGATGGTGTAGCTGCCAAAGTGCCAGAACTAGCAGCAACCTGCTGCCTGTGTACCCAGAGAACCCCAAGCATCCCCACTTTGCAGCAATGAGTAAGTCGTTGCTAATTATGTGCTGTCACTTATGTGAGGCAGCTAAGAGAGATCTCTCAGTGTCACCAAGCCAGGCTGGGCTTTCCCACCAACAGGACGGTATTCCAGTCAGTGCTGTGAGTTATGGCCTTCTTCTCCTTAACAGCCAGCTTCCCTTGCAGCACAGCGTTTGCCCAGGCTCTCTTATGTGGAGGCAGGCCTCAGAGCGTGGTGGCATCACGTGGAATTGCTTCTGTACGCTTTTTCCTCCTGTGCTTAATGGTGTCGTCCTTGTTTTCTCAGAACAATTAGGCAGACCTCAAGGATGCACGTTTATCAAAGCAGTCAGCACGCCATTCCTCAGCCCCGCCGTAAATCCCCCGTCGCACAGAGTCTCCCACGCCAAATCCAGTTGCGAGCGCACTAATCCCAGCACAAACGCTGCATTGGGATGCTTTGTGTCCCTCGTTCCTGGCAGCCTGCACTCTGTCAGCTCCCATTCAGGAGCACGGTCTCAGAGCCCATCTTAATTGTGATTCAGGTGATTTCAGAGCCAGGGCAGAAAAACAAGCTTCGGCAGCAGCATTGTTGTCTCTCAAGTTGAGATTTCTGGCACTAGTTCGCTGCAGCACTATTGAAATTAATTGTTTCAGGACCGAAAGTGTCCTGGCACAAGGACAGGAGGAATGAGGCACTGCCAAAAAGGTAGCACCAGTTGCTCCCCCGAGAACTGACTGTTCCTGCACCACTCAGCGTGGCTCTCAGGACAGAGGGGATTTACTGGTAAACACTGGTTTTATAGTTTATTTAGCTTTCCATCTTCTCTAAAAATAAATATGTAATTATTGCGTTCCTGTTTTTCGTCTTCTGTGGCTCAAGCCCAGCTTCCCTGTCTCCAAGTGCGTTTCAGGCCAGTGTTTTGCAAATGATAGTATTTTGCATGCCAGTCCCTTACTCAGCTGATTGTTTCTTTCCCCTCTCTCTCCTCCAAAATGCTTTATAGAGAAGCAATAATCTTTCAAAAAGAAGACATTTATCACATGCAGATTGGAAACACTGGGACAAAACTGATAGGCAAGAGGCAGAATTTAGCAACGTAGCCTTTGTACATAATCTTTCCCTGCTGGTGACTGGAATAAATATCAGTGGTCCAATTTTCCACCGTGAACAAGCCCAGCACAGGAAAAAAGATGCTCAGTGATGTATGCTGATACAACTGTGCCCCAGTCCCACTTTTTATTTAAATCCTTTCTGTTTTCTATTTGGTTTGTGCAAAAGCAACAAGGAGTTGCTTTAGCCAGAAGCACTGGAAGAACAGGTGAGGTCAGGGGCAGAGTGAGTCCAGTGGCACCTCTGGGACATCTCGAGACCTGCCCAGCCCTGCTGGCACAGCAGCCTCCAGGGAGTTTCATCCTGGGGAAAAACTGTGTAAAATATTTGAATAATTTTGGTTTAGGGATCTGTTTTTTGGTGGATTTGGTTCCATCTAAAATCTTCCCTTTCCGAATCTGAAAAATGGATTTTGCAAGACCTGCTGTGGATTTGCTGAGCAGTCCCATTTTTGGTTCCCTTCTAATCACTTTATTAAAAATTAGCCCTTTGTCAGCTCCTCTCTGAATAATGCAGAGCATCATGTCTCAGATTCCCCTGCCGTGGAGCGCCATGACCCGTGGTGGAGGCGTTGAGTTGGATACGGCCAGGAATGTGCAGGGCTGGTGCTGGTGCTGGCCCACGGGGGGCTGCCTTTCCCCGAGCACATTGACCCCAAGGGCCTCTCACTTTCTGAGACCTGGTATCAGGGCACAGAGCATCTTGGGAGTGGGAGGGGGTTATTTCAGAAGAGTAATTGTCTTACTTTAAATAGAACAGCATTACTGTGCCTAGGAAAGAACTTCTTCCTGAAGTTCTTTTGTTATTGCTTTTTTTTTTTTCTTCTTTTCTAATCCAGAAACTACTCTTTTCTGGAGTAAAGATGCACATATCTCGTTACCAAGATTTTATTTTCAATTAAGAGCCAGGTATTAACAAGGGGAGTGTGCCTTGCTATAAATGAGCTGTCATTGCACACACACCTGTAAGTTAAAAAGTGTGTCTGGGAGTGTGTGGGGAGTATGAGTATGCACATTTTTCTAGATTGGTTTTGCTCCCTCTGAAGTAATTAATAGTCAAGAGTAAATAGTTGCCTTTAACATTTCAAGTTTAACACATTATTATTGGAAGCTGCATGATAACTAAAACCCAAGTTAGCAGCGTCTTGTAATGATCAAAACTTTTTCGATGTGGGTGATGGCAGCCCATAACTGCCTGCTGTTTGATTTAGGTGTGCCACGTTTGAAGAGTTCAGTTATGTACGACAATGAAATCAGCCAAGCAGCTTACATTACTCACCAGTCCCGCTCAACATGAGCGATCGGATTGTGTTTCCTAATTAGCGTGTAAGGAAACGGATAATAAAGCTTTTTCCTAAAAATGCGTATTGTCAATTTCCACACCTCTACTCCAAATTTGCTCATTTTTAACCTGCCAAAATGAAATAAATGTTTGTTGAGGGTATGGAAAAGGTAATTACTTTTCTTCTCCTTTAACTTCCTCTTAATTAACTTTTAATGTATGCTGTTACTCAGGGAGCATTCCTTAATAGTAAATGTGTCTAAAATAGAAAAAGACAGAGATTTAAATGATTTAGACAAACATCTGCTTAACATAGAGGCATGAAAATTACAGAATCAGAAAAACAGTGGCTTACTGCCAAAAAAAAAAAAAAAAAAAAGAAATCCTTTTCTATTAATCTCCTTCCCTTGTGCATATAAGCTTAGAAGAAATGATCCAGCTTTCAGGTTGGGAATATATGGTCTAATGATAGAAGCTTTCTGAGCATCACCAAATTGCTCCATGAGCATCACCAAATTAAGAGAGATTTTGAAGGACAAGTTATTTCTGTTACAAAAAAATCAATATTTTGATTGGTTTTGAAGGAGACCTCTTTCTTCATTTCTATCTGAAATTAAGGGAAGAGTGGCAGTTTCTATCTATAGTTTCTGTCTACCTGACTATATAATGTTAATCCATAGTGTTATTAAATAATTGTTTAGATAAATTGGTTCTGTCTTTAGCAATTTAGAATAATCTTCTAAAGTAATGTTCAGTAAGAGTGTATTAAAATAATTGCCTGCTATTTATTTTTCAGCAATATTCATCTGTCAGAAATGGCATAACAACAAGAAATACTTTGTCAGACTGGCTAGATTTCCGATAGTTGAATCAGTAGAGTAAATGCTATTATGGTTGTACGGAGCTTCCCAAATAATGATAGAGATTATGGGTGTGTTACAAACCTTAATGCAAACCGTCTTTTAACCTTGCTTGACAGTAATCTGGTCAAAGAGAATTTCACCACAAAATGCTGATTTACCCAAATGTTTCTGCGGAAACAACTCTATTTTAGTATTTTATATTTCTGTGACATGCTGGGCAGTGTCCCAGGAGCTCTGTTCCTCATGGCCTGGGTTGCGGAAGAGTGGTGGAGCGCCAAGCTGGGAGCCCCCGCTCCTGGAAGAGAGCTGTCCTCCTGTGTGAGGCATGGAGCCCAAGGACGTTGAGCACGTCAGTTCTGTCTAAAAAGACATTATGATGGAAATTTGCAGCCCCACGTCTTGTACCGTGCGTGCAAAGTGAGGCATACAGGCCTTTGGGGTTTTCCACTTCTTGACTTCAGCACAGCACCCTGCAACCGGAGCTATGCCAAGCCCCAAGGTGCTCGGGTGGAGAGTGCGTCCTGCGGTGTCTCACTGGGCTTCCCAAGGAAGAACGAGGCACGAAGGGGCGCAGCGTTGATTTCTTAGCAAGGCATGCCAAAACCCAGCCTGACTGCAGCCTCGGCCTTCTGCTTCATGCTGTGCTGTGGCACTGGAAGTGCTGCTTGGCTTGATCCATCTGGCGGTGGGCAGGGCGGACACGAACCGAGTCGTGCAGTACAAGTAGCCTTCTAACTCACAGGTGTGCCCTTCTTGGGCTAGGATGGAAAGACAGCAGATTGAAAACTTTCTGCGCATCGATATGTGGATGGAAAAATCAAATTACAGCATCTTCAGGATAATTGAAGCACTCCTCTTCAATAATTCTGATCTATTTTTCAGTTCCTAAAAATATACTTAAATCTAAACTTGTTAACGTTTTAGAACAGAAATTTGTTTTGATTTGGTAAGCCCAAACTTTTTAAAAAGGTAATTTTTGATGCTTCTGATATTTATTTACCAAATGCATGTCAGCTGATTTCTTTAAACTGACCCATTTTTTGATCAGGTGTGTGGTTTAACAAGTCTTTATGTCCTCCCCCCCAGCAAATACACAGTCAATATTTAGCTCTCGTGTTCAGTTGACAACACTTCTGTTAGTAAGAGGACATGGAAGGAAGTGTAAATGGGGTGAAATCCGGCCTGTGTGCTGGGTGTTGGGGACTGGTCCCAGGAACAACCACATATTCTGATTTCTTCTGGCTGGCTGGCTCTCCACCCGGGATCTCCCTCCCAAAACTGAGGCACTGACGGGAGGTACCACACACGGCAGCCGTGGCTTCAGTGCTGAGCGGTGCGGCTGTAGCTGCGGGGAGCTTTCTTGGGATGATGTACGTGGTGGCTGAGGGACTACAGCCCTCCTGTGCCGGGCTCTCTGCTACTTCTCTCCTGTCATACCGTGGGTCCTACCTTACGACATCCTGCCACAAGCAAGAGGAGTCAGGATGATACATGAGATGGCTTCAAGACAATAAAAATTAGGTAGACCTTGCTCCATTCTCCATCACTGTTACTGCCCCATCCTTCGAGAGGAGGGATCTGAGTGTGAAAGACAGAGGAGACAACAGTGTGGAGTAGAGAGATTGTGTTTTACTTCCCTGTCAGGTAACTGTGGATGGTGTGGGTGAGCAGAGAGAAAGATGATAGCGGGACAGAATCAAGCGTAAATGAGAAATATGTGCTGAGAAAGATGGAAGTAAAAGCAGTGGAAGAAACAAAAGCAGCGGTGCCGGGAGGAAGAGAGGACATAAAAGAGCTTAAGGGAAGGAAACAGCAAACAAAAACCAGGACGTATTATATATTTTTGTTATCTGTTTTCTGCTCAGAAGCTTCTACCTAATAAAAGGCTCTATAATAGTGATTGATTTGTAATCTCTAGTGTCATTGCCCTCACTTCCCCCCAAAGCCATCTGGAGGCTGTTTATAGCCAGCCCATTGAAAAGTATGAATTGCAGCAAAGAAATTCTGCCTGGCAGAAAGAGGGATTGGTAATCAATTCCCTTCCTGCCAGGCAGGGCTCCTGTGCTCCCTTCACATTTGCTGCCTGGTATCCTGTCTGCAAAAAGCCGCAGGGGAAGGTACCCGGGGAGGAGCGCGATGATACCGGGGATTACAAATCAATCCTTCCCATTGTTGCTGGAGCCTGCTGTTGACAAACAACACAGTTCCTTCGTTCGATAATGTAGTTGTTTTGAAGGATGAACAAAAAAATTGGGGAGCTTTCCAAGATTCCCTGCTGTCACCGGGCCCGGGGTGCCTGGGAAGCGACAATGTTCACATGAAAGGTGCACGAACAGGCAGGGGAGCTTGTGTCTTTCAAAGCTTGTGTTTCCTATTTTTTCTCTCTTCTTCGCGTGTCCAAGGAGCTGGGCAGACAGCATTTTGAGGAGAAATGTATTGCCTGCTCAGAAGCGCGAACAGAAAAGGCTGGGACCTGCTTGGGGTGAGACAGGGCGGTGCTGGAGGAGAGGTAGAGAAAATCAGCAGAAGTGTCATCAGCAACACTGTGAGAGGAGGAGAAAACAGCTCCCAGGAAGAAAACCCCAGAGGAGAACAGCTCTGGGGAAGAGTATTGGAGCACTAGCAGCCAAAGAGGCAGCGTGTGGCCAGGTGTCAGCAGCTTTTAGGGCCAGCATGGGCACAGGAAAGCACGGCCGTGCTGCACGGTAGGAGGCTGCAGGTGATGGGGTGGGCGAACATCGCTGCCACGCGTCTCCTGCACGGCCCTCTCAGGCTCCTGCTGGGGATACAAAGGGAATAAATAAAAATGTAAAAGAGGAATTACTGAAACTGTCCCTTGATAACTAAATGGTTGATCATAAATTGGAGTGTCTATGCAAATGAAGTAAATAATTAAAAACTCCAAGAACAGCACTGACTAGGTGGTTGATGGCTGGCAATTATAAAAGCTGAATTTTTAATATGCATACATCTAAGGAGCCAGTAAAAATTAGCTCCTAGACTAATGGACTTGCCTTTCTTCCAAGGCAGAATTTTAATGAGAGCATTATTTATAGCAGAGCCCAAGAACGAGCGTTTTCTTGCTCAGTCTCGTTTCTTCTCTGCTGACATTTTATTCATTAACCTTTGAACTTCTTTAGAGAAGAATAATACTCTACACAGCGGAGGGCAAAGATCACCCTGACCCCCTGAAATTAGTCACGGGTCATATATTGTTAAGAGAGTTACTTCTTCTAACAAATAATGTTTATAAAGCCCCGTTGGTGATATGTCCTCGTTTCATGCTGGTTTCTGAGTCATTTATTTGCAGTTCACTTCACTGAAGAGAAAACGAGCATCACGTGGTATCTCAGAGTGCACTGCTGATTCTGCCACCCTGTCTTGTACGGGGAGGAGACAGACATCCAGACGAGAGCTGGGAGCTTACCCTGGCCATATATCCTTAGCAGGCATGAGAGGTGCTCCCCACGTGGCTGCGAGGACACAACTTAGGGTTGAGCTCTGGCAGCAGCTCAGCCCTGTCAGCACGGTGACCCTGCGGCACACCTCGGGCTACGGTGTGTAGTGATGAGGGAGGTAGGAAAGGAGAAGGGAGAGAAAAGGAAAATAATGTTTAAAATACCATTTCTCATTTTAAGAAAACGGTGTCTTCTGAAGAGAAAATCTTGTATTTCATTATTTACTAAGGGAAATCACAGGGCTGAAAATGTTGAGCTGCAAGAAATATAAGCCAAGGGTCGTGCTGACTGCTCGCTGAATCTGAGAAATGGAGTTAAACTTTGTTTTGACCTGGGCTGCTTTTAAATGTGGTGTCAGGATCCCCCCCCCCCCAGCCTTCAGCCATGGATACCAGCAGACTTCCTTTTCTTCATGTTGCACAGGTGGCACTAATTTCATTCTCATTGAAGAGTAAGACTTCAATAGAGGCTCAGGCTGTTCAGTGTGTGAAATGCCGTGCAAGCAGTAGCTTTTATTTATGGCACTTCTTCTACCAGTGTTCTTGCAACTTGGGCATTCAAATGATTGAGCACTGAGAGCATCGCTCTACAAGAAGTGGCATTTAATTTGGTAGATGCCTGAACGTTGTTATGGAACAGGATTGTTCATGTGCATGTCTAATGCTGATAATTTTTTGCTGAATTAATTTTTAAAACTCTTTGGTTTTTGACACTAATGTCTGCTTTCTGAGATATCTTAGTGTTATCTTAGGATGTTATCATATTTGTGTCTGACTCAGGTACTCTTTCATCTTACTGAGAGTGCGTGGCAGCACTCAGAGAGATACAAAGGAGCTGGGAAATGTTTTTAACTTTCCATCACAGGAGCTGCAGGCTCGGTTTGAGACACTAAGGCCAAGACTTCAGCAGGATACAAAAGTGAATGGACATCTGTATATATAATGAGACCACACAGTGTGTAACGTAGAGCAAGATTAGGCTTGAAATAGTAGCTGTGGACAGCATCACCACCTGGCTGAACCTTCAGAAGTAGCAGGTTTTGTGTGTTGCTGGGTTGGCAAACTGAAGCACGTGTGGTTCTCCTGGTCTGGGAAGTGTCAGCGGGGTTAGAGAGGGCTGTTGAACCCCCTTGGCTGTGAATTATTTGCTCAGGTATTGTCTTGGCCACGTCACTCTTCTTGCTGTCACTGTTCTGTCTGTACGAAATGACTCAGCGCTGATATCTGCCGCTTTTATGAAACATCCATGGGCCAAAACCAGCCACTGCAGCATTGCAGCACAGAAAATGCCCAAATAAACCAATCTTCTGAAGTGGTCCTCCCTTCTTTCCTCCTGGTCCCAGTCCTGGTGGGATAACTTGTAGGGATAACTCGTTGCTGCAGCTGTGTGTACACTGTGCCTGAACAGAGCTTCTCCTCCTGGAAGCCTGCCAGACACGCATTTATTTTCTAGTGTTTCTGCCCTGCTCTTGGGTTTGCAGGTATTTCCTGAAAACGTCTGTGTTTCACTCGTTTCATGAAGTGCCACTGAAATTCAGGCTTGCATAGGGTCTGTGCATGCCCTGGCTGTTTTATCTGATGAAGGGTAAGTAGGAGAGTGTTGGCATGTTTCATTGCACTTAACAGCAAGCGTTAGAAAACTAAGCTTTGTAATGCTCCTCTCTGAGGATGGTTTGTTCACATTCTCATGGCTTGCTCAGGTTCAGATACTCACTCAGAAATCGTAGTAGCTCCCAGGGTCATTACTGACCTGCTCTGTCAGGCTTTGTCCCCTCGCCCAGCTCGACTTCTGCGTGGACCCGCTGTGGGCCTTTCTAAAAGGAGCTGGGCAGTGATTGCCTGGTGGATCTCTGTCCAGCCAAGGCTTGGTGGCCGTATTCAAAATGCGGGTTTCTGCACCAAGTCCTTTCATCCTCTAGGCAGTAGGATGCTGGGGGAAAGCCATGTTGATCCTGTTTGAAACAAGGGGGGTCCAAGTTGGCTTCTGCATTTTATTTCTACTCTGATTATTTTTTATTCATTTTGTGTTAAAAGACTCATTACCTATTAGAGCAGAAGCTTTTTTTTTTTTTTTGCCCTCAACCAACCCAGAGAGAGGTTGGCTGCTACAGGGTCCAGAGCACTGACGATGCAATGAAGTAAAACGCAACGGCAAAGAAAAATAAAGAAGTGACCTTATACATTGTAAAACATTTAAAAACAGAAGCGTTGCATGCTCTCTCAATGTGGAAGCATTCAACAACAAATCAATACCTCCCAATGGTGAGCACTTCTCATGCATCGTGTTAATCTCCGCAGCTCATCGCGGAGGCAGGAGAGCAGCCGTACTGGGGAAGGGAAATCATTTTTACCTGGATGGTCTATCAGCCCTCACCCCCTTTCCCAGAACAATTTCATGTGTGCTCCGAGTATTTAACTTTTTCAGGGATCAAAATGCAGACAACTTGTTTTCTCCTGTGCTGCTTTGTATTCCTGGCTGGCTGCTCCTCCCATCACGCTGCCGAAGGCCGTCTTCTTCTCTTCTTTGCTCCACACCTGAATTTCCAGGGGCTCTGCCGTGGCTTCTCGACATAGCAGGGCTGCTGTTCCCAGGGCAGAGAAGGTAGGAAGAAAGAAGTCCCAGGCTCGGCTTCTGATTGACAGTGGGCTGTGTTAGAAACCAATCTATTCAATCACGGCGTTGAACAAGGGCAGATTTTCATCAAAAGAAGCTCCCAGAGGGGTTCTATACTTTGAAGGGAAATGCATTAATTAAAGCACTCTAAAAAATAGTGGGTGAAGAAACGCATAACATTTCTGCTAGATTTTATGCTACGCTGAGCACTTTTTTTTTTTTTTGACCTTCATCTCCAAACGGTAAATGGAAATGTGGTTTTGAAAGCCTTCGCATGTGCTGGTAGCACAACTTGATTGTTTCCTCTGCAGTTCCTCCGAGGAAAAAAAAAAAAAAAAAAAAAGCAGCAAAAATATGATCCCGTTACCATATTTGCAGCTGAAGCTGGTTAGAGCCCAGGCAGACTAACATTAACAAATGATGATAATTAGGCTTGATTTGCATATTAAAATGGTCTTAATTAAACACTGATTCTGTAAACGTTTAAAGGCTGTAATCGATCTTTTGCAGGCTCTCTTGGTTATTTATATGATCTAATAAAGGCTAGAGGCTTTGTTAATGAGACCTCTATTTCCTAACTTGTATGTGTCAATGAGATTATTTCACCGACAATTACAGAGCAGGCTGCCCTTAATAACTCACGAAAAACGAAGGCTGCAACTCTTGTCTGGGGCTACATACATGATGCCACTCTGAGGCTGCATACGTGTGAGCCTGATGTTTGCTTTTATTTTTGTATTATTATCATTATTATGCTGAGATAGGTGCCTCTGCTATTGGGAAAAAATCTTAGTCATAATACATTCGGTCCCAGATATAATCCTGGTGCTATGACAGGCTGAACTTCATAGGAAATATTTTTATAATTTAACATGTAGTCATACGTTTAGTATGTAACCATGCAGGTAATTTCATGAGAGATCTGTGGAAAGGCTTCCAGCAGTTGTCTTCTTTTCGGTGTATCTGTGGTCTCGTGCCGTGCTTTGAGCTTCTTGGGGAAACAGTGCTAGGGCAGATGAAAAGCTCTCCCTTCTCAGATGCTTTTTCTCCTCAATAACCTTGTTAGCACCAGACAAAAACATTTTGGGAAAAGTGTTCATATTGGTTTGGATATTTTTCTTTTTTCTTTTTTTTTTCCCCCAAAATTTATTATTCCTTATCTTCTTCTTGTACATGAAAGGTACGTCACACTATGTATTTATTTATAGGTTATTTTGACATCTGCTTTGTCCTGGCATATTCCAAGTAATGATTTTCTGCCTTCAGCCCTCTACGTGTTCTTTCTTGAAGGCGACAAAATTAGTTACGTTCTCTGTCATCCTGTAAGTCCAGTCACCAGCTATTGTGCAGTACTGCTGGCTTAAAAAACACATTTATTCCTGTTTTATTTAAGTCATTAAGTTTATTGGGAAACATTAATAGGCTTAGCAATGCTAAACCAATTCAGTGTGTGATAAAACATACAAATTAAGGTAATTTTTCTGTGAAAGGATTAATGAGCTGTGTTGAGCAGGTGGGATTCTAAAAATCAGTGGTTTGCCTCATTCCTTTCCCAGTACGACTGAATACAGCTCTCCGATGGGAGCAGCGCCGTGCTGAGGGCCGTGCTGGTAATCCTTAAACCGAGAGTCAGCGAGGTGCTTTTAATGGGACTGTGCTGTATGGCAGGGGTCACAAGGACGCGTGTATGTGCCTTTCCGTCTGAGCGTAAGCCTGTTTGTTGGTGTAGGGCGTTTCAGAGGCAATGAAACGCTGAATTTGGGGCAGGCTTTTTTCTAAGAAAGGTGTTGAATGTTGTCATTCTGCGAGTGAAACCAGGAGTTTTGTCGTTTGCTTCAGGGGCACCCAGAGCTGTTTCGATTTGTGATCAGTTGTCTTGATAGTGTGAGGTCATGGCACACATTATATCTATGTTGTAGCACGTGACGTCTGTATTTTAACTAAACAAGAGGCTGAAAATATGGAATGTCCATGACATCTAAAGCATGCAAGTTTGAGACACAGTTTGACTATTACTAAATGTAATAAAAGGTTACCATCATAACATCATACGTCCAGCAAACTTATTAAAAAAATGACTATTAGGATTGCTACCTAGAACTTTCCTCTTTGCTTTTCTTAGATGGGATCTAGTGCATACAGTATGCTGTAGTAGTAACAGCTGACTTTAACTTTTTCTCCTCTTTCACTGGTTCAAATTCTGAATTCTCAAGACCACTTTACAATGCAACTTTTTTTTTTTTCTTTTCCTCCAAGTGATTTCTTTTTTCTAATGAATAGCTTCTTCATTGTTGCTCACCTAACAGCCTGGCTCTCTTCTCCGGCATCTCTCTCTGAGTGCTGTTGTTCCCGATGTGGTGGGTCATGGTCACAAAGCGATGCACTTTTCATCTCCATTCAGAACTTGGTTGCTTTGCAAAGACCCCTGCTTTGGGCATTAATCAACCCCTTCCAGCTGATTAATGAAAAATACAGGGACTGAAGACTAGACAAGAATTGCAGACAGGTTCTGTTAAGTTTGCCCTCTTTCTGTTTCTTGTTTGGGGATTTTTCTCTGCACTTTGGCCATTTCAAGTTTGGGTGAGGAGCATTTGATGCATACCGACTGCCAGGACAAAATCCATGCTGTGAATGCACGAGGCTTACAAATTAGTTTTTCCCAATAAAAGTAAACGTGAGAGGTGATAACTTTGGTCCTGTTGGCTCACTCAGGATTTGTACTGACTTTGTGACATGAAGAACTTCTCAGCCTTCAGCTGTAAGAAGCTGTCCACAGCTGTCCCCAGATGAAGAACTCCTACCACCTTCGTAGTTCTCCTACAGGCCAGGTGAAGTTTAATTCTGAACAGAGGGCAAGTGAGAACTTGCTGAGCAAGAAACTTAAATTTTAAATCCTCTACTTTTGCAACTGAGAGGGAAAAAAGAGTTTCCCGTGTAGCTCCCTTGCTTTTTCTTACACTTAACTAACTTAGGTATTGCTGTTCTGCTTTCATGTCATTTCATGTTTAGAACTGACACCAAATTCTTTTGTATTTCTTTTCTGTGCTTTTCACTGCACTCAAAACTTATCCGTTTATGTTCTACCAGCAATTTCTGCTAGTTTATAATTCACCTTTTTGATCCTTTTTTGGTTGAAACACCAGAGCTGGTGATATTCAGCGTTAGACAGTCGTACCAGGTTTCTGTCAGTCACACATTTCCCTCCTGAAAATGCTTGGTTTGTTTTCAGGGCTGTTGGAATGCAGAGTTAATTTCATGTAAACTTTAATTACGGCAGAAATGAGTCATATAATTCAGGGAGGGAGGGCGGCCTTGTTGTGCTCCGTGACATCTGCAGTTCTGAATGTCAGCATCCAGGATTTCCCTGGCCATCGCTGCCGTGTGCTGCAGATCCTTCCCTCGCTGGAGCATTTCAGCTCCAGCAGTGACGTTGGACAGGAGGAATGCAATTACCGAATTTGGCTCCTCCGGTAATGACAGGGTGATGTATGCTCACCTGCCTTATGAATCCTTATTAAGATGCTGCAGCTTCTGTTACTGAAGCCACCTGCCAATATCAACCAAGGGAGTAATATGCAGGTCTACTTTTAGTGAAAGGATTTCAATATCTTTCAAGTTTTTTTTTTTTTTTCCCCTGTTTATTTTCTTTTAAGGGAATGATGGGTCCGGCAAAGAGCCTTCTCCCTCCCCTGCCTGGATGCTGTCATGACGGTGCAGGTGGAGCCGTGCTCTCTTGTGGTCTCTCTAAGCAGAGATGACTTTTCTCTCTCTTCACAGAAGCAGGTGCAGGAAGGTATCTCCTTGCTCTAAACCTTTTTCCCTCCTTACACAGTTAGAAGACGGATGTCTCCTACAGGAGTTCAGTGAGGAGAGAATCCCACATGGCCGTGTCTGTTTAAATACTGCCTGTGGTTACGGGCTTCAGCAGGCTGCAGTTCAAAAATCCCAGTGTCAGGAGAAGACAAAGAGATAATTCGCTTTCATCTCAAGAACAAAGCTGAACAGAGAAGCCTTTTTCAACTTTTTAAATTCATGAAACATTTATCTTGAAGTCAGGTTATATTATGCTGGCAAGAATACCGTCTGTCAGCACTTCCACTATAAAATCCTGTTTTTAGTATTTGTTAGGAGAGCCTGAAAGGTTCCCTTTGAACAGATTTAGCATACAAGGTCTTGGCCTAGAAACATACTTCTCTTCCCAATTAAGAGAAATGAATGTAGCTGCGTGTTCAGCGCAAAATACATACTCTGCATTCAGGTGAAAGTTCAGATGCAGAAAAACACGAGGATTCAGGAGCGTCTCAGAGCTTTTCCTGTGTTTTCAGCAGCTGGTATTACTGCCTCAGGAGCAGAAGGAAGGCTGCTTGCGAGGAAAAGCCCAGCATCAGGGTTAGCTGGCAGGAGGAACTCCCGGAGTACTGCCGACCTGCTCTTGATAGATGCTCTTTCTCAAGATTTTGTGATTCCCCGAATGAAAGTTGTTCCACAAGTTCATGCATTTTAAAGACATTCAAAATTCTCTTTCATTTTTTAGGAAGACGTAGTGAATAACTTGAAAATTAAAAAAATAAAACTCGGGGCTATGTATGAGAGAGGGAGATCAGCGTAATAGCAGGCAGCTGAGCAGCTGAAGTGTTCAGACTGGTTTATGTACCTGCATCTCTGAACCCTTGTGTAGTAAAGCATGCACATGACGGCCACAAGTTCATTCTCTTCTCCAAATACAGGAGTACAAAACGTTTGAGTAATACCCTGGCCTTACCCTTGGTCTAACATCAAAAAATAGTCTTCTCTGCATGATTTTCCCCACCAGGCTCAGTTCCAAGCTAGGAGAACAGAAGCGAAGTCTGTGCTGAGGGTCCCGTGTTTGAGCTAACACAGTAAAACCTGCGGTGACAGACGGTAAAATTGCTTTGCTCACTTGTTCACTGTACACATACCTTTTGTTGCATGCTCATGAAGTCCTTCTCGGAGGAGCTGGGGGGTGGATGCTCTGTGCAGGATGCAGCAGGGTGCAGGAGTGAGATGTGGCCATGCTGGGCTGGAGAGAGGGACTGGCAGAGAGGAAATGTCCTGCAAAGGTAGAGGCCAAATGTTGCTAGACTCTTCTTCAGATCTGGTGTTCATCTGCCATACCCAAGGGATGAGTTTTCTGTCTTTGAAAGGTACCTTGTAGTGGGTCATGCTCTCATAAGGAGATCCAGATTGCTTTTGATGTTCTCAGTGCACCGACTTCAAGGCAACACATCGCAAAGTTCCCCTAAAAGCATGGACTGACTTCAGAGCCTGTAGTTTGCTGGGCACATCAGACGTTTACCGGAGGGCCGGCAAGTGCCTTGCTGGTGCAAAGCATAGGTTAACCAAGCGCTGACCTGTGCAAAGGGCCTTACAGACAGACCGTGCCATGAACAAGGCCAGGATACGAGCAGAAGTCATGCTTCTCATTTCACACTTCACTGTAAAAAGGGAGGCCCTTGGCTGGGTTCATCAGGAGGGGCTGAGGGAAAGGTTAGAGCTTCCCCACTGAGTGCTGTGCTACCCTTAGCATATTGCCTGGGAAAGGTCACGTCTGCTGGAGTGAGCTTCCGAAGCATTAGATTATTTGACTTTCTGGAAAACTTTTAGCTCTGTAAGATCAGAAGCTTCATTTCGGGTACTGTTACAAAATTAAAACCTTTCATGAAAAGCTGGATACCTTTGTGTTTGTTTTTATAGTGAAGGATATGATGTGACTAGTTCACTGCTGAGTGCTTCATGGTTTGAACATTTCTCTTAGTTCAGTCCTTCTAAATGAAAGCATTTCTTTGAGTTAATTTCTAAATGAACCAAGAAATTACAAATAAATCTTTTATCTGAGCACTATTTAGATAAAGCACATACTCGGATGTTCTTATCTAAAAGCTCCTATCATACCAACCTAATAAAGATAATTACCTATTGCCGACAGTGTATTACAGCGTGATCTAATGGATTTGTTATCTTGATTTTTGAATTGTGCAAATTAAGTCTGTTTGCATCAGATTTTCATGTATAGTAGGGCATTCAAAACCCAGAAAAAAACAAAAGGCAGATTATAAAAAACATGAGTAGTTCTTAAATGATGCTCAAAAGGTTTGGGGTATGTTTTGTTTTCTCCAGCAGAGCTTGAATTATGGCTTCTTAGGTTTTGTGTGTTTTTTTTCCTCCTTTTTTTTTTTTTTTTTGTTAAACAGGTAATTAAAATAAGTATAGGAAGATTCAACCCCTGTGTTGAATTAGTTAATGGTTCACCTTAATTCTACAGATGCAAAGAAGCTGTAGAATATAAATTATAATTGTCTTCAGCCTGACTTGCCCTGCCCTACTATTTGTATATCTATACGGACACAATAGGGTGGATTTACAAAAGAGTTTCACTATTGATTCAGAGCTCTCAGGCTTTTATCCTGTGAAAGTAAGAACAAAAAATCATTTGAATTTAGGTTCCGTGTTTAATCACTGTGAGTGGGATTACTGCTCACAGCTCAACAGTTCCAAAGGTCAGCCTGCTTCTCTGCAATACTGGGTCACAGTTAAAAAAAAAAAATTAAAAAAAAATAGAAATGTGTTTTTTTTTCCTCTATCTGAAGTCTCTTAGATAACTCGCATCCCAGGCAAGCAATTAATATCTGTGTTCAGTGGAAGCTGAGAGGTAGGTAGGCTCCAAAGTATAATGCCGTGGTATTTCTAGCTGCTGATTCTAATGTCAATTTCTGGGTTTCAAAATGGAAAATGATGTGTGTTTGTGCATGTGTGAATAATCATTTAAAAAACAACAACAACAGCACAGAACCCTTCATATTTTGTTTTCTTTGAATGTTGCTATTATCTGTGTATTTTCTGCAGGGGAAGAATGTGTGGTTATTAATGTAATTGGGCTTCAGGAGTGAACAGAATGGAGATTTCCTCCATTAATATTTCAATCAAGACCTGATGACTCAGTTAATAATAATGTATTCTCCATAATTTACTGCCCTTTCCAACAGCCAGGGTGTCGTGTTCAAGGAGACTGGGTAGACCCTGGAGGTTGGATGCAGGAGACGTGTGCCCTTCTGCAGCTGCACAGCTCGGCTCCTGGGGCTTGTTCCTCCTGGGGCAATGGGCAGTGAGACCTCGAAGCAAAGGAACCTCACTTTCGCTATCTGACAACACCTCCCCAGCACTAGTATTAGGACAAGGTCTTCCTTTTTCCATTGTTTTTTTTCCTCGTGATGCATTCCCCAGGTGTTTGCCCTGCGATTCTTGAACCTTAAAGAAATGCGGTGATGTGGCTGGTGCATACGGCTACCTTCTGGGTGACAAGGAGAGCCCCGGACCCATTTGTATGGTGCTCTACTGAAGTGTCCTTTAAGAACAGATGCTCGAGACTTCCCTTCCTTCTTCCCACCTGGCTCACTTCCATGGTGAATGAAGCGGGTGGCCTGACGTTGGAGTAAATGACTTTATAATTAAAGTGTGAAAAGCAGAACACAAATGCAAAAGGGGCGTGAGCATCTTCCTGCTGAGCTCTTGATGCTGAAGGCTCAGTGCTGCCCAAACACAAGGTCTGATCCAGACAACATTGCTGCTGGCTTGTGCTGGGCCATTAGAGCAAAATAGTTTGTTTTTAACAGCGGTCCAGTTCAGGGTTTGTGGCATCTATATGCGCAAGTGCAGGGAAGTTCAGCTTCCCAGGTGGTGGTGAAGGAACCACTAGCTGTGCGTTGAATAAAAATAAAGTGGTGCTTTGGAAATTAAGTTTCAGCAATAGTATTGAAAAACACTTTACAGAACGGTTCCCTTTGTATGGCTTTTATTATTATTATTATTACTATTATTAAAATCCTTTTCAGGTGGCTTATACTGAGTTGACTGATAGAAGGGAAAACAAAGTTCACATTCATTATGTGGCATGGCACCCATGTGCTTTTTTGTCTCTTTTGTTCGTGGTGGCATGCTTTTCTGTGTTTATGGGAAGGTTGCTGTGTATGTATTGGTATTTGAGAGTGTCTGAGAGTAAATATTATGCCCTGACGAGCAACAGCAGTTATTTTATAGGAGTTATTTTTTTACATGCAAAACATATGCTGACATTTGGGTTTTTCCATGAGCTGGGTGCGTTGATATTGCTGCTGATTTTATGTACTTTAAATTTTTTATGGCTCGACTGTTCGTATGTGCTTGGTTATAGTTGTCTCCAATTATATTATCTTTATCAAGTTTAATTTATCTGTCAGTATCTTGGGAATTTTGTGTAATCAGATTTCTATTCCAGCAGTGAGTTCCTATTTGGATAATAATTATTCAGCTGTTCTTTTTAGCAGGATATAATTGGCTTGGATTTATTATTTAGAAACCCCTTAAATAAACAAGTTTTGGGGCTTCTATTAGTTTTTTTCTTCAACTTGTAAGCCTATTGAAAACTGTGAAGAACCAAAGCACTGCATTCTGGCAGTGCTTCTCTCCTGAAAGGACTTGCAAGAATATACTGATAAAACGTTCTGATGATAAACATATAGGAGGTTTTGTCACGGGAAAAGAGTGTTCAAGTATGTCACAGTAGGAAGGCTTGCAGTTTTTTGGGGATTGGCAAAATAGAAATGGAAGGAGGCTGATGGTATAGGCTGTAAAAGCATGACTGGTGTATGGATGGCCTACGTTACTGCTGCTCCTGAGAGACTGACTCATGCTGGAACAGGCATAGAGCAGGCCTACCAGGAGGAGTGGAGGACTTTCAGGTTTGGCTTTTTCTTTCCCTTCTAGAAGAATGCAACAAATTTCTGTTCCAGTGTCAATAAAATGTTTTCTTACAGTGGAAACTGCAGGATATGATTACACTGATCAAAGCTGGATTTCACTCTTAATGGTGTTTTTGTTGCTAATACCCATTAAACTAGTGATATTTATGAAAACAGAGAAGAGCAACTATTTCACTACTTCTGTCATGTTTTTAGCATGAGCTATTGCAGTTGGATGCCAGCTGCACTGGAAGAACAAGGCAGGTATCAGCGATGACATCTGATGTATGTTCCTGCGCTGCGTGGGTCACTTACAACCTGATGTGGAAGATGACAAATGATAATTAATTTTGATTTCATGCTTGTGATTCCTCAGGGAAGACTTTAATGGTGTGTGTGGAGTATCAGGAACACATATACTGAATCACTGCCTTGAGCAAGAGCTCTGTCTTCTGTAAGCAGTGATTGCACCTCCTAATTCAGACCCTCTTGCTAGGTAGATGTCTGTTTTCACGACATTTGAATGCACCTTTTCCACTAGCTATTCTGTGAAGATCACAAATCCTTCGTAATTGTGAGAAATGTGTTCTTCTTCCAGCAACCAGGACCTGTTTTTTTTACCACTCAAAGTGCCTTGCTTTGCCCACAGCCATAAAGTCAAGGTCTTTATATTTACAAGGCTGTAGAATGATTGATATCACTATAACTCAACTTGCTTTCTCTGTGTTTAATTCCTAGGGTCTTCATGTTCAAACGTTCTACGGTCACCTGCATTCCTGTAACCATGCTACGTTCAATGTGAAAGTAAGTTCTGCATATCAATTTTTCAGTCTGCCTGTCTTTCAGATACCCCCACAGCTGAATTCAGCATTAGCATTACTTCTAGAGCAGTTTGATGTGGTGCTATACTCCTCCAGCCGGAGCACAGCCCCAGAGACTTAAAATAATGCTGTCCCCTCCTTGTGCCTAGCTCCATTTACCTTTTGTCAGTGCAAGACACCTAAGCCATGCTCCTTTGTCATAGCCATTTAGTTACTTAAATGAAATTTGCTGTTAGTTTTTTTAGTTTTTTTTTCCTGGATAATTAATTTTATAGTTGTTATCTAAAAAGGCATGTTCCAGTTGAGCTTGGTGGCAGGCTGTGATCTAAATGCCTGGTTGTAGGTGTAGGAGATCCTGGATATTCTCCTCTTATTGCAGTATCAGCTCCTGCTTTACCATCTGCTTATGTCAACCCTATACATTTGTAGGACAAACCCTAGAGCAGAAAGTGTGGGATGAGCTTTCTTCGAGCAGGGGGATAGGAATTCCCAAGGCATCTTACTTCTTTCTCTGCCACATGCATCTGTGTATTTGACAGGCACAGTCTGCCTCAGTATTTTGTAACATGATAGTGTAGAAAAAAAAATATTTAAGAAAAAAAAAGGGAAAGCTTTACTGTACCTGGCAATAATATAGCACTGTCTCTAACCTGAGTATTTACAAAGAGCCTCATACTCTAATGTGACCCGTAATGATTAACAGGAAGCTGAAAGGCTGTGTGCTGATAATCTTCCAGATAAGCATGTTATTTTGGTAAAGAATATTATAGTTGGCATTAAACTCCAGGCTGAAATCATTGGTTGACATTCTCAATGATTGAATTAGTAAAAATGGAAACATCCAGAGCAGCATTGATTAAACTGAGTGAGGAATATAATTTTGGGAGCTGTAATTGCAGTTACATGAATTAACTCTGTATGTACGGGAAAACTGCTGAAAAAGCGAGGGAGTTGGTCCCGAGCTGCACAAGTTAGAGTTGTCACACTGGCTGCTAACGAAGCGAGTGCTGGATTTCAACCAAGGGCAGCACCAAAGAAATGTTTTCTTTCCTTCTGTTGGTTGCCCACTACAAAAACTGAAATATTTCACCCCAACCAAGCTAAACAAGGTACTTGAGTGACAAAGCTTTTGTGAAAAGGTGTGTGTTTTATGAAGAAAGAAAAAGTTTTATAAAAGCAATAACATTTGCAACAATATTTTTATCAGGAAGATTTTGTGAGCATGGAGTGTTTGGACAAAGGCGCAGCATCACTTCTGGAGCAGCCAACAGAACACCCAGTGCTTGGACCTGGACAAAGCTTTGCAGCCAAGCAAAGATCTATTGGAAAAATCTGGTTTCTTAAATCAGGCAGGAATGGCAAAACTGATTTCTGACAGAATCCTGCCTGGATCTTTTTTTTTTTTTTTTTAAATATCTTAATGTCATGACGTTATGGCTCCCAAAGCAGATCCCAGATGTCAGACATCCATCTGTGGGGAAGGGCTCTGGGGGTGCAGTGCTGTAATGGTGAAGCATCCCAGAGATCCACTTCTTCTTCTGGCCAGGGTATAAATCAGTTTAAGTAGGCTCCTAAGTCCCTTCAGTGGGCTTGTGATAGTTGTGTCTGAGGCTGCTGGGGGCCCAAAGGAGTGCTGAAAGGCCATGCAATTCTGATTACACAGTGTGCTCTGCAGAGAGCACGAGAACAAAGAACAGATTTTCCAGTTAGATCAGAGAGCTGCCCAGGCAGTGTCTCCAAAAACGAAGGGATATTTTAGAGTATTTTTAGTAGTGTATGAGGGAAAAAAGAGAAAAATAATAATGCGTTTACACAAATTGAATAAGTTCTCATTAAACTCCCTGAAACAGATTAGGTGTGAATTATTTACTGTGCCACGCTTCTGAAACTGTACTTAACAGATTTTTGCTAGGTGGGCAGTGTTTAAAGGCAGAGCTCTCACCAGTGTTCAGACTCTGTAATTAGGGACTTTTCTAAGGACCAGAAGTGCCACTTTGGCACTTGGAACACGCGGCTGTTTGTTGATGGCTGTCTCACAGAATCACAGAATCACAGAATTTCTAGGTTGGAAGAGACCTCAAGATCATCGAGTCCAACCTCTAACCTAACACTAACAGTCCCCACTAAACCTTATCCCTAAGCTCTACATCTAAACGTCTTTTGAAGACTTCCAGGGATGGTGACTCCACCACCTCCCTGGGCAGCCCGTTCCAGTGCCTCACAACCCTTTCAGTAAAGAAATTCTTCCTAACATCTAACCTAAAGCTCCCCTGTTTGTTCTGCTGTGCTTGTGTCAGGACTTGAAAGTTATCATATTCACCAGTCCATAAACTGCAGTTTTCCCCGTTGTTTCTGTGCCTGTTGAAAAGTTAGGAAAATCTGAGCTACATCCATACAGCTGTTTTGGAATTGAAGTGGTGTAGAAGAATTTATCTTTCCTCCTTAATGTTAGAGCACCTTTTACTCCTGTGCACTCATAACACAACTAACTTTGTAGAGAAAATTGGTTCAGCTATTTCTTTTTCACTGGGGGCTGAGCCTTTGAGTAGAAACGTGTATGTGTGCTTGTAAGGATGTATTTTTTAGAGGCTACTGTGCATGCTCAAATTCTCTTCAAAGGCTATGAGTGCACTAAAGGCTGTGTGTACCTTATGCATGAGTACACCTTGCCTGGGAAACCAAAATTTCCCCAGATTGGATTTGTATTCAAACACAAGTACGATTATCGTTCACCTGTGTTCATCTGTATCTGCCACACTGTGTTTGTTTGATGTTTGCAGGTGAAAAAAAATCATTACAGAGGTTACCAAGTTTCCTTAAAACACAAAAATTTGGAATTACAGATTCTATTAGGAAAACTTGAAAGTCTGTAAAAATATGCTTGATAGCAACTGCCCCATTTTACCCCCCCAAGCCAACATGTGAGCAGGGTTTAGCTCATTCTTCCATTGATTTACTGAAGGACAAATAATGTCAGACAGTTTTTAAACAAAAACAAAATTTCAATTTTGTTTACTTCTTCAGCAGTCCAGTTTGATGTCAGCTACCATTTAGCTCGGCCAATAATATTGATATTTGATGTCAGTTCTTATTCATTACTGCGCCCAAATGATGCAAAAGTCAGATCTTTCTGATGCTTCTATGGATGGCCAAATAAAGCCAGGGATGTCTGACTGCATCTCACAGACACAAACAAGAAAAGAACAGAATGCGAAATCAAAGACGTATCTGCTCTTATTGTTATTTATGTATTCAAAGTGCTCACCTCTTTGCATAAACTCAAAGCCAGTTACTTGCAAAGGTTACCTAGTAATATCAAACGTGTTCAATTATACATGCAAAGGGGCTAATGGGTTCTTCCTCTAGTTTATTTCTGTCTCCATGCATAAGAAATATAATTACAGAGCTGAATTACATTTTAAATAAAGATTTTGGAGTTATTAGTTAACCATTTTCAGCCCATTTAAAGCAGAGAAGTAAAATAATAATAATAATAAACTATTCTGTCTGTGTCACGGTAGAGAACAGAATCTGCATCCAAATACTCCTTTCATTAGTTGGCAGAAAGTTCCTTACGATAATAGGAAAACTCAGAAAAATGTGCTAAAGTACATTCGCAGTCCATTCTCTGAAATATTCATGTTCCTCCCTATTTTTGGAAATGATTTTCCTGGAATGCTCTCTTCCTTGGCCAGGCATGCTATTTAATCACTTCCCATCATCTCTGATGCTACTGCTGATCAGAGCCCTCCAGTTAGCAAGTTCATCCCTGCTTTATACCCGTCGTGTGTAGGCCAGCTAAGATGATCTGAAAGCACTCCGGAAGCCTTGGGTAGGTTCATCTTTACTTCGGATCACTGTAAACATTCTTGCTATCTGGCTCTGATACCAGAGGCTTAACGTAGACGGCTGGATAAACAAGCCAGGATATCTCTCCCAAATCAGCTGGAAGTTACAAAAAGTCCTCCAGCTCTGTCTGTGCAGAAGCTCCCATGTTTATGCACTTATCTGACCGTGGGCAGGAGGCTAGAGAAATTTGTGATGCTTTGCTTTGAATGGAGGTGGATCTTCCAAGGTGCTGGAATTCTGTCTCCTATGAAAAAGAGGCAGAGTCTCCTAGCAAAGACACTTCAACGTGATTGAAAAAAATCTACACCTGATTTTCAAATATGACACACCTTGTTCGTGTCATCCAGTTTCCCATCACTATTTCCATTATCTGTTTGCAAACTGAAATGTAGTAATAGGTGCAGTACACGTCGGTAAGTAGAGAGAAATGCTTATTCTGTCGTACTGAGCAGGTGATGCTGCGCTGCAGCATTGGCGGTACAACGCACCCACTGCCCTCAGAGCTCACCTCTGCCCTTCTGAGGCAGGCAAAGTGCATTCTCTTTGCTCTCTTATCCAGGAAAGGTATGGCTTCCTGGATTATTCTTGGAGCAATTTCACAGTTATAATTTCTTCTGAAACAAGTTGCTTTCTGTTAGCCTCTAAGTTTGCTCAATCAAGGCCCACGTTGCATTAGGAAATGTGGAGTTAAGCAGCCTTTCCATTGCGCCCCAGGTAATTTTTATTGGTTTGAGATTTTAGACCCAGTCCTGTCAAGACCCCTAATGCTGAAAATAATCGCAGGTCAATGTAATTCTTTTTGTTTTGTTTGGAGCATTTGACACTTGGTGGTAAGAGGTGAGGCGAAAGCTCTTTCTGCCCCAGTTCTTTACCTCCCACCCCTGCCTCAGGGTTTATATCTTTCTTTGGTTCACTGCGGGGCTGGCTTTGTGTTTGAAACCAGGGATCTCTTCTGCTGCTCTTTGGTGTCACCGTGCAAGTCCTGTCAGTACATCACAAAGCATCCAGTAACGCTCACTGAAACAAAACATGCAGAAGCTGGGACTCAACCAGCTGTGCTTTCATTCCACCCTCCTGCTGACCCAGGGAGGTGTTTCAAAGCCACCAAGAAACAGCAAGGAGAGCATCTCGCCCGAACACTGCTCAGCTCTGAAGAGCACTGCTTTGTGCCCTGTTCTTGCCTTGCCGGATAATTGAGCGCCTTATGGAGAAAAGGAGCCTAGTTTTTTTCTGGTAATGGTATTTGTAGAGACATCACTTTCAGCCTGCCCTGGCACCAGGCATTACCAGGTGTGTATCTGCCTGTCTGCATGTGTTCCTTTCAGGCCTCACTGCCTGTGAGATGTGTCCCATCCTCTTCGCTCCTTCCAGTCCCCTCCTTGTAGTACGAGCTGTTCTTTTCTGCGAGGTCTTGCAAAACATGTCACAAAGCAGTGTGTACCCCACACCCAGACGGCTGGACTTGCTTGGGGACAAGCCCTGTGTACCACAACCATGTACCACAACAGCCGTGAGCTCCAGGACCCCATAGGGATGGTGCAGGTGGAGGAACAGGGGGTAGGAAGCCAGCAGGGAGGGTTTCTCTGCTCAAGTCTGCCACAAAATTCATTTGTGCCATGCCTAATACTTGTTATTACAGGAGCAATGCAACTGATCTGTTAATTCTGCACTTCTCTGCTAAGTAAATATACGTTTACTCAAACTTCTGACTCTATTTCTAAACACTATGAAATATTCCCTGAACAATTTAAATCTGGAATTTTTTAAAACTGATTTCCCTTTGGGGGTATATAGCATACTGAGCCCCTTGTAATTTCTGAAGTTAATTACAGCTTGTGCTTTTTGATCCCTCCTTTTTGATCCCATCTTTGTGGTTGGCTGTCCCCTGCCGGGGGGAAGCTGAGGTAGAAAAGGGAAGAAGTGACCCAGCCCGTCTTTGGTGCTTGTGAGACACTGAAATCATTCAGATACAGGCAAACAAGTTTTCGATCGAGAGTAAATAAAATATTTTATTTTTCTAATTGAAACTTCATCAGATTTTGTAGTCTCATATTTCGGATATTAAAAGCTTTGTCTCTTCATGATTAAAAAAAAAAAGGATGATGCACAGACGTTTGGATTTTAGAAAACTCTGATGTTTAAAGCAGGAAGTGTGGCATTGTTTTTAAATAGTTTTGACTTAATTTGGTTTTGAGGAACCTAAAAACAAAACAAACCAACCTGTGTGCTTTAGGTCAGACTAGTCCTTAAAAAAAGCTCCTCAGGAGAAGCTGCTCTTTAAGACTGTACGGTATTTTCTCTTATGTTTTCAGACTTCATCTTTACAAATACGCTGTTTTGTCCACTTGCTTGTGAGCATAATTGAAAGAAAAGGAGATTATCTCCTTTAATGTGATTTTGTTTGCTGAATTCTGTGTTCTGCAGTGAATGTGACCCTGCGCATATACAATCCACGGAGCAAACACTGCTTAGCATGCAAAACTGCGAGCAGCATGGGAGATTTGCCCTTCTTCCTTAGAGGAGAAGTATTAATTTGTATATCCCAAGTTGCAATGGCAGGAATAAGAATTTTTAGAAATTACATCTCCTGGCCCAGGCCCAGCACCACAACTTCCATGTGCCAGGTTTACACTGTGGGTCCCGGGCTCCGGCATAATTCATTTTTCATTTGAATTGCTGTTTTTTAAAGCTGTCATTTTGCAAAATAAACAAAACCAGAATACCAAGATCCATCCAGGCTTTTGAAAATCCGATTTCCCACCTGAATTACAGTCAAACTTGCCTCCATACGTGATATTTCACAAGTAATGATGCTCCAAAGCACATGAGCAAGCAGGCTGCCATCCCTGCACTCCATCCCATAGCTTCCTCATGCAAGGGTAGTTTTCCCAATAAATGGTGAGGTGGAAGCAGAAGGCTGCTGGCAGGATGGGTTTGGCTGCATGCAGAGAGGTAAGAGCCCTTCCAACACAAAGCGTGTCAGTGCAAAGTTAACTCTTCAGAATGGTTGAAAGGAAATTTATTTTGGAGGAGTAGGTTTAGTTCAGATCAGTGGTTTGCGTTTGGAAGGGGTCTCATCAGCGGCTTCCCAGTTCACATCAAATGGCCAAAGGGAAGCAGGGTGCTTCAAATGAGGCTGTGAGCATGGTTGTGTAGTGCGCAGCTTTACACGGCACCAAAGTCAGATTTTAAATGATTTTACGCAAGAATGAAAGTTGGGCCAAAAAATGGAAAAGCCTCTCTGTTACGAAGATGCAATTAATCTCTAGTTGAATAAATATCACTGTGAGAAGGTACTTGAATATCAGAATGATTTAATCTGAAAATAATTGAGAATGCAAAGCTGAAATCCATCGGGGAGAGGCATGCAGATTTTTCTATTTTGATATTTCACTGATTTTTTTGGTGAGGAAATTCTTGAAATAATGGGATGAAGTTTGTTGAACTGATCATTCTTTTGCCTGAAATACTTTGAAACTGGAAGAATCGTTCATACACTTATCAGAACACAGAGTTGGGTGAGCTTCTGTTGATACATTTTATGTATTGTTGATATTTCTTCTTTATGCATTTAGTTTCCCTTAAAAAAAGCCCAAAGACAAAATAGAGTTGCATATTAAGTTGAACTTTTTTTCTACACGTTTCTTTGATAATTTGCTGAAAAAAAAATGTATGCAGTTTACTCACACTTAATTTTTCATACCCAATGTCCTACAATTTCAGCAACAGCTCTGTTGGCACTACCAGGAATTTATGCATTTTTGCAGTCACGCGTCACATCTCTATATTAACGTTATTACAGGGAACACTACAATACTACCCAGTTTTTGAAAATTAACTCATACTTGAGTGACAGTTAAATCTCTGGACAAGAACGTGGCATACCTCCGGAATTTGCTGTGCATATTGCTCTGGGAGCACCTAATCAGGTAATGATGTCACCTAGCTTCAGTTTAGTCATGGTAGCACTCAAAATACCGAGAAAAGCCAGTAATGGCAATTATCATTCATGCCTTCCTCTCACTGCACAGCTCCCAGAATTCAAAGGCACTTCTTTGATGGTTAAAAAGGAAAAACAAAATTGATTATTTTAAACCTCTCTGCAAAAGATATTGCTCTCTTTGCAGTACTGTTTCAAGTGCAATGTCAACTATGGCTAGCAGTAACTCTGCAGGGAGTGCAGTGATCTTGGGTTTCATATGTAAATTTATGCAAAGGGTTTCTGCAAGCCTAGCATGTGTTGTTCTCCTCAAACACCACAAGGCACTTCTTCCTACTTGATGTGGCAAAGGGAAGAGAGATTCCCTCTGTTTCACACAGCAAGGGGAAAGCCTGCAGAGTGCATGTAAACAAGCAAGAGACCCATGATCCATCATTATTTTTAAAGTTGGTAGAGCTGGAAATTTGGCTGCGACAAAGTTCTGCCACCTTCTTTGATTATTTTCAATGGAGCTACGTCTTTTTAGGACACAGGGGGGTGCTCTTTATGGGTCTCCGTATGGTCTGAAAGGATAAAATTAATCTAAAAATAATGGCATTTTGGGATATTCCTCACCTTGTCTCAAAATCATCACTGAGAAAAAGGGGAAAAATGAAAATTTTCTATCGTGATGTCTTTAAGCTTCTTAGTATGCTGTGGCCCACGCACCTGTTGATTTATCAGCAGCGACTCTCATCCACATCCTTCCTCCAGCTCCCCATATATTTGCTTTTCCTCCACTTCTAACAGCAGTAGACTTCTGGTCACAGACCATGCCAAGCAAACACATCTATGAGCCTCTTTACCCTTCCATGATAGATTTCCCTTCTGCTCCTGAGCCCTGCCTGGCTGTTCCTGGGTGGGGTTGCTGGCATTAACAGTGCTCACCCCTGGGGCAGGGCTTCCCCACGTGCCTCTCTGCTCAGAGGATAAAGGATCCTAGCTAAAGGACAGCCATCTCCTCCTAGGTAGTGGGGTAGGTTCTGATATCGCTCTTTAAGTGGGATGAAGACAGAGCTTGGAGCAGATTCTTGTGGTTTTGAATCTGTAATGTTTTTCTAATAATAGATATTGCATTGCCTGCTTGGTCCGATGCTTGTAGTGTGCGTCGAGATGGATGTGAGAGGGAGGCTGCACTCGCCCCAGGGTGTGCACAGTCAGCCCGCTCTCAAAACCTGCACATCGGATCATAACACTGAGGGATTGTAATAGATCAGTAATCACAGTAAGTTCAGCAAAAATAGCCAAGTACATTCTTACAGCGAGTTGCAGCAATTTTAGCAGTCAACCAGACAGTGCAAAATTAGGAGTTGTTCATTGACATCTGCTAATGAAGTTGGAGGGAACCAACCGTGAAGCTCGCAGGGACGAGGCTCTCTGCATCTATGTCTTGGATTCCCCTCGCCTCCAGAAGAGCTCATCTCAGCAGCTGATGTCTATTAAAAGCTTTAAAAAAAGCCACAAGAAGGGAGAACCAGACCCTAGATGCTCGTGCTCTAGATGTTTATCTTCTTTAGTTGCCTTAAGACATAAATGGTCTTTGGTTGCTTTGATCGTGATGCAAAGTTGGAACTGCAAAAGGAAAAAGCTAGTAAAAAAGCAGATGGGAAAACTGATGCTGCCTATAAATAAACCTTAATCACCTTTTTCCCCCCACTCTTGGTGAAAATAATTATTAAAGATGTGCCACTGCACTTTCAAAGTGGCAATCCGTGTAGCTCTGTAGTTTTGCCAGGCCAAGTAATCCCATTTCTTTTTCAGAAGATGCTATTTTCATTTGAAACCAGGGTGATTTAAGCCTGAGACTTCAAAAATGGGTGGTGATTGATTAGTCATCAGCCTAATAATGGAACACATCTGCATTTTTTTTCCCATCTGTATCATATTTTACATAATTCATTTGGCTTAATTGGACATTAAAGCCTTTTCCTTATTAAAACTGCAGCAGACTCACCCGCCCCTGCTTGGCTTCTCTGGGATTCCTCTGCCCCTGCTTGCTTCTGCTCAGAAGGCCCCGTTCCAGCCTGTGGGATGGGAGGGCTCGGCGTGGGACTCCGTCAGACATGTGTGCCCCTTCTTATTTTTTTTTGGAGCAGAGTTCATTTTTGCACTGCAGCAAGGCCTCTTCTATCCATGTTTCACATCTGCAGGACCGGCTCCTTTTGCTTAGCTCAAAGACGTAACGAGCTTGTTGGGATGGTATCAGGCACAGCAGGGCCTAACAAGTTCTCAAACCAACAAAGCAAGGTGCTTGTTCGCTCACTGTTCCTCCCAAAATACTCAGGAAAGCCCATGAAATAGCTACTGACCTGCCTTCAGAGTGATACTTGGAGAATACTCCTGGGAGGCGTTTACTGTAGTCTACGTTAGGTAAAAGCACTTGTTGCAGCTCACATCTTACTGATCTGTAGTCATTTCAGGAAGTGAAACTAAATTGTACCTGGCCATTAGTCCCACTTTGTCTCTATTGTCCCTATTGTACCCTGGTGATTACTCTAGGTAATAATATTCACTAGAAAAATGTATATTAAGAAAAAAAAAGATGGAAAAAGGACTTTAAAAATTTCAAGGAAATGATATAAATCATTTCCGATCAGCAGATATCATCTTGTGGTTACACATAGATGTTTTACCATGGTTTGTGAGTGCCGTTTGAGATTGGGGTTCTGCTGTACGAACCCCTTTTGTCAGAGGTCTGCAGCACAAAGCTGGGCACTGAGTGGGCAGGGAAGGAGTCAGGAGGCAAAGTCCCGCGGAGCCTGGAACAGAACCAGGCTTTGAATCCAGACTAATTGAATCCTTGTGTAAATTCTTTAATTACTTAGCATGCACACGCACAGAAGTACCAGCTGGATTATGTAGGCTAGGAGGAAACTCCTACCAGTTTTATGAATGGCCCGACATGCTCTTTGATTAGAGAAAGTAGCAGAACTGAGCTTTGGCTGCTACAGCGTAAAACATAGTGTAAATTAAAATCAGTACAATGTAAATCTGCTCTTACACATCTCCTCCTTGGATCTCATTGTCTCCTTCTTTTACGTGTCAGAAAATCATCCAGCCCTGCTGGTCCAGCTTGCTGTTCAGTTAAATGTATCATTAAAAAGACATCTAAAAAAGATGTTAGTGCGGCAAGAAGCAAAATGAAGAATGTGAAGAGCAAGGCAGAGGGCTCTGCCGTGAATAACTAAATAATAACTGCAAAAGGATTGAAAAAGCCAGAAGCTCATGCAAGAATTCAAAGGGATTCCACTTTAAAGCTTTTGAACATGGCCCCTGGCTGGGGCAAATGAGTTCATTTAGCTGTGACTTAGCCCTTTTTTCTTCTCTGAGTGGCATGTAGCTTCAAATTGTCCTTAAGCTTGATTACATTCCTGGTTTATTTGCTCCTATTGAGAAGTTGTTATCCCACATCTCCAGCTCACTTGATTTAGAGAAGGTATGTGATAGAGATGGCATCAAGAAGTGACATGTAATAGCCGGCTCATTAACAAAATCCTGGCGGTATGCTTTTAGTGCAGCAGCTGCCTAGGTAGCAACAGTAATTGATGCATTTGTTAATAAGCTTGTGGGCAGAGTATGCTGAGGCTGATAAAATACCTGTTGGCATGTGCTTTGTGTTACCACCAGAGCCCTGCGCTTTCTTAACTCTTTGCGGATGAGCTCTGCTGCCTTTTCATGCGGGTCATGCAAAATGTGCTGCTGAACGTTGAGTTTTATGCACAGTGTGTTTATACCAGGCATCTGGGAGGAAAACGATGGAAAGTCTGCAGACTTCCGACAGCAAGAGCTGGTTGATCATGCTACTAGGATGGATCACAAACCCCTGGGAGCAGGGCCATCTTCTCCAGATGGCTGCCAAGGCAGGCTTCTCTGTTCAAGTGATGTCTGCAAGGATCATGGCTGCTAGTTCCTTCTGGAGTGTCCACAAATTGCCTCCAAAAAAAAAACCACCAGGTTAGGGTGGTTCAAGGTATCTGGTAGCTATGACAGGTTTGATCTATAGTAAAAATCAGGAGACAATAAACATGGCAGAGAATAGGATCACAAGATTGAAAGAGGATGGGGTCTGGATCTTCTCTTGTGGTTGCCAGCTCCTGTGGCAGAAATTAATTCTCAGAAGGAAGACCCAGTAGTAAAAGGTTGTTTGCCTCGTAATGAGGCAGCTAGTAATGATCTCTCATTCAAAGTCAGTGGGAAAGCCAAGGTCAGCTCTACCATTTGGGGACCGTCTCTGATCAATATTTGCAGTTTCTTTTTCAGTGAAGCATTCTTGGTGCTGTTAGGATCTATTAGCTGGATCATGCTAACACTTGAGAGAGAAATGTATCCAAAATCCATTGACATGAGTGCCGCTGACGTAAGGAGGACTCTCAGAGCACCCACTGGGGGGTCTGCTGTACCTGTGCTGCCTGGGTTTGTGCAGTCGTGTCCAGATGGGCCCTCAGCTGAGCTCACTTGGAGCTGCTAAGCTACCAAAGCTGCAGCTAAAGAGCATTTGTGGCAGTGAACTAAGTATGTCTGACATCTCCAAAACAAGTCTGAAAACATATTCTAAAACCAAAATATACGTGTAATGGTGTTATTTATCAAATTGCCTGTTTTGAAAAAGGGTGGGGAGGAGAGAAGGAAGAAACTAAGCTGCTCAGCCCAGAAAATAGAGTCTGAGAGAGTCTGTGAAATGCGTCAGGGACGGGGAAGCATCCATAGTGATGCTTTTTATTTTTCTGACTCAAAATTTGCTTTGTTGAGATCCAATTGAAACCGTGCTGTAATTCAGAGTGTAGCTGTTGCTTTTGTTTGTTTTGTTTCCTGCTCGGCCTGCTTGACCTTGTCATTTGTATAGGCTGAGTGGGTGAAATGAAAGAGAATTAAGCAGGTCCAGCTGAACAGACAGTTAAACAAATAGGTTCTCCATAACATGGTGTTGGTTTGGTCACCGAGCTTTCCTGCAAAACAGTGAGTGCTGAGAGCTTATTCATCGCCAGCTGAATGAATTCTCCAAGCAATGATTGCTTTGTTTCTGTGTATTACTCTCTATTAGTCCCTGTAACAAGCTAGAATGGAGTTTAGACAATTTAGGTCTCCTCCGAATGGACCTAAAGATTTCATTAAACTTACACCGTGATAGTATTTTGTCGGCCATTACTTTCTGCTTGAGAAGGCAATGGATATTTTCAGATCTTAATTCCTGTATTTGCTAGATGACCCCACACATTTTCTTGCATGCATTATTTACATGAAAGAAATAAAAATTAACTGAATACAAAAAAAGTCACAGATGCAGCACTTTGCTGGTGTTTCACCTGATCCTCGGTTCTGTATCATTGTGATTCTCCTTCAAAACAATATCTGTTAATCTATTCTCACACCGTTGCACAAATGGGAAAAAACTTTGATGACTCTGAACATACACCAGTTGAGCTGGTTTGGGGATTTGATATTTTAAATCTTTATATTGGAGGTTTTAAATAAAATGTAGATCTTTTTATATGGGTAGCTAGTGGTTTCTTTCTGTTATGGTTAGGAATTAGACAACCAAAATGACTTTTGGGCATCCTTTACCCAACCTTCTTTGATTTTTGCATTTGTTCCTATGCTGCATAATCAAAGTTTTTCTGTCACTTTTTTTTTTTTTTTAAATTTTCATTTTTTTTAATCATTATTGAGGAGCAGCATGGGGAGTGTTTTCTTCAGAAGTCCTATATTTAGGACCTATTTAAGTCAATGTAGTGCTCAAGAGACCATGATAACCTAACAAATAATAACTTACATTTATTTAAATACATACAGTCACTGTATCTAGCATCCACGGGTATCCAGCCCTGTTTCACATGCTTTCTTCTTTTCAAAAATACAAAAGTGACGCCTTGGTTTTGTCTCCACCATCAACAGGGTGATATGATCGCTTCCTGTGACTCCCGCGGTGTGCTGAAGCTCTGGGACATTCGGCAGTCAGTCCCCATCATGTCCGTGGATGCTGGCCCCCGTCCTGCCAACCAAGCTGCCTTTGATTACTCTGGTAGGAACTTTTACCAACTATTTTTTTATGTAAGACTTATTTTACTTTGAAATCTGCAGTTCTGGAGCCAGATAGCATGTGTGACACAACACAGATGTGTTCATTCGAAAGACAAGATGCCCAATAGTACCAACTGGCGGTCGATGCACGTGTTTTCTGGACAGGATCGGCAGTTTGGTCTAATGTTCTGTTTATAGAAAAGGCAAAATGTGCAATAAAAAGAAGTGCAATTGCAAAATTATTACATAAAACACAAATTATCACCGAAAACTTAGCAAGATTTCCTCTGTTCTAGTCACATGTATTCTCCAGTACTGTCTGTTCTTTTTATTTGCTAATTCTACAGTTGCATTTCATAACCACCTTACTAAGTCCTCTTATAATTGCCTCAGAACTTGATTGTGTTGACAGGAGTGCTTACTGTGCACAAAGTATTGAAATAACCAGTTATTTTTCATCATCAACCTTATATTACTGTGTCAGCAGTACTCTGAATGAAGGTGCATTTTCATTTAAAGAGGGGCTGTTGTAAAATATATTTCTTTGTTGTTTAAAAATAATATTAATCCTCAATTCCAAAGCACGGACAGGCATTTACATTGCAGCATGGAATTTGATCTTCGCTCAGAAAGTCATTCTTACTCAAAGGTAGGATAATATGATATGACATGATATAATGGTATAGAATGTAATATATATTTTTTTTATTGGAAAACATGCATGCATTTGTGTTTTATGCATAAAATATTTCACTAGAGAAAAAATAGGAGAGAAAATAGAAAAATGAGGAATCATTTAAACAGAAACAATAGCACATTTTGTCATAATGACCCACATACTGTTGAATCCATAATACAAATAATCTCTTGGCAGAAAACTTTGCCATCAAACTCTAGTCTTTCTGTAGTGTTTTCACAGATCTCTCTGCTGTACTGTTAAATAGGGTATTTTCATTTCCAGGGGATAAAATACATTGACACTGTCCATTTTTGACCACTTCCCAAAGACAAATTTAACGACTATTCTATTTATGTGTGTAATTTGGAACAAGAGCTCATTTTTTCTTGGTTAGGACTTGAGGCAGTTCTGCATTTCTGGAGTAGAATATTGGGTTATTTGCAAAGGAATCACATCCCTGCAGAGCGCAGGAGCAATATTTCTAGCCAGATGGGAGGTTTCCAGTAGAAAGGTTATCGGCCTCAGGCAATCTAAATGGGCAAATTCTTCCAACGTCTGGATAAAATCCAAAATTTTCTCTGCAGGAGTAAGCACACATCAGAGAGATCCAATTGATATGGATGATCAGAACGAGGCATAACGTAACAGGACACCGTCGCACCTACTAAAGATACGAAAGTACCTGGGGAAGAGAGAGAGGTCTTCACAGCTTGTGGGGTTTGAGCAGAGCCCCTGTGTGCCCTAGCTGGGGGCATGGGGAAAGGCACCCTGGGCAAGCTGCACAGGCAGCGCCTGTCAGAGTATGTAGGTACCTTGCAGAGGTACAAGCACACAGCTACTTGTTCATTACGGAGCAGTTTATAATTTGCTGGGCGAGTGTTGTGGCTGGCAGCAATGTATTTTCTGTGCTGGATCTGAGTGTAATGGTGCAGTGGTTCCAGCAAACCTGGGTGCAGCCAGTTTGGTTCCTGTAAGCAGGGCAGCATGGGACCCAGGCAGAGCTCCTGAGTATGTGAATGCTTAACTCATGCTGATACCATTTTGTCATTATTTTGTTTATTTTTTTCCTGCTACGCATGCTAGCTAAACCAAAGTGAGCCTGAGTGATCCAAAGGTGGCCCTTGATGCATCAGTGGGAGTGGCTGCATGACGTGGTCCTCTGCAACAGCAGAGGGCTAGACAAATGACCCAGCAGTTCCTGCGTTGTTTGTCTAAACAGTAATTATTTTTTAACAATGGGTTGATCAGTATGTGGATTTGCTCAAACTATTCACTCAGTCATTTGAACGGGGTTAGCTAAAAATAGAAACTGTATTGAAATAAGTCAAACAGCCAGAATATTCAAAAAAGAAAAACCACCCAAACGGGGCTGGGAGAAGGTGTCCCATGCTCACCTAGCAGCCTGATGGGCATTGGCACACCTGTCTCATCTGGGACCTCTGTCTGGGGAGAAGCTTGGGTGGGTTTTTTGTGGCCTTATCGAAGTGTGGCTTAATTCCTGGCTGCGTCCCTCGGTTTCTCCTGGTGATGATATACCACCTCGTGTAAAATACTTGACTGCATTAGTAGTCATACACACAGGAAACAGATTGTTCAGCTTCCTGCAGGTGGATTTAATTACTAGATTAGTGAGCCATGGTTGAACAGTTACCTTTTTTTTTCTTTTTTCTTTTTGTTTTTTTTTTTTTCTGCCCAGTAATTATTTAAAGTATAGCTAATAATGATAGATAGAGGGGTTTTATGAAAAGTTTGGCAGTATCAGCAAATGAGATTGAGGTCAGAGATAGTAAGGCCCCAACTAATCAAATACCTTATTTGGTTTTCCTTTGTCTTGTTTTTAATTAATTATAATTGCAGATATAATGTAGTCAGAAACATCTTACCTTTTATCTTAAGTGGTGATATCTGCTCGCAGTGTGAGATGTGCTGGATGGGAGTTGCTTCACAAAGAGCTAGCACCAAGAATGAGTTTGACAATTATTGGGATTCACCTGGTGGCCTTATGGCAAATGGGTTTTGATGACTCTCCTGGTCTGAACACTATTCGTGGGTAAAACATTTGACCATGAAGCTATTTTCTTCTTTCTCAGAGCCTCACTCAGATCTTAAATAAGTTAATGAAAAGGAGTTGGGTATCTTTCTGTTTTAGATAATGTCTGGTCTGCTTCCTCGTGCCTTAGCTTTCCTTTCGCTCAGCTGGCAGGTGGACTCTTCTCTGTGGTCCACTTGTGGATGGGGAGAAATTAATTACATGATTAATTGATCACTATTGCATTTCATAGGCTTTCTTCTTCCATGAATCTTTATGAAACTATCTCATGGTCTTGGAACGAGACGTGGTGCTGGAGCTGGTGGGACTCAGCCCCCTGCAGGCACTGATGGTCAGTATTGTCCTTGGTGTCAAAACCACCAAGGAGTGCAGACCTCAGAGAGGGCACCAGTTGTGCTTACTTTCAGGGTGGACCAAAGCATGAGTAACTGTTGATCGTTTTTTTTTGCTTTCTTTTCATTGAATTCAGTTTTATTTTTTTCACATGCAAGTCACCCAGCGTCCGCACATGCATATTTTCTTCTGCAGCATTCACAAATCCCTTACTCCTATCTTGTCACCAAGCTTAGACGTTCCCAGTTGCTGTTCAGAAAATGTACTTGATACAATTAATCATAACATAGTATGGAAGAGGTAGGGAAGCTGTAGAGGATTCTGGTTTACTTGTTGACATACTTAATATTATTATCATTATGTATTAAAACAAGCCAAGCAACTTTCCTTAATACAGTAGTCCAAAATCAACAGCCTAGGAAGAGCCTAGTGCTGCATTTTGAGATCTGCAGGTACAACGAGAGTATGTCAAAAGAATGCAAAGTTTGCAAATTAGTGTGAAAGTAAATGCGAGAGTTGACATCACCTTGAGATACATGTGGTTTATTTTGGGAGATAGGAGTTTGGGGGACGCAAAAGACACATGGTGCTAGGAAGTAGCTATGGAGCAAATGGTACCGCGTTCAGCCATGGTGAGGTTAGGGTAGCTGCTCCGCATTTTTATCTAAAAGCTGGCTTAATTTGCTTAATTACACCATCACATGACATTGCACAGGACTGTTAATAGGAGTTGGCCATTAGCCCAGTGGGTGACAGGATCGTTTGCTGTTCAGCCTTGAATTGTTTTTGGTGTTAAATAGTGATCTATGAATTTGTGTCTCCATAGCATCCACCCTTTACTGAATGCAGAATTGTGCTTAGCAGGATTGCTGGGATGTCAGTGCTGCAGCACCTTCAATATTTGCACTAGACATTATTTGTGCTAGTCCTGATACTATTAAAGCCACAGGTGATCCACACAGGCCTCACAGGGGATGAAGGCAGAGAAATTAAACCTTAGATTGTCAGAATTTCTGCTGGTACTGGGTCTTCAGTCGAAGTCCCAGAATTACAGTTTTAAGCTGCCTTATCTGGTAGCAATTTGGGTGCTCAGAACAGAGCTGGCAGAAATAACCCCTGTAAATGGAGGAGAAAGATTCAGAAGCAGAAGTTGCATTTGTTCAAATTTGCATGTGCCTAGTGGAGTATATATCCTATTTCTTAAACGTAAGTAATACTGATTTATTATATGGCAGTCTTATTTAGTTAGGAGTTTGATCTTGCAGTGAGTGAGGTGCCCACTCAATTTTCTCTTTGATTCCCTCAATTTCAGGTGGGAGATTGGCTGCAAAGACAAGCAGGTATTGAGGCGCCAGGTGCTGATCTTCTTCTTTCCCCTTTTCCTTCACTTTTTTGGTTAATTCATATCACTCAAGTGGTGCTGAGTACATAAAGCTTAATCTTGACAGGCTGAGGGATTTGTCTAGGACGGAAGAAGCTCTCCCTTGCTGGGAAGCTGCAGGGTAGATTTTGCCATTTGCTGGTGGATGTGAGGAGAGCTGGGGACACCCCATGCCTCTTAGTCTCCGGAGGGGTCGACCAGAGATGAGCCCAGATATCAGGAGAGCCGGGGCAGGATGGGGTCTTGACTTTCCATCTCACTTTTTTTTTGCGTTTTCTGAACCTTGTTTTTCTATATTTGTCGCCCTCTTGCTTATAGTTAAAGTCACGCTTGATGGGAAAAAAATCCTCTAGTGCAGAATTTACCACAGTAATCTTTTTAGCAGCAATCTGATTTTGTCCATATAGTGCAATTATGTGCTGACATTAATGTGTGTTTTTCCCTATGACCCCCATTTCTTACTAAAAAGCTTTTTTCATTACAACACTTTATTGCTGTGTGTTCTTTAATCTCCAAGGCAGATTACTTGATAACATCAATTGATTCCTTAGGGTGCTTTTTCCCTTGTGGTTCAGCGCCTGAGTCCCTACCTCATTTTGAGTATATATGAGCTGTTGCAGGCAAAGCAGTCTCAACTTGGGAAATTTTTACTTAATTTAAGTTATTGCCATTTAACAGAAACTTCTGATCACTCATTCGGGTATTGAGACAAAAGAAAACATGAAGAATGAAGCGAGCACTTATGTAAATGCTTCTCCTCTCCCTTTTGCAGCCTGATTTTAAGCCAAGCATCTCATGCCCCTCCGTTCCCAGTCTCCACCTGCCTCGTTTGAGCCACGGGCAGTGCTCCACTGTCCCAGCTCCTCCGCTGCAGCAGCAGGTGATGCAGGAGGCTGGGGCTGTGTGTGTGATGGCTTCTACCTGCTGCAAATTTGGCCTCCAAGCTGCTTTGCCTCTGCTGCTCCCTGCTGCTACTACTCCAGTGCAGGTCACCCGCAGGCTGCAGTCCTTTTGGGTGTCCCTGTGCTGGTGAGGGTTGCTGTAGGCATAATCCTTCAAAGGCTGCGTGTCTACTGGTAACACACCCGTGTATGGACTGATGAGGTGCTCATGTGTAAGGTATCTGGGAGTCAGCACTTGGGCACCCATGCACGAAGTGATGGGGCGCTCAGGCACGAACTAAGTGGGTGCTGCTGCACACATTTGTTGGGTGCATGGGCTGATCGGGCAGGCATCGTGAGTGTAGTTAACCCTGCAAGTCTGTGCTGGGATGCAAAGAGCTCAATGTAGATTGAAATAGCTGCAGGTGTAATTGCTGGGACTTGTCCTGGCTTTTCCAGACAGGGCTTGGGCAGCTCCTGATTCTGCTCGTTAATCACTTTGGATGTGCTGTAGCTCCACCTAGGAGGGCAGCAGGGTTATCAAGCCATGTTTCAGATCACATCTTTCTAATCCCTTAGAGAATTGAGACTAGTTCCTCTATTTTGCTTCTTTTCTTTTAATTCTCCTCCTTTTCTCCCTTCACCGTGCTGCTCTCCTACTGTTCTTTGCGTTGCACTTAGCGCTTGGCGTGATGTGTGGAATTTGCCTGCTTTGCTTCACATTCAAGCTTTTCATGGGTCTGTTTGAAGAGCATAAGCTGTACTCTTGCAGGTCACTCATTTCCTCCCCTTTCTCCCATCACGAATGGTTTTTATGCCTGCCCCATCAGAACCCTGTCTTTGCTGAGGGTTTGAACAATCGTAGGGGTTTGCACCGGAGTCCAGGAGTGCCTTTGTCCAGGAGGGCCACCTTCAGCATGGCAAGGTCTGTGTGTTTTCACTGCAGCCTCACACACCCTCTTCCATGCAAACTAAGGATTTTCCTGTTCTCTTTCCACTAACTATAGTTAATCCACATGCCTAAGAGTTTTGCCTGATGGGTACAGATGCAGCTATCCACATCTTAGCTCTCCATTCTTCATTTGGTGATCAACATTTTTGGTTTCTTTGGCTTCAGATCCTCTCCAAGTGCTGTTGTGTCAGTTCTCCGCATCCAAGTGCTGGTCTCATGCATGCCCTCTCAGCTCTTCATTTCTGCAGAAGCTGGGCCAAGCAGCAGTCAGCCAGAAAAAGTTCTTCCTCCTTCCTTCCAGAATGGGACAAGGCAAACAGCAGCAGATTTTCAAAACCTGTCCCTCAGAGGGAAATGGTGGTGGGCTGATTCACCTCAGCCACACTAAGACAGAGCCTTTGTGCTTTGTCCTTCACGCTGAAATCCCTGCTTTGGTGGAGCTGTGCAACAAGCAAGTGCCGTTGCCCCAGCTGCGTGCTGGTAGGCAGCGCACCAGTATTGATGTTTTGTCCCTAGGTAGCCTGCCCAGCCGGCGTGCTTGAACTGACGAATCCATTAGTGGGCTCCCTGGAGAAATTGCCGTGTGGACTGAGTTGGTTTACACAACCCGTGCCCTATTTTCTTGTCCCCATCACGCTGCCTGGCCATGGAAGTCAGATCAGCAACACGTCTGTCTTTCTCCGAGGAGTGCTTAGGACATCTGGTGACCATCCTTAATTATTCCTACGGCCAGCGTGGGAGTAAAAGGATGTGCTGTAAGACTGTGTTATTCAGCCATAATTCCTTGTCTCGTAATTCTCGCTTTTCCCCTCAGTGCTGCTGTATTTCATTCCTCTCTTGCTCTCCGCATTTGTTTTCCTGACCGTAAAATTATCTAATTTGAAGGCGGTGGGTACTACGGAGCTTACGTAAACGCGAGCTGACTGACGGATCATTTGGTCTCCTTGTACCACAGGGTGGGAAGCTATCACTTCTCTGATTTCTGGCTGGTGCGCTTTTACAGAAGGGAAAAAGTTGGCAATGAATTTCTCCTCTTTGTTGCTCAGGAGAAGAGTTGTGCCACACCGTATTTCTGTTGTGTCACGGCCATTTTTCAATACGAGCAAGCTCCCCAATATTTAAATGTGTTAGAAAGGAAAGAAAAGGGATTCTTAAAATATATGACTTCATTGTTGCTGCAGACATAATTTAAAATGTATGAAATATTTGTCCTTTGGAAAGGGAGGGGAGGTGGCTCTGAACCCCCCTATTTTATATTTTCGCTGGCGTTGCAGAGCACTGTTTTGTCTTTGCTGTGTTTTCTTTGCTGAGCTAATGAGGGTGGGGACTGTGTAGGACTGCAGGCAATTGCTTTGAGCTCTGAGCACTTTGAAGAGATTAGCCCCATTGATATTCCCTTCATTTTTGTTAGAGAGGAATGCATCCTTCCCCAGAGTGCAAGAAGATGGACAGCTATTTAATAGAGCCAGCCTTTTTCGAGTAGATGCTGTAGTACTAAATATTCCCTTCTCACTTGCCTGCATATGCCCAGCAGAAAAACAATGTTCTGGATGCCAGGGTTGTGCCTCATTAGAGCAATATATTGACCTGTTAGGGTTTTTTTGAGGACCCCAGGTTGAACAGATTATTATTTGACTGGTTAAATGTTATTCTTCAAGGAGGAACAACAGTTTCAGCTGTTCAGGCAGTCAGCCAAAACATGGTGATGAGCAAATTGTTTGTTCCAAAAGTAAATGAAGGGAATGTCCACATGATTTTTGCCATCCCCGTATTAAACTAACAGAAGCTGAAAGTAATTGGAGGTTTATGCATCCCAAGTGAGACGTAGCTGATCAAAATTTTGATTCTCCAGCAGCTCTCCACAAACTGAATTAAAATGGTTTTCAACAGGTTGTTGTTTTTTTTTTTTTTTCTAATCCCACTTAAACTAAGCACAAGTCTTAAAATATGAATGTATTCAGCATCTCATTTCTAGCATTTACTGCTTCTGTGACTTTATTAGGTCCATGTGTTCTCTTTTATATTTATTGTTTATATTACTTCCAGCTTACAGAGTGCTACAGTTAGCAAATTCCCACTTTGAATGTATTTACAGTGATTGAATGAGAACTCACTTCTTTCACTCAGACTGCACAGCTCCATCTCCAGCCTGGCTTAGATACAAGAGCTTCATCTCCTGATTAGCTTATTCCTACAGACAGTCAGAGCGAGGGCTCCTGAAGGTCATTACAGCCTCACAGGTATCCAGGTCTTGTGTTTTGAGTGAAGCATCTGTATTATATGTAAAGAAATGAATCAATACTGCATTCATCATTCATATCCAGTAATAAAAAGAAGGCATTTTTGAAGTAAGATACTATTGATCTAGTATTTGGGTGTGCTTTCTATATTTTCAATATGCAAGGTACAACAGCCATGACATTCTTTGCCAAGGACTGAATGGGTCCGGTAATCTGTAAGGGGGCAGCCATTTGCATCTTCATCACTGTTGAAATTTAGTATATTTTTGTCACTAACCAAGAGTCATTAGTTAGCTGGTAGCTTTGTGGATCGATCCAGCATTATGCAGTGAGGGTAGTGCATACGCTCATAGGAAGAAGAAATTGGGTGATTTGACTTAAGGGAAGCAAATACTTGGGTAGAAGCTGATAGTCCATTCAGTTTGGATACTTTGGAGAAGAAAAAAAAAAAAAAAAAGAAAAAGAAAAATGTATTGTGACAACCTAAGTATCTTGTTTCAGGCTCAAGGGTAATTTAGGTAGTTTGGTCAATTTGCGTGCCATTCCCATCCTTTCAGGAAGCAAATTTCATATTTGCCTCTAGAAAGTTTTGAAGCTAAATGTCAGGTGTTTTCATATAAAATGATCTTTAAACAATCTGCAACAATCTGTTAGCAATATCTAGCTTTCCACTTCTGTTTTGGTAAAAACTCCCAGCCTAGGTTGAATTTGAACAGCATACTTTTAGCAACATAGAAACTACATTTTTATCAAGCTTGATATTTTTTCAATATACCTTTTAAACTGAGCTCTAAAGGAGAATTATTCACCTCTCATTTAGTAAACAAGTAACCCACTGTGGATACCAGTGTAGTAATTAACACTAAATTTTTTGATTCCTTAGAATAGCTCGTCCACTTGGTAAATGAAATACATTCAGAAACTAATTCTTTTCAGACCTTTGTAAGTGGCATCTCTTTTCAAGCAGGAGATCATCTTTAAATTATGTATGCTGTTCATAGCCTTTTTTATTTTTATTTTATTGACAAATTGTCAGAGGAGCTAAAATGCCTAATCATCAATAGCAAGTGATCCATGGGGTTATGCAAAATAAATTGATTAACGATATAATCTCCATATAGATGTCTCAGGAGGGCTCGCTGTTTTTTATGAACCAGTCTTGCTTGCTTTTGCAGGGCCAGGTGGAAAAGGGCGAGTGAGACAAAGTCTAGGGCATCTGCAGTCATGCTGCTGCCACTTGCAGTCATTAACTGCTTGTGGTGGTGGGATGTGCAAGGGCAGGCATCGCATCTGCTGAATGGGAGAACAAAAAGGATGAGCAGTTTGCTTCCACAATAGTATCTGCCAGCCTTTTTTAAGGCTTGCAGGCCAGCAAAAACAAACAAACAAACAACAAACACCATTGTCTTGAAATACTTGGTTTTCCTTCTGAAGTCTAAACAGGACATAGCATAGTGTGCTAAATGCCTGCAAATGGGAGTCCATCAGGAGCAACTCTCCTGGTCCAGGAGATGCTCCCAGGAATGGATCCTCTCAAAGTGTGGAGCCAAGGCATTGGGAATTCTTAGGAGCACACAGGCTTGGTACACAGGGCTTTGCCCCACAGCCTAAAGTGGACTGGATTTCTCTCTAGGTGGGATCCCGTGTTTTAAATGGCCCAGTTGTTGTATTTGTCTGGGGAAGAGAAAGGGCTTAGTCACTTGCAATGCATTTCCAGTTTGAGTTTGAAACCTGAGACAAAATTCCCTTTATCGTGAAAGTATAACTTCCATTTATTTATTTTTCATGCCATCCCACTACTAAGAAAATTGTGACTTCAATGCCTTTGAGGAATTTAAATTATGCTTATGCAAAACTATTCCTTGGAGAAAATTGGGTGCAATTTTAGGATTAGATAACTGACCTTCGAGAGAGAGAGAGGGCAGAGCTCGCATATCCACTCTTTCTAGATGGCTATTCATTATGGAGCCTTCCAACTGCTCAGTGATATTGCCTGTGCTTTTGTAAAGGCTTGCACAAGCAAATGCATAGCCTGGGCAGAAAGAAATTTTTGTGCTGAGATTTTTGGGCAACAAAATAAAGCATTTAATTCCCTTTCTTCTTCTGTGGCAAAATACTATGTATGATGGTGATTGGGAAAATAAGGTAGAAAAGAAACTGTACCCTATTTGCTCCTAGAATAAAGCAAAAGAGGGGAGTGGTGGTGATGATGGAGAATTCTTTAATGCTGGGTTCTTGTCAAACATCATTCCCTTTTCATGTTTCATGTTGTAAGTGAATATGAATGGCATACATCAGTGATCCTGCCTGGAAACGAAGAGCAAGAGTTTTTCTGGGTCCCAGCAAAGGTCAGTTTTGCTCCTCTCCCATCTTCGGCAGTGGGCAGGAGGTGACACATAGAGGGAAGAAAAAGCAAAACAGAGCAAGTAAAAGCTGAGATTTTTCTGCTGCTATTTTTCAGTGTCCTGTGAATTAGGACCTCCCAGAGCTGGCAGCCTCGTGTACCGTGACTGGTCTTCGTGGCACTCTCCTCTGTTAAACCTGTCTGATCATTTGTTCTGGAACTTCTGTGCTTCATCTTCTGGCCGATCCTGTAGCAGTGATGAAATACTTCCCTGCCTTTGCTTTAAATCTCTTAATGATACATTCGGATTCTCGTACTGTGGGAATTACTGAATAATTGTAGCTTGTTAAACATCTTCAGGCTGACACATCTTTCCCTACTCTCATTTCAGAGCTGAAGAGTCCTTGTCTGTTTAATCTCCTGGATACATAAGCCACTCCTCACCTTTCTTCATCCTGTTGCCCTTCTGTAAATCTTAGTTCGGGTACATTCTTCTAGAAATGGAGGGGAGGGACAAGGCCTGCATGATCTTTCAAGATACGCTTAAACCATGTTTTTAAATAGGAGCATAATGAAGTTTCCTGGGTTTGTTCTTTGCTTTTATTTCTTCCACCATAAATCTCGACGCTATGTTAAGCTGATGTTTTCAGAGAAGTATCCACTGAGGTAAAAAGATCTCTGTCCTAAGGGACAAAGGGTAGTTCACAGTCCTTACTGGATTCGTTTGATTAAAGGTACTTTTGTTCATTAGAATTGTTTTGAGCTTCTCAGAATCAGGCTACATCTGCCATCCCATTACTTAATCCCGTAGCATCTTGAAATCTTTCAACAAGTCTTTGAAATGTGCTGTCATCTTGAAAAACATGAATAATGTTACTATTGAGTACCACCTCAATATTCACCTTCCCACCCTTTCAAAAAGAATATTTATTAATATGCTGAGTAGCACAAGTCCCAGAATAGTTGTTACATTCTTCTGGTAATCTGTTCCTGTTTTGTCCTGACCATGCCCTCTTGGAAAGCATTTTTTTTCCCTTCCCCTTCCAGAGTGCCTTTGATACAGTGGTTTTCAAAAGCTTTGGGGAATTCAAGTGTCTTATGTCAGTCAGGTCAACCTTACTCCTGTACTTCTCAGCACCATCAAAGAACTGAAGCAGATTTCTGAGCAGTGGTTTCCTGCCATGAAAGCCCTGGTAACTCCTCACTATGGTGTGACATTTCTCCACGTCTCAATTAAACCTCTTCTTTATTCTACAAGTGAGTTTATTAGACCTGTAAGGAAATCAGCCTCACCAGCTGACGGTTTCTGAGGCTCTTTTCAGAAGCTGCTGTGATGTTTGTCACCTTCCATTCCTCTGGCACTTGGGCTAGATTAAGCAATAGGTCTTGTACTCAGTAACTGCTTCAGGTAGTTTTGTATTTAAGGTTTTGTAGAACTCCTGTTCAAATACACTGATCCTGGCAAGCATTTAATCACTTCATTCTAAGATTTTGGATGTCTGTTCACAGTTTAAACAACAAAACCAAAGAAACAACAACAAAACCAGGCTGACCAGGTGTGTCTCAGGAGCTGTAAAAGCAGCCAGCTCTCTGCGATAATTCTGCTTCCTGGCATGATGGAAGCTGTTTGGATATGGTGGAAATAATGCACAGGTGGCTTTGAAATAATAGAGCTGAAGGGCTGTAGGCTTTTGGTTTGTGCAGCACCCCCCTTTTCGTGACCTCGCCTTTATCTGAATGAATGATTTTTAGCGGTAAAGGAATGTGCAAGTGATTCCTTCAGCCACAGACATCTACCTATGAAACACAGATGCTGGGTGTTACGACCAGGAGTCAGCGCTGTCCTTGGAGTACAGGATTAGCTGAATTTGAGCATTTGATTGTGCATTCCCTAACAAAGCAGAATTTAAAACATGGTCTATCAAATTCTTATTGTGTATTCTTTTCCCTTCCACTTGATACAGCATTCAGCCTGAATGACATTTGGAGTCTCTCTGATAGCATAATGGGCATTTGTAGCAGGTCCAGTAATTAATGATCAATATTTAGCCGTGCTTGCAAGCTAAGTTTGGGCACTGGCAAAATAAAGAGTTGCCTGGGGTCACTGGCTGATGGAGCAACAAAACTTGGGGCTTCATTTAGGCAGAGAAACCGTCTGACACAGAGAAACCCTATAGCACAGTGACAGCAGGTGGGTGCCAGCACTGGCCTCGCATGGTGCCATAGGTGCGAGGCTCCTCCACATCCTCCCTGGGCAGCTCTCCCCATGCCAGGGCTGAGCAAGCTCCCTGCCTTCCTCTTAGGTCTGACGTGAAGTGTTACGGGAACCTGGGGCTGCGGAGCCTCATGGTACTGGTATTGTGATTGATCTAACATTCTTGTAATATTTAATCATGAATTAGTTATAACACATTTATTATTGATTTTTCTTAATGTATTTACGTAAATTAATAGACAACTCCGATGCTTGATAGGGCTGCGGGAATGGTAACACAAAATCAAGGAAAACAAGGTTACTGAGTACAGTAAACACTTCTTTTCTGGCATCTAAGCAAAACACAGGGAAAAGAAACAGGAAAGGAAATCAATGAGAATCAGTCCCACAGAAGTTATTAAACAATACCTCAGTCAAAACTCCCTCAGGAAAAGGAAAAGGTTCCTCTCCTGAAATCTCACCCAGTCTTAGCTGGTAGGTGGACCTGAGGCGAAGTTTGGGGAAAAGACTGACGGTGCTTGCTGGGAGATGCTGAGCATCTCCATGGCACCAGTACTTGTGGAGGAAGCTCTCTGTGGTGAGCTAGGACGTTGAGGATTGTTTCCAACTCATGCTACCCAGGAACTCTGCCATATATTTTATAACAGAGCACGTATGTGAGGTGTACCCCAGCCCATCTACCACTCCGTACGTAATCAGGTTTGGTATTTCTAAGCAAAACAAATATTTCCAAAGGAGCTATTGTGAGCAGATGGACTAACATTCATAACACAGTTTTGCTTTTCAAGTGGTTTGTTTGAATAAAATGTATTGTTTCCACTGAGGTTTAAACTACAGCTTGCTTTAATTATTTTTATATTTGACCATTATATTGTGAGGATATGAAATGGGCAAAATGTTAAGAATAATTAAGCAGAGTGGTCCTGAATACCCTGGTGAGTCTGAAAAACCATATATAAAAGAAAGCAGCTATCTGTGGAGCTGCCAATTCCACTTACATAAGCCCATCTGTTTACATCTAGTCCTGTTCCCTGAAGAAGAATACATCTTATGTGAAGAATTCCCACCAGGTCCCTTAGACATTTTATCATTCAAGAATGTTCTTCCTGTTTGTTCTCTCTCTTTCCTTTGTAAGAAACCATAGAATTTAAGATTTTCAGGGCTGTCTCTTAGAAGACTTACAAGACAAATGCTTGACTTAGCATATAAAATCATGAGTTTCTTCTCTTCTGATTCTCTAATGAATAAAAACATTTGCAAACCACTTACATACACCTTTGACTCACAGTGGCTTATAAACTTTTCTCCTTTTTCTTGTCTTTGTCTTTCTCTTCCACCGCCCTTCTGTATTCTCATTTGAATCTTTCAGACTGCCTCTTGCTAAACCAAAGACATAGATTATTTTATGTCTAATTGATCATGTGGAAAGGCTGTTTGCTGTTTATCTGGTATTGTATGACAGATTATGAAACTTTTTCCAAAGAAGAAAAATGACTTTTTGTTTTCCTGTATTCCTCAGTCCTAGGAGGTCTACAAATACAGAACTCGTGTTTTACTTCATGTACCCTGGTTTATATTCCGTCCTCAGAACAACTTCGACAACAAAATTACCCAAATAACAGCAGATATTAGCTTGTGGACTTTTTTTTTGATCTTTTTATTAAATCCTAGTATCAAAGCGGATTTATCCACTCTCTAAGGTAAGATGGGGGAGGCCAGCTTTTGAAGATCATTTGAATGTTTTTCATTTGGTGGTCTAATCTTCTTCCTGCTCTATTGAACTCCTGTAAATTGTTTTAGGCTTCTTAGAACAAAAAATTCTCTAAGAGTTCCAACTTTGATTTAATTATCCAAGTGTAAGCTCTTAACATAAAGTTATTGACACAAGAAATGCAAAATAAAATGAGGTCATGTCAAAAAAGGCGCGAATTCAATTAGTCCCTTCAAAGAAATCTTGAGTTTGAGTTTTGAATTACAGGTTTAGAATAAAGGTGTGGGTTTTTTTTCTTGACATCTTCCATAGAACTGAAAGAATTTAATTTATCTCACTTCTCACAGTAAGTTTCCAACCATTTTCAGAGGCTCAGGTAGGTGGAAGGCTTTCCTGCAGCCTGCTGCTCTCTTCCTGTGTGGGTCATTCCAGTCTGATCACCAAAATACTCCTTGTATTTGGGGCATTTCAGCAGCTGAAGGCAGGAAGCACAGTGCAGTGCTCTTATGTGCTTTATTCAGAGGGCTGTATTTCAGAAAAGCCACTCATTTCGTGTGCCTGGGTCTGTGCCGTACATCCCTCACAGAAAACGTGGGCTCCAGCATCCTTTCCTGGCTTCCCCAGCCTCTCCTAGCAGACATTTTCCAAGACTTTCCATCGTTTGTCACCCAGCTGCCACTAGGTGTTCTGCATCACTTGTGAGGAATTCTTTTCACCCAGTATTTGGCCTCTCTGTTCTAAGCAGTGGCTAGCTGTGTTTGAGGCAAGTACATCTTTCATGTTTTTTGCCTGGATGCTTTAGAGGTGGAAGGAAAGAGGTTGTGCCCTCTTGATATGGGATGGCTAAAGGCGGGGTACAGGAAATATTCACAGTGCCGTCTCTTTGTAAGAGTTTTGGGGTAAGGTGTAGTGTGTAAAAGACCCGTCATCTGACATTTTTGTGTGTGTGATGCTTGGGTTGAAGCTGAAGTGCTCCTCCCCGTGAGTGGACTGGTGGACCAATTGATTCTTGAACTGAAAACCCTCTTGGGTTTGTGGGTGTTAGCACATTTTTTCCCTGAAGGACAAAAAACGATTAGGCAGAAGGAGATGAGATTTTTAAGACCAGCGAGGTTATAGACATTTATCTCTGTACTTTTTGCTTTGCCTAGGGTCTCTACTGGACAGAGGAGACAGCGAACCTTAGCTGATGCTGATTAATGCCCAATTCCTTTATGCGGCAGCACACTGAAGGGTTTGCTGGTGCTTGGTGGGGCTGGCCTTGATTCCCCTGACTGCACTCGTGCACCTCTTCATGGAGAGCACTTCGGTTATACATGAAGTGTATCATATAAATACATTGCGGCTTCCTATCGATATAGAAGAATGAATAGCACACAGACTACTCTGGGCTTTTTCCTTAGTAACCTACAAGAACCAGATTTCCTTCAGACTCTGTATTGGAGTAGTCACACTGTTATGATGTGCTGTTTGAGATGTTTTCTTGACTAGTATTTCTCTGCTGTGTTGACTTTTCCTTTGATGGGTACTTTTCATAAACAGTATTCATCTCTTTTGCTTTGTTTATCCTAACAAGATATTTCTAGATAGATTTTCAGGAGATCTCTTCTCTTTTTAGGAACCTGGTTATACTATTTTTTAAGTGTTCCGCTGTAAGAAAATACTACTCCCAACCCATCCAGCAATTCCAGCAATCCAAAGCAGGGATTAAAAGAGATGTTCATACTTAAGAGTAGATAACACCTAAAGAAATTCAGACCATTATTGGATTCTCTGTAGAGGCCTTTATGGCCTAAAACACTTTTAAACTTGGCTCTGTCAGCTATGGGGGAGTTATCATCTGTTAGCAGATAAAGTCTCAAGGGGTTGGAGCAATCCCAATTGTATGTTGAGTCAATTTATGGAAAAGTATCTCTTGAATCAGTAGTTAAAATTTTATTACAGATGGCTCAGATACTGGGCTTGATTTATTCTTTCTATCTTGTGTAGTGACATGAGTGACTTGTCTACAGAAAGGCCACAAGATAGTTATTACAAAATAAAGGGCAAGTAGCAAAGGCAGTTGCTTCTTTGTGGCCCAAATCACTTCTTCAATTTTCAGCAGCATGGAGAATGTAGATATAAAACCAGACTGTCTTGAGGTTGTTGCAACAATTAGCAACACGTTGGAGTGTAACCAGGAATTGTTTGAAGATAGTTCATTTAAATGCCTTTTATATATATCAAAGAAAGAATTTTCACCTGCTGGTAGAATATTATCTGATTTTATCTTTGTCTAAAATTATCAGACGCTAATTTAAGTCATTCAAGGAAGAGAGAGTGAAGATCTTAATGTTTTGAGTTTGGTTATATATTATCGAACTTATATAGAACTGAAAATTCCTTGTGCTATTGGAAACTGAAAACCTGTCTTTTGCTGCAAGACACCTGACTACGGAAGATATTTCTTAAGGGAAAAAAATCTTAAAATCATACATGTGTATAAAAGATTCCTACAGCTCCCTCCTTTTTTTTTTTTTCTCACTTCTGTGAGTAAAATGCATAGTAGTATATGAGGAATTCTTTGTAGGACACATACTCTGTTGGAAATGAAAAGAAAGAATGTACTAGGATTATAAAATTAGGTATAAAATATTACACTTCATTTATTTTCATGGACCGTATAATACAGGCCATAAATTAGGATTATATTTTTTGAAGGACAATCTTGATTTAAAGGTTTTAAGTGATAGTGAAAAAAAATCATTAAATATATCATAGCTGAGCAAATTTTTGTCTACCACACTTAAAAATTCTTTACATGTCCAAAGTAAGATGAAATTTGTAAAATATCATTAAATTAGAACCGGTTATAATATTCCTCCTGCATGCACATTGCATAAATGAGAAGTATTGCAGAAATAATTTGTTGAAATCTTTTCCAGTTTCTCTTGACATTTGATAGAGTTCTCGTGACTTTTGGATTGCTAAGCTGGGGATCCTTGGATCAAATCCATTCTCTATCTTGACCTTTTAAAAAATATCTGTGCTTTAAAGTTTGTAATATTAGATGTTACAAGGCAAGGCTGGGAAAAAGGAAAAAAAAAAGGAAAAAAAAAAACAGCACTAGGCAGTTATGGAGAAGTCTACCCAGTACATAAGCTTCTTCTCAATCCCAACTACTTGTGATTGACTCATGAGCTGAGGCATGAAGGTGTGTGAGTGATGCAATTTTTTAATCTGTTGTATTTTTAGAAAGAAATGAAGTGATTGAATGGCATAATGTGACATTAGTGCCCATATCAGTTAATAAAATAAATGTGATGCTATTATTCATGGTATTTTAAGGATAAAAATCGTTGACAGTATACGTGTAAAATAGACGCGAATAATGGCAGAACCTATTAGGCTCTAACTTCAGAAGTATCCAGCAATTATGCAACTTAAATTAGCAATCTTAACTTACCCATATATTTACATATTAATGGTCCTAAGTGGTAATTGTAATTGTCTCTCATCATTGCTTCCTTTGACCCTCATTTTTCAAATAAGAAATATGAAATTCCATTAAGTAACATTAATAGTTGAAAATTAATTTAAGGCAATATATCATCAATTAGCGAACCTTTAACACACTTCACTATTTTCACCTGACGCTAACTTGAAGGAAAAAAGGATAGCTGTTTCACGTATGCCTGAGCTGGGGGATATCATTTTGGGCATGTATGACGGAAGAGAGACGTGACGTCTATCACATTTCTGGCCTTGATCCAGAGAAGCTCCAAATTTCCCATTGACTTCAGCCTGTTCACATGTGGCTGAGGAAGGGCAAAGAGCTCGGCGACGTACAGAGCCGCAGCTGGGGCTAGCTTCTCTTGACTGGGAAAGACAACGCTTTTGGCAGAGCTTTTCTTACTCTCGGTTTCATTTTCTTTTCATTCGTGCATAGAAATGTTCTCATACAGAAGCGAGAACTTCCTTTGGATAACAAATACCTCTGGTTTATTTACACCATGCCTACCCAAATGATTCTCCTGATGAATTCCCCTTGGTGCAGAAGGACAGACCGGTGGCTGGGCTGGGCTATAGCATGTGTGTAAGATTAGAAAGCAGCATTCACAGCTGGCCTGTAGGTCTTCAGTCATTGAATCTACAAATGGAGCTAATGTAGAATAATAATGCGAGAAGTTGCTTCCAACTACTGATGACTAAAATACATTTTACACAGTGTGCTGCTCTCATAAGGGAAAAAAAGTACAAAAGCCATTAAAAGCTAAATGCCTCTTACTCGTCTTGTCGGTGAGGCTATCATTATCCGTTACAGGACATTTGTGATTTCGGGGACTGCAAATGTTACTGTTGTTGTCCATAGAAGTGAGAATGGTTTTTCTTATTTCTTTAAATGCCAGCCGTAATAATGTGTCTTTTTTCCCCTGTTCTGCAAAAGCCATGTTTTAAAGTATTTTAGTGTTCTTTGAAAAGCACTTACATTGTGAGAGTTCGTTAATTTTAGTAACATTAAGTTGCCAATTAAGGAACGCACTATAAAGACAGTTTGAAGAGAGCAGGTATGTTTTTTTCCCCCTTTTTATATGAACTTCTATCCATGTTAATGCTATGCTCTGTTTCCCTCTTGGCTGTGCAATGTGTGTGGTTGGTAGAGCAGCACATGTAACCTGGAATCCTTTGACAGAAACTTCCTGGTTGTATTTGCAGGCTTTAAAGATGACTCGTGAACCAGAACAGCCTGAGATCTGGAGTCAATAACTGGCTCCACTGGTAGAATTTCTAAGTTCTTTGGTGTGGGAATTAACTTCTCCATAGCTTGATTGCTATGAGGAGAGATGAGGATGCTGTGTTGTCCTGCACAGCAAGTGTGTAAAAGCCAGATGAGCCCATCTGCTGCGCCATAAACATCGTCCTTGTGAGCTGTTAGGTTTCTCGGGTCTGTTTGTGGGAAGACTTTGTTTTTCTCTAATGGATGCTAATTAATTCCGATTCCATTGTCCTTTGAAAACTCCCCGAATCCTGTTTATCGCTAAGATTTAAACTGGCTGTAATCAGCAGATTGATTGGTGAAAAGAATATCGGGTAGCAAGATTAGTACAACATAATGAGCCAACATATTGCTGCTACCGCCATGAATGATGACAATGTGCCGGGAATATATTAGAGGGAGCAGAGGCTTCCATGATTTTGGACCGTGCTAGACCAGGCACCATCTCCAAAAAGACCCATTGGATAGGAAGATGAGGGAAACTGGAGGTAGACTAAGGAATTTGGCTATTGGCTTTTATCTTTACCTGCAGATCTAGTGGCCAGAATGAATTATTATTATATAGTGGTGGCCAGAATGAATTATTATTATATAGTGAAGAAGCTCTGGGATGTACAACCAGCAGAAGGACAGTGTAAGTGTCAGTGTAAGGCTTTGCACCATTATTCATGGAGATTTAGAGGTAATTAACCTGACTTCACTCAGCTGAGTTTTCTGGAAGGAAATAAAAAGGATAACTTCAGAAGGAGAGTTTATGATTATTTTTTTATTATTTTTTTCTCCTTAAATTGCATATTCACCATAGAAAGTATTTGCACATTAAAGATAGGCATAAAACATTAACTTAGGCAAATAAGCCTTATACGTGGGGGAAAAAATTAAAGTAAATTCAGCCTACCAAGTCCAATTTGAATTTATTTTCATATTTTAACGTGGTTTAATGGTCACGATCAATAGTTAAATTTTTGTGGCTTTTAGCTGGCTCCGTGCTTACAGGTAGAACAAACTGGATTCTTCCAGAGATCAGCACTTCTCTCCACTCAGGTGTGTAGTGTGAAACAGATTCTGAGCAGGACAGAGCCGGGGGGGCTTCGAGCCAGCCCTGTGGGGGTAAAGCTGAGAGAGGCTTCTTCATTCAGAAGCCACCACCTGCCTGCGTTTCCCCACAGTCCTGCCTCCAGCATCCGGGCTACAAGGTTAGTAGTAGCCACGGGATAGTGCAGGGAGCCTTTTGGGAGCTGTTCTCCACCACCCTGCAGTAATAATAGTAATAATAATACAAAATAGAAAATGGCATCTTGTTGCAGCTGGTAAAGCAACCCATCCATGCGGTGTGTTCTTCCCTCTCGCTCTGCAGTATTTTGTTCAGTCCTGTCTTTGGCAGGTGCTTCTGGTCACAGTCCCTTGCCTGGATCTTTTGAAAGCTGCCTTGTGGGGATGCTGTTTCTTCAGCAAAGGGAGAAGAAGGTGGGAAGGGCAACGTCAACAGAAGACATGGGGCTGGTGCTCTTTCTAAGTGCAGCAAGCAAAAGCAGGGTCTGGGCAAAAGAAGAGGGAGGAAGCTGGAGATATAGGACAGAAAACAGGGGAAAGCACGTAGTTGTCACAATCAGTAAAAAGAACGGGGCGAGGACATTTGTGTAGGGGGATGTGGCACTGTTTATTGACTTCAGTGAAAGTAAAGTAATACAGGATCTGAAAGTGATTTTTGGGGGAACATATTGATGGTGAGGGAGTAGATAATTGATGCTGGAAGAAGGAAATTTGCATATACAGCCATAGCATGCAAAAATAAAACGTGTTCACTAGCAACGGCAGACAGACATTTTGAATATGCAAATCTGAGTTTGCATATACATGTGCAAGTGTTATGTATGCAATAAATCTCAGCGTAAATTTTGCAGGTTCATTTTGTGTCTCTGTTAACACAAAACGGTGCTGAGCAGAGCTTGACTGGGAAGAGAGCAGTGAGGGGGATCTGCATGGTACTGAAACCAGGGAGCATTCTGTAATTATGTTAAAGCCCCGCATTACAAGCAGGAAATACAAAGTTATGATTACTATTAAAAGAGACCCGGGCATGGTAATTTATGGAAATTAGCAGTTTAAGGCATCTAAAAAACTGTGCTATGCACTGACATAAAGTTCTGCTATGAAATTATGATTAAGGCATTTTCCTGTTTGTGGCCCCAAATTAGTTTAATTTTTAAAGATGCTTTTTCTCTGCATGATGCCACTTCAGTGAAGGTTGAGAGACGTTCAGTCTGCATTTATAACTTTACAGGAGTGGCAGAAACCAGCACTGCTGGACTGGAGAACTTCTCTGCCTTTTTCTTAATGGGTTATTTAGCTCCTGATTTGAGGGCTGAGCGTTTTCTGGTACTGTGAGATAAAGATAGGTTTTCTTTTTTCTTAGCCATTTGTATTTCACTGTTTTATCCACGTTTAGACGTAGAATACTCAGTGCAATAGGTTTAGGTGTATGGATAAGGAAATCCAGAAGTGAGGACAAAATGATTGAAACTGAACCATGTGTTTCTTTTCTCCCTTCATTCGCTTAGAAAATACAACTTTTCAGCTGAAATACTTAGTTTTCTGTTGGGAAAACCCTTAATCCCCTAGACAGATTTTAGTGTTTTCTTTTTTTTTTGAAGTGAAAAGCAGTTTCCCCTGCAGCCCTAACATTGAAGTTATTAGTGCCGAAGGCCACAAGGTGCATGTTAAGTGCTCTGCAACTTTCACTGCCAGTTCTTCCAGGAAATACAACAGAAGTACTCCTTTTTTTTCTATTTTTAAACATTAAAAGGGAAACATAGACACATTTTGCTCTTATTTCTGTCTTTGTGACAAAGTTGTCATGATTTCAACTGGCAAAATGACTTATTCTGCATTAGCAGCAATAAAAACACAGCACTTGAACATCCCTGCACAAGGTAATATTGGAAACAGCTGAAAAGAAACCTGAAATCTTGCTTGTAGGAAGGCTTAAAAATAGAAGATCATTTATCATGCTATAAATAGGGAAATTTTCGTGTTAGAATAAGTAATAGAGAATGAATAAGTATAAAAAATTAGATGTATCTTCTTAATATTAATTTATGTTTTAAATGGGCGCTTAAAATCCAGAGTTGGATGTATAACTGCACCTAACAAAGGCATAATTCTCATTCATCATCAGGGGAACTTCGGTCCGAAGCTGTTGGGGAGCGTGTGTACACGTTTGGGTACGTGCTGCACGCCAGGTGGGAGGGCTGGCTTTCATTTCCCAGCCCCAAAGGGCCGCTTTCAGCGCTTGGATCCCGGCTGCAGCTCCCTGCCAACTGGTGGCAGGAGCTCACGGTGCTGCTCGGGGGCACGGGCACTTCTCTCCCCTTCCCTCTGGCTCTGGTGGTGTTCAGCCTCTTTGGGAGCCAGACCTGGGAAGCACTTTAGATGAAACCCGCTCCAAAAAACGGCAGGTCCTTTCCAGCTATGTTTGTTTCCTGCTTTGGCTGATGGCACGCTCGCTAGGACGTTTGTGCTGGCAGAAGGGAGAGGCACAGAGCTGCCTTCCTGGCAGCAGGCTGGAGAACTGGGCCGCCACTGTCAGCAGCGAGCTTGCTGCTGGGCAGAAGCAGCCCTAGGTATGGCAAAGGAGAGCCTTAATGCTGTGCAAGCTGACCGTGAGGTGCCAGAATTTCAATTTCTAACCATCGCTGCAGGAGGCGCTTCTGCCCTCCTCTTTCCTCTTCTCTCCTCTGCCCTTGCCATACTCTCCTCTGCTATCTCAAAGAGCCCCCTCGACCTACAGAAGGGGAACCCCACTGACAACAAGGTCTGGGGGAGTTTGTGTTGCTTTGCTTCGGGCCCTTTGGCACAAGCGTGGTGTAAGAGCAGGGGAAGGTGGGCTGGGCACTGCCCGGTTCATGGGGTTAAACATTACTCCCACAGTCCTAGCTATGGGGGTAATAGGAGTTGTGAGAGAGGGTACTCATTAAATGGAACAGGAGGAGGATGTTAAAGTCGGAATCCAGCAGCAGGATGCAGCAGGGATTTCCCGAGGATGTTGACGCTAAGCCTCCTGTGGAAATTCAGCGGAGCTCCAGCATCTACTTCCCACAGGCTCTTTGGAAAAGCCAAGATTAAATTCTTTGCTCTTTTACTATAATTACTAAAAGCTTAATAAAACATTATGTGTTTCAGATGAAACTCTGGCCCTGCTAAAAACAAAATTGGGAGTTTAACTTCTCCGAGGCCAACATTTACCATGCCGACATTAATGGATCCATTGAATATATGAGATGGTGTGAGGCTAGTGTGTACTTAGAAGAAACCTCCACAAGTTTCATTAGAGCAAACCGAATATGTTTAGCACTCTCATGAAATAAGAATAACACTTTTGAAATAACAAGTGCAGGATGTCAATTGATTTAATGGACGATAAGAGGTGACGCTTGCAATTGGGAGACTTTAGAAATCCAATTATTTCTATTAATACGCCTGCATTAAAGAGCCATATTTCAGTGCTGTCCCATGCCTCGCTTGTCTTGCTGCCTGTTATCAAACTCAAGCCTCTAAAATCTCCTGTTTGCATTTTAATTGGCTTGGGGAATAAGCAGGAAGAGAATAATGGAAATAAGTGGCAAAATTAAAGTAATGCCTTTGAAAATCTGGAAGCATATAAGAGGCATGTAACCAACTCTTTCCTGCTAATGTAGGCCCCTGTTCCTGATACGCTTGTGGCTGAGCCATCTGAATCCTTTTTGTCTCGTCATTTGAAGGAGGGGACAGGAGGCTTTTTAATTCCAAGCACGCTGCGGGCACGTTTCATTTGTAGTATCACGGTCGGAGCCTGGCATCATGTTCACTGAGCGCTGCCGGTGTTTCACACCACCAAGCCAGAGTGGAGGACTGAAGGCGCATCGACACAGAGCAAGGGAGGCTGCAGCAGAGGAAGGGCTGCGGGCCGAGCCCAGCACAGCCATCCCTAAGCAGATTTCAGCACTGCTGAGGATTAAACCCTCCAGGGTTGTGTGGCTCAAGCCTCCGCAGCTCTTTGTGCTCCCGCGTAAGAAAATGCAGTAGTTGTCAGCCTTTCACCCCAGGTCTTAGGGAATAGCTGGTGGTGTAGGGATCAAGTTCTCCCTGCTGATGAGGTGTGCAGAAATGGGTGTTTTCTTTCCTCTTTTCCCTTTCATCTACCACATACCCTCACTGCACATAGGAGTCATAGGAGTGAATCCTGCATCCCTGCCTGTTGAATCCCATCGTAGACTTCGCCGAATCTCCTGAGACGCGGCAAGCCCAACCTCAGCAATGCTGAGCTTGGTTTGGTTTCTTTACTGAAATCAGCATTGTGACCTTGGACCTTCACAGGGGGGTCACATCTAGAAGTGTTGCCGTAACCAGCAGTGCACCAAGCGAGGGGCTGAGCAGCCCCGGGAGCTGTGGGTAGCTGCAGAAGGCACGGGTGCATTGCCCCTGAGGGTGCAGCACGTAAAACGTCCCATGTGCTCCTTGCAAAGCCCCACGCAAGTCACCATAACCAATTAAAACCAACCTTTGAACATGAAGTTAATGCTGTCTGGGCTGCAGCCTCCTCTCAGAAGTCCCAGGCACTCTGAATGGGTTAGTCGCTTGGCACCGACCCTCAGCAGCCTTCCAGCAGTGTGGGTATGAATGGTTATTGTTTTATTCAGAAGTTACCGCTCATGCGGCCTACTGTATGACTAGGCTAAATTATTAATTTAGGAGATCCTAATGGAAAGAGGGGAAGGGAATATTATTCAAAGAACTCATTTGGAAACCAAAATGCCATTAGGGCGTGTAGGTTTCCAATTTGGACTGAGCAAAGAATAATACATCAGCTCTTGCTTTTAATTCCCTGTCATATTCTGTTCTTAAAGCATGAGTGGGATGCTCTCCAACTGCAGGTGTAGGGGATAGATTTATTTTATGCTGAAAATAATGAGCTTGTATGTGTTTGTGTGTTGGGTTGAACGTGAGGCTTTTACATCGGTTTTAGACAACTGGACAAACGTACAAGTACAAAACACTTTTGTAGGATGTCGCAGATGGGGGGGTGGGAACAACGGGGCGAAGTCATGGTTGTGCTTAGGAATAAGGCAGTAGCCTGGCTTTTTGTGAAGAGGCATCCTGATTGATTTGCATTGTTTTGATACACACCTTTATGCTCTGCTTCAAAAAAAGCCCAGCCATCCCACTTCTTAAATAGAGTTCAGGATGACTTTGGAGTATTGCTGTTAAAGTGAGTGCCAAAGGAAGAATCTGCTTCATGTTATTTATTCTTACGGTGCTGCATTAATATTGGAGAGCAATAATGCTTGAAATCGTCTAAACAATTTTCTGTTTAGCACTTTAATCTATCAGGAAGAAACTGTCTATCTTAAATGAGCATAAAAATCTGTAATGTATTTTCCAAAGGGAGCCCAAATCTGAATTTTATATAAATAGCTTTAAAAGTTTAAGTACACATCAGAAGATACATTTCAGAATATCATGGTTTGGGCCTAAGAAGCATTGTTTAATGTTACTGTAATCGAAATTATGGTAATCGAAATTCAGCAACAAGCTCTGGTACGTTGTGTTTTATTTAGCTGATACATACAGAGAGAGATGAATTGGGTTTGAATTGCTTTTAAATTTGACATGGACGTAATTTTGTCCTTTCTTGATAAGAACCTCAAGCTGTTGTCTTTTTATTTTGGGCCACTCTACAGTTTTCTTAGTTTTCCTCTTTTGCAATAGATAGCAAAACAGAGGAAAAGGAGTTAAAAGGCCTGAAAAAGGGGACCAACAGCAAAGAAGGAAGGAACAATCCCTTATCAGTAGCCGAATAGTGACTGCAAAGGGAGACCTTTCAGATGCTTTCTTTTCTGTTAGCCTTAGTCTTTAATGTATGTCTGTGCCCAGCCAAGCTTAAATACGCTCTAAGCTCGCCCAGTGTTGGAGAGGGCTCAGGTCAGAGCACCAGGGCTCTTTGTAGCTTGGAGTTATTCCTTGGCTCTATTAATAGCACCCAGCAAAGGCTTCTGAGCAGGTTCCCTCCCTGTTGTCCTTATTCAAGGAGATAAGATGGAGGTTACCTGACTAAGAGCAGGGCATTAAAAGGTCCCGTATATATGAAAAGGAGGAAGCAGGGGAAATCCCTCAAAAACCCACTTATCTTGTGTGTCGTGGCAGATCTAGGATCTGACATTGAGCATCCTTGTGTTCTGCCCCGTGCTAAGCAATAGGGGGTTATCCTGGCCTACTTGTTCCTCCCAAACCCCTGGAAGCAAAATAAAAAGATTGCTACCTTTTGTGAAAAGCCAGCCCGCTCTCTCCAGGAGCATGGATCCACCAGCAATCACTGTAAGTCGCTATTAGATTGATTCAGCACCGTGCTGGGCTCTTCTCTTCCTTTCCACCAATTACAGAGGCTGGCAGAAAAAAGGAGAAGAAGTAAGCTGCAGTAAATGGGAAAGTGAGGAAAATATTGGCATTTCCAAAGATTTAGGACACAGTCACAGTAAATCCAACAACTTAATAGGAACCTGACCTTAATATAAGAAAAATACCAGAAACAGTCTCCAAAGGCAAATAATTTGTGTGGGTTTTCATTTATGACAGCAAAGCTGGCTCTTTGTGTAATTCATCCTGAGATATCAGTGAATCTTAATCTGTGGAATATGATACAAGCGTGCTTTTCAAGTGCTCTGTTAACCACTTCACTGTATTTAAGCCGGAATGTATTTTGAAACCTCACAATATTCTTTCATAACTGTAATTTTATATGCTGCAAGTGTGTACCTTAATAGCAAGGAAAGTGGAAAATCATCTCAAAAACTGTGAATAAGACTTTGCATCCGCAAGTTTATATAACACACCTGAGTGGAAATCTGTCTTCAGGCCTTTATTGATACAGATAGATTTTGTTCGGCAAGCAGGCTTCTCGTTTCCACAACCAGCTGTTATTAGAGCTCTCTGTACTGAGGACAGCTTTTATTCATGTTTCGAAATTTTTCTTCTTTGCTAGCACTTTCATATGTTAGACACCGTAGAGACATTGTCCATTACAGGAAGCACCAGGAACAGAAGCCCCCGGCTAGCAGAGGTTCATACTGTGCAAGTGACTCCAGTTTTGGTGTCTTTCCACTGTTTAAACCACAATCATTCTCCCTAAATTCTGACTTAACGCTGGTACTTCACAGCACTGCATCTTCCCGGAGCAGAGTACTCTTACTATGGTGGGACGTGTCCTGCAAAGGGCCATTTCTCCAAATGACCTCTCTCTACCTGAACCTGAGATGTCCTCCTGGCAATGACACATCCCATATGCAGGGCAAAGCATAAGCTCTGGTGGGTTTTGGAAGCTTCTGAGGTGAGGGAGAGAAGTCTTGCTGCGAGGATTGCAAAGATCAGCTTGCAGTAATTAAAGCGTCCAGCTGCAGCATCATTGCAGTGGTCAAGGGACTGGTTCTATCAACCGAATGGTACACGTCGGTCTGTGCAGTGATTAATAACTATAAGCTTACTGCAAAATCCTTGGAGTTTTTTGTTTGTTTGTTTGTTTTTCCATTTCATCTGCTCAGGAAGGTATTAGAGTCTCACTGGAATAGCTTTTGGGATAGTGCCTGAGGTTTTGGTGCATCTTGTTTTCTGTTCATCCCTTCTAGGAGGTGACTCAGCACTACAGAACCAATTCCAGAGAAAGTTTGCCCTTTTTCCTCATGATCTAAAGTTGCATGCCCACCTCTTTCTACCTCTCTTTCAATGGTAGAATTTGTTTATATACATATCTTTGCTTTGGAAAGGCAATTTTGCCAGCCTTTTTCCCCATAAGCTCTTCTGCTTTAATAGCAGAGAATGTCCAGATTTTTTCACATGCAAGTGCATAGACATCACCTTCAAGGACACAGGAAGATTTCTCATAGAATAATAGAATGGCTTGGGCTGGAAGGGACCTCAAAGCTCATCTAGGTCCAATCCCTTTGCCTGTTGTCTCATCCTCCCACCGTGCACCACCTCACTGGCCAGTGCTCCAGCCCCTGGCCACTGACCTCGTTGCAGGTTGTCAACATCTTTCTCTTGTTGGGGGCCCCAAACAGTGCCTCAATACGGTCAAACGAGCACTTAGGCAAAGCTGGATTGACTTGCTGGGCTCCTGTTAATGCAGCCCTGGATGCTGTGAGAGTTCTTTGCTGCCTCTGGGAAGAACTCGGGTAGCTGTGAAGGCTTTCTGTCTCCATTCCTAGCAAGGGTTTTGCTTTCCTAAGGGGTTCCCAAAGTACTCAGAGAGTATTTCAAGAGGAAGGTTGGACCGATAGCTTCCTGAGACCCCTTCCAACTTGAATTATTCTGAGTCTGTGGGGCTGTAGGATTGTTCCAAAAATCACAGTGACTGGTAGCGGTAATAACCTTTATTTCATCTACTCGATGTTTGAAGTTTACTGTTGAAAATAAAGCTCTGCATGTGATATACTTATTTTTTTAGGAGAAAACAGTTATCCAAAATATCAAAATATGTATCAAAGTACCAAAAAGCCAAGTATTAAAAAGTCAAAATATGGAAAGCACTAAAATATTAAAATTTTATTGACCAAATGGCACATTACATTTTACTACTTAAGCATTCCGTTTTTTATTCCAAATATCAGCTTTTAATTCCTACGTTCATTGCTTCTTATGTATTTGTTGTTTTTTTTTTTTTCTTTTCCCTATATGTAAAGTACATAATAAAAAGAAAAGCAGGATACAGGCTTTGACTTTTTTTCCTGAAATTCCTTATGGAGCCAGATGAACAATTATTCTGGGTACTTTTTTATTCCCTTGCAGGTAATAGAAATCCTGCCTGAAACATCTAAATGTTTAAAAAGACATGAGCATTTGAATTCCTATAGTATATATACTATACCGTGCTGTAATTTCAAACCTTAGTGGCTTTCCTCCTGAGCTGATCACTTTTTTAGAATATTGTGCACATTTCTACTGCAGTTTTATCCTTCTAACTGGGAGCAAACGGGATAACCTTTCTTCCTGTTCTGTCTAAAGCATCTTTTAAAATGCAGAATTGTGGTTTTATTATTTATTGCTGTGGTTTGGGTAATTTAGGACAGCTTTACTGGTTAATATGGTGAATTTGGTTTATTTTTGTAGGAAGTGGGGGGGTTCCTTTTAAACATGCACTTGTTTCCACTCGCAAAAGCACTTGCCAAATGGGGCGTGTTATTCATTGGCCTCTGTTCAGGGACGGGGTGAGGGCATGGCAGCAGTGCTCAGCAAGGGCAAGATCTATCTGCTGAGGCCAGAAGGAGCCGCTGCAGAAACAGAGAAATACTAAGACATGTTAACGCTGGGAAAGAGATCTCGAAGTACCAGGAGACGCATCATCCTGTGCCCAGGCTGCGATCATCTGACTGGATTAAGGCAGCCAGGCACTAGACTTTTTCCCAGTAGCTCTTGGCAAAAACATCTGAAAAGTACAAGTGGTGCACCTCCGCTTCCCGTGACCTTCTCAGCATTTAAGTACACGCTGCCACGAGATTGCATCTTTTTTTAGGACTGAGTTTCTCTTGCTTCCAGACAACAGATTCTGTTATGCCTTTATTTAGTAAGAGTGACAAGTGCCCTGCAGTCAGTCTCGTAGGCTGCTGCATATAAGCTTACACATGCAGTCATTAGGTCACCTCTCAGCCTTCTTTTCATAAGCAAGAATTACATTTCTTGAACCTGAGTGCTTTTTCATCTGCCCAACTCCTGGGCCATGTTGGAGCCCTTCTTAAACCCTCCTGACTTCCCCTTGCTCTGGACATTGCCACGTGAGGCTTAGGAAAGCCAACACATCCCGGGCCTGCTGTCTGCAGAGGGGCAAACACTGAGGGAGGCTGCTGTTCCTGGAATAACTGATCCCTCCGTACTTCTCTTCTGTGTGAGTTTTACAGTTAAAATCAAGCTGTAATTACTGCGGATGGGATTTTCCACGGTGGTTTTGTGACATGGATTCTCAGTGTGCTTTCCCTTTGGTTTGAATTCTAATCCTGACTTTTGTGAAGGTATCAAAGAACTGAATTCAGTCGTTGACTCCCACGGGGCTCCGTGGTTGTTGTCTGTGTTGCAGAGCCAAGGAACTTGGAGCTGAGCTGTGACAGTCCTTTTTGTGGCAGTGGGGACCAACTATGGCAGGTGAGATCCCAGCTGGTACATGCACAGTTCAGGAGCTGGTACTTGACCTGGAGGACTTGCAGACACCTCTGCAGAGATACTAGGTACACGCTTACCTTTCGAGGTGTAAGCTGCATCATCGAAGTAGGCAATTCAGTGATGATGGGCAGAGGAATGGGTACAGGTGGCTTGTCCAAGGCTGTATGACAACAACTTGGACAGAGCTAGCAAACAAGCTGGGTGTCACAAGCTGTTGGGGGACCTCATCTTTCCCTTTTTTTGGTTCAAGATAACTTTTTCAGGCCAGAAAGGAAAAAGGCACATTTTGGGATAAATCTTAGTTGCTGACTCTCTCCTTTTTTTGCACCGTATTCCACAGTGCCCTATTTTTAGAAGTAATGCATAGTGCCTGCACACATTACAGCAGCTGGGCTCTCCAAGCCTTCATGGAATAACTCTTTATAGGTTGCTCAAACTCAGCAAGCAGAGTGAAATGTTTCCCTGCATTAAGCTTTCTGCAGCTCTTTTCTACAACAATAGGACAGGTAATTGTAATGTAAATTATTCCAGTCTGCATCATAACCCTCTGCAGCACAGAAAAATGTTTCCAGCGATTCTCATATTAGATACTGATTTGACTTTATCACAGAAAGGTATCTTCTTGCTTTTTTGAGAGCTTAAGAAGCAGGAAGTGCATGAATGAGCGACTGTACTCAGGCTTTTTACCATCAGAAAGCCTGAGATGATAGCTGTGAGGGTCAGGACAGGAATGGCCCACACGCATCTCAAGCACAAGTTCCCCTAGTCGGTAATTGTGTTGCCTGAATGAAATACTTATTCTTTCCTCAAGTATTTGAGGTGCAAACTCGCTCCTGTAAGTGAATTTCTAAAGAAAGTTGCTTAACTACTGCTGAAAAAAAAAAAAAAAAAAGAGTGCTACAAAGTGCGGTGGTAGTTCCAGCGTTTCTCAGCTCTGAGAACAAAGATGTGTCACAAACAGTTGTGGTGAAGTTGATCTTGCCTCGAGATGGCAGAAGGAGTAATGACCTCTTAAGCATCCCTCCAGCCCTGCTTTCTGAGATCCTGAAATGCCTGCTAGGTTTGCGGGAGCTGTAGGAATGGCATCTTGAGGAGCTGAACCACAGCAGCTCCCAGACCTCTGGCTAGAAGGCTGCTGCACCAGATTAACGCTGCCTGGCCCCAAACCCATTCTGCATCTCAGGGAAGCCCGTAAGTCATTACAACAGATGGAGTGTGCTGTATTTGCTTCCTTGCTGTTGAAGAAATGGCAAATGAGGCCACTGTAATGAAGAGTTCTTGTTCGGGAAATCTTCCCCAAAGTGGCACCAGAAGCAAAGTGCTCAGGGTGGCAGCGTGACTGCCCTGCAGGGTGCTGCTGCTCTCCTGGGAGCAGGAGGGTGAGGCCAGCCCACCAGCCCCTAAAAGCTGGGAGCTAGAGGGGTGCTGCCGAACGAACACACCTGTGCCTTACACTTGGTGTGTGCAGGTTTTGATGGGGTCTGCAGTTCTCTCCAAGCCTATATGCAGCTTTCTACTTTTACTCCTTGCTGCTGCGGCTTTCTTTTTTTTTTTTTTTTTCTTCTTTCAGCAATAGGTGAACTTGATTATTGCGTGGTGTCACAGCCGGGGGGAATGCTGTGCCAAACAGCACCTCCGCTGCAGGAGGAGAGTCCTTGAGACTGTCAGCCCCATTAAAATCTGGAGACCGTGCAAGAGCATAACCTGTCAGGCTGCCTTTCCTTTCAGCCCCATTGTAATTGCTGTACAGGGCACAGAAAATGTGGTGTACTAAAAAGCTAATATTTTGACAGTGTAAGAGATCGATGGAGTAAAGGCATTACTCAGCATTTTGAAGATTTACCTTGTTTAAATGCTGCCTCGCTCTCTAAGGCTTGTGATTTATGAAAGCAGAGCTTAGAGTATTTTAGTTTAATTCTAGGGGATATCCACTCATAAGTAGGGAAATAAAACAGGTCAGGACAATTTTAATAATTCTGTCTCCCAACAGTGATTGCTCTTTGACCAAGTGCAAATAAAGCAAAAAGACTTGCTAATAAATTGAGAGGAGAGAAAAACTAAATTATAATTTATTATTAAGCATTATTCCACGTCTTTCATTTTGATTATAAATGCCAGTAGTGGACAAGGCTTAAACATGAAATCTAAGCTTTCCTTAAGAGTTTTTAATAGACTAAAACTAGACCACTTAACATTCATGATTACATCACCAAAATATAGAGTTTAAACACTCAGCATCTGAAATCTTTGTTGAAACCCTCTGCACTTGAGTAGATTGCTTTCCTAGTCATACAATAAAACTACTGTTGGATTCCGGTCACTAACCCGTCAGTGAACCTGTGGAGTTGGAAATGTCTGCGGGGCTGTCGTGTAACATTTCCTGGTGACACGGGATAACCCTCTCCGCTGACCAGAATGTAGAGCAGTCAGGAAGAGCGGCGTATACCGAGTGAGTACTCTGCAAAGCCAGGTGAAAAACCCACTCTTTCACACCACCCTGTCCCAAAGCAAGACCCGGTATTGCTGCATTTGTGTGTGGCAGAACATAGAGTCAGAAGAAAAATGGTCATTTTTAAAACCATGTTAATATGTAATTATTTGACATCATGTCGGATCATAAACACAGCCATTTCTTGTAATGCACGCTTGGATTTTATGTAGGCTTTAAAAAGCCTTCACTCAAAATGATGTGGGAGATCAGATGAACTCAGAACAAAACAGAAAAATTCCACCTTATTTTACAGTTTGCTGGGAGATTGCAGGCATCTCCAATGAGGTCTAGCCACCATGCCATTAGAAGTGAAATGGTGGAGCACAGCAGGACGGGATAGGGACCACATTCCCTTTTTGCCTCTGACTGTCTTCATCTCTGAGATCTCTAAGTTCAGATCAAGGCTTGGCAGAAGAAACGAAGCTCCATCTGTTTTACTGAGCTGCTTTGGCCATTAGGAACAGAGAATGTAGAAGTAAAAGGCAGCTCTCCTGGGTGAGCATGTTTACTTCTCTGTAATTGCAAGCAAACATGTCAGATAATCCTTTTTTATAAAATTGGCCTTAATAATTATTAGCTTTTAAAAGACAGTTTCAGAACATTTCTCTCCAGACAGTTAGAAACTTCATTCAGAGTCCCAGCCCCAAGGTAAGCATACCCTTTCTTCTCCTATGTATATTGGCCCTTCTCTCCTTGCTGGTATTTAATCTGCAGCAGAATTTGACTGAGCAGTCAGACCCTCTGTCAGCCTTTGCCTTGTGGGGATCGATAACTATGGCCTTATAATGCCTTCTCAGAAGATCAGCCCTTAGTTCCCTGAAGCGCCTTTCCTACATCTTTCCCAGGTTGAAAGTGTCTTTTCTGAATGCCTGGATCTAGAATTTGTGTGGGGCATTACAAGTGAGTTTTAATCCATGCAGCACGGTCTCTTTTGCCCATCTTCTGCCTCTATGTGATAGCAGAAGGTGGCATCACACTGGTGTGTATGGCTCTACCACCCTGAGAGAGCATCATCTTCCTGTGAGCAGCCACCATACCTCCTGTGGTCTCAGTTTATAGCCTAAAGTCACACTAATCTCCAAGGCAAGACCATGCACTTCCTACCATCATAATTCATTCCTTTTTTATTTCCAGTCCTTAACACCACCCAGCTGCAATTGCAGCCCTCATCAGTATGGTCACTGCCACCCAACTTTGTGCCATTAATGTTTAATTAGCTTGACTCTTGTTTGTTGTGCCAAGATAACTGATGAAAATGCTAAATGAAATGAGTTGTGGACCAGTCCTGGAGGTTTAGCATTAATAACTTCCTTTTCATTTGGTAGTTTCTCTGGGACCACATCTTATTTTGTCCCCTTCGGCAAGATTTTAAAGCACGCTTTGTTGCTAATTCCAGTATTTTTAAGATTACTGATTTTTCCATCTAGCAGTTCATCTCGCACTTTGCATCCAGATAAAGTTTATTTACTTTTTTTTCAGTTAAAAAAAAAAAAAATCTGTTGTCTTTTCTAAAAAGGGCTGAGTCTCGTTTGTCGTGGTGGTAAACCCACTCCATATGCTGTTCAGCTTTCTATTTTCACATTCTTATTTTTTTCCTTTCTGGGCTTTTTTGAATAGATACAACGTGTGATGTCAGGCTGATTCGCTGGTCTTCTTTCTACATCTTAGGTAATGGCAAGTAGGGGGGTGAAAGTATTTCTAAGGCCTGCGCTTGGTTTTTTGGTTGGTTTTGGTTTTAGCTCTAACACAAAATATTTTGTTCGCTGTTGTTCCCACAGCAGCATGGCAAAGCCCCTCATTACCTGATAGCCCTGACCTTATGACAAACTATTTGTCTCCAAATACGCTTTTGAAAGTTAACCTGCTTGTGTCACTTGCTTAATTGCGGTTTCCTTAAGGTATATCAAAGCTCTTTATGTTAAACCATCAATTTTTAATATAACCTTTACACAGAAGCTACCAGGAATTATTTTGGTGGTACATCTGTATGGGAAAACAAGGATGTGTTCACAGTGATAAATGGCAGTGAAGAGGCAGCGACAGGAGCTGGAGTGTTGTGGCCAAGGACTCAGAGGCTGCTGGCATCCTCAGGGCACAGGTTAGGAAATCCAGCTCTAGGGCTACCCATATCTTGGTCTGAGCTTGGCTTGCCTTTCTGGAGTACCCTAAGCCTCTAGGGGAGCACAGAGGGAGCAGTTCTCTCCTTGGTTTCAGATAGATGCAGCAGGTAAAGGAAAAGGATGACTTGGCTTTCTGTTGTTGCTGCTGTTCCATCCCTGCAATGAGATTTGAAAGATGCTCGCTGCAGATTTTGATGACTTTAAGGAGTGAATCATAGTCTCAAGCTCAATGTGGAGCTTTGATTGGGTTTTCTGGATGTTAAGGGTGTTCTTCTGGACAGCAGAGCTGCAATAACAGTCACGATTAAAACTAGACGAAAATTACAGGTTTCCAGCATTAATTAATGCATTTCCATTAGTAACCCTGCTAAAGATGCTGATTAAGAGCCTATAATTGCGTTTAATCATAAAACTTAAAGGAATACCTTTTTGTTTAACTAATGCAAGCTTTATTTTCACAGAGTATGTTGCATATATGTTCTGTACTGTTTGTGTCTGTTCAGCTGACCTTGTCATTTGTTATTCTCGGTGCCAGCTAGTGCTTTTTCTGTTTCAATGAACATTGTTTTTTTAACGCGAAATGCCACTGTGTTTTTTCTTTGGCAAGAGAATGTCAGTGTCTGTAGAGCAGGAGCTGTTCAGAGCACTTGCTGGCAATCAGGGTATTAATCATTACTATGCTTTGCTGCTCACTATAAAATCCTCTCTTTAAAAACATATCTTTATAGTAGGCTTGAGCATGTAGGTTCAAAAGATTCACATTGTGACTCAGAACTTGTATTTCAGGTCAATGAAATCCGCAGAACTAGCTGATATTCATGCACTTAGAAGGCTGACATCTGTCCTCAGTGAGCTAGGTTGTTCCCTTTTTCTTCACAAGACCAAAAAGGCAGCTACTTACTCATTTGTCTTTGCTTTACGCTGAGCTCCTGGAAATGCCAAGCTGTGTACCTCATACCAGTTAGCATGCATCTTCTGTGATGGCTTAGGGCTATACCTTAAACCACCATCTCCAGGGACACCGACAGCCACCAGTAAGTTAATCTGAGCACATCTCCCCTTCCCTGCAGCCTCCCAAAAGCTCAGCAGCTCCCACCAGTAACACATAGCATTTCCTTCCCCTGGGGGAGCTGTCTTTGTCCAAATTCTTTCCCACACGATGTGGAAATAGACTGGGCAGATACTCAGTCTGTATCCATGCGTTTGCACGGAAATACCCCTCAGTAAATCCTATTGGGTGCTAAAGCTTGGAAGCGATTGATAATACTGCTTTAAGTGTTTTGTTTCACTCTTTAGTCTGGTGTCAGACTGAATCAACTGGTGTTTTCAGAAAAAAAAAAACATCAGAAAATCATTAGAAGGTCCTTCTAAGCAATTTAATGTTCAAAACTGTGTGAGTTTAAGAAATTGATTCACTTTTTTGCCTTCACATATCTAATTATGTTTGCCATAGCATGTTACATATGATACTGCTCTATATGATCTGCATGTGATATTTTTGATTACAGTATTTCTATATTATGATTTTGTCTTGTTCATTACCTATTTATGAACTATTCAGGGTAGAGTAACATATCTAGTAGACTTCTCTGCCACCCATCTTTCTCACATCTTTATTCAGGCAGCATCCTTAGTTCCCTTTTAGCACAAAACCTGATAAAAAAAAGTAAATCTTCATTATTTCTCTTGAAAGAATCCTCATTCCTTGGTTTTTCCTTATCTTCGTATGTTGATTAATATTCACATCTTTGCCCAAAGCCTTGTTTTTCAGGTCAGGTAATTCACTTCATGTACTGTTTATGTCCTCTGCAGTTTCTTGGTATAGATGTTTCTCTCATTTGAGAAAACAGATGAAACCATATTACGCTTTCAATATGTGTAAGGTCAAACATTAAAAATTCCTTCTGCCTGCTCACTGGAGATGAGATACTTGGAGCAATTCTTTGTTCTGCTTTATACAATCTTGTAAATCTCTCTGTGAAGGGCACTGTTATAAATCAGTAAATAACCACCAAATTTGCAAAGTATCTACCAGCACAAAAGTTGCAGAACTGAACCGCAGAGGCTCACTTGTGGTTCCCTCCTCATCCCAGAGTTCAGGGAGGCATTTTGTAGTTGACAACTCTACTTTCAGGACAAGAGCTTGCTATTTCTTGACCAGTTCCCTACCTCCTTTCTAGCCAGAAAACTGTCTTGGAAAATGTCAGCCCTGTCAGACGTATTCCCTTTTCATCTGGGAATTGACTGGTCTGGAGAAGAGGCAGGTAGGTGGAGATGCAAACGTGCCTCCTGTCTCTGACGAGACTGGCAAGAGAGGAATCACACTGTACTTAAAAGCAGCTTTCAGTCTGCAAGCACCATGAGACCCTGTGGCGTGATGGAGAGTTTCATCCCATGCCTCCCACTAGCACCAAGGTCATGTACAAACCACAGAGATAGCAAGGAAAAACAGCATGTTTCTAGCTGAGCATTCCTCCTTCATCGTTTTTACAAATGACCATGGTGATAATTTAGAGAAATCTGTTTCAGTTCTCTATGTGTGTTCCTAGGTGCACTTAATATTTTGTTTCTATCCATTTTCACTGCTTCCACATGGCATCCATCAGGCTTTCACATAGGAGCAGCTGTCCTCACCAAGAAAAGGTATAAGTTGAAGTTGCAAAGTCACGTCCTGTGAGTGTTCAAGCTGCTTTTGAACTTGCTTTTAGTTTATGTTAAACTGTTTCTTTAAGGATACTCAGCCTCATCTTACGCTGTTGGTAGTTTCTGTCCATATAAAATGCACAATAATGCCAAGAGGCTTCACTGCTGCATTTTAAAAAATACCCTAAAATCTGTCTTTCGCCAGCAGTCTCCATAACTTGACAGCCTGCTCGCATTTCTCTGACTTTCAAACCCCTTGGATCAGAAGGAGGAATTACCAGTAACGCTGCCTCTCCCTCAGATTGGCAGAAATGATACACCATTGTGCTTCTTGAAATTTGTCCATCTTCAGAAGATTTATACAGGAATTAAGTGGTACATTGACCCTGTGTGTTCATGGAAGCGAATTTCAACCAGCAAGGAATTTCTTCCCTCTGAATAAAGGTTAAAACAGCAGAATTTAACTTGCTGTCCTTGAAAAAAATGAGTGTAATGGTTCTGCCTACACAGTGTCCTACAGCATGACGTGTTCCTTACACCAGGGCAGGCTGGATGTAAAATATCATTGCTCTGCTTTGACAGCGCTTTGTTTCCCTTTGCAGCAGCACTTGATAATCTGACAATGGAGAATCAGGGCCTTTTAATTTTAATGAAAAACTGACCCAAGTTCTTACTCATGGAGTTATTCGTCACGGTAATTTATAGGTCACATCCTACCCACTCAGAAAACTAGGAAGTTTGATAAAGCAGGAAAAACAGACTTTGAATCCTCAAGTAGTTCAGAGAACTTAACGTGATGAATGGGTTTTAATTAATTTAAATATGGTTAGAGGGTCAGATGGAGCATTATTTCGAAGTGGTACCAGAAGAAACAAGAGAGATCTGTGGTCTCTTTATTTGCCATGGCTTCTGACGTGCTAGCATGCAGTAGAGCATACAGAAAGGATCTGGCCATCACAAACCTACTTAAAACACATTTTATTTCAGAATAATTGGTCATTTGCTGTTTCTTGTCTGTTTTGGGTAGTAATTGGTGTAACAACTTCACGCTGGCTTCCATTCAGTAGGTCACCATTAGAATTACATAGTTAGCATGACAGGAAATTGTTTGCCTACATTAGTGATCCACTAGCAAGTTGAAGACATCAACATAACACTTTTTAAAAGGAAATACATTAAAACACACACACACAAAACCTCTAACAGTTGTATCACATAGCTGACTGGCGACCCAGAACCGTGTGTTACATTGCTATGTAAACGAGCGTTCCCTCCAGACATCCTTCTGGGTGTCATTCTGTTGAAACAGAGTGGAGTTTTACACAAATTTCATGTTTCCATCAGCTTTGTAGCACAGATTGCTTACTGTAAGCTGGCATGGCTTTATTTTACAGCTGACCTCAACTGTTCTTTTCAATAGCTGTTACCAAAATGAACTGATTGAGTTCCATTTCTAGTGGCTCCTTGCTCTTCCCAACAACTCCTGAAATCATGATAGGCTCCTGAACAAGCAGTTGGCAAGCTTGAGTGCCATTTTGTGGTTGCTGGAGGTTTCACATCTCTTCCAGCTCCAGCAAAGTCAGTGGCCTTGGAGATTCAGCAAGGTAGATTTTTGCTGTTGACTCTTGATCTGGTCAAGGTGCATAGGAAAGCAGCTAATGCAAGTAGAGCCACTGTGGCTCTACGGGTATAATCTGGAGGACTGCCCTCCTCCATCCTTGGGTGTCTTCTGTGTCGTTAACATAGAAACAGCTTGTGGTGCATCAGTTAATTAGCTTAAAACCTGACAAATAATTACGACTTTTTTTTTTTTTCCTGAACTGTTCTTCACCTTTTTTTCTACTAGTGCATTTCAAATTAAATTCATTTTTATAACATAAATATTTTAATGTGACAAAAAAATCTATTTTGGATACACCTGTGTATCTGAAGACCAAGTAATTTCATTTCTCTTCCCTTTAACACATCTGGTAGCTGCTAGCTGAAGAGGAATAACGCTGTCCCATGAGTGTGAGGAGACAGGAGTGAAGTCATTTAGGGGCTTGAAGGATTTGTTTGTCCAGTTTTTGATGGAAGTTCTACCAGTGGTAGTGGGATGTGGACAGCTATAGGAAATATGAAGAGTGGGAAAGGATTCCTTGAAAATATTAGCTAAAATACCCCAAAGAATCTCTTTCAGTGACACGAAGAAATGAAGCACAAAGGACATTTCAGTAGCTTCCTTTATTAAATGAAAGTAATTTAAGAAAAAATCTCCTGAAATGCCACTATGAGCCATGTTTAATGTATGGATGAAAAAAATGTGCATGAAAGCCAGAACTTTAATTTACTGTTAGTTAACTTCCAAACACAACTAAGTAGGTTTAATTGGCACCATGGCTGAAAGTTTACTTGCAAAAGCGTAACTAATGAGTACAACGGCTAAGATCAGAGGCGGCGTACAGTTTCTCAAATGTTTCATTACAGATCTGCAAAAATGTGATGGGGGATGACTGTGCATCTGATTTCTGGGTTATTCTCTCTGTTCGTAGAAGAATATAATTTACTTATTTAAATTGTAAATACTGAAAGTGATTTGTGCCCAAAGGAAGAAAGTTTGTACGATGAAATAATTTATCACAACTGTTATATTCCTGACTTGTGCTACTAACTTAGGAATATTGCAGTATTTGTCTCTATTTGTAGCAGGAGAAAGATTATTTTATTTGAAAATATGTTTGTTCTGTCTCGTGGCAGACAGCTGCTGGTTTATGTGCTTATGGAATATCACCAAGTCACTGCACAGCCAGTGGTGGGGTTGTCTGGAGGTTTGAACAGCTGCCAGAAAATTGCATCTTTAGCATCAAAAGCCCCTGTTAGATTCTTGATACTGAGCTCTGTCATGATGTTAGGCTGTGGCATCTGCTGTCTGGGGCTGAGGCAATGCTGATGGGGTCTTGGCCCTAGGTTGGAGTGGTCTCTCTGCACCCAAGTCACAGAGATCTTTTTGTTAGGCTTTCTGCTGGTGGCTTCATTGCTTCATCTTATGATGGCATGACTTACTGTTTTTAAATTAGGCAGCGCCATAGCTATACAGTTTTCAGAATATTTACAACCGGGGGAAAGAAATGGTTTCTTTCATCCTTGGCCACTACCCAGCCTACTCAGCACTGGATACCAGGTCTGCAGAGTATTAGGTCTTGTAGATGTCTGTTGTCACTTTTCTATCTAAATCTAGCAGATATTGGAGAAATTTGGGGTTTATTACTGTTGTCATCTAGGGGAAGAAGAAGACATAGTTCCATTTTTGTCTCCCACCCCCAGTGCTATACAGATGGGAGTTTTCAGTTGTGTCAGTGGTTTCATGCTTTTGATGTCAGCATAAAGAGCTACTGCTTGTCCCTGGATTGCTCTAGTACATACTGATTTTTTTCACCTGAAGTCCTTGGATGTCCACGAAAAGCCTGGCAGCATGTTTAAGATACATGTTCTCATGGCCTTTTGGATACATGCTTTGACCCTTCCAGAACTATCCCAAAGGAAAAATGGCAGAAACTTGCAATTCATGTAGAACACGCATTTAATTTAAGACACAATGTACATAATCCATCATGATACCAGCATTAGCCGAGCTCAGGCTTCACAGGAGACAAGAAATACAAAAGTAACTGCACAGTATCTGGATACTGTTAATTACCAAATAGACTCACAGTAACTTTTTGGATTAACCTAACCACTGTTATTTTCTGGTAGGAAACGGAGATTTTTAAAATTACAGAAAATTGCGTAGCATAATCTCTTCAGAAGGAATGCAAAATAAGCAAAATCATGGGAAATGTCAGCCGTGTCCCTGCTTGTGCCCGTGCCAGCCAGGTACCAGCTGTGCATCAGTTTTGTCACTTCAGGGCCTCGGTGTACGTGGTCTCCTGGTGAAGCTACTTCACTTGTACTGGTAAAACAAGCATGTATATGCTGGTTCAGCAGAAATCAGTGACAGTTCAAGGTGCTGGGAAATGCCCCGTGCCTTTCAGCTGGTTTTGTGTCTAAATGACTGAATGCACAGCATGCAGCCTTATCTCTGGGTGCGTGTAAAGGTGCTGATGGAGGACCTGTGAAGACTGGCTGTATTTTCAGGCCGTGGTTGCTTGAAATCTCACAAAGCCTCATCGTGCTGGTTAATCAGATTGTACTGCCTCTCAGAAAACAAAAGCCAAGGTCTAAATGTTTCCATTTCAGCAAAAGAAGCGTCACCAGCAGTGTTTAAGTGGTTACCCATGTGCAAACACTTCTGTTTTGGTCTTTGGGCGGCCGCATCCTGGAGCAGCCCTAAAGCTGCCACGAAATTTCTTTCTGCTGGCAGCCAGGACCGTGCAGGGGTGAGCCCTTTCCTCCTGTCAGAGGGGAATTGTGAAAACCAGCACAAAATTCAAGGGGCATTCAGGCTGTGTTAGTGGCCGTGTGAGCCCCCAGGGAAGGTGATGGGTATTTGGGAGCCTGTGGCACCATCCCATACCTTGGGGTAAGGGCCTCAGTATCTGTCTTGCTATTTTCGGTAGACTTGCCCTTGACTTAAAGGACTTGTGAAGAAAGGGCATCAGAATTTGCCTTCCAATAAGCAGAAAGCATTTCCAAACTCAGGTATCTAGGGCATTATTTTTTTTTTTATTCTGCTTTTAAGCATTTATTTTTAGATGGCATGGCTCCACTTGATAGCAGAGTGTGAATTTAAATGTTGTAAAGCAATATAAATGGCCATTAAGTTAGGAAGCACAGTATGACCTTTTTTGAAATATTATGCCAAACATTGTGTTTGCTTTGTGAGCTAAGTGGAACTTCTGGAAGGCTGCTGCTGATGAAAGGCACTGGCTAGGTCTCTGGGGAGAGAGCACATTATTACAAGATGAATCTGGGGATCTGACAGAAATAACAAAACAAAGCTGTACGACTGGGCAAGATTTTAACGGAAAGAAATTCAGATTGATTGCAGTGATTTTCATATACCTTATTTTTCCAGAACTCACCGAATGCTTTTTTTGACTTGACTTTCCAGCTTGAAAGGTGTGCTATTGAATCCTGAAAGACGCTGGGACTGTGGGAGAGATTTGTGCAAAGCTGTCAAATATTTATGCCCCTTCGTTATTCATATTCTGGTTATTATTACTAAATATTAGAGCAGCAATTAAGAGCCTCATCCAGTGCTGATGTCCCAGCAGTTGCATAAGAAGGGAGCAGGGGAGGCACCTGGGTGGAGGTGAGAGGAGCTGTTCTGGGTTGTTGATCATTGACATTTTTTTATCTGACAGCATTCCCCCCAAACGGCCTGAAGTATCACTTCTGTTTCTTCTGACTAAACCTTGGCTCAACACCAGCAGATCAAGGATCTGGGTTATTTTTTTTTCCCTACAGAAGTGCTTGGACTTTCTCATTACTTTGTAAGGGGTAACACCACAAAAAAAACAAGCTGGGATAAGTAATCAGCCATGACTGCTACTTTATTTAAAACAGAAAGGAAGCATGCAAAGCAGAACTGCCATCTAATTCCAGTCACTTAGTTTGCAGGTCCTTTCTCTGTCTCCTCTTAATTTATGTTACTCCTGAGACACAGTTCTGCTCTTCAAGGGGAGCAGGGCACCCCAACACTGGCTGCAAGTTCAGCACCTTTATGCATGCTGCAGACAAGTAAGTAGTTTGCAGATCACCACAAAACTGGCTTTGAATCCTGGCTTTGTGTTTGTTGTGTCACGGATAAATGAAGCAGTTTATGTACTTCCATTGTGGGCAATTGGAGCAAACCTAAATAAGATTTATGAGCACAGGGCAAGTGTTTGTCAGTTGCTCCAAAAAGCTGTGTGAGGTGCCATCCTGGAACAGGTAAATCAAGGATATAACCATTTCAGTCTGCAGGAGTATGTGGTTTAAGCCATTGGTTCTCAGCTGGAGAGATGCATCTCCCTCGGGAGGCATCCCTGCTCTAAAGGTTAGGCACATACTGTATTGCAGAAAAACTGCTGAATGAACAAATTCAATGTTCAATTTGAAGACCTTTTATAACACCTTTTTCCTCGCCATTTCATAGAAGGTGGAAAACCTTATATTTTTCAAGTACGTCTGGAATCAAAATTAGCTTTTCCCCTTCAGTTGGCTCAGCATTGTCATGTGTCTCGGTAAGCTTTTCAGTTCATGCATACATAATTCCTTCACTACAAATACAACATAGTCTTATTTGCATTTGTTCTTGTTGCATGAAGCTTACAGACCAGAGGAAGGATTTTAAATCTTCCTTTTATTATTGTTTTCCAAAATAATCTTTTTGCCCTACGTGGGTTCGAAGGAAGTTGAAATTTCAAGTTGAAATAAGTTCAAAGGCTTACCTTTGTATAACATTGCTTAAATGCTTCAAAATACAGTGTTTTGAATGAAATCTTGAAAGAGGATAATTGCATATCTATTGCATAAGACTATTGCCTCTTCTGCTGAATTTTTTTAGAAAGGTGATAATTTTTCTGTCTGAATTCGGAGACAAAGCTGGTTAAGCTTTGCCAGACAACTAGACAGCTAACAAGCTTTTCACATGAGCAGGCAGTCCTAGCATCAGGTAACCCTGTTGCATTACACAGTCAGTCATCTCTGTGTTCATGTGGCAATATCAGCTTGTGCGAACGTTCGTCCCACGTGCGAGATGAGAGATAACAAATAACTTCTGTAAAGCTTCCCAATCACAAGAGGCTTCCTTAAAATTTAAGAAAGGGGTTACAGAAATGGGGTGTTCTCTTAAAATATATATATATATCTAATATTAATAAAAAAGTTTAGCACCTTTTCCAATACCCTTAGCCTATTAACTCTTTGTGCAAAGTGGGATGGAGAGAGGCCAGCTCCTCTCACAATCTATGATTCTGCCAAAGTTTACATACTCCCCTCGCTGTTCCTAAATAAATCCCCCTCCCAGTGGTGTGTGTTCTCTGTTAGCTTCTTCCTGAAGCTCTCCCTGCCTGTGTGGTGCCTCTCCTCCCGTGCTGCCCTTTGCAGGCTGATGCTGGTTTTGGCGCAGCTTTAGCTCTAGAACAAATCCTCGCTAAGCGATGATTTCTGAAGCGCAATTTTAATAATGACATTCCTCACTTACATGATGTAGCACTTTTCACAGCACTTAGGAATTATTACCCAAGTCTCGAAATACATCCCGAGGGTAAGTTTAGTTCCAGCAGTTACTCAAGTTGAGAAGCGGAAGCACGGGGGCTTAAATAACTTGCAGAAAGTTGCCTGAGAAGTTTGTGGTGACTGTGAACTGGATTCCTGGCTCCCTGCTGTCATCACAGGATAACGCCACTCTCTCTTGTCACTTTTGAAGCGCCATCCTTTGTCATTGTCCTTCCTCAACTTCTCTAATGAAACCAGTCTTCTAAAGACCGAATTTTGCTTCTTTTCTCTTTTGTGTTTATCTATTAAAATACATTTTCTTCAGGTACCGTTTAAGCCGTAAAGGCCATTTGTTTCATAACATATTTCTTAATTGCACGTTTCCAGTTAAGACTGCTGCTAGCTCTGGTAATGAGAGTACATCAATCATCTGTCAAACCGTGGCACAATTCTGAATTATGAAACACATTATGTATAAGCAGGGCTGCGAGTACTTATTTGGGAAAATAAAAAGAATAATTATGTGCATCGCCTTAAACAGTTGAACCTGGGTCCTCAGGTGGTGTAAATCACCATAGCAACATTGAATTCGGTGAATCTCACTTTGTGCAAATGAGATCTCTTCTATTCTTCATTTTTTCTTCACCCCTTGAAGACTTCAGCAGTTGTTCACAGCTTCCCGGTCCTTCCCCTCATTCCCCAACTTTTTCTCTCTCTTCCTGCCATTCTGGACAGTTCCCACCAGCCTCTTTCTCCCAGGCACTGCTGTCATTACAGAGCATCCTCGCAGCTCCAGGTGATTCTCCTTTCAAAACCCGCTGCCTTTGCTGACACGCAGCTCCAGACCCCATCCAGGAACATCACCACCTTCCGCTGCTCGTCCCCTTTCCTTTCAGCTCCCTTGTAGCAACCCCTTTAGTCTTCCGTTCCCTTGCCCTCCCTTTCAGCCACCTACCCACGCTCTTTCCCTTTACTCTCAGCATGATTCCTGTTCCTCATGGTTTGTCCTCTTTTCAGCCTGGATGCCTGAGGAAATAAGGCTTATATAATTGGTCCATCTGTCAGGGCCTCCGTGAGTTTGTCAATCCTCCTTTAATAACCTGTTTGCTAATTGCAGCTAACCCGGGAGGAGGGGCAGCACAGCAGGAGATCACACAGTCCCCAAGGTTTTGAGAAAACAAGTGACTGGGGAGAGGACTAAGAGCATGAGTGCTGCATAGAGGAGTAACTAGCAGAATTCAGTATGTATATATTCAACTCTGTCTGGCAGAAATTGGCTGTCCAGAAATGTCCCCCCTGCATCTCAGGGCTGTTCCTTGTCTGCTCTGACCACATGGAGCATGCAGGGTGAAGCGGGCAAATGTGGCAAGCAGGGCAGGGTGAGGAAGCAGCAGATACAAATCTATCCAAAATCAGACACCATTAATACCCTGGATCACAGCGCCTTGTTTTTTTCTTCTTCCAGCTCTTTGTTCTGTTTGATTTTCCTCCAGATTTTTCCCCATCCTTTTCCCCTCTCTGCATGTTTTTGTCTCTCAAGTTTTCCTCTTTCCTTTTTTTCTGTCTTTTGCTTCCATGTCCTCATCCTCTCTTCATGAATTCTTTTCCTCCTAAGGAATGCCTCAGCAGTAATTTCAGTCTTGCCTTTCATCCTGCACTCCCCCACATACTCTCGTTACTGCTAATTGTGCTCCCTTCCTGGACTGACACTGCTTCCCGAGAGGAAGAACTGCCGTAATGATTGGTGGCAGCAATGTCTTAACCATCTTCTTAGAGCACAAACACTGTCACAGTGTTTGAAAAGCTACATTAATTGAACATAGATTTGTTCAGGCTGCTTATTGAATGGATTTCCCTCGTGCCTGGCTTGTGTTACAGCTTATTTTAGCTATAGACTGAATCCGAACAATAGTCATTAGTCTGTCCAACATGTGCCTCCACTAGATGCCATTCCCCACTTGATCTGCGAGCAGAAGACCTTGCCTTGCACCAGTGCTGAGACTCGAGGGATCATGAACACCAACTGTGCACTGAATCCAATCCTGGGTCATCGAACCGTGTACATGGAATGGGAAGAAAAAGACTTTTCATGGCGTAGAGTTTACTTATGATCAACTTTTCTGAGGAGGTTTGTCTGCCACCCACGTAGCAGTTTGGGGATTTGGGGCTAGGATTGCTGAAGGGACTGGATGGGAGGGGGCTGTCCTGCCCGCTGAGGTGCTGGGACAGCTGAGCTGCCCTCTCACATGGGCTTCACTGCTCCCCACCTGGCTGCCCTGTGTTGTGTTCTGCGTTGAGGCTTGACTCTGCCCCTTCCCACCTGTATTTCTTCAGGTCTGTAAGTAAGCCATCGCCCTTCTGTTTCAGCTGCTGCCCCTGTAGGATTGGCATCACTGTGCTGAGCACTCCCAGGAGATCTCTCACCAAGCCCCCAACCCCTTTCCCACAGCTTAGACTACTCCACAATGAGTTGTTGACAGCTGAATATGTTCGCAAAGAAGCCAGGATATGTTTTCTAACACACGGGCAGTGGGGACATGTTGATCCATGCCCATCCCTGAATTGCCTCACTCAGTCGTAAGCTCCAGAAAGTGGCTTAAAAAGGGGTCAGGTCTGTAACTAGAAGCAGTGTTGGTGGCAATCCGTGCTTGCTGGTGCATTTTTGGTCTGTAAATACAGTGAACGGCTGTTCAGGTGGTCTTCAGATGTGCTGAGCAAGCACAGCTCTCCATTAACGTCCATGGAAACACCATATCTGTAGGATTTCACTGCTGCGTTGTGATCTGCATCTTCAGGGCCTGCGTGTTGAACTGGGCTTGCTGATTTAGTGCTTTAGCTAGGGCACAGGTGCAGTGGCCCCGTACGTGTAAGCACAATATATTTGCATTTCATCTCTCTGAATCAGCGTAATTCCCCTAACTACCCTCTTCAGTAAATTCCTAATTGCCAGCAATTTATGTCTTTACCTATTTATTGCAGCTTGCAAAGTTTGCAGTAAATTTGGCTTGTGATTTTTGTGTCTGTGCGTGTGTGGAGCAGTTAAATCATTTATGTTCTGAGGACTTTAAAGAAACATATGCCTTAAAATCAGCAAAGCACTTACTACTTTTGCATACACGGTGAAGTCTATTTTATTGCGTTACATTACTAAATAACCTTGGTTGTTATTCTTCAAGGTCTCAGTGCGTTGAGCTATTAACAGCTATGGAATGTATCTAAACTGCATTATGGCTGCATAACTACAAGCTAAGGGGTAATCGAAGATCTGTCAGGCTTAACGTAAGCATATGGACAGCTCTCCACTACTAGTATGGGAAAAAAAAACACCACTTAATTTGGAATTTTTAGGCAGAAGCCCCTAAGGATGCTTTTACCTAAATGATCTTCAACTTATACAATGCAAATAGAAACACCAGCGTGGGGGAATAAGGAACCAGAAGTTACTGTGCTGTAAAAGGGAGAAGGAGCACATGAATATTTAATGTGTGTATATATATAAAATTAGTACAGAGATAAACAATTTGATGAGTAATGATGCATATATTTAATTCATAGTTTTATACATTTTTAAAGAAAACCTAAGTAGATGAAAGCTTAAGCTTAATTAAAACAGTAAAAGAAGCATTCGGGTTAGTTTATTCTCTGCTAAACAGTGAAACATATATGACAACTTCTGCAAATTTCAGTTCCTGGAAGGGAGGGACCAGAAGAAGCTGTAAGATATAACAGTGAAATTGCTCTGGACAGCGGGCTTTTCACAAAGGCTGCAGAATTTGTGGAAATACGATATATTGAACCTTGCAGCCATCGCCACTGGACATGCCTTCCATCACCCGAGCAGCATTAGTGCCGGAGCTGTGCCAGTTGTCAGGCGTCCTGACACTGCAATACTGTTCTTTATGGCTGCGTATGGATGCTCTCACGTTGGTGTTATTAAGACCAGGAAGTGATTAATGTAAGGAGAAGTGTGTCACTGCATGGTAGAAAATACATTTTTCTTCTTAGGTCCACTGTCAAGCAACTTTTCAGGCAGACTCACTCAGTTTAAGAAATCCAAATCCTGGTTTCCTATTGACTGAGAGGAGCACCCGGAGAGGATCCTGAAAGAGGGAGCTGAATCAATTTCCAGCCCAACTGTGGCTGACTCAGATCCAGCAGTGGCTGGAGCTGAGCAGCAGCCACTGCCTGGTGGAAGAGCTGGAAACATCTTCCAGGGGGCAGCGGAGCAGTGTGAATTGCTGTGTCCCTCCTACAGGTACACCCCTGCGGGTTTACATTGCAGCAACGCCTCCAGGCTGGAATCAGGGTTGGCACAGCCTGGTCTTCATCCATACAGACATGGCTTTTCTCCCAAGAACTTCTGTAAGCCCCAGGGTTTTATATAAGCCTATACAAGTGGCATACAAAGTATGGGAGTGGAAGGAGCACAAGCTAATGTATACCACGGGGATATAGTATGGCAAGAGGTAATGTATATATCCGTAAGAAAAGCTCAGTGCAAGAATTACTGGAAGAAGTTATTTTGCTGGAATCGAGATAGATCTTTGCCATAATGTGTTTACCAGCGACTTCTCTATTGTGATTTATCGAGAAGCTCTGTTATTGCTTTTAATTTTAAAAAGCCATCTATAACCTGTTCACGGGAATGAAACTCAAGAAAGCCATATGTTCAGGATATTGTTGTTAGTGTGTTATGTTTTATGCTTCTTCAGGATGCCTTAAATGATTTCTCTGGTGGTGTGTCTCTATTTTGTGGGTATTGCAGGTAGCTCTGGGTTCCAAGTAAATTAAATCTCATTGTATTGCTGCTACTTCTTCGGAAAAGCAGCTGTTTAACTTCAGTCTTTATGGAAAAACCATCATGCAAGTATGTAATTTCTTCTGCTGAGACTTTCAGCGTGGTTATCAATTGTTTTCCTGTACTCGTTTAAATGGGTTGGTCTAGGAGAAGTAGGAAGAAGGCAGTGTGATGGTTAACAAGGTAATTGAGGAAGGCTGCACCACATGTACCGGGCTGTGAGGAAGGAGGAACAAAGATGTTTGTGTGAGCAGCTGATAAGCTCCTGTGTTGTTACAGAGGACGTGTGCTAGTCAAGCCAGCCTTCTTTCTGCTCGGTCACAGGTAAATCGTGGCACAGTACAAGCTGACTGCAGTATCAAAGCCATGTCAGAAGTGTCACATTTTCTTCATTTCACTGACATGCACTGAATGGGCATGCTGTGTTTCGCTTTGGTCTGTGCTTAGTTGGACAATTGCCCCATCACTGACACCAAGCAGACCTCCCTGGGTCAGGATCACTTCTCATTTCTGGCAGAGCAGTTGAAGATTCCCTCCTTAGCTCCCCCTTGGCATTATGAAGGGTGTGTGCGCAGAACAAATATAAAAAATACTTTATTTAAGGGTAATACTCTCCGCTTTGTGACTCTGAAAGCGATTCCCACATTGCTGCCTTGCAGGTATGTGTGTGCCGTGCAATAAATCTGGAAATATGAGTGTCTGGAGGAGTTGTGTTGGTGCTCCAGCAGCGCCAACAACCCGTGCTTTGGGGAGAGGCTGTGCAGGCGAGCCCGGTGCCACGTGCAACTCGGGAGCTGGGGCTGAGCATGCAGGAGCAGATGCTGGGGTTAAGCAGTGACAGATACCCAGGACAGAAGAGAAGTTAGCTTAGTGTTCTACCAGCGTGGTCTTTCCTTGAGGAAACCCTAAATGTACAGATGTTGCTGGGCTGAAGTGCCATGGGAAGTTATTGTGCACCTCTGCTTCTTTAAGAAGTCATAGTTGTGTTGTTTTTTGTGTGTTCATTTTTTTAAATAAATTAGCATATCTCAGGTTGTTAGGGAAGTGCATGCAGTACTTTGTACGTCAGTTGAAGCACTAATTGCCCAATGCCTTCATGCTGTAACAACCTGAATTATACTTCATATCCTCCTTCACTTCTCTGGTTTCTGAGTGCCTTAGAAATCATGAGCGCTGGACTCAGTCAATGTGCAGGAGAGCAAGGAGAGCTCCTGAGCGCTGCGTTTCAGCCCATGAATTAACACGGCTACTGGGATAAGGGGACTATATCTTTCCACTTCTCTGAAGTGCTTAGCTCACTAGTTGTGTGCCATAAAATAAGCGGCAATAACAATAATCCATGTCTGACCGTTCAGAGGAGTGAATCCACCGTGCCTTCCAGCAGTTCACAGTCAGTAAATGGGATCATATAGTGCATATCATCTGCATTTAGTGTGACTGCCTGCTACAGAGAATATTGATTATTTTTCCGTATTATAATTCTGAGTTTATATCTTCATTTTTTTCCTAGCAGAGAATCACTCTCTTGGCCCAATATGTTTCTCGGTAAAGAGAAACCTGTGAAAAGTGCTGGCAGGAGATGAGTGTGACCTGTCACAGTGCTCTGGGTGCAGGGATGCTCATGTTTGTGCACCTGATGGATCGGCACAAGCAGGTATTTCTGGCAGAAATCCTCTGGTCAGAGAACTGAGCTGCTGGTTTCTGCATGCCTTGCACTGCTTTTCCTATATGCTGGCCATAAGAACTCAAATAATGTGGCCATTCCTAGATAACAAACAGCATTCTTTTCACCGAAAAGAAGTCTGAAATGCTCTTCAGATCCTTACATTAAAAGTTGTAGGTTGTTTGCTCTACCTCCGGGTCACTGGCTACCGTTCATGTTGCATAAAAATTCAAGAGTTTTTCCCTTGCTACATGGGAGACTTTATTTAGCTATTTTAAGAACTTCAGATTTAGTTCCAGGGGAAGGTAGAGAAGATATACCAGCTTTTGAGAGAGAGAGATGAAGAACTGAGGCTGGCTTTCTGCCTTTCATCTTGCTGTATTGTGTAACACCAATTGCACAGAGAAACACTCTAATGCGGGGAGCTTGCTTTACTCCAGGCTGATGGGATCACGTGTTGGCAGAACGGATGAAAAGTCACTAAAGGTGCGGAGCTGAGCGGATGCTTTGTAAAGATGCTAACAGTTTGTGCTGCTACACACACATAGATGCAGGTGGGAACTATCCCAAACAGGGTGGTAACACCAGCTATGGTGTGACATCATTGAGATCCACTTACTACCTTAGCGTTTTGCTGGGTTTGGACGGTGATGTTTCTCTTTATCCTTGGTCTACTAAATTGCAGGATATTCTTCCCCGCAAGTATAGGTAACTTTGTTTTGCTAGTACTTTTTTAATTATTCACATGCAGCCTAGTCAGTTGAGCTCAAATGGAAGGAGATGCTTTATTCCAAAGCAGCGATGCATTAGAAGCATGTTGGCAGCATTTTATATTGCTCCAACACTTTGTGTTTAATGAAGAAAACACTTTAAGTGCACACATTCCGTTGTTGCGGAGAGGATGAAGATATCTGAGTAGACTCTGTTCACATTTATGATCGTTCCAATCCTGTCCTTTTTGTTTAAGCAGCAATTTAAATTAGCATACAAATAAAAATATAATACCTAGAGCTTTTACTGGAGTAGACACACACACAAATTATCAGAGGGAAGAAAAGACATTCAGTAAAGTAAAATGAATATTAAGCGTAGCTGGAGTTTACTAAGATGCACACTCATTAAAAGCAATTGTTATTATGAACAGTTCCTGTTGATTTAGGAGCTTTAGAGTTCACCAGTTAACCAGGGAGTTCAGCTAACTTGTAGGAACAAGCGGCAAACATGTCATTGCCTCTTCTGTGCAGGTTAAGGACATCCAAGCCAAGGGATGCTGCATCTGATACTGAAGAAATCAGGTACATGCAGACTTGATCTGTCAAGGGGAAAAAGACATCTAAACAGATAAAACCAGAACCTCAGCTGAGGTCAGTTAACTTCCAGATGTTAATTTTCTCGTACTGAGAAGCCAGGCCTTGTTTTTCTGTTCCATTTTCCTTTCTGAAGAGATGACATTTGTGTAACTCTAAAACCCATCTACTGTTGTATAACTGTTGAAGTTCTGGTTCACGATTTTTTTGAGTATCCTGAGAAACCTTTTTCAATATAAAGGTACTGCTCTGTGCAGATACAGGGCCTGACTCAGAGCTGCAGTAAGTCACATTAATTCCTTTGCTGAGGAGGGAATTATGGCCCAGCTGCAGCTCTGGCGTGTGCTCTTACCAACCATTTTCCACGGGGAGAGGAGGAGATATTGCTTACTGGGATGCAATTTGTGGAAAAAGTGAACTCCAAAGAAAGCCCAGTCGAGTTGACGTGGCTGATGGGAAGGGAATAACAGGAAAACCTGTTATTAAACAGGACAGGTACCTTCTACTCCCTTCCTCTTCTGCTCCTTTTTGTAGTGGAATGAAACAAGGCATTCCCAGGGACTGAAGGGCAGAGTAGAAATGATGAACGGGGGGGAAAAATGCAGGCCACTGCTCTCGTAGGGCAGCTGCATCAAACAAGCGCGGCCTCAATGGGAAGACAAAGAGCCCCTGCCGGTTTTTACCATCTGTGAATCTGACCTCTATTACTTTCATACGATTTTTCCAATTTTCATGAAAGATTTTTCTTGTTTTCTTCAGTTTCCAGGAAACTGCCCAAGAGCATATTTTTATTGAATCTTCTGTAATTTCCTACCGAGGCAATACTTTCGGTGATAAATACCTATGGACTAGTTTCCCTTCATAAAAGCAGTTCTGGCTGGCTTGACTAACGTTTCATCTGAACAAATACCGTGAAGACATGCCTGCTCTTCATCTAGACATCCTGTTGGTGGATACAGAATCTTCCTTTTCCAGGCCACCCTCCACCGACATATTTTGTCTCTGAACATTTTCCCCCTCTTCTGTTAATGGTTATTCAATGTGATCTCACTTGCCTTTTCTCCTCATTAGCTGCACAAAGCCAAATTCTGCCCATGAATTCAGGAGAAGCTTGCTTCACGTTAAATCAATTTCACGTAACGCGTCTTACTGGGAATCATTTAAACCATGGCATTGCTGAACTTTGCCTTTCTGAGTTTCTTTGTTAAAAAGACACGTCATTCCTTTCCTTTAATGATACAGTAAGTAGTTTCGCCATATATTTCTACCCCAAAATGTTTGGCACCATTCTCTTTCTCCAGCATGTTTCTTTTCAGCCCTCATTAATCCCTTTATTAATGGGTGTTGTTTTAAGGGAGTGCCACATCACTCCAAAACAGTACCCGTGTACCTGCATAGCTTTTTCTGGTCTTCATTCCCTTTTAACTTACGCTGCAGCTGGCTTTGCTCTCTGAGTCCAGAAATCTAAAACCAGATCTTTTATTCTTGGTAGTCTGTTTAGAAATAAATCACTGATCTCTCTTCTTCTGAGTCAGGAAAGGGAATTTGGAATTGAAACTACAGGTAGGCAAAAGATGCTGCTGGCAATTGCAGCCTGCACATTCAGATACAAAGCATTTAAACTTTTCAGGGTGGAAATGATTTTCACCGTAATCAGACTGAACACTCAAATGAAAAAAAATAAAAGCTCAACCTTTTCATACTGGTCCTGTGAAATGAGGTGTGATCATATCCGTACCTCTGGAAGGGAAATGAGTGTGATTAATGAAGCAAATCATACATTTTAATGTGCATGATAAAACTGTTACTCCAAAGAGAAAACAATATCTTTAGCAATTCAAAATAATGTTATTTGCACCTTTTTTTTTTTAATCTGCTTTTTCCTTTCATTGCCTTCAAATTCTCGTAGGCTGGCATTTATTGCCAAAACATTACTATTTCAAGTCTTTCCCTTTCTATTTGCCTTTCCATCTTCTGTACATATAACGTCTGTGTCCATTCCCTCTTCCTCCCAAGATGAAACACTTTTTATATTGTGTGTTTTTCTAAGTCTTTCTGCAGATAAATTAACCACATGAGGGAACTTTTCAGCAATCTTTCCCGTTGCTGCACCGTGGAAGCTAATAGGAATGTACAAAGAGTAAAATGTATCTAAATGTTAGATCCATTAACTTACTGACCTTTAAAAAGGCTGGATGGCAAAGTGAGTACTAGTATGGCTAGTAATTTGCAGTCATTGAAAACTAACTAAACATACTTAAGGAAATGCTGAGGGTACATGTATGTGATACGTTTCAAATTCTACTGAAATTACTGGAAAATCACTGGTTTCAGCCAGCTTGTGGAATAGGCTTATATACTCATAACCTTATTAAGGCCAGCTGATTTTTCCCGTGGTCCATTATTCCATGCTCAATTTGTGTCCTAAAACAGAGAGAGGTGGTAGTGTCATTCCCATTGGAGTTATTACAAATGGTTTTATTCCTCATACATAAAATTTCAAGCATTTTTAAAAAAATGTTCCAGGGTTTTTACTCCCCACTAATTCTACTGAAAGGCTGTTTGAAGACTTCACATTTTTAATGGTTAGAAACCTTTTGGTTTTTAGGTTGCATTTATTCATAATTGGTCAATTGTACTGAATTGCCTTCATGTATGTTTCCCTTTCATGTAAAGCTTCACGCTTACTCTTGTAGTGTGTCACCAGATCACCCTTGTTCATCCTATGGTCAGATGCATCTTCCTCAGGCCTGGCGTGCTGGAAACAGGGTGGGTTACAGGCATCATCAGTGAGCTTTCTGTGATCACTGGGTTGTGATGCTGTGGAATTGTTGATGGGCCATGTGCCGGTACATAGACCTTCCCTGCTTTCTACAGAGAATTTTCTCTGTATGTAAGGCTATTTGTAAATTGCATTTGGATGTTGTGCGCTGTATACATATCCATGTGTGTGGGTATACATTGCATAGGCTGCTAGGGTGGCCCTGGCAGTGAAGCAGGACCAGACCGAGGTCCTTCACCTGGGAGTGGAGCTGAATGTGCTCATGTCGTGTCCGAATATGATTTTCCACTGGGAACACCCTTTCCTGTGTCTGCACCCCTTGCGTTGCCTCCCCTCAAAGCATCCTCACTTCCAGTATGACCTTTGCAATGCGCTAGTGGCCATGCCTCAGTGCATCTTTTCAGCCTGTGAAATGCCAGAGTTGAGCACGCTTTGTATAGAAATTTGTGTATCATGGAGTCTGCAGTCTGCTTTGCTGGTGTGAATGTTGCTGCATGAGTTACTGGTTGGTCTGCAGTGGCTCCTACACCTTTTCCTAGCAGATTGTAACTCATTCAGAACTTGTCTCTTTTGTGTTAGGAGTTCGTTTGGAATAAATACACAGGAAATCTTTATGTTAAAAGCTGTCAAGGCATCTCAGTGTTTTAACACAAATGAAATAATGTGTTTTTAAAATTATTTTGATTTCATGAGCAACCCCATTCCTCTTTGACATGTTGTGGGAATCTGTCATTCACACGCATCTGTAATGTAACCAATACTCAATATTAGGATGACAACTAAGCAATACTAGATGGTTGCACATACCAGGGGCTGTCATTACCAGGTATCTGTGATGTATTTATATCAATGCATAAGGAATGCTGCATGTGATTATTTTTTTTTTACATTGAGAGTAGACTCGTTGATTTAAGAAGGGCTTTTTGTAAAGGAAGACGGTTAATTCAGTGAGTAAAGTAACTGGAATCTGTCCCTTTACAAATTAAATATTTTCCTGTTTTGTTAGGTGTAACTGGAGTTCCTTTGAATCGTTAAGTTGCATTTTTTCACGCCCAGACTATGCAATATGAATCCCAATTTTCACAGTCCTTCTGTCTGCTCAGATTTGATTTTGAATCAGAATTTTCTTATTCTTCCTCTATAGTATGTGCTGATTTGAATGATAAAAAAGCCTTCTCTAGTATATATCCTGGATGAAGTAACAATTCCTAGGTCAATCCAGAAATAGATCAAAACCTGTGTGGTTTACCCAAATGCAGAATGTCAATGCAGACTTCTGCAGATCAATCTGATGAATGAATATTCCTCAATTGTGTTCACCATGCTCTTTTATCAAAGCTCTACTACTTATTTTGTATTGTTGGATCTCTCTTATATTTTCATGCCAGCTGTAAGTACATTTTCTCAAGTTTTTTCTCTGCCAGGTTTGGCTGTTACATTGAATGTGATCAGATTATTTTGTGATATGCAGAAGATTAGTCATTTAAAACTGAATTGGTTACTGATTGCAAAAGTTCTTCCTGTGAACCATGCATCTTGTGAGAAAGAATAGATCTAAAGGAGTGTCTTTATGTTTAGAGACTGTTCCAACTTCTATCTGTTTAATTTCTAAGCTAGGCTGCTTCTCCAAAATTTACCAAATTAACATCAGTGCTTCAAAGTAACAATAGGAGTTGTTTTTCTAATTACACTTTTATTACCTAAATACGTGTTTAAACAAAGGCAGTAGTTCGCAAATAATAGGCAAGTACCTCATTTCAGTTATGAATAAGTCAAAATACTCCATTACATTGTCCTAATTCGTACAGCTTGTACAGTTTGTTCATCTCTCTGTGAAAGATGCCATCTCAGCCGACTGTAGTCATCTACAAGTTGCTCTCTCTGTGGCCTCTGGAGAGATAAAGAGTTATTTTTGGACTGGTGATTCATCTCATCCAAAAATAGTTTAGATAAATCAGTAGTGCGATACAGACCCAGAACCTGTGGCTGACTAAAGTCGGGTGAGGCATAGCTCACCTTCAACACGTGATGCTGTGGGTGTTCTCTTACGTGTTTATGAAGATGAAAGATGTGCTTAAAACAACAAGTAAGAAGGATCAAGGCCACCTTTTGTTTCGTCTGTGTTCTGAAGTGATCAATATGCATCTAAAATGATGCTCATGCTTCCAGGGCACCATGCTGTGTGCCTTGGGAAGCGTGCAGCAGTAACAGCGTCAGCGAGACTCCTCCGCTTGACACAGGTCGCACTGCGAGGATGGCAAAGGCTGGAGGCCCTGCTTGCAGATGAGGTTATTGAAGGGGAGGGAAATGAGGTTTAATATACTGGAAGGGAAAAAGGAGGTGCTGAAGCAGGTAAATGATAAGCAGGAAGAAAATGAGTCAGTGAGAGCTTAGCAGAAATGAGCGATTGAGAGCTCTTAGAAGTGCCAAGGCACCAGGAGGAAGAAAGGTTTGGAGAGTGGGGTTTGGAGAACAAGTTCTCATCTTATTGTCATCTCACAAGTGTTCACTCTGCAGTACTTTTCATTATAATGTGTGTCTTCCGTAATCCACTTCAGTGTGTGTAATTGGTGTCGGGGGAGCGAGCTGCTCTTATCCTTTTCACTGTGAGACTGGTGCTGCATCCAGCCCCATACCTCGAATCAGCTGGGCTACCTTCATTCATAACACTTCAGCTTTCTCCCTAATAATAACGGTGTTCTCGGGCTGATTCAGATTCATATCTGGACAGTTTATCTTCAGATCCCAAGACTGCTTTAAAACGTTATCTTAATACTAACTCTTGTTAGTGGTTAACTGAGTGGGCCTGGTTTTTATTCAATATCCCAATGATCTCACTCCCAATAGATATATTCTCTCTCTCTCTCTCTCTCTTTTTTTTTTTTTTAACTGCACCTTTTCTAATAAATGCACAGTCAAAAGAAAATGTGCTAATACTCTGAACAAAGCAAGCTTTGATTTCATGCTTTAGCAAATCAGTCAAATTTTATCATTGTCACTCGTTGGTGCTTTCACAAACACAACCTGTAGCAGGCTTTTTTGCCTTTGGAAAGCTTTGGAATGCTTAACTCCCTCACCAAATACCAAATTCTCATTGATCAAAGCAAGAAAGAGGCAAATTCATCTGTATCAATGACGAACAGATTTAGGATGCTATATTTGGGTCTTTTTAAAGGAAATAATCTCTATAAAAGATCACTCTGACTTTGGTTTTAACTGGATTTCCAATATAAATTTTGCCCATGTCATAGAAATGTCAGAATAAAGGTAAATATATAAATATATAGTAAGTATATAAATGCTTAGATATTTCCCCAAACTCACGGGTTGTTGGTTGAATAGCCATGACCTGCCAGGGGGAAAAAATGAGTGAGGGATCTGATCCGACTTGGTAGTAGAAGATTGGGAATCCCAACACCCATTGCACCAATCTGTTGGCGTTAGCACACCGCACTGCAGTCCACGCGTAACATAAATTCACAGGTGTTGCTCCCTGAAAGTTAGGCAGAAGGTTTAGGACTGAAAATTGGGCTGTTTATATCTTTACTCGGGTTGCCAGGAATGGGCACAGGTGGCACTAAATATGTGTGATCACACATATTTGGATTGCCATGGTAGTACAGGATCTTAAAATCTTAAAATGTCTCGCCTAAAAATAGCAAGATGATAACAGCATAAATAAGTTATTAATATTCCTCCCTCTTTAATATCTAGAAAAAAATAAGTAACGGACCCGGCAAAAGAGGAGTGGTCCAAAGCCACTCAGGGTCAGCTGAACACCAGCTGTGAGCATCAGTGGGATTTGCACCTAGGAGGATCCAAGAAACAGTGAATGGTCAAACTCAGAACTTCAAAAAGCCAACTACTTCTCCAAGAATCTGCTCCAGCCCCTTTCAAGTGCCGACTTTTTCCCAAAAGTACATGTAAAGAGTGTGGAGGGCCAGGCAGGGAAGAGAGAGAGCTCACAACAGAAAGCGTTCTCGTAAACGCAGAATGTACCCAGAGGATATTAGAAGACTTTTGAGTAAACTGCGTGATTGTACCCTGGCTGAAAAACACAAGAGCCTGTAATTATGCTGTGTTGTATTTATTCACTGGTGAATTCTTTTAGCTCTTTTTCCCCCCATAGGATATTCTTTATTTACAGGTCATGTGTTTGGGGTGTACTTCATTTTTAATACCATACATAATTTTGTTTTGGAACCAAGATATTTATTAGAACAGTATAGCATATAAAAGCCACCTTTTTGCCTTTGTGCAGCTAAAATAAATAACATATATAATACATATCCATCTCAGCGCTGAATATATTAAGGCACATTCACAGCACTGTACTTTTCAACATCCAGCTCTATGATTTAACTCTGCTCTGTACTATTTTTTTATTAAATCAGACAGGTTGGTGATCTATTTTGCAGTGGATAAGGATGTAAGCAGTCCCCAGTACTCTTCATTCTCTGCACACCCTCTGTTCTTTAAGATATTTATTGAAATGGTTGGTGAGGTGCAACAAGCCAGACATAATATTCCCCTTGCCTTTGTGCGACTACACTGTAATGAAGAATTAATAACAGATTCCTGAAGAATATTAATCATACTTTCACAAGCCAGTGGGGAACAATTTAAGTGCAGGAAAATTAATGCAACAGTCCAACTCATAGGCCTGTGCAGAAAGTCTGAAAAAATGGGCATTGCCTGAAGAGCTTTACTTCATCTGCGGTGCGGCGAGGCATTCAAGCACTGTGGTGCTCAGCCCACAGCAGAGTGGGGCTTTCTCATTCCTCTGTCCCCTTTTCCAGCAATCCTGTGCCTTCTGCGTTGGTACTCACCATAAAGTCCTCTCCTCATGGGATGGAGAAGAGCTAAATGGAAAACATTTGCCCCCTCCCATAAGGATATTCCCAGCTGGGAGAGAAGGGGATTTGATAGTCTTCATAAATTATGCCAGAGGAAAACCATGGGGACAATGAAACCTGTTGTCTTTGAGATTTTCCAGATATTTCATTACAAACCTCATTCTTTTCTCATTCTGTATTTAACTTCTTTGGAAATGGATATTCAATGAAATTTCAAAGTGAAAAGTCATTTTAAACAAACCTCCCACTGAGGTTTGTCATCCCCAAGGTGTCAAATGAGACATTCCAGTCATTGCTAAGCGTTTTCCAACATTTTACCAAGGTCTAGAGTTTCTCCGTTCACGGGAGCAGTTTCAGTTTTGACAAATGGGTGTTTTCCAGGGGAAAAAAATAACTCTGTCAGAGATGGTCTGACTAGCCAGAGGGCAAAGTTCCCAACAAGGCTTTACCATACCATGTTTTCTTGACGTGATAAATCTGTGATAACTCTGCAGTAGTTAGTGCCCTCCATTTTTGCAAAACATAGGGTCAGAAGTTGACCCTACGCAACATCTTTAACGAAAAATGATAATGATCTGAGTATAACCTGTAAAAGAATTAATTTTTCAGAATCTCTTAAAATATTGCACAAAGGGCAATAGTGTTAGAAGAATCGTATTAATTAGACACGGTGTTACAATGAAAAAGGTTTATGAGGGAGACAACTGTTTCACTGCAGGCTTGTTTTTTAAATCAGGATAAACATACTGCACTGGGAAGAGCTGTACATTTTTAGTAAGCTTGCTGTTGAAGAACTTCAGCAAGTGAAGTCTGAATCCTCGTCCCACAGTTGAGCACAGAAATGATAGACTCACGGGAACAACGGGTTGGGGGAGCTCCTTGTGACTGTGGTAATTATATGGAGAAAAAATCTCCCCGTTCTACTCCAGTTAGGGTGTTTGCTGTTTTCATAGATACGCTGAATAGAAAAGGAGGAGTGAGGTGGGATGACCTGCATTAAGCCAACTGAACCTGGCAATGATTGTGATTGTGCTTTTTTTTTCTTTTCTTTTTTCTCTATTCTGAGTTCTGTGACCACAAAATATGGACCCAGAGGAGTCAGCATCCCCAGTCAGCCAGCTGAGAGGGCCCCCCTTGGCCCACCTGGTAATAAAGGCAGCAGGCGGAGCAAATATCCTTGGATAAAGTGACTGCTGCTCACTTAGAGGGAAAATGTGTTTTCCCCAAAGAGCTGATGCTGGATATATTTATCCTGCAGCACATTCACTGCATATCTGATCTGGACACATGCAAAGAAGTCTGCATTGTGTTCATGCTCAACCTGACCAACCTGTTCACGACACAGGTAGTTTAGGCACTGTGTATATGCCTCTCTTGTCTGACTGGAGTGGTAGAAACACCCAAATAATAGTTTCCAGAGACCCAAGAATCTGTAGGATTGCTCTGACTCCTGGTTACATGTAGGGATGATGACGTGAGGCTGTTCTATCCTCTTGTCTTTTCTCTTGATTCGCCTATCTAGACAAACATGACACTGCTCCCCAGATTTAAGTCTCTAGAGATTACACAAGAGATGGAAAGGGCTCTTTTTCGTCTTCTTGCCCTTGCTTTAGGGCAGGTACATCAGCAGCTAGATGCATTCAAATATTTCTTCTAAATCTGCATTCTGGATATGGATTTTAGATCTTTCAGGCAAAGGAGGAATGACTTTGCATGTTGAAAGCAGTCATCAACATGCACAGTGGCTAAATTCAAGCTCTGATGTAAGCGCTACACAAAATCCCAATCAGCTCCTACCAGAATTTCATAAGGGCACGCAAGGATCACCGTGATTAAAACAGTGGTCTACTGAGCCTACTTTCCAACTGCTGCTTATTGTATTAATTCAAAGTTTTCTCTTATTGGAAAATTAAGTAGCAGGTGTAGTTTTAATGAACTGTAGCAGACTGGGTTTAGTGGTGTGGTAAATAGATTGTGATATTCATTTCCAATTAAAGTTCTTTTGCAAAGATCAATGAAGCACATTCTCATAAATTGAATCACAGTAAACTAATAAACAAATTTCTTTCAGCCTGCTGATGGCAAATTCCTATTTCCTTAACATGTTAGATCACATCATGGTATTAATTATATGATGCATGAGCAACAAAGAAGCAATCATTTATTTAGCAATAGTTTTATATTTATTTTTACCTTGGAATTAGCTTTACAGATAATTGCATACCTATAGGCGAGGAACATTAAGCATTAGAAAATGGAAATTTGAAGTGAGTATTTTTATTGCTTGACTTCTGTCTGTCATCCATAAGGTATTAAAAAATCTTGTTAAAGAATGTGCTGCATTATTTGTTTTGCTGATTAAAAGGGCCAGTACATAAGGAAGGGTGCACTGTAACCTTTAAACTCAATTAGTATATGATACATTCACATCAGGAGCGACAGCGTTCATGAATAATAGAGCAAAGGCTTCATTCTGCATCTGTAAACACACTGCTGTAGTCATTTAAAAAATTAAGATATTAACTTACCAATTTTAAATGTCAGCAGTATGTTCTTAGCATATAGTAATGGTGTGACAGTTTATTGGGATCCTGCTCTCATTATGTAAGAATACATTTCAGTGCTGAAAAGAGCCCTGATCATTGATTGAGGTCCCTGAGGGGATACCAGCACATAGACTAGGCTAATAAAAACGATAAAATAAAGCTCTCATGGTATAATAATGTCATTTCTTGAGATGCTGTCACTATTATAGGCATGTCAGGTGCCTCTCAGAACGGATTGAACATCCCCAGAAGCAGCTTTTTGAGGCTCCCACTACGTGAGGTTACATCAGCTAAGCTCAGGTCAGGCAGGCCAAGCTGCCTCCCGTCACTTTCTGGGATTGTGGAGAGAGCCACATTGCTGGAGGCTGTGCGGAGCCCCGAGGTTACCCTTCGATGGCTGGTCCTCTGGAGAGGCCCCTCTCTCACCCCCAGCTGCAGAGAGGAGACAGAAGCTCATTTTGTGAATGTCTTCTCTGTAAGTAACAGTAATTGGGGAATCTTTTCCTGAACAGATAGTTTTAAGTCTGGACATACTCATCTTCTGTCGTCTTCATGGCACTAATGCACTCACAACTTCTTTTCCTTCCACTTAAGAGCTGCTGCTTTATTTAATTAGGGGATCTTACTTTATTCTGATCGTTCTGGCTGCTCTTAATCTCAGGCAAAGTTTATTGCTAATGGTTGACCCCTTCCAGTCGGCAGTATTGAAATGCATCCTGTAAGGTCTCCCCAGCTTCCCTGGAGCTACCTAGAAGTTTGCAAGTGGAAAGCCACCGTTTCCTGACCAACTGTGGAGAATTCCACTTGTGAAAAGAAGAAAACCTCACATTTGCCTTTGTCTTATTTATAATGCAAAACATGTCTTGGAAAATTTTGCAGTCAGCCAAAAATCTTTCTCAGGCTTAAATGTAGTCATTGTACCAGTACAGGCTACCTGGAAACCCAGCATTTATTTTCCTTACGAGACCAACACAGGAGATAAGAGGGAAAGATTTAGGTCATGTAAAATGGAAAATAAAGTGGCTGGTGACTTCATGTGGCTTACTTGCACATTGCCATCTCTGTGCTGCCCTTGTCCTTGGCTTCCTTGTGTTCCTCGTGTTTGCCTCAGAGGTGAACTGTAAGGCGCAATCACAGCCAATTTCTGGCTCTTCATCCTCTGGCAGATAGCTGCTATTCTCTGGCGATAACATATTTTCTGTTCTTCTTAGTGATCTTTTCACAAAAGCCTCCATAAAAGTGATTATTCTGTTTCAGTCATGGCGTTAGGCTTGTCAAGGGGAGCAGGAGGAAAGAGCAGAAATCCGGCTGTGGCTGTAAATCACGGGGCATGGGGCAGAAGGGTGAGGCAAAACGTCGTCCTGCTGCGTGCTGACCAGAGACTCTCTGAGGTCAAGAAGAACTGAAGTTATCATTCTTCAGAGCAACAACCAATAAAAAAACAAAAAACACTCTATCTTAATGCGGTGGATATCTGAAATGCCTGGTCCTTTCGGCTCTCTGTGGCACCTGAGATTGCTCGAGACATTGGGTTCACCCGCGGGTCTGCTGGGAGCATGCCTCTGGTGCAGCCGTGCCTCGTAACTTGGTATTGCCCGGTAAGTTTAATGAACAAATATGAATTAGTTGTGGCACTTCGGTACTTGTCGTGGGCAAGGGAAGTGCTAGCATTAATAAAGTATCAAGTGAAGGTGTTTTAGCCAGTGGGAAGCATCTTTCCCTCTCATTCAATCAGAGTTATTCTATTAAGCTAATAAGTTTGGCAACAGAAGGAAAGTAACCACTGCGAGAACGTACCAGACTTGAGATGGGAGGAAAATTAATCTGCAGGTTAACAGACTGAGAAATACTTTATTGTAGTGCAAAATAAGGTTTGCAACATGATGAATTACTTGTGTTGTGTGAAACAGGATGCAAGAAGAGAGAAAGTTTAAACAGTTTTCCTGAGAGAGCAGAGTTGGACTTGGTTTCATTGTCCAGGGTCTGTCCTTCACAGAGAGCACTGACATTTGTGTAACTGTTAATTGTGGTGAGTTTGGAGGCAAACAGATATGTAGCTGACTGGATTGTGGATTTTCTTAAATAAAACCATGTAGAAAGTCCACATATATATATGTAAAGACAAATAGTTAAGGGATTTATGTAATGTGTACGCTTGTTTATGTACATAGTCACCCCAAATTTGTGTGGGAGTAGGAATTTGCTTTTTTTTTTTTTGCAGAAGTCTGTTTGGATTTCCTACCAGCTTCACTACAACAAACCAACAGGAAAAATTTTGGCTGCAATAAAGTCAGTGTTGGTATTCCCACCCACTTCATACAATGAGGGTTTATGCCTAGGTCATTAGGAGAGAGTGTAAGACAAATTCCTATATTAATATATTTTCTTCTCAGATTTTGCAAATAAAGATCAGAGGTGCATGGTGGCAAAAATACTGTTTATTAATTGGTACTGGAAGCACCAGTTTATTTTTGTGTGTGAAATAATTGTTTTTGGTTCATAAAAGCTCAGAATTATTAGCATAGGGCGCCGGTCTCCACAGCATGAGAGCTGTAGGGTAAGTAGGAGAACACCACACGTAGTCTCACTGAAAGTAGGGCACCTCTTGGTAAATCTTTCTTACTGTGATCTGTATCAACAGAACCGCAAGTTTTCTTACGTGCTCCCAGCCCTCCCCAAACCTTTCTTTGCAATCATCTTCATTACATTCCTATATTCCAGCATTTCAAAGTTAAGCATTTTATCTCTGGCCTGAATTGGCAAGGCATCCGAGGCACTCATGAGTAAAATGGAGATGGAGATGTTGGATGTGCTAAAAGCTTAGGGAGGTACAAATCAGCTGGACAGACTCACGAAAGCAAAATCCATTGTGGACCATTAAATATAACCAGAGTGCCCCGAATCAGGAAAGCTGCAGATTGCTGACGGCTGGGCAGCTCTTCTGAGGAAATATCACTGCGTTCCTGCCCTCTTAATGGACCTTTGGCCCGAGCTGTATGGATTTTCTTACGTTCTTAGGTTTTTATCTACTATACTATTCAGATCCCTGCCTAAAATCCACTTCTTCAGGAGATTTTTTCTTCCTTCTTTTCATGTTCTGCTTGTCGGCTGTAGCCTTTGCAGGGATATTGTCATGTTGTACAGCTCTAAAGCCTGATGTAACACTGATGTAAATGCATTTTTAATTATTAAAAGTAGTTCAAGGTATCCGATAAGCTGCTGAAATGAAAATGCCATCCGGAGATTTGTGTATAAGTTTAGGCTTATCTATTCTCTTGGGTGATTTGAGTGATTCCCCCTTACACAGAAGCCGAGGACTTCGATCACCAGGTAATGATGTGGTTAACAGAAGATTGGATTTCCCGCAAGAAGCAATTACCTTGATTGATAAGAAAATTTGAGAAAATTCGTTCAAGACTTAATGAGATTGACAAGGTCACGGTTGAGCCAGGCATCCACCTTGAATAGATAAGGTTATATGTTTAGAAGAAGTAATCCAACGACAATAAGCCCCTCAAAAAAAATGGATCATTTTTATCTACGCTGAGATGATGAATGAAAACATTAGACTTGTGCCTGTGACAGAGAGTCTGGGGTGTGAAGATCAGGAGAGATTCTTCACAAAGTCATTTATAGCACTAGTATTGCTGCCGTCCCATTTTTTTATACCATTAGAAAGAATATAAAAATGACTTTCAGAATCTTTGTGGCCTCAAAAATCATCCCGGACCTTTATCTTACAACTCTGTAAGGTGTTTTGTCTGTCAAGAAAACTGGAGGTCGTAAGAGAAGGGATATCATTCCTGATTACGTGTTCACCTCCTGGTATCTGCAGCGGGGTCCCTCAGGGCTGTCAGCAAAGCCAAAAACACTTTTTAAATTCATGAATCCTGGACTGGTTCTTAGCCCGGGTTGAAAAAAAAATGTATTGCCAGGATAATTAAATAAGACATTAAAAGGGGATAGAAATAGATGAACAAAGGATATGATTTATTGTTTCAAACATGCTAGGAGTCATTTATGGAAAATACATTTGCACATGTGTAGTTTCTTTCTTGAAGTGATGCAGAGGATTCTGCTCTTTGGTTTTCTTTTGCAAGTGAGATGAAATGAAGATGGCCAGTTGAAATGGTAGCTAATGCTTTTCAGTGTACTTTAAATATGAGAATTCATAAGATAGCAGGTGAAAAGTAAAACCTACACTTCAGTACTTACCTCAGATCTGTGTACATGTTACCCTACTGCCTACTTTTTCTTGATTAGCTTCTAATTATTGGAACCAACTAATTGAGAAATTTCTGCCTATATCTCATCCTAATACCTGGATAGTTTTAGCTATTTTTTAATACTTACTTGTGCATAGCGATTCAAACACACTGTAGCCATCCAACTGCACGTGGCTTCACCCTTGAAAGTAGGCTGGCATGGGAACCTCTGAAAAGGCAGAAAAGTTTATTCTGTTTTTATTACACACGCATATCCTTACAAGTAGAATACCCAGAAGAGGCTCTTCAAACTTATTTTGGAAGAGTTGTATCATTCTGTGTTGAAAAGTGTGTTCTCAAGAGCTTATGTTTGCTTATATTATATTTTTAAAGAGTTTGCATGTAGCAGGATTGAGTACACAAAAGGGAAAGTAATTGCAAATAGCATAGGAAATAGTTGGATATATTCAGTATGTAATCTTTTTTGGACTGTAAGCACTTCTCTGTACACTGCATTCAGTTTTCGCTTTATGGATCACCCCAGAATGAATGCAAGGCAGGTGAACGTGTTCATTTTTCTGTTGGCTTCATAAACGTGGCCACAGAAACCTGCAGCTCCTGATCCCCAGCAGGAAGGCTCATCCTACTTTCACTGAGCCAATGCCAAGTAACTGCCCCTTAATTCTCTATTCATTTCACTGCTTTTACAATTACACAGAGTAAAAAGTATTCTCTGCTCACCACAGCAGGATTTCTGAATCGTTTCCACAGAACCCCATTACGCTTTTACCGAACACTTTTGATTTCATCTCTAATAAATTCTGCGGAAGTCTCTGAAAAAGCTTAAACTACACCTTTGATGAGGCAGTGGTTCTATTTTCAGGTTTCAATAAATAAAGTATTGAAAGTACTTATATTTTACAGAATTTGTTTATATTGTTATCTGCAACCCTGCATGAAAACACACTTAAAATGCTAATAGATCATCCTCCTCTTAGTTTGGAGGGATCCTACTACACTCTTAATGTTATTAGAAAGATTAAATTTTGAGTAGTTCTGCAGTCAATGGACAAAATTTAACCTAATTTAACAGCTTTAATGCTGAGACATAAGACATAATGCAGACAGAAAAAATTAAAAAGATGTGGAATTGCTTCTTGTGATGTAAATAGTCCTTTTTTAACATTTGCCTCTTGGTTTTGCATTTCTAATGGAAAGATTTCTTCAGCAATAAGAATGAAGCGGTGTCCTCAGTGGCAGATAAGTTACTTTGGCAGAAGGATGTTTTCAAAAGGAGACTCACTGAGAGGAGTGTGTTGACTTGACGCAGAGGCACTGCACTCACAGGGCAGTTGGCCAGGCTTCCCAGTGGGTGCCGAAATTTCTTTCTCACCTTCATGGCCCTATGATTCTGCCTTTTGTTGGGGTTGTGACTGTCGGCATCATTTTTCTTCCTTGCCAGTTTGTGGAAATTGTACTTCCTTTTCTTGGCCATGTTCCTGTTCTAGTCGTCTTGCTTGTGAAATCTAGCACATTTCCTTCTCTGTTTCCTCTGTATGAAAAGTCCTTAATTACAGATAGTTACAGATGCAGAAACCTTACTGATATATCATGTATCAACAGTTTCATCATTTAGGATTTGATTTTTCAACCTCAGGCAGCTTAAAACAAAACATTTCTTTCAGTTCTCAATTGGGAAGGGGAGGGTATTCAAGTCTTCCAAGAAGCGTTCCTTTGCTGTTGGCCCTTCTGTTGTGGCTGTGGTTTCTTCTTATTTCTTGTTGTTAGTCTTTGGTGTTGAAGTTGCCTAGGATTTTAGGTAAGCAACTTCAAACTCGGACATGTGCATAACCACTGAGTGCTTTCTTCCTCAAGTCTAGAGGCACTTTGCAGAGGTGATTCATTTCTGTGCGGTGGGGGGTTCTGATTCCTGATGCATTCATTAGAGAGAGCATCTGGAAAAAAAAGTTTAGACAAGAGCAAGTCAATTTGTCTCCTTTATTGATGACAAAATCATGAATCTCCTAGAGCTGGAGATCTGCCAGTTGCCCAACCCATCAGCCTTGGATCAATGCCATGCTGAACCTATGCACTCTGAGGAAACTTTCATTGCTTTCCTAGGGTGGGGAGACACTAATTTGGTATTGTTCCTCTTATTGTATGACCTCTCTGCAAAAGAGGAAAATGGATTGGGTCAATGATTGATGTGTAGTAGATCTCCAGAACTTTGCCACCTAGTTATTCAGCTTCATGGGATGCAATGACATAAATCAAGAGGTAGGTTGCATGCCAGTGAGTGGATACATTCTGAAGAGAGAAAGAGTGGCAGACTGTCAGGGAAGGAATTAATAAGAGAACCAGAGAAATAATTTGTCCTTCTGTTCCAGATCTGTCTAAGTAATGTGAAGCCTAACTGTGCCCATATGAATAGCTTCTTGGAAACCCTTCCTTCTCTGGTAGCTGAAAATATTCACATACTGAAAACGTACGTACCTTTAGTTAGGTTTTAGTGAAATGTCTCCTCTTCTCTCTACGTACATCCCATGTGTCTTTCTGAACCTGTACATCTTTATCCCTCCTGTCTGGGGATTCACACGTACATAGAAAAGGTCATTTGTGTTTCCTGCTTGGTGAAGAAGAGGAGAGCTTGTACAACCGTAATGAAAACAGCAGTACAGAGAAATGCTCCCCCTTCCCAGCCAGAAGTGCATTTAATTAGCATAAGTCCTCCCTCTTCTGGAAGGAAGAGAGAAATAGCTCCAGGCTTCATGGATTTAAAAAAAAAAAAAACAAAAAACAAAAAGGCTCGGGAGGAGATCTTTAAATAACCTTACCCAGTGTGTTGTAAAACAAAGTATTTTAATGAAATAGGAGAAGGACGTTGCTTTGGGATGGGAGTTGTTCATTCTGGCATAGCAGACCAGCAGAGGGGAACAAGGTGTTTTCCTCATATGTTCATGTATGTGAAAGGGTTCTCTGCCAAAAGCTCTCCCTCTCTCGACGTGGCTGATGCCAGCAAACTCAAGATGAGTGAAATCTTCTGAGGCTTCACCTTCAAGCTTGGTAAGGGTTCCCTCCTCGTCCCCCATCAATACTTCCACCAGCTGCCAGGCATCCAACCAGTTTAGTTGGGTTAGGTTTCATTGCTTTGGGAGGGGGCATGATAAGGGTTAATAAACCTGTGTTCCTGTTGCTTGTTTAAGCTCCAAAATGAGAACATTATAGTCTGTGAGGGATTTGAAATGAGACTGCCATTCAGATTACGGTGACAGCTTCAACTTGAATTTGCTTTACAAGGATTTAAAATCAAACGAGGTTTCACTCTTTCTGAAGTCGTTCAGTGCCCTTTTTCAGCTTAAGCCCCAGGGATAATTTTTCATGGTTCTTGATAGGAACTCTTCTGGCACTATCAGCCTTGTTATAAGTTAGCACTCATCCAGCCTTTGTGCTTACTCTTCTCTCTACTGTCAACAAGTTTTGCAATCCAGGGTAACCTTTGAGAGGGTTTGTCACAATGCACCATCAGAGCAACTAAACAGGCATCAAACTCATCTCCTGAATCCAGCAGGATGGCTTTGCAGCTGGCTGGGAATACCTGCTGTCTGACATTAGCTTGTACTGTATACGACAGTTCTTGTTACCAATGTTTCTAGGCAAACTCCTTGATGCTCTATTTTATTTAAAATTGTTGCAAAACATCCTGGGCAGGTTGCTGTCCTCTCTTTCTTCCACTGAGTACTTGTAAGAGTTGTTTGTGTAAAGCAAACCTTTTAGCTGAAATCAAAATTGAGTTAAAGACAGGAATTTGTGGGAACACGTTGTCATAGCACATCAGAGCAGTAGTTTGTCTGGAGTTGCTTAGTTGTCTTGCTTCTGACAGTAGCCAAGACCAGAAGCTTCAGGAAATGTTTAAAACCCCTGCAATGGAAAATTTAGCAGTAATATGGGGCAGAAGACTTGTGGCCAAGTGGGTGGCAACCAGCTTGTGTGCTGGCACATCACGGCAGAAACCCTTTGGCACTATGTCATCCTGCCTGCCATGACTGCTTGGAGAGTCTGACTGGGTCGTTCGAATATCATATTTCTCATGTTAGTCAGCATGCAGGTTTCTATTTCTTTCTCTGAATCTTTCCTTCCCCACCACTGTACCTTCTTAATTCTTTACTCTGTTATCTTAATTATTTACCCTCTTCCCAGCCCATGCTATTCTTTCTTGTCTGCAGTTGAATCAAACCCCATCTTCTGTCTTGCAGCTTCCTGGATGGATGGATGAAAGGATGGATGGATGGAAGGATGGATGGGGTGATTTCTACTTACCTGCAAGAAGCAGTAGTTCTAAATTGCTTGAAAAAAAATCCTTCCCTCTTTCCAAGCGCAGACACAAAATTTCAATAGTCTTTAAAAGAGAATTCAAACTGTATTTCTGAAGTCTTCTTACAGAGAGGTATGCAGTGCCTGATGGGTTTTTATTCTGGTATCTAAATGAATATACGTTTAGGATGCCTGGGCAAATTTGTGTAGAATCCTGTGTTTTAAATGCACAAGCTAATGGGATTTTTGCATGCAAAAGGACCATGAGATGAGAACAGTGAACAAATCTGCCTTCAGGTGATTTCTTTCCAAGTATTCTGCAGCCAGCTTTATTCTCAGATACAAAGTTACTTAATGTAAATGAATGAGAATGTGCACTAGTTTGATCTCCTCCTTTTCTTATCTCCTCCTCCACTTCTGATGCTTGTAAGGAGTATCTTTTGGCAAAGCACTAGTTAGGCAGCAGCAGGTCACCTTTTTTCTCTCATGAGGAAACCCTTCGCCTTCTGGTTTGTGCCTGTGAGGTTCCAGATGAGTGCTGAGACTGGAATAAGAGAGAGGTGGGATGTGCTGACAACCCTTCATCACTGAAACCCCGAGATGAGGTGAGGCTCTACGTTCGGAGAGCTTTTTGGTATAAGGTGAGACATCTCATCACATGGGACTTGTCCTCACACCAATGATCCTCCTGCCTCAGATGGACTTGGCATGGGCAGTGTTAAGTTTATTTGGCTCTAGAATGGATTAAATACAAATATTGACTTTTATTTTTTTCTACCATTAATGCAGTAGGATAACTGCCTAAATAAAAGCTGAGATCTGTTGCATTAAATTAAGCTTTATGCTGGCAATATTGAAATTAAAAGAATGACCCTCTTAAATCTGGTCTTTAAAATCCCCTGATGTTTTTTTAAGGATTTCTTTCTTCTAGTTCCTCTCCTGTTATTGCTCTTATTTCTCAGTAATTACTCATTAAAATACCATGTCAGACAAAAGCAGTAGTAGAGGCATTGACCAAGCTTGTGGTAGGCAATTTGTGTGGCTGTGCTGCCTTTCCTCCCTGCACCCCATCTCGTGCATTTCATGCTCTTTCCAGGGTCAAGAGCATCTCGGTATAGAAACTGTTTAGTGCTCAGGTTTTTTCTTATTTCAGAGCAAGTGTTACTGCCCTAAGTTTTCTTTGAAAATTAATTAGCATAATGTAATTCAATATGAGGTCCGTTGTTATGAGTGCAGTCTGCAGCAACTGATGGCAGGATTTCCCGCAAGGTCAGTAATTCACTTCGTGTGGTGGAATTGACCTTACAGACATCATAAACTAACAGTGGAAAATACTTTTATTTACAGTATTTATTTGAGAAGGTAGAGAAAAATCATTCCTGGCAAATTTTCTTCACCTTCACTTTCAACACCCTCCATTTCTTTCACTTAATGAAGGTTTGACATCATCTCTTTCTGTTCCAAGGTAAGTTTCTTTAATGCTAGCTCCAGGCATGGCCACAGGAGATGCAAATCCAGTTATCAGTCCACAATGGCGCACCTGAAGCTTTCTATAGAGATGCAATTTTTAACATGATTAGAACCTCAGTACGAGCATTATAAGGCTTAATACATTTTGTGTATTTAGCGGACTGTAAATTAGAGGACCGAGAAACTTTTCTATTCAGACAGATTCTAATTTTGGTTTAGAATGGAGAGAGAATGTATGTTCATTATGTTGGGTAAATTGGAGACCTAGCTAGCCTGCCAGCAAAGCCACCTTTGCTGGCACTTGACCTGTCAGCGAAATTCAGTCCTCTACATGCCTTTTTTCTCTTCCATTGTGCTTGCAGAAATGCTCAGAGCAATCATCAAGCACCGCACCAGTTGGGTTCTATTGATTTATCAAAAACTCCAAGTCATTTTGCAGCTTGCTCTGTTTTTTTGTTTGTTTGTATGTTTGTTTTGATCATTTTTCAAGTTGATTCTTTCAAATTTCTGGATAGCTGCTGCAAGAAATCTGGGACTACTCTCGTGACCCCAGTTGGCCGATTAACGCATACTTCTAGAAAAAAAAAAAAAAAGAATACTGAAATTGCAAAAATTCAGAAAAATAATGAAAGCATTTAACCCCAGCACGGTCTAAACTGCAGTTAGAGCAAAAGCTGATGTTGAGAAGCCCACTGAGTGAAGGCAGAGGGGAAGAGCCCTGCAGTCTCCCAGCACATCCATTATAAGCACACTTGTGGTTACTCAGATGCCTGGCTTCCTGGGCAAACCCCTAACTGCAGGAGAGAGGCTGCAGCCTGCCACAAGCAAGCACAGTACCTCCAAGTTGGGCTGTGCCAAAAGAGCCCAGGTCTTCTTTGCCATACTGGTCTTAAAGCCAATTCCCACCAAGCTTGATTGCAATGAGGACTGTCAAACTATATCATTTCATCCTAGGACAGCGGCTCTGTGTGAAACCACCATACTTTATGAAGCAGACAGTTCCCATCGAAAGCATTCTTAAGAGCCACTAAGAAACACAGATCTGATCTTAAACAAAAAACCTGCCTTTTCGTTAAGTAGTAGTCAGGAAAACTAACTCCAGTGCACGTTGCCTGCTGCTATCTTTCTCCCATCACTGATGGCAGGAGGTGCCATTTGGGACCATTTATAACAGAAGCTGTCAGCAAGTCTTTCAATAATACAACTACACTGCCTCTTCTAAACACAAAATAACACGATTTGTGTAGCAAAAACTATTGCTCAGTGATAGGGACATCATCATCTGTCGTCTCCATTTGTTTTATTTCGCAGGGAGCTGATCAGGAAACTGGCAACACTTCAAACTGCTACCAACTACCAGTTGCCTTCTTAGCTTCGTACGATGGAAAGGCAGCGTTTGTTCTTCCTGTGACTGATCAGTTCTTCTGTAAGGCCTAGAAGCCTCTAGAAGCCTCTGCATTTGGTCAGTTGGAGCCACCATTTGGCATTCTTAATTTTTCTCCCAGGATGCTTCTGGATCTGCTTCGTCCAACTCAGCTGAGGGAGAATGGTCAACACCATTCTGGCCCTTCCCATTTCACTTGCAAGGCTCCTAACCTGGGCTCAGCCCCTCCACAGCAGGTCCCTGATGTAGCTGTGGTCTGTGGGTGCCTCACAGACTTCTCATCTACTTTCTGATTCTCTGGCCTTATGCCCTCCTGGGGAAACAGGTTTGCTAGGACATCTTAATATTTCCTTGAACACGGGCAGGTCAGTTACACAAACATCTAAGCACTTGGAATTTTTCCTTTTTGTTGACATAAATCATTGTCAAGGACATCTGTTTTCAGCTTGCTCTGTAGCTTGACCTTCTGCTGGGGTCCTTACAGATACCGGGAAGCGATGCTTCCTACCATCAGCAAGTCAGGCAATGGTACATTTTTCTCCCTGAGCTGATGGTTGTCTGTTGTTTGATTCCACCGATGGGCAATAGTTTACATACTCCTCTCTGCACACACCTAGAAAATAGTGTAGAAGGCACCGCAGGGGATGAGAACATCAGTAATTATTCTTGCTTCTTATTTTAGGATGGAACTGATGGCTTTGTTTCATTTTGTTTCCCTTTACCTCAATTTATTTTTTATTTATTTGCTTACTTTTCCTGTTGACATAACATTTTCTCAATTCATATTCCTTAATCCTTTGTCATTTGCCTCTCATTTATATCCATCTCCATTCTCAATTTCTTTGTTCTTTTCTCTTTCCTTCTCTTACTATTTTGCCCTAGTTAGATTTGGTAACTTTTTCTCTGGTTTCCATCCTGTCCAAGATACCAGCCACTCTCTTTGCCATGATCCAATAATAGAATCACGCTTCCTCTGACGCTAAGGAGATAACCCCTTTGTGCGTGTCCCTTTCTTCCTAAGTGATACAGACAACTCTCAAGCGATGACAAAACCCAGCTAAGCGGTGATGAAATATAAACATTTTCTGGCATGCTGCAGCAAGCCGGCACTGAGCAGAGGTGGTGCCATTGTGATTGATTTGCTGGTGGGATCCGAGGGGAGGGATGGAGCTGTCCAAGTGTTAAGAGTCTTTACTAGCAGCACAGATGACAGACTTAAGACAAGCCCTAAGGAGTATGTCTTTGAAATTTAATAACATAAGAAGAAAAATATTCCACACTTCACTAGCAAATCTAATGCTACACAGTAAAAGCATTATGAAGCTTTCTTATTCCTTTTCCTTTTTTTTTTTTAATAGAAAAAGGAAGAGAACTGGTTTACGAAAGTTGATTAAGAATGTGGTTTCCACACTGCTTCATTTTAGAAAATCACGCTGATGGCTGATGTATGTTTTCCTGCACTTTATAACTTTTGAAGTGTATTAATTTTCCCTGCTGGGGAAAATGTCGTTCAAGAAGATTGGGGGAGGAGGGAGGGGGCCTGACATCCTTATTATGCTGTCACATAACGACTACTTCTTCAGACTCTTCAAGGTCTGTGTCTCTGGAAGAGTGACAGGCTAATAGGTTCTATTCTTAAATTCTAAGTATCCTTGATAGTGCACCAAGCAATTTATCTTTAAAATAAAAAGTGGGGAAAAAAAAAAAATAAGTTCTGCTGATACATAGTTGCAGAAAGTCGCTGGGAGATAGCTGAATAAAATTGAATTTCTCCTATCTTGAGAAAATATAAACACAGAGTATTGACACACTTGCCTCGGAGTGCCTGTATCTTCACAGGATAGGACCAGATGTAATTACCTACATACTATGAATTTCATTCCGATCACAAGATCTTGAGCTGGGAGTATCATATGCTCCCAAGCCTGCGAGCAACCGCAGGATTTCCTGTGGGAATAATGACTTCTGATGACATGATCCATCGTGGCGTGAAATAAGTTCACGTTGTGACATGTATCTGGGAGAAGCACAAACAGGATTTAATAACATAGAAATAAATCAAACACGAAACATGTATTTATTCTCCATCAGGTCCTTAAGATCAGAAATCAGGAGCTTGGCAGTAGTGGGAACAGACAGAGATGGCTCTCAGGACTTGGTGGTGTTGGTGTTTTGCCTCTGAAGTCGTGATTTTTAAATCCAGCTGTGGGTTCCCAGCTGTGAGAATGCATTAAAAGATGCCAGGCATGCATTTGAGAGAGTAATAGATAAACTGCACAAACATATGAGAAGCAAAAGCTTTGATAGTGCAGGGAATTTGCCTAAACAATTTAGATAGTCGGTGAATTACCTGTTCCTGCTAAATGAATAATTCTTGCTTAAAAACATCCAGGTTGGCCCCAGACTGTGCAAACTAGGCAATATAAATGCAGCTAGTAAAGTTCACTCACATACAAACAAGATGAACAAAAACAAATCTCTGTTTTTTAAGCAGATCAGATGCATTCACACCATTGTCTTATTTTTGCTTTGTCTTCAAATTGCAGAATAGACGGGAGGGAAACGAGAATGCTGAATCGTGGTGTGATGGCAAGAACATATGGGCACACTGATTCATGCTCCGTCTCAGGATATCACTCTACTTAGCTGGCAAGCCATTTTTCCTAACTCTTTCCTCCTGCTGCTTAGCTACTTTCCTAATGGCTGGTATCAATCAGCAAAAATCAGTTTTCAGTTCCAGTCTAGAAATCAGTGGGACTCAGCCATCTTTGCTGGAGGACCGCCAGCCCACCCCACCATCTCCTGGGGATGATCTCGGCTGGCTATCGTTCCCGACCCTTCTTTTTCCTTCTCTCTGACACAGTCCAGCTCTCTCTAGGTTGTCTTTGCTCCCCCAGGCAAACCAGACACCGTGCAAAACCTCTGTGATGGTTTTAATTCGGTCTCAGAACCCACTTGTGCGTGGGTGTTTCAGGCTGGAAATTAGGAGACATTTCTTCTCGTTTAGTGGGTGACACTGGTGGTAGGGGATGGTTGGACCAGGTGATCCTGAAGAGGGCTTTTCCAGCCTTAACGATTCCAGGACTGTCCCCTTGGCTGTTGTTGCTCACAGTACCCTTCTGCTTGTAGCCCATGGTGGCTATTTTGAGGTGACACTTGACCTCTTGCTTAACTCGATCCCCTTTTTATCCTTTATGCCTCCAAACAGAATTTTCCTCTTCTGCTGGGAGCCATTTGAGCAGCTTATGCCTCTTAGTTTATACGACACACTTAAAAATAATTAATGATACAGATAAAACCAGGTTAATTTGAAATGGTTTCAGGTTCCTACACTTACTTTTAGTATAAAATCACAGTGAGATGAAGAAACAAGCTTAAGAAAGTTCAGCAAGCTTAACAAGTTCTTAACAAGTTTAAGAAACAAGCATTATTTTGCATCATCAAATCTCAGCCTTCACTTCTTCTAATTATTGTCATATTTAAAACGTAGGCCAAGCTTTTAAAAAAACAGCTCTTAATTTATGTCCTGAACAGTGACAGGAACTATGTTCTGAAGGGCCTGATCTGGGGAAGGAAGAATATGGAAGACAGAGGAAAGTTTAGTGATCCTCAGAACCTGGGTTAGCAGCCCCAAACTGTAAGTGTTAAAGTTCAACTTTCCATCCTGAAAAAGCTTCATTTCTGATCTAACAACCTAGATCAGGAGAAGGAGGTGTCAGGGGGCCCTGGATGCTCGCTTCTGCAGGTCCCCAGCCAGCGTGGTAGGGCTGAGCCAGCCAGGACAGAGTGCCTGCCACATCTGCAGCATTAAGCACTGAGGGAAAAGTGCTCTGCAGATAAATCAGGCTGAAACAAGGAACACTCTCTCTTTCCATAGGGCAGATTAGCGCGACCCAGGGAATATCAATAAGTAATACAAAGCTACTGGGGCCACACTCCGTTTTCAGAGCACTAAAGCGTGGAGCTAGAGGAGGGGATGCCGTTTCACCATGCTGAAATGCAGGTGACAGATTTCAGTGCTCAAGCACGTGTGGATTTATGACACTGTGAGAGGCAATGAGCGGATTACGCTCCTCCATTTGCAGGCTTTTCATCTCGGCTGTATGTAATGATATTCTTTTTCATTTAATAATTAATCCAAATAGAGTACAAGTTACTAATGAAAATAAGATTGAAATATAGTTGTGCAGAAGACAAATGGATATACGAATTGCATATACAGGCAATGGATGATGCAAACCATTCGTAATACTCCCGTGCCTTTCAGAGGAATTAAAATCTTAGCCTATGCATCCTACTGAGGCAGTCTGTGATGGGAACTGATCCGTGTAGTGCAGAGAGTTTCAAAAGGAGGTTTTCTGGCATGATTTAATGTTCTGAGAAATAGATTCAGGTCCTAATCCTAAATTTACCATTGATTTCTTTTGTTCATTCAGATCTAATACTAAACACTTTTCACTGACTTAAGGATTTGAATTATGACTCTGCAGGTACCAAGGGAAAATGTGGCTTTAATTTTTAAGCAGAATATCTCTTTAGCATCCAAAACAATCTGTGAATGGGGTTTTGCTGTTGTTGTTTGATTCTTTTTTCCCCCTCCTTTCTTTAATTTAGAGGATTCGACAATTCTGTTTAAAATTTTGAACTTAATAATTCCACGTTTCCTGAAAAGCATCAGTATACAGCACAATACCACATCTGCAAATGAGGGGAAGAGTATCTGCCAAACAGTGAGTGCTGTGGTTAGCGTTCACAAGGCAGCATGCTTTCAGCACCTGACAACTTTGTGCATTTCATTAGAAAATTAAAGCCTGTTGCATTAAATGATTAAGTGGATTAATTGATGTCCTCCCCAGTTGTTCAGTCACCTCCACATGAATGCATGGTAATAACGTCCTAGATCTGTTACGTCTCTGTGATGTGCAACTGATTCTTAGTTAATGCACTCTTGCTGTAATTGTTTTTTAATAGAGTGGATTAGAAGATTATCTTTAATTTAAACTGTATTTATAACAACAAAAAGAATCACATGAATTCTATGTTAATCAGTAGATTCTGAGAGTTAAATGATTTTCTAATAACGGTTCTTACAATTACTTGATGTCTTTAGGACCTCAGCTTTAATCAGGAATTTACCCATGATTTATTGTGGTGCAAAAACAAAATAGCAAGGAACAAAGTATTTTACCAGTGGGGATTAGAAAAACAGACCATACAAATTTATTTCTATTTATTATTTTCTTCCTGCTGGAATTTTCATCCATTTTATCCTAGAAGTATTAGTTCAGGAACAGCTGGAGTAAATACAGAAGCTAGAGTTTCTTGTAGGAATGCAGAATGCTGGATCTAGCGGCAGTATGATCTCAGCAGCAATGTTTTGGTATGGGGATGGCAGAGTGAGAGAGTCATAGGTACTTGGGAGAACGTGGTGAGAAAAAGAACTGAAGATGATAATTCACTGGAGATGTCATGGATGCAGTGTAGATGGAAGGAATCGAAGCTTGAGCTCTTGGTCTGTTTGTTGCTTATAAAGAGTAAGGGAGTCTGGGGAAGGCTCCCTTACAGGCCTGAGGCAGAGCAGAACCTGGGTTGGATCGAGTTTTCGTGGCAAGTTTTCTCAAAGAGCATTTCCTCTGAGCTCAGCTTTAAACACACGCCTTGATTTTGCAAGCAGAAATAAGAACAAAGAAACAAACCCATTAAAATCAAGCATATTAGGCCAGATTTCACTGTTAGCAGTATTGGCATCTGCTACTGCGTTTATATCTGAAGTTGAAATCTTGGCCCTTAGCCTGTGAGCAGCAGTTTATGACCATTCTGGATACAGTTCAGAGCTATGCTAAGTGGTTCCATTTGAAAGACATTTTTCAATTACAGAAAAACAATTTTGGGAAAAGGTTCTGTTCAAAAGTACTTGTTGGAATTCCATTTATGCATCCTGGCGTGGTTGCTTTGGTTACGTTGCTAAAGCTCTTGTGAAACTAAACTAGCTCCCTAACAAGTCTATTAGTGCTGTGTAAGGAAAATCAGAGATGGATCTGAATCAAACCTTGGATGGATACGAGGGACTTGGAGAGAGTTTGTATAAGAAGATAGAGGCTGGTTTTTTCCTTTGTAGTTGCTGCGAACAAAACTTCAATCCCGAGCATCTCAAGCTTTGCAGAAAATCTAGAAGCAGGTTTGAACTTTGATTTAAAACAAATGTAATTAAATGAACCTACATGATCTCAAAGGTGGCACATCTGAAGGGTTGCTTACAGTGGGAAGAAAGAACAGACACCAAAAGTATCGTCTAATAGAAATCTCAAATTAATTTAATCATAATATGTCATATTTATAACAAAAGATCTCCCAATGTGGGGAACATAACCTAAGTCCTGGTTTTCCTATACAGAAAATAAACTCCTGGAATTCTGCCCTAAGATTATTCTTCCTTATTTCCAGAGGAGAATGTTTGGAGGATTTCCATATAAATGAAGAAGAAAGACAGAGGTTGCAGGTTCCTTGGCTGCGCCTGGGTGATAACTGCCCTACCGCACAGCCTGACTTTTCTTGGAGTGGGACCTGGGTCTGTGCTGTCCCAACCACATGGCACTGCAAGAGTAAGACTTGTGCTATGACATTAAAAAATGAGCACTGTAGTAGCTCTAGTTCCCTATAGGACTAACACAGTACAATATTAATAGGAAACTTTGTAATTAAGAATAATATAGGAAGAATTTACAACAATGTTTAAAATTTGCATTGGTCAGTGGAGTTTGTAAGTGATTCTCTGTGCAGTCATTTTTTTATCCTGTCAGAAGGGTGATGTAGGAATCCCTGAGCTTGCCGAAGCAGTAGTATGCTGCTTTGAAAGCCAAATGCACAGGGCTTCTTTAGAAATCATCAAAAGAGCACAACTCACAAGAAAAATAATTTAAAAACGCAAACCACTGGACTGGCAGAGATGGAGATGTTTTAGCCTGATGCAGAGCTCCCCGCATGGAAAGGCAGGTGGGAAGCTGGAAACCGTGGCTTGCAGCAGGGCTGCTTTGATACGGGTGATCCTAAAAGAGTGAGGAGCCTGGAAAAAAGAACTGGGCTGATGCAGAAGCTGAGGGGGACACAGAAGAACCAAGAAAGATGCACAGAGAGCAGCACCTGCAGGTAGAGGTAGAGCTTCAGTACAAGAAGAAGGAGGGTTGTCGATGGAGGAGGAAAGGAGCTGTTAGAGCTCAGCGCACATTTTCTAAGAAAGGGGAACACTGAGGTATTCACCGGGAGCTTTTGGGGGTAAACTGGAAGGAAACAGGAAGGCTGCAGAAAATCATGTAGTTAGATATGAAAGATATACATGGGGATTTGTATTCAATTCTTCTAAGAGCATAAAAGCTAAAGTTACCTCCTATCACTGAGGGTGTGCCAGAATATAAAAAGAGAAGTGGTGAGAAAAGTTAAGACAACAGTGGAAGACTGCAATCTTCCCTGTTTCGGAGACTGTGACAGCCTAAATATTAGCTGAAGCCATCCAGCAAATGAAACATGGATGCCTCGACTTGTCAGGTCACTTTGGAAACCTAGATTTAAACGAAAATGATTAAAACTACCTGTCCTTATGCAGTCCTAGGAAGGGGATGGATTGGACTTACGGAGTCTTATCTCCCTCGTTTTGGTGTGTATCTGGCTCTGTGAGCACAGGAGAGAGCACCTGACATCTCTGAACAGTCAGCAGTATTGCAGATGGCAAGCTCAAAGAACAAGCATATTTTCTATCTGAACCTGGTATGTGAGAGGCTACTTGGGTCTAACAGGATATTTTTGTTTTGGAAACTATTACATGTCAGGGACTTCGGGGCCTCCCCGCTCCTTTGTGTGCGTGCCTCACCCCGCCCAGGCCCACCGCGTCCTCCATTTTGTGGCAGGAAGCGCGGGGCGCCATTTTCCTACCCCCCTGTCCAGAGAAGGGCGACGAAGCTGGTGAGGGGCCTGGAGAACAAGTCCTACGAGGAGCAGCTGAAGGAGCTGGGCTTTTTCAGCCTGGAGAAAAGGAGGCTCAGGGGTGACCTTATTGCTCTCTACAGATACCTTAAAGGAGGCTGTAGTGAGGTGGGGGTTGGTCTGTTCTCCCACATGCCTGGTGACAGGACGAGGGGGAATGGGCTTAAGTTGCGCCAGGAGAGTTTTAGGTTGGATCTTAGGGAGAACTTCTTTACCAAAAGGGTTGTGAGGCATTGGAACAGGCTGCCCAGGGAAGTGGTGGAGTCACCATCCCTGGAAGTCTTTAAAATACATTTAGATGTAGAGCTTAGGGATATGGCTTAGTGGGGACTGTTAGCGTTAGGTCAGAGGTTGGACTTGATGATCTTGAGGTCTCTTCCAACCTAGAAATTCTGTGATTCTGTGACTTAGGCTTGAAAGAGCATTCAGGTTGCAGGGCTGAGCCAAACTTATTCAGACCTATGCTGGCTTCTCAGGCAGTGGATGAATAACCCATAAAGAATTATTTTATTTTATTTTATTTTTTGTCTGTGAATAAAGGCAGTAATGTACCCATCAGTCCAGGACAATAAATGAAGAGCAATTCATATATTCCAGACTCCTAAAGGATGGGATGTGCCACAAAACAGTCAAAAGTGTTAACCCTGCTTAAAACCTTGGCAGGAAATGTCAGGAGTGGCATTCGAAGCACTATCAATCTGCAGAACGTATGATCTACCCTACAGTGAGCTTTTCTGCTCTTTAACTATCACGTGGCTGTGGTGTTACAAGATGCTGTCGTGGTTTGACCCGGCCGGCAGCTAAACACCACGCAGCCGTTCGCTCACCCTCCCCCCTCCCTCTCTGGGACGGGGGAGAGAAATGGAAAGTGAAGCCTGTGAGTTGAGATAAAGACAGTTTAATAAGACAGGAAAATAATAATAACAAAATAATAATAACAATAATAACAATAATGATACAATGGTGATAATACGAAAGTAATAATAGTATGTACAAACAAGTGATGCACAATGCAATTGCTCACCACCCGCTGACCGATGCCCAGCCTAACCCCGAGCAGTCCGGCCCCCCCCCCCCGGCTAGCCACCCCTATATATTGTTTAGCATGACGTCAGATGGTATGGAATACCCCTTTGACTAGTTTGGGTCACCTGTCCTGGGTCTGTCCCCTCCCAGCTCTTACTGCACCCCCAGCCTGCCCGTTGGCAGGACAGAGCAAAAGGCTGAGATGTCCTTGGCTTAGTATAAGCACTGCTCTGCAACAATTAAAGCATCGGGGTGTTATCAGCACTCTTCTCATCCTAAGCCAAAACACAGCATTCCACCAGCTACTAGGAAGAAAATTAATTCTGTGCTAACTGAAACCAGGACATCTATCCACCCCTTATTCCATACCATTTATGTCATGCTCAGGTTACACTCTTTTCCATACATTCTAATTAGTCACCTATAGTAATCATGGTAGTGATAACATACAGTATAATATACTATTTAACATGGTACAATTCAGTTCATGGGCTATTCTCACCCAGTATTAAATCTCCTTGAGGTACACACCGCACCTCTCCGTTCTTTTGCATCACCCACCAAGTGTATCCAGGTCCCTGAGCGAAAACAATTCCACGAATGGGTTTGCCTTTTCCTGAGGCAGGAGTAGCCCAGACTGTTTTACCCAGCATATTTTTTACATGCACTACAGGAACTTTATCCCCATCTACAGTACGTAACAGGTTTGATTGGGCAGGTCCAGCTCGGTTGGTAGATCCCCTAGTATTGACTAACCAGGTGGCCTTTGCCAAATGCGTATCCCAGTTTTTGAACGTCCCAGCACCCATTGCTTTCAAGGTAGTCTTTAACAGGCCATTGTATCGTTCAACTTTCCCGGAGGCTGGTGCATGATAGGGGATGTGATACACCCATTCAATACCATGTTCTTTGGCCCAAGTGTCTATAAGGTTGTTTCGGAAGTGAGTCCCATTGTCTGATTCTATTCTTTCTGGGGTGCCATGTCGCCATAGGACTTGCTTTTCAAGGCCCAGGATGGTGTTCCGGGCGGTAGCATGAGGCACAGGATATGTTTCCAGCCATCCGGTGGTTGCTTCCACCATTGTAAGTACGTGGCGCTTGCCATTGCGAGTTTGAGGGAGTGTGATGTAATCAATCTGCCAGGCCTCTCCATATTTATATTTCAGCCATCGTCCTCCATACCAAAGAGGCTTTGACCGTTTGGCTTGCTTGATTGCAGCACATGTTTCACAGTCATGAATAACCTGTGCTATAGCGTCCATGGTCAAGTCCACCCCTCGATCACGAGCCCATCTGTATGTTGCGTCTCTACCTTGATGGCCTGAGGTGTCATGGGCCCATCGGGCTATAAATAATTCACCTTTATGCTGCCAATCCAGGTCCACCTGAGCTACTTCAATCTTAGCAGCCTGATCCACCTGCTGGTTGTTTTGATGTTCTTCAGTAGCCCGATTCTTGGGCACATGAGCATCTACGTGGCGTACTTTCACAGCCAGGTTCTCTACCCGAGCAGCAATATCTTGCCACAATGCAGCAGCCCAGATGGGTTTGCCCCTACGCTGCCAGTTGTTTTGCTTCCATTGCTGTAACCATCCCCACAGGGCATTTGCTACCATCCATGAATCGGTGTAGAGATAGAGAACTGGCCATTTTTCTCGTTCAGCAATGTCTAAAGCCAGCTGAATGGCTTTCACTTCTGCAAACTGACTCGATTCACCTTCTCCCTCAGCAGCTTCTGCAACTCGTCGCGTAGGACTCCAGACAGCAGCCTTCCATCTCCGATGCTTCCCCACAATACGACAGGACCCATCAGTGAACAGGGCATATTTCTTTTCATTCTCTGGCAACTGGTTGTACAGTGGGGCTTCTTCAGCACGACCCACCTCCTCCTCTGATGATATCCCAAAGTATTTGCCTTCTGGCCAGTCCATGATCACTTCCAATATTCCTGGGCGACTGGGGTTTCCTATTCGAGCCCGCTGAGTAATCAGTGCAACCCACTTGCTCCATGTAGCATCAGTTGCATGATGCGTAGAGGGGACCCTTCCCTTGAACATCCAGCCTAGTACCGGCAATCGGGGTGCTAGGAGGAGCTGCGCTTCAGTACCGATCACCTCCGAAGCAGATCGAACTCCTTCATATGCTGCCAATATCTCCTTTTCAGTTGGAGTATAGCGGGCCTCAGATCCTCTGTATCCCCGACTCCAAAACCCCAGAGGCCGACCTCGAGTTTCCCCAGGTTCTTTCTCTGACTTTGTTACAGGGTCTGCCACAGGGGTTGGAATACCCTCTGCAGGGGCAGCTTGCACTGCTACAGCTCGTTTCTCTGACCCCATTACAGGGGTTGGAATACCCTCTGCAGGGGCAGCTTGCACTGCTACAACTCGTTTCTCTGACCCCATTACAGGGGTTGGAATACCCTCTGCAGGGTCAACTTGCACTGCTACAGCTCGTTTCTCTGACCCCGTTACAGGGGTTGGATTACCCTCTGCAGGGTCAACTTGCACTGCTACAGATTGTTTCTCTGACACGGCCACAGGAGCTGGAGCGGCTGCAGAAGCTGGGACTGGAGCTGGAACTGGAGCGGCTGCAGAGTCCACCGTAGGGGTCACAGTGGCCGTTGGATCTGTCACAGGGCTTGGAGTGGCCGCAGGGTCTGTCACTAAGTTGATAGCAGTATCAATGGCAGCTCGATAGGCATGAGCCAGGCCCCAGCACGTTACAATGATTTGTGTTACTTTGGAACTGCCAGAATCATGACACCTTTTTTTCAAGCATTCTGCCAGTTTTTGAGGATTTTGCCATTGTTCAGGGGTGAATTTCCAACACACTGGGGGTGCCAACTGCTCTAGATGCCTGCCCATATCCACCCATACTCCCTGCCACCCACAACTATCCTGCCTCCGGGCAAATCTCCGGATGAGCTTCCCAAGTAGTTGTTTAACTATAAGCAGAATCTGAAGTGCATTCATGAGGCAGAACAACAAGACTATGGTATTCTGAGTATCCCAATAATATTCAATATCTTGGAGAGCTATTTTGACAAGCTCAGGGGATAAGAGGGTGGTGAAGGAGGAAGGCAGAGTGATCCAGGAGGATACAGGGGTGGTGAAGGAGAAAGGGAGAGTAATCAAGTAAGGAAAAATATCTTCCCCTTTCCCCTCCACAGATTGACTCTCTAACGCTGACCGATGCCCAGCCTAACCCCGAGCAGTCCGGCCCCCCCCCCCCGGCTAGCCACCCCTATATATTGTTTAGCATGACGTCAGATGGTATGGAATACCCCTTTGGCTAGTTTGGGTCACCTGTCCTGGGTCTGTCCCCTCCCAGCTCTTACTGCACCCCCAGCCTGCCCGTTGGCAGGACAGAGCAAAAGGCTGAGATGTCCTTGGCTTAGTATAAGCACTGCTCTGCAACAATTAAAGCATCGGGGTGTTATCAGCACTCTTCTCATCCTAAGCCAAAACACAGCATTCCACCAGCTACTAGGAAGAAAATTAATTCTGTGCTAACTGAAACCAGGACAGATGCTTTGCACATTCCTGATACTATAAGAACCATATTAACTTAGGATCCCTTTTCAACACTCCCCAGCCACGTCCCATTACCTTGCCATAGATTTTTATTGGATGCTATCCAGCAGTTCAGGAGTAGTGTCATAAATGCCTCCATGACATAGGACATTTGTTACACTCGACAGCAGCATTCATTACTGTAAGCAATAGCAGCCAGGCTGCATTTCCTTACAGTATTTAGCCATCACTTGACGAGAGGTGAGAGCAGTTTGGCAGCAGCGGGAGTGGAGCAGCCCGAGGAGGTGACACCGTGCGTTATCTCCGATGGTTCAGCTGATGCCTTCGTCCACATGGAGCCTGGAGATCTGCTGTTGACTCACAGCACTAAACACTTTTGTTATTATTTATGATTTTTTTAATAATGTCTCGAGGCTCCGCTGGGCAAGCTGTAAGAGTCCCTGCCCCAGGCAGTGGAAGGAGATAAGCTGAACAAAGCGGTGTTATCGCTTGCCATCATGGACAGGGAGCTGAGGCATGGGATGATGTGTGCTTACAGGGAGCAAAGCTGTCACTGGAATGGATCTCCAGGCTTGTCCTGCCCCTGCTCAGTAACAAGTCTCTGGCTTCACTAATGCTCTTGCAGGGCGTTCATGGATTTGTAGGTGTTAAAGTTATTAGGTTCCTGCAGCAAATGTTCCTGGGCAATTGAAGTGCTAAAGGCTTGGGTTTTTGTTCCCTTCTTCTCCGCGAATAGAAACCCTTGGGGCACCAGTACAGACACTTAGAAGCCAGGTAAACAACATCCAGCAGTGGTGTCTGCCAGCTTACCTAGCTCACGGCACCTGAGAGTATGCACTTTGCATAGCACATGCTCAGCTCTTGGAGATGAGGCTCTGGAAACCCGTTAATTGTAGGGCCTCTGGAGCCAGGCCATACCATGTAATTAACTGGAGTTAGCATCGCAGAGACTGCAACAGCTCAGGGCAGTGCCCAGATCTGTGGGCTCAAAAATCTTCTTTGCCAGCTTTTTCATTTCTTTTGTATGCAAAGTATAAAGCTAAGACAGGACACATTCAAAACAGGCGATCCCAGAGTAGTTGCCAACCTGGACCTTGCTCATCCAGCTGCCCTGGGGAGAAGAGCATAGCAGGAAGAGGAACATGGAGATGCTACCTGGGAAGCGAGTGCTGTAAGTACTTCAGGCCATTGATTCTCCTGGACTCCTTCTCTCTTGGTTTCATCTCAATATTGGATCAAAAACATTTTGCACTACAGAAAACTTACTGCCCACCAAGCTCGTCTGCTCTCTTAGCATACCTATGGACAAAACAGCCCAGGTGTAAAGAGGTTTATTTTAAGCAGCCGGGTTTCACCTACGCCTGTCACTGAATAATCGTTACACCTACTACAGCTCCCCTCTCAAAAAAAAAAGTCACAAAAGAAAGTTTAAGAAACTATATAAGCTTTGTCGAATGTAAAGAATTCCTTTTACAAAGACACCTCCATGGGCAAGTGAGCTCGCTAACCCCTGCCATAGATTTATGCCGGCAGCATTTCTTAGCATGGGACTCCAAGGGCATGAAAGTCAGGATTTCATAGCAGTGTGAGGCTAATGATTAAAGTATGTGTGATGGTAGTCACAGTAACAGTGCTGAACAAGGAAGCACCCGCCTTTCTCTTCGGTGCTCTGACAGCCTGGTATTAAAGACCTGCAAGTGTCAGAAGATGGAGGAAATCAGCGAGCCTCTTTGACAGATGTTACGGCACAGTGTTTGTGCTGTCAAGGCAGAGAATATGACAGACCTGAGAAATGACAGTAACAGGAATGTTTAGGAAAGGGAACAAGCCTAATAGAGATGCTGCTGTTGACAATAACATGCTTATGTTAAAAGTCAGCTCTTTGTTTGAGCTTTTACTTGGCAAAGAGATTATTGAGCCCATTTTGCTACTTGTGCTTTTTGTTTTGTTTTCATACCCCTCCTGTGTGTCTGTCTGTTTTTACTATCATGGTAAAATACTATTTAGTTGTAATGTGGAAGAAAGATACTAGTCACTCTGTAAAGCTCTGTTTCACTTGAATTACTGTGATAGTGTAGGCAACGTCTGAAGGCTCCATTGTACCAGACACTGAGTGAAAGCCAGAAAAGATAGGATTAAAAATCACCATTTTTTTTAATTCTGAAAAGTTCAGAAACAGATAAAATAAACCCACTTATGAGTTGGGAGAGCTGAAGTTTGAGAAGATTAAGGATGGCGTTGGAGCCACCTATCTGGCTACTTAAAAATGAAGTAACTTGTTCAGTCTCGTTAAGGGGGTAGCTATGGAGTGAGAACCTACAGAGAACATTTTTTTCTACTCATCTCTTTTCAGTCGCTGTAGAAAATACCCAGACAGTTACAAAAGACTGGGCATGGAAGAGCCAGCAGGGAAAGCCCAGGTGAAGCTGGAGGCTGGGATACAGCAGGAGCCAGGCTCGGCTCTCCTGGCAGTGCATTAACAGCACTTTTCGTGTAAGGAAGGAGCTCGCTTGACAGAAACCAGAATCCATGTACATTACATCATCCTCAAAGCTTGAAATAATAATGGTAACAACAAACTAGCTTTAAGGACAGAATGGAAGTGTCATCTTATTTGCTAGGACAGCCTGATGAGTGCTAGCAGCATTAGGAATCAGCAGTGTTTACCCAGAGCTTCTGCCCTGATCCAGGCTCATCAGGACACCAAACTTCTGTTTAAGGAGCACGTTCAGAGATGAAACATTTAGGCAGAACATGGTGAGGTGAAGCAAGATAAATAATATTGTTCCTCAAAAGTGCTTTTTCTCTGAAGTAGCAGCTTTCAGGACTCATGCTTGAAGGAGTACTAGGAGTAATGCCTGCTCTAAGAGTAAGCTAAGTTTGGCTTCCAGGCCTGCAGAGCAATGGGCAAAACTTTGTCTCATGCCACTTTCCTGGTGGACTTTATTTTCAGCAGTGATTATTGGTTGCAGTGTAAGAGCTGGCTCTTGGGGTTGAAACTGTTGTGTAAAAAAAGGATGTGTTAATTACTGTTCGTTTCAGTAAGCCTGGACATACAGTGGAGACAAGTTCTTATCTCAGAGTTACTAGGTTTACAAAACACTGATGATACACATGATCTGCTTTGTTACTGAATGCTTCTTATATTATGGATTGTTGCCACCGCATGGTAGTTGCATGCATTTATTTATTAAGGATGGGGTTTAAGTTGTCATTGCCTACATAAACCTGACTTTCAGTGGTATTTAAGTGCCTTGGGATGCCTACAAGTGCCTAGTTCCATTCAGAAGCTCTGGTATACACAAGTCTGCCATCGGTGCAAATTAGGAAAATTTCTTTTTCAAATTCCAAGTGGGATTTAATCCCCCTGCGGCTCAGGTGTCTGAAATGAGAAATGGAGAGTTGCTCCTAGTCGGTGCACAGTCACCTGCCATCGCTGTCTAAAAGCGGCAGGTGATTTCCTTTGAAAAGGAGGATTTTCTCACTGAAAACTGCTCTTCTGGAGCCCAGGTGAATTAACTACTTGGTTTCTGCTATGGGATGGCAAGGGCAGATGAGATGAATCCCACCCTGTGTCAAAAAGCTATTATGTGTCTGGCCATTCCCTTCGAGTTAATGGAAGGGATGCTGCATATGCTGTCCAAGGGAAAAATGAGTCACCGTTCACATCCTGGTCTCCTCTTCCATAACACAAGCATATCTATCTTATCATTTGAGATTGAAAGGAGGATCAAAGAGGCTTTAACTGAACAGCTGCAGGCATCTGAAAATAGAGAGTGGGGAAAGGAGGAAGAATAGAATATTAATAAAAGGTTATCTTCTATTCTCTGAATGCCTTTAAAGTGGTGTTTCCATTAGTCAGAGCTATGTTCCTGCATGCGTGGAATTCTTCTTGTCCTTATACACTGCTCAACTTAACTGAATTCTTAAAAATGAGACATATATTGATGCCCAAAATACATACAGCTGCAGTCAAGTAGGAAGTTCAGAGGAAAGCATGTTTTTACGCCCAAATCTATATTCCAGTACCTCACTTGTAGCAGAAACTAGAATAAATTTCAATTTGTGGTGACAGCAGTTTTGCTGTGACTTAATTTTTCCAAGTTAACCCATCAGTAAATTTTATATTTTAAATGAAAATTTTTATTTAACGTAAGTGCGATGTTTTATTCTTCTCACACTCTCAGAACACCAAGAAACCAGCTAATGTATTGTGGAGATAATATTACGTGCAATACAGTTGAGGATAGGCTGCTTCCAAGATTCAAGTTTAACAGAAGGGAAGAAGTTGCTCTTCAGAATCAGATATTAATGGGAACTTTACCTGTGTTCTGGAGCACTCACAATCATACGAAAAGTCCTTCAGAGAGTTCTTTGTAAGCAGAGCTTCAGCTTTACAACTTCTGCAGGCATCTTTATGGAGATTTATTCCTTCCTGAAGATCATCAGACTATACTGATCTGTACTCTTTTCCTCCATTGCCTTCTCTTCACGCAGCATTTTAAAAGTTGAGCTTTTTGTCATGTTCTTGCCCTGGGCAGCATAAGTACAAGCAGAGGAACAGCACTGCTGATGCCACAGCTCTGAGGTTTCTCCACCAACAATCCTGCAGAGGTTACTACTCTGCTGTGACGTTTCTTTTTTTTTTTTCCCCTCAAGGTAGATTCAGTTGGAGACATGTGCCCACATACAGATATTATAGGTAACACTGGAAGCTACACAAATGTGTTCCTATTGTATGCACAAAAATATTCTTCTTCGGGAGAAATTTTCAAGCAAAAACTCCAGTTCTGGGCAAAAGGTGGAGATTCTCTTTCCCTTTATTCTTAAAATATTATTTTTGATTATCTCTTGAATGTATTCAAGCATGCCTCACTTCCACATCCAAAAAGATTTTTACATCTTGAAGACTCTGCTCCTAAAGTTTCTGCTTTAAGACTTTCTATTTTGTTTCAAACCATTTTCCAAATCCCAAATGCCACCAAAAGGCCAAATAAAATCTAATATAAACAAGCTCAAGTCCAGCTGAAAGGTAGCTTTGCAGTAATGGTCTGGGTCTAGAAATCCTTATAAAAAAAGCTTTAAATTCTTTTATAGAAAGGATTTTCTTCTATCAGATAAATGCTTTCTTTGCTATAAGTAGCTTTCTAGTGATTTTTTGATTGAAAAAGGATTTGTTGAGTTCTGAGATCTGTTTAAGATCTGGAAATAATGCCCCTTCATCTAGGTCACATTTTCCTCACAGTAGGAAGTTGAGAGAAGTCCTCTTTGTCCATTGGCCAAACATCACTCCAGACCCTTATCTTCCAGGGGAAATGCACGGGGCCATATCCTGCCACACACTTACATTTCATCCAGGACAAATCTCTACACACGGGTTCTTAAAGATAATAACTGTACTTGTGTTAACACACTGCATGGATAATTTGAGGTTTTCTGTGTTCCAGGGGATTCACCTTCCACCTGAGCAGTCTGCCTGAGAAACTTCTCTGCATTTACTTTTCTCTTACTACCTTCTTTAAATATTGGGTCTAGGAAACTTGCATGATATGCCCCCACGCAGTTGATAAAGCCGCCTCTCTCTTTGAAGGTCTAACCCTTAGTGTACTGCTAAAAGCCAAACAAAAGCAAATCTCTTCATTACAAGACCTCGTGCTATAGCTCACTACTGACATAATGAATCTGTTTGTGATGCCCTGATCCTACCATCGTTTAGGCACATGATTAAACTGATTTTGAGTGGCTTCACTTGCATAAGGTGAGTCACGAGTGTAAGTGCATTCTAAGATGAGCTAATTTTCCCTAATATAGTTTGCCAAATTTCTGTCTGTTTAAATACTTCCAAGGAAGGAAAAAAGTCATTACATTAGAGAATGACAAAAGGATTTTATTTTGGTAACAATATTTTAAAAGCCTATATCAGCAGATTGTTGGACTTTGCTCTTTCTCAGCCTGTCTGTTGGTCTCCATTATTGAGAATATTTAGTAAACTGCTGCAAGTGAATTACAGCCTGCTCAAGATTATTTTTCTATGTCCTCTTGCAGGAAAGATCTAAATAAACACAATGGGAAGGCAATGGGAGGAGGGGGTTGCCGTTATTTTCAAGAGGAGAATATTTAGGAGGATTTATTCACGTTTAAGAGTGGAGGACTTATAACAATGTCAAAAAAGTGCATTCCTAAGCAGAACGTAGTGTACACTTGGAAGATGAGAAATAATTGCTGTATTTGTTGAAAGCTGTTTATAGAACAAAAAAAAATGTAAAACATCTATCGTATGGTGAAATCGGTTGCTTGGTAAATAACATTCTGCATGGTGTGACAGTAATGAAGAATTTTATCTACAGCCACCGCAATCATAGTTTGCAGCATCTGTTAAGCATTTTATTTACTCTTATTTAGGCAAGCACGCTAACATTTGCATGAAGAATCTTGCGTTGTAGTGTTTGGAAACCTTCCCATCTGCCTTTCTCCTCCCCGCTTCCTCAAAATTAACGTTTTGTTTGATTTCTTACCAAGTAAAACTGTGGGCCAGACCATGAGCTGCTGTAAAGCAGCTTTGTGATTTCCTCCCATTTCCCAGGGGAGGATCCGAGCCCATCCAGTTGGAGTTACTCTGCAGGATAAGTGATGCCAGCTCGGGATCTGGAGGTCAAAAAGCTGCTGTCATGCCGTGCAGTGCCCAGTCTGAGAAGCAAGTCACGTTGGCTGGGGATGCACCGAACCAGCTCTACGTACCTGGGTGTAGGGGGCAGAAGCTCCAGGGGGCAGCCTGAGCACCCCTACGTGGTGCAGTGCTTAGACATGACTCTGGACCCAAGTCCTCTCCTGCTGCCATAATGCCCATAAATCATTTAACTATGGCCAGGCGGTGGTATCATGGCTAATTAAGCTCATAATTACCTGTAGCCTTTTCCTCCCTGATCTATTTGCCGCCTTTGTTGTTGTGGTGGTTCTTGTTTTTGCTAATTATTCTTTGACTGCAGACTGCTCCAGGCAGGGGCTGGGGTATGTTGCCTTTTCCACGTAGCACAGAGGTGTTCCCAGGAGAACCTCTGGCTTGGGTGATCGTCGTGTCGGTGCACGTGGCTGCAGCTCCAGTAATGACCAAAGGTCTTCAGGCAGAGGGAATGTAATCCAAGAGGGCTGTGTGTCTGATTTATAGTATCATCCCAAGCAGAGATGCCTTTAAAAAACAGGAACAGGAGAGAAAATCTGTTTGGCACAATATGTTACATAAGAAATTAGTAGCCCTTGATGAGCATGGTTTCAGCAAAACTCTTCTCTGTATTGACTAACAATCATGTGCAAAAAATAAGCTGAATTACATTTTGCCTACTCTTGAATGGAGTTGAAAAGTTCTGAGTAATGACGCTGGTTGAACCATTAATGGAAGTCCTTAAAATATAAGTATTTTCTTGATACTTTCCACTTTGGGGCATCTTTCTTTAAAAAAAAAAAACAAACAAAAAAAAAAAAAAAAAAAACAAACAAAAAAAAAACACCACAAAACCAAAACAGATGCTGCTCTATGTGCATAGGAGAAATCAATGGATGGGATCAATATTCCCTCCACAGGTAATAAATGCTGAGAAGCATTTCTGTCTATCTAAATTGATCCCAGAGAATTCTTTAAATTGGTTCTGATGTGTATAAAAATCATTTCCCTATTGATGAAAGCTTTTCTTCCTTTCTTTCTTTGATACGTTATTTCATCTCTGCCATCACTAATGGTCTCAGGCTTCCCTATGCAGTTATGATAAGCAGAATTTCTTAAATCCATGCAAGGTCATAATTTTAATGAAAAAAGAAATTACAGGACTTGTGTCTTTGAAGATGAATGCTTTGCTTATGGTTAGGCGGTGTGAGTATTTTTAAATTGGCAGAGTTACTACATCTGAATTATTTACAATGAAGCCTAAAATAATGGCCCTGCCTTTATTAGAAGCAGTTGCCCAAATCCAGCATCCCTTACTCCAGGTGTAAAAGCTGCTGCTGCAGACAGGTGAATTTTATTTCTTTTCACTTTCCTCATTCTGTTTTGTAGCTGACCAAGAATTAGTGTTATCTGATGAGTCTATGGAAAAAAAAAATCTTCTGAGACAGAGAACAGTGCTAGTTATCAGAACGAGTGTCTGAGCCTAACATGCTACAGTAAGCTGTGGTGTTGGTGACTTTTGTTGCAGTTCTATTTTACATGTATTAACCACTAATCTGCTAAAACCCTCTAGGAACATGAAGAACCTGTCTGCCAAAACAGGAATTTCCAGAGAATTTGGTCATTGGGTGTTAGGTGGTTTCTCAATTGGTTTGCCTGAAGAAAAGCTTAATGCTTCAAGGTACCTGTTGCTTGCCAATGGGCTCGCCAATGAGAGCTTTGGTTGCCTTCTGGACAGATGTGGAGAACCACAGCAGGTGTCATGTGTACTGGGAGCCAGCCAGCAGGTTTTATCTGCTAGCTGCCCTCCAAAGACAGCTCAGCATCCAGCTGTTGGAGAAACGAGCTGCATGACAGCCCCCATGGTTGTGGCTTGCTTGTTTTCAGATGAAATCTTAAGGCTTCGGCCAACAGCATCTGTTGGCTGCCAGAGCCTAACAGCTCTAACCTAGGTCTGCTTGCTCCGCTTTGCCAGTCCAAAGATGGCCTTGCTTCCAGCTGTTTGAACACACAAACCAGGGGAACACCGCTTAACCTTGTCTTGGCAAGGTTTCACTCAAAATTCATTTTACAAAGAAGACGGTAATCACGGCTGTGATTTCCATTAGGATCTTATGGAATATAAATTGTCAAGCTGTCGTTGGACAAGCAGAGGTCTTCCTACCTCCACCCTAGGTAATTTGGTTCTATCAACCCAGCAAATTAATCTTGTCTGGTTTTGTGGTCTGAAGAAACACAGTCGCAAATTAAATTCAGTCGCTTCAACGCACCAGCCCTATTTTACGTTTAGCCCCCACTTCAAATTAGGAGATGGATTTCTTACTGTGTTTACATGTGAGGCTTTGGTACTGACATGGCACCAGAGGTATGCAAAGTTCCTCACAGAGGAGAAAAAGTGTGTTGCTTGTTACATGTAACATAACTGAGCCTCAGGCAGTGCAGTAACTTTGATTTAAGCTCACATGTTAGGTCAATGTGGAGACTCCAGCAAAATTACTTTTGTTGTTGGTGGTTTGTTTTTTTTTTTTCAGATTCTTGCTTTTTGTACTTAAAGGCTACGGCCTTTCTTTGTTCCATAATTTGATGTACATTTGGAAAAATTGGCTGGGCCAGATGTCCATACAAGATAAATTCATCGTAATTACCCTGTTCCCCACAGCAGGGTACGTGTGATTGCAGTAACCACATCATTTGAGGTACTAATTGATTTTAGGTTCAGTTCTGGTCTCAAAACAGCAACAGGATACATCTTTAATATCAGAAATACTTTTCTAAAAGGGCACGGGTGATTTTTACTGTTGTTATAAGGTACGAGTATATTTCCGGCCCAAACAGCAGAACTGCATTAGCAATTAATCAATGCCTCCAACAAAGGCCATTGCCAGGCTGGAAGCAGCAGCGTGGTGAGGCGGCTCGTGGGAGACTGGGAACAGAGGCTGTTCTCTGTAGGATGCTGGGGCTGGAAACCTGCAGCCGTACCTCACTGAAATGCTAAGAAAATAAAGAGGAGCTGAAAGGCATGGGTCACTCAGAGGGAGTTCAGTCATGTCCCAGAAGAAATGGGACTGTTACGAGACATACATTTTAGCATACGGTTTTTTATTTAAGGGTAAGTCATCCCTCTTAGTGATTGCTTGCACAGAAGTTGTTCATCCCTCTCATTGCTTTTGCTGCCATTCTCTCTACCTTTCCTAACTCACTGCATCCTTTTTGAAGCAAATGACCAGATGGTCAGAGCTTATGTTATTCTAAGGATGTAATAGGGGTACATCAGAAAAATTAGTGCCTACGTTCTAGCAATGGGCAACAGCAAATTAGCTGTAATTAGTACAGAGGCTGCTACTGTAGTGTCTCTTTGGCGTGGAGATGTGCTTTGTCATCACTCCTGTCTGCCAGTTTGAGGAAGAAGTAAGAGCTCAGGATGGGCGTGGGGCCAGCCAGAGCCAAGCTTTGTTTTTTCTCCCTGGGTTGCCCATCTGAGGCAGCTTCTTGTGAGTTTGAGGTCTTGAGACATTGAAACCTTGTGACTTTGAGGTCTGGAGACATTGAAAACTTGTGAGTTTGAGGTCTTTCAAACCTTGAGTTTGAGATCTAAAGGCTGTGAGATCTTGAGCTCTCATTCTTCAGAGCCTTGCGTCTACTAACCAGAAACTGCTCATTTCAGTATAATTTGGCATAATTGCTGAGTTCAGTGAATTTGCCCAGACCTGCCCCACCTGACAATTCGTCCTAAGGTGTATGAAGAAAAAAATAGCTCCAGGCTTTTGTCTGCCTCTGAGTGTTATATCAAAGTGCCTTTGTTGGCGCGTGAGTGTCCTTCATAAAAACAGGGCTTTGCATGACAATTATGTAATAGGTTTTGTTTGGCTTCCTAATTGGAGAACATTTTGAAAGAGCAATAAAACACAATTTGTTCCCTCTTTCCAAAAAAGAAACATCTCCTTTTGGAAGGAAGGAGGGAGTAAATTTACATTATAATGAGCAAATTGTTACGAGCGCGTAGATCAGCGTTGACATAAAGGGTGACAGAAATGAGATGTTCTCATTTTGCGCCGTCCCCTCCCCTCTCTCTTCCCCTCTCGCACGCATTGCCTTGTGCATCCTTCTGCTACAGAGAGCAGGGAAGTCGCTGTGCTCGTAGTCGGCAGCCGTAGCACGTCGCGGCGTGGCTGGCACTAACTGTGCGTGAAATGACTCAATCCTCACCAGGGCTGCCCCAAAAACCTCAACCCTTTCCCTGGCGCGGGGAGGCACGAGCGGTTTGCTGGTGCACCTTGTGCAGCTACTGTCCCTCTCTGTTTTTAACGAGCGCGTTCGTTACGGGTCTGAAGAAGCTGAAAGTGACATTAACCCCCTGCCCAGCTGTTGCAGTGTCAGGGCTCCAGGCAAAATGGCATTTATTTGGCTCCTGGAGAAGTCATCCCAGCGACTGCCTGGAGAGTCTGGCTGCAAGTGAAATCCATATGCAATGCTTCTGTCAGCAAAGACTTGCTGGAAGAGAGTTTATAATAAATATTCACATCTGCTGCTTTGGACACTCCAATCCATCCTACAGATCTTTGCTGTGTCAGGCTTTGTTCTAGACGAAGAAGCCGGGTAGTTATAAAGGTTTGCAAATAGGGCATATTTATCATGGTTAGCTCTACTTTCTAGTTGCCTTTCTCACACGGATATCCATGGCCATGCTAAGCGTAACGCATGATTAAGTATCCTCAGCGCATTTGTAAGCTGGGTTAGACTCTGCCTTTGCTTTCATAAATGGTGAAACAGCATTTGTTTACTTTACGGGTGGAGCCAGTGGGTCTTGAAGATAGTTGTTAAAGAGTTAGTTTGGATGGAAGGACAGACAAGATATTCCCGGGATAAATTGTACATCATGTAGTCATGCCCAAGCCCCTATGGCTTGCACATGGTGAAAACTGTGAGGACTTCTGATGGGTCATGTGTTCCCATTGGCCTCTTGGCAAATAACTAAAAAACTTGGTTGACTAAAAATGGCCCAAATCTCTCCCATTTTTTCATAATCTTCCCCAAAATGACGGCCTTAGTGTCCGATTGACTTTGTCAGTGTCAATATTAATTATTCGTCTGCTGGTGATGTCTTTGCTTTCGGAGAGAAAATACTGATACATAAAAAGAGCTGTAATCATTTGGAGGGTATATTGAACTTGCTCCTAATAGAAAAAGGTGTTTGCCCAAGATCATGACTGGAATGCAAGGCTCTCTTTGTTGGGAGGACCACATCTGCTCTGAAATGAATGTATTGATCTTTTCTCTTTTTTTCTTTTTTTCTGTACGTGAAACTCATGACTATTATAGTTAATTTCTGAAAGGAGAGAGTGTGTGTCTGGTGGCTGGATAAATAAAAGTGCTTCAAACGTATCGCTTACCAGCTGTTACCTGTGCTGTTATTTAAGCAGAAAGACAATCAACTTATAAACACTTTCTGCCTCATTGAGGGCGATGAAAACCGAGTCCATTTGGTTCGTAAATAAGCACATGGAAGCTGAGAACTCTTTAAAACCTTTTCCAATTTTTTATTTTTCTACCATTGGACCTTGTTCTATCCAAATTTAATTTGGGTTGGCTTTTCCATAAGGCTCTCAGGGAACAAGGCACTCGGTTCAGCTAGATGCCTGACCTCCCTGCAACCTGGCTGGAAACCTGCCCTTTCCTTCATTGCAGTGCTGTACAAGAAAAGCAACGTAACAGCGTGGTCTGATTCTGACACCTCCAGCTATCAGCAGAGCATCTGGTGCTCAGCCTGCATGTCGGAATCTGGCCCTAAATGATTGCATCCAAATGCAGGTAGAATAGCTGTGCGCCTAATGAGCAGCGTGCCCGGGTCTCCAGATTCACTTAATCACTCCGAAACCCAATCTCATTACCATTGATCTATCCAACTTTCCCATCATTTATCTCCGAAAACAGGAGCACGCAGAACGTGGCTCGTCTTTAAAGTGGCGAGCCCCAAACTTCCAGCACCGCTCTCTCCCTGCTGCCTTCGCAAACCTGGGTAACTTTGCTCTGAATTTCAGGTCGCACCGTGGCCGTGGCGAGCGGCGATGGATCCGTGAAGGTGCTGTACCTGGAGCTGGGGCAGCTCTCCAGCCTGCGGGGCCACGGTGAGGAGGAAGTGCACAGCGTTGCCTTCGATCACAAGGCAAGGAGGCTGCTTTCGGGGGGTGCCGACGGTACGCTTTGCCTCTGGACCTGAGGACCAGCGCGCTGTTTTCACGTAACCTTAACCTCAAGGATTTACAGGGGGAAAAATGATTTGACAGCATGGCAGAGAGGGTTTAGTGAAGTGTTTCCGTAGTTAATGTTTTCAGGGAGCATAATTGCCCGAGAGGAGTATTATTCTGCATTTTATCCGAATAAAATCCCTGGTTTCTCCCTCTTTACTCTGCCTGTTTTTCACAACATCCAGCAGCTCCCGTTTGGTTGCTCCTGCAGAAATAGCTTTACAATGACGCCTAATGACAGAGCAGCTGAATTGCAAGGAGATCGATTTTGAGCGGAGCACCGCCAGAGCCACCAGCGCTCGGCTCCCCGTTTCCAATTGCAGCCTGCGGGAAGACGTGAAGTTTGAATAATGCAGCAAGGTGGGATTTTTGATGCAGCAACCTCTCCGGCCTCCGCCGGGGCAGGAAGGAGGCCAAATTGGGGAGCGTGGCGCTGACGGCAGCGGGGCCACCCGCGGACAGACCGCGGGGCGCGGGGGCTGCGCACAGCACAGCCTGAGCGCTCCGCAGCTGGATTAGCATTGGTTTTTCCCCATTCCCTCTTTTTTATTATTTTTTTTTCCACTGAAAAAAAAAAGAGAGAAAAAAATTAATTATTATTATTGTTACTAATAATAATAATAAGGGGCGCGGTGCGGCCATGCCCGTCCCTCCGGCTGGGGAGTCCCCGCAGGGGAGCGGGGCCCGCCGGCCGCGGGGCTCCTCCGCCCTCCCCCTGCCTGCCTACCGCCTAACCAGCCCCCTCCCCGCTCTTCTCCCCCCTCCTTCCCCCGCTGTGGCAAATCCTGAACCGCAAGAGATCCGCTGGGCATAGGGAGGGGATATATATATTTTTTTCTCTCTCCCCCCCCCCTCCTCCCGCCGCCCCCCTCCACTCAAGACCTGAGGAAATCCAGCCCAAGTTCGCCGCGATGACTGTGCTGCTGGCATCGGGGTTTCTCCGCGGCATCCCTGCCTCTGGACCGCCTCGCCGCTGCTCGCTTTGAATCCTGAACACTGGGTTAAAGCTTAATTCTCATGTCGTGGTTGCTGGGCTGCTGCTTTCCTGTGTTTGGCGATGGGAGGTGGAGGAAAAGGGATTGTCCGTGAGTCAACACTGAAAATGTGATTAGGAGGAACTGCTTTCACTAATCTGTGTCTAACCTTTTAGTCCATGTTGGCCTGTGACCCCTTTCAGCTTTCAGATCGAGCCTGATTAGGTAAGTGTAAATTATTCACTCGGGGCGAGGGAAGGTGGATGGAAACCTTTTACTCAGAGACTTACCTACGATCCTGGCCTCTCTCATGATGAGAAATGATGAGAAAGTTCAGCTGTAAACTAATTCTCAGCAAAGCAGCATTTGTTTACTTGTTGAAATCTGTCCGTACGAGGCGTCTGCAGTCTGTCTGATTTCCAGGATCGCCGCTGAGCTGAGTGCCTGTGAGTTGCTGTGGGACGTCTCAGATGACTACAGGCTGTAGCAAAATATAGCGGTCTTATTTATGATCTTCAGAGAACTTTTTTTTTTTTTTTTAATTCGGAGAGCTTCCTCATCACACTTCAGCACATTGCCCTGATTGTTTCACAATTCCTCAGACATTAATTACTTCATTTGCTCCTGCTTTTTGATTTTTTTCCCCCTAAATACCCACCAATCTGCAATATTGCAAGCTACCTGTAGCATTTAGGTGGGCAAGATTCCCTGCTCTGGAGATGGGTAAAGCAGCTGCAGCTGCATGAATCGCCTGATTCCCAAACAACACGTTACGACAGATATTGCTGATAGTTGTAAGAGGCTGCATAGCCCTTGTGATGGGAAAGGAGCTAGTCCTTCAATTAAGAAGATGTCTTTTGAATTTGATAAAGCTTGTGTAATATCCGGTGTCTCCCTCTGTTGTGGCTTTGGAAAAACTGCTTTGTCAACAGGATCCCTTAGCTGCTTCTCTAGGATTAAAGCCTTCTCCTGCTGCTGCTGCTTTTTTCCTTCATTTAAGGAGAACTAATTGCTGAAAATCTGCAGTCCACCAAAAATCCCAATACAGAAAAAATGCTTCCCTGGGGGTTGGAGGGGGAGGACGTGTTCTCCTGTGTGTGCAGGCTAATGCATGTTTGGGCACGGTGCGTGTGTCTGTCTGCACACTGAGATGGGAGGACGAGAAGCAGTGCCACACACATCCAAACAAGCCCTTTCTGGTGAGTGCCAGAAACTCCCTCCATCACCCTCTCTCCCCATAAGGCTCACATCTCATCGAAAAGTTTCCTGTAGTACTTCACCCGGTCCTCAGATAGGTCAGGAACCATGCTCCTGCTGGCGCTGTGCTGGCTGCTGGCCGGCGGGTAGGAAGGACGGCGCGCTGGTGGCAGTGATGTGGCACTGCGGGCAGCCAATCGCGCACCCAAGGCACAGGCACCGAGCCTGCTTCTGGCACTGGTTCTCCCGGGGGTGATGCAAAGCTTCTCCCTCCCTGGGTTGCTTCATGGCTCTGCCACTCGAGCCAAGCTCTCCAAAAGTCTGGCCGTGCTGCATCGATCCCCAAGTTTTCCAAAGGCTCCAGCCCAAGCAGACAGACACATTTCAGCATCTCCATGCGCTACGCAGGCATTTAACATCATCCTGCTCTCAGCATTTCTCCCTGGGAATTCCTAAAATGCTGAATAATGGGGAAGGTGGATTACATCGTGCTTTCTGTTGGGATTATATGGACCTGCCGCAGGCTGGGTGATGTTGGTAGCCCAGCTAGCCTCCTCATAGCACAGAGGGACAGTGGCTACAGCAGGAGGTTAAAACCATGCTTAAACTTGGGTTCAGATCCCTCGAAACTGCAGTTTCAGGCAGGTACTTTAACTTCTGGTGCAGCAGAAAACTCAACTGCATGAATTAGGAAAATAAAAATCAGGTGATTCCCCTGAGCCACCGTTTGTATAGGGGTATTTTGTGGGCATATGCTTACACGTGTGGCTAATTGATGTATTTCATGTGCTTTAGTCTCATTACAAATAATTGAGGAGAGGCTTATTTCAAATGAAACAGAGATAGGTATCTGCATGGTTTTGTAAGCAGTGATTTATTTTTTGGTGGTGGTTGAAAGAATGGCCTTTAGTAGTCAATATCCCTTAGTATTTTGAGTTTGTTCTCACATAAAAATATTTGTTTTCAGACCACCACACTGTTCTCCTTATGGAAGCAGCTGTTTCTCTCTGGCATTGAGACCCCATGGAGAAGCCGAGGAGGGGGATGGCTCTACATATCCATGAAGCCTGGATACTTCTGTTGGTAATTCCTGGTTTGGTGACTCCAGCTGCCATCAATCATGAAGACTACCCTGCCGACGAAGGGGATCAGACCTCCAGTAATGACAACCTGATCTTTGATGACTACCGAGGGAAGGGCTGCGTGGATGACAGTGGCTTTGTGTACAAACTGGGAGAACGTTTTTTCCCGGGACATTCCAACTGTCCCTGTGTCTGTACTGAGGATGGACCTGTTTGTGATCAACCAGAATGCCCTAAAATCCACCCAAAGTGTACAAAAGTGGAACACAATGGATGCTGTCCAGAATGCAAAGAAGTGAAAAACTTTTGTGAATATCATGGAAAAAATTACAAAATCTTGGAGGAATTTAAGGTATGAAACACTTACTTCAGGATTTAATATTAGTATGATACAGGACTTGTTGGGGACTCTCAAAGGCACTCAGTATTTGCTTATTGCTGTTAATCAGAGATAAAAAGCAAAGGTCTTTTTAGCTGTGATGTAGCTCAGGCTGATGTGAAAGCTGCCACCTCCAGCCTCACGTCAACTTGGTGAGGGCCAGCGATGAGTGGAAAGTCCCAGAGCAAAATGCCAGTCTTCCAAAGTGGCTCCTCAACTTTCCTCTTTGCTCTTAGCATGAATCAAGTTGAACCACTGGTGGTGTCTGTAAAAATGGTGGTAAACCAAAATGCTGGGTGCTTTTTAGGAACCCCCTTTCCAATTTGGATAACAAAAAATGATGGCATGGTGCTGAGAGTTGTGATTCATAACTATATGAGAATGCAAGTAAATAGATTGCAGCTGTATTTAATATTTGCCTTGCAGCTGTAGTAAAGCTATCTAGAATGGCAGAAGATGAATTTCTAGGCAGATGACCATCAGGTAGAGAGAAGCTGAGATTTAATTACAGTAGTAGAGTACCTATTAGGAAAGTTGTGAAGAAATCCTTCTGGAATGTATCTTAAAAATAAGATTTTCAAAAGCCATCACCCTTTACACAACCTACATCTCTCACTCTAGTAAGTCTGATTACATGTTTTCAATTCTGCTAAGGAAAACAGTATTTCACAATGAAGTACAGGGTGTGGAAAGGCAATAGGTATACATGAGTTTGTGCTCCCAGGTCACGTGGCTTTAAAATTCATACCTCCTTAATTAAAAACAGCCTATAACTCTTCATGGCTGTATGCCCAATCTCATTATACACTTGCAAATTTATTTTCTTTTCTGACAATGAAAATACTTCCATATAGGTCTTAATGCTTCACTAATTCTCATAACATAGATTACAAATCCCTTTAAACCAGATATTTTTTTCTTTTTCAGTGAAGGTAGTGTTTGTTTCCTTTCTTCTATTATATATGGTTTGTGTTCATCTTTTTCTGCCTGTCTGCAGCTGGAATCACTCAGTATGATCAAGACAGTCTAGAGTCTTAGGCACAAAACAAATAGATGAGGACTGTATCCTCAAGGGCCATCCAGCTCAACCTGTTCTCTGCTTTGCAGAGGAACATGAAGATGCCAATCTTGTGAACTGCTCGAATCACAGGTTCTTATTGCCCTATGAAGGCCAGCCCAGCTTCACCCCACAAATATCATGCTCGAGTTGTCTTGATTTGTTAGTGGGGAAGTGTCCCACACCTGGGCTTAATTCTGGCTTGTGGTCAGGTCCTTACATGAAAGCTATCAGGAGTTGTTCTGGTGAGATTTTAGGAAAGCACGGGGAGAACAATGAGATGGATCTTTCCATTAAAGTATCTCTACCATGTGAAGAAAAGTACAGAAGTATTTATTGTGTTTTCTGAAAGAAATAATCCCGCTTGTTAATGGATTAAAGGGCAGAGAAACTGAATTTAGGGGAGAAAGGCTATTAAGGAGAGTTAGAGCTATCTGATTCAGAGTTTGTTGCGTTCAGCAACTGCGGGGTGTTGTGTGGAAAGCAAAGCTCCAGTGTCCCCAGAAAAAGGCACAGTAGATGGGGGCACAGCATTCTCACATGTGGTAGCCTTCATGTAGGACTCATGTGAGATCCTTCATATTTAACTGACTTCACAGTCGAGCTTTTGAGCTGGACCCATGTTTTACAGAGCTTGATACCTTGTGCAACAGGGCAGAAACTGATCTTTTGGAAATCTATGTGTTTACCTAGAACAAACATTGAAACTCTTTTCCTCCTAGAGATTCAGGCATTAGAAAATTGCTGTGCATTTCCAGGGGTGTTTTGGAAAAAAAAAAAAAAAAAGTGGTACCCATGAACTCTGAGTTTATAAATGCTCTAGGAAAGGAAGAACTTCCAAGATTCAGGAAACTGCAGCTATAAAGCCAAACCTTGACTTCACTGAAGCATCTGGGGATTTTGCTGTTTGCTTCAGCGGAACACAGATCAGAGAATCCCACAATCATTAAGGTTGGAAAAGCCCTCCTCTTCTCCAGACCAAACACCCCCAGCTCCCTCAGCCTCTCCTCACAGGACTTGTGCTCCTGGCCCTTCACCAGCTTTGTTGTCCTTCTCTGGACATGCTCCAGGGCCTTGATGTTCTTCTGGTACTGAGGGGTCCAAAACTGAACACAGCCCTCAAGGTGCAGCCTCACCAGAGCCAAGTACCTGAGCTTTTACCTGCCATCTCTACAGAAGAAATCCAAGGAGATACATAGGTTTTATAGGCTCTGAGCTCTGCTCTTCTCTCACCCTGTTGGACTCATAAGGTCTGCAGACTTCTCAAGCCCATGCCACACACACAGAGCTCTGGCTTTGCCAAAGAAGAGAGGCTTTCCCAGTCATTCCGACTCAAAAACAGACCTCTTCCAGTGGAGACAGAGTCACTATTTTTTGTGGGCTTGTAACCCTTTCACCTACAATTTGTTTTCGCTAATATGTAGGTTTTGAATCATCATCTGTAGAAGTGCTCTTCATTGCTTAGCTACAGCTGAAATTAACTTTCATTTAAAAACCTTTTGCAAGTGTGTGTCTGTGTGTGTGTGCATACAAACATCCATACTTGTGCTGTTAATGCTGCCAGGACTGACTCATCGTATGGAAATTTCAGCTGCCTGATCTTTGCACAAATTAGGGTTGTGTTTTCTGTGGGAAATCAAAATTTTTGAGAGGTTTCTATTTGGGAGAATTTTGGCGTCTCGTTTTTAGGTTTCTGTTTGGGGTTGGGATGAGAAATCCAAATGCAATTTAATCCTTTTATTTTCTCACCACTGACCATAGCTGTGACTATCTCTTGGTAAAAGCGTAGTTCTAGAGACCCGTTTCCTGAATATTTAGCTTCCTTCTAGTGGGCTGATTTTGGACCTCTAATCTTTTCGACTCATAGCAATCATAAGCACAAAAAATAAACATGACAACAAGCCATCTAGCTCCGACAGCTGTCCAAATGTTTATGCTTGTGCCCCTAAATCATTAACGCGTACGAATGAAACGCTGAGCTGAACTTCAGTTGTAAATCTAAAGCTGTTAGGAGTCGTTCTGTGTGCTTTGTAAAACCTTGGGTCCCTTACAGATGGCTTAGTAACCCCATGTAGGATCTGCACAGCTCTGTGATGGGTCCTAGGAGATCTCTGAGGGCTTTGGGCTCCAGCTGCCCATATGGAGCCTGCCTCATCCCCGTGGTTTGCCTGAGACTTAGCCGTGACTTCTGCTGAGGCTGAGGCCAAAGGGGAGGGCTGGTTGCTTTTAGAGGGCTCCATCCATCTCTTTCCCAACCTCATTTTCCACTTCTCTCCTTACTGGCCTCAAATCCGGCCTCCTGGGTCTCCTCCAGTCCCTCTCAGAGTGAACACGGGGTGATGAGTGGCTTCAGGGTCAGCGTGAGGGATGCTGCAAGGCTCAGGCAGTCCGGCTGCTTTCCCCGGAGAGATGTGGTGGGGACTCTCAGGGTCACTTAGCAGCTTGCTTGTGTTTTGATTTCAGTGCTGGAGGTTAAGGTCCAAGTCCCCAGTGCTCCACACTCGCCTGTAAAGCAGGGATCTTTCGGAGAGGTTGCCAACCCTCCCCTTTCTTCTCAGGGAGAGAAAATAAGCAAATAAATCAGCGAGCAGGCCTGGTTATTGGGAGCGCACATGGTTGTGTGTTAAATGAACGCTCCCAGACAGCAGCTTATGTAAAGTAAAGGAGACAGCGTTCCGCCAGCGTGATGAATGTCCATTGGCAGCTGATGGAGAAATCCTGCAAATGTCAGTGAGACAACAGTTTTCCTAAGTGCTGAGTAGTTTGTACACTGCTGCATAACTTACAGGCAGAAAAACACGTGCCTACCTGGGTTAATAAATACGATTGGTGGCAGGGGTTATGGTACATTCGTAGCCACAGCTGGGAGCCTTCTGCAAATGTTTAGTTTGTCCGTTTGGTCTGTCCGTAATCCCCTCTGAAGTTCCTGGTCTCTCATCACTGAATATAGGCGTGGCCAGACTACCCTCTGCGCACCTATCGGATCATCTGGCAAAACGTGAGTTCACAAGAGATCGTCAAGCTGATGTCTTGAAAGGTTGTCCTCGTTTCAGAGCAAGCAGCTGGGAGCTAACTCCCTGTCCTTGCAGGACAGCAGCTCCCCGTGACGTGGTTTTCTGTAGCATGGTGTCGTGGTTCTCAAAGTCAACAGCAGCAGATTTGTGGCCACAGACATTAAAATATCTCCATTTGCCTGGCAGGGCGTTGGGTGAGTTATCCTCGGGAAGGAAAGGGAGAGGTCTTGGCATCACAGCTTTGCCTTCCTGGCAATATTTAGCTTCGTCCTAGGCCAAAATCTCCACTGACTTAAAAAGAGGCAGGGTTTCACTCCTGGAGTTCTCCTCTATTTTTCTGTCGTGTTGTTTCCTTCTGCTGTATCTTTGTCTGTGTATCACCTGTAATCCTTCAGCCAGGGCTCCTGTATCTTTGCTGACTTTATGTCTTCTTGAATAGCACTTTGCACAGTAGGGATCACAGCTCTAGCAGGGATCTTTGGGGCATAATCAGGATCCAAAATAAATGAGGGACTGTATAAGCATAGCATTATCATATACTAATTCTCAGCTCATTATGGAAACCTGTACTTTGGAAGAGCAGCACCTCCTTCTCCTTGGTTAATGCTCTTTAAAAAAATGTTTTATTAATGCAATTATCTTAATATAACTTAACAAAATAATACCCTTCATCAAAAGGCGTTAGCAGAGGCACGAGCTCCTTCAGCTGCTCTCCCAGCATTGCTCAGCCCCTGAAATGCAGCGTGGCCATTCTGCCTCTGGGTGAAAGGAGGCAGCAAAGACAAAAAGTGATTCCCCCACCCAGCAACCATGCCAGAAGTAGAAATTAAGCAGTACAAACCACAGCCATGCCCTGACCACTGCTTACACCTTGTTAAACAGGAGTGAAGCCACTGGGATGCTCCCAGGGCATTACTGATGGGACGGTGCTGTTAGGTGAGCAGCAGGAGGCAGCTGCAGCCCTGGAGAGCAAGGGCAGGTAAGGGCAAGAAGTGCCTGGGATGCTTTGGGGACGGCTGTCCTCACGCCACAGCAGCCATGAGGCACTCAGGGTGGGTGGTAAAGGGGAATTTTAGCCACGTGTCACAAGAAGTGATGGCTTCACCCACCCTGGAGCCCTTCCCAGGTGAACTGCAGGGTGGCTTCTGCACTTCGTAGCAGCGGCACAACTCCTTCCATCTTCATTAGGCCGCCAAAAAAAAAAGTGGAGAGTTTCTTCCTGAGCTTTCTCCTCTCTGCTATGAGTGTTCATTTTTCTGGTGCATCTTAGCAAACGCTCAGATAGTCGCAGGCCAATAACTGCAAGAACAGGCATTAGTAAAACCTTTTGGTAGCACATAACCAGAGATCCGAATCACTAGTAGTTTTTAGAACTTCGCTCGTAAATTACAAGACACCGATTACGAACCCAAGCCAGCATGGGGCCCATATTTTAATATTAGCTTTTTCCTCCCAAAGATGTGTACAGCAGTTTGTTTCGTTTTCCTATTATGACTCAAACAAATGGGGCTTTTTTTTTCCCTTCTTGTGTGTTCTGCAATTTCACGTACGGCTAGAAAATCATAATACAAAAGAAATTTCAATAACGTGCCTGCGCTTTAATAAAAGGAGCCGTGAACAATGCCAGCTCACAAGATAGCACACAGCCATTGAAATCAGACAGGGGAAACAGAACATCAGTCAGATGGAAAAGTATGATTTATTATCTCCCTCCTGGCAAAATTACAGTGACAATGTCTACGCAAAGGAATCTGAAATTACTGACTTACTGTATTTCTGTCATAATTCGTACCAAGAAAACATGCTAAAATAGATAGGCATGTCATATATCGATCTGTGGTGATAGCTGTTTTTTAAACCATACTATAAGCTTAGCTACTGATTCTGTAACATACATATTACATCATGCATGAGTATGTTATTATAATAGGTAAAAGATAATGGGCTGTACTGAGAATTTGGCTACAAAAAAAAAAAAAAAAACAACATGCTGTTGTTTTCCCCAGCTTGAAGGGATATATGGAGAGCTCAAAAGCTCACAGCTCACTGGCAGTGGGTGCACTATAAGCATGGTCTCTCAGAAGCTCCCCTTTGAAATGGATGAGACCCAAAGCTCAAGCATCAGCACGATGCAGAATCACCAGGAATTGTTTTAATCACAGTCTGTCATTCCTCGGGGCCGTGCAGAATTTGGCCTGTACATGCAAACCCAAGGGATTGGGATTTTTCCAGTAAAATTGACCCAGGAATGAACACGTGCCCAACATTTGTACCGCCAAAGCTGTGGCTGTGCTTTCAGAGTTTTGCTCCAGGAAACATCCCATCAGTGCTGCTTCCAGAACTGGGGGATGTCCAGAGAGCTACCAGTAGAGAGGATATCTAGCTGCATGCCCAGAAAAGGCAAAACCCACTCTAAAGCTTCCAGGTGATGCTCAGGGAGGCCAAAGAGAGACATGTTTGTCCCTTGGCCTGCCCAAGCTATGTCCCTCCCTGGGATCCAAGATACTTCTTTAGAGGCGGTGAGCACGAGGTCCTCTGCTCGTCATCCTGTGAGTAAGGATGTAGAAACGTTGCCAAGTGATGGGCGAGATGTTTTTAGGCAACCATTCCCTACCAGAGCAAGGGGAAGTGCAGGTGTGTGTTTGTTGCTACTGGAATGTGCTTTATGCAGAGTTGCATTCATTAGAAATAATTCTCAATTAGATAATTATCCTAGATATTGTTTTTTAAACTATAATTAGATAAGTCAGCTAATGACAATGCTCAGTCTAGTTACAAAATAAAAATACACGTGGCATTAGGCTTCCTTACTCTTTGTTCTGTGGTGCAGTTGAGAGAGGATTCTTGGGGAATGATGAGAAATTCAGCTTGCTTAGAAGAGCATCAGGATTTGAAACAGCTGCTCAGAGGAGGGTATCTCCCAGTCTGGCTGCCTGTGGTCATCCTGGGCAGGAAAACCTTCTTGACAGGGGTTTAACTCCATGTATCCTCTCATCACAAACAACTTATTCAAACCCTGACTGGGGAATAAAACCCATTTTCATTTCACATCCTTCCCTCCTGGTGCTCACAACTAAATGTGATAACATCCCCTGTGGGCCAGACACTTCCCGGAGGCTGCTTCCTTTTCTGCCGATGGTTTAAGCATTGGCAATAGGAATGAAAACTTCTGCTTCTCCCCCAAAGTGTTGCTCACCACCGGAGCCAAGTCGCATGCTGAATCCCTGTGCTTCTGTTACCAGTGATGTGTGGCAGAAAAAGGCATCCCCCTTGCCCCGTGGCTTCCTGACCTGCGCGAGGAGCTGATTCCAGCTCTCCTTTGCCAGGGCGGTGAGATGTTTCCAGGTTTCCTGACACCAGCACAGGGTTAAGGGGGTTTTCTGGCCTGTTTGTTGAGGGCAGCCCAGTAGATCAGCCTTCCCTGCTGTGCATGCATGTGCATCGGGTACAGGGGAGCTTTTTTTCCCATAGTAAACATCCTACATGCAAAGCGCTGATGGGACAATTTGGAAAATACCCTTTAAAAGTAAAGAGCTTCTTTATTCTGGGGGCAGGTCCTCTGCTGCTCTGAGCTGCTGCAGCTCCGTGGATCTCAGGTGGCCCTTTGGGATGTTGTACCAGTGTAAAGTTTGGTCCCAGCCAGATCCTCTTCTGTGGAGTTTGCTTGATGCTGACCTCCAATAAGTATTTGCCTGAGGGAGCTCCCGTGAAGCCTTCCACCTTCCCTTGACTGCCCTGACCCAGCCAGGGTGATTTTTTCCAGCTGCCTGAGTGATACCCAGCCGTGATCTGGGTATGTTGTGAGGGGAAGAGGAAAGGGACCAAGACGCAGTTTTCCTCCCCAGTGATGTCTGGTTACGTTATACATCCCTCCCTGAAACAAATTGAGCATTTTATCAGCATGTAGAGCTGATCTTACCACCTTCTTCCATCTTTTGGCATGAATGAAGAAGGAAACAGCAAATTCAAATGCAGGGAAAACTCATGTGAAAGGGATCAGCTTTTTTGGGTCCCTTCCCCTTGCCCCAGGGGGATTTCCCCTTGATGTGGCTGCGTTGGCAGCGGCAAGAGCAGCCAGGAAGAGAACAGAGAGCAGAAAGCTGCCAGCTGGGCTTGGTTTCCCTCCTGATATTAAAAGGAGCTTAACAAATGTGAAGCACACACAGACATTTTGCCCGTGTCCGAATGGGACTGTGCATCCCCCGTTTGAGCTGCAGGCCCATCTGTCATAGCTGTAACCTTTTGAAAGGAGTCCTGGTCCCTGTGCACTGGGCATGTCTGAACTAAAAAACTATCGTAATAGAGCCATAAAAATTATCACCAAAGTAATACAGACCTCGGTTCTCTCAGCCCCAGGGTACGCGAGGTACAACTATTGTCAGGAACAAAATGAGACATATATCAAAAGAAAGGGAGCATTCCTATAGAAGTGCAGAGTCATGTTGTTATGGAAAGCTCCACTGCTGCTCTCGGGGGAGAAAAGCAAACGTGACTGCAGATACAGAGCACCCATGGAAAAGGGGCCAGGGCTCAGCTCAGGACGGGTTCTGTCTTGTCAGCTACTGGAGGAGTGACTTTCAGACCCAGCCCTGGTTCCTGGAGCCTTATAAAGCCATCAGTTTGTGTGACACATAGCAAATGCATGACTCCAAAGCTCCTAATGCCATCACGATCCTGAATCATCTGATGTGGGCCCAGGATGCCCACAGCTGGACACATCTGTGCTTCTCTGCTTCATCTGGCTGACGGGTCTGGAATAGCTCCCCAGGCAGTTTCACAAGAGGATGACAAGGATAACATCATGTCAGCTATGGACAGGCATGCTCTGGGGTTATGGGGGGAGAAACATACGTGACTCGGGTGGGGGTTACATCATCTTGATGCTTTTCCATTTCCAGTATCAAAGCCTGGAGAGACTCCTGTAGCTGTGAGTAGACAGCTACCAGTTAGGGATAACCAAAAGTGAGCTTTGGTTGAAGAGCTGCAGCATCCGTAGAAAGAAAGAAGAAAATAAGGCGAGTCATCTTCAACCTCACCATGGTGCGACTGCATTGAGCATGGAGTGGAGTCTCCACCTGTAGAAAATGTTTTCTGTAACGTGTTTGTCTCGTCCTTCCCACTGAGTAAGAGTTTTGTCATGGCATTTCAGTCTTACGTTGGCAATCGTTGTGTGTCTGCGTGCTGGGGTCCCTTAGGAAAGCAGGGTCTCCTCTCGGCATCAGCTCTGCTGCTCCTTGGGATCCAGCTCCTTGTTTCAGCCCATCTGCAGTATGGTGCAAGCATTTTTCAAATTTTGGATGGCACAGCTCATTTGTATTGCTGGTTCTCCATATAAGCCGGATACAGCTCCACTTTTTCACTGCAAATAAATTATCTAATGACTTAGTACTTTTTTCCTGTTGCAGAGTCATTTGCAACCTGATGGTGTTTTCCGTCTCTGTGCTTGGCTATAATCATTCACTGGGTTGTTTATTTGAGCAACTTTCCACCAATGGAAAGCCCAAGTCATCGCAGTTGCCAGAGTGTAATTGATGCTGTGTCTCCGATAGCTGGATGGATGATTTTATTTTTTTTAAGTGACAAAAATTATGGTGATTTTTGCCCCATGCCAGTTACTCTATTAGTGCATGCATACAAATACAAAGCCTTTTACCAAACTTTTAACATAATTTAGGCAGTTATTTATGTGCTGCTCATAGTAAAGACAAATTGAGCAGTCCAGAACAGAAATTTCCATCTCGCCTTCAGGTGGGACTCGCTACGCAGCCTGTTCTCTGCAGTTTGGCATCTGCAAAATTTCTCGCTTGTGAGTATCCTCTGAACTTCCCTGCAATCTCCTGCTAATCTGCCTGAGATCACAGGCAATTTCAATAACAATGAAAATGATTCTAATTTCAACTCCAGGAGTATCTTCGATGAATGCTATCCCAGTTTCTCTTTATTCATCTCCCCTGGTTTATGACTTCCTACCTCAGCTGTAATGTGGAAACTGTTTTTTCCTCCGATTTTATTCATCAGGTTCTTTTTAACTTTCTTCGTTCTCTTGCTTCCTGCCAATAAATTCACCACCTGAAACTGTAGCTACAGAAATCATCTCCATCAGAATTGCCATTGTCCTTTGTGTCATTAAAAGTTACAGCTCCTCTTAAGATGTAAGTGCCCAATTTGACAGACTTCACTTTGCATTGCTCCGCTTTTCCTGCTGTTTTATCTGCACAGAGCAGGATGCCATCAGTCGAGTCTGTCTAAGGAGAGAGGCTGAAGGCAGTTATCCCTGTGAGCGCTGCCACAAACTTTCTCAAAACACAAAAGATGGAGAAACGGGCAGCGATGGTGGTCTTCAGGTTTCCTTCCCGTGCATTTTTACCTTTTGCAATATAACCTAGAAAAGGCCTATACTTATGTACCAATTCCTTCTCGGTGAGCTTACATGCTTGATTGAGGCTTCCAGTGGTACCCAGAGTCCTGGCATCTTCTTTGCATTTGCTCTAGGTTGACAGATCCTTCAGTTTCCATGGGGCTCGGAAAGAAACTCCACTGGGATAATTCCTCGGTTTGTTTTATGCCTCTTCAGATTCCAGTCAATCAAGCAGATCTCTCCAGTCATTCTGCCTGTTTTGTAAATTTACCTATTTGACTGTGGAAGGCACTGCAGGACCCAACAGCAGGTCTGTTCAGTTCAGTGGAAATACTTAGATTGTCTTCTACAAACTCGAGCAGCCCCGGGGGGGATGATCAGTACGTGTCTATTGTAACATGATTAGGTGGCTGTAAACATTGCCATGGAGCCTTTCTGTTTCCTTCCTCAAAAGAAATGTCAAGTATTTGTGATATAATAGGTGTCGAGTTCGTAATGCTCTGTAGTTGTTTAGTTGTTTAGTTAGTTTTAGTTGTTTAGTTGTAGTTGTTTAGTTGTAGTAGCTGCGTATAATCAATAAGGGGCTGTCGTGCAATAGTCAGACAGTACAAAGACACAGTCCTTTCATGACCACTTCTTGGGACCTGGTCAATAAGATGAAGTCTTTGAATCTGGGATCATGGGGCATTCTTGCACTAATATCCTCTCCAAGCTTGGCCAGTTTGTGTAGGAAGAAGGGGGAAGAGAGCAGCCCAATAAATCCTAATAAGTGAATAAGCCTCGGAAGAGATGACTGGAGGTTAATTGCAAGAATTTGCAGTAGCTTTGAGCAGCCTGCGCACTGGCTCCAACAAAGGTAGAGACCTTCTTCCACCAGGCTGAAAACTCAGCTATGGAGCAAGTACTCTGCAATTGGATGTCTTGTCCTGAAAGGGCAAGGAGGGCTCCAAAGTGAAGGGAGTGGTTGTGATAAGCATGCCTGGAGGAAATCAGGAGCTTCACCCAAACCTAAGTGAAGCCAGCTGGATTAATCACAGCTGGTGGCAGGAGTCTGCAGCCTTAAAACTTGGCCTGAGAGCTCTTCTAAGATACGTGAGAGCCCTCATACAGGACTGAAATGAGCGTGCTTGGGGACCTGTGGAAGGGCAGCAGGATGCTTAGCCTGGTGACTGCAAGCAGAGCAAGCAAAAAAAAGGAAAATTGCCTCTGACTGGCAGAACAAACAGGTAAAAAAAAAAAAAAGTATCAATCATATGTCTGCTGAGAAGTTTTTCACTTGTCTTAGGAAAATCACTTCCTTTGCACTCCTAGAGGGTTTTATGTAGAAGCAGCAAAGAGTGACTGACAAGCCCACACAGACAGAAATCCTTACTGGAGCCAGGGAGGAGAGCTGCAGTGTAATATTTCTTACATATAAGTTTACTCCATCCACTCAGGGAGAATTATTCCTAGTCAGTAATAAGCTTCTGCAGGGCGATCTGCATGTTACAGAAAGATCTTTCATGTTTGGGGCAGCAGAGAGGTGGCTTAGGATACTGTCCTTGTAGACAAGGCATGAGCTAAGAGTGAAATACAGGTGAAGTTCAGTGAGCATTTGGGACAACCAGATTTCAGGGGCTAGCTGAGATGTCTCAGGTGCAGAAAAGCTTAGGACTGCAGAAACTTGTTGCAAGATCTTACCTAAAAACTCACGGTTCTGTGTGATCAGTTGTTTGTGTGACTGTACCCGCTGCCTTGGTTTAGGAAAGGTTTGATTGAGATCTCTTCATCTGGAGAAAAGCATAAAAGTGTAGATTTAGACATGAGATTTGAATTCATATTGCCATTTTCTTTTCACCACCTCTCTCTCAAGTTTAGAAGGGATTGCGTTTTAGGCTACTTTCCTGAACAACTGTTTGATTGTGCCATCTCTCACTGTCCACCAGGCTTTTTGGATGACTCGAGCCCTCAGCCATAGAGCTCTGGGAGGTATGACATTTCTGGAGGTTATGAATCCTACGGACTAGGGAAGGAGCTGTGGTCCCAGCCCTGTAAGAAAGGCAGCTCCCATTCACCGTGAGGAGTGGCTGGATGACATTAGCAAGTCTAATTCCTACGTGTGCTGACACTTGCTCCCAAAGAGAGGGTGAAAATGGTGCAGAGCTGGTGTGTGTATGGCAGCAAGAGTAAAGATTAGGAGATACGGTATCCACATCTGGTTTGGCCTCCTGATTTCCCCCACTCACAGTGTATCCTGGTTCTCATTGTGTTTCCTTTGCTGCCTTTTTTGTTTGTTTGTTTATGTCATCTATCAAGTTTATCATTATGTGCTCAGGCACATAAAATCTTTATTAGTCATGTGTATTCTCTATTCTCTGTTTTAATTTTCCTTCCCTCTTCCTTTGTTAATGAACTTCGCCAGCTGCAGATGTTTCCCATTTGACAACACCTGAGACCAAGGCTTTGCAGTTGGGCTGTGAGCTTAGGTGAGGCGTGTAAGCAAGGGTGTCCAGGGTCTGCATCCTTGTTTGTGCTTCTGTGCTCTCTCGAAGTGACAGGTAGGAGGAGAGGTGAAGCAGAACCAGTGCTGAGACTGATAAGGGCATTTTGGTGCTGATTCCCACTTCCTCTGCTCACAAAAGGTCCCGAATGGTGGTCAGGTATCAGTCACGTCTTCTTCCCAACGCGGCTTGTGTCAGCCCCTGCACAGGCAGTGACATCAAAGAAGGAATTTCCTCGCCAGGTCTCCAAGGGTCACCAGTGAAAATTGGGTGAAAAGGCTGTGTTAGGTGCTTTGCACTGTTTTTCCCAAGTAATGGTACTGCTACCTTCGACAAAAGGTTTGCGCCTCTGGTTTCATGATACGTCCGTTGCCCAAAACACACCTTGAAGCGTCAGGGTGTAGGGTGCAGCTGGGGTGTGGGTGTGTATCTGTGTCCAGCTGGGCACTGCGAGCTTCCCTTCATGTCAGGCAACGGTGAGAAGAAAGTTTCTGCACTGATATCTCTCAATGTCCTGAAATCCTTCCTAACAAATCTTTCCCCAGAGAGTCTTCCAAGAGATTATTGTGCCATGGACAGGTGGAGTGTGTAAATCACCTTCTGGCCCAAGCCTTTTATGATCCTTTAATCTTAGCCTTTTTTTGCAGAATATCACCTTAAGGAACACCAATAAAGTGTTTGCTCTGTCCGTGTGGGAATGGCAGAGCCTCTGATTTGTGTCCTTTCTCCTTCATACTTCAGAAACTCTCCGTATTTTCTCAGCTTCGTTTCTCAGTAGGGATGGGAGTTTCTTTTCAGGGACTGCTGTTAACTGGTGATGGAAAGCATCCCTGCTCCGTGGGGGATAAAACTTGAAATCCAGATTCTGGAACTTGTGAAGACTGGCAGAGCTGCATAGTGGGTCCCTTAACAACCAAACGAGTAATTGCCATGGTCTGGAGAAAAATAAGAGCAAATGAAGTAGATGAAAGGATCAGGAAGCAAAACTTTGGGATATCTTTTCCCTGGTTCCCAGTTCCTTCACTGGTTCCCAGTTTGTTGGTACTCTGCTTGCCTATGGAGATAAAGAGAGGACTTTTCTGGCCTGCATCCCATAGTCGTTGCGTGGGAAGCGCAGCTCCAGGGGAAATGGCCCATAAATCGGATTGATCAGTGCACCTGGGGCAAAGTGCTTTCTGAAAGGGGTCTGGAAATAAGATCCCAAAACACGGCTGGTGGGAGAAAGTGCTGAGGCGTTCATAAAATCAGTGGGCAGGAAGGGCTGAGTCACCCATGGAGGAGCAGAGCTGGGTGAGAGCCACAGCAAAGGGGCACATGAGCAAGATGGTCAGATCGAGGAAGGAAAGTCCTGGAGGCAAGTCCATGCAGTTTGAACTTGATGGGACGGGGAAGAAGAGGTGGCTGAGAAAAGTTTTGTAGTTTGTGCCACTGCAGCCTTTTCATTTGCTGGCGGTGTGTTCCTCGTACTGCCGAGGCCTACTTCTATTTTGATAATTGTGCTCAGTTTTTCCCTCCTGAAAAGCTGCTTTTGGTGTCAAGCAACATCACGGTTTATTACGGTGTCATTTTCAAGTTACACCGACAACACAATAGCAGAAGATGTGCGTGTCATGTCTCATTTACTCAGCTGCACATTCGTTCAGGGGCGTCTTCTACATCTGCTGATCATCTTCGAGCAGTAGATGGGGCGGCAGCCCCAGCAGCACGTCGCACTGCTTCTTAGGATTGCAGCTACTGGAGTAGTGGAGACGGGGACAAAAGCGAAGGATACGTCAGTGAAAGCCTCCACAAATCCAAAGATCTCGTTCTACTGCTCCATATAATTAGCGATTAAAATGAGTAAAAACAAAGCAGCAATTTTCTTATTGATCCCTCAGCAAATAGTTCTGTCTATTTCCTTCTGCATTGTTTCTTCGTATTAAATAGCCTCGAATAAGAAATGTCAGTCAAATGAATTTAGATTCCTGGTGTTTCAGACAGAAATCAAAGCAGGATTGAATGAGGAAAGATAATTAGAGAGAGGAATTCCACCTCCACAGACTTCTTCCCTTGCTCAAGGAGTGCTGATTTTATCTAAATTGCCAAAGCCGTGAGCAAATGAGAGGTGATAGGAATTATAGACTGCAGATGCTGAGACAAAGCAAGGGAAGCTTTAATTAGTGCATTTTAAGGTAGAAATGAATTTCCTGGGAATAAATTATTTGACTCGAGACATATGGAGCTTCTCAGAGGTGCACTGAAAAGCTTTTTACCTGCCAGAGCCTGGGCTCGTGGGGTTGTGTCTGTCTTGGAGAAGTGAGTGACACATCACTGAGGTTTGAAACACCTGGGGATGATGCCGCCTTTTGTTTGCATCTCGCTTGTTTGTTTTGAACACGAAGGAACTCCCATTGCTGCAGGTTCCCACTGATGCAACAGAAAGCAGCATTTGTTCCAATACCCACATTTACTCATCCAAGCGTTAGTGATGGAGCTACCATAGCTGAGGAATTGGGAGCTAGGCATTGAGCCCACAGGTACTGAAAGGAAGTTATTTTCCTTTCACATTCCCTTCTTGTTCTCCTTTCTTAGCTCTGTTGCCGTTCTTTCAACACACTTGCAAACACATAAGGATATGGGGAACCCTAAACACTGACCTGTCTATTTTTCAATAGATTTTCACATCTTCTTCTAGAGTGAGGCAGCAACAACTGTACCATTTGTATGTTTGGAGGTAGATAGATTCCTCTGTGAATTGATGGAGCTGAAACGAAACCATTTAGCTAGGCGTGTTAATCCAAGACTCCCTGATTTCAGCAGAGTTATTCAGGCTCTTAATTACTCACAGCATGAGGCACTTTCTCACAAACCTCGTTAAAGCAGGCAGGAGTGGGGCTGGGGCCAGATCCGATGGTTATATTAAGGAGGCGTTCGGTGTCAGGCGAGCAGGTGGGTCGCTCCATCAAACCTCTTTTAGACCTGGTTCCTGCAGCTCAGGCTTCTTACTGACAAGACCTAAAGCCTGGCAAAAGATACACCCTCTCTGAGAAAACAAATACCATGCTTGCTGGTTTTTCTAATGTTCTGGTTGCCTATTTCCGATGTTGATGTTTTGTCCTATAGGTTAATTTGTTTTTACCCATGATGAATGAATGCAGTCAAGAAGTATTAAACGCTGATGTGTTTATCTTATGGCAAGCTAGAAATGTTGCAAACTTGTGAGCTGCGGGAGGAAACGGGCTAATTTTAGATTTGTTCCTAGCCCTCGCCATGCGAATGGTGTCGCTGCGAGCCCAGCAATGAAGTTCACTGTGTTGTAGCAGACTGCGCAGTTCCCGAGTGTGTCAACCCAGTCTATGAACCAGAGCAGTGTTGTCCGGTCTGCAAAAATGGTAAGAAAGTACTGTATTGGCTTTAACAAAGAGATATAAAGGAAACATTTTCTTAAAATGTCATTACCGATGCATTGCCAGGAGATTCGCTTCCATTGGCACAGACTGGCGTTGGTTGGGGCTGTTACTCCTCCAGGTATGCGGGCTTTGGTTATGAGATGACAGCTACAAAAATGTAGGCTCCCTTTCCTGGCCTGTGTCATCTCATTGAAAGTTTTGGGATTGCTGACTTAAGTAAGGCTTTATAGGATTAAGTCCTGATATCAGTCATGGTCATTTCATGTCTTTGTGTTTTTCTCATAGTCCCAAATGAAATCAAGTATGTAAGGAAAGAGCAGAGTCTTTGTCCCTAAATTAAGAAGCCTTTGATTATTAATTACCAAAGGCCAGGGGAAAACTCATTGAAATCAATGGCCAAACTCCAGCTGGGACTGCTAAGCCCGTAACATTAAAAGTTGTGTGCTGGAATCTCTGTACGTAGCATTGGCCCTCGTTGTTGTGCTGCAATTTCATGGATTGGGGTAGGATTCAGCAAGACTTCTAGGAAAGGCTTTGGGATGACTGAAGGTACCTCTTTGGAAAATAAATCTGTTTCCAAGGTCTCCCAGGTCTCGTATCGCAGCCCCTACACACATACATCGCTGGAAAAGCACCTTTTTCCTAATGTAGATATGAAGACAGATTAAGAGGGGGGCTGGCTTCAAATAAACCACTTCATGGCTTTCTTAACGTTAGAAGTGGCTGCTTCGACTCATCTCCTCGCGTTTAGACTTTGCTGTCCATGTGTATTTCCTCTTACATGCATCACCACTGCTGGATGAAAGAGTAATGGTTGCTTTTGGGTCACAAATGAAAATGTTTTCAGAGAAATAACATTTTCAACACATTTTCTGCTCTTTAAGACAGGGGAAAATGAAACTATTGGAAATCCAAAACATTTTTACTAAAGGAATTGGAACAATTCTGAGCAGTCTGAGAAATTATGCCAATGGTATTGAAATCCAGAGGTCTATATTAAACCATGCTCAAAAATATTTTAAAAGGTATAATCTAGAATTTCGTGTGTCTGTTGGAAAGCAGAAAAATGTCCGTAGGGAATTTCATTAGTTTGTTGCAAGTGAATTTCAGAGAAAAGGGTTTTTTAACCATTTCTGCATGTGGCCCACTGTGGTTGGGTGCAATGTTTCCCATCTCATTCAACAAGAGCACAAAAAAAGGCTGTCATGAGGCACCCTGCTGATCAGGAGAGGCTGGGTTGGCCATCCTGGTGTCTGTCACCATAGCTCAGTCTCATTTGCACCTAAATAAACACTGTTGGTGTTGTTTTAGACTTTGTGTTCCCATTGCTTACAGGGCATTGTGCTGAATCCCCGTCCCTTGCCAGTTCCTTCCCACCCGGTTCACATTGCACAAATCCAAGCTGTGAACATTGCTCGGGCTTCCCAGGAGTGCAGACTCAAAGGTGGCTTCACAGAGATCCAGGAGCTGCTGGATTTCCCCACCAGCCCTCCACCACCAAGACCATCTCCCCCAATAACCAGACTCCCCCATGTCTGGTGGACTTTGGGGGCCGATGGCTCTAGCCCCCAGCATCCCGGTGACCAGGAATGGGCAGCATCCTTCTTCCAAAAACAGAGCCTGGAGGACAGGGAAAGGAGCAGCTCCTACTGATGGGAGTGAGGAAGACAGGAGGAAAGAAGAAAATCAGATACCTGAAGAAGGGGCTCGGGGCAAGGTGTAGTGATGGAGACCCTCAGCTAGATGCCCGAAGGCTTCGTCCATGAGTTTGCCAAATTTATCTACTCATCTGTTGGAGATAAAACTATAAAGTTCTCTGAAACCTGGTTTAGGCAAGGAAATACGTCTTAACATCCTCTTAAGAACAGCCTGCACACCTCGGGGGTCTCTAGGGACCAGTTCTTGCTGCTCTGAGTCGGCAGCAGATGAAGGGGAGAGGAGGCGTGGTGGCGTGGTTGTCCCTTGAGGGTATCTACGTGGGGGTTTCCTGTAGGGGAGCCCCTCTTTATGTCCCAGCCTGGCCGTGGGGATGAGATGCCAGGACCCCCCAGAGGGCTTTCAGCTCCTCCTGCTGCAGTCTGTGCTGACTGGCTGATATTTGGCTAATGCTTGTAATTTTAACTTTATCCTTCACAAATAGTATGAAATAATTTGCAAAGTGGTAGAAATAAGTAGGCACCAAGATAGTCTTGGTTGTCACAGGGAACCAGATGAGCACATTTTTTTTCTTATTCTTCTTGGATGTAGCTTCGAGAGTGGAGCCAGCCTTTGCTTCCCTCTAACATTTTGGTAACTTCATGTGAGAGAATAACAGTCATTGCTGTGCCTCTTCCCCTCCCAACCCCTCTGACACATCCTAATGAATGAGGATCACAACATTTTAAGCTGTCTGCTCATCTTGAGACCACGATTTTATCTTTCAGCTCTCCACTGCAGCCAGTCAATTAAAGTTCAGTTTCACAAATGCATGAGGATAACACAAGCTGACAGTCCCACTTAAATGACCGAAATCCCTCTTTTTTGTAATTTGTTTTTTTTTTTCTTTTTTTTTTCTCCTTCCATCCAGTAGCTTTTTCTTTCTACCAAAGCAGTGAAGATATTACAGTGCCACATCTCGGTGTGATGAAAAGATTTTAGCTTAGTCTCAGTCCCTGTGGTCATCCTTTTAGATCGGCAGAGAGAAGAGCTCAAGGGCTACAGCTGTTGGGGGAAAAAAAAAAGTTAATCCCCAGGACAACATGTAGTACAAATCCTCATTTCAAAAGCTGCTCCTTGAAATTGTGGTGAGGAAAATCCTTGTTTTGGTTTAAAACGCAGCCCCGCATCATTTGCTGCGCTCTGCTAGCAGCGTGGTTTGCCTGCTTGCTTAGCTGTTGCTGCCATTAACTGGAGAATAATTTCCTCTCGATACATTCAGATAGATTTTCATGCCTTTCTTAATTATGTCTTGCCAAGGGCAAAAGTGCTGTGAAGCAGTGAGGTTAATGCAAAAATCTGTTGATTCTAACGTACCTGACCTGAAGATTCATAAAAAGCCAATATCAATTTCCCTCCCTCTACCATCGTTTAAGAGCAGTCTGAACAAGCGGCTTTGGAGATTTATTCCTTGTTGTCAAAAGAAATGGAATTGTTACCTCGTGCTTTGCTAAATGCACGTGGCTCGTGCAGTGCTGGCTCTGCTGGGCACGGGACCCGCACTGCACGCAGAGCAAGCCGAGTTCACAGGGAGGCCAAAATTTGGGGGTGAGGGAAGGAGAGGATGTTCTCTCCTTCGTGGCCCGTCGTCCTTGGGTTGTCAGAGCGCATTTTAAGGGCAATGGCTCCAGGTGCTGCACAGCATTTCTGTCGTGGAGATGAAAGGTCACTGGATTTCACGTTTCCTGGTAGTGACAGACTGCAGAATAATGGCCCGGAGTTGTTATTTGTAGTCATTGTGGCTTCTCCAGACAAAAGCATGTCAGCTCCTGTTAACTCTATCCTTCATGGGACCCAAAACTTGACTATTACTGTTAAAGTCAAGCTGGGGGCTGCCGTGGGCTGTGCCATCCCTCCTGCCCCCAGGCTCTCCAGAAGTTGGGCAAGATCATCCATCCACCCCGCTCCCACCTAAGCCTTTCTGGGCAGAAATCCCCCCCGAGGTCCCATCCTCCTGCAACTAGGGCTGTAGGCATGCCCAGGTGGTTATCATCCCCAGGTGGACCCATCCCCTGGGTCCCACCCTCTCCAGATTCTGCAAAGCGTTCCCTCGGCATCGCATCCCAAAATAATCTCAACGTTAGCAAAACTTCATCATCACGGGGGATTTTTATTCCCTGTGTGAGGGAAATTAATTTTAAAATTCCAATAAAAGCCGCGATAGAATTGTTAACTTCTTTCCCCTCCCTGAAGTGTGAAATTCTTTTCAGCACGTTTCAAAGGCGCCTTCGCCCATTTACACATACATTAACGCAATTGCTAAAATATTAGACTTTGCCTTGGCACTTTCATTTTCTTGAGGGATGAAGAGAAGAAGCATTATAAATCTCTGTTTGGGGGTCTGGTTTTGCTCTTAATTTAATTTTTGTTGCCACCAACCCTCAACAAAAGAATTTGTTACACAACAAGACAGATAAAAGCTAACATGTCTGCGGTGAAATACTTGCTGGCAAGTGTGCTTACTCAGTTTAGCACTGGCTTCTGGAGGCATTCGTGATGAAATACTGGGCAGCAGGAAGACGTCTCATAGATAATCTGTCACCGAGTCTTTAATTAAAGTTCTAAATTACCACAGTTGATCCAGATTTCAAAGTAAAGGGTCTGGTCCTGCCCTCCATGCACAAGTAGAAGATCCGTTTGACCTTCAGTAGACTTTACCTTGGGAAAGTAGCATGTATTCAGGCAAAGCTGTTACGGGATTTATTATAATGTGCTATAAATATTAATAATTCCATACAAACATCTTCATATTTGAGGGCGTGAGCACAAAACCGAGTAAATAATAATTTATTTCCATGGATATAATAATTTATTTCCAAGCACATGAAGCCACATTTTACCTAAGCTTCTCTCTTAATTTGCTGAGAATATAAACTCGCTGCTCATTATTTCTCAGTTCAAGTTAATTTGAAATCAGCATTCGGCGCCCCAGCCTGTTCCTTCTGTACCACGGTGTGCTTTGCCCAGAGCATCCCCCAAGGAGTTTCCCAGCCCAACAAAGCCAGGGGCAGCCTTTTCTTCACCAAAATAAACGGAGATGCTGCCTGCCGTTCAGTCAATGCCCAGGGCCCTTCCTTCTGAATCATCAAGACAACCCAGTCAGGGCCCAGGTATTGTGCTGTGGGAGTGTTAATTTTGCAAAGCCCTTTGTGATTTTGGGAGACAAAAGGCTCCATATAAATGTAAATTGCTTACTGTATTATGGGTTAGGGTAATGGATTAACAGTGCAAGTCGTTAACCAATATTGACAGAAAGAACTTTCCCATGTGGTCTGTATTGTTCCAAATTATTGGATATCTCGAAATGTGCCAAGATTTTAATACCATATAATCCAGTGCCTGGATATTAAGTTACCTGTGCTTTACTGCATAAATATTGCTTGTTCCTTATCTGCAAGATGTGGATCACTGACTCTCCAGGTCATTGTTTTGGAAAGCATCTGCTTCTAACATGATCATTGACCAAAAAAAAAAAATCAATGAGATGAGGAAAAAAAAAATTAAAAGTATGAGGAAAAAAATGAAGGTTTTGGGGAGAGGATGTTTGGTGCCATTTGATTATATACAACTGTTGCAGAGTAAAAACAACACAGAAAATGTGGCAAGACGACACGAGAAGACTTCATATTCATTTACTTTATGGAAAGCAGTGGTTTGGAACCATGGGGAAATTCCTTTAGAAAAAAAGAAAAAAACTAAATAAAATTCCTCTTCTAATTTATTTCAGGAAGTCCTGAAATGGCCAGATTTTAAGATTTAAAACCCCTTCAGTCAAAGTCTATGCAATATGCTGATTGATTGTGCAAATGCAAGTTGAGTGTGACCGGCCAAGAAGAAGACGTATCTCCCATGATGGACTTTGCTGGACTCCACAACCCTCTTTGTAGGTCGGGGAGACTGAAACCAGTAGCATAGCATAGCCACGTCACCCTTTGCTCTTGGTGGATGAAGAATTGATGGCAGCCAGCCAGCTTTTTGGGTACTCAGTTGCCCCCACAGCCAGCAGCCCTTTCGGACGGCACGCTGAGGGGCCACGGGAAGGACCTGTTCCTCGTCACGCTGCCTTCACCCAGGGCATGGGGGCTGGTGGTTGTTCCACAGCTGACTCCTTTTGTGCTGATGAAAAGATGCCAGCCCGGAGCAGGAGTCTTCTTCCCTTTTGGACACCATCCCAAATCAGGAGTCTCCTATTTTTTGCAGCACTTGTAGAAGCGGCCTTAACATTGCAGTGGCAGAGCCCGCTACATCGAGGCTTCGTGCCTAGCTATGAAAATCGATGCTTATGGAAGGCTGAACACAAAAGAAAATTCCTGAGACTACAAAGGATGCCTTTTTGATTGTTTGTCAGCTAATGTTCTTTGTGTTTACCAGCAGGAACATAAACTGCGGTGCCCTGTTAGCTCAATTAAAGGAGTGATTTGATTACCAACCAAGGAAGAAAGGGATTGATTTAAAAGCTGGTAAAAGATCAAGACTGAAAACAAGGCGGCATATTTGGGCCAAGCCACCACTGACCCAACAAAATACTTCAGTACTTGCTCTACTGTTCCTTTAAAAAGATGTTATTTCACTGAAATCGATTTTCAGCAGAGCTTTTTCACCTCCATTACTTCGGGCCAACTGGCTCAAGGCTGGTAGACGCCGAATTTTCTGATGAGAGTTAGGTGCATAGGAATCTGTAAACCCTTCTGCTGCTTTTGGAAATCTCATGCAGATGCTTCAATATGCTGCTGAATCAGGACTATGACCTGCTCCCTGTGGACCCAGCTGTTGGAAGTCACCTGATATTGGTGAGAAGCTTTGGAAAGCTATACAAATAAATCCTCCAGAATGAGCCATCCCGGTGCTGGGGAGCATCAAACAGGGCTGGGTTGAATTTACCACCTCCTAAAGCATAGAAGAAGGAGAAACTGTAAGAGGGGAGGGAGTGGAAAGGCCTTTAGAGAGTAAAAAAGACACGAACTGACCAGCAGTAAATGTGATTAACTAAGCTGCGGGACTGTGTAGCATGAGAGCGACCGGGACACTGCCAGGAAAAGCCCGATGGAAGGAGTGCTGCGGTGGGGAGCCAGCGGGACGACGGCCCATTGCAACCCCAAATATTCATCTGTGAGCTCACAGGCCAGCTAAGTGCTTCCCAAGTGTTTGTGGCCTTTCCCTTTGCCCAGGAAGCAAGAAAAGGATCGTTCACATAGTAGAGGCAGGAGAAGACTCTGCCAGGCAGGAGCTGAAAGCCACCACCCTCAATTTGTACCCAAGGTCCTAACCATGTTTCCATGCCCCAGCAGAGCTTTAAATGAATGTCTACCATCACCCTGAAGAGAAGGTTTGGGGAGGATTACGAGAAGTCATTTGCTGGATGGGACTTGCTCCGAAGCTCTCATTGAAAGGACACAGCTCATGGAGGTGTTGGAAACATGTTGTGTGTGGTCTGCGTTGGTCTTTAAAACTCGGAGATACTTATGAAGATGCATTTGCTTACTGGGGATTGTTTCCCGTTGGGAAAATGTTGCTGAAATCTGTGTGCACAAGTCTGTGGCAGAAGTGGTTCCAGAGCCACTGCTGTCGTGGTAGCATTTTGTAGAGGAGGGGGTGGGCTTGTTTTTTTTTTGGTGAAAAAATTCCTAGATTCCTGTTGGGAAACCAGGTTCCTTTTGCAGAACATAAGCAGCCCAGGCAGTACTGAAATTCAAACAGGGGTGGTTGTTGCTGTCCCCCAACATAATCAGATTCTTCGTGCAATGTGTAAGACCAAAAGCGACGTTTTTATCCAATTACATTGCTGTAAACCACTTTGCTGCAAGAGAAACCTGGAGCCAATTCCCGAGTCTGTGTCACTTGGTGTAATGCCAGCAGCGTTGGTTTGCTCGGATTTCCTCCCACTGAGGATCTGACCTGCAAGAGCTGATATCTCCGGGTGACTCACAGGCAAATTGCAGGAGGCTGGGGTGTTTTGCATGGTCAGGCTTTCTGAAAGGATTAGAGATGGGTTTGCTTCTGCTCCTCTCGAAGGCTGGGATTATTAAGCATATCTGTATGGAAAGAGTGGCAGACACTGTCTTCATGTATTTCTAATTTAATGAATGTTTAATGCTTCTTTTATTGGAGCCAACATATATGTAGAGTAGAGGACTTTAACAAGGGGTTGACTTATGTCAAATAATTGATGTTTGAGCTGCTCCTTTTACATGAAATGCAGACTTTACAGAGCAAAGAGACTGTAATGAAAATATGAATTAAAGATTAGAGCTAAGCAAGTCTGAGAAAACTTAGAATTAAAAAAAGGCACGTAGAAGTTTTCTTCTCCTGCTTCCTCTCCTTCCCCCCACTTTTTTTTTTAGCTTTCTCCATCCCCTCCGCTTCTTCGGTAGGGTCCCGCATCTCAGTCCCAGCCTTCTGTCTCTCCTACCCCTGCACACCTTTGCGAAGGAAATCAGCACAGCGGTCTCATTCTGGATATTACTGCATATTTGCACATCATCCTAGCCTGTTACACTTGCAATCTCGCCAGCCAGTTTGTCTGGAGAGATTAGAAAATATTTTTATGGTGCATTTTTTTTCATCTCTACCACTGATTTTCAGGCAGAGTACATCTCCTGGAGAGCTTGGCTGGCTGGGGGAGGTAATTTCTTGTGTTTTTTGTTTGTTTGTTTGTTTTCAGTTTCTGTTTGGAAAACCCATTTGCAATGTTGATCTGAATTAGTACCTAAGATTGAAGAGCTTAGGCTTGGTCATCTGCAAATAAACGCCCAGTGGAAAAGAGGAGGGGACGTTGCTTTCTTTGCTGTGGCTGGTTTTGTTAGTCTGGCTTGGCTCCTTGGCATCTCTGGCCCTGCTGATACAGCAAAGCAAGGGCTGGGAAGTTCAGTGTGGCACCCTGATCATCAGCACCATGTAGCTGCTGGCACGTCTGAGCCACGGAAAGAACAGCCTGGAAAGCACCAAGCACTGCCAGTGCCCTAGAGGCAGAGGATTCCAGTGAAACCTGCCCTGTGAGTGAGCAGTGTACCAACCAGCACAAATTCCAGATGTGTCATCCCATCGAATACACGATTTAGCCTTATTTTTGCGCACAAGACGGTGAATAAAAGTTAGATTTTATCTCCTAGGAAGGTGGAAAGGCAACCAAGCCTTCCCTTAGATATCTCAGAGCCCCTACAGCCCCGTCACATGTATCCTATGCTACGTGAACAATGTATTCCTTGTGCATGGGTCTCACCAGGTTTATTCTTTTCAGATAAACTTTAGGATGTGCGTATTGGTACCCATTTCCACCACTGTTAACCATTTCTGCAACTGGAATTGCCACAAGGAATTCAACAAGTAGCTTGGAAAAAAAAATCTAGATACGTTCCAGTCCCACAACTGATGTGAAGTGATGCATCTCCTTTACACATAAAATAAGCCGTGTTTTCGTCCCAATTAAGGACATGTTGTGGCAGCAGTCTTGTGCTGGTAGAGAAGCTCACAGTTCTGAGAGTAAAGGGAGCAGGAGGTGAGGTACCACAAATAAAAGCACCAGTGTCCTGCGCAGGGCTAGATCATGAGAAGTGGTCTGCGTGAGGGCGCACACAGACTTGTCCAAGACTCCTCAAAGCTCAGACTTTTTTTCACTGTTGCTGGTTGAGAGCATTTGAAGAGGCTGGGGATGTGCTGGTCAGAAACTGCTGACTCACAGCCGTGTTCCTTGGAAAAAGGCCAGTTACTGCAAACTGGCTGTTCCTACCTTGGAGAAAAAAAAAAAAAAGCTTGGAATGATCCGATGCCCATTTCAGTGTTTTCAAAATGCACTGGCTCTAGTCTGGGAGGGAGGCACAATCTTGCATATAGACTTTATTTTTTAATTAAGAACATTTCAAATGAAGAGGAAGATGCAGTGGCCTTTTGCCCGACAGATCATTTTAGAGAACCTGCTCTGAATTTATTTTTTGGGGAAACAAGTGGGAAAGGACTAGCAGACATCTCAAATCTCTGGCTGCAACATGGAGCATCCTTCCCACTGGATTCTCGTCCTCGCCAGGGTAAGTCGTGAGGTCCAGGATGGTGCTGAGGCACTCCTGGGTGCTGGGCCCATGGAGGGGCTGCCACCGCCCATGCCTGGCTGGAGAGAGCTGAAGGCACCCGGCGCTTCCCAAGAAGCCCTCTGCACCTCGCAGGATCAGGCCTGCAGGCTCTGCTACTCACAAGGGGCAACCTGCACTTTTAATTGCTCTCCCTTGCCTAATTACAGCACCTGGGAAATGTCAGGAGAGGCAGATACAAGGGTCCTTGTGCGATACTGCAGCAATTCTCCTGCGTCTCATCGGCACATCCCTCTGGTTTGTGGTTTCTGCCTTGGGAACCAACACACCACCCTGCCTTCACACTGCCCCCGGCAGCAGGTAAATCCCCAGCAGCTCCTCGGTCAGCCTCTAAGGAACATCACACAGCCACTGTGCAGCGCTGGAGCTTTCGTCTGCAAGGCTCCGACTTCATTCGGGCCGAGGAGCCACGGGGTGTGCTGCCCAGAAGAGCCTTGCTGCGATCCCTGACTCACCGCGGCCACTGCTGACGTCCAAGGGGCTCCTCGTGCGTGCGGATCACTCACCTGCAACGGCTGTGTGCGGTATCTCCCGGCCTCAGCCCGCAGCTCCCGAGCACCAGCCCCGTGCCGGCGGCACTGCAATCACCACCCTGCTCATTGGGCTGCAATTAATGCCAATTAATGGGTGCATTTATCCCGCTTCTGCTGGACGCGCTGCGGTAGGCTTGCGCAAGGCTCCCGCGCCCTCCCCGTGCTACGAGGAGATAATTTTGGTCACTCTTCAAGCTGTGTCAAACAGAAAAAGAAATGTATTACGGAAACCGTCGCGCAGTAATTACTAAGGACTTGGGAAACCAATTTAAAATGGGAATCTGTCTGCAGTAATAATAACTAATTCTCTATATTTTTGCACCAAAACCACATTTTTTCATGGCTACTCCTGAGAGAGTGAACGCACTGCTCCAGGCTCATGCTGTCCCGGTCAGGGTTGCTGTGATGTCCCCTGGGGATGAACTGCGAGTCCCCACGGGGATGTGGCAGCCAAAGGAGGTGCCCCTTGGGTGCCAGGGGGAGGTGGGGTGGCTGGCCCTGCAGCAGACCAGCGAGCAGTGCTCCTTGTGGGGACGTTCACACGTGTGTCCTCCTCGCAGTGCTGAACCCTCGGGTGCTGGAGCAGAAGGAGCAGGACCCCAACACACACCCAGGAGGAGCAGGGACGTGTCCCCAGTGACAAGACAGGTCCAGCGTCAAGCTAGATCAGTGTTGGAGAGCTTTTCCATGCCAAACATCAAGGTGGTGCTGAAGGAGCACAGGCTGAGAGCTGGCTACTCTAAAGCCCCCCTTTCAGCGAGTGTAAATGAGGTTTAGCCTCCCTGTAATGCTTTCCAGGAGAGGTTACGGTGTTCCTTCGTGTGCTATGACCACGGCATTTATGCACGTGAGCCCAGCAGTCAGCAACGTCACTCATACCACCGTGTACCCGGTGAGGATCTGGCTTTTCTCCGCTGCACAAAGCGCTTGCACAAAGGGCAGTTTGCAGCAAAACAGCTCTGCAGGTGCTGGTTGAACTTCAGACTGGTATCATCAGCTTTCTACCAGCCTGGTGGGGAAAAAGAAAAAGAGCAAAATTCCCCACGTAACATCCGAGTGGCCCAAACGTTCCCAGATGGTAAGGTCAAAGCGGTGGCAAGCCTGGCAGGCTGGATTTTGTAGGGGCCAAACTTCACCTCACCTCAAACCTTTATGCTCCCTCGCCATCATCATCATCGGTGGCTTTTAATTAAGGGAGAAGGAAATCTGTTGCTTTTCAGCTGCGGGGGCAGGAATTGGCCGTGGTGTAAATAAGGAGTAAATAAAAATGTAAAATAAGGAGTAAAGGTGTAGGTGAGGAGTATAGTAAGGAAATAATTTCCCAGCAAGGCATGGGTGGTGGAAAGCCCCGTGCTGACACGTGTGCCGTAATTCCTCGATCTTCCCCAGCCACATCTCCTTTAGTTGAGAAAACCTTCCTCTGACCTAAATTTTGGGCTTCATTTTTATTTTTTTTCCCCTAATATTCCTGCGTGTGGCTGTCGAGCTCAGCGTTCGCTACAAGCATTGAAGGGTACAAGACCGTGTTTCATTTTCCAGATTAGAAAATGCTCAGAGGTATAATCAGGTCCTTCCACAGTATTTAATTATCCATAATTAAAGGCATCTACACAAAGCACTGGATTTTCAAAGACTATTCTTGTGTTACATTGCTAATGAATTAAGTAATTAATTGGCATTGAAAAAATACAATAGGAAACATCAATCTTTTAAAGTAAGACATTTTTTAGGCATTTTGTAAAATCATTAACTCGTATCAGGTCAGTAGCTGCTCTAACGTCTAAATCCCACTTCTGGCTTTTAAATAAATTTCTAGAGGCAAAAAGGAAGGTGAGAAGGAGCAGGGCAGGAGCGACTTTTAAGTGATGACTGTGCGATTTTCTTCTGGGGTCCTGGTTCCCAGCATTGGCAGCTCTCCCCTGCCCATAACGTGCCCTGTAATGCCAGCATAAGGTGATGGCTGGCCGAAATCCCCCAGAAAAACCCTGCTGGTGGGGTGAATCTGCTGGGTTTTGGTGCTCCACCCCCTCCACAGGTGTGCCCTCCCCACCCTACCTGGGCAGCACCACCCCAGGTCTTCTCCGTGTAGCTCTAGGAGCAGTGGAAAAAGGTTGTGAGCTGCTCAACTGTGGTGCCACCAAGGCCAGAGAGTACAAAACAGCTGTACCCAGTGACACCTAATGAAAACAGACCGGCAGCGTGAGGGGCAATGAAGCGTTCTGAAAATTTGGGGGGGTGTTGGAGAATCGCATGTACCCGCCATAAACTTCCCCCAGCCTTTCCTCATTCCTAGTTGCTACCTCGCCGTGCAAAACAGCTCTCCCGCCCTGTCACATCAGAGTAATGTCACCCGGCATCCTCCTGCGTGTCGGAGCCCACACAGCTCGTGGTAATGCATTTGTAGTGGCACCCGGCATTATTAGCGACGGCAAGTGCGATCCCTTTCCATTTGATGGCTTTGTTAAATGCAACCATTCACATGCAAAACCAGCGCTGCTCATTTGATTTTATTAGCAACCTGACTCTTTGCACGGCCCCATTAGAAAGCTTTGTGCAAGTGCCATGGATACCATTAAATTCAGGTAGCGTAATGGGCCCTCGGAAGAGGGAGATGAGGGGACGGAAACGTGGATCAAAGCTGCTCCTGCAGCTGCTGGAGACATCCGTGCGGGTCCCAGCAGAGGAGATCAGGGCACGTTTCTTGTAAAGGTGCTGCCCAGTGAGCATCCGTCTTTATTTTCTCTTATTTTTCACCAGACTGCACATTAAATGCAGCACACAGATACGTATGTACTAATCCCATTTCCTTTTTCCTCCTCTGTCACGTATTGGAAAGCTTGTTTTATACAAAATCAGCACAGTCACAGTTTTCGCCTCGTTTTATGACTGATACAGAAAAGAAAAAGAAAAAAAAAAGCATAAAACATCTCGCACAGCTGTAGTGACCAAGTTATATTCAGTTCTGGCTTTACATTGATTTGACGTGCAGCCAGCTCGCTTCCGTACATCATCTGTGATTGCAGTTAGGGGTGAAATACTGTTTTAATTCTTACATCAAACGCGGGTTTTTTTTCTGCAGGAAAAAAAAAAAAAGACATAAAAATGTTTAAATGGGCCGTAAAAATGATTAAATTTTCATACGGAGCACAACCAAGAGGTAAGGAAGTTGGCTAAAAACCTCAAAGGGCCAGAGAAAACGTCCCGGCTGCTCTACTTTTGCTGTTAACCTTGGCCTTTGAATGGAGACACCCCGGCAGAGAGCACAGCCCCAGACACTGGGGACTCGATGGCTGTTGGGCCACCTCCTTCAGTAGATGAGGGCTCCCCACCACATCTCCATGCTCACGGGGCTGCTGCTGCCTGCAGGAGCCCCTGATCCCTGCCCCAGCAGGTGAGCGGGTGCCCCAACACCATTGCGTGGGCAGGGCTAACGAGGCAGGTCCTGCATGGTAGTTTTATTCATAGATTTATTTTAAATTAATCCCTTTTTATACCATACCCTCCTCCCACCAAAAAAAAAAAAAAAAAAAAAAAAAAGATTTGCCGTGTTGGATCTATTAAAAGAATTAATGTACCTTCAGAGCAGCTGGAGTTCATTTGGGGAAATACCCATTTAGACAAGTTTTTAAAAGCCTATTACTTCCCTGAAAGGTTAGCATGACCTAGGAGTGGCTTTCATTGCCCGCCATTAAAATCTACCTATATTTTTAAAAAGCTCTCATATTCCCCCAAAGCTTTATGCTGTCTGTAAAGGGATTTTAAAGAGATAATCCTTCTCGTTTGGCCAGGTGACTGCTGAAACCTCAGTTAAGAGGTGGTGGTTGCACTGGCTGAGGTGTTGCTTGTGGTGTGGCAGGGCTCAAGGAGGAGGTGGAGAGGTTGAGGGCTGTCAGGGATAGGCCTGTGGGGCAACTCCCTGCCGGGCCTGAAAGGGCCTTGTCAACCCATTCTGTGATTCTGTGATTTGTTTGGGGGCTCGACAACGATTAAGACTGGTAACGAGCTGCAGGTAACAGTCTAAGCATGGTGCGAAGCAGCGAGGATTAAATCCATCTGCGTCACTGGGACCCGGGCATCATTCAGGGGCCTCAAGTCCCTGCCCTGCACTCCTCAGATGCCACCAGGAGATGCTGGGGGTCGGCCGAGCGTGTTCTGGTTGAGATTTGGGTCCTCGTGCCCGTGCTGTGAGCAGCCCTTCATGGGGACAGCCTGGAAGAGACACAGAATTTAACTTTTCAGCTCAGTTTCACCTTTTTAGTGCACTCCTTTTCCTGATGTAGTGCTTTATTAGAGCGAGCGACTCGGGTTTAGATTAGAAGAGGATATTGCAGAAATATATATATATAGTTTTAATGCAGAGATTAAATAACTTTTAGGCATCTGCAGGCACCTAGCAAGGTGAATGATGGCAGGGAAAATCTCTCCTAAATAGGCAGTGCAAGAGAAAGGCTGGCAGCAGGTCTTGCGAGAAGCGAAGTGCAGGAAAGGGGGAAAAGAAACTGAAGGTCGGCTTCAGAGGGGCTCTGCATTTGGGACTTTCAAGGGGCTCTGGCTCTTCTTATTGCTCCTGGCCCACGTCCTGCCCAGTCGTCACTTTGTACGTGGTGATTTTGGCCAAGCAATGATGGGAGCACACTGGAGACACCACAGATTGGGGGTGCGCTCGGTGCAGGCTGCGCGCCGCCTGCCTCCCCCCGCACAGGGCACCCGGCCACGTTGCTCGGGCTCGACACAAATTGCCAGCAGTTCATTCCTACGCCTTATTGCACTCATGGTCAAGCTCCAAAAGCAAATTAATCAAGGCTCATTCATCTGAATGAGCATCCGTGGGGATGCCTGCAAGCTGTATCCATTCCTGAATGCTACGGGAATGCTATGGCCACCAGCTGAATGTGCTGAATTCCCCCGGGGCCCTCATTCAGCCCTCATCCCTCCAAAGGGCTGCGGAGGCTCCTGGAGGAGCAGGAGACCCCAGCAGACAACGTGTGCCACCCCCTGGCTGTCCAGTCTGACGTCCAGGGGTTGCAAAATCAGTGCCTAAAAGCCAAGATGTAAATAGTTTTTCTCTTCGTGCTGCCATGAAAGCAACGCCAGAACCCGTGTGCTGTATCACCATAAAAATCTCACCAGTTGCTCTAGCAAACAGCCCGGAGCGCCGTGCTCTCGCATGAGTATTAATTATATTAAGCAAAGCAAATCTCCCCTTTACGTTGTCCGTGGGAGCAGCAAAGTTCCCTCCTCCATCTCCCTGAGAAAAGGGGGATTGCTGCGCTGCTCCCGTAGCAGTCAGGGCCACGGGAGCTTTTACACATATCAGGACAAGGTGGGAGATGCTCGGCACAGGCAGCAGGTTTGGGGCATGGAGCCTTGGACATGCTGGGAGGTCGATCTGAGGGGCAGACAAAGTGAAAAAGAAAATGCCACACGTCTGGGGCTTATTTTCCACTACATTTCAGCAGAGCAGGTTTCCCTCGCTGAGTGCATCTTCCTCGTACCTCAGCATGTGGTTTGATGCTTGCTGCCAGCAGGTTTGGAAAAACAGGGCCCACTTGTAGATCCGAGGTGGGAGAGGTTCAGAGAGGGGTAAACCCCGCTTTCTGCAATTCTCCCCTTCTCTCCAGCCTCTGAGCACAGCTGGTCCCTCAGGTGGCCTGATGGGGAGAGCCCAGGGATGCTCGGTGCTGCTTTGTTCATCCCCTGCAGCTTCTCCCCACTTCTGGTTCCCCTGATTTACCCCAAATTGCTGCATTTTTCCCTTCCCCATTGATTTGTCCCCAAAACGGGGGACCTCAGCCTCCCCTCATGTATTCCCCTGGGAGTCGTTGGCTGGCGGTGCTGTAAATCTGCTGTAAAAAAAGCAACCCCGAGATGCCGTGCAGAGAGCTCAGGTCTTGTCCCACTGCTTGTAGGCAGCCGTGTGCTCGTGGGCCCCTTCAGCCTTGCAGACCTCGCTGGAAGACTTTCTCAGCCAAAAAAAATGATGCAAAAGGTTGCCAAAAAAAGATGCACGGAGATTTTATGTATGTGTGTATGCACTGAGTTTGGCCTTTCAGTTTCTCTGAATGCCCTTGGCTGGTAACTCCTGGCTCCGAAACGGAGGTTGGAGGGACCTTTGGGGGTTGTCTGGTGCAATCCCCGGCCAAAAGCAGCCTTAAAACATCCCCATGTCCCATGGCCAGGGACCTGTTCAACACCTGCTGCTGAATTTCCTTGGCTGGAGCAAAATCCTGCTTCTCCCCGGAGTCCTAAGGGATGGGGCAGCCACAGCCCCCCGGGCAGGATGAAATGCCAGCTCATACCCGACTTAATTAAATTAAACCCCCAAAAAAACAAAGTGTATTCATTCCTACCACGTGTTTCCGCAGGTCCCAACTGCTTTGCAGGAACCACCATCATCCCGGCCGGCATCGAGGTGAAGGTGGACGACTGCAACATCTGCCACTGCCACAACGGGGACTGGTGGAAGCCGGCGCAGTGCTCCAAGCGCGAGTGCCAGGGCAAGCAGGCGCTGTAGCTGCACAGCCCCCGCGCTCCCACCCCGCCGGCCGCAGCAGGGTCACCAGCAAAGCCTCCGGGGCTCCGAGGGGTTCCTCGCGGGAGAGGGGTCCCCCCCGATCCCCTGCTTTACGCCCCGTGTATCCTCCAGCACCCGGGCAGCCGCTCCGCTTTGGTAATCGTCAGCGCTCGGGAGGGATTCGGCAGTGAAATTTGGGGAGGAAAAAGGAAAAACAAACAAACACAACAACAACAAACCAACTCTGTGCAAGCTCTCTGACTGGCGACGCCGCCGAGGCACCGGTTCAGCCACTGCTCTCACTTTCTACGATGTGGACCGTGGTTTTTCACGGTTACTGAATTTCTTTTGCTGTTGTGATTTATTTATTATCTTTTTTTTTTTAAAGCCTCTTCCTAAGCTGGGACAGTCGGGGCAATACAGCTATGAGCGAAGCGCTGGGTAATTCCTGTTGTGTCTATGCTGGGGGGGAGGACGGGGGAGACAAAGACCAAAAGGGGAGAATGGGGCTGAGAAACACAAGGGGAACGTGCCCTGTGGGAGGATGGAGGTGGGTGCGTGGCTATGAGGTTGGACGCCCCGAGGTGAGCTGTACCCGTGCTACACCTTCCCCACTGCATGGGGACACCTACCTGGGCACCAACATCCTCGCCAGGACATTGGGAAAGCAGCCGCCTCCCTGGGTCTGAGAGGTTTCTCCCCAGCTCTTTCTCTCGGGCCAGTTATTCTCCCTGTGATTTTTCAGGGCCAAGCTTACCCAGGAAGGGAGTTTTGAGGGCTTGGGATGGGGTTTGGCTCACCTCTGGATGTGATGTCCCATTGGGGTGGTGGAGAGAGCCTGGGGCTCCCCTCAGGGGCCAGGGCACAGCCACCCGTGTTCCTGGGAGCAGCCAAAGCCACAGGCACGGGAGGACCGGGACACGCTGGCAGCAGGGACCAAACCCCCGTGCACCAGTTCCCCTTCATGCCGGTACGGCAAGGGAAAAGCCACCAGGGTCCCTCCTCCACCCACGCCCCGGTTGCTGCTTTTTGCCCATCACCATCACTTTGGGCAGATGTCGGCCCAGCAAATCCTGCCCACGGCATCCTCCAGCGACACCAGCCAGCACGCTCAGCGGCGCTGCACCGCTGCCTTTATCCTTTTATTTCGTCCCCATTTTGTGTTTCGGCAGGGGGCAGGCCCTCGGCTGGCACAGGACAGGCATCAGGGCGGTGCTGGCCGTGCTGCGGCCGAGGATTTGCTCCCCGCAGCACACCGCGAGTGAAGCCATCGTCACGTTGAGTTGTAAGCTGCTGCCTGTCAGTGACTGCCCAGCTTCAGCATTTTCAAACAATAGTGTGCCTGAAACTAGTGAGAAAAAGAAAACAAAAACAACAAAAAACAAAACTATTCTGTAAAAAAAAAGCGGGGGGGGGGTGGGGTTCTAGAAACAATATTTGACGTGTAAAAGAATATATTATTAAAAAATTATTTTGTTAAATATAAAGTGTGTGAACCAGCAAAAAAAAAAAAAAAATTCTCTACCTGTGGTGTCTGTGACTCTGCTGACCGCAGCTTCCCACTAGCTCTGGCCCCTCCACGCGCTTGGTCCCCCCCCAGGTGCCACTTTATCCTCGATGCCACTTCCCAAACCCAGAACTTTGCTTTCAGCCCACAGACTCCTTTCGTTACCTCCAGATGCATCATTATTTACAGTGATTAGCGGTTACTCTAATTAATTACAGCTTAATTACTGTAGTTAATGTTTGTACAGTGCTTGGAACAAGTGCAGCGCTATACGTGCCACATATTATTATTTTCTTCATTATTAATTAAACGCCATCTACATCCCATGCTGTGCTAGTTAATTATTTCCAAGAAGCAGCGGCAGCGCCCTTGCTCCCTTGCCCCAGCTCCCCACGGGAAAACCCTTTTGGTTCTGCTCTGCCCGTGGCGAGGTGGATCACGAGCATGTTATTCCCCCCAAAATTTTTTAATCCAAATAATAATAATAATAAATAAAACCAAAGGGAGCCCCAGGGACCATGCACCATGAGCTGGAGCATCGCTCCCAGGAGCATGGACGTGGGGGCACTAAGAGGTCCTGGCTCAGATGTTGGAAGGGCTCTGGTTCCCCCAAATCAAGCAGGGTTAGGCACCAGGTCCCGTTTTGACCCCCCTTCAGCTGCACCTGGGGTACTCAGAGCAGAACAGCCCAAAATCGTGGCAGCCAGCCCCAGGTCTGACAGAGTGAATCCGGAATTGAAATCCCATCCAGCGCTCCCCAGATACATTTTTTTTTTCTGAGCGTGTTTATTTACAAAGCGTTTCAACCTCATCTCAATCTCCTTTCTTTCCATTTTTTTTTGTGTGTGTGTTTTAGTTCATTTCTCCCTTTAATTAATCACAGCTCTGGGCCAGCCAGACCCATTAACTACTCTTCTCATTTAGACCTTTCAGAGATGCAGTTGCAGATGCAATTTAATTTGTTGACCCATGATCGATAGCAATTAATACCATCTCTTTAATCTTGTTGAAAGGTTCGTCTTGGGCTTCCAGAGGCTGCCGTCTCAAGGGAAAGGTGTCTGATACATATGTTATTTGATGGAGGAGCACAACCTCCCCCCGGCCTTCCCCTTCCCCTGGGTGATGCTCAGGGATGGGTTTGGATTGCAGCAGGGCTGTGCTCAGAGCTGCACAGGTTCGACGGGGCGCGTGGCACAGGGTGGCCTGGTAGCAGGGGGCACACCGCCAGGACCCCATAGTGTGTGCTCGTTTGTAAGGCCAGCTGGGACTACGGGGGCTGCAGACTGAGATTATGGGATAAAGGGATGGATGGATGGATGGATGGACGGACGGACGGACGGCCAAATGATGCCACTGCTCTGTACGAGCTGGACTGGCCCAAGTTAGATCAGAGATTAAATGGGAGACAGAGGAGATAAGAATGTGACCAAAAGGGAGGGAAGTGGTGAAGGATGGAGAGATGGACAGGCACTTGATAAGGAAGAGAGCCAGGGAAGGTGAAGAGTTGGGCTGGAAAGATGAGGGATGAAGGGCACAGAGTAAGAAATGGTACAGCCTGGGGCATGTAAATAGAGGAAGGCAAGGAATGCTCTTGAAATAGAGTAAGAGAAGAGCAGGGTCGTACAGGCAACACTTTCAATGTGAGGAACAGAGACTTCTGCAGATGGAAAAGTGACTGCGGAGGGAAGCACACAAATACTTCCCCTGGGCAAAACCCCGGCTGCAGCAAAACTGCACAACTGGCTCAGGCATGGTGGGAGATGGGGAGAAGAAGAGAAACATGCACGGCTCTAGAAAGGCAATCCTTCCTCCCGGGGATATTTACCCCAAAGTCACACTTTTTAACCCCAAATTGTCCCCCAAACAGTGGCAAAGCCCATCCAGAGAGCATTGCTTGCCTCCGTCCTCGTTAATACGTTACGTGGCACGTCGTGAGTCGAGTCCTACCAGACACAACCGTCCCTGTCCCCGCTGCAGGGAGCCTGGAGCCAGGCAGCATCAGCACGGAGCTGCAAAACATGAAGCCAAAGAGCAAACCCACAGCCTCCAGCACAGCATGAGCAATGATGTGTTTCTCTTCGGTGGCTGTTGAAGGGAAAAGAAGGCCCCTGTGAATGTATAGTGAATGAATGCCTTTTATACAGCAAAATTACATGTTTTTGCAACAGCAATTCAATATAGAAAATGACAAATTTATTGAAAATGGACCTACCTTTGTAGTGGGGAAGGTTAGCTTTTAAAACACTGGGAACAGAGCAATAACATACTGAAAGGAAGTGTCTGCACGCGTATATTTAAGACACCATATATATACTTATAGTTGCAGATGTACCTCCTACATTTCCAGAAGTGATTTGGGGACAGGGTGGGGGTGTGTATGGGTTTGGGTTAACCCAAAGCAGGGTTAAATACACAGGATTTTCTAGGCAGACCATGACCTTGACCCACCCTGCAGGCCACGCAGAGGCTGGCTCTGCCTTGGACACCCTTTGGCCACAGTGGCTGCAGGCTGAGACCTGAATGCATGGCGGAGCAGCGTGGATGGGTTGTTGTTGGGTTTTGCTGCATGCCGATGATGCTGAAGCCAGGCTGGAGGCTGCAGCCCATGCCTTGGAGCCATCTGCAGAAACGGAGCACCCTGGTACCCACCTCAAAGGCTTTTTGGAAGACTTCTTTTGTGGCTTTGCTCTGGAGCTGTTCTGTGGTAGCGATGTCTTCGTCTCCCACGTGGATGGACGCACGTGGTCCTGGGGGATGGCAGAGCTGGGGGGAAAGGGGATGTGAGGAACCTGTCCTCTTGCAAATAACCCACTCCCATACGTGCTGAAACGCTCGTTTTGTAGTCCATTAAGCTCAATTTAATGCAGGTAGAACATGCCTGGAATCGAGAGGATGGTAAAAGGTTTTGGGCTTTAATTTTACTCGAATGAAAAATTCTGCACGCTCCCGGCTGGTGTCGGCACTTCTGCAGCAAAGACAACAGGCCCCGCAGGAAGCATGAGGCCAAGGTTAAAGCACTTCTAAGTCAAGATGCTATGATACCCAAAGAAGCAATTTTCCATTGTATTGCATATCTTCTGGCACTTTATCGGCATGAATAGAAACTGTGAGCAAAAGGGGTGCGCAGGGACCCATTGGAGCTGCAGATGGCTTTAAATTTCCCCTAACTTTCTCTGGATTCAAGGTTATTCTCTTGGCTTGCTGCAGCCCTCTGCGCTTGGGTTAATTGCATCTCTAAACAAACAGAGGCATTACCCCTCCCTGCCCCGCCAGCATTAAAAGAAAACATATGGAGACCCGCCTGGAAAATAAAGCCTGTTTGTTACCATGGTGTGAAGTCCCGTAGGATGTATTAGCCTTCGTGGTTTCACTAAAAACCTCCTAAATCCCACTGTTTTGTCAGCAGCATGAGAAATATCTAATAGAAGGCGGCCCAGGGCAAGGAGCAGAAGGCACTTTGGGGCCACCCTTCATGAGCCCTGCTCTGTTAAAATTTCCCCGAGGGTGAAGGATTTCCTCCCAGCAAGGGGACAGCGCAGGGAAATTGGGGATGTTGTAATTCCTACCAGGTGGAGATATCACAAGGGCCACGAGACGATGGGGTTTTCCTGCCTGCTCCTCTTGGGTGCAAAGATCCAAGAACCAAGATCCAAGGTCGGTCTCCACCCAGCTGGAGTCTGGGGACCGAGGCATCATTTGCAGTCCCACCTCTTGTAAACCACTGCGATACGTAGCAAGCGTTGTGTCACATCCCTGTGCTGGGGCAGCCGGCGGGTGACCATTCTCAAGCCTTGTCCTAGGGAGACCTCGAGGTGTCACAGCCTTTCTGTCACAATTCAAGAGAGAGAGACATTGAGGAGGTTAGAAAACACGGCAAGAAAGAAGCATGAAAACAGCTGAGTCACATTCCCTTCAAATAAGCACAGATTTGGGCCAGAGTCTGCTCCTGCAGAAGAAAACCTGGCTTCATGCTATAGGGCTGCAGCCAGCACAGGGGACACCAGGCGTCTCCTGCCCTTCCCCAGCCCTGGTATCAGAAGCTCCACTCATCACACTTCAAATTATTCCCCTGGGTAAGAGCAGCAGGCCCCACAATTCAATTTTCTCATATCCACTCGAAGAGGAATGTATGTTAATGCTAATGGATGGGACCTGCACCACCCTGGAAACTTGTGCCCTCTGTGGGTCTGCAGAAGTGAGGCTGGTGGCTTTCCAGGCGCTGTCATTTGGATCCATGTGAAAATGACTGGAAACATGATATCAGTAGGATAGATCACATCAGAAAAGGTCCAATTTAGTTAAATTAGTGCCTGGCCTCCAGTTCCTAAAGAGAAGCAGCCGGCATAAAAGTGATATAACAGTGGGTGCAACGTATTATGAGCTTTATTCTTCTTATTTTTTATTAACAGATTTTTCATTCTCCCCCTGCTGTGGAAACTCCATGCAATAACAGGCAAGGGCGTGCTTACCTGCAAAAGAAGAGCTTTATTACTTGTCCTGAAACAGATCATTTACGGCAGCAACAAGTGGTATTAATAAAGTTTGGGGCCAGCCAATTGCAGGGAGCTGTGCTTCATATCGCTGCCAGCGAGAGCTGACTTTGGGAAGGAAAATGAAATGTTAACCAAAGACCCATTTCCAAGAGAAATAGTCTCGCCGCACATCATCAAACTAATAAAAGCACGCCATCATGTAACACAGGGCAATGCCTCCTCCTCCTCCAGGGGCCTGCTGCAGACCTTTCTTACCCCATTTTCCTGCAAACACTGCTCAGGCTCAGTGCAGACTTCCATCAAGGCTGCTCATGAATTTATGCAGGCTCTTTCCTGCTTGCCTACTTCTTCTTGTCTCGGTCCTTTTCATTAATGAATCACGGAAGTATTAATTAACATTTGAGAGGCAGATTGCATTTTTTTTTTCTTCTGTGGATCACTTAATCAAAGGTGGGCTTGTGTTGTTTGGTTATAAGTAGAAATACAGAGATGGAGAAGAGCCACGCTTTCAGGCTGTGCTTTACATACCCAGCTGGAAACATTTTAAATACAATTTTAAGTAAATACCTAAAGAGGAATTGGTCTCCAGAAGAGGCCCAGCCTTCAGTGACACTCATGCAGGATGCATTATAACTTTTCTTTATTATTTCTTTTTTTCTCTAGGAAAAAAAAAAAAAAAAAGGATGGGAGAGGAGACACAACGATGGCAGCTGGGTCCCTTCTGCTCCCACCACAAAGGGATGTCTTCTCCTGAGACAAACCCTCCGACGGTGCCTCCTGAGGCACAAATCACGGTGTGTGTGCCATCTTTCTACATGAAATGTGGCTACAATAACAGATCCCAAGTGTCCCCTGAAGGCGCGCTGCTCGATATTTATAATCGCTTAATAAACACATGAGAAATGGCACCGTACGGCCCTACATAATCTACGCGCAATGATCCTCGGTGACAAAGTGTAAGTGACCAAATCCCTTCCCAGGTCTAATGATATTTTGCTCTAGTAAGCCGGTGATATATCGCGTATGGCAAAAATAAAGCGCTCATGCATAAAATTAATACAGTAAGCTCCGAAGTCATAAAGCTTTCAGTCTGTGATATATGAGACGGGAAAATGCCTAACCTGTAATTCAAGTCCTCCCGCTGTCTTATTCCCAATAGGTCCTGGGGTCACCTAGGCATTGCACGATCAAGCTGGGCCATCTCAGCACGGCATGTGAGTGATTAACAAAGCAGTTAGGAGCCCTGTTTTAGGGTCATGGGCACAAAAAGCCCCGCGGGGGTACAGCTTCTCCTCCTAGAGGTCAAACGTTTCTCTTTTTCCCAATATAATAACAGGGATTTTAACAGCTTTAATGACAGTATGATCATCAGCTAATGCTGTGGTCTTTCGGCAGATTACCTCCCTGCAGGTGTGTCCCATACCTTTCCATTGCTGGCTGTAGTAATCCAGGGATCAGAAATCCAAGCCACAAACAATTCTTCAAGCTCCTTCCGTAAGGAAACGCTCTGACGGGGTGTGGCAGGGATAACACACGAGAACATACAGCAGACTCCATCGATCTGCAATCCATCCCTTGTTTCAACCAAAAAAATAATTATCCTTTGCATGTGAAATGATCAAAGTGCTTCAAAAAAAAAAGAAAAAAAGAAAAAAAATCAAACTCCAGCTCCTCAATCAGGAATGCTGCCAAGCTATCGAATCAATAGGTTGTTAGATAGTTGAAGTATGGGAATATGTGAAAGCCATCAAATGATTTCTCTGTTAATAAACTGCTACAGTAATTACCATTAGAATAGAAATGGAAAGATACAGATCAGAAATGGAAAGATGTGAATGGTTTCTCATTAAGTTAAAGCACACAGGGTTATTTTTTCTCCCTTTTGGCCTTGATTCTGCATCATTTTCAACTTGCATACCCAGAGTTGCTTGTGCACCCCTAATTTCACATAAACATCTTTGAGTCAGTGAGTAGCCAGAAGAGGAGAGCTTACCTGGGATCTGGAGAAGAGTTGGAGAAGCAGGGGCATGGGAGTGTTGCGTCTTTTTTTCTCCAGGGAGCACAGATTTCAGCGCATGCACTCATGCCATGTAGCCTGAATAATGGCATGGTGCCTGGAAATAACGGGGAGAAGGTGCAGGAGGAGGGTGCTGCTGGGGCTCTCCGGTAGGGTCTCGGGAGGAGCCTGCAAAGGCAAGGCCAAGTGAGCGCTAAGCGTGAAGACAACCAGCGTGCCAGTATCATGACCCAAACGCTTAACTTTCAAAGGGCTGCCTTGCTAAAACACAAGTTTTCAGTTAAAGAACAAAGCCCGTTCTGCAAATCATCAACACATCGGGAAGCAAAACAAATCACCAGTCCTCCTCCCACTTGCGACTTGAGGTCATTAGAGTAATAGATGGGAAAAGCTTCAGAAAAATCTGAAGTGCAGGTCAGGGAAGGCAATGAGATATACTTGGGGTTCAGCTTTGCTCCAATTAGCAAGAAATAAATTGTTACATGGGCTTTTTGGGGTGGAGGGAGAAAACCATCTGCTGCAGGTCCATGGAGAGTCCTGCCCCAGGAGAAGATAGCTTGGTTGTCCACCCGGTGCCCTGCTACTGCTCCTCTTTAGTTTGCCCAGAGCTGAGAGCACACGGGTGAAAACCCAGCTTCATGCAGGACATCGACAAGTCAAAGTAATCCACTCAGCAACAAAAAAGCTGGTCCCAAAACCCCCAGCTCTTTTTGTGAGGAAAAGAGAGATGGTGGAGGCTGGAAAGCGCTTGACAAGCATCACTCAGCATCTGCCAATCCTGCAGTGCTGAGGCAGGACAACATTAACAGCCCCACAGCTTTGCACATAGAGAGCTTCAAGTGCTTCCAGACTTTTTCTAGGCCTAATGTATTTACTGAAATTGGTTGTCTTCTACTAGCACGTGAAAAAGGGGAGGGAAGGGGGGAAAAGGACTAATGGATGTACATTAACCTTTTGGTACTAGATTTCCCGATACTAGCTACTAATGCAAAATCCATTAGAAGGAAACATCGGGGAACCGTGGTGTGCAAATGTTATAACGCAGGGAATCTCTGTAAAAATCCAGCGTGGGCATGGCAGGGACAGAGATGGTTGCAAGTGCAGAATGATTAAAGCCAGCTCCCAGCTTTGCTCTGGGCACAGAAACCCAGCAAAAGGGGCCTGGAGAGGGGAAGGGCTGGAGGCTGAGCACCAGTGAGGAGCTGAGCACTGGGAGCTTCACCCCGTGTTCATGGCACGGTGTGAGGCAGGAGCTGAACGGGGTGGGGTGACCCTGGGCTCTCCCGACACAAAACGGCCTCAAATGTCTTTATTTGAGGTTTTCTTCACTCAAGCGCTTCTCTTTCAGGGATGTGAAGGGGAAAGAAGGGAAGCAGGAGAAGTGGATATTATCATTTAATACGCAAAGACAGCTTCAATAGTTACCTTAATGTGCTCTAATTAGGTGTGGGAATACGCAACACATCCCAAGGGCTGGTTATAGCCACTTTCCCTGCTGCACACAGACGTGTTTCGCCACCGTGATCAAATATTTTAACATGTACAAAGATTTATCACCTGCAGGGCACAGAAGAAAATGATGATTTAGCCTCCTCAGCAGCCACAGCTCACAGCCACCTTCCGAGAGCGGAGGAGCCTGCAGCCCAGCCCCATTTACCCCAAAAGGCAGCCAGAAACCATCGGCGTGGACTCACGCTGGTACCTGCCAGCCCTGCTGCTTAGCTGAGGAGGAAACGCATGGAAAAAAAAGAAAAAAGAAAAAAGAAAAAAAAAAAAAAGGATTTTCCTTGGATTCGACAAATGTAGGTGGTATGAAATGAGAGTAACACAGCAATAAATAATTAAATAAATAGGTAAATAAATAAATAAAACAGAGGCCAGAAAGCTTGTACTGTAAGTGGATTGAAATGGGGAGAACATCTGCCTCCGATTTTTTCAGTTAAACAAAACCATGAAGTTTAATTTAATAAAAACCTTCTGCTTACAACCACAAATAAAATTCTTCAAGGTTGGCTGAGTTTAAAGCCAGAACCTGGCACCTCTTCAGGAACATGGTAGGGAGCTTGCGGGGAGGAAATCTTCCCGTTTTGCCACAGCTGCTGGGACTCAGCTGCTAAGGGAGGGACAGGACCATCGCATCGGACCCGGGCTGCAGAAGCAAAGCGTGTGGGGGTGACGGGCAATGCTTACATCGACAGCAATATTGTCTCTGCTCCCCCAGCATGAGGTGGGGCAGAGCATAAGGGCATTGTGCTGCTGCACAATACCGAATAAATACAGGGAAGGAAGAGGTCCAGCACCGCAGACTCATTGAATTAAACATTATTGTGGCTAACACAATCAATACGGCATCGATCGCATTAGCCATATTAATATTTAATTCAATTAAAAGGCTCCCAATTAGATTTTTTTTTTTTTAATGTTCTTCCAGGTCTTTTATGCTGCAGGAAAATTGTTAAATTTTGCTACAGACCGTGAGATCCAGCCGGACCCAAACTACAGCCAGGATGCTCAGAGCAGCACCGGGCCCAGCGAGCAGCACTCACTGTGGCAGCTTCTTCAAAAAAGATGCACCCACAGCAAATGCATCTTCAATATATATGTATATATATATTATATATATAATAATAAACAGAAGGAAGGTGGGAAACTTCCTCACCTTCGCCCACCTGATTACATACAAAGTGTTCCTTGGCTTTTAAGGGTAATTTAACAGTAGTTAAACTAGCGTTAATTTAAGTCAAAGTGGTCTGGAAAGGCAGAACATGCTGTACCGCTTTTAAAAACAGCTGAATCTTCATTTGTTCCGTAAGAGACACTACTGCCTGCTTCCTAACCACTATTGGCTGTCCAAAGACCTTTCCCTATAGATTTTAAAATAAAATTCAAGCCTACTTTGAATGTTTCTTGCAAAGTCTGGGAGAAAGTCAGAAAAAAGGAGATGGGAGCCAAATTGATTAATATCGGTTAATCTGACAACAAAATTCACCCCATGAGCATCTCCCACATGTGCCCATTCTGAGACCCAAAGCTTGCTTGCTATCACTGGTTTGTTTGCCTGTTATTTCCCCCAAACACTTGCAGAAATAACCTAGCTCCTGGCTCTCCCACTTGACTCCGGGACCTTCTCACGAGACACTCACTTCTTCCTCAGAAGCCACTTCTCAGATAACATCAAACCCATCCTCAGCGTAGGACAGATTTGGGTTTCCAGCTGCAGGAATGAAGTCCAAAGAGAATTATTTCCCCAGGCATCCCAATCCTTCAGGCTTGCCCAGCATACATTTATTTCTTAAGGAAATTAATCGCTCTCCCTCAAAAATTTATCTCAATTAATTCAGACAGGAACTGGTAGGAGATATTTTAGGGATAAGAAAACAAGCAACCAAATAGAATCAGAGACACATGAGAGATAGCCTATTTTACGATTATATTCCCTGGGATCTACCCAGGACACTGATGCAAGGAAGCACCTCCATACTCTCAGATGTGTTTCACTTCAATAAACACAACTATCCATAAAAAAATAAAATAATAATAATTAAAAAAAATACTCACCAGGACTCATATTCTCCCTTAGACCACACAAACAGGTTGTACAAAATTGATTTAAAACAATATCTCCCGTTAACTATTAGCAATGTTAAACCGATATCACTGAGCTGCAGACATTGCTCCTGCAGGTGATACCACATGTCCCAGGTGAGCTAATTTATAACGAAATACAGAGAGGAATTTCAGGGGAAGCTGCCTGAAAAAAATCATTAGCTTTTCCAAGATTCACAGCATTTTTGAGGTAGAAACAAAAGATTAATTAAAATGTCTATAATCCAGGATACAAGACTGTTTTTTGCCTCTAAAAATGACCCAGTCATCAACACACATCAAGGATATGGATTTTAGGAGAATGCTGGCACCAACCCATGTTATAACTGATTTTCTTAGCAGCATTTAACATATTTTTGCTGATGAACCCTACTTCATACCACGCTGTAACCCCTTAGCACCCAAACCAGCTATCAGTGCCCCATGCCAACTCGAGGGGCATGAAATACCTCTTCTATTTCGAGCCTGCCTCCTACTAGCCTCCTTCAATGCACCACTTGAAGACAGAGAAAAATGATCCCTCCCCACCCTTTGCCACATGACTCATGATTTTATAACCTTGTTTTTATCAGCCGAAATCCATCCATTGGTTTCAGGAACTTGATTTATCCTTACAGGACCTTTTATTTTTATTTTTTAGACCTGCTTTAATCAAGTGCTATACCTCTGTTTATGATTAGCAGCACTGAATTAATCAGGGTCTGCATCGCTGAACTTTTGTTTTTCTGTTCAGTTGTTTTTTTTTAAATACTTACCCCTTGCTTCAGTAGCATTTGACAACTGCTTCAATTCTGGCATCGAAGTCAACTCATTCCAGCTCTGTCGGGTTCTTTCAGCATACCTAAGTTGTCCAGGCTCCATCTCCAAATCCCTGAAGGAGAGAAACAAGAGTTAATCTCAAGCATACTTCAGTTAGAGGGGTAAGACTTGCTCCTCAGCAAGAAAAGGAGGGATTCTTAACATGATTTGATAGTAACTATGCTTGGGAATGTGACTTGATTCAAAGGAGTCAAATTAAATGGGAGCAAAATTGCAACAAGTGATTTATTTATTTTTTAATGGCAATTTTCTAACAGCTTCTTCTCAGCTTCCAGGGAACAATACCTCAAAATTTGTAAATCTGCTCTGCCTTTAGGTAGGATCATGGAAAGGGATGCCTGATGGGCCAAAACTCCTTCCTGGCAGAGAGCAAAAAAGCTCCATGCTTACAAATTTCGCAGAGACTTGCTGCTACTTTTGCAAAGAATACCCCATTAGGTATATTGATGTGCTATGAAACATCAAGTTAAAATGTGCTACAATTGTTAAAATAAATAACCAAGTCCACACGGTATTGACTCAGTGCCTTATTTGCTTCCAGTGTTTATGTGCACAAAAACCCCAAACACATTCATCCCACGTGCTACTCCCTTTATTAACGAGCCTTACATTTCTGCTTGCTCACCCAGACCCGCAAGTACTCGAGAACTGCATTTAGTGAAGAGCAATGATTCAGTCTAGCTGAAGTGATAGATCAAGACACTCCAGCTACTGGGTTCTAGTAGCTGCTATTGAGGAGTACACCTATTATCTGTGAAGTGTCTATTTCCAACAGTTCTACAGAGGACATTTAAAACGAGCATGGGATCTCCAAGCGCGATGGTTACACAGAACTCTTACGCTACAGAGCTACTCGTGCAGATGGGATGTGCCATCTTCACAGCTTATCAGGTGCACAGAGAAGTACTTCCATTCCCATTTACCTGTTGAGATACAGACATGCTACATACTTTGCAGCTAAGCTCATGCAAGAAGACACTCTGAAGTGACTGACACCATAAGTTTTATTACAAGCAATAAAAACCCAAACCTCATTTTATCCCACAACCATCATTTCCATTGTATATCACGGCAAGACAAAATCTTTAAGTTACGAATTCAAAAACTAAGGGAACACACGAGATGTAAGGCATTACGTGACATAAGAGCACAGAGAGAGGCAGCGAGATTGACAATAACTTATGATCAATTGGAGGAAAGAATTAAAAACTGTAACAAATATGCAAGAATCAATACTGCTCCATTGCAGCCAAGTTTAAGTACAATTGCACAAAGCAAGGCATAATTGTTTTGTGATCATTATTTTTTTCCATGTAACCATGATAGCAATCTATACTTACAGGAGTATTTTTGATTATAATTTATGAAGCGTTCTGACTCTTAAAATCCTCCAGAAAATAGCGTTGAATTCAAATTACACATTTACAGGCATGAAGATGGATGGAAGCAAATAAAGCATCACTCTTGCTACAAATAAAGAATTTTAGATTAAAATATTTAAAGATGCATTTTCAAAAATATTTCTGTTCAAATGAATTCAGGCCATTAGTTCTACTTTAATTTCCAGAAGGCTTATCCTATGACAAGAATTTCCTACAACATTCAGCTGTAACAAGTTATGGGGAACATCATGTGTCATTTGAGAGAAGAGGTGTCTATACAGGCAAATGACTAGGTTCAAACGAAAAAAAAAAAACTTTTTCAATACACATTCTGGCCTGGCAGGGAAATCTTGACACATACAGTAGTAGATCCTTGTCAAAGGATATTAAACACAAAAGAAATGGGGTTATGTTCTATCACCTATGAAGGCCTGATTTACGTCAAGAATGCAAAAGGTTTCATTTTGAAAAATCTTAGTTACAAAATGTCATCGATTATTACACTGAAGTTAAATGCAAAAATAAAGCTTACTAAATAATCCAAGGCACATTTTTCAAGGTAGCATCTTTACCTCCCTCCTCCATCGTAAGGTCATTTATTCCAGCACATGACAGTGAACTTAGCAACTCATTTACGTGGTCAAAGCTCTCCTGTATTCCAAGTGCAAAACATAAATCATAGCTTCAGACCAGTATTTATCAGTTTCCCAAATGCTCAGGAGTCAACACTTTTTTTTTTTTTTTAACCTTTTTTTTTTTCTTTTTTAATCTTGCTCATGAGACAGGGATGTTCACTTTACAGGCAGCAGCTGAAATGACATTACACAGTCTATAATCCAGCTGGAGGGGGCCATCCAGACTTTACCCTGACGAATTTTCTCCGGCTTGAATTTAGAAGACACATCATAGATGACATACTGAGTACAAAACCGCTGGTCAGAAGTCGATTCTGCATGGTATGCCACCGTGTTGATCATCTGCGTCACATCACTGTCTGGTTTTGGCTGCCTAACCAGAATTTGGCCTCCTGCTGCTTTGACCAACTCCACAAGATCACTCTTCTGGTGGCTACTGAAAGATCCCAGAAAATAGAAGTAGCATCCATCAAACAACTTCGGCAGCTAAGGGAAGGAAAAAAAGAGAAAGTATAAACACAGGACCACCCAACTGAGCACACAGGAACAAAGCAAAATTGAACAAGAAGTACAACTGAAAATAATCAACACAAAAATCTAGAACCATAACTTAACACATAAAGTACTCAGTATAAGTATACAACTGAGAAAAGTTTGCTTACATGGGGAATTCTTTTTTATGTTTGATTATTTTCCAGCACAGCGGGGTCTTCAACTATGAGCTAGAGCTATTCACAGCTACTATTACAAACACTTAATGAACTTCTCCAGGGTAATCCAGAAATTAAATATAAAGTGTTCCCATATAGAAACAAGATTCAATTCAAATATTTTTTTTCCTTTCAACTTTCTGATCATTTCAGCTATGTTCTAAAGCTGAGCAGAGAGGTCCAAAGCAGCATTACTTCCTGTCCCATGCAGCATCTTCCATAAAGGTTCCCTCTGACAAGGTTATGGCAACATACCCACTAATCGAGAAAAATGACTGCTTTATGGATGCTCACAGTCCTTTCAATCACCTTGCACATCATCAAATTTCTGTACAAGGCCACATTAAAATTTTACATCTACTGCATCTGCCCATGTGGCAAAGGGCAAAAATGTGTGAACCAGCGGTCATTCAGACAATCTGTCTCAAGCAATAAAACCCACCAGCTGTTCTCTGTTGAGCCGGCCTCTTTGTGGGCCACCTTGGATTTCATACTTCTCTTCTTGTTCTCGGACTGCACTTCGCAGGCAGGCTCGTACCCCTACAGAAAGCAAAATGAGGAAAGCATTAGTTTCAACTCTCACCATTATTTTTAGACAGAGGTTTCATGTTTTAAGAGATGCTTGACATTTCATTTCAGGGACTTAGAAGTCCCTGCACCCATATAGCATCGCATCCTGTACACGTTAGCAATTTAATTTTAAACTGGAAAAGAATTTACAATAGTGGTTGTAAAGATGTAGGTCCGATGGAGAGAAGCAGTATCACACTACAATCAGTGCTGTAAACACAAGGAATTATTAGCGGTTCCTCTTAACCACTACTAAAGGTCAACCACTTAATGTCAGATGTCAAATTGCTAATCATTTGGAAGCTTAAAGCCAGCATGTAGAACCAACTCCGCAGTTATGAAACGGAAGCAATTGCCTGATAAAGAGCAATTACAAAGCAAGTACAAAGCTGTTTCTGAGCAGCTATGGCCTCAAATAAATCAGATGGGATCTCAAAGTCTTCAAGATCAGCAGAAACTGGAGATTTAGGCTGGGGTTTTAACAGTGGCATTTGTTTTTGTTACCACTGCTGCCTAATGAGATTGTCTTTTAGAGTCAATGTAGTTTTACCTTGTTTTAAGGCTAGTTATTTTTTCCAATCCAGAATGTGCTGATGCTAATGTACTGCTAACGGTAGTGGAACGTACAACCTGACCCGACTTTGGAAAGAGGAATTGCTGTGGTCACCGATTCAAGGATGAAACATTTCGCCTGCACATACAATGTACTCATTAATAAAAATTACCCGAGAAAGAAACTTTGCAAACCATTCCATAAGGATTACGGTGTTGTTAAGGTTGCAGCTCTTCTAGTAGTACCTCACTCCTCCCACAGTGTTTCTTGTTTAAGCAACCTACTTCTACTGTGCAAATACAAGAACCACAATATATAAAAGAATACAACCAACTGAACAAAAACATAAGTAAAACAGGGGTGTTGATCCTAGAAAGGAAGAAAGCCCAAGAGAAGCATCACTGAAAAAGGTACTTGAATACCATGGCAATAAGTACCAATATTTAATCTCAACCTAGAGAGATCTTGAAAGCTAACCAGCAGTGATTTACCACCAGTTTACACAAGCTCACAAAATGTAATAGGAATTCATGCTTTAGTTACCAGAGGTCCTTCAATTTACTTGATTAAAAAAAAAAAAAAAAAAGATAAACCTATATAGAAAACCACAATTGGCTGGATACTATGACTATACATATATATTTTCCTCCATGCACAAGTATCAGGTTAATCATTTGTACTTTTTCCTTTTGTTTCCTATTTTGTTCCTTTCTTCAAGGAACATTACTATGAACTCATATTAGAAGAGGAAGCTAGTAATGTGTTTTCTGGAAAAGTAACATATATGACATGTTTATTATTGGCAAGAACAATGCATAGTCATAAACTATTTTTGAAGTACTCCTAACTCAAGAAAAATCTGAAGGCTCTACCAATATTTTATTCAATCGGCTCTACTCAACAGGATTTCCTCTCCCAATTTGCCTCAGACTTATAAAGCTGTTATTTCCTTTCAAGAAAATGCAGATGTTAATGGGCATCACTCACAGTAAAGTAAAAAGTCCTCTCAGCTACACTTAATAGCAGAACCGTCCACTCATTAAGAACATGAGTTATTTCAATCTACCATCAAAAGCTCAATTTCAAGGATATTCACTACAGAGCTGAAGTTTTTATATGATGAGTACATCACAAATTGAGCATTCAGTGCCAGCATCAGTAAATGGAGCAAATTCGATATGGAAGTAATAAAAGGTTGAACGAATACAGAAGACTACGATGCTGTCTCGTACTGCTACTTTTCTTAAAATTAAAAACAAAAAAAAATCATGGAAGTGACTGTAATGTTAGTGGAATGCCTATTTTCACAGAAAACAGACCAAGTCTGTTTTGCATACATATGTCCATCCATTTCATGCCAGTTTCTCCAAGTAATTTGTAGGCCCTAAAGTTCCTTGTTACTTGTAACAAAAATCTGCCAAGACAGCAAGACTCAACTAGATATGGTGTCCTTCACTGTATCTGTAAGAACCACAAATATTTGTTTCCTTGAAAAACTAGAAATATGCAAACACACCACTTGTCTAGCCAATATTTGCATCATCAGTATCCTCATTAACTTTTCTTAGCAGGCTAGAATAAGAAGAGATCTGTGTCTGAACAGATTGGTGGCACAGAAGTTATGTATTCCAGACAGAGTAAAGAGCCCTGAACATACGTTCCTAGCGCCCAGGTGTATTACCTCTTTTTTTTTTTTTTTTTTTTTTTTTAAAACATTAGTATGTTAAGAGGCAACATTTTTAGACCTATACTCCTTTGTGGAACAACAACCTCTCCATATGTTCCCTAGTGATGGAAAAACAGTGCATTTTTGTCTCCAGAACATATTTTTTCCTGCAAGATGTAGAAGCAGAACTTGCTCTGACTCGTGGGTCTTGCCACACTTGACAAATAAGAACAAATAGGTTTTTGTGAAGCATTGTGCTCAGGGACATTTCAAGAAGTTATCTAACTCTTTGCCTGTGTGCAGGTAGCAAAGAGGCTTTGGAATCCTCAAGCTCAGGAGACGTGATGCTTCAGGTCTCCACAATACAATCTTCTTATTGTCAACAGCACTGTTAATCTGTAGTAAGAATATTGTTTGAACAGACACAAAACCACACAAGATAACAGTGGAAGGAGAGCATTAAGAACAAGAAAACAAAACAAATTGCATGTTGTGTCATCAGAATCATGGTCTAGGAATACATCCAGAAAACTGATGTAGTTAGAAGCTGATGTTAGAGGAAGGTGCTTACAACCTTCAGTTGAACAATTAAGGAATATCTGTCCACGGGAGAAAGTTTCCTAAAAAGAAGGAGGAAGTAAAAATAATTAAGTAGCAAAGACCAAGAAGTAGGAAGTAAAAATAATGAAGTAGTAGAGACCACTACGTCCTTTAACTGCAGACTTTGTTCAGACTGGCTTGATCCTAAGTTGGTCATCTCTCTTTAGCAACCCCTGCATACTAGATTTTGTATTCAAGTATTCAATGATTCACATACCATAATAGTTAAAGAAAAAAGTCATCAAAAAAGTGAAATATCCATCTGTCTCATATTTGAGACAAAAAGTGCTAAAGTTGTGTTTCTATCTTCACAACGTGTTTCATTGTACATTTGTCTATATTCTTATATGCCCCTTCTCCATTTGTTTTATTTTTCTCCCTCTGCACACAAAACTTAGTGTCAAGTCACTTGCTTCTAGCTTACTACTTTTGCACTCCCATGTACAGGTACAGTGACTCCAAGTGGATCTCAGTGAGGTTCTCAAAGACAGCATCGTTACCTTCGGGTGTGGTATGGTGACTGTTGGAAGCAGCAGACATGTGCAAGCTCTATCTTTCTTCTAAGGGGTGGTATGACCACCACAAGACCTTGTGCTGGAAAACCTCAATTTCACAGTTAAGAGTACGAATACAAGTAGATTAGAGCACATTGTAGGCCTTTCAGTTGTTTAAATTTTTATTTATTTGTTTTTTAATACAGCTAGGGACTTTATCTTCTGTGACAACTTCTAAGCTGAGTTGACTCAATGAAGCCCAGGTCTTTTTCCTGAGTAGATCTTATTAATTTTAAAGCTGCTAATGTGTATGAGTGGCTGGATAACACGACAGTTCCCTTTTAATAGTCTCTCCATCAGGGTGAGTGTCATCCTGATTAAGAGGACACATAAAAGGAAATAAAAGGCCATACTGTACTCAAAGGCACAACACTACTGCTTTTACAGGGACATTTCCAGAAGCTCTGTTGACCTCAGAGTACTCCTATTTAAGTTATAGGCACAACACCCTTTGACTTCAAACAGTAGCCATGTTAAATTGATTCCCAGAACACCTGAAGTTACAAATTCATTTGTCTCAGCACTATATTAGAGAGCCACCAGTGAGAATTTGATGCTAAGACACTGGAAGCTAAGTCAAAGGAATAAACTGAAAAAGAATTGCTATTATCCTAATTAGAAAAGCAATTAGGACACCATCAATATGCCACCTCCCTTTTAAAATTGACATGGATATCTTATTTATTTATGTAAAATAATCAGCACAGGATTCTAAGTCTTGGAAGTACAAGCAGCTTGCTGAAAACAGAGGGGGAAGAAAACTTACTTTTGAGAAGACACTCACTATTTTAGGAGGGGGTAAAGACCAGAGTTGCATTATTTTCTTTCCCACATTCACAGCCTGACCATTCTTTCCAGGCAAACCTGGCTAAGAATCCGGTTTGTTACAATACAGAATGAGATCACTTTTTTAGTCAGAATCTCAACAATTCTGTTTATTCCTTGATACTACTGCCAATAAGAGCTCTGAACTTCCCAGGTTTGAGAGTGATAGAGTTTATTCATTTAGCACGTTCTCTTCCCTAAAGAGAAGAGGGTGATTACTGCAACTGTGCTTTAATGGCCCTCTAGTTTAATCACAGTAGTTGGATCAGTTCTCAGCTACCGAGACAAGTGGCTTTCTTCCATTTCACGTGGATCAGAGCTGGTTTGTGACGCCCGTCGCAAGTGTGCAAGCACTCACTGATAAAGCTTGCTGCCTGCCTGACAGAAGATGATGCCGGGAGGCAAGGTCACATATGCAGAAGGGTCACGTAAGGTTCTTTGCTAGAGATATGGAATATTTGAAGTTAAGAGCCTCTTAAGTAGCTAATTTCACACTTGCAATTTGTAGGTATAAATAAGATCAGTTGCTCCAAAGTCTAGCAAAAAGAGCCTGCATTAAAGGTCTCTAGAAAATATTGAAAAAAGAAGGTTTTAGTTTAATACCACTGCATTTTAGCTTGATGCCACCACATTTAGCAGGAATACTGCCTTTTTTTTTCCCCCTCATTAGCAAGAACAGTAAAGCATCACCACTTATACTGATCCTTATTACTTCACTGAACATCTGCCCCAACCTCCTCACCTTGCAGTGTGTAAGGAGCAAGCAGGTTAAAAGGGAGCCCACTCTAACGACATCATTAATTGACCTTTAATATGACTGTAGCTACTAGTACTGGAAATAAAGAAAACATTATTTGCAAAATTTAAGATCAGAGCCCTATAATCCTTGTTCATGCAAGTCTTATAGGTTTATAATGAAACTAACCGCATCAGCGAGAACAATTTAAAGAGGGTGAAGTACGAGACAAACTGGATGCCAAGAACATGTTATAATCACCCACAGATGCCCAGGGGTAGCTCTCAGTAACTCAATTAGCCTCAGTGGAGTTTTGTTGGATTTGCATTAATAAAGCAAAGAGCAGGGGTTAGCCACAAAAATCTTTCAGAACACCTAAAAGCAATTTAGCAAGATATGAGAGCAACAAAGACAAAATACTACACATCCAAGATCTGGTAGAGACCGCAACTCAAATTTTCTCAGCTCACTCTGCACTGGGTTTTAAGACTTGTATGCAGATTGAGTAAAGCTTGATGAGATTATTTTACTAGGAAAGGAAGAAAACTGGACTGAGACAAAGTCTTAGAGGAATTTTGCACAGGTAGCTTCAATTTGCTTTCTTTAAGAATATTCTTTTCCACGCTTTGGCAGAGACCAGTATTTTATTTTATTTTTTTTTATCTTCTCCTATCAACCTATAAAGTAACTTTAGAACTGCAGATTTTCAGAAGCAGGGTAGAGATTTCACTTTGTGAAACAGTCATTTTTTCCTAAAGATGGAAATGCCACAAGATGCTGCAGAGACTAAGATGAACTTCCTTAAGAACAGGAGTTAACAAGTTAATCCAGATGATATTTATTAAAGATGATGGAGCAGATGCTTAGCAAGTCCTTAAACATTGATTCCCAGAAGCCAGGAGCACCTAATATGTAAATCATCTCTTCATTTTAAAAACAAAAACCCCACAAATATCCTGTCTTCTTTAAGAAACCACCACCTCCCACAGCTGTTTTCCAGACTGAACAAAGTTAACTGGAGGTAGCTGAGGTGCAGAGGTTAGGTTAAGTTTTACTGCCAGTGCTCATCCTCACTCTGCATCTTGTCACATGCTTTTAAATCAAGAAGCTAACACTTCCCCATCCTTTTCCTCACAAGGGGCCTCCTTAAAGTAAGGTTTTCTTCAAAAGTGAATTAGAATGAAAGGACTCGCTAATTAAGAACTGAACTTCTGGATGACACAGAACAGAACTGAGGGGGCACTGGAAACAGATTCTTTTTCCTCTAGACCTTATTTCAAACTAGTCTATTCCCCAGCCATGCAGACAAAGGCTAACACCACATTCCAGACATTTGCACCCCCATTTTCTCCTCTGGGAATGCCAGCAGCTGCACAGTCCAAATTTGTGCAGACTTTGACACAAAACTGCTTCCTTACCTTCCAGAAGGTGCCATCCACTGTAGGAACAGGGAAGTTTAGACCCTATTGACATGAAACATCCCTCACTGCTGCACACCCAACACAAGAACGCACACGTGCATATTACATCTTTCTACACCTGCAGCTGAAATGCGTCCAACTACAGAACAAGCAGGAAACTCCAGTGGTCAAAAATTTTAGGCTGCTTTAAGGAGAAAGAGCTTTGTCTCAGGTAACATCTTTATCTAAAAGATATTTATATGTGGAAAGCAGACAACTGAGCCTAAGAGCTCAAACAGGCTTTGCACTTCCCTTGTCTAACAGCATAAACAAGGACGCTCCAAGAAATTCAGGAAGATGCTTTTGCTTGAAATGTCAGTCATGCAGTCCCCTGGCTCCTCCAGCCAACTCCCAGTTGTTCCAAGTCCTTACAGGAAACACAGGATTTTTTGCATTCTTGTAAGTGATCAGAGCTGAATCATTGATGCTGTTCCAGGTAAGTAAAACAGATGAAGGCGTCAGCAGATATTTTGAATTCTCCCAGAATTTGCAGCAAAGACTGACACAAGTTTGTTTCAGTGAGCGTTATTACCGAGACAGTTTTTCATTCTCTGCTTTAACAGATAACAATCAGAGCTTAAGAAAAAAAAGAACAGCTGAAAAGCTATTAAAGATTTCTGCTGGTTTTAATTACCTTGTTCTATGATCTACAAAAAGCACAGAGGAAATAAAATAATACTTGAATCTTTGTCTCAGGCTACTTGCAGAGGGATAATGATATGCTACTTTGTGCCCTATTACAGTCCCAGAAATAATGAGGGCAATAAAATAATGAAACCAATGAAAAATATGGCCAAGGGCAAGGAGCACAGTGACAACAGTGTCTGAATTGAATTCTGTGCTGTTCTGAAAGCGGATATATTGCTGACAGTGTATTATGTATGGAAAATATTGAACTGCAACTGGTAAGGAGAAATTTTTCTTCTAAAATTGCATAGCAATGGCATCCTTTCATCTTAAAGCTTCCACCTGAAGACAAAAGGGAAGCCTCAAACTCAAGATATATGCAATTTAAATCCTGCCTCTCTAATTCTTAGGAGGCCTTATGCTTTGCTCAAATTCTGGTGGAAAATTCCATATTACTTCCCCAGTGATGCTAGAGGATGTTTTATATGTGTATAGATGTGTAAGCAGAAGCATCATACAATTATAAAGATAGATTCAAGCAAATGAAGGAGACTGCTTTTTGCTACAATGGAAGAGTTAACATAAGAAATATACTTATTTTTTTTTTCAAGCATGCAACATTTTTTAAAAAGTGGAATAATAATGTGCAGGCTAAAAATATAACTTTAGAAATAACAGTTAAACAGCTTACCTTCTGGTAAGAAAAAAACCTTACTCTTATGATAGTCAGCATTTCATTAAGGGCTACACTGAGCTTTGTTTTTCAAATAATTCAATGTTGTTTTTGAACACGAATTTAGAATTTACTTTAAGTGTGCAGTTTGGAACACCGAAATATAAAGAACACCTCCAATTTATTTGCAGTGGCTATGAAAGAAGTAAGCCCGAGTACACATATACTTTTGGAAGTTTATTTGCATCTCTTGTAAGTAGAGTTATCCAAACAGAAGTCAAAAAGCCATGATAAATAAAGAGAGAAAGTTATGAAGAAGAAAAGCAAAGACCTCCTTTCCTTAGACAAATGTTCCATCAGCAGGAGTCCCATTATTTGTTATAACAATCTTTAACTTGTAATGACTCTGAAGAAGACTAATAACAGACTGGTGGGAACAGATGGAGTAGTGCTGTTAATTATAGGCACTTAGCTGCATCAGACCCCATGAGTTATTACTAACACTTCCCACTAGGGAGGAGAATCACTCGCTTTTAAGTAGTATGTTGCTTACTAAGCTGGGAGCATTAGCAGTCGGGATTGTACTAATCAGTACTCTAACGCCACAAAACAAAATTCAGCTGCAAACAAAAAATATGAAAATATTCACTAAATAACCCCCACGCTAATCTATTTTTTTTAATCACACTTCTAAAAATAAAGTTCTTCCACAAAGATTTAAACTCAGGTCTCATTAATTTAATCTCCCTACTACTGAGCTGAAGAAAGCTACATACCTTTACCAGCAACATTACTTTTCCAAGCAACTGACTAGCAAGAAGATAAACAGAAGTAAAGGAAAACAACCCTAATGCATACAGTGAAGGTATGCAGACCTCCTGAACCAAGTGAAGCCAACAGCCTGCATCAAAGTGATTCGCCACACGAAAGTTTTTCAGTCTTAAACAGGATACTGTTCCAGATCACCTGAACACACCCTTTTCCAGTTACCCAACCCAAAAATCGCCTCGAGGCCTTTGAGTTTCCTGCTGCATTCCCACCCCTTTGCTATCAGCAGAGCATCTGGAGGCTATTAAACCCATCTGCTTAAGCATAAACAGTATTTCTCCGTGTTGGAAGAAGTTACTGCTATTTTGCAAAAGTCACAGTAAAAAACAACACTGTTTTCCTTTTGCAAATGCTTAAGGCTCCAAAGAGAAGCTACTGTAGGCATTGCAGAAAACACCCGAGAGTACACAGATTCAGCAGACCCTTTAAAACATCATGGAACAAATCTATCAGGAAGCCAAATGAATGCCAAAAGAAGTCCAATGTTCAGAGTCTGATGATGTGCCTTATTTGAAAGGCTACTCTGCACCTTTTGAAGCATTAAGCAGTGCTTTCGAAAACATTAGCGAATGTGGAAAATTCAGACCGTTAAAGAATCCTCACACTGTTTAGTCACACAGTAAAAAACTGGAATGAAATTTGTCTATGAGTTTTCCATGGATAATTAACTCATTTGTAGTGTGGTTATTAGCTAAAAGGACTTAGCCACGAAGGTCAAGGGGAAGAAGATGGCTTTTACAACTCCACTGAAAGCAGATACTAACAAGTACATTAGAAATTATAAGAACCAGAACTCAAGGTCTAACTCCACAGCACAGCCATATAGCAAAGCACGCGCTCTATAAAAACTAACGATGGATTACATGACAGACAACACAAAGACAACTTGCATGCTAAGGGGATACTGTGCAAAACATCTTTCCTTAGAGGTTACTGTCGTAGTGGAAGAACATTCATCTGCACAGCTCATATGTACAGAAACAAAAAAAAGTAATGTGATTTGTGTGTGCTGTTAGATGAATGAGCAAGAGCTATACCTGGTAGCTCCTACCTGCAGTGGCAAGGAGCCTGGTAACTTTCTCAACCAATATAAAAAGTACAAAGAGGGGCTGAAATCAGCTGACTGCAAACCTTTGGTTATAAATTCTAACTCTCAAAAGATCTCAGTTTCTATATAAACAGGAAAAACCTTACCTTCCTACAGGCTTTGATCATTTATCTGAAGCGAAAATTTCCTATCAATTTCAATGGAAGCTGCTCGTAAGAAATTCAGGAATTTGATAGACTCCTTCCCTATTCTTTCAGGGTATTTCTCCAGGATCTTCAAAATCACCCTTAAGGTAGCACTGAACAAGTTCATTCCCCACTGCTGCTTTGACCAACTCGATGTACCTGGTACTGCAATGCACACACTTACCAAGGAAAAAGTAATTGAATTTAACAAAAATCTCCTCATTCAGGAGCTTGCAACCCCAAAACCTCACACTTTCTGTTAAGCTGGGATGAGCGTGCACTGTCAGGATGGCCGAGCGGTCTAAGGCGCTGCGTTCAGGTCGCAGTCTCCTCTGGAGGCGTGGGTTCGAATCCCACTTCTGACAAGGAGCTGTTCTTTTCGAAACCCACTGGGACAGAGGCCTGGGCAAGCTGCTTGCAGGGGTTCCCTGCTTGAGCAGGCATTGGACCAGATGACCTCTAGGGGTCCCTTCCAACCTCAACCATCCCGTGAGATTCTGTTACGTGTCAACATAATGTTACCTCTGTGTGGAATTGGGTGCTATTAGGGAAGTTGTTGGAAAATAATTTTATCTAGAAGTCCATCCACCATTCCATTTTTAAAAAGAACTCCATATACTTAATACTTACAGTCAAACTTGAGGACCCAACATCCAGTCAGAACAGCCATCATACATTTGACGGTGCTTGGCATCGGAACGTCAGGGATAACAAGATGAGTTACTAGGGAAAAGATTACACCAGGAGAAATAAAAGCACAAAAATCAGAACCATGCCTGAAAAGCAATCAATTACTATTTAAGAATAAGCTGGAATTCATTTGTACTGGAAAGAGTGGTTGTGATTTTTGAGACTAAGCTACAAATACGTAGAAGTGCTATTACAGGTTTTGTGGGTTTCAACATGTTCTTGCTGTGCAAAAGGGAAGTCACATTTTTACAGCTCTAAGCTAACACTTAGATCTTAGAAGAAGGCTTGGGTTTATGGGGTGTTTTCATCAATCCTTTTAAAATTATCTGACTCTGACAAGGATCTTACTGTGGGATCTCACTGTTTTAACACAAAGCTAACAGAACTCAACTCAACTCTGGAGCAGTATTCAGGGTGTGAAGGGATGCAGGGGAAAAATTACCTTAGCATTTCCTTCACAAACGGAAGCATCACTCCAAAGAAAACTTAATAGGAAGGATTAACACCCCCAAAAAGAAAGAAGTGAACCCAGTAATTCAGCTTCATCACCTTAATAAAGAACACCAAAATCTGAAGGAAGGTAGCACATAAGCAGAAAGTTGTCAACTGTCAGTGATACACTGCCAAGAGGCACCATTTACATAAGGTTTCTAGAAGGTAAAAAGCTTTTAGGGTGTCTCATATGAGCAGAGAATTTAATGATGCTAAGAAGTGTAAAGAGAAGAGGTCTCTGAGCAAGATTTACGGATTTTAAATAACAGGCAGTATCTTGCCAGACTGTGGCTCCCCAAGAAGTCTCCTGCCCCAGGAACCACAAAGGCTTAATGTGTTTACATGCAACACACCACACCATTATTCGACTATTGCTATAACTGCAGTTATTTAATAATGATAAAAAGATTTGTTGCAGCCAGGATCCATGGATAAAGTGCAGAACTGTAATTATTTATCACATTTGGACAGAGACATTTCAGCATAACTACATACCTGTGCTGTTAAATTCGGTGCACCTTCGAGCCTTCAGGACTGTCACTAGCTTGTTCAGCAGTTTCTGTTGCTCTGAACTAAGACTGCTCCCCAGTATGCCAAGAGGCCCATCTCTTGCCTGGCTTGTGCTTTGTGACTGCATGAAGAGAGAATCCTATGTAAAGCTGAGTGTTTGGGAACAAAGAAAGCAACTAACTTGCTTGGCAGCTTTATTTAATAAAGAGTAAGCATTCTGAAAAACAATTCATGGCAAGCTTAGTGGACAGTGTCCATAATTAAATCTCTATAAAAAAACAGTTTCAGAGATAAAAGCTTGACGTTAGAGGTGCTTTATTTAGTTTATGGAAGTTAACAAAACTGGCTTGTGCATCAGCCTTTTTTGTTCTCTCTTTTTTTTTTTTTTTTTTTTTTAAGAAGACTGCTGTGTGCACATTTAGCTGGTTGAACATTATGTAAACAGCCCTGCTGACTGCAGCGTTGGAGGAAGAGAAAAATTTCCCAATAAAATAATAAAATCTCCTTCTTGTAGGGAAGTGTGAGTTACCTGTATAATTAACATCTGCATTTTCTTTTACTGAGAAGTCCCTAATACATTGCTGTGGGAATAATGAATGGTTAAGTTTAATTCAGATTAATTCAAATGATGATGATTGATCAAGTTTCATGCTGATAAGGGTGTGATACTTCAGCTCCTGGGTCTTGGTATGTACTCCCAGATCCCACAGTACATACCTTTGAGACCCAGGTACCCTAAAGCCTCAAGTTTTGGATCAAGTCCTCCATGTGAGCTGGTGGTAACCTTCCACTGGGCACACACTCATCCCAAAGCCAATGTAAAATCTGTTTAGCTTGTGACAGAAGAGCTGTGTTGTCTTGCATTTGCTGCAGTCATACTTTTGTTGTTGTAGCTGCAACAGTTTTCTTTTGGCCAACAGACATTTTACTACCTCAGTGGGGTGGGATCATAGCAGGCTGTACACCCTGAAGTAGATTAGGACTGCTTGTGTCAGCCAGCTCAGTTTAATCACATTTCATTAGGGAGCACAAAGCATTTCAAAATTATAAGTCCAGACAACTTGTTTTTGGTCACAAATCCATAGAAGTCTTTGGCAAAATTAAAAAAAAAAAAAATGATACCCCCAAAGCTGTTTTCAGCTACTGAGCTGATATCTTCATTGCTGGACAATTGACAATATTGAATTGATGCAAGAAAAGCAGGTGGAGCAAGGACCACCACTGTTTTCAGGCAGTTTGGCAAATAGAGCAAATTTAAATATGCAGAAAAATACCAACAGCAAAGTTCAATAAACAATAGCTCAGGAATAACTGGATTTATTCTTCTACAATGAAGCCCCACTGCAAGAAATATCTTTCACTTTCCCAGATATAGCTACTATAATGCCAAATACCACAGCTTGTAAGTGTCCTGCATGTAGGCTGGAAATACTAAACAAGGTCCCCAACCTATTTTAAATCCCCCTGTAAAGGCAGGGACTTAAATAATCTACACAGGACCAAGCCTTCATCACTTACAGCATAAACTTAGGTGTTTTTTTTGTTTGTTTGTTTGTTCTTTTAAGTAAAAAAACCCACCACACCAAACACTTACCTCAGACAGCTGGCTAAGTGAAAATGATTCATTCTTCACTGGTAACATTAGCACAGACTTCATCTTTTCACTCTCTGCATAGTCCACAGGCCGCAGACCAAATATATTACTGGCAAAACAAGCACAGATGGGTTTAAGTAAATAAAATGTGACTTGATTCTTAACTAACTGGGCACATTAGCTGGGTAGCTTCCCCACCACCACTTTCTTATTAATATGTAATTTCAGCTAAAAAAACACAAAGCTTCAAATAAGAACTGCATCCAAGACAGATGGATACTGAATTACAAGCTGCTGCATTCAGCTGAGGAATAAGGGACGTTCAGAGCACTGTGTTAAGTAAACCACAGTCCTTGTTACACTCTTTAGAGATGCATTGATATCATCCACAAGACCCAGAAATTTCAGCTTTAATCTTCTCATTGGCATCACAGAATGAAGAAAGCGCATTTTTGGCTTACCCCTTTGCCATCAAAGAAATACCAGAAGATTCTTCCAACTGTGCTAAACACTGGAGCTTGATGCAGTTACGCTTTTATGGGAAAAGCTATCTGCATTCTTCTTGGGAGCTGGAACTCCCTCCTACTTCCAGAATTTGAGTAAGCACCTTATTTTCCTTAGCATGCTGGTCCACAGAACACATTACAGCCAATTCATTCAAATTTGACTTGGTTTGGTAATTTTGTTGAAAACTATCCATCCTGTGTGGCATCTCGGTTATTAGACATGCTTCAAGACCCCTTCCCTCCCACATTCTTCTACCATCACTCAGACAGACATGATTTGCTATAAACACAACACCAAGCACAGGCACAGCTTCCATCTCCTCTTCACATGACGTTGCAGCTGCAGGACAGTAGCAAGCAGAGAAAAGTATGAAACCAGTGTAACTGTTGTTAACAAACAATCCTCTGCCAGCACTTCTGGGAGATATCCTGCTTGCTTTGCCCTTTGCAGGAATAATGCCTATTCTAGCTGATCCTCTTCTCCCCACCTCATGTAGCTCTGGCTCTTAAAAGGCACAAGAAGAGCTCATTATGAAGGGGAAGCTTGTCACAAGAACAAAGCCCTGGCCCGGTACCTGAAACCTGGCAACCTTCATCATCAAATGATGAAACATTTAAAGAGGTCAGAAAACTGCTGCATCTTTGAAGTGCTGTCTCTCAGCGAGCCACATGTTCCCATGCAGAGTGAGAATCCAGGAGGATTTACAGGGAATTCCACGTAAGGCCATAACCCAAGGCAGCCCCAACAGAAGCTCAGATCATTGAAGTCTCCACCCTGACTCAGCTGGAGGGCATTGGCCAGTGCACAGCTAAGAGCTGGGTCTGACCCCAGCTCCTTTCCGTGCTCCTGGCTGAGCACAGCTTGCTAACAAAAGCTCTTGGGAACACTACAATCCACAGAAATCCCACACAGGAGATCCTGGTATTTTACAATTTCTCCTTTCACATCATTGCCAAAGTTGAACTCTCCAGTGTTAATAATGAGCAAAGAGCCAGCCTAATACAAATTCTGCAGACTAAAAGATAATTGGTTAAAGCTCAGCCCAGGCCTGGGAGTTGTAGCCCATTAAATATTGTCATGCTGTTCCTGCTTTGCCATGCATCATCAGGATAGCTTTTGCCTTTTCTTTAAATAAGGGTCACACTCCACTCAGACTGCTGTAGGACAGCTCCTCTGAACAATGCTTCCAGAGAAACAACAGCGGCACGTACACTGAAGTCATCTTTAGGCTAGATGGCTGACCTTCCACTGGGAAAAAAGTGGGAGGGAAAAGAAACCACGGCATGTTAGTTGGAGAGATTTGGGGGTGTGTCCCCCCCTAAAGTTACAGTAAGATCCTTGACCACTGAAAAAACACTTCATGAATGCTTACCTTCAGGCCAACACAATTAAATATACGTGTTTACATTCAACAAATATGTTTTGCTAATTAAACTGCACAACTAGGAGCCCAAGCTACTCTCCTGCTATTCACTTAACTGTTTCTTCATCTCTCCCTTCCCAGGTTTCAGAACATTTTAATCTCTTCTTACCAGAGCACTGCAGAATGCTGTCCTGTCATTTTGCAGCAAAGAACTACCAGCTAGTCACAGGACGTTAAGGTCACACGGTTAAAGTGAACCGTGACAAGCCTGTGAGATCACATCTGAAAAAAATGCACAACAGCCCAAGCGATGGGCTTAAGTGTTGTGGATATCTGTATCAAAGCAGCTTGCTGACCTTAAAGAAAGCGAAGAAAGGGGAGCCAAAAGGTGAGAAATGCTTTTACAAAATAAAACTAAGATGAGGAACACATCCAGACAACAGATTTTAAGTATGGTATTGTTTTAATCCATGCCTCCTGTTCAAAGAGGACAAAAAACATCGTTCTATTTTACTTCGGCACCCACTAACCACCCAAGAAATGACCATAAGCAGAAAGAAAACACGTCTCTGTTCAGCTGGTACAATTATTGATGTACCTAAGGAACCTTTTTTAATATGGTAGGAACATACATTGGTTCTTAAACCTATGAGCAGGTTTGGCAAAAAAGATGTGCTCAAATCTGTCTTTATTCAACCAAGCTGAAGAATGAGACCCTCCACCTTGTTCAGGAGTAAAAAATTGATCCAATTTGTGAAGTAAAAGCGAGTGGCAAACACATTAGGTCCATTCTGTCACAGAAACAGCTTTTTTTTTTTTTTTCCTACAAATATCAGTACCCGCTTATCTCTCCCTAATCTAGGTCTGGGTTTGTTGTGAATGGGTCCAGTCCATGTGGCCACTGAGCAGGACGAGTCCCACCCTCAGAGGGAAGAGAGCCAATTGTGTCTCTAAGACAGAAATAAACATCTCTGGTGCTTATGCCAGAATACAAGGTCTCCAAGGCATACTTCTTTCTACCAGAGTGTAAGCGGGCTTCCTATAAGTTGATTTAAACATTCAAGGGTCAGATGTACCCTTTGATGCAAACATTCTCTTATTAGTCACTCATCAAGGCAGCGAATAGTCAGCAGAGGGCTCTCAGGGCTAGAACAAATTCCCATCAAAGAGTGGGATATCTGTGCTGAGAACAAAGAGGAGCCCAACGAAGAGCAACTCAATATCAGTTGCTGAGCATGACTTAGTTGAGATGACAGGTGATATCTTAAGGACTGACAGATCAAAGAACTTTCTATGAGAAGCTTTAAAAATGGGATTCGGTTCAAGGTGCAACACCGCTGAAGTCTTAGCTGGAAAGTCCACAGAGCTGAATTGCTGTAGTCAAAAAGAAAGGCAAGTTACCTTCTAAATGTTTCAGGAAGCTTTCAGGAAACAAGTGACCACAAGCAAGCAATCACTATGTAATACTTCCTAATCATGAGTTTTTAGCTGCTACACTTTGACACCAAATATTATTTGCTGTTCCATAGCTGACCAAAGCCCAGGCTTTATCCCAGCCCCAGAGGAGAACTCAGTACTGAAGGGAAGACTTGCAGCCAGGTGCCAGCACAGCCCCAAAAACACCAATCCCCATGGGGAAATCTGTTTAGTTTTGGTCTCTCCCATGTCAGCATTCACATCTGAGTGGGTAAATTAGCAAAAAATTTTGATTCTGACAAAAGGAAAAATGAAGTCATGTAGGCAGAAGGACCATCTTACACACCCAAACAGGGCTAGGGTTTCCAATTAACCTGCCCTCAGCAGGAGGCTCCAATCTTGCACGTAGCCAGTGAAGTCCCTGCACTGTCCTGACTGAGAAAAAGCAAAGTTACGTGTCATGGGTCCAACAGCTCCTGGAATTACTCTTAGGTTTTAATAGCTTTTACCTCTCTGCCATTCATAATTGGGGACTGCAGTCTATCCCTAAGCACTCCCACAGGCTTATTGAGAATCAGATTCAACTATTCAAAGACAGCTAACATCTTAAAAAATAGGGCAACAACATTTTTTACTAATGCTAAACTTATTGTGCATGAAGAACTGGCAAGATAGCCCATTTGAGTGAAAGCATTTAGGAAGTACTGTGAAATTGCAAATGCACAGATCTAATTTTTCAAATCACTTGGCTTGCTGTGAAGCAAGGAAAAAAGACAGAAGTTGAGAGAGTGAGCACATGAAAAAAGCTATAAAAATATAAATTAGCTATGTGTAGGAGATTAACTTACAAAAATTAACTAGACCAGTGGGACAATTAATAGGTCCACTGGTCCATATAATATTTTTCATTTGCAGTTCATGTCTTTCCCAGTCAGTGAAAACTTTGACTGGTAAATGAAGTGCCACAACTACTAAACCTTACAGATTTCCAAAAAGTTATTTTGCCAAGGAACACTGAAATCCTAGGATAGCTTTCTGGAAAGAAGTGTACCTCTCACTTGTTTTCCCTTAGTCCAAAAGACACGCAGCTGCTCCATATGGTATGGTTCCTTCTCATATTAACATACAAGGGAGAGGAAGAGACTGGACTGACATACATTCAGAATGAGATGTTCTGGATGTGTCTGCAAACCTGGCCACCTAAATCTGAAGTAGCAAAGCCTCAGCTCTCCGATGGCTAGGCTTGTGCTGCTATCTGTGTGCTTCATGAATTGAGGCTCATGGAAAAGCAGCTGTGTTTGCTCCCAGGCAAATCTTACATCCCTCTACAGCCCAGTAGATCTTACCTGCCTTGAGGCCTGCAGTTAAACACCATCCAACTTTACAATAATATTTTATCTTGCACAATCAAGCATCACAGTAAAATTCAAAACTACTGCTCTAAGCAGGCTATTTAACATAAGCTTTGCTTTTATTCCAATAGATTAACTCCCCAGCACACGGGGGACATTAAAACACAACTGAGTTATTTCTACGGTCAAAACAGCTGCAAGACATCAGCCACTTGTGGGGAGTTTGATGTTATATATCCCAGATAACATCTGAATACATTTATCTTGCTCACAATTTACTCAGGTTAGCTAAAGAAAGAGAGTAACCACAGTGAAATACTCAAATGTTTCCCCTCCCCTCCCCCGCAAGGTAATGAATCACTATAATATGCTAGGGTAAAGAGGGCCCTCTCCTGGGCTGAAAGTTAGATTACTGAGCACCTGGAGGAGCCCACGCAACGACCAAAATGAATTTCATAAAAAGACTTAATGCAAAGATTTAGTAGTTCAGCAAAATTTGTTTGGGATAGTCCTAGCTTACACACTGCGTGCCTTTAAAGTTAAGGCACTCCTCAGTTACACTCCTAAGTAAAACAAATGTTTGAGAGTGCCTGCAAGTTCTGTTCATCACTGCTCAACTTCCACTTTAAATATCCTACAGTCAGAACGTGGAGATTGTTAAATCCTATATTAAGTACAAAGAGGGCAGTTATAACTAATCATCCCCAAAAGACAACTATATTTGCATTATCTGTAGCGATCACCCTGTTATCGCCTCCTGTTTTTACAGCTGTGGTCTGCAGGTCTCAGGGATCCAGGAAAACACTCTGAAGAAAAGCAAGCTTCTTGTCAGAGTTGTGACTTCATTGTAAGGATTCCTGCAACCACTAGGAAAAAAAAAAACAACTTCTATACTGAAGAGGTTTCAAATCCACTTACCTAGAAAAATCCAACCACTGTTTAATTAGTACTATACCTTCCAGAGTTACTGGCAGGAAAAAAACACTAAGATTTGCAAAGTCATGGTCCTGGCAAGGATCAGAGCCCAATTTGTTGAAAACTAGCAGGGCTCTGTCAAACAGGGAGGCATAAAACATTTTCAGAAGGCTCAGCCATGTTGTTCTTATTTATATTGTTTCTTGATAACATTTGGAAGAGGTCAGTAAAACCTTACTATTCAAGCCTGAACACTTCACTTTTAGATCCCTTCCTCTTTACGTCTCTCACGCTCTCTGTAAAATGGAAAAAGCATCCTCACCTCATCACTACAGTAGGAACATGCACAGTAACACTTCAGCAAGGGAGAGAGAATCTTCTACAGAAGATCTGGAGGCCTCACTTTTTCCAGAGGAGGGCGGACTGGATTTTTGCCAAAGGAATGAAACAGATCAAGGAAGACTAGATACGTTCCCCAAAAGATTTTAAGAAAAAAAAACATAAATATATATATTTATAAACACCACATGGTAGTGATTCCAAGCACCCTGGAGATTAAGTCAAGAACACTGCATATTTAGAAGTGGATAAGAAGCCATTTGTGATGCTTAAAAGTACTGCAAGCAGCAGCTAGTTGCAAGCTGTGACCTACCCTGTGTCACGCTGTTTTAATATACAACTAAATATTACCTATATCCGGGGAAAGCCAAGCTAGAATTTCAGATTTACATAAATCTTTCCGTCCGTGATTAAAAAGCTCCTGTTTCAATAGAAGGTCATGTTTGCTAATGCAGAATGAGCTGAAATAGGCTCGGCTTCATCTCAGTTTGTCTAAGCACATGCGGTAGAGGCTAAGGCTAAGATGAGAGCTGAAAAGCCCACTGCTGGCATTTGGAGTCTCTGCCACGCCAATCCTCCATGCGTAAGTCCTGTCAAAAGCCTGCAAAGCTGGTGTCTGTGCTACACTTTCAAACACCAGGCAGACAAGTGGGAAGTGTCACCCAACTGGAGACTGATACTCAAGTGGTTTGAAAATGAGTTTCTGAAGTTGTCAGCTTAAGGCATAATGTGGTGGTCTTTGTTGTTCAAGAACAAAGTGAAGATGAACAACTCAACCTTGTTTTACTTGTTTACAGTTTTGGTGGTTTATTTTGTGTGGGGTTTTTCCCTTCTCTTCTCCAACTCCCATGTTTTCAAGACCAGGATTGTTTTTGCAAACCCTGCGCTTTTCCTCAGAACACCTCAGTTCTGCAATCTTTGAGAGTGAATATTGTGAGTTGAAGTGATTAAGCTGAATGTGTTTATGTTCCTTTATGCTCCTGGCAAGGAAATTCATGTCATGCAAGACTTCATCCTGTCTTGTTACTTTATACACACACACCCCTATTGACATGTGTTAGACTCAATTTTTATATATAAAGCTCCTGGCATAACAGCAATGCTACAACACCTAAAACTACATTTAGCACCTGATATAATAAGAGTTTGCAGGGTTATTCCTTACCTAACATACACTTTAGCACTTCCTATACATAAATGCCAAAATCTTCAGCAGGAATATCAACACAGATTCACTGAGAATGTGCCTAAGCCTTTTAGGAATTAGGAAGCGCACCAAGGATTAGTGCTTTGAAATGACAAAAAAAAAAAAAAAAAAAAGAAAAAAACCTTCACAAACCTCGGTTTGTCTACGCCACTTAACAAGTTAAAAGGGACTGGACTGAAACACCCTCTGCTAGCACGTAGTGTAAGGAAAGTAAAAGAGAAAAACAGCTGTAGCAGTTCAAAGCTCATATAGTTCGGCATCCTGTATCTGACAGTAGCTGTAACAAGATGCCAACAGAAAAGGGTGAAAATTGGGTAAATATGTTTTGTTACTTTCCTACTTTGGTCTCCAATTCTCCAGCTACTTATGACATTCTCAGAAAAGCTTCAGACAAAGTTCAAATGGAAACATCTACCTTGAAAAGGGGGATACAAGCATAACAGAACACGCATTTTACACCACCGCCACCACTTCTAATAATCACATCTATTACTAGCTTTGCTTCTTATTTACTTACCACACACCCCAGAGGCTGCAGATGGTGCCCCAACTAAAGTAACTTTTCACATCTACTTACACTGCATCACGGGAGGCCCCGTGCAGAAGCAGCAGCTCAGCAATGCTCACGTGCCCGTTCTTGACAGCATCGTGCAGGGGCGAGTCGTTCTGATAGCCCGTGGTGTTCACCAGTGCTTTGTGCTGCAGCAGCAGCTCCACCACCTCTTTGTGCCCGTGGTTACACGCCTCATGCTAGGAGGGGAAGGCCACAAGCAGTAAGGAAAGCAAACTCAAGCGGAACACAGTTCAGAGCAGGTACCTCTGTCACACCAGCCAACGCATTCAGACACCTCTCAGCAGAAGGCCAGGGAAGACAAGGCAAGGATTCTGCATTAAGTTCCTGACATGAATTAACCTTGAAACCTGGCACTAACAGCAAGCCTAGAGAGGAGCTGAACAAAGGCCAACTGTGTGCAAATTAGACCAGAGAGAACAAAGCCTCCCTGCTTACAGACTCACTCAAAAGTACTCTTTGGGAGAGAAAGAAGTCATCACCGAAAAAAACTTATTTACTGTAATTCAAGTATGCAATACTTTTTCATTTAACCACTTCATATATTTCCTAAATCGTAAAGGAAAACACCAAGGGCATCAAGAACCCATAAAACATCTAAATTATCTGCAATTGATCCTTTTGTAGTTAGCATAGATACATTTTCTGCATTTGCAGAATCTCAGGCAGATTGCTGGCACGTTCTAACCTAGCAAGGCAGAGGTGGATTTGGCAGATCAATAGTTGCTAATAATAAGGTTTTACACTTTATCATTTCTCCACCTTGCACAATTCTTTGTCAGGTAAGTGTGTATAAAGGGAAGCAAAATATGAGAGTAGGGAGGGAATTAAAAGTGAGAGAGGGACAGATGGCAAGAAATCTACAACTCACCAGCGGTGTCCAGCCAGCATTGTCCTTAACATTGGGATCTGCCCCGTTTTGCAGCAGCTGTTCAACAGCTCCTAAGTCACCCTGCAAAAGTGAGAAATAATGGTTATCATTAAAAGGTAAGGAAGATTCAGAACTGTAAGATGCAGAACTGTTGTCTCTGTCTAAGTCTACCTGCAGTAAAAACACAATGGTATAAGTCTTCCATTTAGAAATCGTCAGGGTAACAAAACCTCAACTGGTTTGGAACCACTATTTCTCATTGCTGCTCATTTAAAAGCACCTACTTACTTCACACAAATATTTTAAAACTAAAAATCAGGTGCATAAGAGCCCTAACTCAGAATCCTGAAATAGGCAGGTTTGTGCTGATTACTATCCGCACACTAGAATTGACTGCAAGGTTAAGATCAGGAAGGTTTGTTCAGAAGTTGCTTCTCATTCCGACTGGATGTTTTGTCTTTTACATCTAAATAACTGTCTAGAAAATGCATAGATGAAATAGATTAATAAGCCTGACAAGCTGCTAGAAATTTTTCCCCACTAATCAAAAGAAAAAGGATTTCTATTTTACACTAAAATTACTACCCACGTTGAATCTTCCAGAAACTTTCTCTGACAGTTACTCTAAAAAACAGTTTTCATTTGATTTTTGGAAAAAAAAAAAAAGCCACATTCAGGTTTTACTATAACCAAGAAAATGCATGTGGAAAATACAAGAAACTGATGCAGAGATTATAGAAAAAGGAAAGAGGCCAAGCAGAAATAAGATGAAGGAAGCAACTGGGGAGAATTTGTGAATGTGAGGCTTTGATGTTCCTAAAGGCAAGCAGAAAACAAAGTTAGCGATAAGATTGGATCGTGTACAGGTGCAACTATAAATAGGCAAGGAGAAGCCTCCTGCAGAAGCTGAGGCAAGGAAATCTCTGCAGTGCAGGTCTTAAAGCAAGAAAAGAGTTCATTCTATAATACAGAGTTCTGTGCCCTCATGCAGTGGCAAGTCAAGGAATCCCTGTTATTCCACAGCATACCTCAGGAAGAAGGGAGAAAATAATAAATTAAACCTTAAATACAACAAAAAATAAATTTAATCCCATTTTTTGTTACCAAGAAACACGGCTGATAAATAGAATAGCTTTAATCTGCGCTCCTTAGAGAAAATATTAAGTGATCAAACTCTGCTCAACAGAAATAAATCCAGCAAGCAACAAATGTAAACTCCAAATTCACCAAAAAAAAGCGCTGAGAATCGCCTATTTAAACTGTCAAGCAAATTAACACGAGGGAAGCCTCGTGCATTATATTCACAGCCTGGATGTCCCAGCAAAACATTACATTTCAGAGCAATTAAAGCGTGTGCTGCTGCTGGAGTACTTTATGGTTGCAAGGTAACAGACACGCATCAAGTCTCGATAGTTATTCAGAAGCAGCTAAGACAGTGATCAGCATCAGATCTTCTCCTACAGAGAGAAGATACAATTATCTATAATAAGCGAGATCTGAGCTTATCATTTAAAGTTAAGTTTGCAAACACGTTCGGCAAGGGTTTGACATTTCAACAGTACTCCTTTAGAGCAGGAAGCATAGCTAATAATTTGTGTGGGCACTGGCGTATCAGAGCTTTTCAGAAGAGCAATGTAAATGTTGATTTGTAAAGCATCACTGGAGTTTTATCAAAGGAAGCGTCGTTGGCGTGGACAAACAGTACAGCATCTGCAGAACGAAAACCAGGTCTAAGACAAAATTAGGAGACTGGCATTTTGCTGTTACAGAAGAAAAATCTGTCGTTGCCTCGGGTGGAAATGGAAGCTGCTCTCCACAAGTGGCATTGCACAACCAGAGGGGCAGCAGGGACAGGAAGCTCTCAGTGCAGCCCATCAGGATTACAAGTGGCACTTTAAGAACATCGTTCAGAGCCTCAAAATTAAAAGAAACGTAGCCAGAAATTAAGTGTTAAACTCACATCTATGCCATATGCTAGGAGGACATGCCTTCGTCCCCTAAGAAGCTCTCCAGTTGGATATTATATCGTGAGCATTTAGCTAAAATAATTTCACGAAGCAGAGCCTTAGCAGATCTGCTTCGTGTTAGAGCCCTGCGAGCAAGGAGGGTCACCGGCACCTGACGGCGATCCCAAGAGTAGCAATGACCCTTTGGCACGTTCACCAGGTCTATCAAAGTTGGCAGAATTTGTTGCATGTGTGAAGTCAGTCCGTGTTTTGCACAATTTTAAATGCGAGAGGACAAGCACCCAGGAGGGCTAAGTCCCAGCTGCAAATGCCAACATACCAGACTTCTTTCCTCCCCAAGCAGGAAAGCAGAAGAGACTCCACCAATCCCCAGCTATCGCTTTGAGATATCCAGTTCAAAAATGCTTCCTAAAATTATTCTCCAACTAATATTGAAATGGATTTTGTCCATGCTCCCGTGAGTTTCCTTATCCCAGCAAGACAAGTCAGAGCCCTAACTACACCAGATAGCAGTAAGAGGAGCCTAAGAGCTTGTCTTGGCAGTCTGTAGCAAGAGTGGAAACAACTGGAGATGCTGCTGCTTCTGAAATTGTCCAGAGGACAAACACCATGTAGAAGAATGCTATCTGGAACAGTTCTCAGGGAAGCACTCGTTTTTAAATCTCATTATCGATGAAGGATTACAACCAGCTTCTGAAGAGGCTGGAACCACCGCAGAATGTAGAATTATTTGCTTGGAAGCAGTAAAGCAAAGGACATTTGAAGCTCGTAACCAACCTTATGTACAGTGACAACAAAACAATGCATTGGGTTGGCTCTTCCTCTGCTCCAGCTTAAGGGAGCTCTGAAAATCTCAGAAGCTGGAAAGGCAGTGGGGCCATCTGTTGGCAGGTCTAGAAGACAGCGTGGCATTAATCTGCACAGAGAAAGGTGTTTACACAGCTTTAAAAGCACGCCCCCTCCCAGGGAGAGTCCAGCGCCTGCAGATGCTGATGGCAGAAGTCCAGGAAACTCGGCTTGGACCAGGTTTTGTTCCCCAAAAGTCACCTTTAAATTAAGTTCCTGAAAATATTCTACCAGCTCAGAGAAGAGACCCAAAGAATTAGGGCAGTAGATGAAGGCAGCTAAAAAGCTGCACCACATCGACCGAGTGCTTCTCCCTTTGTTTGCAAAGGTAAATGAGAAACTTCAAGCTTTAGGTCAAACAAATGAGAAAAAACACCTTTCAAACCCAAATACATTTGCTTGTTAGGATATGGCACAGCAGGAGGAAAACTAGGTTATTTACAGCTCACGCTAAGTGGTTAAAGAGGACAAAAAGTGAATTACAGAGTAATTGTGAATGCTCCGACTGTTTCCAGGAAACAGGGAGCTTCTCACCTCAGATTTAGAGAAATTATTTCTCTATCCACGACAGGAGCAACGGTAAAGGCAATCTGGTTATAAGAGGAAAGATACTGAGAGGAAGATGTCTGCTGGCCTGGGAGCCTGGAACATCCTTGAGACATGCAGCTGGCATCCTCCAAGTGCAGCTGGGTACCTGACAACCTGAAACATCCTGAAACGCCCTTGATAAGCTCAAAAAAGCTGCACTAATCATCAGCAGCAGCTGAAAAAAACAGAAGTAAGAATCAGACTGGGAAGGCAAAAACTGATCTAAGAAAATACAAACCCAACAACATCTATTGGCTGCTCCAGGTGGAAAAACAGAAGTCAGCAACAGGGTGCTGCTGTCCTATACACCCCTTAGGTCCCTAAAAATACACAAGCAACTGTCTACCAAAAGCAGAGCATCTCTCCAAGAGCTTTCCCTGCAAGAACCTCTCCAAACGAGGTCTCCTGGACAGCCGAGGATGCCTGGCTGACACCAGACCCCGTGACGCAGCTCATCACTGAACCAAACTTCAGCCCACTGTCACTGGCCCTGCTCCTGGGAGCAGTTTGGTCAGAACTGTGCCAGCAGCACTTTGAAATAATATCAATAAGCACGTATCTAGGGAATTAAACTAAATATAGGCTTGCTTTACTAGTGGTAATTTGGGGTAACTTGCAATAAATCACTGTAAAGAAATAAAACTTCTTTGTGCTTGTATGTTGCAGAATGCGAGGAGCCCACTGTCACCACGTTTCCATACCCACGTGTGAGATGCGTGAGTGGCTGGTACCAAAAGCAAGGGATTGCACAGCTGGCTCGGGCAGCGATACCTGGAAAAGGATCCCAGCCGATGTGGTGGCAGCTGATGCTCACAACACCTCCCTTCGCGCTCTGATGTGCTGTGACACAGCCAGTAACAAAGCAATAAAAAGGAAGAACAGCCTCCCAGGCTCACAAGGAATTATCTAATAGTTATTGCAGCGCTAAGTATAATGAATATGAAGGGTCCAGCAGTGCGTGCTGACCACAGGTGAAGCCTCCTGAAATCCCTCCCAGCCAGAGCTGCCAGATCTAAAGGGCTCCTGGAGCACGAGGCAACCACAACTGGTCCTTCTGGCTGGAAACAAAAGCCAAAACCTTCTCCCAGCCACCCTGGTGCCCTCCTTCCTCCTCATTCCTCCCTGCCCAGCCCCAGCAACCCCACTCGGGCTGGGCAGAAGAAAGGCAGCCACGACCAAGACCTGAAATGCTGTACCAAAGTACAAAAAAAATGATTTCTGCACTAAATTTAAGACTCTGTACTAACTAGGTAAATAATACTGTGCTGCAATTAATTGTCACATGTGTAAGAGCTGGCACTGTGAACAACTCATTATTTTATTGGGGAAAAAACACTGTTATAGGGAAGGGCTGATGGGGACAACCTACCACCAGTTTAGAATATTAGGAGTGCAGGAGGTCACGTTTTGCATCCTTACTAATTGGAAGTTTTTACCGTTAATGACCATGGAGGAAGATGAACACAACTGCTGTCTGCTGTGGGAAGAGACACGTTTATTTCAAGTTAGTAGGGTAACCCTGCGTGGAGCTCACCCACGCTGGAATCTTTCTCGAGAACCATTTTGGTTTCTCTGAGCTTCTCACTCGGGTAAGAGTAGTAAATGGGGACAATCCCTCAGAACTGGTTGAAACAGCACAATACACTTAATTTTAATGCCCCGTAACGTTGTTAATTATCTTTTAAGGAAGAAAAAAGTTGATGAGCTTTCGTTACATTCAGAGTATTAGACCCTAACAGCTAATGAAAATGGTACAGATATTTATTTTTCTAATTAATTGAGTCCTAGAGAATAAGACTGTTTCACTGTGGGGACAGGGTGGCTGTTCTAAGACTGTTTCTCACTACACACAGGGAAAAATATTGCTGGCTGTGGAAACAAGGAGAAAAATCCACCTGTAGCACAACTGGAAGAGAAATATAGGAAAACTTCTGGAAACCAAAGATCTGACAGGGCTATTTTTAAAGGCACAATGGGAATATGCATACAGGATAAAACCCAGTATTTTCAAGACCAGCTTCTTTGAGAACACATTCATCAGCCCTGGCACTTGTTACGTGTAATAGCAAGGCTCCTGCACCTAGCAATCTAGCAACACTCGGCTTATAATGAAGACACTTGCATGCAATAAGAGGTTTTCTTGCAGTTGGCACACGCTCCCAGCAGATTCGTGGTGATGAACCACTATTACCTATTCACTGCTGTGCAAAGTAAAAATTAGCAAACTCCATCACAAGTAGTTCTCTGGAAAGACCCAGTCCTCACGTCTCCTCATCCGTATTACCTGCTTTTACAGACAAGGAGCTGAGGTTCACACAGCAAAAGAGCTTCCTCAGTTGCATCAAAAGTTTAGTAGCTAGAAACTGATACGAGGAAATTAAGACCAAAACCAAAGGACCACTCTCCTCGCCTTATTTTAACTAGATTTAAAGGGATATGATAACTTTGGGATCACCCCAGAGCCCTATGTAGTTAACCATGCCTTTACCAAAGAGCATCTCGGTACAAACAAAGGAGCTTTACACAGCCGAGCCAGTGAGGAACAGAAACTACTTCCCCTCTTGCTCAACGATTGAAAACGTTAAAAAAGAAACCCAAATGAATTCACTCACAGGACTGAAATAGCATTTATTCAGGTGCCTGCCCACCCCACTGCCTCAGCACAGCTGGAGCTCAGCATTTCAGCCCACTGAGGCAGAATGTAGCCCTGCACCGGTCCCAAGAGGCTACACTACCAACCTTGGCCAGCTGTACCATGTTTATTTGCCTCTACAGTACCAACTGCCTGATTTTTCCTCCTTTATCTTCAAAACGCTCTGCAATGCAAAGCCTGGCACATCACTCTACCCCGAGTCTCACAGCAGGCTGCAGTGATGCTCTCCTTTCTGGGATGAGGAACTTGTGTGCCACAGAAGGATGGGGTGTGCTGCTGGAAGCCACACCTGTGTGAAGACTTGTCAAGGCAGCTCAGCTTTTGGAACCAGTCGCAACAGTATTCTTTAGAAATTCCCAGAAAGTTGGGGAAGAATAATTTGTAAACAGTGCTTTAATAAAGAGGAATACAGAAGCCTTATGAAGAGAAGTGGCAAGATCTATCCTTTAAAGCTCTTGAGTCCTATGAGGACAATGTTTCATTTTCTCCTCCCTAATTCAGTATTAATGGCATCGAGTAAGAGATTTGAACTCAACTCAGCCCAGCTGCCACTTCCATTTAAAAAGGTCTCATGTGCAGCAGGAGTGGCTTATTAGAGTGCCTTTGAAAGAGGACACAGTTATTTATCAAGAACAGCCTTTGTCTCGACAAATAGAAGTGCTGTATAAATGTCAGGACGCTTATAGGTGAATCAATTCTACCAGCACAGGCAGTTTATTAACAAGACGCTATTTCTATATTATGATTTAGCACAAAGTACATTCAAATTGCCAGAATACAAATTCTTTGCGATGCCCTCGCAGAAAAGAGCTGCCATATTAATGCGTTTGATGAGTCTGACTGTAAGCTTTCAGCTTACCCCACGTGTGTGTAGCTTTTAAGCAGTAAGAGGGAAGGCTAACCCTTGCAAAGGGCAAAGCCCGCGGTGTTTTATCCCAGCAGAATTTGGCTAGGCCAATAACTTGCAGCGAGGTGAGTAGCAGGTGTCACTGAATAATATTGATCCTACATAAAAGCAAAAAGTCTCCTGAGAATAGCTCAGCTCTGCTCGTGCTCCCTCTCCCTCATGAGGACAGCACAGGGCTTAGCATGGAAATCCCGTGGTGCCGTTTTTTGAGCCTTCTGAGCTGCCACTACCATCAGATGGGGATCTCAGTGATTACAAAAAACTTACTGAAATTGCACGGTCATCTTCATGTCAGTAATTCAAATCCTGCCCTGACGGACTGACCAGGTCAAGTTAAACCGACCGAGATCACTCAGGGAGATCTGGAATTCCTAGTAGTTCTCCTTGCAAAAGGTCACAGAGACCCCTTCCCAGCACAGGAAGCCACAACATTGGAATGGGTATTGCTTCCCAGAGCCCAAAGGCAGAACTGACACTGTGATACACTGAGATATTCTCCAGTATGACATCTTCGATCATTCCAACAGCCATTTCTTTCTGAAGGCACAGAAAGAGGTTGCAAGCTCCTCACTAAACACAAAGACCCCAGAGTGAGCTTTCCCCACAAAGCCAGGATGCAGTGAAGTGGTTTTCAGGATATTTTTAAATACAACACCATCTTTTTAGATCCATTTAGAGCTGAGACAGAAGATGACAGCCCTACCTTGATGGAAGCGACGTGGAGCAAAGTCTCTCCTTTGTAATTCCTTCGGGCAACAGCATTAGCTCCACCAGGGGACTTGAACACAGAAGGACTGTGTGGTGTTCCTACTTGACTACACGCCTTGGAAGTAGAGGGAGTAGAAGGAGATTTGGGAAACGAAGGACTATTCATTGCTGCAGAGTTTCTTGTCTTCATCGCAGTGCCAGCGAGCTTTGATCCAGAGGAGGAAACCTGAACGGGTGTCTTAGGTTCAGTCACTTGGGAGATGGGGCTGCCCTGAGGCGACTCCTCCAAGCAAGCCGCCTGCCTGCCTGCACTCCCACTGCTGCTCCCCTCAGCTCTTCGGGACCTTTTAGTCTGAGATGAAACTGGGAGGCTGGATTGCTCCCTTCCACGTTTCAAAGGCGTAGTTTCATTTCCTATCGACGGGGATTCCTCCGCAGCACAAGTTTTTTCCTTGCTGACATGTGCAGGACGGGCATCCAAGCTATTATCTTTCTCCTCTGAGGCTTTTACCTCTGGTGAAATTTCTAATTTCTCCACGTTTGTGCTGGAGTCAGCTTCCTTTAGAGGCTCCTGTGGAAGCGTCTCTTCGGGGCTATCAGGCTCTGGAGTGCACAGGACGACTGGCTGGCTACAAATGGTCACACACTTTTCCTTGGAAGTCTTCTCCTCAGCTCCTCCTTTCTGCTCAGGTTTCCCTAGGCCCCACACTTTGTTGATGTCTGCTAGATGTTTTTTCTTCATCTTCTTACTCTGCCTCTGCACTGGCTTTTTTGTTGGCTTGGGTTTTTCGTGAGGAGGGGAAGGAAAGAAATGATAAGCTGAAGATGGGTCTTGGCAAGGGCCATCGCTTTTAGTCTTAGGCTGACCCTTGTTCAGGACGCACCGAATCTTCCTGCTTCTCGGGCTGAACCACATTTTTATCTGTTCCTTCTTACTCTTGTTCCCAGAGTCGGAGCCTGTTGGTGTGGATATGCATTCTGTTGAATCTAAGCGGAGAAGGGAAGAGGAAAAATAATTTAGAGTACTCTTCAGCAGAACACCTCAAAGGAAGAAAAGAGATCAGAATAACAACAACCATGAGAGCCGATGACATGTTAGTAAATAGAACCTCTGATTGCCTTCATTTCTTCTGAAGACACACAATGGCTTGCAAACAACTGGCACTGCCAACAGAAGAAGAAAAAAACCACTGGAGTTTGGGGATCCCAGTGCAGCTAGAGCTATCTGCTGGGCAGGCAAGCATCCAGGCAGAGAAATGCCATCAGCTCTCTGGGTTCAGAGGGCAGCACGTGCACACGGGATTTCTGACCAAATTGTACAGAGGAGAGAAGCTGCTTCCCTCCCCAAGCAGTCTTTGGCAGCAGGTTTAACAAAGTAGCCTCTGCACGTATACAAGAGCACAGAAACAATTTTCTAAAGAGATATTACAGTTCATCTGAAGAAAAACACAAAGAGTAACTGTAATCAATCAAAACCAAAATGCTTATACCAATGTTAAACGTTCCTGACAAAGGTTGGCTAATTCTACAGATGCAGGAGGTGAGTCAGAGGAATACACAAAACCTACAAGCAATTTGTCCTCTCGTTTCAGCCCTTACTTCTTGGTAGTAAATAGCTCCAAGTAATTTTTTTTTTTATTTTTTTTTTTAAGATCTCAAGCACTTTAAAAATACGCAATAGAACAGTTTCATAAGTCACACTGCACAGCATATAGCAAATCAATAGCCAAGATGACAGAGGAACACCCTGTACATGAAGCAGCAGCTGAGACCAAGGGCTACAGACGTCCCCTCAGTGGCCACCGAATCACAAAATCACCTTCACACACGGAGGAGATTGTCCCTGAGCCTTCTTTTCTCCAGGCTGAACAGCCCCAGCTCGCTCAGCCTCTCCTCCAGGAGAGCTGCTCCAGTCCCTTCATCATTTCTGCAGCCCTTCGCTGGGCTTGCTCCTGGAGCTCCAGGTCTCTCCTGTACCAGGACCCCAAGACAGGGCACAGCACGCTCACATTTTTCTTTGAAAGGAACGTTTCAAGGTTAAACGTTTCCTCGTTTTTGATTTAAACTAACCTACTTACCCCTTGAATTAAAATAGGTTCCGAAGCACGAGGAGATTTAGCTAGAGGGATATGCAAGGCATCAGACCAAAAGTGTCTTTAAGAATAGAGCTTGAGGCAAGCTAATCAATCATTTAGTTATTTAACAAAAAACACACCGTACAGGCAAGATAATTGCCAAGTACAGAACTGCAGCTATTTGCTTTTCCTTCAGGGCTGGGCTTGGTGCAAGCAGAATAAAAGGACTGAAATGGAGGCTGAAATCTCATAACTCACCAGCCTTCAGGAAGATATCATATCCAATTTCATTCTGACAATAACATCAGGGGAAAAAAAAAAGAGCTTGATTGCAAACAGATGCAAAATATAAGACAGTTACTATTTACTTGTCTTGCCTGCACTGTTTACACAACCAGCGATTCCCTTCTAAAATATTTACCTTGCTAGGACTATCAGTCATCTCCAAGTAAGGAACAAGAATGAAATCAGCCTGCAAAAGTAATTTGTCCGACAATTTGGTGATGGCCAGAATTCTTTTTGATGTGTAGAGCACGCTAAGACTTGAAAGTCAAGAGACAAATGCAATCAAAGGCGCTGTCCTTCAGATGTAGGATCTAAAGCAGCGTAACACAATTAAGTATTTACACTGGAAGCTCTGTATATGCCACTTCTGGCAGCCAGAAAGCTTGTGAAAAATCAACCATGAGGGTTCTTAAACGGATCTGCTCATTGCTGGTTGCTCAGTGGGGACTTACCAGCCAGATTACTAAAAACCTGCTGAAAATACACCAAATAAATGCTTTTCTGGGATTATTTTTCCTCACATGCAACCACTTGCCATGGAAAAGAACAGGGGAAGCACTCGGGAACATGCCTAAAAGGCCATCCAGACTGCAAAGATCTCCCTGCACGCATCCAGAGGCTGGCTGTGCAAACCTAGGGAAGCTCCTGCTACTTCTGCCAGGATGTTTGATGTCTCCAAAGGTAATAAGGACAAACGGCAGATCTGCCCTCCCTGAAAATCCTGTCCTTCAAGGGATCTGAGCCGGGAGAGAAAAAGGCAGTGCTGAGAAACTAAAAGGAAGCTGTTACAGTTTAATATGTAAATGTTCGTTTATAGAAAGCGGGCATTATCTGGTAGCTAAGTGCGCTCAGTTCAACTACCTTCAGAGAAAATTGCTCGTAGAAAAATTGATCCAAAGGAATTCTTTCCTGTCTCCAAGTTGGAAGCCAATCAACGGAGCCTGCATCTCAACAGGGATGAAAAAGTGACTGTGGATGATTAAGATTTAATTGGCTTATTAATACATAACAAGTTTCCCCATAAATTTATTTTTAGAGATTCATTGAGACAAGGTAAATCAGTGGAGCATGACTTACTAATTCTCTATTTTAAGCATTTGCTCTGGTGTAAAGAGTATCCACAATAGCAGTATCAGAACCAGCCTAAAAAAAAATACTATTTATTTACTTACCAATGGCTACACACTAACCATAACATCCATATACACACTATTAACTAAATGCTTTCTAAATTAGGCTTCTTCGCACACAACAAACACAAGTTTCTTAATGCTAACAGTTAATAGAATTCAATTTCTTGAGTATTGAAAGGGCTGAGAGTAGACAAAAAATAGGAGATGTGTGGTGCCTTGCAACTGGAGAACTACATTTCCAAGTTTTGCTGTAGTGCAATAACAGACTAGAGCAGGAAAAAAGGAGCAATTAGAAAATGTGGTTTAGCTATCATTAATCTGCATCAAAGGAATATAATGATGCACATTGTGTGCCTTTCAAATTATTCTCTATTATGGGTTTCAGAACAGAAGTTGAGAAATCTCTTTGACAAACTAGTCCCTTATTAAAAATCAAAGGGAAGTGCTTTGGTACCATCTGTGCAACATTAGTGCCTTCACTGAAGAATGATTATTTTGCAAGTTAAGTATTCAACACGGGGGGGAGGGGAGGGGGGGAGGGAGAAATTCCAGCTATTCAAAAAACTCAGCTTTAGCTATTATGAAAAATGTCACAGCACACATGAAACGCAGTGCAGTCCCTTACAACAGGAGTTCAGCGTCCTCCCCTCCACGTCAGGAAATGAGAAACTCAACTGTGATACTATAAAGGCTAATCAAAAGTTAATTTCTCCTCCTGTCCACAGGCATCAACACAAGCTTCAGAAGATTTGACCAACACCTGCGAAGTTCTAGCTGTGTACAAGAAGAGGATGGGGGGAAAGAAAAATAACACGCTTTGTGACTGTTGGAGTGAGGCAGATGACATTATAAAGAATGAAGTAAAATCACCTCCAAGTGGTTGTTGGGATAATTTACGGCAATTCCTTCCTAAAGAATACCACCCAAACATCTGAAGTATTTAGAAACTCGTTTTCAAGAGCATCTGTCAATGAACCGCCTTCACCTCTAGTATGCCAGATACTATGTCCATGATTCAACAAGTTCTTACTAATTACCCACCGTAATTACTGTAATTTCATATATTGTAGTGTAAATGCAAGGAGTAAGTTTCACTTGAAAAGGAAATCAGAAATAGTGGGGGGAAAGCCTTGCAAATTCTGCAGGAAGGTAGACAAGAGAGTGAAATAATCCAAAGATTAATGTTTTTCCTCCTCCCAAAGGAGACGGGGACGCTTCTACCCTGCACAAGATTAGAAGTGGAATAATACCTATATTATTAATACTGATCATCAGCTGTTACAAAAATAACCATGCTCTTGGGAGAAAGATGCTATCATCTCTCTGCTAGAAAGTTTGGAGACATCTGCAAAATGTGTAAGTGATAAGCCACAGAGTACTTCCACACGTTGGAGGTTTTAATCAAACACGTTCTTAGTTCTATAAAATAAAGCATTCTTGATACTTTCCTGGCCAGACTAAAAAAAAAAAAATACAAAAAAAACAACACCCTTCCAATTTGGAACTTATTCTGAGATAAATAAACCATGAATTAAAAGATTACTTCTCCATCTGATGTTGCCACAACTGACTACGTGTTGTTGCCAGCAAGGTTCCTTTCAACACGCATTTCATTGGGGTATTTTTCACATAAGGTAGGAAACTTCTTTAGAAAAATTGAGCTTTAAAAAAAAAAAATACAACAACAAAAAAATAGATTTTCTCTATTAAAACCAGCAATTAAGAACTGTATGAATGAAACTTTGGACAGCAAGACATGCCCATGCAGATTTACCAGCCTAATTTGAGCTGGTATGCTTGGCATGCTGTAGCTAATTGCTTGCATGTCCAAGGCTGTTTCAACATAAAGTAACACAAATTTGTTTGTGTTTGTCCAGCACTGAAATGAAACTGGAAGATTCAAACACATCTCATCAAAAATGGTGATAATGTCCTAAACCGCTCTGTCAACATTCACAGTGGCACTTCTCCCAATCTGGTTTAAGCCCTTCCTTCTCTGTCTTGAGGAAGAGAACGCTGCTTAGACTGAAACGTTGGCCTTGCTAATAAAAATATAACAATATCAACAATGGTTTCCAAAGCTAGTGCATTTGAAGTGTGTGGAATGAATGCTTGTTCCATAATAAAGGCACAAAATAAAGAGCCAACACAATGCCTTGCCACAGACCTTGGTCCATGTAAGTTTCTCAACCTTGGTCCTTGCCATCTCTCAATGCTTCAAACATCCAGGTCTATACAGAGAAGAAGCATTCCTTTTTCTCCTGTCTTTTGTGTTGATAAACAACACCAAGGCTTTGTTAGTGAGTTATTCTACCTCAGATGAGAAACAAATAAATAATAATAGTAATAACTTTAAGCAACAGCAGACTGTCCAATCCTGACTTTATTTTCTCACCTGTATGTCCACCAACAAAAGTCCCAGGGAAAAGAGTCCTCTTCTTTTCAAGGAGGCTTCCTTTTTTTGTTGTTGTTGTTGGTTGGTTTGTTTCTTTGGTTGTGAGGTTGTGCTTTAATTATTTATTAAGCTAGCCTACCTCCAAAAATCTTAGTGGCTTTTGCTGAATTGGCACCTATGGAGCTGTTATCCCATCAGCCACAATTCTCAAGACGTCTTGGACTTGGCAACATTAGAGCTAAAGGCTGGGGCGCAGATATCCCATCTATGAAACCAGTTGGATTCCCACCATCCTTGTAAAGGTACAGAGGCGGACAGTCAGAAGGGCAGGCTGCTCTTCTTCCCTTGCTACATGCTACGGGTCTAACATCTCTAATGAATTAATTAGTTTTCAGACTCAGAATTTGCTACTGATAGTTTGCATTTATTTTCTATACAATTCCAGGCCCCTTCTGTTTGCAAATTCCTCTCTAGTGATCCCCCAACAGTATTCTGTAGTGTCACCTGTTGTACTTCCCTTTAAAAGGGAAGTGTGAGCTGCTTTGTGCAAACTGTCCTGAATTATTTGCTGCTGCTTTTTATAACAACCAAAAAAAGCTATCCTTATCCCACCTTACCCCAGCAGAGCACCAGGTGAGATCTCTCTTCACGTACACCATGGAACCAGCTGGGTACATGGATTTTTACACTTGAAGTGTTCAATGTGTGAGCTTAAATATCATTTCAACCATAGCAGTTCTGTGCATTTCTGAAGACAACACACGGATCTTACTAGGCTCCAAGACCCATCTTCTCGGATTAAAAAAGGTTAGTGTGACTCATTTTCATCAGAAACTTCAGTGTCAACAACAACGTTCTCAGACAAATGCCTCTAGAAAAGCCACAATTGTCTCAAAACTAGACACATAAATATGCAAAACAGAAAAAACAAATGTATGAAGAGATCCCCATTTCAACTCCTTTTCAACTGCTTCATTTCCTTTCCTCCATAGAAGGATTGTTTTTTTTTAGTGTGCCTCTTTGACTGGAAGATAAAAATACAATTTCTGACCTTCTAACAGAAGGAGAGAAGAAAACATCGTTGACGGGAACATAGCAAAAGTAGTGCTGTAAGAACTTGAAAGCAGCTTCTGAACAAGAAAAGCCCCGATTCTCCAAACTCAAACATATTTCACTTTGTATATATTAAGTTCAAGACATACGTCTATGGGAAGTGACAGATTTGCCAGAGATGTGAGTGACAAAACTTCCTAAAGGATTTGTTCTCAGAAACCTGAAGCTACAGCATCCTGTGATTTGCCATAGTACGAGACAACTGATTGTTGTTAGCCCTGTGCTCATTTACCTGTGTCTGAACCATTTACGGCTATGAATCTGGGAGACTTTTCCCCTTATCCTCACTACAAAACATCCAGAAGACCACTGATGTTAATACAGGGCAAAGACTAAGTACGACAGAAAGCTCCCACATGAGCTCATAATTTTAGCTCCAAATAAAACGCTTGTAAGCTTCCATTTCGAGCCAGCCTTTAAGTCACAATAAAAATTGTGATATCACGTTAAGGAACGATAAAAGGACCTGATCTTGCTCTGTGCTTTAGCCACACCACACAAAGCTTGTTTTCGAAGAGCTATGGGACTGAATGCATTATTTAACTTGTAGCACAGTGAAATTTCAGACCAATTTGTAAGAGTTACTCCAGCCATAAGTTCTGCAAAACGTCTAAACAGTATCAATAATCGTAACAGGCTGTATGTTAAATGCTGCATTTTAGCATTACAAGTAGCTCTTCTCAGAGATTCTCCTGCAGCTAGATTTTCAACAAGCCTTCACCACTTAAAATGTTTCCCTGAAATCCCATTTAAGCTATCATCTACAGTTTTCTATGCTCCGGAAGATTTTATATCTCTATAAAATGTATTCCTATGCAGTTGGACATAGGCTTCCAGTCTCATCACTTCAATCTATTTTGATGCCAATAATGAGCTACATCGTTATTGAACACGAAGGTGCTGATGGGATTAGACTTAGAAAAAGAATCCTTTATTTAGACAAACACATTAGGAAGCAACAATGAAGAAAGAATTACTTTCTCTGCATCTGACAGCTAAATGAATGTTTTCTAAAACTTGGTATTACATAAAATGCTCCTCTCTGGGCTTACAGAAGAGACACATTCACCTACGCTCGTTTCACTTCATTTTTCCCTACTTTCACAATCAGCCTGAAATTTGATAGAGATGAATTCCCGGAGCACAATCTCTGCAATCTTCTAGCACAGTCAGCAGTGACAAAATGCCATTGTAGCAGACTAGCTGATTGTTTGGGTCTGGAATAAAATAAATGAATTAAGACTCGCCTCCTTCTCTCTTTAGGCAGGGGGCAAGGAGAGGCTTTCCGTGTGCAAAAACCCACAGCTGAAAATTACTGGGACACCATGCACGTCCTGGTGCACAGGTAGGTGAGAGGTGTGATAATATATGCCTTAATCTTTTAAAAGGGCCCCCCAAAGAAGTGAGTGATTCTCCAGTGTGCATTTGTGTTCCCTTAGGAGCACAGGATATGACAACTTGTGCCCCTGGTGTGTGCAACTAACTGCCACATGACTTGGGAATATATCCCACTTTCATCTAATTTTGAAAGACAGATTCTAATGAATTATGGATAACCCGCTCATGCAGATTTCTTAGTAAAATAGATTTGAAGAACAAGCAATCCATACAGACAGTTCTCTTCACATCAAGTTTTCCAAACATGGTTTGGAACAGACTTTCAGAATCTTAAGCAGGGCTGCACTGCTCATTCTCAACATGGAAGGAAACAGAGCGGCCAGGACTCAGCGGCTGTCAGAGACCCAGATTTGCTCTTACCCGAGGTGTCTGCGCCCAACAGATGCCGCAGTTTGCTGCAAAGCTGGATCATGTTATCTAGCTGCCGGTTTATCTGCACATCTTGCACCCAGGCTGGCATGTGGCACACTGGGCATTCTGCGCCGACACAGTCGCCCACACAAGATCTGAAAGTCAAAAAGTAAAAATCCATTATTTGGCGTAAATTATCTCCAGTGCTTGCAATTAACCTTCCCACAGCTGAATGCTGAGAGAATCCCTTAGCTTAACGTTGACAAACTACTGTTGTAAAGCCCATACGAGTTAGTCACAAATGCAGGAGAGGACATTTATCAAAGCAAATGACAAGCCATAATTAAGCAAGCTAAGTCCAGAGCCTTGTCAGAATGCTGCCACGGTTAATGTACGACACCTACAGTCGCAGTCTGATCCAAATTTTCCAGGTATGCTGAAGCTCCATTGCCGTTTGTCTCTAGACAACTGTTTGAGCATAATTGTTAAAGTGCCACTTTTTACAGCTCAGGAAGAGGTCTGGCTATTCTTCTACAGCCTGATATTTTTAAAAGAAGTGACAGAAAGCCTGCTCACGCTAAGTTCTCTTCCACTTTTGCCTGCTTAAAATTTCCTTGATATTGAAAAGTTTCACCTGTCTGAACATTTTTCTCTAAGAAGCCCCCCAGGGATCTGCAGGTGTTCAGAGTATTCCATCACTTGTCTTTCAAAGCATTTATGTCAGGAGATGATCAAAGCGGGGCACAGGGGAGAAACAGGTTTATTTAAGGTCATTTAAACACTTGTAGCTTCTTACTAACATCACTTTCTTCATATCAGCTTAAAATCTTTTCTTCATCTGATTAGGCCAGTGAGAGGATCTTATGCTTTGCTACCTGAGCTGCATCATCCAAAAGACGTTTCTTCTTCTCAGTTCCAATTTATTCTAGTAAATGTGTGTTATAGTTTCACATAGCCAAGACTGAATTAATTTCAGAAAAGTGTCTATTAACTTACCACCATGTAGCATGCACAATTCTAGCCAGAGGTACAAAATTAAGTGTGAGCAGATTATATTAAACATTTGGAGCAACAGAATGCAAGTAATACCACGGCACTGCGACCTCAACAGGAAGATCAAAGTCAGTGCTTGTAGACTGTAAAAGCAGTCAGGTTCAAAGCTGACAGTCAGACCCCCCAAAACCGGTAGCATTATCAGTTAACAGCATCAGAAGTATCACAACTACCAGATACGTTCAGAGAGTTTTTTTCAGAACTATTCTCTGCACTGGCATCTCTCCCTCAAATGCAAGTATCTTGCCTTCAGTTAATTTCCAGAAGGATGTAAGATTTGCCACATAAAAAATGCTGCTAGGTGCTTGTGCTATGCACTGTAATCAGCCTGCTCCAAGAGTGCAAAGGACCTCGGGAGCTGAGACACTGCTGCGATCAGGGAGGCTGATGCACAGCTCTTGGCTCTGACATTTGCTTCATGACACAGACAGATCACTTCAAGCAAAAACGAGAACCAACCAGGTCCTGTTCTCCAGGAACGCTGGCCTCAGGTCTCCCAAGTCTGTAAAGCGTAGCGCAGAAGAAACAGAGAATGACTTTTATACGATGACTTTTGCTAATTATTCTAGCTGTTGGCTTTTTACACTCATTACCCATTAGCCGTAACTAACGCTGCAGTTACTTATACAAAACTGCAGGAATGGATCTCAATAAATATCCCTGCCCATAGTGAAAGGCATGCTGAGAGAGAACCTGTTACATTAGGTGCTACCTAATTATTGCATCTTGTTAGTTTTACATGTTTCACTTAACACACCAGAAGCCAGCTCTTGCCATTCACCCCACTCCTTCCCGCGTATTAGATTAAGGAATGTGCTTCTTTAGCTGTGGATCAAAAGCAGTTCATGTTCAAATACTACAGGTCCGTCCCATGTCCTACCAGGTTTGTTTATAAACAAATTAACCTAAATTTCCTTAGGCCTATTTAAAAAAGAGTAGCCATGAGTCAAGACTGAACCACCAGCAGGCATTATGTTGATGTAAAAGGCTGGATAAATGGAAGAGAAAGGATCAGGTATAACAACAGGGGTCATTTCAAATAAACCCTCTCTAGAGCACTAAACAGCTGCTGGGGAATACTTAAGGATCCTACTGGCTACTCTTTCCAGCCTCACCAATGCAAAGTGCATCATACATCATCTTCTGGTGTCTTGAAAGTTCCTCTAAAGCCAAGAAGAAAAAAAAATTCAAATAGCGAGTGTTTGAAATCCATCCTCTGGAATACATCAGGATTATCCAAATAAAATCACCAGGCCTTGGACGCCCAACAACTACAATTATGTTTATTAAACCACTGTTACGCTACCCTTCAGGAATTCACATTATCCCTCATGAAAAGAAACATTTCACAAGATAGATACGAACGTATTTATAGCTTGTACAAGCTCCTGGGGATTATCTCACAAAGTACTCTGTGGGCAGGTAGTGCAAACAGAACAAGGCACAAAGAACTGCTTCAGAAAGCAGAACCTTCTGCAGCAAGTAGGGGCCTAAACTGGGCAAGAACCCACACATGACGAACTGCTCAATCCGTACTTGGGATCAAGCATCCTTGGGATCCGTACTTAGGGGAGGAGATGCTGAGGGCATCTCCTCTTTAATCACTTTCTCATTAAAAAGCAAGGAAGTATCCTTTGCTACTATTTTAGTCTTCAGGCCTATAACACCTTAAGTCCCCATGAGAAAGATGCAGCTGAAGCAGGCAGTTCGGCAAGAGAGTGAGTTTTCCTCCACATTTACTGGCAGGGTGACTGTAGTATTAGCAAGGGGCAAGGCTGAATCTCTACACTGGCTTAGAAGCAGAGATTAGAAAGTGTCCGTCACCTCCTCTGCAACAGGTGTAGTATTTTAATAGAGTTCACATCCGTGTGGTGCAGCAAAACTGTTTCAGGTTTATGACGGACCTTTTTAGTACCTGTGCTTGCTTTTGTACACCACAAAGAGCAGTGAGACGTGGGAGAGCCACAAGGTCCAGCTGCCTCCCCCTGAGGCAGGAGCCGTTCGCCTCTCCACCTGTATGGGGAACGCAGGGAGATGTCCCAGCGCAGGCTGTGTGACTTCTGCCTCCTCAGAAGTGGTTAGCGGGATGCCAGGAAACACGAATATGGGAAAAGTTACACTGACAGGCCTGGGGGCACAACGCAGGCTGCTATTTATGCTGTTTAAGGAGCTGAAGGTGCAGAGAACCTCAAGCTGCCGTGCACCCTCACCCCACTGTGCCTGATGGCGCCCTTAGCAGCGGGCAAACGCCCCAAACCCCTCGCCCAGCACCCCAAAAAGCCTGACCCCAGACCCCACAGCCGCCTCACAGGGACGCAGGGCAGCAGCCCCCAAAGCCCCCGGCTACTCACAGGCAGAAGACGTGCTCGCACCGCCCCAGGGACACGGGCTCCCTCAGGATCCCTGCGCTGAGGGCGGAGGAAAGAAAGCGCCATTAGTTTTAAGGCGGGAAGAAAGGGGGGGGGGGAGGCTCGGTAACAAAAGGGACGAAGCGCCCGTTACCAGCGGGAGCAGCTCAGCGCCCTCTCCAGCCGCCCCAACGCGGCTCGGGTGAGCGCCCAGGGGTGCCCTGGGGATGCCGTGGGGCCGGGCTGCCCGCCCGGGTCCAGCCGGTTGCCGGAGCGGCCGCGCAGCGCCTCACGGAGCCCCGCCGCCATCGCCGCTCCGAATTGCCCGCCCGCCGCCATCGCGCATGCGGCACCCCCAGAGCCCGCCCTGGGCCGGGGGCGGGGTGGCTGAGGGAAATGGCGGGAGGGAGGCCCCTCGGTCGGAGTGTAGGTGATTGGAGCGTCTTCTTTAACTGTGTCATAGAATCATTACGGCTGGAAAGGAGCTCCAAGATCGTCTGGTCCAACCATCCCCCTAATACCAGTATCACCATGTCCCTAAGCACCACGTCCAACCTCTCCTTGAACACCCCCAGGGATGGTGACTCCACCACCTCCCTGGGCAACTCATTGCAATGCCTGGCTGCTCTTTCTGAGGAGAAATGTCTCCTCATTCCCAACCTGAACCTCCCCTGGTGCAACTTGAGGCCATTCCCTCTAGTCGTATCACTAGTTATCCGTGAGAAGAGGCTGACCCCCAGCTCCCCACACCTTCCTTCAGGCAGTTGAGAGAAACAATGTCTGCCCTGAGCCTCCTCCAGACCAAACACCCGCAGTTCCCTCAGCTGCTCCTCACAGGACTTGTGCTCCAGGCCCTTCACCAGCTTCGTAGCCCTGCTCTGGACATGCTGCAGGGCCTCGATGTCCTTCTGGTACTGAGAGGCCAAAAACTGAACACAGCCCTCAAGGTGCAGCCTCACCAGAGGCCCCTCTCCAACACCTCCCCATCTATAACAAACAAATCTAACATATCAGAAATACCTCCCATCCAAATAACACCTGAAACCCACAAGCAGGGGCATCACAGTGCCCCACAATCCCTGAAACATCCCCAGTACCCCAAAACCTCCCCAAAATGGGTGCAGTGGAGGCTCAGCTCCATGCCCATGATATAACCCATGCATATCCATCATGATGGCCAATATCCATTTCTTCCCTTTCTCCTGCCCCTCAATCAGAGCTAGGTAGGAATGTTTCACTGCTGTATATATATATATATATATATATATATATATTATGTTTCCTGGCCTGCGTGCCCAGTAACGCCTCACAGCTCAGCCCAACCTCCTGCTTTTGGTGGGCTGCTATTTTTGCGGGGATGCCTCTGTGGAAGCCTCCCCCGCCTCCCCTGCACAGTGTAATTACTGAAGCACATAAAGAAGCTATAGCAAGAATTTATCACTTTCAGGTAGAAATACTCCCAGCCAAATAAAAGATAGAGTAGAAATGCCAGAAGCAATTTATAACAGGCTTTACTGACATTTCGCATTGAGAAGCTCCACCAGTGAGCAAGCATCACGCCATAAATCTCAGTGCAAACACGATTAAAGCAAGCGAGTTATTCTTTGAGGGAACTTCATCACAAAAGTGACGCGGAGCAGGCAAATTTGGCTGGCAAGAGCAGCAGAAAACAGATGTTGGTACGATGTCACCAGCTGAAATTTGGGTGCTGTTTTGGCCATTTATGGAAGGTTAAATATTGGTCTTTGCAACTGATATTAGCCACAGGTACAAGGAGAACACCAGTCATAGGCACAAGGAGATCAGCGCCATGCAGGATGCAGAAACCTGAAGTCTCTTGGGTTCAGGATGGTCATCTGGAGCATGCTGAGGTGTGAGAGGCTAAAACACCATCAGGGTGATGGTGGGGACCAGCACGTCCCTTGCTCCTGGTGGTGCCGCATCCTATCATATGCTCACACACCAAAATGGATATAGGAGAGGGATGATGTCAGGGCACACAGCTGGGACAGGGACCTGCTCCATCAACCCTCTGAAACCAGGATAAACACACAAAATAAGCTAATACCGTCATTTGGCTATTAAACACCAATGGTTTCCAATGTTAATACACTCTTTCCTCTTGCTCAGTTTCTGCGAATTTGTCCTGCACTCCAAAAAATGAGTGCCTGGCATCTCCTGGCATCTCCCAGTGTGTCATGCCAGAAGATAGCAAAAGAACCTGCTGTTCAGGTGCAACTTTAAGGCAACTTGAGGCGTTTGAGCACAAGTTACAAAAAACATATGATCCATAGAGCTCTTGAGTCAACCTGGCATTTATGTTCACAAAATATGAGGTGTCGATATATACTGTATAGGACAATAAAACAGATAAAACCTCGTCTGCCTTTCCCCTGGCTGAAATATGTTTACTGTCCCTCTCGATAAATCTGCTTGTGTGAGCATGGACTCCATTGTGCTGAGACATTATGTGAGCATTTACAAACATTTACAACTAAGTTAAACCAAGGCAAAGTACTGCCCTGGGCAGCCAGCCTCAAACAAATACTTGTGTTCAAGAAAGATGTAAAAGTCACAAGTGATTCATTTGCCCTAATTTTATAAAGGTTAAGGAACGGACACTCTTGGAAATCTAAGAAACATCTTCCCCTGAAGTGAATTACTGCAAGCAATTGGACAGTCAGGAGCAAAAAAAAAAAACAACGATGCAGAGAACAGGAAGAGTGAGATATATATCACCAAATTTGGTTTATGCAGTATTTAAAGTACAAGGAAAGCCATCCCAGGCAGTATAAGGCCCCCACACTTTAAAATAAATTCATAGTGTGACAGCAAGCCATGAGAGCGGTTTCAGCAGTGGCACAATGTAGCGTGGCAGCAGCACGTGTGAATCAGCCATGCTGCACCCCACCAAGACAGCGATGATCCTGGCCGTGCTAAGCTGATAAGGTGGTTTTCCAACAACGCAGGGATTCAGAGCAAAACTAGTGCTGAAGGATGGCACTGGTAAAATCCTACTGTGTCATATCATGCATGGCCCATCTGGTAAAGACCCTTCTATGCACATGCACCGCTACCTAATATCCCATTCATTAGTGAGGTTGCTCAGCTGCTGTTCAATAAATGGACCACCACCATGCGATTCATCACACAACAAGGAGGAGGGTGGCTGTTCCTGCATCTCGCATCCTGCCACCAGGACGGGTCTGCTCCAGCAGAAGACTGAAAGAGGAGTGCAGAAGGAGCAGCCTCACGCTTGCTGTTTCCCCAAATGTCTGAACCAAAGCCTTCAGTGGGCTGAGCTCGCTTGAATATTGAGGGATTTGATCCCCAAAAGGAAATAGCAATTGAAAAAAAAAAAAAAAAAAAAAGTCTATTAGGCATTCAAACTAAGCAGCACAGTCAGCATTGCATTACACGGCGTTAAATTATTAGTCGAGGCTCAACAGCAGGAACATCTGCTGGTGTTAGACATGGCATTTTTAATTAAAGGCAGCAGCAGCCTGTGGTTCATCGGTTCTGCTTTCGCCATGTGAATTGCTAAATCTGAAGGCTGCTTGTACAAAAGATCTGGTCAGGGCATGTGCTGTGGAGCCAGTGCCACAGAAGGGCGAGTGACAAAGTCACCGAGGTGACAGATAATTCGCACCCGCATCCGGGGGGCCCATCACTCGGCAGGAGCTTGCTGCGAATCCCTGGCTCAGTCAAAACTGCAAGGGATTTTGTGAAATTGAGATTACCCTCCTGGTTTTTCCTTTCCTCACCCTCTGCAGGGTGGGGAAAGAGGGGTTTCCTACAGAAAGCAAAGTAATGGAGAAAAAAAATGCCCTTGGGAGTTTTACTTCCATAGGCATAAAGGTTTGAACAGGGAATACACTGCCCCCTGCCATCAGCTGCCCACCCTGGTCCCTGGCCCCAAGCAGGACCAAAAACTGCCATCAGATCTCAGCCAAAGATGTGAGCATGGCTCTAACTTGCCCAAAGCCCCTGGAAGCATGGGTGCATCCAAGAAATCAAGAAATAGCTGTGAATGGAGCAAAAAAAATAAAATCCCACAGCCTGCTGGTTCAACGCGAGGCAGCCTCCTTTGAAGGGAGCCAGCATTTCAGTAATATAATCCAAATTTTGGGCCTGTTCAGAAGAGGCGATGTCCTCACCCACCAGAGGCGGGGGGCAGAGGAGGGATCTCGTCCAGGGCAGGCATCGATGGCAGCGGCGCAGAGCCACGTGGCCGCGCAGGGCTGGCATCCCGTTGGCGCGGCGGGGGCCAGGATTTCCCTCGGCGAGCCCCGCAGATGGTGTTTGTTTGCTCAGCCACGATGAAAAAGGAAAATATTTGGTGCAATCTGCTCGCAGGCAGAGGCAGACATATGGTCGGCGCGCTGCGAGCCTGGATGCTCGGGAAAAGGCAGTGAGAGCTTTGCAGCGGCTGTTAGATGTTGGATTACCTTTGAGTGGGAGGAAAATCCAAGGAAACCTTTGAAGAAGTTGGGGTCAGATTTCAGAACGTGCGGGGGCTGCTGTGGCCTGAACCCTCTTATTATTAGCCCCACTCTAATTAGCCCTGTTTCATTATCCCGACTGTACTAGAGCTATCGTAAATAACCCAATTATAATTAAAAGGAGCCTCAGCTCTGTCTCGGTGCTTGGAGAAGCTCTCCCTGGTTGGGTGCCCATTCCTCTGGCACACACCAAACGCAGGTTAATGAAGACGGGGGTGATTAAAGACAATCGGCGTGGTGGAGACAAGGTGTGGGTGCCGCATCGCTTTCATCCTCTTTACACCTAATTTATGAGCCCGTTTTCAAAGGTATCCTTGCAGCATGAAGCTTGCTGGAAACCTTTGGGCCACCCCAATACAGAAAATCCTTTTTATTTCAATTTTAGTTAAATTGGAAAAAATAAAACCCCTAATATTTTGGACGTCAGTTTCCAGAGGCCCATTTCTTGGTCGGGACTAACGCCCCCATCAGGTCCCATTAAAGGTTCTGGTGAGGTTTCGGCTGTGCTGAGGGGTGCTGGGGCAGCCGACCACCAGCTGTGATCAGCCCCTGCACATCCATCTGATGGGAAAACGCCGAGGCAGTGCAGGCTCCACTATAAGCACTGGTTTTTGGGGTGTTGTGCTTTTTTCCTTCCAAACTGAGAAAGCATGGAAGCCTTTCCTTTCTGCCAGGGCGCCTGTGTCAGGATTTAATTCCCTTTTCCCCTGCACATCTCCTTTTGAAGACGCACAGCCGAGCGTCCCTTTGAAGTTCTTGCTTTTAAATTTGCCTTTTGGCTGCTGTCTGCTCCGCGACATCGATCAGGGCCTGGCACCTGCGGTTTCAGCAAGATGAGACAGATTGCTGGGACCGCAGGCACCGGGCCTGGTTTGGGGGAAAAAGTGCCGTGACTTCTTGACAAGAAGCCTTCCTCTCCTCAAGGAATTCAGGTTGTTTGGGGGGGCAGAACAGACCCCCAGCTATTCGGGGGGGATGCATCCAAGCCCAGGATGGGGATCCGCATGGAGTGAAGCTCCATCCCTGCTGAAATTGGGAAGGGGTCCTGGCTGCCCCCTGGGCTCTGCACACAAAATGCTGGTGAGGCCCCAGAGATGAGGGAACTAGAGCAGCAGGGAGTGCAGCATTTTGGCATTTCAGGAGAATACGAAATGTGTGGGTAATGCTCCCTTGATGTAAACCCCAGCGCTCCCTCCCTGCTCAACTTTCCTTCCAAGTGCAGGAGCAGAGGGCTTCAGCAGCCCAAAATCACGCCTCGTGCTCCTTAAATATAAGAGCCAGAGTTGAGCTGCAAATGAAATTAAAAATAATGTTTTAAAAAAGGGAAAACCACAGAGTTACTGCAGAGGTACGAGGATGCCATGCACAGGAAGCGCCCCCCTGGTGCCCTGGTTCCTCCCCATCTCTCTTTTCCCCTGGGTGCCACGTGGGTGGGTACCTCAAGGCAGGTTGTGCTCAGCTAAAACTCAGCCAAACCCACTGCAAGCCCGCACATTCAAAGCTCTTGTGGTGTTTTCCCTCGGGAAAACTAAGAGGCAAACACCCTAGCACACCTGTGTGTGCATGCAGGTATGGATGTGCATGTGGTAAATAGGTAAGGATGTTCTTTTTTTCCAGAGTAATCCCTCCTAAACCCAAATTAACACGACAACAGCTCCCGATGATTTATGCCGTTATAATAAGCAGCAGCAACCACTTGCTGTTTAGCTGCTGATTAATGTTCCTTATTTACAGCATGTCCGGCTCAGGTCTGCAGTTTACAATTGCAAACATCGAAGGAGAGTTCAGCTTTTCCTTTCCTCTGGTGTTTTGAGGCCACATCGTAAATCCTGGACGAGCAGAGCAGCCTTGCCCACTGCATTTTCACCCACGGATGAGCTTGGCTACAAGCTGCAGAAGCCCTGCACGAAGCGAGAGCCACAGGGGCTGTTTGCTCTTGGCCTGGGGGCCTGGAAGAGGCAGTGTATTGCTCAGTGGGGTGCCGTATTAAAGCGTTGTATGAGCTGATTTCAAGCACTTTGTGAAATTACCTTGTAATTTCAGTAGGTGAAATTTCGGTGTATTTCAGTGTTGTGTCTTCAGTGCGTGTATACTGGCTGATGCTCAGCCACAACCCAGTGCAGGTCCTCATTGCTGCAACTCCGTGCTATTCCCTCATCCTGCCAAACTGTGGTGTGGTTTTTTTTTTTTTTGTTTTTTTTTTTTTTTTATAAATCCCAGTTTATAACCCAGCCCCGAGGAGCAGGAGGCAGCGTTTAACCCAGCAAACCTCAGGCTGACAGCCGGAGGGGGGTACATAACAAATCTACAAGCTTTGCCTTCGCCACCATCCACCCATGCGTGGCAAAGAGCTGTTTACAGGGCAGAAAAAAAAGAAAAAAAAAGTTGCTTGCTGAGCCTATAATGAGGATTTTCAAATGCCGAAGATGTGGAAAGCAGGTTAAAGGAGCAGCCTCGCTGCCCAAGCGAGGGAGGAGATGGGTGCAGCTGCTCCAGCACATTTGCACCGAGGGTTATCACGGCGCGAAGCAGCGCTCCGTGAGCAAACCCTCCCTCTGCAGCGCTGCGCTCCCTGGGGAAGCCTTCATAATTTCTAGGGAGGCTCTGAAGGCTAATAAAACAATGAATAAAGAAGTCAGCCCGAGCAATTGGTCTCTTCCTCCTTCCTGGGGAGCCTCCAGCTGCCCTTGTTGGGCTGCTCAGGTGCGGCTCTGATTTCCCCAGGTCCTGAAGCGGAATGGGTTCAGCAGCGCTGCAGCCTGCTCTGCACCGATGGATGGGAATGATGGTAATTGTTAACCTGATTAAGGCAGTGGTCTCAGATTTTGCTCGTCTTACTGACACTGAAGGTGTTTAAAGAAACACTCGAGAAGGGACATATGAAGAGGTATGAGACCCCTGCTGCTGTGCCCCTACCAGTGTCATGCCTTAGGGCACGGTTTAGTGCAGGGTGACATGAGTTTGTATTAAAATCAGGTCCCTGGGTTATCAACACACACCAGCCCTCAGCCTGGTGGCACAACTGGTGAAGAAGAGTCCCCTTCAGCTTTGCTTTCTCTTTGACAGGATTTTCAATAGGAATTTTGGGGGAGCAAGGTGTGGTCCCACAGCCCTTTGACAGGTTTTGGGGTAACGCTACAAGCCAGGGGCTGCACTCCTGGCTCGCACCAGCGGGGTCTGACTGCTTTGGGGGTGTGATGCTCATGGCTGGGGGTAAAAAGGCATTTTGAGTTCCTATATTTCACCCAGCTCCCCCAGAGGGAGAGCCTGAGGAGAGATGAGACTTACAGGTACGCTGGCGTTCCTAGCATCTCTTAAGGTTTGGATTGAAAATCTCTCTCTGCGTTTTTCTCACCAGTCTTCTTATCCAAGTTCTTATTCTTTCTTATTCTTACTCAAACGCTTCAGCCTCCAGGAAGAGCCTGGCCAACACAGCAACGCCTCCCACTGCTGGTCCTACTGGCTAAGGAAAAACCTCTGGTTAGGGCTAGCATCGCAACGAGGTGAGCAGATATTATTTTCCTGAGAACAGCCCAAGTATCCCTAGGCCTCCCTGCTCTGGGCACTTTGCTCTGCCCCGTGCACACGCTGGCTGCAAATCAGCCCCTGCACATTAAAGCACAGGGCTGCGTAAAACCCCTCCAGCTGGCAACCAGGACAGAGATAGCAGAGGGCTGAGAGCTCACCTTGACCTGCTAATGGAGGTAAAAACCTCAATTATTACCTTGTCTTCACTCGGATTTTATTGTGTGTGGTTACCATAAATCCTCCCTCCCGCCCTGAAGATGCACTCTTTTGTTTCTTTTTTTTTTCTGGAGTCAGCAAAGAGCTGATCTCCCTCTAAAAGATGCTTTATGTCTACAAAATGCTTGCTTGTGGTGAAAGACCCGCTGCTTAACATTCAAGAGCCTGCATTAAGCCGGAGCTTGGGGTGGATGATGAGGTTGCTGCCTTGGGCCTTAAAACTTGTGGGCAAACCATCATTTATTTCTCTTATATCCCAGCACGAGTCCCTCAGAATCGTTCTTCCTGGTGACAACCTATTCCCAATCCCCCTAAAAACATTCCCCTTTGGGGTGATTGGGGGGCCTTGCACAGCTCCTCCCGATGCTGTAGGTATTTTTGGGGGGCTGGCGTGGACCCATGTGGCCCCCAAAGCCGGCTGCACCCCAGCACCGTGGAGCTGGTCTCCCTCCCTCATTACCAGCTCTGCGTATGCGAGCAGCGTGAGGAGCAAAGCCAACACTAAGTTAGTGCTGGCCGTGTCCCATACTAATGTTGTTCTTACTATTTCAGTGCCATCTTCCTTATTTCCTCCCTCTCCCTGAACAACTAAATTAATTAGAGTGATTTTTTTTTTTTTTATTTAAATACTGTCGTGGAATAATAATCCTGGCAAATTCGTTTTTGTCATTCCCCACTGCTTCTTTTCTCTGTTGCGCTCCCTCCTAATATGCTGTTGATATTTTGTTATAGCTATGCAAGATCACAGCTGTTGTCTGCAAAAAAAAGGGAGTAAAATCACGCTATGTGCTGTTGCCATCCAACAACCATTTTTCTTCCTCCACCAACTCACAAAAAAACAATTCCCCTATTAAGTGCAGGAGCTTACATTTTTTCTTGGCTTGTAGGAAGCCCCAAATCCTCGCAGCAGCTTCGGTGAAGCTGCAGGAACTTAAGGAAGCCGAGGCCCCTGGGACAGGCTGGGCCCCCTTCCTGAGCCCAGGGGTGACTTCGCACATGGCAGCTGGTCTGTGGGCATCACCAGCTCCTGTGCTTTGCTGGTCACTTGACCAAAAAACGCTTTGCCTGGATGTGTTTGACCCATGACCTTGCTCACTGACCCAATTCGGGGACAAAACCACTGCTGTGGGTCTCATGAAAGCACACAGCAGTCCTGTTAGGCCCTCAATTTATATTCACAGGGCTGGGATAACTGCTGTTGAGTTTGGCCCTTCTGGGCAGCTTTCCTTGGCTGCCCTTGGTGGCCACTTGTAACGGGGCTGAAGCCAAGCAAGGATCAGGCTTGAGAAGTGCCACGCTCTCATCAGCAGCACAAAGAGATAAACGAAGCAGAGCTGGGACAGAGATTTGAGTCTCTGTCTCCAAGTCCACATCTCCAATTACAAAATTGATTTGAATCCATCTCACAATCCACATAACCAATTATGAAATTCCTCCTCGACTCCCTGGACTTGTTTAGCTATTGCCCTGTGTACACCTTGTGTCTCTAATATTTCAGAGCATTCTTAAATTAAGCCCAGCTGTAGCCCGCGCAGTTCCAATTAACACATACAGGCTGCGCGATCGCTCTGGCAGGGCCCTGTCGCTCCCCGTTGCCTTGAACAAAGGTTATTAGGGTGGCTGAAGTGAGATTGCGTTAAAGAAGTGAGATGAAAAGCTTGTTTTCCCCCCAGACTGCAGCATCCGTCTCTCGCTCACGGAGAGGTGATGTGTGGCAGTATGCAGAGCACTCCTCTGTCCCTTCCAGGGACACTGGGGTCAATGTTTTCAGTGACCTTAACTCCCTCCTCAGACCAAAAAATAGGACTGGGCTCGCTGGCTTTATTGAAAAAGTTGTTTCTGAGCCGTAGCTCTGTATTTCCAGCCACCCCTGCACGCAGAACGAGCTCTCCTTGGGGAGACCGAGGGGTGATGAGAAACCCAGAGCCGGCTCTCGGAGGCAGGATATAATTAGCTTCCACGTCTCTTGTCCTGGAGTCAAGCCTGGAGCATGACCTACCTTGGAAAAGGACAGGTTAAAACGACGAGGCTCTGAAGTGAGATTCTAAGATGGCAAAAAAGATAAATCAGCCTCCGGTGATGTTTTTTACAACGTCCCTGCCAGATGCTTCAAGCCCCTTAACAGTTGTAACTACTTCTCCACAGGTTTCAATTAAATTCCCTTAAGTACGCAAACTTTTGCTTGTTTGGACCAATACCTACAGACTTGATTGCAATAGCAGATGTTTTATTTTTACCTGCAAGTGAAATCGGAGAGTGTATATCATGGCGATGACACATTTCACATGAAGCAGATGTTTCTATTAATGCCAGAATTGGGTGGAAATTCAAAGGATGCTCTTTGCCTTCTTTTTTTAAATTCTATTTTACCCAATTAAACTGCAACTTGCTGAAGTATTCCAATGAATCACTTCCTCTTTTTTTTTGATTAGCAGCCTCTGAAGGGACAAAAGAATAGCTTTGTATCAGTCTCCCTCAATTAAATGTAAAGTACATCTGGACAGAGTCTGAAGATCCATCTTTCACTGGCAGTTGCAAAGCCATCGACATAATAAAATAATACTCTGATTGGTATTACAAGGCTGCATTTAAATCATTGGCATTCAGGCTCTGAGTCCTTTGCAGGGAGCGCAAGCCCTCCATTAGAGAAAAGCTTAATTTTATACTGTGATCTGTGTAAGATATGCAATGAAAATGAGAGGGGGAAAAAAGGAGCTTTTGCAGAGCTGGAGACATAATAATAGGAGCCACAATGAATGTCTGGGCAGCATTTTCAGTTACTTATAAACTGCAGGTGTCAAATACATTCTGGAAAGAAGCTGAATTCCAGTTTTAATTACAGTCAGCAGGTTGAGGAATAATTCAAGGCTTGATAAAACCTTCAATCCATAGCAAAACTCCTCCTGCTATCAGCAAGAAGTTTACAGCAAGATGAAGGAGAAAGTGTGACCTCCTTGCAGTAGCTAAACTCTCTGAACTACTGTATGCCCCTGTAAAATCCTCAACACCTATTCCTTGCATGATGATTTCAGAAAGCCTCAGCATCAAATTGGAACTAAACTAGCAAAACTCCTCTGATGCTTGGGGTTAGAAAGATGTGTCACTCTGCAGCTTCCACCTAAAGTTTCCCTTGGCTCGAATTAGTTTTGGAGAAGGATGAGGGTGGGAACAAAATCAAACCCCCTGAAAAAAACCCTCCTCTGGTTGGAACTGTGCATGTGAACCCAAAACGGAGTGTCACGTGGGCCCTCCCAGGTCTTCCCAAGGTAAGAATGACCTGGCTGCATTGGCAATCTCTTTTCTTTTACCAGCAACGGTAAATTTGAGCTCCAAGACTAAGCTCATTATGTGCTTTAATAGCACCACATGCACCCGCCCTGACCCAAACGTGAGTCTTTGAGGCCTCGTGGCTCCCACAGATAATGAAATGCAATATTTAACTCTTCTGGCTATTAGTGATTCTGGGGAAAAAAAATCAGGATGTGTGTGCTGCTGTGCTGTACTCAGCTCCTGGGGGTCTGCTGCTCCAAGGTAAGCAGAAGGCTCATTTAAAGCCAGTGGGCAGTCTGTGAAGGAGGAACTAATTGTGCCTTAATGCAGGAAAACAGCCGCTGAGCTACCGGGATGGCCACAACGGCAGTGGTGAGGAGGGTCACCGAAATGGAAGCAGAGAGGCAGAGCCTCATGAGAGGGAGGCTGGCAGGGGGGCAGATGCACAGATTTCTGAGCAAGGCTGCTTCTGCTCGGGGGAATGTGACCTTCTGAAGCAAACGTCTCCATACAAAAGGATTCAGGAAATAGTGCTGCTTCTATTCTGCTGCTGCTGTAATGGAGAAGCCCTGGCCACCAGCCAAAAGGACAAGGAAGCTGCTTGGGATAGAGATCTTCCGTGGGGTACCAGGAGCCAAGAACTGCCTGGGAGCTGAGGACTTACCCTAGGTATTACAAAGAGCTGTAATAAAGCACAGCAAGACACCAGGGGAAGCAGTGACTTCTAAAAGAGTTATATTTGTACTGCCATAACCCACACATGCAGATAAGCTCTATGTCAGTACCAAAGATGGCCCCACCAAAGGCATACACAACTCGCAGTACACAACACCTACGTCCTCACAACACCCCTGTGAGGTAGGGCAGCACCAGGAACCCTATTTCACAGGTGGGGAGCCTGCCAGAACCGAGCAACTTTGCCGTGGTCCTCCAGGAAGTCTGCTGCAGAGCAAGGGGGGGACTGCGGGCTTTCAGAGGGCAGCCATGGGGCTGCTTTTTTGTCAAACAGCCTGCACTGCCAACAGCTCCTCTGCTCTGCCAAGGCCATTTCAGCTGTAAGCAAACGGCCACGACCAGCATGAGCTGGTGATGTTAACTAAGTGCTCACAGGTACAAAAGTCATCAGACAACAACAACTGGGGACAAAAAACCAACAGCTGTGGAAAGACCAATCTGACTCGTAACCAAATGCTAGTCTTAAGTGCCTACCGTGTTCCTAGTAACAAAATATGTGCATATTTTAAAAGTACTTTAAGAAAATGTGACTTTTTATGCCTGCCATCCTAGAATCATGGAAAACAGGAAGAAACTGAAAGAACCCTGAGGGGTCATGTCAGGTTTTTTCCCCAGCTTCTGCAATCCCTCGCGGTTGGAGCTCTTCAATAGATGGAGCTGAGGGTGCTGGCTTGGCTGCATGTGTCAGAGCTGTCTGATGTCACATCGGAAGCTACATCCACACCATCAGGATCTGCTTGGTCTTTGGCAAAGTTGATGAAAACCTAGAAGTTTAAAGGGAAACATTCAGTATGCGACAGTGTAAGGAATTTATAATACAAATGAATAAAAAAGAGGAATAGTTGTTCATTTGACTGTGAGCCTGGAGAGAGTGCTTGGGAAGGGATTCACACTGGATTTGAGAATTGCAAAAGTTTGGCTTCTATGGCCTAATGTAAATAAATGGATGCACACTCCTCTGCTGCTGAATGGACACCCGGGGATGCAGAGGTAGATGTTCCTGTGCAAAACCTAATTGTCCTGCAGCTCATGTTTCTGAAGTACTAGTGAGCTAATACCCCTGTGTGGTAGTTGGTTTTGATCACAGCGTAATCCATCTATATTATTACTTTATAAACCCATCTGTCTATATATAATTGACATCCATGCATGCACAGCTGCATATGATATAGATAGGTATACATAATCACACATAACAGTCTCCGTTTGAACAGTACCTAATGAATACATAAAATATTCTTACTGGAACACTATCTGCAATCACATTTGCATACACACAAATCCATGCTGTCCTCCCACAAAACACGACTCGGGGCTTCCTGCTGTTTGTCGGCCCATTTCTCTCACAACCGTGGCCCCTTATTAAAACAATATCAAGGACCTCCTTCCCTCCGCCCCCAGATCTCTGTTCAACAGTTTATAGGATTACAGGGCTTGCAGTTTACTCCTGTCTCTGGGGCAGACCGATGCATCGGATGCTGATGCTCAACAGAATGATTTCTTCTGGGTAGGTCCTTATAGCACCCTTTCAGCTGAGACACTTCCTACAAGATTTTGATGGCAGTGGCAATGTTCTTCCAAGGGAAAATGAACTTGTGATTAAATACAGTGCAGGAAAGGGCAAAATCAAGCAAATTTCTGTGACTGGTGGTAAAAATCTGCCATCACAAGGCCTAGCACTGAGTTCTGGGGTGATTCATAATCCTGTTCTTCATCCATGCTCACGAGACTGCTGAAATCAGCATTGGCAGAGGGAAGAACAGATCCTTTATGCTACAGGCAGCTTTCTATGTGCAATTTCCTAGCACCAGCACAGGTATCTCGATGCAGTAGTACTGATAAAGTATCCCCAGGAGGAATATAGATGGAAATCCCTTTCAAAACGTAGTCTATTGTGTGCAGCAGTCCATTATGTGTAACCATCAGTCTACTCCCCTGTTAACAGTTTTAAACGGATGGCCACACATCTTTAATTCCTTACCTCCTCTAGCGTTGTTTGACTCACTGAGAAGTGCCTGATTTTGAAGGCTTCTTTGCTGCCTTCCAGGAGATCAAATATATTTGCTACCCCTCCTGCAGAGACTGGAACGTGGTACTCCACCATGTTGAAATGACGATCCTGCAGGAACAGGAACAATGGGGTAGAGTTAAGAAGTTGCTGCCTGTGTAGAGCAGACAGATTTGATGGCTGTCTGGAGGCACAGAGGAGCCAGACAGTGGGAGAATGAAGGGAGAGAAGATGCGTTCTGTCTTTCTGGTTCCCAAAGGTGAGGAATATTATTGTCTGCTAGTGACCAGTACTTCCCTATTGGGAATTCTTGTAATTTTGTGACCGGGAGATGCTTCACCAGAACTGGAAGCTTGAGGGTCACCAGAGCATTCCCAACTCCAAGTTTGCTGTTGTCATTAATTCAAACATTGGGTTATGGGTGGGATTTGTGACTCAGTTATCTGGTTTTACAGTTATTCAGTTACTGGAAGCACTTGACCATCTCATTACCCACTGCATATAAAGTGCATCCTCCTCCATGCAGTCAGACTTCAGTGGGACAACTCACAGGGGCAGAGGGTCACCTTGCAGCTGCTTTACAGGATCGCTGCAGCTGTATGGCTGAGGTTACTTAAGCCATCAAGGAACCTGGATGCTCCAGCCCTTGGGCAATGCTGTTGAGGGCTGTAACAAGTGTGTGAAACCCTTAGACTTTAAGAGCATGGATCTCTGTGTACTGCGTGTTGCAAGATGTCTGCCCTGCAAAGATACTCTTGTTTAATATGGAAAGGCTGAGAAGGCATCCCCTGAAAGCAGTTGTCCTGCTTACCTTCAGGCATGTATTTGGAAAGTGTGACTTCATGAATTGTGTCAGTGTCTCTGTGCTAACTGTGTTGCTATTTAAGTGCATCTTCACAGTGAATCCTCTTCCAAACCTAGGGGAGAAAGAAAATCACAATTAACACAGTAGGAAAGAGAAACAGATAAAGAAAATCCTTTGAGAGTGCTGCACAGCCTCTTTGGGGAAATCTAATGCAGGCAGAGTGCAGCTTGAATGGGGTCAGGGTTGTTAACCTGGAGTGAATCTCAATAAGAAACTGAGCTATTGTGATAACTAACGAAATCAAAGCTCAACCCCAACATGCATTTTACATTTTCAGCAGTGAACAGATTACTTTGGGGAACACATCTCTTGGAAAAAAAGGCTGTGAGAGAGCAGAAACCGCATAAGTTAACAGAATTTCAATGGTATAGTAGGGAACATAAAATAGAAAATTGCTTATTTTGATGCCCTGTTAACAAAGGTCTGATGTCCAGAGCTCTCAAAGCTGTGTGCTAGCAACTCCACATGCCAATCAGTAGAAGTGAAATTGGTACACTTTACTGACCTGCTCTTGATATGCTGCAAAGAGCCAATGCACTGAAAACTCCCGTTCACCATAATAGCCAGCCTGGTACAGAGGGCTTCACATTCTTCCATGCTGAAAAAACAACGAAGAAACTCGAATAAGTCATCAAGAAGGCATAAATAAAATAGTTACTTTGGTGATCAGAGAACATTACTGCATCTTCCCTAGAGTACTGAAGTGCTGCGAGTCTATGTGGGCACCCCCATTCAGCCCCAGCAAACCCCCAAACCTGTTACAGCTCAGCGCCCTGAAATTCTGCAAGAAGCAATCAACATTCTGGAGGGTGGACCTCTCCACACCTCCTGAAGACCCTGAAACCGGAAAGAAAGCCAAACCACCCCTACCTGTGGGATGTGAGTATCACTGAGCATTTGTTCTGCACTTCCTCACTGATGATTTTCCAAAGGTGGCGTTTAGCATTTGGATCCATTCCAGAGCTTGGTTCATCCTATTGGGAAAGACAGGACTAAATGTAATGCACTCAAGATCTTATCTTCCCAAGGCTTGTCCTATTTTTAGCTTCATCATTAGTGTTACATTTGCTAATAAGGACCCCCAGGTGAGCTGCCAGCAGTACAAATCAGGGAGAAGGATACTCCTGAACTGCATTATGGTTATGGCTGAGACATCCCAGGCTTCCTTCATGCAATAGCAAGTCAGTTTAAAACTTCCATCCTCACTGCCCTTGGGAGCTGCCCAGCTCTGCTGGTGACTGCAGGGGAAACTCCCAAGCCCCCATCAGACCCTTTATAGGAACTGAGTGCCTGTGGTAACACAATCTAAGATCAACCTGATAAAACAAGTCTTGAATTTCTCTATTTACATAGACAATAAGCCAGCGATGAAAGACAATATATTGTCTCCCATTTCATGCATTGCTGATAAAAATGATAGCCAGCTTTCCATCACCAAATTGTTATTGTTAAGGGTAATGTGTTATATGAGGCAGAAAAACAGCTTGGGTTCATGCAGCAGTCAGTATGGAGGAAATTTCCCCACCTTCTCTTTTTATTGAGATTTTATATGTTGCAAAACCAGCTGAGGGGCTTGTGTGGTCAGAAGTAAAGGCAGAAGTGTAGGGCTGGGTATGTGTTTGAGCAAGGGAGGTTTAAGTCCACTTAGGCAACAAGGTTAACACTGGGAAACCTGCCCAAAGAGCACTGCACACATCCAAAACACAAGTGAAAAACTGCACAAAAAAGATGGATTTCAGCAATGGCATATCTCATGGAAGAGCTGGAAAGTTTGAAGTGAAAGAAAAAAGGGAAAGCCAAATCTAGAAAAAACTGTTTTATGTTCTAATCTTGAAAGTTGCTCCTTTGCTCTCCTATTTATTTGCAGCTTTGGATGCTGCTTTTCTTGCAAGACTACACAAGGTAGTCGATACACAAAAATGAGAGAGAGCTGGGAACAAGGGAAATTTAACTGGCAAACAGAGGGCCTAGTTTTGACCTCTGAAAGATTTTAACAGAGAAACTGGCACTCACCACTCCCTTATACCCTCAGAGAAAATGTGGGTGCTTGCTGGAATCTAAACTTTCCTTGGATGCACATGTTGTAAGGCTAATTTATTCCATATGGACATTTGGGGAATGTCCTGCAGGCCATGTCTAAGAAGGTTTCATTAGACTGCTCAGGTTCCCCTGCCAGCCCAGAGATCTGCTCAGTTCCACCCACCAAGGCTCCCATTTCTCACCAGCAGCAGAATAGATGGATTCCCAATGAGAGCCAGGGCAGTTGACAATTTCCTGTTGGTGCCATAACTGCACATAGAGGTGACTCGGTCTTTGTAGGCCATCAAATTCAGCCTGTGGAGAAGCTGGAGTACAATCTACAGGCAAAAGAGAACTAATTTCACAAGAGTGCCCAGGAATTAATTACCATACACACACCTACAGTGAAATACTAATTAAGTCAATGTCAAGGCTCTTGATAACAAGAAAATGCTTTAAGCCAAGCCCTAGTGTTACTCACTCCTTTGATCTCTCTCTCTGGGATGCCATGGAGCCTAGCATAGTAATACATGTGCTCTTCTACTGTCAGCAAGTCATCCAGGGCATCTTCCTGAGGACAGTAGCCAAACAGTGACCAGTGTGCCTCGCTGATGTCATTCAAGGACCTGTGTAAGGAAGTCAGCAAATCAGTTTAAACGCAGTGAATTGCCAATGCACTTTAGAATCAGATAGCAGAGATAAAAACCCTTTCTCCTGCTTCCTACCTCCTCCCCAGCCCTGGAAGAGAAATGCTTGAATTTGCAGACTTTCAGCTTTCAGGCCCTCAGTTCTGCAAAGGAAGAGCTGTATCTGTGAGCCACAGTGGCTAGTACGTAAGTCTCCAATTACCACCAGCCCTTCAGATAGCATAGCTGCCACCAAGCCCACTCCTGTTAAACAGCGCTTGGAGATGGGTCCTTCTGGCCTCCAAAAGTGGCAGATCTGAGGATCTAGATGGGATGAATGGAATGAAGTGGAAGAAACACCACTGAGAACAGCAGAGGTACGACAGCAAAATACAACGCTAAGGAAGCAAGTATGCTATCTTCAAAGGATTAAGTTCCCTGCCTTTTTCATTTTTGCTCTGCCTTGAATGTTTAGTTTTGTTTCAGACTTTAACTTTTTTTTTTCTTTGTCATCCAGCCTTATAAAAAATTTCCAGGCTGATCTGCTCACGCGCCTTCCCCTGAAATCACATCTCCATACCCAGAGTGATCCTGGACCCGCAACCTGCCGCTGGATGCTCCGATATCGCCTGTCAGCATCTTAAAGATGGTCGTCTTCCCAGCTCCGTTCACACCAAGCAGGCCGAAGCACTGGGTTGTGGGAAAGAAAGGTAGAAATGTAACCACGCTGTATTTATAATGCAGAAATATTGCACTGAGACGAACGCTTGGTGCAGCTTGTCACTTCTTTCCTCTGGACCCTTGAGCAAGATGAATTGCAAGAGAGGCAGAGATACTCGGAGCGTACGAACGTTATAATGGAGGTTGTTTATGGTACAATATACCGCAGCTTTTATTAGGATCGTTTGTTTAATATGGTGAAGAATCAAGGACGTGTCTCTAATAGAGTCATTCCTTTTACTGCAAGGTGCATTTTTGCAGCGAGCTCATCTGACAGGCCAAATCCTGATCATCTCATTTGTGCAAAACATCCCATTGACAGGAACAGAGCTATTCATAGGGATGAGGTGGGTGAGGTTTGTCCTGTCATTGGTAAAACCTTAATGCGACACAAGATTTTCTTCAAATAATCTCACTAATGCACTACATTAATAAGATTAAGAACTGGCTCCCTGTAGTGCAGTTCAGTATCTCATGCTAAAATCCATGTTTTATTGCTGAGGTTGGAGATATGCAGTTGTGTGTCGCATAAGCAATAACCATTGTGCCGATAATTACTGTTATTTTGCTATCATTATCACAGACCAGCTGATCTGAAAACCCTCGTGTGCTGGGCCCTGTCCAGAGGCTCAGCATCCATCCAGAGCTCATCCCCACCTCGAGGTCCATGCAGGGACAGTGTCTGTGCACAGCCTGCAGTGATCAGTGAGGAATGGCACCCCAAGCCCCACCAACACTGGGATGATTTTTGCCAGCAGTTAGAAGCCTCGATGCCTGTTGTGGTTTGGAGAAATCCTCTGCCAGAAAGAACAGTGGACACACTGGCCACATGAAGCTGCTGTCTTCCTGCCCAGCCCCACACTGTCCCATCCACAGTTCCTGTTTCTAGGACCTTCAGCTCGGTGCTTGGTGTCCCAAATCTACCAGGAGCCTTTAGTTACTACTGGAACTCCAAGAATTAATATACAGTAAGTGCAAGGTGAAAGAAGGAAAAAAATACCAGAGCAAAGCAAATCATTCCGTTAGTACTGGGACAGTGGCGAGGACTGGGAGAGAAGATGATGGTGGGACTTTGGATCTGTCCCTGTGTCCCTCCCTGTAGCCTTTCCCCCGGCTTACCTCTCCAGCAGGAATCCCCAGGCTGATGTTTTTCACAGCCACAATGCGTTTGTGGGGAAGGTGGTAGATCTTTGTCAGGTTCTGGAGCTGTACCACGTCAAAGTCAGCTTTGCCGGACTCTACCCGGTTCCTCTCTGCCTGGACATCCCCATCCTCTTCAGTCACAGGCAGCAGAAGCAGTGCTTTGCCATGCACTCTGTCAAACAGGTATCTATGGGGAGAGAACAGGGGCCGTTACCCTCTGGAAATCACGGACAGTAGGGGTCTGTGTGTTTGGGATATTGAGAAGCCCTCCTGCGAGACCCTAGAGCATGCAAATACACACAGGTATGCAGTTTCTATTCTCTTTGCTCCCCTAAGGCATTAAAAAAAAAAAAAAAGTGTTATCTTTCTGCCTCATTTTTTCTCTCATTCAGGAAATATTCTGAGCTGGAGCAGGTCCTGGCCACGCTCATGGTGCAGGGCACAGGTTCTTGCTCCTCACCGGAAAAAGATGGGGAGATTCATACTGAGGAGGATCTCAGTGGACTCACCCCTCTCACCAACCAGCTGAACATCAGCCCACCAAAGCCAGAGTCCTGAAACAGGGGCTGAGCTGGCAAGGATTAGGAAAGGACTCCAGTAACCTATACCTCTATTAGTTGATTGCTGTGTCAGAGAAAACTTACTCTGTGTTTGTGGAGCATCTCGGAAATTTATGGGCTGAATAATCAACAACGATGGCGCGAGAGCCCAGAATAGAACCACTGAGTGCTGGCTCTGTCCATTCTTACCACGAGACTCCAGATGTTACTTACTGTAGTACGTTGTTCCAGACCTTCTGAATCAACCTGTCGTGAACTGTCAGACGAATGGCAAAAAACACGGTGCCCTGGATAAACATGGCAAACAGCTTGGATGTGGTCTTGTCCAGCTCAAAGGTTTTGTCAGGGTAGTCCACTCCGTAGGCTTTTAAGAAGCCCAGCAGAGCCTGATCCTGCGACAGTTCAATCAGGCCGTAGCCAAAGCAAAATTGTGGGAACAGAAGGAACACATGCCTTAAGTTTTCAGCAAGATCATGCAAGCCCTGGAGGAAAAAAAAATAATAAAAAGAAAAAAAAAACAGCAGAGTCACTGTCTTTATTCATAGAATAAATTCATAGGTTTCACCGTGTGACTGAAGTGTAACAATTACATTGGGATTTGCTTGTGTCTCAGAGCAGAGATAAATTGAGAGCAAAGAGCTCTGGAGACAGCTTGTTTCACAGACACAAGGTCAGAGAAGTCAAGAGGCTGTGATCACCCATAGTAAGCAGCATCCAGTTCCTGGAGCAGCCACCTCACCCGGTGTATGCAAGCAGCCAGAAACCCACCCGTGAGCCAGAGCCGAGTCCTGCAACGAATCTGCACTGCCCAAAATTATTGTTGCTGCACCAACCCACTACAGAACATGGACTGTTCCCCAGTCTCATTCCTCTGGAGCGCTGTCCTATCAGGTTTTCTTGGAAAAACATCTCCATAAAACACAAGATTTGGCACTAACAGACATAAAAGGGCTTTTCCAGTTAATTCATGGCAAAAGAGCCACGTGCACAGCCTAACTGTTACTCACTCTTGTATGCAGAGATTTGGTACATCTCTAGCAGAAGAAAGGATTAGTACCCGCTGCAAAGTGGAGGGGCAGTAAATTAGCATGGGGAGAGGCTGACTCCCTGCCTCTGGAGCACAGAGAGATAAAACCAGATTGTATTTTTACATCCCTAAAATCCAAGGGGTTGCTTAGCAAGCACTATCCACCTAGAGAGCAAAATCCAATGCAGCTATCATTTTACAAAGCAATTGCCATTTATGTAAAAGAAAAAAAACAAAACAACATCTAGATATAAGGTGTACATTTTACGTTTTTATCCCACCGATTCCTAGGGATATCTCTATTTAAGAAAAGGCTTGACTTTAGGGAATCATCACTGTCTCAGAGTCATTTTTCATCCTTGCAGGGAGAAGATTGCGTTACAGATCTAGCTGACAGACAGCTGGTGCTGGGCTTAATGCAGCACACTTCACACTCAGGGCAATCAAATCTAGTCATCACTCTCTAGTTTGTACGGCAAGAACTTAGCAATGGTTGAAGCTCCTGTCAACCTCGTATCAAACATCCATGCCCACTTCCTGCCCTTCTCTGCAGGGGCAGTTTTTGACCTCTCTTTTTATATTCTTCCCTCTGTCACCATCCTGTCCATCTTTGCTGGGGGAGCAGATTTACACAGACAAGCAGGATTCCTATTTGATTCATGTCCTGTCTACAGGAAAGCCCATGAAGTCCTGCAACTAACATCCTCTGCTTGGAATACCTTACATATCTCGAAACCAGCCAGGTTTAGGACATGATCAAACCCACCAAACTCAACAAGAAGTGTCCTGTCGTTCTGCTCCGGGCTTGCTATTAGTGGGGCTCCTACCTGGTCTGTGGCCTTTTCCTGGGAGAGCAGAAACACAACCGAGTGCGTGATGATGGTGTTGATGCCAAAGAACAAGTTGACGCAGACATAAACGATGAAGGCCATTCCTGTCTCTTTGAAGAACCCAGCCAGCAGGTACATCCATGAAAACGTTGCATATCTATAAATTGCCAACAGCACAAAGAATACTCCACTGATTAAAAGAGCAATTGAAAACTAGCAAGTAAAGATCTCAGACAACATAACTGTCTTAGCACGTGACTAGCTTTCCATATTACGGGATTGTAAAGGAGGAAAAATGGCTTTGTATCTGTTAGAATTTGGAGAAGAAGTTTGTGATAGAGGCTTAGAACATGTAGCCCTGATTGAAAGCAGACAGACTGGACCTGGGGGATTTAAAGCCAGGAAGACCATTTTGCTAACTTTTCTTGAATTTTCCTGTGTTTCTCCTTCCCTTGTTGATTTTGAAATGTTTCCGTATCAAACTTTGCAATCGTTCAGTAAATATACGCTTGTAGCCCAGGCTATCACTGTGAACTTGCATATTTTGTACCCTCACACAGATTTTGCTTTGAATAAAGCAGGAATGACAATAGCTTAGCTCACTGTTCCTGGAAGGAGTCACCACTTCTAAAGTGAACACTGAAGAAGAAAGCCCATGTATTCCTCTGTTGGATCCCAAATCACAGCAGCCTGCAATATCCAGTTCCTCACTCTGATATTTAAATAGCTTCTCACTTACCCGAAGAGTAGCAACAGAAGAAATACTGCCAGTAAGTTATTGTTGTAGCAGAAAGCTGGTATCTGGAAGGATGAAATAACTCCTACTGAGAGTCCAATAGGGACCATAAAAAGTACCTGTACAATGATATTAAAAAGATGTTATTAGGATGGTAATTCTTATGCATTTTTCTAGAACGATATGAAAGCAGCAAAGTCAGAATTTGTTCCCACCATTGCAGCTTAGGTTTTCTAGGAGAAATCAAACACAACTGGGGGGTCTCAGTCCTCCTGAAACCCTAGGGAGTCTTCCATATGAATCCTGCAAAGCCACTTTGAATAGGCTAAATGTAAAAAAAAAAAAAAAAAATACAAAATACCCTTTGTGGTTTCTGTTAGCCTTGCACTTCGTTGCTTTCTATAAATCTGGTCTCCATAATGTTGTGTCAAGCTATGGCCTACCATGCATCTGCCTTGAGAGGATCCTCTCTTCCTCAGCTTTGGGATTTAAAAGAATTGACTGGTGGGGAGTGCTGGATTAATTCCAGCCCACTGAATAATGATTGTGGCAAGGATTCTGGGGATTTTTCCACAGGCTAATTTACAAATATGCAGTGCTGGAGCAAGGGCTTGGACTGAGCAAATAGAAACACCATCTGCCCCATTCTCCAGCCCCCGTGCCATGACTCAGGGATGCTGTGCCAAGCCAGACTGAGGCCACAGCTCACATTCACCAGAGGATTGAGGCCTTAGCCCTCACTGCATCAAAGAGGGGCTGGCCACCCAGATACCCTTGCAGAATTCCTGTTTTCAGGAGCTGAGGTTATTGCTGGGATTTTAGGCTCTAGAAAAATGCACTGATGGAAACCCATGGGATATGTGGAGCTGGTCACCATTACAGCACAGGTGGCAGTGCCAAAACTCCAGAGCAGAGACAGTCTGCACTTGCAGATTTCTAGCTATGTGAGGGTTTGACATTGTGCACCGAAGGTAATTCATAAGACACAAAGCACTTTAGTCTACAGACACTGTGCATATTTATCCTCTTAGCAATGATTTCCAGCAGTGCTATTAACCCTCTTTACCATGAGGAGACTAAAACTTCAGGCAGTACAAGAACATGCCTACACCACATAATGCAGCACAGGGCTGGGGAGCTCAACTATCTATAAGAACAGAGTGGTAAATCTATACAGCGCAGTGCAGCACTGTAGAAAGCCACTTGCTCACATCCTGGAAGGCATAGAGCTGCATTAGTAGCTCTTCTTAGTTTAAAAACCTTTATAACAGATAATCTTGAAGAGAGCATTCAACCCAGCAATGGATTTTTGCCCAACAGAGGACTGTCAGCTGTGAGATGTCTGCTAATGTCACACCCTGTGGTCCCAGGGTTTCCAAAATGGCTGTAGCCTCAAGCCCCAAATCCTTACCCGAGACGCATAAAGCCTGCGTGACAACTCATCTAGCCCTGCAAGCTAACCAAAAAGCAGCCTGCTGCTTGCATGCTAAAATTGAAATCAAGCTCTGGCCTGTTCTATGCTGCTCTTGTATAAATGTGCTGAGTGTTTTGCATACACTCGAGAGAGAAGGAATGCCTTTGCTTAGCAAAATCCAGTGTTGCGGTTCACATTTAATCGTCTTCAATGCCTTTGAGAACAATTACTACGTAACACACTTGGTAGTGATAATATTAATAAGTCTAGGCAACCAACTTTAAATAAAGAACATTTTTCCCCTCCTGCTGCTGAATGCTACTCTTGATGCATTTAAGAACGTGAATTATTTACCAGATCATAAACGAAGTTAGTCACCCAGTAGCTTGTCATCCCCATGCCTGAAATATGCTGCAGTTGCTTGGCTTTGGTTTGATGTTCTTTCACCACATATAGCACGAAGCTTGCGGTTGTGATAGAGTAGCCAACCAGAACTGACATTGAAACTATGATATCGAGTAAGCTGTTGAGCCTGGGGAGAGAGCAGAGAAAGATGTATATGGTGAGTCAAAGTGGAAGACATCCCTCATCACATTGTTAGAGCTCAGAAACAAAAAGGGCCTGATGGGGTGCCAGCGTCTTTTGCTGGTGTTTATTAATATGCCTAGCAAAAAAGGACTCACAACACTGAGTCGAGACAGCCACAGCATCAGTTGGAAAGGCCAAAAGGAAAATTATGTAATTAATATGCCAATATGCACAACAATGTGATACTGTAACCGTGACCTCCGGATTTAAATGGCATTCTGCAAAAATGCCCAAGCAGGAATCATCAGCTCTGTGGCATGCAGGATCCTACTCATGCATAAAGGTAATGAAGGCAAGGATGGGAGCAGCTTCCACATTTGGAGAGAGATATTTAATAATTTTGGCTGCTTTATGGTTTTCAAGAAACTGGTTTGCTTCTTTTGAAGCTAAACAATTCAGGCATCGGCCAAATGAATCTTCTTACATTACTTGTTCTTGACTCTGTCCTCCAGGATATGGGTGAGCTGATAAGAAAATACCTAAAAAGAAACAAATATAAAATAAATTTGAAATGCATCTAGCTTAAAGTTTCTTCCCCCAGCTCTTGAGATTGGCAGTAATACAGAAAACTAAGTAGAGAAGAAAAGCAGACCAAAAGTTGTTTTTGCTCTATCGTCTTGGTGTGACCTTGGGCAGGATTTTGAATGTCCCCATTTTTCCTATGACTTCATGTTGCTGCTCAGCAGCTGTGAAATTCAAACCCTAGGCCTCGTTTCTGCATCTGTCCAATGTTAAAGGCTGTATCACTCACTTCAGCAAGAGCATTCCAACACCTAAAATTAGGCATGTTTGTGGGCCCATGTATTTTAGGTTAGATTCTTCAACACTGATGCATTTAAAATTGGTGAATATGTTTCATTTTAGAGCTGCTGCTTGATGATCTCACTGCATTTCATTTTTTATTTTATCATGAGAAACAAATCATTCCCTACTGCCTTTCTCCACAGCTATTACCTTCCTATAAAATATGTTTTTACCTATACGGGGTTCTGTTGAGAAGCTAGCATTAACCCAAGTAAGCTACGGACACGTTTGTCCTCAGTTTGACCATGAGTTAATTCTGAACAAGTCTGTCTTATGCAGCTAAAAAAAAAACAAAGATAAAATCAGAGCATTTTATTCAAAGGAACTAGTTAAGATTGCTTTGTTCAGAGGCAATTTGTGCCCATAAAACCAGAGGTTTTTTTTTAACAGGAGGAGTAACCTGGGGGACTCTGGTGGGCCAGTTCCAACCTCCAGTGAAAGTCAGTGCCTTGGTCACACCGAAATGACAGCTCAGTCTCTATGGCTCCAGCACCCAAGAAAGGTTTTAGGCCAAGTTTGTGTCCAAACATGAGGTTCTCTATCTGGACTTAGGCACCTGAATAAATGCCTCAGTTCTCAGTGGGTGCTGGTTGCTATTAAAGGCAAAGAGATTTGCTAGCACACAGCACCTCCGAAATGTAAGCTCCTTAGTGCCCGACTTTGGGCAGCTGTAAAAGGAAGGACAATCTTGGGCTATTTTCCTGAAGAAGGAACACTCTGACTCAGGGGCCAGCAAGGAGGAAACTGTGGTTTTAGGTGACCAACTGCCATACTGAGCAAATAAATCTGCAAGGGACGATTTCCCAGGAAATTCATTTCCAAGGGGAAAAAATCCTCAGCCTTGTCATGAGCGAGCAAAATGAAATTAAAATCTTGGGCTGCTGATAAAACCCCATAAACAGCCAGGAAATGTTTCCCTTCTCTAAAAGAGAGAGAGAAAAAGATACTGTCTGTCTAATCTGTTAATGCTCCACTATAAAGCCATTTTCCTTTGCTGAAGCTTAGGCTAGAAGTCAGAATTTCCATTTCAATGCTTTCTCTTTTTTGTTGGTTGGGATTGAGAGAAGAGAAAGCACAATATACATAAGTCAAAAGCTATTATGACTTGCTTAGTGACAGGGTAAAAAGCTCTTCATGTATTTTTTAAAAAAAATATATACACTAAGTCAAACCTCTAAAGCAGGACTGGCACCTCTTTCAAACTGCTGAAACGACAACACACTTTTATCTGGCCATTTCAATGCTTCTTAAACTGTCATTTATTTGTCACAAAAACAAATAGATTTAGCTGCCAGGGACGTACCACATGGACCGTCTGTTCAATTGTATTTCAAACTGGATTTACACTACCCCGGGGGAGCTATCCTTGTCCATTCATTTTATTTTCCCCATTCTATGGATCAGATCATTAGTGGGAAGCGGAGAATTATCTGCCTGGTCATTTACTACTGAGCATTTCGTTCAGAAAAAAAGACACACACACAGCAGGACAGACGGAATAAAAACTGCTGCTATTCTCTCCCACTGAATATTGTTATTTTGCTGGTATCAAACTTTCCCTGTGCAAACTTTCTGACTGTTCACATGAGCCTTTCGTCCCACTACCACATGCGTTGGGAATACAGAGATGGGGCGAGCATCACTGCTTAATAATTCAGCTGCTTTGGGAAGTGCCTGCTGCTGGAAGCACACAGCTCAGGTCTCCTCTCTCTGCACCCTGACAGGGGCTGCAGCTTTGCCACGTGCTTTTGCAGTGCATACTGGAGAGCTTGAAACTTCTGACCTCAAGGGCATGCTGCGATCTCAAAGGTACAGGCCTTTATTTTAGGACAGGGGTAGAGACAAGGCGCTGGTTTTGCTTGTTGTGAGGGGACTCGCAGTGCATCAGTATGTGGAGGTGGGAAGAGAGATGTGCTGCTTCGACTTGCAATCGGCACTCTGCTGTGCCTTGGATTCATGGCATGGCACTGAAGGCTTCAGAGCAGGTGCCTTCTCCCTTATAGTTAAATTCAGACACATCATCAAGGAGTAGTCTTATGAGCTAAGTGACACTGTCACCTATCTTGCTGTCACCTGGAACAGCCAGCATCAGAGATGAGGGGGGCTTGGCATGGCCATGACATGGCTGGAAGGGCACCGTTTGTCACAGAAAATCAGCTGGGGGGGCATTCTGCACACAATCGCTACTCTTGTCAGGCCCAATACACCTCTGTATAAGGCTTCTCAAAATGACATCCATAAAAACCTTCCCCTCTTCTCCCTGCACCCCTCCCTCCCCAGGGACAGGTGTACACACACAAACATATTCATGCCCGTGCTGCACCCTGAACATAGGCTAACCAGCAAACACTAAAATAAGGTACCCAGGTTTGTCAGCAGCAATTTGGGTTCTGCATTGCATTACTGAGAAGAAACTATGAGAATTTATGAGCCCAAATGGGCTACTAATGCTCCTTGGGACCTGTGTGCTTCATGCGTGAGAGGAAAAATAGAGCTGAAAATGATGTTTCTCACTTAATCTCACTCTCTCTCGTTCACACTCAAAGACAAACATACACATACCCACACATCTCGAGCTGCTCTCAGCAGAAGGGTGAAATATTAAAATTAACTAATCGAAACCACCCATGGGGATGACCTAAAGTAGCCTTTCTGTGCATAACTAACAGGCACCTAACAAAAGATAGCTATTTCAGTACCATAATGAGAAGCAATAAATCCAATAGCAACCGTTGCCAGTTTTTGGATGAAGAAGTATTTTATGTAGAAGCTGGGGTCTTCCCTGTCCAAGTCCCCTGAATCTTTGACAAAGGCACATAAAACATGCCTTATTCACGTTTTTCAATTCTGTTTTTAAAGGAATCCGCATCATTTGGAATTCAAAAAATGGCCTCACTGAAGTCAAGGTAAGTGCTGTCATTGATTTCAACACAACCATGATATTCCCCGAGTTGGGAGAAATTATCTGTTCATGTGAAGGGCCACCTACCATAACTGGAAGACTCATTTTTTGGCAGATTAGCTCGAAGAATGAAGTTGTTCAAGCTGTTCAGATAGGCTGGAAGGCTGTGATAACCTTCGGGATTATACCACACCTGCACAGAATTGAGAAATTGAAACAAATCGGGAGAGAAATTGTTACTGATAACATTTTGGTTTCTTCTGCTTGCACAAATGAATCATTCCATAGCTGTTATCTGAATTCATAAGGCTCTACAAGTTAAAGTCCCATGATTAAACCACATCAAGCACCAAATGAGTATAAAAGCACATTTCGCTTAAAACGTGAGCAGTCCCATCAGCTTCATTTGCCTTCTGGGAGAGAAGAAAGAAGCACTAGCTGGCTACGTGACAAAGCATACGGATTTTCTTTTCTGTAATAAGTTGCTCAGATCTTAAGAGCACCAGCAGTGGCGACTTCCAAAAGAAGGCTGGACCAGTCAAACATTAAGGAAAAGATTGCTTTAGGGTAGAAAATTGCCACCTTCTCTTTTAGCAACAGCCCTTCCCACCCTCGTGGTAACTCTGTTTTTGCCTTTTGTTTAGAGGTGTAAGCTCCCCTTCATAGCACAGAGGGCTTATGCTATTAAGGTTAGAGGCTTAAACACAGCCCACAGCATTCCCCTTTGCACATCTCCAAGTTCTACACACTCAGTGACTTTATTTTCCTTGCCCTAGCAGAGCAAGTACTGCTAGAGAAAGAGAGGGCTGGAAGTCTGCCCTGTCTCCGGGACTATCAAGGTTTCAGGTATTAAAACTGACACATGACAAGCAAATATCGAGAGCTTTCAGATACAGGATCGGAGGGGTGAAAACATCTGGAAACTGATTATAAGAGCTCTGAGCACTAGTGAAACAATAAACCTCAAAATTCCCTTTTCTTGGGCCACCTCTGAAAACAGCACAGCTCTTGCAAGAGCACTCTACTTACTGGTAGCTAGGTTTTCCAAGGAGATGAGGGGATCTTGTCAACTCTTGTGTTTCTTTTCTACCTTAGATTTCAGCCTTGCTATTTTATTTATTATTATTTTTTTAACACTGATGTGTTAGAACATTTTCACTGAGCAGAAACAGAGAAATGGGTAAATCAGAACATACAAGGCAGCCCTACCTAAGGTACGTATGTTCTCTCATGAGATAAAGGTGCCACTAACTGATCTTTTCACTTCTCTGTAATAAAATTATGACAGCAGAAAAATTGTTTCCTACTAGCAAGAGAAGTCAGACCAATAAAGAAGAATGGGGAGAGGAGAGGAAATAAACTGAAAGTCATCTCTGCCATGCCAGGCTGCAGATTTCAGAAGTTTTCACTTTATTTTCTGCAGTATCACTAAACTCAACATCACTCCTGCATCCCCCACTTCCCCTGCCACAACAAGCTAGCAGATGGAGGTCGGTTACCTTAGTTAATGTTCTGCTGGGCGGCACTGGCTTGATGTCAAACTGGAGATCTCTTGTCAAAGGCATCCCAAAGCTCCAGCCGCCATACCTGGGGGAAAAACCCAGAAGGAAACGCACTGTTATCCTCACCCAGAAGCTTTAATACCACAGTTGGTGTATAGTAACATGGGCTCTTTGGAAACATTCATGTGCTGCATGCCACCACCTTAATTAATTCTTGGTTGACTTGAAATAGAAGAGCTTATCCCAATATGTGGTATGATGCCATGCCAACACAGCTACAGGAACCCTTATTTGGGGGGAAAAAAAAGGAAACAAACTCAGAGGCACTGTCACAAAATTGCCTGCATTTGAGAAGCATTTTGGAGCTGCTTCTTCACTACACTGGAACAAGATGACTGCTGCTCTCCCAGAAGCTGAGCAGCTCAGGTTAAATCAATGGACGGATGAACATATTCCTTGACAACCTTAATGGCAGGCTATTTTTGCCCCAAGACATGCTGTGCAGCTGTGATGCAGACTCCACATACTAATAGCTCCAACAGCCCCCTGGTGCAAGAAAACACTCAACTTCTAACTTCCTTGGAACAGATGCACTTGTTTAAGTGAAGCACACACCAAGACTCTTCAGAGAATTAAACCCGAAGGAGAATCTCTCCCTAGGGTTTGCTTCATGACAGGCTGTGTCAGATTTTCCTCTTTTTAAACATTTCTGAGCCAGACAACAGCTCATCTGCGGATGCAGCCATCAGCCCATCAAGTGATTGACATGTTATCCCTAGGTGCTCTCTGCTATGATCGAGCAGAGCACTTACACAAAACCCTTATCTTTAGCTCTGTAACTGCAGTGCATTTTACCTCCTTCTACCAGATTCACAGAGACCATCAGCAGCGGGGTCCTGCGTAACCCTTACTTTACTGCCCCCACTTCTAGTACAGGGGTATGATACATGTGATATGTGCTCCCATTGCAGTTATAGAATCTGAGAATCATAGAATTGATTAGGTTTGGGTTGGAAGGGACCTTAAAGATCATCTCATTCCAACACCCCTGCCACGGGCAGTTCAGAGAAGGACTGGAGGCATGTGCTGTACCGTTTTTGCAGGAAGTCTTTGGTGGTTGCCAGAATGTAGGTCTCCACATCGTGCCCCGTAACGTTATAGAGCATCCGTGTAGAGAAGGTCCTTCTGTGAGGGGGAGTATAGTTCGTCTGCGGGCATGTCTGAGAGGAGTTAAGGGGAGAAAACAAAAAAAACAAAAAAACATTAGTGGCTGCGCTTTAACTAAAAACTTAGCATACCAGGACAAGGTTGAGAGCTGGCAAAGGTGACATTCTGGTCCCGGGACTGATTCCTACAGAAGCTGGTGATCTGCAAATCAGGGCGCCAAGACCCACAGCATACACCCCTGTGTGCTGCTCTCAATGTATTTAGTGAGGCGCTTCAAAAACAACCTTTGCTTGAGTCTACACTTCAGTTTTACTAACGTCAATGAGACCTTGAAATGTGCTTCATGCTAGGTAGGAAGATTTTTCCCGAATTAAGGCTGATCCTATTTAGAAGAGCTTCAGAGTGACTGCGCTGACAATGGCAGAGGGCAAAACAGCTTCATGGAGCAGAAAGCTCCACAGTGGCCTCAAACTCTCATCTTGCATTTCACAGTAGCTGTGCTCTACATTTTTACTTTACTGTCAGTCATTGGGAATATTTTCCAAGGCCTCAGAGAACCCTTGGATTAGTCCTGAATATATAATTTAACACACTGAGGGTCAAAATCGCATCGACTGTTTCGTAAGGTTGAAACGTCCTACACCAGACAGCATGCTGGCTGCTTCTTTCAACTCATCCATAACAAAAACCCTGGCCTCCCCTATTGTGTATCTGTTCAAAACTTTACATCAGAATACACAAAATAGCTGCCTTCACGCTGAGGAACACCTGCCTGTGCCTGCTAGAAGTGAGAATCAGCTTTGAACATTATCCTGACTTACCAGAGGAATGATGCCAATACTTTTAACGATGTGAAATTAAGTGTGTGTCCAGAAAACTGCATAAAATAGCTGCATTGTAAGGAATGGCGAGGAATGTTCTACTAAGTACACGCTTTATCTTACAAGTAGTGTCAAGCTGCGCCTTGAATTTGGTTTCCTACTGGAAAAAACTGAGGACAGGTGAACAGCACTGTGGGGAGGAGAGCTCACCTTCCAACTGGACACGTTAAATTTTAACTTTCTTGGGGCAGAATCTGCCTTTTCCCCCTGTGCATCTAAAGGCACTGAGCTCAGCAGGGTCCAGCTCTGGTCCTGTATGTACCACCTCAATGCAAATAACTGATATTATTAATCACTGCTATTTGTAACGGGGAATAGTGTAAAAGCAGACAGATCTAGACTTTGCATAAAGTTAAATTCTGAAGAGCAAACAGCAATAATAGCTGTGCTTTCACATAATGACAGTGCTGTATAAAATGCAATTTTCCTCTTGAATACATGCTCACCTCTGCTAAATGGGACAATCATACAACACTCAAAAACACCACTAAGCCTTTCCCCACCAAGGGGAGCAAGTCAGATATATTAGCATGAAAATCTTCTGAGGTTGCCATTTCCTTTTCTGTCCCCAAAGTGGTGCAGACAGTCATTACCCAGGGCACAAAATCATGGAATCGTTACAGTTGGAAAGATCTCCAAGATCATCTGGTCCACCACCAATGTCACTAAATGACACTAAATGACACAATGACACTAAACCATGTCCCTAAGCACGAGGCCCAACCTCTCCTTGAACACCCCCAGGGACAGTGACCCCACCACCTCCCTGGGCAACCTGTCCCAGTGCCTGACTGCTCCTTCTGAGAAAAAATGTCTCCTCATTTTCAGCCTGAACCTCCCCTGGCACAACTTGAGGCCATTCCCTCTGGTGCTATCACTAGTTATCTGAGAGAAGACGTTGACCCCCAGCTCCCCACACCTTCCTTTCAGGTAGCTGCTGAGAGCAATAATGTCTGCCCTGAGCCTCTTCTTCTCCAGACTAAACATCCCGTTGGCCTCTGCCCATTGACCCATCCTGTCCAGGTCCCTCTGCGGGGCCTCTCTACCCTCCTGCAGATCGACGCTGCCCCTCAACTTGGTGCCATCTGCAAATTGAGGGTGCCCTCAACTCCCTCAGCCAAATATCAAGAAAGGTATTAAAGTGGATGGGCCCCAACACCGACCCCTGGAGAGCCATGATCAGGAAAAGACAACAGCCCTCCGTCCCTGGGTGGGCTTGAACCACCAACCTTTCAGTTAACAGCCGAACGCGCTAACCGATTGCGCCACAGAGACATGCAGCTCAGCCAAAACAGGAGGGATTTTGAACACTGAGTTCACTGCAGTTATGCCTGCTCAGAAGACTGCTCCCAACCCACAAGTATCCCCCCCAAACTCCCTCCTTTTTGGGTTTATTTGAATTACCTGGATGCCATCTGTGCAGTTGCAGACAGAATACTTGGTTTGGGGGTTTCCATTGGTAATCCAAGGGCCGAGCATGTCTTCACTTAAACACTGCCTGAAAATGAACACATTTTCCTCTGAGGTTCTCTATACTGAGGCATAAATGATCCTAACTGATGTCACATTTAATGACAGCAAAGATGGAAGCGAGTAGATTCAGTGGAATACAAGACCTAGTCAGCTCTGGGGGCTTGAGGGAGTTTTTGTCCTCCTGCTGACTTGGCATAGAACCCTCACCACAGTTCTCCATGCCTGGATTCATTCAGCTAATTAGAAAGAACCCAGACACCTCTTTATTACCACAGTGGGCAGCGTAAGGAGATAGCTCACCCAGGCCAAACTTTCCAGGTATGGGATCAACCTGCTCTTATCCTGGCATCCTGTCACCACCAATAATGTTCTTTTACTACTCACAGAAAAGGAATCCACTTAGAGTGGTGGATACTTCTTCAGGCAAACAAAACCACCAGGTTCAAGGCCCTGGGACTGTGTGGAAGTTCTAGCCTCAGCCTTAAAGCACAAGTACAGCTTGCTGTCTTCAAGCAGATCTACAGTTTTGTGCTAGCAGATGTGAGCCTTCACTCCAAGCCATGCGGGCTCTCAAGCAGGGCTGAGGTTTGCTTCACACCGATCAGGACAACTCAGCTCAAGACTGACCTTCGTCCAGTCAGCTCCATCTGTAAGGGGAGCAGTGAGCTTGGACCTGCTTTCAAAAGGCCACAAGAACATTTTCTAGTGAGCTGAGTCTGCAAGTCTGTCTGGAGACAGGCAGGAGGTATTTTTTCTCTGTATGTGGCACCCGCACATGCAAATTCTGCAGATGATCAAAGATGGCTATTCAGGGTCTGTTGGCTAATAGGGTTATGTCAAATCTCTTGCAGACAGGATTTAAATGGGAAAATAAAACAAGAACTACTTACGAATTGCTTGCATTCATGCATGTGTTATCTGTCCCAGGGAAAGCAAGCATCGATGCGACTAAAGCATCTGTGGTTGCATTGAAATTTCTAAAATATAACAATAAAAAAAAACCATTCAAGGTTCTTCCACTACCACTGAGCAGAAGAAAGCTGTCTGAATGAAACAAGATTTATTTATGATGCTAAATAAATTATTATTTGTGATGCTAGTCCTGCAAACCACTTAAGTAAAAGCAGCACATGAGGGCAGTGGCACAGGTTTAAAAGGACTGGTCCTTGCTTAGCACTGCACTCCTACTCCAGTGACTTGCTACCTCCAGATCAAAGCAAGATACTGAGGAGCTTGTGAACAATCAAAACTCTTTTTCCAGGGAAAAAGCATCTACTGCAATTTTCAGGCACAACTTCTGGTCTCGTCTCAATCAGCTCTCACATCTGTGAAGTCCATTTGTTTTAGGTCATTCAGAAAGATGCTCCTCCCTCCTGACCCAGCTATCTAGCAGTTATCCATCAGGAGAAGCAGAGAGCTTTAGGAATACAGGACTCAGAGACACATGGCTCCTTCCCCCATCTTGCAGTACTGAGGCAGAAAGGTATGAGCAGTCCTGGGAAAGAACACCTGAGAGCAGACGTGTGATTTGTAATGATGTTCCAGATTAATTTTCTATTGCTCTCTTAAAGCTGAGAACCACTGGAGAAAGCAGTTAACCTCATGAAATCAGAATGGGACAAATTATATTCCTTTTGGTAATGGGGTTTTAAGCACAAGGAAATCATTCAGTGGTAACATCCTAATCATGTTCTTCAGATCACTGCATGCCTTGGACTAGTGAGTGCTGGGCGAGAAAGCATGTCCTGTGCTACCAGAGGGGAGGGCAATGCAGCCAGTTCACAAGATGAACAGAATTTGATCCCATAGTTGTAACGCTGGAGCCAACGAATGTGGCACCTCCATTTCACATCGGGGGAAGAGTAAATATATATTTTTTAAAATCCTTTCAAGGCAGCATGGCTGTCACAGGGACAAGACTCCAATAGCAAACGCAACAACGAATATTTTTCACGTTTCAGAGTTAATTTCATCTGAGAGGTTGTTTTTCTAAAGCTTTCTGATTGCTGGTCTGAGCCAAGCCATCTCCCCCAGAGAACCCCTAGGAACAGGATTTTATCACTACATGTTATCTGCATGATGCGTTTCCACTGTATTTGCTTAAAAATAATCCTAATGATAACAACTGGCTTATAAACCAACGGGTTTAAGGATGAAAACAAACAGCACTCACCCAAAGAAATCTGCCTGGTCAGATGTGCCGTACAGAGAGGGGGAAAGAATCAGTTCTGGATATTCGGTCTCCTTAGTTCTCAGCGTCCCAAGTCCCATTGCTGCCGTCACAAAGAGGACTGGGAGGATGACCTGAGCAATGAAGCCACGGACATCCCGCCGGGTATGGTGGAATCTCTTAATGAATAAAGCCGACGTCTTCTTAAGCAGCAACGGCAAACCTTGCAGGCTCTTTGACCTGATCAGGAGCTGATCTGGGTACAAAAGAACACGTTTTGTCATGGATCAGTATTTGCTAAATGCAGAGAAATGACACTTACAGATCCCTGGGAATAATGTTGGTTACCCTCTCTTCTTTATCAGATGAAAAAATCATAACTACAAGGTTGGAACACACTCTCTTTGGACAGGATTCAGGTTTTGTCTTGAGTTATGAGCTCAGTAACACCAGTTTTTAGCTTGATTTCAAATGCGTAAACATGGTATGCATTTTGACATCTTGCAAGAGAAACACACACTTCCAGATGCAACGAGTTATCTACATCCTACCTACCCAGCTGCAACTTTTATATTTGCAAACTGAAAATTCTCGTCATTGAGAAAGCAAGTCCTCAGACAAATCAATAAGAGAATTCATTCAGGAACGAGAAAACAAGTCACAAACTATTTGATCACTTATGTGGACAAGTTTGCAGCACACTAAAAGCAGAAGCGAACCCTGTGCAACCTATTCCTCTTCATAAAATATTAACCTATATAATACAACATGAAGCAAATCATCTTCAGTGCTCTCATTAGGGATGACATAAAACACTTCTCTACACGTCTGGGTTACTGTTTATGGAGCTGCACATCTCCAGTGCAGGTCAGCTTGAGAAGCAAGTATGAAAATACCTTTGTGTCATCCCTTAACTGTTCCCCTAACTATACATGTAAATGATAGATTCATAAGTAAAAAAAGTTTTCTTTGTCTGAAAGGATGTTCAGGATTTTTTTGGACCATGCCACCTTCTGCAGCTCTTGCACTCTCAGAGATAATGCTGTACCTTTACTATCTTCTGAAGGTGAATTTATGCCACTGTCTGGCCCTTTTTGATGTTTGCCCTTACTGGAATGGTTGGGACACAGCAAAGAACTCCAAGAAAGATCCAGCTCAGAGCTGTGCTGCTTTTGCAGCAGGCTGAGGGGTTTCCACAAAGTTTCTTTCAAATTCTACTAATTGTGTAGAAATAAACCTCTGCATCAATTACAGCAATTACTTTCAGAGGTATACATTTGCTCCTTCACCCACACACTATATTTGATTAGATTAAACCTGAATCAAATTAAAGGAAGGCGGATACAAACAAAACCCCTCTGTAATTTGTTCTGCAATTCAGACATTCCAAACCAGTGGATCTAAACAACTGTTGAGTGCTGCGCTTCTAGTGATTAATTGGTTTTGTGATTTCTGGTTGGGTGAAATGTGGTTTCCAACATAGAAAGAGAACAGGAAAGCTCAAATCAGTCTGTCATTCACTTTTTGCATCTGTGACAAATCTGGAATAAATCTGGAGGTAATTCAGTACCATCTCTCTCCGTGAAGGTGTCTGTGTTCACAGACATTTCTTCACTGGCAATTTGACTACTGGCTCCAGGCAGTTGTTGAGGCAGTTCAGTATCTTCTTGTGGATCCTTCCCAAGCTCTTTTGTCAGATTGAGAAACACCTACACAGCAAGAAAACATAAAGGAAAAATGGTCCAAATTACTCCATTTTCCAAACCAATAATCAGAATCCACTCTCCTGCATGCTTCTGTAGCTCCCATTCCTACTCCGTAGCTCTTTGTGGAGCAAATGCGGATGACAATCCTCTTTTTATTCCCTTTGTGTTCTGAGGGAGAAATTCACTTTTTTTTTTCAGTATAAAATTGTTGTCCAGCTACCTGTCACCTCTCTTGCTGCAGCAGTGGCAAACTAAACTTTTGCAGCTGCCCACAGCTGGACTTACCTTGCCCTAATGCCACCCCACTACCATGACTACTGACTAGGTGTTAAAGAAGCTGAATCTCAGCACACTGGCAGCTTACCCGTCTTGGCATCAGTAAAGAAACAAGTAGGGTTGTCTCCCTGGGATATTTTCCTTTCCAGCCTCTGACAATCCTGACTGCCTCAACACAAACAAACAAGGATTTCTGGACAGAAAGGTGACAAACTGCATCTCTTCCACGAGAGGAAGTTTGCATCATTTAAAACTACTTCTTACAACTCATTGTTTAAAGCTGCTTTTTGTTTCTGATGTAACTAAATGCTTGTGGTTATTGTGTTTATTATGACAAGAGATTTTCTGTGGGCAGGAAGATGCCTGTGTTATTCTGAGATGCTCCAGGTGACTCACTTGTGCACGGCAGCATCCATGCTGAAGTTTAGCATTTAGACTGTTTTCTAACTGTCTGGAGACTATCCCGAATTCACAGCGATGAGAAGCAAACCTCAAACAGAAATGTGTCTTTGCTCTCTCTCCCCTAACTCCAACATCTTATTTTCCAGGTAAAATGCTGAAAGGTCTTAGCAAGGTAAGACAGTGGTATGCTTTGTGCATTAGTAAATTTAGTAGATTGATGAATTCAGCTACATGCTCACATGTTCATAAACGTAGCACAGTGAGAAACCAAACCACCTCTTCCTTTGTCTGTGACTCCCACATCCCAAACACGCCATCATCTACCCCAGAAAGCAGAGCTACACAGTTCTGGGAAGTTAATCTCAATAAACATTTCATTTAATTGAGTCCTGAGCTCATACCTCTTCCACAGTTGTGTTTGAAATCCCGTAGCAACCAAGGTGGAGATCACTCAAGCTGGTATCAAGGGCTCTGAGAAGCGCCTGGTAGGCCCCCGAGACTGTGGACTTGAAGGGGGGAAGCACATACACGAGCTCTCCACCAATATCCTCCTTGAGATAAGCCTCTGGAAGGTGGGACTGGATCAGGGAGGTCACTGCTGCGGTGTCACACTCCTCTATCATATTCTGAAAAAGGAGGAAAACGCTCTGGTCAACGGGAGGGCTGTGAGGTCAATATTCCTGATGCAGGATTCAGCCCCAATTCTGTGCTGCAGTATAACCAGTGGGCAAACTTAATCCAGACAGGCAATGTTTCAGTTTATATGCCAAACTGGGTTTCTGGCATTTGAAGAAGACTGAAACATGTGGCACAGACTCCCTGCCCCTTGTTGTGCTGAGGAAGAGATGAGCTCTGGGGACTTTTTGGACTACACTGTGCCCATCTTGGTCCATCCAGAGCTCACCGAGCTCCCTCTGTCCACAGGCATACTGGGACTGGGACAGATTGACCATTTTGTACCAGCTAAAGGTTTTACAGTACAGACAAGAAGCCCAGCCACAAGGGAGAGCTGACACCTGAACTTGGCTGCCAGCACAATTACAACCTTTTTCCTCATGAAAAACAGGTCTTGCACATGGGTCCTTTGTCATTTTTTCTAGCTACACTGCCAGCAATTTGGAAGAGGGGCTGATCTCATACAGTATCTGTGTGTTATTCTGTGTGATGGGGCTACCAACAGCACTGTAATAAATGCTTTAAGAACAGAGTTCCTCCCTCCTTGCAAACAGCAGAACATTTTGCCTCAGGCCAGGTACTATCCACAGGCCTTTCCCATCTCTTATCTCTGAACTCCAGAATTCACACTCTGCACCTGGCCTTGCCTTTAACCCTCATGGAGACCCTTTTCTTTTCCAACAAAGCAGAAAGCTGAAATTTCTGCTTGCTGAGGGCTGCAGGGGCTGGTCTGATGTCCTCCCTGGTGGCTGGTTTGGAGATCCTCCCTCTGCTTCTAGGAACATGCTCTGTCAGCACCTCTCCCTGAGGCACAGCATGCTCACATACAGATCTTCAGCAGCTCTTTGGTGCCTCTCTCTGCATCCAACGCAACCACTTTGGTACTGCTTCCATCCTCAGCTCCTGCCAACAGCATCCCTGAGCAAGCCTCGATGCTCTCCTTCAGAGATGAAGCTGCTGAGAGTTCATACTACATGTGGGCTCAAACACCAGGCATCTGCCTCCCTGCAGTACCTGCTGCGGTGACTATGCCCATCGGACATGAAAGGGAGCCAGAGCCAGGAGGGAAGGGAGGATAAAGAGGACTGCATTGCTCACCTGGGCACAGGAGGCTCAGATTCACACCTCTGCCTTGTCTGTTAGAGCTGCAGCTAAGACTCCTCTGTTTTGGGAAACTCTCCTTATAGGCTGTCTTTCTGAAGGAAGCTTATCTATAAAAGTGTGTGAATTCCAGCACAGGACAGACAGAGTGAGCCAGAGAGCAGAGCGTGCTGTGTCTTGTGCATCTCAGTGGCTGGGGCGTATAAGAAAGTGGAAAATGGCAATCTACAGGCTGTAGTTACATGTTTACAAAGCCAGCATGTGCTTGAACCTGTCTATCTAAAACCAAACATTTCAACCCAAAATGCATCCAATTTTCACCCTGCAATAAAACGGTCACATAAAGAATCCATTCCATGGAAGAGAAATTAGACTGGAATAACCACTCCATGGCAGAGATCTAAGACTAAGATGAACCTTCTGCAATGTGTTTCATTTCTGTGGGACGCTATGAGTTGCCTCCTTCCTTCATGTCATACAATTGACTCAAGTTTCCCACCCAAGATGCCTATCATAACATCACACATTTATCTTAAGATGAGGCTGAAGATTTAGGACCACCTCTGACACAAACCTTCTTTTTTGTGAGTGTCAGGTGGTATCCATCACCAAACGTTTCCTTGAGGTAGAACGGTGACCCACAGCATTTGAGCCCCCCGTGCTCCAGGAAGGCGATTCGGTCACTCAGTACTTCTGCTTCATCCAAGTGATGCGTTGAGAGAATGATGGTTCTGCCTGGGAAACAGGAAGCTGATGTCAACCAACACAATAAACACGCAGGATTACATGAGACAGGTGAAAGCTTCACCGAATGAGGGCATGCAGAGCACCAGGTGAAAAATCAACTGTGCTTTTTGGGAATTAATAATGAAACTGGATGAAAGACAACATTAGAGAGAAGTTGAAAGTTACTATCATAAGTTGTGTTTTATCGTAAAGTTTCATTTCAAATGACATTGTGAATTTACAAGAAGAGCCTGGAATGCACCCAGAGGCTCTGCAAAGTCCCAGATCCCCACAGCTAGCTCTCTGTGGTCTCCAAAACCTGCTGCTCAAAGCCACTGATATCATATTTTCAAGTGACACAAATCACTTTTGCCACTGAGCAGCATCTCATCTCATCACAGTACCTTTTTTATTCTTGGAGATAATTTCCCAAATACTCCTCCGAGAGCACGGATCCACCCCTGTGGTTGGTTCATCCAGGATCACCACCCTTGATCCACCCAGGAGCGCAATAGCTATAGACAACTTCCTCTTCATCCCCCCCGACAGGGAACCAGCTAGCTTATGACGATGGCTGTACAGTCCCGTCTCCTTCAAAGTCCTTCAAAACAAAGAAAAAACAACCCCCAGAGGTTGTCCTTCAGGCATCTTTTAAAAGCAGGGAATCTGAAAATACCCAAAAAACATAACTGCAAATGAAAAACTGCTCAAGTATGGACTGCTCTACTAAATGGTCACAGTGCACTGAGATGATTCATCCTATAGCTCAGCCACTGGGATTTTAATTTAAAAAATCTTTTTTTAGGATGTTTTCAAAGTTTCCATCTGACAAGCCAAGGTTAAAGGCTCAACCTCATCAACAGAGAACACCAAGATCCAAATTCCCTGGGACGTTCTGGCTGTTTCACTTCTCCGCAGAACCAATAAAGCCAACATCATCTTTCTGACTGGTTGATTAAATCCCTTTCTGAGGAAAACTGTAAAGAAGCAAGGACCAGACCCTTAGGCCAATAAATTCATCTCCAAAGAATTGTCACAGAAGCCTGTGAACCCCCTGGAGAAAAGACATTGTTTTCTTACAGCCCCAGATTTCAACACTCAATATCCTCCTCTAAGCAGACCAAGGCATTATTTGAACTCCAGGCTGGGTCTGCAACTGTGCTCAAAACCATTCATTTGAGCTTTGTAGGGGCAATAGCCCTGCCACGCAATAATTTTCAGAGCCCTCTCACCCTTCTCCAACCCTGCTGTTTTTATACCTCTTAACTTCTTGGTAGAGCTCTTCTTTACTCCAGTGAGGGACTTTGATGTACCCGTAGAGCAGCAGGTGCTCCTTCGTGGTGAGGTAGTTGAAGAGCACGTTGTGCTGCATGCATATACCCATGTTCTTCCTGATAACCTCCTGATCAGTCCTGATGTCTTTGTCATAGACAATGATAGTACCTGATGATGTAGGGAACAACCCAGTCAAAATAGATCTGAAACAGAAAAATAAATAATAAAGGAAGTTAAAAAAAAGTAGAAAGCCAGACATGATTTTTTTCCACATGGTCCTGCACCTACATGTATTGTTACTTGCAAAGCTTCCTTCCATCACCACCGCACTCCTTGCAGTCAGAAATAACTGAACACAGCTTCTTCTGCTGCCTGCCATGCTTGGGCAAAGCAGTGGCCAATTAACATCAAAGAATATCCTCCTCCTTCTCTGTGGGACTGTGAAGGCAAGTACCAAGCTTGCACATGGAACTCTGGCTACTTTTCACATATACTTTTATCTTCCTTGGTCTCCTCCTCTCCAACTCAGACCACGGTGTGTCCCACACATCGATACTCATGAATGCCCTTCACTTCCCATTTAATCACTGGGAAATGCAGTTACTCTTCATTCTTTGAGGTTTGTCTGCAGTATCCAGCCAGCCTCATACTGCTAACCACATCAGAGATCGCAAAACACATCTTCATCATACTAACCACATCATGGCAGGGAAACCTGATTTCACTGCCATGATTAACAAGGAATGGGAGAGGACTTCCAGGCAAGGCACCTCACGGAGGGCAGCACTTTCAACTAGTTCAAGCTAATAATACTACCTAGTAATGCTGCCTACCTAACAGACCCGAGTCAAACACCTTCTGCTTGGAATAACTACTTACATAATATGGGTTGTTTTTAGAGCTGTCCTGCAGGGAGTAAAAGCAGAAGATGCATCTCAGACTCCCTTTCACCTTCCCTGGGTTGCTCTCTCTCCTGGGACTTTTAACCCTCATTAAAAAGGAGAGGAGAAGTAACTTGTGACCTTACTTGGGATTTGAAGCCTGCACTAAGTTTCAAGAAGCCATTATATTTTTCTGTACATCACCTTTGCCTACACTTCACAAAGAGGACATGAGATGAATTTCTAATAAGCTGAGATGAAGCACACATCTGTCTTACTGATTTTGGCTCTTCTGGGGCTTCTATTTATCAACTTAATGTTGCTTTCAGAGTGATGCATATATATATATATCAGTGGAGAAATCAAGTTCTACAGGTTTGTTTTACTGCTTTTATCTAACAACTCAAACAATAATTTATAAATGGCAAGGCTAGAAGGGCTGGAAGGCCAATGTATTAACCTACTGCCATCCCGGCCCAGTCAACACATGAGTCTGTACAGCTGAAATATACCTTTATTAAGCTTTTGTGCTAATATCATTTCAACTTTGGCATGTGCAAAGCTACCCACAGCTTTCAGAGCAACCCAGCCCCAGGCACCAAAGCCTTGTGGAACAAAATGTTGGAACAGCTGCTGTGCTGTGTATTACAGCGATCCTACCAGACTAAAAAGCATATTCCTAAGCAGCAAAGGAGCTTTAATTCTAACAGATGAAGGGACAGCTGAGGTTGTCCAAGACCCAGATAAAACTGCAGGAGAAATCTGTCCTAATAAAGCATCTTATTCAGCTCCCCAACCCTGCAGAGCCCCACTTGCTCTCTCGTTCACCCTGCCATGCCCCGCAGTATAAAACATCCCAACTTTAAAGGACACGTACATGGTCGTCGTTTTCCCAGCTCCATTGTGTCCCAGCAGGGAAGTTATATTCCCTTCGTAGAAGTTGAGGCTGAGGTTGTCCACTGCAGCTTTGGATGCATAAACCTTTGTTATGCCACGGAGGGAGACTCCCAAGGTCAAGTCAGTGGGCTCCGGCTCCACATGAGGAGGGGGGGCACCTACGACACCAAAGGGAAGGGGCAGAGGACAGTTACTTTTTTTTCATCTCAGAAATAAGCAGGGCTTTTTATAGCATAAAATACAGCAAAAGTAGGTGCCTTTCAGCAAGGAATGTAGAGAACATTTCAGAGGATCTGAATCATTTGAGCTCTCCCGGATTTCTCCTTTTCACTTCTGCAACTTCTTACAACTCCTGACAATAAGCGTTAATCACTTCTGAAAGGTCTCATATTTAGATGTTTCAGAGCACCTAACATAATCTATACTAAGAAAGCACGGCAAAACTACTAAATTAGTTTTGTTAGGTAGAATCAGCAAGCTTGTATGTGTGATCTCCCTATGTTTTACAGGCTAAATATTTAAAGAAATAAACAAAGCAGCACATATCCCTTTTGACAAGTGGAAACTTCTGTTTGCTTGCACAAACAAAAATGTGTTTTTCTACACAGAGCATTGTAGAGTGAGGTATATGCATCTAAGGTATCTGCCAAACTACACTATACACAAGTATGCAGGTGAGTATCAGTGGATTTCCATATCAAATAGAAAGAAAAAGTAAAATTTAAAAGCCAAATCTCCATTCAGGTAAGCAACAGTTTCCAATTTTTTCTATGCTACAAAATAAGGATTAACACAGAAATGCACTTTCTGAGAGTGGTGCCCCTTTGCAAATTCCACTTTGTTTACTTGAAGTGTAAGTTGGCATTGTTACCCCATATAGAATTCACATACATATCTTATTGTTGAGGGGGGCTTCTTTCCTTAGCATCAGCTTGCTGAAGAAGAGACCCCTTTGTTTCTCACTCCAGAAGGGGAGGTAACTGTTGTATTCGAGCCAGTAAGATGGAAGGAATGGGAAATACCAGGGAGCAGCCATGCCATATCGTCCTGCAAGAAGAAAAGGAAGCTCATCCAGGTATCTGGAGCAAGCACCACTATTAGATTGCACTCAAAATAACAAAAAATGAACTCCGTAGAGATCTCTCCTCTCTTGATGTGCTTCATGTACTACTGATACTTGGTAGAGGATTTTCCCTTAATTGGCACAATAGGAAGCATTTGCTAATTTGTTATTCTGAGTAACTTCATAGCCGGAGGGTTGGAGTACTTTACATTTTCCACTGGGTAGATTTCTGTGTGCCAGTGGACTGCTTCATTAGGTGGGGAAGAAAAGCAAAAGACAAATGTACTGGCTCTTGCCCAAGGCAGGAATTACTTTTTGAAATCGAATGATATAAGTAACGCAACCCAAAATCACTCAGCTGACAAATGCTGGTTAACATGCTCTGTTCTCATTTTCACCAACCAGACAGCAAACATACCCTCCTGTGTCTTTGGCTTCAGCTTGTTTATGGTTTCCATCTACCCACACAATAAGCAGAAGAACCCTATTTTTCCCTTGCTCTGCCTTGTCCCAGCTTCATTAACACTCAGACATTCACCAAGTCATGGGCCTTTTGGTCTAGGAACAGAAATATCCTGTGTGGGCAGACTGGAATCAGCCAGTGTTGTATTCATTGTTTTCCAAAGGAAATAGTACAGCAGCGACCTCGATGCAACATATCCTTACCTGGGAATACATTCCTTATATACCACCCCAGGATGAAGTAAATGAAGGAATCTATCAGAATGAGCCAGCACATCCAGCCAAAGGAGGTGTTGTCTCCAATCATTGGGGATTTATACATGTTGTCCCACTGCAGACCTGCAAAAAGGAATTTAGAAATACAACAGAATCCATATTAGTTAATGAAACACCGCGTCCATGGGAACTCAAATCCTAGTTTTGCGTACAATGAACATACCTATGCCCTGTGCCTCGTAGCGAGCAATGTATTGACTTGCATAGCTGAAGGCAGTTGGAGACAACAGGCTCTGAGGAATAAACAAAATTGAAAACAAACAATTTTTCAATTAGTCTCAAAGAGAAATCGTCAGACAACCAATCAGGTACCTCACTGGCTTGATAAAATAGCTAGAAAAATGAGTTAGATTTTTTCCAACAGTCACAAAGAGCAGTGGATGAGGCTTATGGGTTTTAGCAACTCCTTAGAACATTCCCTCCTTTTGCTTCCACTCCCAGTATCCAACTTCCACCCTCCTTCAGGGCTTTTGAAATAAAGTTGTGATTGAAAATTCCCTGAGGTGGCTAATGATTTTACCACTTGAATGAACAGGTGTCCTTTCTCAAATCTGGTGGACTCAAAGAAAACAAGTACAGCTTCTGGAACCTAACACCTATTTATTTCTACCCTTGGTAAGAGACATGGCTTTATGTCTCCTTCCGTGACTATGAATTTGAGATACATACAACTAAAGGACAAGCAGACCCAAGCCTCCTTCACAGTCCTGCAAACTAAATTCCTTACTGACCAGCCTTGCTGCTCGTGGTGGCTGAATGTAACCCATTTTTGCCTTTCAATTTGTGAGGGTTCACACTACTCTGATTCAGTGGGCAGGTGGTAACTCCCTAAAACGGCACAGGTATTGTGTTCAGTCCTAGCACACCACTAATTGCAGGCCTCTTTGCACCAGGCCATGGCCAGCTCTACTGCTACGTGCTGTCGTTCCTGTCAACACCCACTGATGGGTGAATGATTTAGAAAGGAATTTAAGGTTTAGAATTCATGTATAATCGTGACACAAGCCTTAATAACAACTGAAGTGTACTGAAGCCTGCTTCCACACACATAATCCCTGTTACTGAAAAGCAGAACTTACCAGTAGGCTCTTCACCGAGAAGCTCAAGTGATTTTCAATGACAAGCAACACAATGAAGGGGAAGAAGGTGAGGATGTACACGAGACTGCCCACCAACGCTGCTATGTTGGTGTTGTTGAAGAAAACGCTGATGAAGTAGCTCATGGCTATGATGGACAGGCTGTAGTCCATGAGGTACAGGAAAAGGAGCGACGTGTTTGTTTTGGGAAGGATGTCACCCACTTTTAGGATAACAATGAGGAAGGTGACGGTGATTAGAAGGAAGATGGCACATTCTATGAACCAGGCGATAAAATGGCTGCTTGCATTAACACCCATCATTTTCATGTACTACAGAGAGAAACGTTAAAAAGAAAAAAGAAAAAAAAAGAAAGAATTACAAATGGCAAATGTTTATTAAGAGTTTTTTTGTTTGTTTGTTTGTTTGTTTTCAGTGATCATAGGGCATACAAACAAAATATGCTCTTTCCTACTTTGGCATACTGCTCTGTTGATAACCAGGGAGAAACCATGCTCCCACATTTCTGGAATGCTCTGGGTTTGCAAAGCAGTTCATTGCAAATGAACAGCAGGGGCAGGATCTGCAAGCATCATGTGCCACAACCCACAAGTCGCAAAGCAGCTGCTGGCATTACGTTTGTAACCTTCCTATTTTTTTAAATAACTTTTTTTTTTTTTAATAATGCTATTTCACTCAGTGGCTTGAGTGTAAAAACTCTTAGGTCTCTAGGTAATACATAAGAGATAAATTAGCATGGTTATACAGAAGTGATGTTAATTTATATTAGCTGATGATCAAGGCCACAAGTCCTATAGAACTGTAAATTTGTATTGCTGAACTCAAAAGAAATGACCAATGCTGTTGTTTTGTTGTAGAAAACACACCTAAACAGAAGACCGACACCCTAAGTCTTAAAGACAACGAAGTGGGTTCCAAAACTATACTGGGAACTAATGGGGCCGTGAATTAGCTATTGGGGTTCACTCGTTCTCAGTCTCATTGGAGTTCATAGGGTGCCCTTTCTTAGAAAGGCTTTTTGGTGAGTTAATATATTTCCATGGTACCAGATAAAAAACAAATCATCCGAAATTGAGCTTTACAAAAAGTTCTTTACAAAAAGCATCTCTGTTGCCTGTGCTCATACTGAAAACCCAAGTTACTGCAGTAAGTTCCCTATGTCTCAATGTCATTTCTTTTCCTATAGGCAACCTGAAGGAAGGACTTCATTTCAGAGGAGCTGATGTAAAATGTAGCACCTTCTGAATTATTAAGTATAATAACTTCAAGGATAGGAAGAAAGTCTCTTTGTGTCTTTGTTCCCAGTAGGTACGACTCAAAGTCAATTTTCAGGGAGCTTTAAATCTTCAGAAAACTTGTAATTTTGCGAGGTCCCCATGTTTCCAGCGTTCAGCACAGCAAAGCAATATTCTCCTCACTTCAAGGGCAAATGCCCTGCACTTCTACAGTTTTGTGCTTGGTTACAGTGTCAGAATTCAAACACTGCAGGCCAGACAATAGGTATATGGAATATTATTTTCCTTAATGCTTGTTTTGCTCCATTTAATGTTGCACATGGGACCTACAACTCACTAATAAGGAAAATCTGTTTATAATTTTACACGCCCCAGAAAGTTTCAGTGTACCTCATAAAGCCTCAGATCTTTCTCTTGAACAAGTGTTTTAACAAAATCAGCTATAAACAGCACCCAGGCAGCCATCAGAGCAAATGGAAGAGAGTAGGTCACGCTGGTTAAGAACCTGTAAAAGGCAAATGCAGGCTTTAGCTGAATACAAAATGTTCAGGGGATTAAAGCTTTCTACAGAATATATTTCTCAGAATAATACTTTGGCACAGGAAAAGACATGCTTATATTTCAAAATGTGAAGTATAATTAATAATTACCCAAAAAAAGGCTATTTTGCCATTGCATTGAATTTTCTATTCATGAAACTCCTGGCTGTTCAAAAAATGAAAAAAAAAAATAAAAACAAATGTTTATTAAATCACACAGGGATTTCCAGCCAGGTTCTGCAAGCAGTTTTGCTCAGCAGCACCACTGGCATGAGCAGAAACCACCACTGGCAGTGGCATTTCCTGGCTCTCTGGTGGGGTGCATGCAACCTGGAACAACTCAGAAACCAGCCCTTCTGTCAATAAATATAATGGCCAGATTTTGTTATCTGGCCGTATTTCCTGGTGATTGAGGTTGGGTATCAGTGCTTGCCCTCAGAGTGTCTGTCCTACTGCCCCACAGGATGGGTATTACAGATCCAGGTCTGCAACGTGGGCTTCATAATTCTTGGTTCTTCCTCCTTATAACCTTCTGTCCATGCCAAATGTGCACTGAGAAAAGACACAACAATGGCCCAAAGTAAAATTCTCCTTTTGTGATGGAAAGTAAGTTTTTACAGTGGGAGGTTCAATTCATTGTAAGGGCTTATGTTTTCCTCCCTTATTTTTAAACCTGGCTTTAAAAAAAAAAAAATCGGTATTATTCCTGGGAAAAGTTCAATCCACAATAGCAATTCTTTCTAATTTACTTTTTTTTTAATTACATTTTGAATTGTAATGCCCAAAACTTCCCCAAACCAGTGCTTTTAAGAAATGTTTCCATGTGAATGAAGTCATATTTATAATGAACGATGAAAACGCATTTTGGTAGCTTTACCAATTTTTTGCCACTTTTTTTTTTTTAATCACCACCTTGCGCATTATCTCTAGGGTATGAAAAAATCAGTATTTCCCATACTTTCTTTGTAGTAGTAGTAGTATATGTGTTCCTCCCATTTCTCTCCAGGACAGTAACTATGTGCTAAGAATCGATAAACAGCCATTTTATGATGACTTCTACTGGATGCAAATCCAAAGCCTTTAGGTAGTTTAATAATTGAGCAAACTCATGGCCCTCTGAATCCAGGGTGGAGAGGGAAACCCAAAGGCAAGCTGTTTTCTCAGCAGCCCAAGAACAAGCAAAAGGAACAGATAACACTGTAGTAAGTGCCCCCAGCAGCCAGTTAATCATTGTGCAAAACTATCTCACAGCAACAATCCACATGTTTGCTGCAAGTTGACGCTTGGTTTGAATGTTCCCTGCCTGCATACTGGCAGGCACTTCGCATGCGTTTACTTAAGGAGGGATGGTAAGTTCCCAGCTCTCACAAGACAGGCTGACACAGGAGGTTAAGGGCTCTGCTATAGCTCCCAGGTCATCTTTTAGCTCATGCAGTCAAGATGCAGAGCTCCAAAGTTCAGTCTGTAGTCTTGGTCCACAGGAGACCCTCATGTCTGTGTGGATTGCCTGCCCAACCTACCAATATTACCTGCTGAACATCCTTCAGTGCTTTCTGAGTGACACGAAATCCCTTCCCTGTGTGTTTTCCACTCAGCTTGGCCACCAGCTGTGGACAGGGGAGTAATTCTGAGGATGTACCATGTTGCCAGCTTCTCAACGCCAACCAAAATTGCCTTGCCAGAGGGGCAGGTCCTCAGCTGTGAGAGATTGGCTTCTCTCTATTGCACTTGGCAGAGAGATGGTTTATATTTCCTGCAGATTTGGCTCAAGACGAGTGGAAAGGAAGGTGATCCAAAACTTTTTGATCTACTTTACCATTCAGAACTTATTCTGGTCCGCACACGGTTCATGCTGCACTGCTCTGTATAACAGGCTGTTAACCCTGACAACTCGGCGCATCAAAAGCTTTTCTCTCCTCCCTCATTACTGCGGCGATGAATGGTACAATTTCATCTTCCCTCTTATCCTTCTTAAAGCATCTGTGAGAGAGGCACCTGGATTGAGAACTATTCACTCTACGCTGAACGTTAGCCGGAATCAGTGGAATGAATAACAAATAGCACAGCTGGATAGCAATCTGTAGGAACAAAGCTCATAAACCTAGGGGCTCTTTTTGCCCAATAAATACGTTTTCTAAGTTCTGCCGCACTGTCTGCACGTAAACACCTGCAGAACAAGCCAACACTCATATTTAACCCAAGTCCTGCCAAACCAAGCCTCAGCTCCACCTTTTGAAGTAAAACAAGGACAGCAAATTTTATCTGCTGTAAAACCTGTAGTTACCTTGACAATTCAGGTACATACAGAGCACCGAAAGCAAAAGATTGGGCAAACTAAACAGAGATCATTTATACTAGGGTCCGAACCCCCCCCTTTTTTTCAGACCCTTGAAAAATCACAACACAGACTCATTTTTACCCCATGTGAACAGGTGTTAAGAAGACCAGCACAACTGGTGAAGCTGACTCCACCAGTCAGACAAGAAGAGTTTATGCAAACCAAGAAGATAAAAGTCCCACAAACTTACATATCCTTATTGTAGCAGGGGTAAGGCATGCCCTGGACTTGAACAGCTATTTCCTCCAGCTTCTTGCCAGTCTGTAACTGAATGATGGCTCTTTCAATGCTGTCCTGGATATAGATAAACGCCCGGCTGTAGATCTGGCTCTGTGAGGTGGAGTTGTGTGGTCCCACAGTCCAGATGCGCTCCCTTATCCTGTTGGTGGTTTGCGTGATCCTGCTGCTCATCCTGATGGTGTAGTTGAGCACAGGAGGGAGGGCCAATGTCCCACCGACGGGGCTGCTCCAGCTTGAAGGCAGCTTGAAAATGATACCTTGGAACAGAAAGGGAAGGGTTTTCCTTCAGTCAGGGTTGACAGCATGGGAGCAATACACACATATATAGGAACTCCTTATTTTTATAAGCCTTTTCTACATTACAGTCCATCATTTCATTTATTTATTGCACAAATAATGCTCAGATGGGCAGGCTGCTTATGGTCACTATCAAGAGTTTGGAAGTGGAAAGTGGAAAACATCACTGCAGCTCCTCCTAACTTCCAAATGTGACCGATGATTCCAGGTGCTAAATACACCCCAAAGGCTTCAAGTCTTCTCCCACTGAGTATTTAAAAATTAAAGGCTCTTAGAATAACCAGCTGTGTTTGGAAAAATCTTGCTGTTAACACAGACTGTCACAGACCTAGTGGGTATGTCTCTTAGCACGTGCATCTCTCATGAGCATGCCCAAATGTACTCCATCACCAGAGTTCACATAGTGATGCTGTAACACAAACTTCAGGAGTGTGGCATTGAAAATGGTCCGTGGACATATTTTTGTGCACACTGAAACTCCTGCAAAGCTGAAAATATCTGAGAATACAAAAGCTTTGCAAGTTTAGGAAATGGAATGCCAGAAACAGCTTGACAGACAGGACTGTTTTTTACCCCTTTAAAATGTCTATTTGACATATATGCTGCTACCACAACATTTTGTCTCTCCAGAATATTTTGCCTGATTATTCTGTAAATGAAACATGTAATGGAAAGGCGGACAAACACAGAGAAAAACTCCTTTTATGGGATTAGACAAGTATTATCAGGGCCTGAAATATGAAGAATAGAAAGTTTCTATCTACATTATTATTATGATGAGGAACAGGACCAAACAGGTCACGGAACTTGTAAGTTAATCCTAATTAAGGAGATATTGTGCATTCTTGAAGAATTAAGACATGTTTGTTTCATTCAAATGGGTAAGTTTTTATTCCCCGCTCTCCTCCTTGCAGTCTGATCTGAAGCTGCAATCCAATCCCACAAATGCAAAAGGTGTGACTAAGAAGACCCATTATAATAATGAAGTGCTGGACCAGAACATCTCAAGATCTTTATCATCTTCTAATAAATTGAACTTTATCGTATCTTTTTCAATCAAAGCATCTTTTCCCTCTGGAGGCCTGAGAGAAGGAAGCTCTGGCATGAAGATCTCCTAAGGGCAGCAAAACTTATTTCAATTAACCAAGAGAAAACACCAGATGACCAAAGGCTTTCTTTTTAAAGACAACAGAGGTACAAGAAAAGAGAACATATAAACAGGACGGTGTAAAACATTGCCATAAGGAGGTCCAAGTGTGCAGGACCCATAGTTCTAGATGAAAGTCAATGGCTGTGCTGTGGAAACTGTGACCACAACAATCACTGGTGGAAAGCCAACCCCTGTAGGCTGGACTCCCATCCTGTACCAGGCTAACTTCAACTGACAGCAGTACTTGAGACTGTTACATACTTGCAAAAAGTTCGTTCTTCAGAAAGAGCTCCTTAGCCATTGTTTCCAATTCTTCTAAGCTTTTGACTGCCCGAATGCGATTAAATGAGATGCAGGAGGACACATTTACAGCAAGGGTAGCTAATGTGTTCAACTGATTGACAATGTCAGAGTTGTTCTGTAACTCCAGCCGAATGTCATCTGGAAACAAACAAACAAAGCAAAACAAAGAAAACAAAACAAAAACAGTAGCGTCAGTACGTATAGCAAAAATAAATAAATAAATAAATCCATCACACCATTCTGCTCTTTATACCAACAATACACCAGAAAGGAAGAAAAGACATACTAAACACGAAGTGTAAAACACATTTCTGCACTTCACAGTGCAACGAAGGCATGTTGTTGACCCAATTTTTATGTTAATCATTTGTAATATGTTCATGAGCTTGCCTTTGGGAGGATGCCAGCGCTGTGATGTGACAGCCATCCCAAATCAGAAGTTGCCACTAACCTGCTGGGTTTCTAGACGTGCATGTGATGCTCACCATTCATTCCACATCTCATGGTTTTTGATGTAATCAACACGTCTGCTGAGCTGCTCTGTCTCAGGGGGAAATAGGCTCTATCCAAGCACATCAAGAAAAGTTATGTCTGTTGTGCTGATGTGTGTACTAAACCTGATAATGAAGTTTAATAACGATGCTGCTGTTGCCTGGCTGTTTTAAAAGGTGACTGCATAATGTGGTGTAACTAATATGGAACAGCTGCTGCAGGCATGATGATTTTATGGGGAGTTCAGACAGGAGATGCTACTCACGAAATAACACAGGGGTCATCACGAACAGCATGTTCATACCATTCAGACTTTAACAGACTAAAACCACTCCTGGCTTACGCTAAGTTTTGCTGGCATAAACCAGATTTACGTTGAGATGTATGCACGCACTGAAAAAGTACATAGGGGCAATAAGACCAGCTTTAAGGGGGCTACGATCACCATACTGCACACTAAGAGAGGATATATCCACCAGTGCTGTTAGCTGATGATTCCCACTGTGCAGATCAGCACCTCTCACCTCGAAGAACTATGCGAGGCCATCAGGGAACAGCAAATGCCATCAGGGCATCTTTAGTAATAGCGCCTCTGGCTTCACCAGCCTGTGTTCCTTTACTGGATCCTTTCCTTTTCTGCTTTGGAAAACTTTCACACTGAACCCTAATGCAATGTAAGTGAGCTCTCCACATTTCCCATCTGAATCCCAGGTAGCTCGTTTGAAGTGATAATTATGGCTAAATAGTGTCCTCCAGTGGCCACAATCAGCTGCAGAGATTCCCATCCTACTATTCCTTCAGCACTCATGAGAAACATCTCTTCGTACAAGCTCTTTGCTTTCTAAGAGTGTTTTCCCATAGACAGACCTCAAGAGTTTCAAATCATGTCTGAGATTGCCTCACAGTAAAGCATCTGATGCTGACCACAGAAGAGCAGAACTGGAGAATGACTACAGTTTGGTGACTCTGGAGCTTCTGGACCTGAAGTACAAGTATGAGGTCAGCACATATGGAACAACTTACCCAGCTCATTTATTTGACTCAGCAGTTCAACTGCGTCCAAATCTACCATCAGCTTGATAAAAACCTGCACAAAAGGATTCTGCAGGGCGTTCTGTCAACAAGCAAAGAGAAAAAGCATTAGTTTGACCACAAACCCCATGAGCTTATTTAGCGTATTGCTAAAATATAACAGCCAAAATACAACAGCCCAGCTGTCTTCACTTATGTTTGTTCAACCCTCTCCTACTCCTTTCCTGACCTTCCATTCTTCATTCTCTGTTTCAGGATGGGGAAATGTCAGCAATTAAAAGAAGAAATCTAATGTTATTTGGAGTCAACAGAAGATGCCTTTTGACTCTCCACCAGGCACTAGACTCCCATGGAAAAATCTTGGATTCTCTTTGTTTAACCTGAGGCTTAAAAGTGCAGTAAATTTCACTTCTGTCTGTTCAAGTCCTGCGAACACAGCCAGCACACAATGGGTAGGGTCCAAAATTTAGCTTGGAGATTGGCTGTCAGATTTTTACTTGGCTGAATAGTTCATTATTCCACCACCCAGTGCAGTCAGCAGAGAATATTTCATTTCACTTCTGCATAATCCACTCTGGATTTTCTCTCCATGCCATAAATATGACAATGATTTTCAGCCACTGAAATTATCTTTGAATGCTTTAGGGTTCCAGAGATCTCATTTTCATAGTTTTTAAGAAAAGGAGACAATTTCTACTGTAGCAAATGTGAAGCAAGTATGCGAAGCATTGCAACCTACTGCTTTCTGCAGCCAACCAAGGCTAGGCTCCTTAGGAGAGGAAAAAGAAATTTTATTTACATTCACTGAGGTACAAAGACATCTCCTAGCTCTTATGTGTGTACCAAAGCTACATGTTTATTATAGATACTGTTTCATTTTCTGAAAAAGTCATTTCTTGCCTGGTCTTGGCTGGCTGGATCACTCCATCAAGCAGAAAGTTAATTTACAAACTGAAGAGCGCTCCCTGCTCATCTTAGCCCTCCAGCAGCCCTCAGCACGGCCAGTGTCAGGGAGCATACTACAGACATATTTCAGAAAGAGGATTTGCATGGAGAGGTGTGCCAGCAGTATTTCTGTTAGGGGAACAGGCAGTCAGGCATGGAAGCTGTGAAGCCAAGGGCAGAAACCTGAGTTCAGGTGTCCCCAAGGTCGCTCCAACCCCAATTTATTTCAGTGAAGAAACCCATCCTCCCTCCTGTGCGAGAGACAGGGCAGGGTAAGATCTCATACCTTGATCATCGGAACTGTCTCGTTTAACTTAGTCAGTGAGTTCATGATGGCAGGAGACTTGTCCAGCCATTCCTGAGACTTCAGGGCTAGATCAGCCATCTGCTTTAAGGTGGCATTAGACTATAAAAAAAGCACACAACAGCATATTAAGGATCCACTTATTAATTGCCTGAAAGCTTTTAAAAAATAAGTAAAGAAAATAGCTAAGACTAAATTAGGTTTCTTTAGGGTTTTCCTTAGCACCTTGTCACTGTCTGGCAAAATGCCCCTTTAAGTAAGTACTTAAAAATATGGCCTATTAGCTGACATTTAGAGCATGCCTTGGGTGTCAGCTTTCCTTCTATCACTGGCCTACTTGCCACACGTAGTGGTGAGCGTTTGTCGTGGAAGACATCTCTGTTACTTGCTGAAAATATGGAGGTGAAACTTCATAAATTGAAAGCCTTAAAATAATTGTACTATTAAAAGTAGAACAACATGATTTTTTTGGAGGTAGCATTCATTTGAAGATGAAAGATGACTCATATGACCAGCAATAGAGCTATGAAAAAAATCTGACTAATATTGCAAACAGACAGAAAACAGACTTCTGCTTCCCAAATAATCCAGTCCATGCTAGACATAAATTAAAATCCTTTTGAGTGGGCATATCCTGATGTACTGTAAACAAAGACATACCTTTCCCATGATTGCTCGAGTTTCTGGGGTATCTGGAGTATAAAGGATCTTCCCAAACACCATTGGTTTTAGAAAAGACCAAATTAAAGCTCCAGTTGGGGTCTTGACCAGATCCAGGTAAAAGGACAAACAAAATGGTGCTGTAAGGGCAGAAAAACAAATGAGCTGCACAGAGCACAAGTAGACCAGACATGAGAAAGCTTGGTCCGATTTGTTGCTGTGTCCAGCAAATGACTTCAGGGCTCTCTTTGCTGACTGATGATAATGCGTTTGACAAAAGCAATCCACCCCCAAAATCTCCTGTTGCTGAACTCAAGGCATCAAGAGTCTCCTCGTTTGAGCCAGGATTCTGTGCCTGAAGGTTAAATGCAGTTTTGTGAACTCAGAGGAGCTAATAATGTCAGCGCAGTCAGAAAAACTACACATCAAGAAAGAGCAGTGACCTGTCAAGTCCTAGAACCATCCCATCAACAACTGGGAAACAGCACAGTATCAAGCACTGCTGGGCTATGCAGGCTGTTTGTCTTTTAACATTTATGAAAATAAGCCACCAATAATTTGGGTGGAGCAGATCTTCAACTAACATAAATCATGAGCCCTCCAGAGACATCAAGCTCAGTGATGGATCTCTCTAAACATTAGAGTTTGGCTTTGAAATGTATTTGACTTACGGAAAAGCCAGACTTACTGGAATCGTGAGGAATCCCGTATTTCCTCATCATCTGTTGGACATGGGCATCCTCTACAGAAGAGCTGTTTCTTACAGGGTCTCCAAAATCGGGAAGCAAGGACTCAAAAAACAGGGGTGTGATATCCTGGTTGCAGAGAACTTTTGACATGGATTTAAATGTGCCACGCGTTATCTTAAAGTCATTTGGTTTAAATAATGCCTGCAGAAGAGTAAAAAAAAAAACCACCCAAACAAATAAATCCTGCCTGCTAAAAACATCCTATTCTGGAGAGGAAAAAGAGGCAATAGAAGGAAAGGATTAAACATTCTTATACTGATTTCTTAAAATAAGTTTATCTCTACAAAATGAGGGGCTTTCACTGGAAATCCTGATTTTATGGCTAATGTCATTTCAAGGCATGAGACACAATGTGAGAATCACCTACAACACGTGCAACAAGGGTGCCTGGTGCCATATATACAAGACTATGGAACAGAAAGGGACGGGATCCAGTGGTGGATGCTGTTAGTGCAACCCAAAGTTAATGCAGTTAAAGTATGATCTAACGCACACAAAAGCTAGAGTGAATTTTTACTGCTCACTTAAATGGTTTTGAATCGCCTTCAGCAGGCAGTTCTCCAGCTGTTTTCACACACTGACCACTTCCAATGCATCTGTGTATTTTGTTGGAAGTCTTATTCCCCTTCAAGAGGGCTGTTCACCCCTTGCATTTCTGTTCCTAGTGTCGTCCCCCCCTCCAGCCACACTGGACACGAGGCTGTCTCAATGCTCCAAATCTAAGCACTCCCATTCAGGCAACATGTCCATTTGATAGAGATTAGTTTTATGGCATCTCTCTTTTAAAAGAGAAACAGTAAGCCACAACTGAATGCACCTTCAGCTTCTACAATAAGAAATTCCTATGAAAACTGGTGCAATGGTGTTTTACCTCCCAAGCACAGGCAGACTACACATACCTTACTCAGTGACATCCTTCTAGACTGGCGGAGCTTTTTCAGTGAGTGAATAGCTTGCAACAGTGGATCAACGTCAGACTCAACCTGGTGTCTGTAATACTTCATTTTTGTCAGAAGGCCTAACATCTTGTCCACAGGTTTCTGAAGTTCCTTAGGGAATAACATCTGCAAGAGGTAGGAAGGAAACCAATTATGATTAGCGGGAATCTGTGTGCACATCCATGCACGCACCCATGATTTTCTCTTAATCCCAAAATGGAGACTGTGGGGTGTTCAATACCGTTAGGAGGCTTAGGGAGCAGATGTCCCATGGGAACTGAATGAGATTAGCATTCCTAAACCCACAAATGGTTTTGCAACTCCCTCTCATGACTACTACATATTCTAAAAGGTGCATGTTTCCAAATACCTACAGTTGCGAAACATGCTGGATGTTGGCTGGGATATAATTTGAGTCTCTGAGAGGTGGCATTTCACACAATAGAGATGTCAAACACTACAGGTGAATTCTGACCTGAGACAAATTAATTGGCATTCTCATTTAGTAACTTTTGTTCCACCCAGGATCATTTCTGTAGTGTTTTAAAATGTGTATTCAATCCACACTTCTCAGTGAACAGTATTTTGACTTGCTATTTATATATACATGTATGTGGGGGATATTTGAATCATTTAATAACTTGGCAGTGACAACTAGATAGGGAAAATATATTTTACAGGATGTTTTTCAGGGCTTCCATTTTCAAAAAAAAAAATTTAGCCTGGTGTCTTGTTTTTGGGAATCCTGAACTCAGCTGGGAATGTTCAAGAGGTTGTGACAGGACATAAACAATACTAGCAGATAGGGAGGCATTCGGAGCAGGCCTGGTGCCTCCAAATGAGGTTTGCTGGTTTACACCAGCTGGGATCTTCATTTATATCCACACTGTCACAGCATGGATACGCAATAAAAATGACTGCATGAGAAAAGCCTGATCTTTGGCTTGTGTAAATCAGCATTGCTCCTGGCCACTGCAATGATATTTTATGACCTTTCAGCCACTACATGCAGCAAAGACTATAGAAAGCACTCTACAAATCCAGCACTAACCTTGTATAAGAAATTATAAACGTCTAAGTGTTGTAACAGGGTGACCCCCAGGATGTACATCTCACGAGTCCTCTCTGACACAGAGAGATTGCAGAACTCCTCTGCTACGGTTTGCAGCTGTGGGTCGGAAGGACGGGTGCTACAGGACTCCAGCTGGAGGATCTGAGAAATGAGCTGTGTTTGCAGAAAGGAAGAAAAGATTTGTCAAGGAGTAGACTGCTCACTCCAGTATGCGTGGTTTAATCTTGCCTCGCTGCTGTTCTTTCCACAATGTCATATTTCAGCCCTGAGAACTAGAATATGCCTACCTACTACTCCCAGTCCAAGGGACAAATCCTAAGGATTGTGTTTTACTGCCCAGCTTGCAGAGCAGTAAAAGCTTTTGTGGCTTCAATTTCCCATTGACTGATGCATGTGAAGACTAAAAAAGACTGCACTCGTTGGGGTTCACTCCAGACAAGATGGTTGGGAAGGGGAAAAGCATCTGGAGCTCTGCTCCAGGAGGTTGAAGAAGGCAAGCTCATCTCTCCTTATGGGAGGCTATTTTTGGACCCCTGACTGCTCTCATGAATCCTGGTTAGAACTGTGCTTTTCCATCTGGACTACAACGACTCCTCAGCACTGAGAACCCCACCAAGGACCTCATTTGTCCTCATTAGGCCGTTACAGCTAATTGTGCCCTTGCTACAGATCAGAGCAATCAGTCACCAGGCAGCACGTGGCTGTTACCAGCTACTGGTGACAGCCAAAGAGACCATATGGCTCTTGGTCTCAAATGGCTAAACTGATGTCAGTGACATCCTACTTCATTTCTGGTGGTTGTTTTGATCTGTGTCCCTTGTCTATCCCTGTGGGATTGTCTACTTCTCTCTGTGCTGTCAACAGGATCTCTCACTACAATGACAGCAAGCTTACGTGACTGCTGTTTTCTGGGAGAGATGTTTCCAGAAGAGCATCAATACTGGCTGTGGACATTCCTGACATGTTTTTGAGATCCTCTTTGAGCTGGTCCACATTTTTAAAGACATCTCTTAACTTTTCTGTAAAGGAAATCAAAAAAAGTTGATGTAACAGCTTTCTCCAGATAGACAGTAATCTCAAGCACACAGAGAACTTTATTTTTGTTAAAGGTTGGGAGTGCCGTATATCACTGCTGATTAAAAACCCAAAACTTTGCAGAAGAGTCATAGTTCCTAGGTTCCACAGTCTGGGTTCCACTGTGAGGTAAAGTTGACAGGTTTAGGGATAGCAAAGTTTGCCCAAATACAAAGACTTTGGACTTTCAGCACGTCTGATTTTCAGGCAGTGCAGAAAAAAACGCTGGTCTAGCACTGGCTCTAGAATTACCCTAGACAAAGGATCCCAAGAACAGTGGACACACTGTATGGTTATTTCTTCTTCCTGGCGGCTAAACAAATCTTGGGATTTCCAGCGGAAGTTATGATACCAGGGATGATTCACAAACCAACATTGTAAAGAAAATACAGGAAACTACCTTGCTTGCTGGCATCTGTTAAATTCTCAGTGATGTTCAACATGGAATTCAAAGTTTTAATATACTGAGGAATCTCTTGAAAGAAAGCAATTTCTGGTATGTTTTCTTGAAACCTAAATTGGAAAAACAAAACAACCACAAATTTGGGAATATGAGAAGAAGGCAGGAAGACATTTTATCACTTCATAAAGAGAATACTATAGCAACCTAACTCAGAAGAAGAGCCTCACCACTTTATTTGTGCCTGGACATTCGCAGCATCCCCAACCAGTACATTTTGAAGCTCCTGGGAGATCCTTTTGCCATTCAGTACGTTGGTCACAACTTGACTGCTCAGTTCAATAGCACGGAGGAGCTGCTCATGAGATTGACTCTGTTCACACAGTTCTCCAAAGCTAACATTAGGGAGATGGCAAATATGCTGTATTGACTTAAAGCTCTCATAGTCACAAAGAAGTGTTGTCAGATCCCGGAGGCGAGTTATCTTCAAAGGAAAATTTGAAAAGGAAGACAAATGCACAAACACCAGTTAGATGACAGAATTATAAAAGGTAAGTTATAAAGAGTCTAGCTGTCCCTTCACATTTTTCTTTAGGATTATTATTATTTTTTAATATCTATTTTTAGCTCCTTCAGTAGGTCTCAAACAGAAAAGCTCACAACCAACAATCCTGCATGAATTGGTAGCAGACCTGGCTTTATAACATTGCACAGGGTCTAATAAACCTTGCAAGCCTCAGCATATCATTTCCCTTGCCCAACACACATATGCAGTAATATCCCATTTAGGCTCACCTGTTGAGCAATTAATCTTCCCAGAGACCAAAGAAATGAACATTTTGCAATAGGTTAAGCTATTTGGACAACAGTTGGTCATCCCTACAGCAACAGATGAAAAGGAGTCAGCTAGAAGTAATGACTTCTGCTTTTGCCAGCCTGCTTTGTGAAATTATGAACCTTTGCCTACTGTTCCATCACAGGTTTCCCTCTTGTCTGACATCACTCTTTACATTATCAGTCATGGCAAGAACTGCTGTCTGTTTTGTGTCTATACCTACTACTCGGAGGCTCATTAAATTATATTTACAGATTTAATAAGTAGCAACAGCATGACAAACTTTTTAATTATTTTTTTTGATTCTACTTCTCTGCATGAGAGAAATAGAATACGTGCTACGGTGCAGGCGTGTATATATGGTGTAATGTAGCAAATGAGACATTGCTAAATTCAAAGGTGGTGAGGGAAACCCATGAATCAAAATTGCTTAGGGTCTTAGTCTCAGAAAGCTCTACTGTGTTGTGAGGCAGGACACCTCTACCTTCTCAGAAAACTGGGTATACACCGGGTAGAGACTGGTACAGGAACAAGTTGATCAGCCCAGGTCAGTGTTGACCTTTAAATACAGGCAGACAACAGTGTTTCAGTCCTAGCTTTTATCAGATTCTCTTAAGACACTTTTTTTCCCATATGCTGTTTTCCAAAATCTCCATTGCACATTCATGTATCACTGTGGGATGTCCTTCAAGTCAGCATTTTAAACAGACTCACTTTTAGCTTCAGGAGCTCTGGTATGGATGAATGTTTCTCAGGGGTATTATTTTGCATTAAATAGTTCTTTTTCAGATGAATTTGCTTCAAGAGCAGTGTGATGTTTTCTGTGGGAATAAGAAAACAAAAGTTACTCAAAACAAAAACACCAGACTTGTAGAAACTTTGCAGATGGGAATACTGCCACTTTTACTCCAAGGCCTGCTGAGCATTGGTATTTTCCATTAAATTTGTATGGCTCAGGACCTCTGAAATCACTACCCAAGACATGGATTGTAACATGCTGATCCAGTCTTGGTAGGTACTCAGCTCCTAAAGAAATCCATCCCCACACTACAAAAAGGACTTCTGGCAGTGAGCTTCAGAGCCCACTTGGTATCTCTCTTCTGTCAGCAGATAAACCTCTCAGGTCTTACAATAAGCACATACCATGAATATCTACTTGAAATATCATGTTAACTCTCAAAATAACTGCTGTCATCTTAAGGGTACATAAAGCTGTGAAGGGAATATAGGTTTGTATTTGTAAGGATTTGTTATCTGAGTGTCAGCAACCTGTCATCACGTAGAGAATAGTACACGTGCCTTTTGGATATCATTGGATGGAAAACTTATACCCACAACGTGACATAACTCAGACAAAGAGGATTCTGGCTTCCTGAGGTCTCACAGCTGCAGTTAATTGCCAGCAGATGAAAACATGTAGCACCATTCCTTTCCACCATTAGACAAAACACTTTGAAAAGACAGGCACAAACATACTGCAGCTGAGGTCCCACAACATTAATGAAATCATGATTACCTGTCAATTTGCTGTCTTCTACTTCAGTGGCATTTATTAAACACATCAGGTAAGGGTTATAGCTGTTATTCACTGTCACTTGTAAGATGGTTTTTTCAAATTCTAAAAACAGAAATCTGAAAAATAAGACAGGAGTTTAAATCAGCTTCTCCTTCAGAAGCAAGGTATATTCGTGAGCAACCCGTCAGCTGTGCAGATGCCGTTCCTTAGCAGCTGTAAATAAGAATTCCAGATGAAGCCATGCATCTCCCATGACATTTCCTAAGTGGATACCCACCCAATTTTATTTCATCAATTATTTTTGCCATTATCTCCCAAATCTGTCATCCACTATCAAACCATACGTAAAAGAAAACACACTTGAAAGGTTCACTGTGGATGCAATTTATAGTTGAAAAGGCATGCTTAGGGAAGATAAAAAGAAAAACTAAAGAGTCATACCACAAAGAAGAGGTTTCCAAAGAGTTTACCACTGGTGGCAAGTCTTCTACAGGATTCTGCTTCTACTGCGAACTGAGACATAGCAATCCAGAAATTTTTTGAAAGTCTACTTTCAGCTGTATGTTCAGTTCAAACAGAAAATTCCTGTCCTTTGGTTTAACCCATGTTACATCTAGTGTCCTAAATTATAGTGAAATTATGGTGATTTCAGACAAAAGTTGATCCACTGGAAGAAACTTAATTACTTCTCACGCTGGAAGTAACAGATCATCGCTTGCCATAAAAGAAGTTATGATACCCCCAAACCAAACTCACCGTGCGATCAAGTTGGTTGGTGACAGCATTTGGTCACTTTGAGTCCAAGGCAGGGTCTTGTTGTACAGGGTTTCTGCCAGGACAATAAAGTGATGAGCGACAATGTCAATCACACGATCCAAACTAGTTTTGTCGGAGAAAGAAGCTGAGCTGGAACTTGTGCTGAATTCATTTAGCAGATCAGAGATGTTCAGCCCCCTGAGAACATAGTCAACAGCTTCTATGATGTCTAGAGCTGACACATTGTTGGAAAGGTTGTTTGCCACTGCTTCCAATAACTTTGCAAAGGCAGCCACTTCAGCTAGATCCATTTTGGTGTTCAGCAAACTGTCAACTGCATGCCAGGCACTTGAGAAATGACTCCATTTGGTGAGGTTGTAGGAACCTTGGAATCTCTGCAGGATGTCATTCATGTGAAGCTCATCCCGTACCATACTGAAGAGCTTGGACAGGTTATTCCAGCCTGCTAAGCTGTCAGAGGAATGTAGTAGTGTTTCATTCAGCATAAAAGGAAGAAGCATCTTCAAAAGCTGAGATGGGAGCATGCCACCCACATCTTTGATTGGGATGGGGCAGGAGGCATTGCTCTGCAGCAGTCCCTCCATGACAGCACTCAGAGTTGTCATCTTCTCCTGTACCCATGAGTTTTCCAGCTCAGAGATGAGCTTAAATTTGGAAAGGAGGTGCAGAGCAAACTGCAGAGACTGGATGGTGCAGGACAGCTCCCTGGAGAAGCGTTCGCTGCTGTTCTTGTAGACGCTAACAAAATCTGGAGACAGTTTCAGGTTCGATATGGCAAGCTGGAACAGTTTGCTAAAGCTTTCCTTGTGCAGAGTTCCTCTCTCCATGTCCATGAAAGCAAAGAGTGCTTTGCAGGGGCTCCTGGCTAAGGACTCGCTTAGGCTGGTATTTTCAAAAAGCATCTGAACTGCTATGTGGAGCACATCCTGAGCAGAGCAGTTCAGGATTGTCCTGGATTTGATGTCGCTATTCTCAAGGAAGGGGCTCAAAGCTAAGTATATGAGATCTGCCACTTTGGCCTTCAGCGAAGCACTGTGCTGTAAGGAAGACTCGCTGAATTCCCCCTCTAGCAGCATCTGTGAGACTTGAACAATGATGCCTATTTTTTCTTCCAATGTTCTGTTTAAGTTGGGATCATGAAGGACTTTCATTCCTGCTCTCCATATTTCAAACAGTCTCTGGACATAGTTACTATAAAAATCAAAATATCGGATAACAGTTTCAAGCTCACTGATATTATAACTTTTCTGCAAATCTTTTAAAATAAGGATACTCCTTTGTATGGCTTGCAAGTATACGGAGATGTTGGCTCCCCCGGGGCTGACTTCATCATACAGCTCAAATACAGAGGACAAAATGCGTATGAGCTGCTTAAGTTCCTTACTGAGAGGGAGACTGGAGTCACTTTTCACGGCACTGAACAGATTTTGCAGCAATTCTAGAAGTGAGCGGAAAGTAAGACTGTCTGTGCTGTCCCAGTTCACGGACTGGACAATTTCAGCAATCTGCAAGAAAGTTTGAAGTTCATTTCTCAGCCTTCCATGAGGGGAACTCTGGAGTTTCTGCATTAGCTTAGACAAAGAAGAGACCAGCAGATAATGATCACTGGTATTCACCTTTGCCACGGCCGCAAGAAGCTGCTCAAGGGATGAGAGCCGCTCTGCAAAATTTTCAGAAGTTATAGGGGTCAACAAGAAGTCAGAAAATAATGATGACACTTCTTCATTTGTGCTGGGATAATTTTCTATGTCTTCAAGCGAGATTGCATGAAGTGCAATCATTTTGATAACCTCCCAAGCTTTCTCTGTATTAAAATGAGTCCTGTTTAAGATGATCTGATTCCAAATCACTGCAGCCGTGGTTAGAATATCTTGATTTTCTTTCCCTTGGGGATTAGTGTAAAACAGTCCTTTACCATCAATCTCATACAGTGGGACTACTTCTTGAAATATTCTTTCCAACTCTAGAGTGCTGTTTGTGGCAGAAGTTGAATTGAAAAGGAGTTTTAATAAACTAAATAAATCATTCAGATCTGAGGATTTCATTCCTTCAGTGGAATTATGAAAAATCTTATGCACTAATGTTTTTCCATGAGCTACCCCCAAATCCACAAGAATTAGAGCTTTTTTCATAATTTCCAAGAGTTTCACATACTCATCCACTTCTGTCAGGTTCCACTTGGTGGTCAACACCTTGCCAGTGGCATGCCAGAGCCGTGAGGCATGTCCCCACTCGGAGCTGTTGGAAGCATTTCCCCCAGCCTTTAGCAGTTCATATACACTGCTGTTCCAAGTGGGAACAGTCGGTAACAGATGGAAAAACACAGGCAGCCTATGCCAGTCTGCTGAGCGGTCGGATAAATTCAAGGAATGTAGTAGTGTTTCGTTCAGCATAAAAGGAAGGAGCATCTTCAAAAGCTGAGATGGGAGCATGCCACCCACATCTTTGATTGGGATGGGGCAGGAGGCATTGCTCTGCAGCAGTCCCTCCATGACAGCACTCAGAGTTGTCATCTTCTCCTGTACCCATGAGTTTTCCAGCTCAGAGATGAGCTTAAATTTGGAAAGGAGGTGCAGAGCAAACTGCAGAGACTGGATGGTGCAGGACAGCTCCCTGGAGAAGCGTTCGCTGCTGTTCTTGTAGACGCTAGCAAACTCTGGAGACAGTTTCAGGTTCGATATGGCAAGCTGGAACAGTTTGCTAAAGCTTTCCTTGTGCAGAGTTCCTCTCTCCATGTCCATGAAAGCAAAGAGCGCTTTGCAGGGGCTCCTGGCTAAGGACTCGCTTAGGCTGGTATTTTCAAAAAGCATCTGAACTGCTATGTGGAGCACATCCTGAGCGGAGCAGTTCAGGATTGTCCTGGATTTGATGTCGCTATTCTCAAGGAAAGGGCTCAAAGCTAAGGATGTGAGATCCACCACTTTTTCCTTCAATGAAGCATTGTGCTGTAAGGAAGACTCACTGAATTCCTCCAGTAGAAGATGTGTGAAGTTATAGACACGGTTAATTATTACTTCAGCGGAAGCTTCACTGGCATTTCTATAATGAAGGATTTTCATTCCTGCCCTCAGAAGTTCAGTCAAGCTCTCAAAGGTTTTATTGTCAAAATTAAAGAAAAGGTCTATATATTTTAATTTACTGATATTATAATTCAGCTGTAAGTCTTTTAATATGTACAAGGTCTTTTCTATGGCTTGAGTGACTATTGAGATATTGGCTACTTCAGAATCTTCCCCATCAAACTCTTTAAACACAGCTGTTATGAATTCCGACAGTGGAGCCAATTGTTCACTGAAAAGACTATTTGAATCATTATTCTGCTTTTTTAAATGGCTGCTTAATATCTCTAAAAACTGCCCATAGGCTACAATGCCTGTTTTATTCCATTTGGTTGATCTCAGTTGTTCACCAATGCGCCAATAGGTATTCAGCTCATCCCACCAGAATTCTCCCATGGAGCTCTCTACTTTCTGCATCAGTTCAAACACAGGCAACAGTAGGTACTTGTAACCTATGTTTGCGTGTGTCAGTATGAAAAATATCTTCTGGAGAGCTAGGAGTTGGTCTTGGAAGTTTCTGTAGGACACAGGTTTAAGTAGATGATCAGAAAACAAAGATGGTATTTCTTCCATTTCATCTAAATGGTCTTTTAAGTCTTCCAGAAATGACTGCATGCTAGTGGTGAGTAACATTTTGAGATCATCCTCAGTTTGTGCTGTACTAAAATAAGAATTATTTAAGAAATCTGGATTCCAAATCAGTGTGGCTAATTTTAAAGCACTCTGAATTTCTTTCCACTGGGTCATTATATTGAAAATGGAAGTCCCGTTAAAGGCGCTCTGTAATTGCAGTGATGTTAAGTTATAGATTTCATCAATTATTTCCTTATTATAAGCTTCCTTTAATTTATAATCATGATGTGGATTCATTCCCAGTTCAAGAATTGCATACAATTTCTGTAATGTTTCATTCTTCAAATTTCTGAATAGATTTAAGCTTTTTAATTCACTTCTATTCATTTTTTTCTCAAAGCCTTTTAAACTATGTAGAGACTTTTGTATGGCTTCTAAATCATATGAATTAATGGACCTCTTGGAGTCTTTTCCACCAATCTCTGGCGACTTTATTTTTCTGGAGGGGAAAAAAAGGCATTTTAGTGAATATGAAATCAATGCAAGTGGAAATGTAAAGTGATTTAGAGAAAATATAGATTTGAATTATACTGTTAGTAATATCCCTTTAGCCAATGTCTTACCTCAGAACTTCTTCCAACTCCAATACCAAAGTCTTCTTGTCTTTCCAGTTAAAGTGATTACAAATATATTTGGTCACCAAACTTTTTTCTTTATCTACAACAAAGAAATAGAAATGATATTCATATTAGGCTGGAAGATGAGAAGAGCTTTATTGCAAATATGTCAAGGAAAACAAGCATGCATGTAATTAGGCTCCTATCATGAGGCACAAGATCCTGTTCTGACATTTGACTGCCCTTTTGGGGTGCAACTCTTCCTGGGCTTCCAAAGGAAGTCAAGATGCTACCTGCCATTGCAAAAATGATTTCCCATCTCAGGAACAGCTCAATGGCTCTGAGGTCTGGGTACAAACGGAGCTCTCCTCCTGCTTTAGGAGAGCAATCAGCAACACAGCCCAAGTTGGCCTAATATATATTATTGGGTTTCATTATGTAGGAAGGTTTTTTTTTACTACCTGCACCTGGGCTTTGACTGATTAATGTAAACTGACAGGAAACTGAGTAGAAGAATGGCCAGCCTTGACATATACAAGCCCATTCTCAATCCCTACACCTTGATATAGCCACATGAGGTTGATAGAGCCCACAGCCAGAGGCAGATTTTGCCCCCCCAAAAAATCAAGGTAAAAATTCCTGCTCCCCCTTTTCCATTAAGACTGCAACTCATGTTAATTCATTGTCTACTGACAAAACCACGTTTATTTTTTACTTTTCCATTCAAAACGAGGTATTTTATTCATGTTTGTAAAAAGCTAAGAAAGAATTCATTATACTGAGCCCAGAACACTGTGCAGTTGGTATAGTTACTTATTAGCCTGCAGTTCGCTTCTCCTCAGCACAACAGGTTTTCAGCAGAGATATGACTATGTCGAGGAGTCTTACCTTGCTCCAAGCAGGTCAGGGAATATGGGGGATCTGTAACCCCATTTTGAGCAGTTTTGAATCTATCATCAGTCACAAGCGATGCAGAAACATTCTGAGCTGCCAGCACAACACTAAAGGGAAAAAAAAAAAAACACACAAGGAAAATAAATTGTGGTTGCAGGTTTATGAGTAGAAATAAAGCAAGTGTTCAAATAAGACACAGATGTAGTACAGCCTATCATTCTCAAAATGCCTGACAGACATTTTAAGACATTGCCCCTACTTTTAATTATTTGCTTGATCATGCACAAAATACAAACAATAAAGGGCTTTGAAGGGAAAGCTATGGTGGTATATTAGCAGAAATGTGTATGTTGCACTCATTGGATGCACTTATTCAAAGACTTATGCAAAATCTATAGACTTAAATCCTCACAATAGGGCTTAGTAAATAGGTGACATGCCACAACTGTGATTCACTGCTGCAGGTGAATCTCCTTCTAAATGAAACCAAGAAGCAGAGCAGACAAGGCTCCAGGGAGAGCAGAGATCCCTGGGAGACACCTGTGGATGGAAGAAGCGATCACAAATAACTGTTACCATTTCTAGTTTTCCTTCTTTCCTCTTTTATATTGTAATAACCAGACTTTGGGGAAGCAAGGGATGTTTTTTCAGTCTTTGGAAGAACAAGCTGATAATCTGGCATATTGTATCCCAGGGTAAGTCATTTAAAGGGCTGCCTGTTCAATGTGTACAGCTTACAGAAAACTTCACAGTGATTTTTAGTCCTTTTTGCGTCTCCTATACAAAGAACAGCCCTTCACTGTCAGTATAGGGTCACCGTGAAATGCACAGTCTCTTGGCTGCCTGAAGTTCTGTGGGTGATGCACACAGCACCTGGCTGAGCTGATTTCAGTGGCATGAATATAAACATGGTGATTTGTGGGAACAGAGCGCAAATGAGGACAGAGCATCAGGGAACTCTTTTCTTCTCATTTAACGTAATGCTTCCGTGCAGGTTTTGTGGACTTGGTAGTCACCATTTCCATTCTGCAGAGGTGCTTGTTAGCACCTGTCTCAGAGGGGGAAGAAGCTGCCATTGTAAAATGGCACGTATTTAGTTGAGCAAAAGTTCTTTTCTTCCGTATCTTCATTTTTCTGCTGTAGAAAATTTCCTGCATAGTAGTTCTTTAGGAGGTCAGAACTGCCTGAGTAAAAGACATGGCCAGGCTGGCTAAGATGTGCTTTTGTAAGCATCATTAATGTCCTATTTGTGCAATCTATTTGCAGTAACTTTTTACTCATGCATTTACACTGCCCCATGCCAGGCATAAAAGCACTGCAGTTCCGGTGAAATTCTCTGCGCCTCTTTGTTGTGTCTATGATAACTTTGCCCAGCTCTGCAGTCATGGAGCAAAGCAGAGCAGCACAGTAAATATTAATTCTTCCTGGGCACTCAAACAGTGCTGATTCTCAAGCTTGAATCTGCAAGCCAGTAAATGCAAACAAATGCAATAATGCTGTGACTGAAAAAGCAGCATGGGCAAAACATCGCTGAATGAAATTAAAATTCTCACCACACTGCTACCGACTCCTTTAAGGATAAGGGCATTACGACTTACAAATAGTTCACACAATGCAGCACAGCAAATTACCTGGATACTAAACGTGCAGGATTTTAAATGCCTTGGCAACATGCCAGCGATGAAAAGGGAGTCCCTCTAAGCCTGGGTGTAATCAGAATGGCAAAGGTTCTACAACCTTGTTTGGCATCTTTGCCCAACTGCTCATATATCTGAGAATAAAACAAGAAAGGCTGAAGACATTCAGTTGCTTGCTTTCCTCCATGTGCTGTAACAAGTGGACTATTCCGAATAGATGATTTGGAAGATGCTCCCACTCTCTTGGGTAACTCAAGTCTTGTAGAGAAAAGTGAGAGTTTAGCTCAACTAAGGACCAGGAAAGGGATAAACCCATTTGAGAAGAGATGTTATTGTCCTAGCTACGGACAACATCGAACAATTAATCGTGGTTAATTAATGCAGTTATGCCATTTTTCATATTTTTTCATGTATTTTTTTCTGATTTTTCATATAGCCATTGAGCAAGAACATTACTGGTACTTTCTTAAAATCAAACACATTCAAAGCCCCATATGTGAAGAACCAGGCTCCCTCTCTCCTCTGCTTCCTTGGGACTCATTTTGAAGGATAAAACAGCTGTAAATCAGGGAACCATTTTCTTTAAAGTGGATTTCTGGCTCCCCTACAAATACCTGAGGTGTTCAAAGACACTTGAATTTGTCTCTACAGTTTTGGGAAGGACGTGGCTAGCTGCTGGTTCAGCAGAACAGCAAGGAGGGCTTTTCTTCAACCAAAGGCAGGGGGTGTTGCTCAGCACCCTTTCTATCTGACATGGGCATGCCTTTAAGAAGCTTGGAACACAACTATTAGTTCATATCAAGCTCCCAATTAAAAAAGGAACAAGAGTGATTGAAAATCAAAGCACTGCTCACTGTCTGTAGAGACATTCAGAGATGCATTATTGGTGCCGTACCATCTCCCAAATAAAGCACGCTTTTAAGCTAACACCCTTCAAGATGAAAAGTGACGTGTCTTTACTGTTCAGCATAAACCCACCAGCTTTCAGTGCCCTTCCTGGCATTTTCTGTCTTTTTACCTGCTTGCATTCTGAAGAAAATCAAGTATGTCTTGCAGTTGCATGCTGTCCTGAAACAGATCTGGGGCCAGCAAAAGGAGATGCCACAGGGAGGTGTCGTTCTGCACCTGGGAGATGAGTGTTAGAAACGAGACCATTTCCTTGACAAATGCTGCCTGGTACCGTGGGTTGTGCTGCACCTTAAGAAATAACAATGCAAGAAATTATTTAAGCAGAAGAAGTCTTGCTGCCAGTGGGTCTTTTTATGTTTTTCAGCCTGCACTGCACTTGTACACAACTCTACAAACAATACATTCAGAGAACTCTAGTGACAGGCAGTAACGGAGAGAGTGACTGTGCTTTACCTTCACACCCCAGACTGCTCAATAAATTTTCTGTTTAGACAAGCCTTAAGATTCAGAATCTCCCCAATAGTCCAATGACTAGGAATACAAGAAAAATGAATATGAATCCTCACCCTGGTGAAAAAAATGGAGGGGGGGGAGGAAGAAGAGGAGGGGGCATTACCTTTAAAGGATCCATTTGCTTTAATTATACAGCTTTCCCAAAGACAGATACTGCTTCAGTCATGAATTGTTGGATTAGATGCAGGAATTATTGGATGAAGTTATATGGCTGATGTAATACAGGGTGAAATTTATGGCCTCCCCTAGCTTTAAATATTCTTATTTATGCCCCATTCTCACATTGTTCTATCTACTTGTAACTGCAGGAAGGCAAATAAAGAGGAGAAACAAAACCTAGGCATAGTGAGGAACTCTTAATGGCCACTAGCTGGTAGCTGGCTCTTCTTGCCTTGCCCCAAAAGCTGTGTGCTCAGCTCTAAGGTGTTTGTGCAAAAATTAGCTCAGTCTCATCATGCGCTATATGCACTTCAGTATAGAGGTGAGCTACTCTGAGCCAGGTGGGGCCACATTCTACCTCCAAAACACCACGCTGAAGTGTGTGAACTAACGCAGCTGCTACCTGCAGACATCAGAAGTCCCAGGCACTCACCTGAGCCAGCTGACTTCTGAACTCTTGGGTAAATGACTGTAAAAGCGATGAGTCAGTAAAGCAGAAAGTCCTGTGGATGTTGGCTGCCATCTTCTCTTCAGTGAGATCAGGATGTGCTGTGTATCGTGACAAGACCTCGCACAGAATGACTTTGAGATTTGCTCCAGTTGAAAACTGTGTCTTGTTCTAGAAGATGTAATGTTAAAGGTAGCTTTAAAGCAATACTCTGTTTGTGATGGTTTTTAAATCAAATGAGACTTTAATAGGTTAATAGTAACATCTGCAGAGCACTGTCCTTATAAGTACTTACAAACACACAGAATTTTAGCAGGTGAACAGTGTCACTGAAATCCCTAAATCTCCTCATGCGGATAAACAAAAATGCGTGTTTGTAGGCCTTAATATAAAACATAAGCATACTACAAATATTTTTTCGTCTACCATTAATAGCAGAGAGCATCCCCAGCACACTGATGTCCATTAAATGGTACCAAGCTTCAGTTACAAAGGTTTTCTTCCTGTGTCTATTCAATTACCTACATAATAAATACACAGTGCCTCTGATGTCACTACCCAAGTATTGTGGGCAAATAATGAATTAATTGACAAAGCCAGTTTTAATTGCACATGAAAGAAAATACACTCTAAACACCTTTAATAACACAAGTGTTGAGCAAAATGCCTCATGGTATTGTGTGCCAATATTTAGTCATGCACAGTATTATGTCCCAGGGTACATGGTTTATCCGTTTTTTTGCTTAGAGAATAATACATTTACAACAGAGCTTAAAAGCTCACCCACAACAACTGTCTTCCTTTTCCCAGAATAAAGCAAATTCACATGATAGGGGAGATCCTAAAGCAATAAAAGCCATATGTTGGTACGTGGAGCTTCTAATTTGTTAAATATAACTACATAAGTGATCAGACGCAGCTATTGCGCAAATACAGACTTACCTTCCCAAAACTGAGGATTTTGTTGAACATGTTGATGCTGGAAGTCAAGTTGGATGGTGATGAAATATTCCAAAGGGTGTTTTCTCCATGATACACCAAATCCCGGAATGCTGCAATAACAGTTTGAAACACTGTATTTTACTTAATGTCTTTTAACCTCTTTGCTACATCAAACCAGGACAGAGGATAGCTAACTGACTACAGCTTTCGGCATGCCATCATTACTCTGTCTCCAAAGGTACAACCAATGGCACCCTGTAATTACTTACTTAAAGTTTTCTTCTGAAGTAATTAAAGCCTGGATTACACTACTTCCTTTTGTAACTTTTTTTAAATTAAATGCATTTAACTATTTGCTTGCAGCTCAACATGAACTTCCACCTCTTTCCTCAAGTCCTGCGGCTCCCCCACACAGGAGAGACAGGGGCATCCTTACAGGGGAGCCCACATCAGCTCGAGCTGATAGCCCTGTAAGGGAGAGCTCCCCAGGTGCCCTTGGCACAGTGGAGTGGCACTTGTTATTCAGCTCCAGCACAGATCTGGAGCGCTGCTGCCTGCTACACGTGGTGGAACGCTGCCAGGTCCCCAGCTGATGCACACCAAAGCCAACCTTTGCACTGAGCTGCATGCACAAAACCACACAGCTCTCTGAAACCAAAGGAGCTATGCCAGTTTACACCAGCTGAGGCTACAACCTATTATTTTTATTTCTTAAATACGAGGTAGAACGGAGCTCTTTCTTGACCATGCACGGCCATCAACATGAGTTGATAGTTCCCCTAACAATTCATTGATTTTCTTCCCCAGTCCTTTTTGTGTGCTGCCTTTTTCTGCCCATGCACCAAGGAGCGAGTGTGTTGGCAGGAATGCTAATTGGAACTGTGAATGGCTGGGGCAGAACAGTCATGGAATGCAAATCTGTAATCATTCATTTGATCGTGAGCTCCCTGGAGAAATGGCTATCCATCATGACGACTTGCAGATAGTACTAGCCATTACCACCGATAAATAATAACTGTAATGATTTAAAGAAAATTTAAGTCTGAAAGTTCCTTCAGGAAAGAGAAACACATCAGAGGAGAACAGCATCAGCAATAAATATCCACTATGGCACAGAAGAAGGCTTGTTTGCTGGATAAATGTGAATAAGAAATGCATTTGAAAAAAAATCATAAGCTGTTTATGGACAATTTGTGGGCAGTAAAAGGGCAGTATTCCATAAATAGCCACATCTTTAATTAACGTCCAAACAGTCTGCGATCTCGCATTGCTCCTGTGAAGCACAACAATTTAATCCTGTTTTCTTGGTCAACTTCCAGAAATCTTTTCTGCGGACAGTTACTTGTAATTATTCCCAAGAATTTACACTGATGTCATGGCCACAGTTACTTGCCTGTATAGAACGTATAAATCATTTTAGCAGCGCTCTATGAACGGCGTCTCTGTTGAGAGTGCTTCAAAAGATCAGCCTTTAAAGATCAGGCCTTTGCATGGAGCAGTGAATAACCTACCCAGTGAAGCATTCCTGCTGCTGGGAACCTCAGCGCTCCATGGTGATGGATGGTTGTCCTTGGCCGTGCTGGACAAGCTCCTCCGCTTCCTGAGGGAAAGGAGAAAATGAAGACACCTGTAAGAACTCAGTTTGTTAGGATTAAGCTTCTGTTTAGCTACTGTGTGACTCAGGATGGGTCTATAGCTGGATTTTATGGCAAACGTGTTGAAATCTGGGCTGTGTAAATGCTGAGTTCCTTCTAGAGGCCTGGTATGGATGTTAAGGGAGCACACTGCAGCACCCTCAGACACTGATAGATGGAGGGGATTGTGTTTGTGCACGATATGCGGGGACACCAAGGACAGGCAAGGCTTGAGTATGTATTTGGTGTAACTTTAAACAAATTGCCACTTCTTTGAAAGGAGGGCTCATCGTATCAGGTCCTGCTCTGTCCTCTCCCAACACACGCTCAATAGAAGAAGCATTGGAGAACTTCATGGCACTGTTAACGATGCTCTGACTGACCAGAGAGGCCTTGATGCAAGCTGCAATAACACTAAGTTATTACAGCACGTTGTGTGCCCCTGCCAAGAAATCATTCAAGACACCAGAACCTTACTTTACCCTTCCCAAACACTTCACTTCAAGGAAAAAAAAAAATTGGAAGATGTTGGTGTTGAGCTCAGTGTTTGTAGCTAGCTCCCTCCTGCTCAAGGAAATCTCAAATGACCATATTTTGCACACCTTGGCAAAAAGGGAACAGAATTAAGGATGAGAACCTTGCCTATTTTCTCTGCTGGCCACTGGTAAGACACAGTTTAAGGGCGAGTCAGAAAACAGTTTAATAACAGCTTCAGTGAGTTGCACAATGGGAGGAAAAAAGCAGTCTGTGTTAGCTGAATACTACAAACTCTAGAATATTATACAACGATACATCCAGACAGTGCAGGGTCACAGCCCAACTATTTTCCCTTCATGACAAGTTCATCCACAGCGATTCTGCTCCCGAGGGAGGCAGAGCTGAATCCACTCACGTTGGCTGCAGGAACTTTCTCCTACCCAGTCAACCTGCTGGTGAGGTTTTATACTCTGCTGTATCCTGCTAGATTTGCTGTGGCTAGTTAAAGTTTCTTTTTTTCTTGTAAAATATAATGTATTTCTAAGGCCAACAGTGACCAGCCAAGGGCAGGTATACCCACATAGCTGTGTGGTATTTCACAAGGCTAATTTCTAGCATCAGTCGTGGTCAAGATGCTTATTAATGAGACATGTGACTTGAGCTGTAGTTTGGCCCTACCCTTTGATTTTCAGTTGGCAGGAAAGAACAGTTATTTCCTAAACAACTCTACAGAAACCAAAAACAGAAAGGAAGGAGCATTTGTAGCTATTAAAACCCATGGAAGACCTCCAGCTTTGGCACTAACAGTCCCCGTTTCTTTATTTCAATGCTCCAAATTAACTGTTGTTTAATGTGCCCAGGAAAATAATGACACTGAGGAGATGAAGGGCTGTGAATCCAGGCATCCAGTCTCTCCATGGCTCTGACCTTGTCTGCTGTGTGACCTTGAAGCTGATTAGGATTCACCTTGTGTAAATTCAGCCACCCACATGTTTAGTCATGCAGACTCTCTTTAACCTACGGAGAGATCCTGACCATTGACATTCCCCTAGAAATTCTGCTCTCTTTGTGCTGAACAAGGACCCTTGAGGAGCCACCACACCCAGGATCCTGCCCGAGGGGCTCTCTGGTGGAAGTCTTGGGGCCCACTTGAGCTTTTCAAACTCAAGCTCTGGCTGAGAGGGATTTTGAGCTTCTGACATAGCCACTCCAGAGCAACCTCTCGCCTGAAATGAAGGACGAGCACCTGGGGACCTCGGATGTAGGATGCACAGATTTTCAACTCCACAAACCAGGCCTCAGGGCTGCATGTTCCCCAGGGGCATGCCAGAACCTGGCAGCCAAAATGTAGAAACAACCCTGGCTGGCACATCTCAAAGCAAATGCTACTTGGCTTCCACTGGAACATCAGTGAGATTGAAATCCCCACGCTGCACATTTCAATTTCAGCAAACCAGTATTCCAACGGGACATGCCCGGCCAGCTCCGCTCTGCAAATCTACATGCTTTTGTGGGCAAAAATCCTTTCATTTTTTCATCTGTTTGCCTATATGCTTAATGGTTTGCAGAGAGAACACCCATTCTGGCTGGAGCCTGGAGGCTCTACTGAAAGAGCAATCACTCCAGAACAAATGTGCCTCCGAAACTAGGGCTGTTGAGGAATTTGCCACTTCTACCCTAAGTGACCTGAGCTGATCATCACAGAAGGCAGATCAGCCCACTGGGCTTGCTCTTAGCAGTTGATGCCCTGCAAAACCCAGCCCACAATCATGCAAATCAAATTTCTTTGCTCTGATTTCTGAAATTTGGGTCCTCAGAAGCACTTTCCTCAGGAAGTAAATTTCTCTTCTACAGTCAAGCCTGAAGCAATTGACACAATACTGATAGCTGTCCCTAATATGACCGTTTTTAAAGCACCCCACATTGCAGCCCATATTCTCATTTCTAAGTGCTCAGATATCTAAAACTGTATCTGTTATACCAGACACCAGCAAGACAGCTGTTGTGGACACACTTGCACATACACACATGCATGGCTGCTCCCTCCACCTCAAAGCAAGTTTTGCTCTGCAGCTTGTGACACCCAGCTACAGCCGGATCCCCTTACAGTTTGAGAGATGAGATGTCATTAAGCCTTGGCAGCAGATCGTCTGGTGTGTATGGCGTGCCTTTGCATCTGGCGTCTGTATCGCACAGCACAGTTTGCAGGAATGGGAAGAAGCCTGCACTAGGAAGGTTTCGGGGCGCGAGATAACCTGGAGGAAGGGGGAAACAGAAAATGATGTTATTACGATGCAGATACACATTTTTTGCCATGTGTTTCTATCAGTATGTGCTACTTTCTCCGCACAAACCAGGGGCTTGATTCTCAGTTTCACTGAGATTTTCATTCTGCCTTTGCAGCACCATTTTGTAAAATGCCTCTAAAACCCCCCTCAATAACACCAGAACCACAAAAGGCTAGTTAATAGGAAAAAGAGTCAAGCTATCTGTTTATAAGTAGATACGTGTCAGTCCCAAAGCAACCGCAAGATTATTTTCTTTTAAATAAAAGAAGACATGGCCATAGTAACCTGAAGCATCCTTAGGAGCACGTTCTCCTAGACTTGGTTGGATCAGTTCCTTTGCAAAGACCCAAGCTTCAGCTTCAAGCCAAACTATTACAACAGGGCTGTGTCTCAGATTTTGCCACAGGAAGGGGCGACACATCCAGGACCAGACAACCTCCTTGTGCAGAGCTGCCCAGGGAAGGCAGAGGAGCAATCTGTCACCACTCCTTCCATGCCTCTTGCCATCTCAGAGCAGCTCCATCTGCTCGGTGACCTGCGATGCTGGCAGCCAGCGCTGCAGGGTGAGATGCGTGTCCCTGTCTCCCATTTCTGCAAACACGGTGAGGACCTGAGCAATTAGAGACTTCAGTGTTTCATGTGCCACTTGCCCCCCGCTGCTTACTGCCAGCCTGCAGAGTTCACCAAATGCGTCTCCTCGCAGTGACAAATGCTCTAATAAATCTCAAAACTCTTTTGCTGGATCACGGCAACGTATTATTTAAAATAATCATTTGGAAAATTACCTGGCAAAGGACATGGCTATTATTTCTCCGATGGAAAGGAGCCAGATTTACAAAGGGCCCGCAGGCAGGCTTGTGGTAATTGATTACCTTGCTGCTCAGACTCCACAGATGACCTGTGACTCTTGCCCAGGACCAGCTTTATCTCTAACCCCTCCAACACAGACACCACACCGCGTTTGTAGGACATTTATCAGTTAGAGCAGTGGTCAAAACCCAGATATTCCCGAGGGGAATGGCAGTGCTAGGTGGAGCATACGGCTGCCAGTCTCCTCGAAGGAGACTTCCCACTGCTTCATGCCAGATAGCACCAGGTACTCCTGCAGGGACAAAAGCACCCGTTTTGGGTGGCGGTGTCATTCTCCTGTCCCTCAGCAGAGAACTGCCCCAGAAAGCTGAAGGAGATGTCCTACCAGGTAGAGCTTCACCTGTTCCCCACGTCCCCCAGGCCACTGGGAGTTACGGGGCAGGCTGAGCCAGCTCCCCGTGATCACAGAGCGCCAAGGAGAGCGGAAGAGCTCCCTTCTCCCTACAGGCAGTCCTTCTGGGTTCGAGGCCAAAGCCCCAAACACATTCTGCTCTAAAAGTTTCGAAGGGTAATTAGGTCTGCTGCCCATGAGGGAAACTGGAGAGTAGGGCACTTTAATCTCGAAGCATCCTTCTGTGAATATCCCCTGCCCTGTCTGGGACGTTGGCCCTTTGGGAGGACCAATTACAGCTCTTGTACACCCTAGTGTTTTTCTCATCTTCCTTCTGATCTCCTGCACCCTCCTTCCCCTTGCAGGCAATCGACTCACGCCCCAGTCCAAGAATGCACACCACAGCCCTCGCTTTGTCAGCACGTCTACAAAACGCTGGTTCAAAGAGCTGGAGAGCCGCGAGGTTCGGGATGGTGAGCAGAAGAGGAGTGAAGTGAGACGGATAGGAGCTAGGAGGAAAAGGGCTACGCCCTCTGCTGCCATCCACAGCTACCAACCTTAACCAGGGCCAGCAAGTAAAGTCACGTCTCTCAGGAGACCTGGAGCAGCTAAAAATGTGTAATCCCTCAGTGGGACAGCAGGGTGGGGAACACACGCACGTGGCCAGCAGCCTGGGGAGCAGTGTTCTTTGCTAGAGAGGCACGAAGTTTACAGAGACAATTATACAAGAGTTCCTGCCGCATTCAAAGCAGAAGTAATTTCCTTGAGATATAAGCAGTGATGATATATTTTAAAATTAGACTCAAAGCCTCTGAGTCTGCTTTGAACTACGAGGACAATTATACAATCAGTCGCTGTATCACAAGCAAGGTGTATGGCATAGGAACGCGGCGATGATATCAGCGTCTTCTTCTCCTTTCTTTTTAAACAGCAAGCTAAAAACTAAAGAGGCAGAAATTTATGACCTGAAGTTTGCAAGTGCTGCTGGAAGTGCTGGTGGTAGCATGATGCCTGTGAAGATGTTGCCAGGTTTGAGAATGAAGGAAGCTTTTCAAGAAGGCACCGAAATATCTGAAATGTCTGGGCCGAAGCAGAGCCAGAGCGTGAGGCACCCTGCAGGGAGCACGGCGGGTTTGGGAGCCCAAGCCCAGACAAACACGGTGCAGCCTCAGAGCTCTTCCCTGCAAGTCCCTCTCGTCCTGCAGAGGAAGGAATTTACTGGTGAGAAGCTGAGCCAAGAGATTAATGCATCTCCTTCTCCCACGGAAGTCTTTGGCAATGCCACTTCCAAGGAAAATAGATTTCTCTTGCCCTGTAGTCCCCACCTTTATGATCCTCAACACGACAGATCCTCAACACGACATCAGTTTTCACCATGTTCACTACCTTTAAACACTTGAAACTGCAATTGTCCTTGGAAGATCACAGAATCACAGAATTTCTAGGTTGGAAGAGACCTCAAGATCATCGAGTCCAACCTCTAACCTAACACTAACAGTCCCCACTAAACCATATCCCTAAGCTCTACATCTAAACGTCTTTTGAAGACTTCCAGGGATGGTGACTCCACCACCTCCCTGGGCAGCCCGTTCCAGTGAAGATCTCACTCTGCTGCCTATAAACCAAGATGTGGAGATCGCTGCACCCACTGCTGCCCCTTCTCAGCCCCGAACAGAGGTCACCCCAAGAGATTTCTTGCAAATCGTCTTGTCTGCAACCAAAACCTGAGCCCTGAGCTGCATCCTATTAGCAAAGACTGACTTTTGGGCTCGCTGGCAACGGAAGCCCAAGGGTAGATGTTTTTTTGCTATCCCATATCACTGTGGAGTGCTTTAATTTTCGGCCACTGTTGAAAGAAAGGCACCAAATCTGAAGAAAACAAGACAGGTATCCCAAAGGGCAGAAGAAGCCAAGGGCTCAGCACAGCATGGGCTGGCTGCTTCTCCCTGCTCATTAGCACCTACCCAGCCCGGCCGTATCTCCAGGAGCTGAGAAGAAAAGAGGCTTCCATTCCTTTGGGAATCCTGGCATTTCCACATTTGCTTTCATTTGGAGTAAAATGAAGCAAGTTGATTTCTTTTTACTTGCTGAAACGGGTGAGATCCCGACACACTTTAACACAAGCAAAACATTTTGTTTTCTCCAGGTAAAGGAGCTTTGTAGAATAATGATGAAAAATGCCAGGGTAATAATAAATGTCATACAAGACAGATGAAAATTACTATTTCGCTACGACCTATAAGATTAATTGAAATTGACTGAAATGTCCAAACCTAAATGAACCATGTTGTAGCTTGCCACAGTGATGCTGTTGCTTTCATCATGCTGGGGTTTCATGCGTTTGCACCGGCTGCGTGGAGCTGTTTGTTTCAAGGACTGGGGCAGCTAGCGGGGTGCTGGCACAGCACCATCACCTCTTTTTTCCTTCCAAAACATCACCCACGCATTCCTTCTCCCTTTTCTGCCCACATGATATTTCTGCTTTTAGGACTTCCTACCTACTTCTGCCACCCATCCTGCAAAACTTGACAAAATCTGTATCCCATTGTCCTCACATCAAAGGTATGGGATTTCCATTATGAGTGGCTACTCCTTACATGAATTTAGGCACGCTAACTTATTTTCCTCTTTTATTAATAATTAAAAAAAAAACATGCTGAGTTTTCCTATTTTCTGTCCACCCGTAGTTTAGCATCCTATCACGACTTGGGCATGAAAAAATTCTCTTGGCTTGAGATTTCACACGCCGATACTGCACATACCTTAAGCAGTAAGTCTTTGTTCATTAAAAAATCCATAGAAATCTCAACTCCCCAACTGGTGAATTAAAGAAAATAATGAGCTAATGACTTCATTAGGATGTATTGTGTTTAATTGAAAATGCACTCAATCACTGCTGTATCATACAAAGAGGCTTAATAACCAGCTCTCTGCAGCAAAGAAAAAAATGTCCAAAAAGTGGTGTGATAGAGAAATAATATCATGATCCATAACGAAGAGGGTAATTGAACATTCCTTGCAGCACAGGACAAAGAAACACAATGAGACCATGAGGCAGCAAGCAAAAAGGAGAGAAAGCCCCTTTTGAAGGCCTATCAAAATATTGTGATACGTGTTGAACAGCAGCCATTCATTCTACAACAAATTAGACAAGCCCCCAAAAACAGATTGTCAGTAGCTGCTGACGCAGGAATACTTGGACTCAACCTCTTCAGCTTCTGGGTGAAGAAACCTTAAACATTTGAAGATTTGTCTAGTGGAAGGATCACTCTGTGCTTCTTGTTCCTCCACGCCCTCAATCACCCTGAGCAGCAGCAGAGGGTCTAACCCAGAGCAGCGATCCTGGCTGTTTATCAGCTGTGATTTATATTTATCTAGGCACTCACACAGCGCACAAGGAGAATATTTACTGCTGTGGTGACCTCCTCCCAGCTTTCCAGGCAAAATGTCTAACGAAGCTGGCCACATCCAACCTTCTCACTTCCCTTCTCATCTTTCCCATAGTTGCACAGCATTCCTTTAAACTTTATTCCTTCACCTTGTTACACGCCCAGAGTCAAAAAGACAAAGAGCACGCCTCTTTCATGCCACGCTGACTGATGTTGTTCCTCTTCAACCACACACAACTGCGCATTTCCAGCTTTGTTCACGTCTATTTCTGACCAACTCACGCCGCCTATCGCTTGTGGAAAGCTTTGCGATGATGCCAGGAGCTTTGATAGCTCTCCAAAAGCAAAATGTGACCACCAAATCTATGGGATAACATTAATTTTGAAGCATTTGTTGGTTTTGTTTTTTAACACATCTGAAGAATGACCCAGATAACCAAGTGGCCTATCCCTTCATCTATGGAAAGAGACTATTTAATTGCTGCATTGCTCATATTGATGTGACGTTGCGAGAGAGATTCACGTGCTCTGAAACCCACGTCTGACCGTGAAGCTGGAGAAAGGGGCCCTCATGTTCCTTGTGACCTCGGACTGAGGTCTCTGATGGGAGCAGGTTGCCTCCTGGTCAAGCAGGTCCTGAGGCTTTCCTCCACCTTTTTCACACCTGCAAGATCGATGCCCACAGAAGTCCCACAGCTGTTGAGGACAGTAAGTGCTGCAGTTCTGTCAGTACAGCCCAAATCTCGTTCCGTGTGTCCAAAGCCCATGGCACAGGAGTGATTAGCCCTGCTGCTTTTAATGGGATTACTCCAGCTTCAGGTTAAAGGCACACTTAAGAGCTGTGCTGGGTCAGAGCTAATGGTTTGGTACCACACTCCCACTGGCCCTAGACTGCTGCCTTTCGCACGACAAAGCTGATTTTTACAGCACTGCAGAGCTAACAGGTGATTTCTTTCACCCTATTCCCTGCAATCTCCCCCACTGAAGAGACGGCACTGGAAGAAGAGATCCCCTTGAGCTCACCCCGAAGTCGCAGGACACCAAACACCCTCAGTATCCATCGTATCGGGGGCATTTCTGCTCCCTGTGGGCCTCCTGCAATGCTGTTGGCCTCGGAGCAGTGTCATCCTCGGCCACCCTTCCCTCAACTCCAAGTGGTGCTGGTTTTTAATTTCCCCCTTGCAGATCATGATGAAGGAGAAGATGCTGCGAGCAGCTATTACGCACACACTGGTCCACCTCTGATAGCGCCCAGCCTGCCCTGATTTCCAAGTTGTGTACCCATCACTCAGCTCCTGGTTTTCGACATGCCAGCTTCTATTCAACCTGGAAGAAGCCCGGTGTGGCCAGGAGAGATTCAAACCCTTGATTATTTTATTTTTTTTAGATCTTCACAGCAACATCACTCTTGTTTCCCTGACCGTGCCAACAGTACGATGTCCTCAGTTGTCTGCCTATGACGGTGAGATGGAAGCAGCAGACAGCTGGCTGCGAGGCTCCTCCCTGTGTCGGTGGCTTCGCTGGAGGAAGCATTTCATTGCCCAACTCTTCCCTCTAGCATTTCAGGCTCTGCAAATAATAAGACCAGCCCAGAGCAGGCAGTAACTGCTTCCATGCTTATTAAGACTAGGCAAGCTCGTTTTGCTCGCCCACAGACCTTCACCTCTTCCACCCCCTTATTTAATAAATTAAAAATCAGCACTTGGATACGAACGCATTGGGTTCGCGTACTGATCAGGGAGATAATAAAGAGCAGAGAGCGAGCATAAAAATGGAAGCTGAGTGGGAGAAAAAGCAGGTGTAAAGGGAGGAGAAAACCTCCAAACCCAACACAAAGGAGAAAGGAAAGGAGACTGAAACCTCCTAAGAGGTCTGGATGGGGAAATGGCACCAGAGGTTCCCTGCCCTGTGGAAAGATGCCCCTTTGACTGAAGCTCCCCACACAGAGTGGGAGCTGTAGACCAACCCTTTTAAAAGCAATATTTAACACAAACAAGGCTAACTTGGTCTTGTATAATACAGCTACCTTGCTCTGAAGCAGGTTGCTGCACAAGCAGGACCTAAAAGGACAGGCAGAACATTCCCCACCCAGAAGCTGGAACTAAAAAAATCCTAAATCCAGATCTAGACTTTGGGGAAAAAATGCACAAAAGATGCATTTACTAACTTCTGTCTCTCAATGGTGAGTGCTGCCAGGTAGTTTCCAGAGCCCATGCCTAGATTCCTTAAACAAAGTGACCTCGTTTACAGCTGCTAACTTCAGTGCAAGCCAAACTGCTCAGCACCTTTGGAAAAATGCTTCTGGGCTTCTAGGTCCCGGCACCTGGCTGCAGGTGCTTCAGGAAGTCAACAGGAATTAAGTGGCTGCCCCAAGGCCCTGTTGTAATGCAGTGGGAAGAAAAAATCCTGGCAACTCAGGAGTTCCCACCTCCAACTCAACATCCTCCAGTCACACCTCACGAGGAGGAAGTCTGTAGAAAGAAATGAAGGCACAGATTTATGAAATGGGTGTTATTATAAAAGAAGGGTTGAGAGATTTGGGGTTGTTCAGCCTAGAGAAGGCTCCAGAGAGACCTTATTGCAGCCTGTCAATGGATAAAATATATGGGAAAGACTTTTCTACCAGGGCCTGTCGTGACAGGACAAGGGGCAATGGTTTCAAACTGAAAGAGGAAGACTGCTAGGCTAGAGGTGTCTGAGTTCAGGGGGAGCTTGGGCAAGTTGCAGGGAACTGTACGACCGAGCACCACCTCTCTGTGTCTCTTCCAGCAGGCGTGGGGGAAGATTCATATCCCCCTTCAGCACTGTTGCAATGAAACAGTGTTATATGGCAGCCTGCCTGGCACGGTATCAGCACAAAATAAATTTCATACTAAAGCAAAGGACACTGGAGGAGGGACCTGAAGAGCCTCTTTTGCTAATCATGCTGCAGCCGAGCACAGACAAAATCTGGTGTTGTCAAGAAAAGGGGAGAAAACTGACAGCGAAGAGGGGAAGGTAACCAGAGACTGCAAGGTAAAGGAAACAGAGGAATGAGGCTGCTCCAGCACTGGCAAATGCTGGGGCAGAGCTGGGAGCCTGATGTGTGCCTGTCTGTAAACAGAGTAGGTTGAACCTTTGGGGTGGATTCCAGCTTGCATAAGCACCCATGACTTAACCAAATGAATGGAGCAGCCTGGGTAGCTAAGCCACCATCCCAACTACCTGTAATTACCATGGGAACCTATTAATTTTTCCACGCTACTGGCAAAGAGATGAGCTCAGGTCCTTCCGACTATGAAGTGAATTCCTTTAAAACTGCTTAGCATCTTCTGGGAGCTTTTTCACCTCCAGGATGGTACCTCGGAGGAAGGAAGGCATGGAGCAAGGTGGGACACGGCGCTAGCTGCTCTCACACGTCTTCCTGGCAGCCACAGCCACCTCTCACAGGGAGAACTCAGCCAGCTCAAGCTCCTCTGTTAACTATGGGACGAGGTTAGCGTAAGGGTTTCTGCTTCTGAGCTAGGACGGAGGCTGGGAACTGTCAGAGCTAGACGTGGTTTGAGGTCTTCAGTTATGGTAGGGGCTCCCTGTTCACTTACCAGCTCACTGCTGCAGCAGCCAGAGGGCAGAGAGATGTGTGGGAGTGGGGATGGAGGGCTAGAGGCACGGGATGCTGCCTGTGTTTATCCTTCTTCTCTACACTGCCCCATCTGCGCTCTGGGATTTATCCTGATCTTTCCAACAAGTCCTGGAGCTGCTCCAGTCCTAGCTACCAGTGACACTGAACGCAGCACAGCTCAGAGACCTTCTTCTAGAAGTCCTGGAGCCAAGAATGAGAGTGGAATTTGAATGTCTGCTCCTGTGCCACGCAGCTCTGGCTCTAAACTAGACCTAAACAGCTGGGCTGGTACTGGAACACAGTCTGGTGCTATCCCATTATCCCCCAGTAAAGGCTCCAAAGAGCAGCCTGGTGAAGCACTTTGCTAATGAGCCCATGACAAACATCTCTGAGTGAATGAAATGCACCAGGCAAGCATCTCCATGGAGGTGATGAAATTTGGGTGAAAATTTGGGGCAGAGGTGAAGGGTAAGATGTGCTCCCCAGAGAAGAGTTCAGGCAGAAGGAGTCTGGTGGATTTTCAGACCAGACCCAAGAGCACAGCTCCCTGCCATGAAGATGGAACAACACCTGTGAATGAGGCATGGCTTTCACAACCCACATCTAACTCCATCCTAAGAGTTACACATCCCAAGGCCAGGGGGAGCAGACCTTGGGTCTAAAAGGAGAGCAAGTCCCTGCCACATTTTCTCCGTAAAGAGCAGGGTTTCAAAATGAGTGGGCAACTCACCACACCCCAGAGAGCTTCTATGGAGAATAATGATGAGGTCAAACTGACAGGAGGGGAAAGAAGGAGAGCAGAAAAGGAAGAAAGCAGGCGGGTAGGGTGTGACGGGGTGTGACAGCGCTAGTTAAAGCAAAGAGCCTAATTGGGCTTCCCTGTAGACTGAGTGGGTTGGGCCCCGAGGGACAGATTGTATCGCTCACACAATTCCCAAATTGCAGAAACTTGTAGTGATGGAAGATTTTTGTCCCTACTCACTCTAGAAAACTTGTGATACAGGCACAAAAGACTGGAAGACACTTCCAAGGCAGTTCATTGGCTTCCAGCTTCCTGCTCCACACGTGCCACGCAGCACATCCCAGCACCTTCCAGCACATGCGAGGGCTGTAATGAAAGGTCAAAAGCCACGACTGGGATGTGCCCAGTGAGCTGGATGGGAAATTGGTCTGGGGAGACACTCAGATCATCACAACTGCCTATGCAGAGAAACAAATCTTTATTTCTCCTGCCAATTATCTCTGCTGACCTGGAAACACATCACCGAACAGATGCCTGCGTGGAAGAGTTTTCTTTTCCTCTTTTTTTCCTCTCTTAGATACTAGAGGCTTCAATCATGAAACAAATTACATATCAGGTGGATTTTACCTCCTTCTTTTACCTCAGTTCTTCTCCTACGAGCATCCTCTTGACTGGTGATGTTTATTTAGCATGTCATTTCTCTTTGGAGTTCAGCCCAGCACCAGATCTCGTTGCATTAGGTGCTACACAAACATGAAGGGAAGCAAGTGACTTGCTCTCGCAAGAAGCTCTTGCTAGGTAATTTCTCTAAATAATCCTCAATTCACTGAAGGTCTTTTAGGCATCCTTCAAAAGCACTGTCTTGAACTTGAGCTGTTTTAATTGAGCAAATTGTAGATTTCATGATCTTGCTGTGGCCCTGAATACACGAGATAAGCTTACAGACAGATTTTCTCTGGGGTTGTCTCTAAGGCTTCAAAACTCAGCATCTGAGGAGCATATTCTATCTCTGTGCCCTTGATTCCATGCTTCCTGACTTCTATCTGCCTGCAATAAGCTCTTGACAGCAGCAGAACTGGAAACAGCTTCTTGTCACTATTTAATGATTGTGTCCTTTAAGGGAGGCACTGGAACTCAGCGTAACGTGGATTTAATTCCCACTGAAAGTGAACAAAACCCCCTCCTGTAATCATTACTCTACAGTTGTCCACCCAGCTTTTTTGTGCATCTTTTTTTCCCCAGAAAAGAAAGCTCCCAAATGATTTCCCTTTTCGTTTTCAAGCAAAAAGGTGATACGTTTTGTCTAGTTGTCAAAAACAAACAAAAAAAAAGAGGCCAGCATTCAAGAGGTATTCTTATTTAACTAGAAAAGCAGCAGGAACTGCCTGTTCAGTGTTTCCATCAACATTTTTCTCCATTCCCTTTGGGTTCTTAGATGGCCTCTAAACGCCTGGATCACGAGTACACCACAACCATTAACAACATCTTTTCCAGCACAAAACCTTGCACTAGAGCTCCTGTCACCCACTTTATGATAGAAAGACACTCGCTCAGGTCCTGAGACTTGCCCCCAAATTCAGCTATGCAAGAAGAGGGAACAAGTCCCAAAATGCTGTCCAATCTTTCCCCTTCCTGCAAAGCACAACTGATGGAGCTACTTGCTGCTGCTCGGAACATTCCTCCTGATCCGGTAATTCACAGATGCAATCACCCAGAGCAAACACGCTTCAAAAAAATACACATTCAAATTAATAGCCACGTACAGTAAAATAAATATTTTACCATCCAGCTGGTGCTCTTGACAGTCACCTTATCTGAGCTCTCACGGACAGCGAGTGCAACCAACGGAGCCATGGGGGAGGATTGCCATTCCACACTTGGCAAAAACTGGAGATTTCACTAAATACAACGTGCCCAGTCTTGCCTGCTCCAACTGGTTCAAGGGAATTTGGGCAGAACTTCAGGTATCTCACAGGCCTAAAGAGGAGTTTCACTGGCAGCAGATGGGCTTGGGTTTAAAAGACCACCCTAACACACCAAGAATGCCCTTCTCCATCAAAGACCTTGAGATACTTCCAGAGGAGTCCTTTACTCCGGCTCTCCATCACAGCCTACAAATTACATACACAAACCTCTAGTCCCAGAGAGCTCGCAGCCCGCCCTGACGAGGGCTATCCTAATTGCCTGTCTGGTGTTTGTCACAGCGTGGCCCTTTCTCATACATCATTCAGAAACACTGAAACACTTTTAATCAGAGAATTGCGCATTAACTAGGTTGGAACGTTTCCAGTGCGCACCCGCCATCAAGTACAAATCTCTCATGACCACATTTTACACACCTGATAGCTACAGACTGGGAGCCAACTGCTCGTCCTTGCTGCTGTCAGCCTGTCTCCTCTTCCCCCTGCCTCAGCCTCCTTCCCCCAAAGAGAAAAACCCAGCATTGCCCACGCCACAGCTTTGTTCTTGTCAAGTCAACACCAGCCTGAGGCTGGGCAGCCAGGGGGGTGCCTCCCCTGTGAGTCAGGTGTTGCAAATCTTTTGGTAAGGGCAATTTTGGAGGGCCTGTTCCTACCCTGTGCTGGGAAGCTGTGGCTGTCAGTAACAGCTCTGTGCTGCAGCACGTGGATGTGATTCAGCAACCGAGATGTGCAACATGAAGCAAGAGGCTGGCATGCAATTTCAGGGGCTCTGCAGTAAGGTTGAGGATCTCTAACGAGGGGGTAACAAAAAGGGTACAGCTCCGTGACTGATTTCTCCCAACACAAAGGCAGGCTGTTGCTGAAAAGAGGGGCCAGCCCTTCCTACCAGTCCTCTCCCCTCCCTTGGGGCTGCCTTGGGAGGCTACAGAGGGCAGAACCAGGGATTGGATCCACCTCAGAGTTAACACTGGGGCAAGGCAGAAGGTTTCTGTCTGGATAAACTCCTTGCTCTGCTTTACCATGTAATTTCATAAACTGACGTTTCCTGGTTTGAGAGCATGACAGGCCTATGTCTTCTGCTGGTGATGTGTATTTACCAAACTCAGCGTGAGTTTTTAGAGCAGATTCAAGCAGACCCACACTCTGGGTGCAGACACGTGTTCTCCCGACCCAGGAGGCACAGCCTGCAAGCGAAGGCCAGCTTGTGCAAACTCTTCACCCGTTTAGCCACCACACAAACTCTTCACCCACTCACCAGCTGCTGGGGACTTGCCAGTAAGGGCTCACAGGCACCATGGTGTGCCAGGAGCCAAGCTACCACTGTCCAGGCACACACTGCTAAGGCTCAGCTGAAGAGGAGCTTTTTGCCTGTAGCAATCAAGGTGAAATCATTCACGATGCCCAACCTCGTGGTTTTTACCTTCATAACCTCACTTGAAGCCTATGCCCTTGGTCGTGTTGCTGAATAAGATCTCTCCCAGCTGCTCTCTTGTCCCTCAATTTATCATGTAGGTTTATACTGCTGCCTACAACAGCAGTACCTGAGTGCATCTTGATGAGACTGTTCTGCAAAGTTGTTTTCTAATTACGAAACTAATTTAAAAGAAACATAAATAGAAGCAACCTCAGAGGAACACAGACATTTTATTTACAGCATGCTGCATCCCAGGAAGTCTCCACTGGAAACTACAAAGAACCAAATTTGTAAAAGTAACAAAACACATCGAATTAACACATCAGTCACTGAAATGAGAACTAAACCCCAAAGACATAAAAGCAAACCAGTTACTTACAGTTTGGCTGCGGTTCTGGAGGGAATTTGAGACGGATGATGGCCAAGATTATGAAAACAACCACAGGCCAGGAAATTAAAATGAACGACCATACCTATAAAATAGCAATGAAAATATATCGGTTACGTTTGTCGCGCTGATGTGTCCCAGAGCTTGTCTGGAATGTACAAGTACCACTCTAAATGAGTTATAAGATGCATTGTAAATAATGCCTGTCTCGGTGCACATATTATTAAAACCCAAGTATTATCTATGCAGGAAGAAAAAACACATATGAGAGCAAATAATGAGAGCAAATAATGAGCCTGAAAATAACACAAGCATTCCTATGTTTCAGCTTGGCTGTTTACACAGTTTTACACAGATTTGAGACACTGCTATGTAAGAGGAAAAGCACCCTGACAAGCACGAGGCTTTTGGATGCATCAGCTGTATGACTTAAGAGCCAAAATGGGAACAGTTTCACTTTCTGTGTATGGCACTGCTCAAATGACTGGCAAAGGTGACCTTGATATGATTAACTATAGCTCAAAATTGAAGTGTTTGACATTGAAATGACAAGGCTACGGCACTTTTTTTCCCCAAAAACTTTCACTGTTCTTCACAAAAGGTTCAGCCATACAATACAACCAAAACAAAGAGGATTTTCATGGTATTTGTTTACTAGGTGTGGAAGCAAGCATGGTGAAGGAAGGGATTTACGGAGTTGTGTAACCAGCTGGAGAATGCCATTCGATCACCAACCACCAGAACTCCTCATGTGAGCTCCTGACCACGGCAAGCTAACTCCCTGGTACCCTTCCCCTTCCAAACTGGAGCAGCCTACGTAGGTGAGCTGTGATGGAAGAGAAATAATGTAAAATTGGCATAGTATGTCAGAAAAAATACGAAGATTTACAGACCTCTTGGCTTTGACATGAAAGCTGACCATTTCAATGGATGAGGATGAAGAAAACAGTCTGCTAATCACCCAGTGCAGCAAACCAATCTAGGTAGGAGGCCCAAAGTCAGTATTAAAACTGCAAGCATCGGAGTTTTGTAAGCTAAGAAAATGCAATTTCTCAAATAATTAACTGCTTTTGTACTAGCTGGCTAGCTCGCTACTGCGCCTACTAGATTAGAATTTTCCATCCATCAGTAAAGCTCAAAGTACCCTGTGCTGCAAAATTGCCGTGCTATCTTCATGCCAGTTTTTGAAACTGCAGAGATGTCTTTCTTCAAAATCATCCCATTTTTCATTGTTGCATCGCTATTTTTTTCAGATCAGCACATATTACCCAAACCCATTTTTCCAAAGGTAACTCCAAGCCCATAACAGTGTTTTCATTTCCTGTAATGCTTACTGGAACATAAAAACAAACAAACAGACAAACAAATCCCAGAGAGCAACTGAACTTCAAGAGGCTTGTTTCACAGCAACTCCCTCTCTATCACCCCCGAGGAGATGACACACAGCCATGGCAGTGGGAGCACGACTCGTGCCCCAAAATAGGGAACTGACAGCTGTCAAACACAAGGCACCTCCTAACACATCCTTTCAGAGAGGATACTCCTATTGTTTAAACGTTCAGCAGCATTTCAGCTTTTACAGACCCCCCTCTTCCTTTTATATATATATACTATATAACAAGATTCATCTCTGAAATCAACATTTTTTATATTTTTTTCCATATATCACATGCTTTCCCTGTAATCAGTCCCCAAATACAGTATTTAACTTGGATTAGTTCACAAGCACGCAGCATTATTAAGGTATCCTCCTAGGTTAGCACCACGTAGGCTACAGGAAAATTATGGGGTAACAGCACAGAAACTGATATTAGTCAGAGGCTGCCTAAAGGAAGGGCAAGACATCTTTCATATTCTTGGTGGAGGAAATGAATACGGGTCGTCTCGGCTCTGGGAAGTCTTTGTGCCTCCCCATTTTGAGCTAAAATGGTGCTTCCACTCCCTACTCCTTTGTATCTCCGTGCTCGGAGTTAATTGGATTTAATAGTAGCTGGGTACAGCAGTTACAACAGAGCGATCTCACTGTCCCAGGCACTTCTAGTTAACAAAAACAAGACAAGCAGCCTGGCCAAGCCGACTGCAGGTAGAACACGTTGACTTGAGCGGAGCCATAATCAATGCCATTTGGCTCATGGGACACCGAGCCCTGTGCCACAGGTTGCATAATCCCTTGGTTGCTGGATTATTTCACTGCTAAAAGCAGACTTAATTGCTCAGACCTTGGTACGCCTGGATGCAGGCACGTTTTCTCTCCCTCCTGTGTCTGTTTAAATAACCAAGCCACAGAGAAGTGAGAGATGGAAAGCAATAAAAGTGCAAGAGGACCCCATTTCTCCAATTCCCCTTGGTAGGCAGGCCGAACCTCGCTCCCCAGAAGGCTGCCACCTCCACTCACGGCCATTCCTTGCTCAGCAGGAGCAACCTGTGCTGAGGCTCTCCCTGGTTATGGATGCAGAGCTTCAGCTGATTTCAGCAAATTGATGGCCAAGCAAACTGCAGCTCTCCCCATACGATCTCTCCAGGGGCTCTGCAGAGAGTGTGCAGAGGAAATATAAAGTGTAAAGCAAAAGGCAGAATCAAATGCGTCCGCCAGCCCTGGATAGACTGATAAACAGAGCAGGAGCGATGGGAAAGCACTTCAGGCTGTGGAAGGAGAGGGGCTGGCTTGTGTCAGACTGCTGTGACACCTGGTAAGGGCAACGAGCACCCCTGCAGCAGCAGCAGCCACCTTCTGGGGTTATCAGAAGCAAAGAAGCACAACAGAGAGTTTCCCCTGCCAAGCAAGCACACACCAAAACAAGCTGTCTGAAAGCCTGGTCCACCAGTGCGGTTACATCACACAGGTTAAAAAAAAAAAAGCTGGAAATGGGAAGGATACAGAAATCAGGACGCCTTTAGGAGCAGCGCTCTAGGTTTACCTCCTCACAGCTGCTGCATTCCCAGCAACATCCTTAATTTGGAGCAAGAGAGGGAACGGAAGGAGGGCTGGAGAGAATGCCTGCCCTAAAACAATCGGTGGTGTCCAGACTTTAACTGACGTTCCCATCCTACAGAATTGATGTTTCATCTCTACAGGAAACTGAAAGAAGAATTACAGCAAGTGAGGCTGTATGGCCAGGACTTATGTAAGCATTTACTGCGGGCACACAGGAGCTGAAAGAGACCCAAGCCTTCTGGTTTTAACAAGGCTTTTGAAATTGGTCGTGTAACTAGAGACAATCTGTTGGTATTTCTCTGTATCTCAAAAAATATGTTCTCCTGTATCTCTCACAGCAGCCACAGACTTAACTCGGAGGAGCACAGTCCATCTGCAGCTGCTGGGGAGGGTCACAAGGAGCCAGATGAACTCAGCCCCTCTTTGAAGCAGGCTGCAAACCCAAGAGGCAGGGCAGAGCAGGCACACAGCCGACCCTGCAGATGTGCGCAGTGCTGGGAGGTCTTGCACTCCATCCCCATATCGCACTGCCCACGTGGCTCTTCTCTGACATCTCCTCTTCTCTGCCCTTTCTGCACCTGCCAAGGCTTCCCGTGCAACCAGTTTACAAACCATCCCGTTGGGATTCCCAGCAAGAGGATGGGTTGCAGCCCAAGTCCAGGATTTGCAGTGTGCTTCTGCTGAAAGGCCAGCGCAGCTGTATCGAAAGCAAAACTCCTGATACAAACCTACCGGACAGGCTTTGCCTGGACACCACCTGAAGGAGCACTGCCTCTGTGACACCACAGTTCAAATTCCTTTCTGGACATCCTTAGCAATGCTTTATTTTGGGAAAAAAACATCTGGTGTGGTTGCTTTGCAACACACTGGACTGTGCTGGAAATCTGTCCCACCTGCACCTCTCAGAGCCACTTTTTTCTTTATCCATCCATTACAAGTGGCTCTGTGTAATGACACCCTCATTGTCCCCAGACTGCAGGGACTCCTCAGAGGCTGTGCACAGACTCTGGGGACTGCTCACACTGGAGCAGCCTTGATTCAGGTCTGCCCGTGAGTTTGTGTAGGGTTTTGTCTGCAGGGACCATCAGCAGCATCCCTGCTACTCAGTCTGGACTCCTGAGCCCTCACCATGACCTCCAACACAAGATGCAGCCACTTTGGCTTACAATGACCCATCTTCTTTCCGTGCCATTCCCCTCCTTCCCTCTCTGTCTCTTTCCTTCCAAGTATTTCTAGTTTAACACCGTGGCTTTCCTCTCCTGCCGTGCCCTTCTTGCTCCTCAGCTCCTGTGGTTTCCAGCTCCCCCTCCTCTACGGCTTTGTTTTCACACTCACCGGCTGCCTCTTGACACTCAGCCAGTTCTTCCACAGCAGGATCCTCAGGTGCTGGGAGAGCGCAGCCATCCTCGGCCGTCCCAACCGAACGGGAGCCGGCTGCGTGTTCTTCCTCCCCGGGCTTAGGAGGCAAAAGCAGAGGCTCTAACCCAAACGGGCATCCAGTGGCCAGTGTCTGAGCCTCTTCCCCACAGCATAGCTCTGAAGCAGCTACCTCATCCGCTTGTGGCTGCTGTGCTCCCCGTAACTGCAGCTCTTGTCCTCGCAGCAATAGCTCCTAGCAAATTCAACAGGTTATTCTTCTCCAGGCAGGCAGGCAGACGCAGCAGCCTGCCTCCACTTGTGCTAATTACAATATCCAGCCTCTCCTGGCTGCTCTTTGTTCAAGCCCTAACTGATAAAATGGATGGCATTCCAAAAAGATGCTTCTGCTTAAACAAAAGGTGATGCATGCCTCCTCCTCCTCCTCCTCCTCCCTGTGATGAAACTACCTGCCTACCCACACACCGCTCCCGCTGGAGGTGTCATCAACAGCAGAGAGTCAGGCTGCTTGCCAGGCCACTCCGACTTCCCCAAGTCCAGAGGCAAGGGCCGGGAAGAACAAAGTACCCACAACTTGCATCTTCCTGGCTCTGCTGAATTGAAATTCTTTTTTTTTTCTTTACTACTTTTGAGTATCTCAAACCTACCCATCCAGGGAAATTAAATAAAAGTTAAAAAAAAAAAAAAACAAAAACACAAAACACAGACTAAAACAAGAAAAACACATAAATGAAAATCTAATTGCTCAGCTTCCTGCATCTTCCCTCTCCTTCCAGGGAGATCAGCCCTGGTGCTCTAACTGATTGAATTCAATATAACACATCGCATCCAGTGGGAATGGGATTGCAGAACGGGAGCCCACAAAGATTTCAGAGCACTAGTGTGGCTCGAGTGCTGTTATTACTCACTTGATCATTGATTATTTTTTTCCTAGCTACTGGTGAGATATTTAAAAACCAGCTGGAGACGAAAGGAGAGAGTGAGCTGCAGGTACAGAGGGCAGCACTAACAGCAGACGGGACTGTACCAAGTGTGAGTGTTGAAACCAGATCTGGACTTGCCTAATGAGCTCTGGTCGTCCAGCAGAGCTTCTGATCCCACCCAGAGAGGACCACGGACACGCAAGGACCCCACCTGCTAACACTGAGGTCACCCTCAAAGCCAACGTGCTTCAGGTACAGGTCAGATGTTAGGAAGCCATCCGGCAGCTCAGCACTCGGAGCACCTCCTGTGCAGCAACCTGAGAGCGGTCAGGAAAGAAGTCTTTGAATTAAAACTGGGCTTGGATGTTACAACTTGAGGGTTTGGGTAAAGTGAAGCCAGCACAGGTTGGTTTTACAAGATCATGGAGGGGAATGAAACAAGAAGAATGAAATCTCTTGCTAGAAATACGATTTATCAAATGTGTTGATGAACAGGCATGAGCTTCCCCAAATAACTGACAAATATTTATCTCTCTCCAAAGTTTAATCAAACTTTCAGTGAGCCTAAACGTGCATCCCATGCCTCAGTTTCCCCACAGGGCTACAGGAATACCAGCCTCCCAGCTGGGAAAAAAAGTAGAGTTTTTGGAATGGGAGATCCAACAGGAGAGGGGGAAAACCACACAAGAATCGCTGCTCCTTTTGAACAGACGCCAGGAGCTTTGCTGCATTTCCCAGTGACTGGCTTTACATTAGAAACCTCCTTAAACTATTGACTCTCTTCGACGCTGGATGGAGAAACTTCTCCTCTCCAGTGCCCAAGGGCTCTCTGCCCACTGATGAAAGCTCGTGAGCAGGTAAGCTGGGCAAAGCGACTCAGCAGGCTGCGATTACAGGAGCTCTAATTACCCCCGAGCACTCGTCATGGCTTTTGTTCCCATTCTTGGCAGCATCCCACGGGCTGACGAAGGGCTGCCCGGTTTTCTGTACCCCAGCGCTGTTCAGCTCACTGTGCCACCTGGGGCAGAACACGGGACCCTGCCAGTGGATGCCCCCCACATGCTGTTCTGGCCCCAGCTGCTTCAGGTATGACACAATCAGACCTGAACCTCCCTGACTAGCTAAAATAAAGGTAAAAGAAATGAAAGCTGAGCAAACATGGCTCCACTATAAAAACCCTGGAAGATAAGGGTTACCTTCAACACCCAACATCCAGCCAAGGTCATGAAATCAGCCCCTAATGGGTAACAAAACCCCAGCCAAGCAGCACACAACCATATTCTTCAGTACCTAGGCAACCTGTGCAAGACTTTGCTACTCTCAGCATATTTCACAGGAGATCAGAGAAGCTTCTACATGGCATTTCTTCCAACCACAAGTCAACACAGCACCTCAAAAATGAGGAGCATCTTGAATGAATCCTTGCCAAACTTCACCTAGGAACACAAGTGGAGGAGGCAACCATGGCAGCCAGAATGACCTTGGAGCAGAGCAGCTTTGATCTAAGGGTGGCTAAAAGTGCTGAATGAGGGCAAGAGAGAGAGGAAGAGAGAGAATTGGTTCTCAGTGAAGAGAAACAACCTCTCTGGATTGGTTAGGAAATACTTCAAAGATGGGAATAGCAACAGAGATGGAGCAGTTCCTGCCCCACATACCTTGAGCCTAATAGATTGGACATTCCAGTGATGGGAGTGGAGCTGGAGCTAAAATAAGCTTAAGCCTTCCCTTGTAAAATTTAGATAGTGATGGGAAGGAACTTAAACATCTAACCTCCCAGCTCTACACTGGTGTTTCTTCTACCAACCATCCTTATGAGAGAGGTCTGTGGGTGAAAAACAAGCACTGCTCCTCAGGACGCTGCTCCAGGTTAGCTACATACAGAAGGCACAGCAGATTTCATTTTGTTGGATCCAGACAACGCCACTTGCAAACTTGATTCACTTCCTCTCCAGGGACTAAAAAAAAAATAAAATCCCAAAATAGATAACTTTGCTCTAAGGGGGTAGGAGAGAAGAAATTTATGATTTCACCATTTGCTGCTCTGCCAAGGTCTTTTGAGGCAAGCGTTTGATTGCTTCTTTTTGGTATTCAGTCAAACAACTGTTTCAAAAGAACACTGTGATTTGGATAATAATTTTCCCAAGCAAATGCACATCCTTAGCTCCTTTGTGAACTGAGTCAACAAACATTCCCCTTGGGAGGTACCCAAAGGGCAATTTGTTCGAGTTCACCACTGTAAAACCAGAATAACTCAATGTCAATTGGCTCTCAGAGCACCCGCACTCAGCTCCCTGAGCACCACACTGCTCCAGCTCCGAAACACAAGATGAGAACTTTATTAACGCCTTACACCTTTTTGCTTTCTAATTCCTTTACTTAATAATTCCTGCAGATGGCACAGGAGGCTGTGCAACTATGCGGCCACTCCTCAACCAAGTGACCAGAGCAGACAGATGTCCCAGCATCTAACAGTGCATACAGGCAGAGAGGAAGAGGAGGGAAAGGCTAAATTCTTTCTTCCAGCAGTAAACTTCCAACCACACTGTTTCTCTTGCTGAAGAACTGTATTTCTTTTCTTCTGGGCAGAGATGCAAGTCGTTGGTTGAGAGCAGAACCTGCTCCTCTGAATGTGAAGCTGAGAAAACCCTCAGGGGAGCTCCAAGCTGTGATTTCAGCCAAGGCAAGACTTCAGGAACATGGCTCGTCACCTCAACTTCAGTGCAGGAAGTGCAAAATCCAGGGCAAAAAGTTTCTTACCTCACCCCAGGAACTCACAAACTGAGTTCACTCCTTGAGATGCTCTTTCAAGCAGAGTTATTCCAGTGAAAATGAATGCACTCGTGCTTCCCAGGCACGTCAGTCACCTCTGTGAGAAATGAAAGCTTAGGGAAGTGATGTAAGACAACTGGGAAGAGAAAAGGATGGAGTCACTGACTGATGATCTGTAAGGCTATTAAACACTGGTATCTGGAGCTAAACTGACAGGACAGGACATTTACCCCCTTGAAGTCAGTGCCAATAAAGAAATAAAAAAAAACTGTTGGCTATGAGGGAAAAAAAGAAAGCAAAACACTAATCCTGCAGTGATTGTGCATGCTACAACTCAACCGCAGCAGAGCCTTCCAGAGGCACCCAGGTGAACAGCGGTTAGGTGCCCTCAGGGACCTGGAGGAGGGGAGAGCTCACCAGCAGGGAGTGAAGCAGCATAACCAGATCCACTGCCGTGCCCAAAAAACACAGGCAAAGCACAAGGAACTGAAGGAGATCTGCAAGGGGAGCAATGGGGCAACGCCGTGACTCACTGCAGAGGAAGGACTCTCCTACTTTCCTCTTGCAGAGTCTGAAGTGCCTTTAGTTACCAAACTGCAGCAGCCGGGCTTTCCTCGTGGTTTGGGTAAGCTAATACTCCTGGGACACTCCAAATTCCTTCCTAAGGCACGGCAGGAGCCTGGAAGTGTAGGGCAGCAATACTTTTGGCCACTACGGGAGCTGCAGGGGACATGGCAGCACCATGCTACGACTTCACCACCACCGAAGACATTTCCACAATTTCGCAGCTTTTTTTTTTTTTCCTCTCATTTTTAATGTGTTTGAAAAAAGCTCCTCCTGGAAGCAGTTTTTTCTCCAGTGATCCAGTCATCAACGAGCTTGGAAGTACAAGGATGACACACAGAGCCCATTCCACGTAGCTCAAGGAGAACTGCCCTGCTGATTTTTGATTCCTTAGGTATTAACTTCCTACAGAGCAGCTCTGTTCCCAGGAGTAAGCCCTCATATCAAGTGTGAGTTTTGGGATAATCCAAAATCAGAAATTAGAGCAGTCAAGCATCAAAATCAACACATCTGAGTTTTCTGCAAGTGAATTAGAAGCATCCCACAGTACAAATGTTTGGGGATAGCATTTTCAGAAGAAAAAGGTGGTTTTTGTTTGTTTGTTTTTTTCCCCTCTTATGACAACAGCCTTAGTGGGAAGAAGGCTATGGAAGGGTAAGGAAATGCAATTTCTGGCCTTAAAGCCTCCGTTCAGCAGGGAAGGCAGTGTTACCAGCCAGTCCTTTTCCCTGCACATTGGCTCACAAGGACACCTTCATCTGGTCCTAGCAAGGCTGCAGGCCCATGAATCACGTCTCACCACACCCAGGCAGCTGAGGCCTTCGCTTGTGAGGCTCCCACACGCATCTATCTCACCAGGCTGCTCACGCTGCCCCTTTCCCACTAGTTACAAACTCCTGTGACATTGGCTGTAAAAGCAAGCAGATGATATCACTGTGAGTATCATTCCTATGCCCTTTAACCCTTCCTCCGGCTTATGAACAATTTTCAGACCAGACCCAATGCCAAGGCTTGCAACAAGGCATGAGGCAGCTACCAGCATCCAAATCCTCTGACTTTTCTCATTTCTCGTGCATTCAGCTTGCTCCAATTTGTGTGGCAACGCTCGTGTCCTGTCACATGGACCTGGACAGCTGACAGATGGACTGATTAGAGACCACACTATTCATGGTAAGGCGGATAACAAGGCCAAAGCAAGGTCGCTGTGAAAAATGGATTTGACTTGGCAAAGAAAAGGGGGTATTTCTAAGGCTGGGGACAGCCGTGCTTCCTAAATGAAAGCATCAGCACAGATGCAAAAAAAGTAGCAGCTTCCAAATTAAAAGGCCTAAAGACGGACTGCAAGGATAAGGAAACAGCAGAGACAAGATGCATTTAAGACAACAGCCGTACCATCGGTGTGCTGTTCTGTATGCAATGGAAACAGACAGTTTCTGAGAGATGCAAATTGTATGAAGTTAAAAATTAACTGTAGTCATCTGCACACGATGGGAAGATGAACCCTCAATCACGTACTAAGAAAAGGTTTTCTCTTTGTTCCATAATAAATGCAGGACTGGCTTCACAGACTTAAAACAGTGGAAAGAAAAGGCACCCTGAGTGTATTTCCTGACAGATAATGCAACCCAGACAGTGGTGCCAGTATCAATAGAGCAGTGATTACTAGTACTTAAAGGTTTTTTCCTGCTTCTCTAACACTTAAGTGGGAGCAACTACCAAGCATGCTTACAAAGAGACAGAGAGCCTTTCAGAGCCTCGAACAGTGGGCTGAAGAACCTGAATATGCATCTGGGTCAAGTGTAGATGAATGCAGCTGACCAAAGAGCTCCCTAACTCGCTGAGCACAAGGTGAGGCATTCTTAACAAAGTATTTGATGGCTTAGGCTGCATAAGGTTAGAGAAGAGCTTATTATCTCCGATCCAAGGACGCCCCTGAAAAATAACTGTGATGAATTCTCACCAAAACAGAAAGCAGAAGTTGAATTTGTACAGAGGTTAGCACTTGATTTATTGAACTATTCAAAAGTCAACCAACAAGACTAAAAACCTGCTCCATATTGCAAAGACAACCAAGGCAAAGCTTTGTTTAGCTCCAAACAATACAGCATTTGGTTATACAAGTCTGCCTGCACCTGATATAAAACACTCCCAAGGCCTTGGCTGAGCACCTACCTTCCTGGCAGACCACTTCAAAGCCCCAGGCAGCTTCGGCAAAACCCTGAGACTTGGCTGCCACACGATGAAGGCCACAGAAGACCAGCAAACTGGGAGACATCACTAAGAGGCTGAGATAAGAAGTCTTAAAAGTAGAAGCATAAAAACACACACTAGGTTTCTCATGGGGTAACAAAACACCTACCCACAGTTCAGTTTGCTCAGATCTAGTATCCGAGTTGCAAGCACTATTTTTCCCCTATAACTTGGGTACTCACACGTCCTTCTTTCCACATGGATTTTTTGTTTCATAAACAAGCATAGGGTTACCAGTGAAGGCATTTAAGCTATTCTTACTCTTCTACCTGGTTGCACATCTCTATGGAATCATTTCTGTAGGATTTATTGTTCAGCATAACCTGGCTGAATTCAACCAACAATTATAGAAGTTATGGGGATGGCTGGACAAACTACCCCATAGACTCAATTTCTAGAAGCAAACAACAATTTGGAAGAGTATTCCAAGGACAGGGAGTCACCGTGCTCCTACTGAATAGGTTTCTAGGGTGTCAATCCCTCCCCAAGTCACCTGGGTGTTATTACAAAATAGCTAATTAAGACCACACCCTGAGATCCAAACGAGTACGGGGAGTGCTGATGAGTAACAACGAGTTACACAAGGGCTGTCAGCCTCCTGTAGCTGGGAACTTGCTTGCTGTAGAAGAAAAGTATGTGTTGAAATAATCTCACACGAGCACTGCAGTGATGGAGGAGCACAGAGAGAGGCAGTGAAGGGCTCGCTCCCCTTCTGACTGTGGGCTTGACAGCTCCTTAAGCCCTAGCAAAGCAAAGGTGAAATGACCCTTTTCCCTCTTCAGGTCACTGAGAGATGCTCTGTCAAAGTGGGCTTGATCCTGACTCACGTGATGGAAACGGGCAATCTGCACGGAATGGCTGAAGGAGCGTGGCTCATCCCAAGGCTTCGTAATCAGCCCAGAACAGAGTGCTCACCCCTTCCTTTCCCTAATGACTAGCAGCCCAGCATCTTTTCCGAGAGAAAGTGTGGCCCTTCATGAAGGCCTGTGGTCTGATTCACTGAGCTGAAGGCAGCACAGTGCACAGAAGGGCTTATGATAAGGCATGCTCTGAATTTATGACCCTCATTTCAAAACCTACGTATGCCTGAGCACTACCAGGCACGCAGCCAGGGGAGCAGGTGTGACACACGTGCTGGGGAACACACTGGATCCTTGGGAGGTGCCGTAAGATGCGGGGCCTCAGCTGGAGACCTCGAATTTGCAATTAGCCAGCAGCCTGCCACCAGCACGCCCTCTCCGGGGGCTGTGTGATGTTCCCTTATGTTGGGAGTTGCTCTCGTTACACGTGCAGCTCTTCAGCTCTGATAGACCCACCCCTGGCTGCCCAAATGGGCAAGACTCCCTGATAGCTTATGCCTCAGACACTGGCCACTGCTGGACTTATCTAACCACAGGCTGCAGTTTTATTTTTTGGAAAAAAAATGGCAGAAAGACAAAGGGAAGTGTAGGTGTCGTGATTCTGCCATCACAGGGAAACTTCCTTATGCATGAAACAGAAAAAGAGGAGGTGTTAAACTCCAGTGTGGTTGGACAATCTTGCACTAAGGGCTCAGCAAGCCCAGCATCCTCTGGATAGCCACAGTTAGCCCAGCACCTCCAAAACAGGCTGTGTGTGGTGGGAATGGGGTGATTTACCAGGCTGGACCCGGTCAGCAGGTCAGACAGGTCCTGGCTGTACTGGTCCTACTGTGTGCATGCTGCAAGGCTGGAAAGCAAGCTGGCTACAGCCATCAGCTCAGCATCTCTGCACACCCAGCAGAGCCCCCTGGCTGCTAGCAAGGCTGTCTGGTCACTGTATTTGGGGCTCCTCCGTCCAAATCCAATGTCCACGCGATGTGCTGGGTTTTGCAGCTACCAGGTTGCAGAACTGGGCCACGCACATCTGGAAATCCCACACAAATGACCTCGTTTGTTGCTTCTTGCTTTTTTTTATTTCTTGCCCAGACAAAATTTCTGACTGTAAAATCTTTGAACTGATGAAGAAAACCCCAGCGGGCGTATGTCTTTTTGGCTGCCACTGTAATTACCACAATCAGAAGAATGTTCTGTAGGAAATGCACAGCCTTGAAATGCAGCAGGACCAGTGGTGAGAGAGCAGCACAGGGCAGACACCGTGCCTGTGCATAACGATGAATACCTTTTGGCAGGAAGTTACAGTCTGCCTAGAAAGGGCCCTGAAGAGCCTTATTATTTATGGATAGTATTATTATTTAGAGTCCAAAGGTCTGCCCTTTTTCTTCAGCTTGTTTCAACAAACATCAAGGGAGGATTGCTGTCGTCCTCTCCGTTGCCAGAAGGTAGTAGCATTAATAATAATCAGAGCTCTTCACAGTCCAAATGCTTAGAAAAACCATTCTGTAATTATTTAATAACGAGACATTTGATGATGCACTGGAAACAACATTCATTGCCTCCAAGAAGACAGAAGTAGGACCAGATGTCTGCTTGAGGAAAAATACCACGAAAGAGCACGCTCGCTGCAGACACTACTCTGAGTAAGCCCTGTAAAGGAGCTCTCCGATGCCTTCTTTTCCAAAACTAGTTTCAAGACAGACTACAACACACATACATCTCACCAGAAATGGCTGAGCAAGCCTAACTTTGTGCCATTCTGGTAACTCAAGGATGGCAGTAAGGACTTCCGAGGGAAAATGTGACTGTGATATTTATCTGGAATATAATTTCTTCCTAGAAGTTAAACTAGAGCACAAATGTGGAGATAACATCCGGTGGCAGTCGGACAACATAGCAAGGCATTAACCTTCTCACCAGCACAGGCTGTTTAACGTGTGTGAAGAAACCTAGAGCGCGTAAATAATCTAACATTTAATAGCAGAAGCCAACAACCAGCAGCTCAACCATCTCCCGTAGGAAATGTTTCTCCTCCCAGCACAGGAACAGGAATATTGGGGAGTCTGTGACTTCTAGACACTGGTTTGCATGACAACTCCAGCTGCTGTGTCTTTCCTGCAGCTAGGACCAACACTTTGTCTCCTGCATTTACATGAAGAGACTTAGGAAAAAGGCTAGCAGTGGAATAAAATATTGTAAGCAATTCTGTGCTGCTTTACTATTTTCACATTGCTTCGGGCACTAAGGTTGCCAAGAACTCATCATTTTGAGCCAGACAAGAGCCTTGGGCCTCCATTAATGTAAAACACTGTGTTCCTACCCCACTGGTATTTACAGAGACTCACTCAGTCCTATGTACTAATGCCACCTTGAGCATTAGAAGTGGGCCAAACGGCTAGGATGCTTTCAGCATCTTGGAAGTAGTCCAGACGGATGTTTTTGATAGTAACGTACCTTAAATTTCATGGAAAAGCTGTTGAAAATATTAATTAAAAAGTCCTTATCAAACACTGGCTAAATAATGCTTTTAGGAAGGAAGGGAGATGGATTTTGACCAAGAAAAAAATAAATCTCATGCATGTGAGAAAGTGGCTTAATTCCTGCTCACACTCTGGTGAGGGCACTGAGCAGTTTCAGCAGCACCTCTCCTTGAATATTGAAGTGTTCCTGTAATTCCCTCTGCTTCTAGAGGCACACATAGCTGGGGCTGCTGAAAGCTAAGGATGCTCAGTCTGCTGAACTGTAGGGAATTCGGGGGCTTTTGCCTTCACTTGGTAGTAAGGTAACTACAATATAGTGCTCTCACATGGCAGAGGGCTTCACAGACTGTTTTCTTGCCTGCAGCCAGTTTGGGTACCCTGAGTCTGTGTGACTGAGGTCTTCCTTGGAGCATGGGGAGGGCAAACTCATGTCTGCCTGCAAAATCCTCAGAAGAAAGAACCCTCTTAAAATTCATAGCCCTTAAACAGCACAAGGCCCAGCTTCTACAAACAGTTAACCACATGCTTCACTCCGCAGACATAACATCAGTGAGGAAGAGCTATCCACGTACAGGCAGAAAACCCTGTGATGGTATCCTTGCGGGACTGGGGCACCTGGTTGCAGGAGCCAGAAGCCTCTCCTTGCTGGCAGGGAGGCACTTTGCATGCCGTGGATGCAATGCAAAGCACCGCAGAAGTCAAACCTTAATGTAATCGTCAGCCAGAACTGTCTCATTATTCAAATCTCTAGAAAGCTGTGGAGTCAGGCCTCTTCTTTTTACATGAGAGAATGCAAAACCCCTTCCTCCTTTGTCCTGGCCTGGAAGCTGGGGACTCTCCGACAAGATGCTGCTGCACGCATTGGCTCTGAGCCTTTTTTTCTCATTTTCCAGGACGCACAACAAGCGTCGCTTGCAGTTATTTTTTTCCAGAGAGAACAATCAACAGCTATAAAACCAATTCCAAATGCAGCCTGGATCAAGTTTCAAAAAGCCCTAATGTTCTCTGTGTGTGTGTTTGTGCACAATTTAATTTACTGTGGCTACAGAACTGCATTTGTACGACTATATTTAATTTTTTTTTAATCTCCAAGGCAGTTATCTATGACAGTGAGTGTGTCATAGGACAACATCACTTGCAGCAATTGCACAAATAAGCCTCCAGCCTCTTGCCTTAACAAGCTATACGACCCAGTGATCTTCAGCATGACACTCCTTGCGTTTTATTGCTGGCTGCAAAGATTTGTTTTGAGTCCCTTTCAGTGCCAGAGGTCTTTATTGCTAAATAGCCCTGGCAGTTGAGTAATACGTGAATTTAACGTACTCATACTGGAATGCCCACTTGGAAGGCAGGGAAAATTCAACTTCAATCATTGCAATCAGCTCTTATTTTTTTGTTCTTTTCCATTCTATCTCTGAGCTTTCTCTCTGCTGTTTGTAAACTGCATCCCAAGCTGTCTCACACGCTGTTACAGCTCTTTAGGAAGCAGCCTATCACCTCAGTCCTGCTCAGGCACATGAAAGAGATGATTGAGAGGAGAGAGGGGCAGTGGCAAGTCTCATAAAAGCAGCATCCTACTTGCGCTGCTTTGACAAGACATGAAATAGTCCCGTTCTCCCTGACCACCTTATTAATAATCCAAATCCATCCACAGTACAAAGCCTCGCTGCTAACATTTCAGCTGTCTGTTTGGCAAGATGCATGCGGGGAGGACATGGGAGAATCTTATGAAGAAGAGCACTGAAGCCTATGTGGAACTGTTTCCTACCTGGAAGAGGTCAGAGAAGGTTTCTGCAGGCCAGGCTGTGGAGAGGGAATAGAAATGGTGCTTTTGAACATCCTGCATCAAAGCTCTCTTGAACGTACCCCTGTTGCCTCTGGTACACACAGCTGTGAAACAGAAAACTTCTGCGACAGCTACCAGCAGTTACAAACTGGAGCTGTGTTACTACTGGGGAAACCGTTCTAAGTCCGTAAATACCTATCTGAATTTTTAAGCAAGCCCAGTTGGTACTTCTCATGGTGCTTTTCAGCAAGCACTCTGCACTTCCAGCAGGAGCACTGATATCTTACTGGGAGCAAATCCTGTTTTATTAGGAAAGAACATTATGAAAGCGGCTTAGTGCTTTCAGGTATTTCATTTTCTCCCTGGTTCTGGGATCTGGGGTGTAAGTGGGAATACCATCTTTCCTTAACACAAAAGAACTGTTTATAGCTCTAACAACTGTAATAAATACATAAATACATAAAAATGCAAAGTCTAGAGACATGAGCATCAGAAAGAACACACAGTGCCAAGATATCACAATTTCTGAATGGTTTGGAGTAGTGAAACTGGACTTATGGTTGTTCCTCTGCCCTTTGCATGTGAGAAACCAGGTTCTACAATTAGGGGACAGAAGCACACTAAGCAGCTATCTATCCAGTTAATGCTCCACTTTTGACCTCCAAGTATTGCAATGAGCTGCTCTCAAACAAGTTACAGATTCAATATTACTTGCAGAAATAAAAACAACCAGCAGTTTGGCATCCTTGGAGAAAACTCTTATTTTCTAATGGGCTGTTCAGAGCGACCCCAGAGAGACAAGATTAACCTAATTAGATATTTGTTATGTATCGTTTACCAGCTTGTGCAACTGTCAGTTCAGAATGCAAGTCCACACCTGACCTTTTAATAGACTTTTTTTTTTTTTAATAGCCGCTTTCTGTCAGCCTATGTTGTAAAGCAGCTTAGCTTTATCCCTGTGAGTGATCAGAATATCCCTCCTCCCCTCTAGGACAGAGGATCCTACTCAGTTAAAGCTCAGGTGCCCAAAGATGGTGCATTTCCACAGCACTTATCACACCTCTTGTCAAGTCGTGTTCCTGTGACAACGAGCAGGAATGTCTGTCATGTCTTCTGGGGCCTCTCTGAACATCTCTATTGCAGATGAGGCCTAAAAAAGAGAAAAAAAATGTTAAGCATAAAAGCAGTGGCCTTCTGTTGCAAGGTGATGACAGCAGGTGGCACCTCTGGCAGGTCAGCACGTTGGGATGTCCCATCTGTTATCCAGGCAAGTTTGCTCTACGTCAAAGCCCCCGGATCGATATGAAAAGGAGACATTCCCCAGGTCAGTGCCCTGACTCTCGAGTACAGACGCAAGCAAGCTCAGCTGTTAAAATGTCACTGCCTGTCCCGCCCCTGCACAAGGGTCACCACCTCTAGCACAGAACAGCAAAAGCAACCGTGCCTCTGTGCCAGTGCCACAGCATAGCCACAGCACCTGTCTCCCCGGCAGCCCATAAACACCAGCAAACCTGCAAATTAAGAGCTGGGAGCACTGGGATGCGTTCCGTGCTGCAGGGCTAGTGACTACCTGCAAGGCTGGTCACCGGTCACCAGCACCTGGTGGCTTGCTCTTGTCAACAGCTGGGGCCCCCCAGTGCGATCTGCTGGGACTTGTGTGGCAGAGCCCCTGGGTGCAGTCAGCTCAAGCTGCAGCCAAAAGCCCCGAGATCATTAAAGCTGATCCTAACAGGCAGCTTAGCGAAAGGGGCTTACGGACGGACAGTGGGAACCAGCTGCCTGTGAAACGGTGCCATCACCCGCACACTGACTCCTCGGTGCAGCAAAGCATGAAGCTATAACCCAACTCATTTGCAACTGCCCAGCAGGCCGGAAAATACCCGTTCTCAGATACTGTGCTTCAAGAAGTTCTTTTGTTGTGGCCTTGATGTGGGGCCCAAAGCATCTCCCCACCACCGTGGGCTTCAGCATCCCCTTTCTGGGGTCTTTCCTCTCCTGGTGCAGCAGCCTTTACCCTGGCTGCTTTGCCACATGAGGGAAACCCTTTCACTTAACTCCTAGGTGCTGCTAACTCACAGACACACTGCGACGAGTGGAGGTGAGACCTTCAGATCTGCCCAGGGACAAGCACATCTGGGTGCCTGCTCCTACTAGCTGCAGCGGGGATGCAGATAAGGCATTCAATTCCCATGTCCATGAGAAACCAGGAGCTCTGTAAGAAGGAAAGATGAAGAAAATGCAGAGATTTTTCCTCCTCCCATTTTCAGAAGCGGTGCCTCTGAGTTGTGGCTGAGGGAAACTTGTCTTCAGCTCCTGGAGAATTAAAGAAGATTGAACATGAAGACCAAGAAGATGAAGACAGACAGCTGGCTCAGCTGTGCCAAGTGTAGACAGGCATGGCTCTAAGCTGCAGGTACTTGGAATCACAGTCCAAAAGAGTGACTCTCAATTTCCAGGCAGCTTCAGACGAATCCCAGGCTGCCTGCCCACTGTCAATGCAGGACCCCAGGGTGCTCTACGACAGCGTGGCAGGTCAGCTAGGGAGATGCAGTCAAAGTGTTCCCAGTGAATGGCAACTCGCTCTACCAGAGGCACATTGGAGACCAGCACACGTAGGGCAGAGGACGTTTTAATATGGCAGGTCCTTTTCTTTGGGGTATGGTTTCTTCTCACTTGAATCAATGATCATTTGTTACATTAATTCAGAAACAGGAATCAGCTACATTGCATTTATGCTCTTTAATTGTCCAGCCGGAGAAATCGATGCTTCTATTGAATTCACTGGTTGCCACAGCAAGTTTTCTGCGATTTCTGAGGCTCCCACTAAATCAATAGGAGTCTGTCATTGCCTCTAAGTGGAGCAGAGCCAGTCCCTGAGACTCCCTGGCTGGATGAAAACACACACCTTCCTGCAGCACCCTCTGCTTCATGCAGATATGAGTCTGTCTGGCCATTTGTTGAAAAATTTCCTCTGACCACCTCCTCCCCTGCCCCACCAACTGCCCTTGCCTCATAACTCCATCAATCCTCATGTCTCACGCTTAGGATCTGCCATTTTCCTGCTTCCTCATCAGCTTTTTCAGTGCCATAGGTAAGACCTTCTGCCACTGTCTCCATATCTGCTCAAATGCAGGTGTCTGTCTTCCTAGATTCAGGTGTCTATGCCAGGAACATCTTGCCCTACACAGGCCCACGCACATCTAAACGCCTCTCCAGGACTCCCTTCCCTGCGCTGTCAGCAATAAGTCATCTTTAATCAAAGTGCTGGTCCAAATATTTTGTATTTTTTTTCACAAAGGTAATTTCATTGTTGCTGTTTTCCAGCCTCCCCATAAAACTGGCCATTTTTTATCAGCACAGCTGGCTGGGAAGCATGACTCATACATAAATTACCACTTTTACTGCATTCCTTCCCTTTGTCAGCCCTTTGGCTGTCAGCTACGTGGGACAGAACCATTATTCTTCAGTGTTTAGCAAACACTCTACCCATAATGGGTGATACTGTAAATAAATGAGAATAAGACCTGAAATCAAACAAAAGCTGACTGCCATGACTTCTGTGAAACCCTCCAAGTTTTGCAGGTCTTTAATCAGCTGTGCTGCACGGCGTTAGGTGGCACATACAACAGCTCCTTTTGATCACATCAGGCAGAATCACAAGGGGTTGGCAAGGGAAATTGGGTCTTTCCCTCCTTTACCCACAGCTTGCTTGAATTGATTCAGGATGATCTGTGCCTCACAGGCTGAGGAGCATCTCACAGGCATCAGATGATGGGCAGCCCAGCACGGACTGCATAACCAGAAGTTCTTCCTGGAACACAGGGGGAAGTGATTGAAACGAATGCTGAGGAATGCAGGTTACAGGAGGTGTCAGAGTGGACGATTGATGGGGGGAATTTCAAAAGACAAGCTGGCCCATTGTCAGGGAGTACAGGAGTCCATAAAAACCCTGCACAAACAAAATTTGATCGTGTTATAGAGAAGAGAACAAGAGGGCAAGAGAAGGGCGGCAACAATGGGGAAATGCTAATCTGAGCACAACTGAAAATCAGGGGAAAACAGAAAAGCAAGCTCAGAGGGCTGCAGTATTTCAGCTACAGGGTGGAAGTTTAAAAAAAAAAAAGCAAGATGAAAATAAAACTGGTGCATTGCATGACACAGCTCAAACTGGGCCATTAAACCAGTCTGGATAATATTACATGATATTATTTGTAGGAGAAGTATCAGTGTTTTCACAGGGCCAACAATGCTTGCGGATGCAGATGCGTTTGAAATGGATATTGTTTGTGCAGCACTGCCCACATCAAGTGCTTGAAACTTTAAAGTTAGACTTGGAAACTGCAAAACTGGCTGGAAAACTGATGGGTTTATAAAAGCACCCCGTATATTCTGAATGTTTGCCTTCTAGTTTTCATCCTTCAGGCAACGTTCAGTTGCAACTGTCAGTCTTCTTCAGTAAAAATAAACTAAAGCTTCATTTTCTGGGTAAAAAAAAAAAAAGAGAACAACACCAAGAGTCTCATCGTATCCTCAGAAAAACAACCAAACCAGTAATTATTGCAATATCTGCAGCAAAATCATCCAATCGACAAAAGCCAGCTGCAAAATAAATAACAATGAGGCTTTGGGCAGAGGAGACCATAAATACTGATGGCAGTGAAAAGGTGAAATCCAAAGATGGGCAAGGACTGGAGGGAACTAATCTTGTAATGGCTGGTTCAGATGAGCATAGACAGCTGTGTGCTTTTGTTAAAAACAGTGGAAATTTTGCTATGGATGAAACTGGAAACACTAAATCTATTCTGTTATAGTCCCACTTTCGTTCTGTTGTACTAGGGTACAACATGCTCCAGTTGTCACACTGGAGATCTGTAACAGAGATGGAGCTTAGACTTCAAAGGCTGGATTTCCTGCAGTCCTTCTCCTGGAACCTCACTTCTTTGGGAATATGAGGAATCCCATGAAATTCACCAGTCAGGGTCTTCCTTATGGCCAAGATGCTTAGAAGAGATTCTTCTTAGCCTGAAGTGTCTCTGAAGAAAAGATCTGTCGACTTTCTGGAGGGGATGATGCCAATAATCCAATGAAATTAGGAACAGTTGATCAGTAAAGGGGGACTTTGACAGGGGAATGTCAGAACTGAACAAAAAAGCAGAATGTGAACAATTAACTAGCCTTTTCCCAAACTCTAACAGCAGACCCAAGTCTTTAAAAGGATCCAGGAGTAAAAACCATTTCATGTGATTCAGTCAACCATGTGCATTCCTAACATCTAGTCTCAGTGCACTCCTTTGTTGCGCTTTATGGCAGCAGTGGGATTTGATGCTGCCCAACACCAACACTCGAGCCCCTTGCAGGAGTTAATCTCTAAATGAAGAATTTGCCATGTTCTATTTAAAGGATGTTTATCGTGATTAAACAGCCTCTGGCCCACAGAAATCGTTTTTCCCCAGTGTGTTTCTCATAATGCTGGTGTGTGCTCGTGGGCACAAAATGAGTTAAATGGACATGACCAGGCCCAGGGAAGTTTTTCTTCAAGTTCTGACAGGGTTTGTATTTATGCAAAAAAAAAAAAAAGTAAATTAAAAAAAAAAAAAAAACTAGTCTCCAGCTCTCTAGAAATAGCTAAATGTTGCATATTGTCAGCAAAGTTTGATGTTGTGGGGATTCCACCCCCAGCATGCTTGCTTCTTTGCCACTACATTAAATCAGTCAATAAAACACAACAGAATAAACCGAAGTGTTACCCCGTCCTTATTAGTCACCCAAGTCTTATAAGACAACGGGATGAGGCTATAATTACGTGATTAATGATATTATCATTAATTAAAAACCAGAGCTGGAGAAAACATTAGTTAGGTAAATTGAAGAACATGGCTTGAAAGTCTGTAGCTGTGTTTTGCAGGAAGCCCCATTACATTACTCTAACTGTTCCCTCTGGCCCTGCTGCCTTGGCCCGAGTCCCAGCCTATTTTCACCACTGAACTCATCCAGGGCCAAAATGTTCATTCCCATGCATCTGGTAATTTAGCCCAGGAAAGCAGCCCTGCCTGGTTGGCATCATTTGCCTGTCTGCTCCTACGGTGCAGCGCTGGATCTCGCAGGAGTCCAGCTCCCAACCGACAATGACTGACGCAGAAAGCCAGTGGTGCCCTCCCGATCGCCCAGAGCCAAGTGCCTGGGGGCCGCGGTGATTGCTGAGCCCAGCTCTGCCAAATGACTGCTGCTGCTCTCTGAACGTGACTGAGGGCTGAGATGGACGCTTCCTCGGAGCTGATCCACGTCAAAATACAACTCTGTGATAATGGCTGCTTCCTGAGAGCCTGGCTGTCCGCTCTTGCTCCTGCCTGCCTCTGGAATTTCGAGTGCCTGCGCCCACAAAATTAGATCTGTAACAGCCTGGGGGTAGACAATGGGTTAAAATCCCTGTGGAGATCAGGTTCTGGAAGAGCACAGATTAATCCACATTGAAAAACACAGCCTAAATAACCTTTAAAAGATATGCTTCCCCTGCTGACTCTCCTCACAATCAAAGCATGACTCAGTCAAAGCCCCAGTGGCTCCAGAACAGCCACAGAGTAGGGATGGATACAATCACAGCTCCAAAACCCCAAATTGTACGGAAACAGCCAAAAAACAGCGTGGAGGAGAGGTGCACCACTGCAAAGCCTGTGCTAACCCTGCTCTCACCCCGGAGGGGTCGGACCCAGCTTTCTTTCAAGCTGCTGAGCTGCAGGAATCAACAGGCAAGACATGACACAGCTTGTCCACTGGCAGGAACCCCGAGCACCACAGCTCCACAGCTCCGGGGTAATTAGTACCTGCCTTGGCTCTGCCTAATGAGGGGTTGGTACTTGTGATTCCCATCCTGAAAGCTCCCTGCCTCTTGCCAATGGATTTGCCACATCAACACGGGCAGAGTCTGTGCCTACAATTTGTCCTGCCCACAATTAGTCCTGCCCAGCGCTTTTCCTCAGCAGGTTTCAGCCCCACTGTGAGTGCCAATGTTGTTGTTGTCCCCACTGTGCGTGCGGTGAAACACAAACGCCCATCACTCAGTTTGCAGGGGATTATCATGCAGGAAGAAGAACCTGAGTTTCCCAGGCTGTACAAAGCTTGCTCAAAAGCTTTCCTGGAGACCCTGGTTAAAGGAATAGTAGTTGCAGGACTAAATCCTTTTTTCCTCAGTAATATTCTCTGGAAAATGCTATTGTTTATTCTAGGACGTGGAAATGTTAATTTTAAGAACTCCTGGATCATTTTTAAAAGCTTGTTTTTAAAGAAAAACTGGAAAAAAAATTGGTTTGATTTAGGTGAAAAAGAAAAAAAGGGTTGGCTCAATGATGTTTTCTGTGGAAAGAAATTTCCTTTTTCAGTCATTCCTAGCTATAACACTTCAGAGAGATGACTCTGAAAAGCCAGAATTTGTCCTGTTGTGATTGGAGACTCAGAGTAAGGAAGGTCAGAAGAGAAAGAAGGAGCCAAAGCTGATTATGAATGCAGGGCATACGTGATAGCAGCATTTCAGAAAGCACAAGAAATTCCTGGGGAATCCGAAGCCATTGAGTTTTGAGCGCACACGCACACACACAAAACCACATTCATTTTCATTTTTTCTCTCAAATTCTTCATTAAGATGTTATCCGTGTTTCCAAGGCCAAAATACATTGACCTGGTCCGGTTTCTTGGGATGAAAAAAAAAAGGTGATTTATGAAAAAAAATTGTTTCATTCTCTCTCCTTCTTCCTGTTTTTTGTTAAAACTAGACCATGTGTGAAATCAGCCCAATCTGAAAATGGACGATTTGCTGCAGCTAAGAACATCTATTAGAATAAAAACATCTGCCAGTTAGAGACTGCTCCAAGGTTTCGTTGGCTGGGGCACTGCCTGCTGCGTGATGCCGGGCGTGCCACACGCCCAGCTCCGTGCCCTTTTCCATCCTCCTCCTCGTGTTTTCTATCAGATCACGGGGTCTCGTGGCAGGACGCCCTTTATTCCATACCCTGGCTCCCTGGGGTCCGGATCACAGTCAGCTCTGGTGCGATACAAATAAACGGCCACCTACGGCTGGCTTTCCAGGAGAGCCTCCTCGTGCTGTCGTTGGCAAGCTGCCATTTTTTGGGGCATGCTGCAAAATCGCAGCACTGTCTGAGCTGGCTGTCAGGTCTCCCGTGACCCTGTTATTAATCTGACAAGGTTTCCCGAGTCCCCCGGCGAGCTGTAAATGAACACACGGTCACAGCATTGGCCTCTCCCTGTAAGCTGACTCCTGGCTATCAGGCAGAGAGGTGAGCAGGAAGTTCTGATGGGACGAGCAGTGCTGCTGGCTGAGCAGTGCCTAAACCCTTCAAAGCCAACACGGGCTCGTCTTCTGCTCAGCTTTTCCCTCACTGCCTTCAGAGTGTCTCTCTTCCCTAGACAAGCATCTCAGGGACTCTTTCAACCAAAGATGGACTGCGATATAAAATGCAGCCCTTCCTTCTAAATCTGCTGCGGGCTCTCACACCAAGTTTCGCTGATTTCCAGATCAATGGACACTTTACAGTCAGCCTTGTGTGCTGAGAAGAACTCCTCCATGATGATCTGCTTTGCTCCATGCTGCAAATCCCCCACACTCCACAGCAGGCAGCAGAAGTATGTCACCTGTCCCTTCAGGCTCTGGCCAGGAGACACTGGAGCACCCCACCCAGGGAGCATTTCACCACCTCTCAGAGCCTGGCAGAGCAAATTTTAAGTATCTGGGGAACCACAGGGAGCTAGCATGCAAATTGAATACCAAGCCAAGGCTCATGTCACCTTCATCTTTATGTATTAGACTGTGGGACATGAAAGGAATCACTTTCCAGCCAGCTGGTTAAGGGAACATAAAGCAAACGAGGGCAGCAGACAAGGGAGACCTGGGTCCAAGCACTGGTTGAGAAAGAAAAATCTTGTGTGATGCTGGAAAAGTATGTACGGGCAGTTTGGAAATGCACAAAGGACAAGAGGAGGCCACTAATAGGACCCTGAGATGGACTTCTAGACGTCAAAGTGCACAGGGCTCCACAGATTTCCACTTTCCCTGTCATCCAGAGCAATAACCCAAAACATGGGGACTGGGAAGTAAAACTGAAATTAAAGGCTTAACAACAGAGCTCCTCCCTGCCCTCACTGTGTGGGCTGGGGTCTCCCACAAGGTCTCTTGCAGCACTTCACTCAGCCCAAACCCCGCTGCACTCAGGCAGCCACAGTGAGTGCTCATCGCTGCTGGCTTTGCAGCACACTTCTCCCTCTCTCAGGGCAAAATCTGTAGCCAAACGGTGGGGAAACTGGCCACATCTTCTGATATAGGCACTAAGGTGCCATTTCTTAACTAGGCATCTCTGATGTGGGCATCACTGCGATCCCAGAAGAGAATCATCCCCATTTTAACTGTCCTAGCGCGCCCTAGTGGGAGCGTGTTCCTTGCACAGCCCTGCACAGCCCTCCTCACCCAAGAAGTTATCCAGGGCAGGTGCTCAGAGCTGGGGGCGCGGGGAGGCGGCTATAAAACCTGCTCCCTGGGGAAGGGGCAGTGATTTCGATGCCTGAATTAGAGAAAAGGTAAATCAGCCTGGTATTATTTGAGAATAATGTTGTCTTTTTTTTTTTTTATGGGGAAAAAAAAAAGCCAACAAAACAACTCATGACCTTTCTGTGAGGCACTGCTTTGTTCGATCGCGTACACATCACAGGCTGCTTCCCCACTCACCGACAGAGCCGTATGCGCTGGGCTTCATTCTCACTGCATGGGAGTTTCAGACAATAGAGCAGGCACTGATTTGCCAACAGGAGAAACTATTTCTTACCTTTTTATTATTATTGTTCTTTCTATGCTTAGGTAGGAACAAACTTTGTGAGGAAAGGAATGGGAACATTCAGAAAATAAATTGTTGTTCGGTTTATGCACCTTTGGGTCTCATTCATAATCCAGGGCATTATGAGAATAACTCAGGCTGAAATCTGCAATATTTATTCTGTTACAAGGAAACTGTTTCTTTTGGAGGAAAAACAGAAAGCTGTGGGAAAACCCGACCATTTCTGTTGGTTCTTGAACTGGGGACATAACCTTCAAAACCCATATCAAGCTGTACACTCAGAGTTCGTTGGTGTCTCCGAAGCTGAGCTGCTTGTGGGCCAACGATCATCTCTGCAGTGAGTGATGATGGATTTACAGCCAGCCAACAGACAGCATGCCAGCCCCGGGTAGGTGGTTTAAATGGGACCTTCAAGGAACACAGTCAAACAAAAGCTGTTCCAAGCTGATAAGGGTTGAGAAAGAATACTCAAACTCAGAGCTTTGAGTCTCCCCAGTTACTGGGGAGTGCCCCTGGCTTGCCCTTCATCAGCACAGCTGCTGAAGTCAGCCCGGAGTTTTGGTAACCAGCGGCAAGTGGTGTGGGCAGCGGGAACAAGGTTCAACGCTGCAATCCCTAGAAACCCTTTTTCTCCTGGAGTACACCAAAAAAACTTCCCCCTGTAGTTCTCACAGCCCCCTAAAGCAAAAAGGCAGATAAATCAGCACAGCCTGTATTATATTCCCCTCCCATCTCTACTGTTGGGTTATATCTGAGATAGGGCATTTGAAGCCTGCTTGAGCAAATGCCTTCATGAGTACTCAACTCAGCTCCTGAGGTCCTGAGTCTGGCAAAAATGGTCCTGCAGGAAGGCACCAGATACCAGACCGAGGCAGATGGTGGCAGTGCCCCTTGTGACCGTGACACCTTCTTCACTTTTACGTCCCCGCTTCCCATTTCAGTAGCTGCCAGTAAATAAACCAGGAGTGTGGGTACAGATGTATGCATCTCTCTTACACCACGGATAAAAGAGGCAAGGGGTTGTACGAATATAAATAGGGCACAGGGAGGTATATGGATGAAAGTAGGGCCTGGTTAAGGAAAATAAACTTGATGTGATGAAAAATAACAAAGCTGAAGACTTTTTCTGCAGGCAGAGACGCCCACAGTAACATGTTTGCTCCAAAGCAGCCTCTTGGCAATGAGATGCTGCGGCAGTACAGCTCCGCACCAGAACACTGCCGTAGCACTCACCACACATGTCACTTTGTTTCTTGACCAGGGTTGCAGGGACTCGCACTTCAGCTTCCTATATTTGGACTCAAGTCTTCTTTCACCCACTCCAGGCCCAGCCCACCCTTCTGCTAGCCCCCAGGCAGCTGCAGAGACAGCTGAGGAAACCTAGGCCGGCCTCCTACCCTGGCAGATCAATACACAGCCCAATTAACCTGTTTTCTCTATGCTCCTCTCGGTGTGCTACGTGGAAAATAACAGAGATCAGGCTTACAATACGGACTCGCAGCCAGGCTAGAAAGCATCGCTGTTACTCCCTGCAGTCTCATGAGAAGGGAATCTAGGGTATTGTCCTGACAACAGCAGAACTAGGAGTGCCATGCCTTTTGTACGTGTCTATACAACTTCACCCTTTTTTTACACCTCTTTATTAACACTGCAGAGTACATTGCTAATTAAGCCTGATTTTTCTCTCCTGGATGCAAGCCCTGATAGAATTTAGTAATAACCTTAATCCAGTACTTGTGATTCTAGTATTTACCTCTTTCCATGATTTCCAGTATGATGCTACTGCTTTCTTGGCTCAAGATGAACTTCTACAATGGTTTAAAACACCAGAAAAACTTCAGTGAGACGTCATTCCTATTGAATAAATGATGGGGCATGAGCAGAGCACAGTATGTTTGAATATCCCCTAAACATCACAAAAAATAGCTAATTAGTTAAGCTCTATAAAGCAAAGCTAACCCTTCTGGGAGGCAGACTACTTGTTTTCTCTGCACGGCCATCCTAAAAGCAGGACATACCTGGCACAGCCAAATCCATACACAAGAGCACAGAGGGCACTGGCTAAACCCAAACCGCCCTCCTGCCACGCAAGCCCCTGTGCAAACAGAAGCCTCATCCCAAGCCAAGGAATAACAAACTGCTGGACAAGCAAAAAAAGAAAAAAAAAGCCACTATTTACGCAGGTAATGTCCCTCTATTTGTCTGAAAGTCCTGGCTCTCTGCTCTTGTGCACAGGCTGGCACTGCCTGCCGCCCACAAGCAGCATCCCAAAACACCCTGCTTTGCAAGCAGCATGCACACTGCTCCTTAACACCTCAGGTGCTGCACCAGAATATGCAATTGCTCTCCAGCACTGGATAAATATGCAGAGCTCCGTCAAATCGTTCATTTTCATGTACATTAATCATCCCCAAAGCCCACCTCGGCTGTACCGATCCGTACTCTTTGTACAACTTCTGTTCTCTCCAAGGTATGTATTTTCATAATGATGGTGCTCATGTACCACTTAGCAGTATATTTTCATTTGGCCCCAGCCACACTTCTAAACAGTAATTTATTACTGCTTGTCACCAGCTGCTACTAAGAGTAATACATATACCAAGTTTATTTAGTGTTTAGTATGTCTTGCTTGACTCTTTCTTACATAGACAACACCGCCCAAACCCAGAGATTCACAAATCAAAACAGCCCGGTTTCTGGGCCTTCCAGAGACACTTGTTTTGCACTTCCCAGCTTTCTGCCTGTAAGATCTAGGAACTTATTTGTTGAACCACTTATTTGTACTTTTCTAATGCAAGCAGAGAGCCTAAAGCAGCCTGCCTGCTTCAAAAGCTGCAAGTGTACCGTGAACACCTATCTGAGAGATAAAACCACAAAAAAAGCACGTGGGGATGCCTTGGGGGCCTGTCCCAAATGCACATACCTGAGTCCCTGTGCACTAGAGGTGACACGAATCAGAGACGTACATGCTACATAAAACCAAAGAGCTTTCAGCTTGCTGAACCCAATGACTCCAAATTATTTGTTGTTTTGCCAGGCAATGCTGCTTGCTGGGAGCAGCAGCACTGCTGCAGTGACAGGACAGCCCTGGAGGCCTCCTGCCAACACTAGCAGGGTGATGGCTAGGAGCTGGGCTGGAAATTAACCCCAAGAGCTCTCTACCTGCCTCAAACAGCATGGGGTGCTGCCATCCCAACTGCTGTACCTTTTTTGGGGTGTTCTGGCAGTGGTGTTGGGCACAAATTAGGCTGAAAACAAACAAAACTCCTTTGCATAGAGCTCCAGGATATCTGGAGGCCTGTATGGGACAAAAGCCCTTCCTTACCGAGAAAAACAGATAAAATGAAGAAAAACATCATTCTACTATTTGCAAACTTAAATTTTTTACCTTAGACTTGGCAAACAAGTGTTATGCCTTTGCTCCCTGCTCTTTGGTAGACTCTCAAGAGTTGATTTTCCATGGCTGAAATTGCACTTTCTGAGGAGAAAATAAAAAGTAATCACCTTTATTGCTCTATCAGTGGCTGTACTGGGGTAGGCTGGGCTCCCTGTTAGTGAAGGGCCCCCTGACAAACCCTCACGTCCCACACAGATCCCAAATTTGTCCCACATGGGTCCCACGCAGGTACCACATGGATCCTATACGGGTCCCACAGAGACACCCAGCTGCCACCCAGATCCCGTGCAGGTCCCACACGGGTCCCACACATACACAGGTCTCACGGGGGCTCGATGGTGCCTCATGGATCCCGCACAGACCCCACACGGGTCCCACACGGGTCCCACACCTTGCCCCGCTGGACGCCCCGAGCAGCACCGCCCCGTCCCCTCACGGCCGATCCCCGTCATGGCGCCGGCCCCCGCCCCCGCTCCCTCCCCTCCCCGGGCTGCCCCACGTGGTGCTGAGGGGGCCCAAATCCCGGCGGGCGGCCGCTGCTCGCTCCTTTTTCTTCCTCCTCCTCGTCCTCGTCCTCGTCCTCCTCCTCCTCCTCCTCCTCACACCCACCGACGGCGCCATGGCCGCCCGGCAGCAGCTCGGTAACGCGGCGGCGGCCGTGCGGGGTCCCGTGAGGGAACGGGGAGGGGGGAGACCGACCGACAGCTTGCTGTGGAGAAGGAGATCGTTAAACCGACCGTTAACCGGCGGTGACCGTTAAAAACGACCGTTAAAGGGTGGCGACCCTAAGTCACCGTGAGGGGAAAGTGTGTGTGGGGGGTGGCGGCCATGGCGCCGAGCCCCGAAATGGCGTCGGGGTGAGGGCGGGGGGAGCTTCCTCCGGGTGTGTGTGAGTTGCAGATCGATTTCCTCATCGTGCCTTTTTTCTTTTTCTTTTTTTCTTTTCTATTTGGTGTCGCACTTCTACAAACGCCATCCTCGCGCTCGTCCTGCCTTCCAGCTCTGCTCAGCGTCTCGGAGAAGACCGGCCTGGTGGAGTTTGCCAAGAGCCTGAACGCTCTGGGCCTGGGTTTGATCGCCTCAGGAGGAACCGCCAAATCCCTCAGAGATGCTGGCTTGCCTGTCAGGTACGGGCGCTTGCTTGTGCGTCACCACCAGAAATGCTCCTTGTGCCCTGAGGTTGCTTAAATTACCTCCGTTAGTGAGCACAGAACAGTTGGAAACTGGCATGGGATAAAAAAAAGTCTGTAAGTAAGTCTTCCCCGCAAAGCAAAGCAAGCAAACACGTTTCCCCTGAAACAAACAAAACCAAAAGCCCCGAAACAAACTTCAAAATCTTCTTGGCTCCTTGGCTGGCTGGTGACAGAGAGTTGTGCTGTGCAGCTCAGCACTGAGGCCAGTAGAGCTGTCAGGAGCGTTGTACCTTTTTGCCTGTCTTTTGAGCCAGGTTGTCTCCCGTGAGGTAATTAGTGCTCTCGAAATTTGTAATCAGGCCCTAGTACTGCTCTTTACAGCTGGCTGGAAGCTGGTCTTTGCCTGGCCCTGGGATAGGATGAGTGACGTGTGTCAGGGATATATTGAAGCTCAGCAGAGATCATTTGTCACAAATAATTTTACCGGGATGATGGCCTGTTTTTTGAGAAAAAGCCTGGGTCTGGGAAGCAGTATGCACAGGCTCTAGCTGTTTTGGCTCTTGATTTTTGGGAAAGCTTTTTGGGTTCTTCTGTGCTGTGACTCAAAACCAGCTCCAGCCAAAAAAAGAAATAGAAACGTTTACAGTATAGTGATGAAAAAATCTGTCACTTACTTGGCAGGACAGGTGACTGTGGCTCCTTTTTGCCTACACTGAATGCAGTGATAGGCCCCTGGGATGCATAAGCATGAATATATACCACCTCCAGATTTCCCTCTCCTCTGTTATCCAGCACTTGGTTTTGTCTCCAGGTTCCTTACTTGGCTGTGCTGTTGGCAAAGCCTGAAGCAAAAGATGGTCACATTTCCCCTTCCCTCTCCAGTTTATTGTAATTTGTAGTCAGCTGTGGGGATGATACATATTTTCAAAGTGGATGAAAGACAGGCTCTAAAGTAACTTGATTGTTCGGGACATTTAATTAGGGTCTACCCAGATAGGATTATATGAAGCTGTTAGATCTATTAGGGAAACCCAGAATTGCTCTGTCTTAATTTGTTCTTACTTTGATTTTATTTTTTTTTAAGTTCTGCTTGTTACTGCATTATTGTTTTGGTCCCTTCTCTGCCTTTGGATTCTCTGCTGTCCATCAATTCCTTTATTTTATATCTCTTACAGCACTGATGCTCATTGTAACTGTCAAAATCTATTTGGGACAGGAGGACTTTTAAAATTCAACCTGGCTCTAGCACATTGGTCTGATTTTTGATGGTGGAGACATTTCAGGGGATAGTGTTTGCATCCTTCTGCTTCCTGAATAGAGCAGAGATATTCACCTCTGGCTGTCACCTAAAAGGTCGCATCTTTAATGATGCATCTTACCAGCGTTGCCAGTAGATGTAAATTGCCCCTGATGGGAATGAAACATTCAACCTATAGATAAAGTCATTATGGCACTTCAATTAACCTGCTGGTTTCTCATTGAGCAGAGATGTTTCAGACCTGACGGGATTCCCTGAGATGTTAGGAGGACGTGTGAAAACCCTTCATCCTGCAGTCCATGCTGGTATGTTGTTGATAGCGTGCTTTCAATCTGAAAAAGAAATCCCTGGGCAGTGAGGGTGGAAAGAAGGAATTGACGGCTGTCTGTGTATAGGTTGTGTGGAAGAACTGAGAAATGAAAACAGACTTGCTCTAGCAGCAAAAGGAGAGGTATAATGCGCAGGGTGGGAAGAAGCTTGTGATGGCTGAAGGACTTCCTCTGTTGCTCTGCACTTAGAGCTTTTCCTCCCTGGAGCTACCAGTATTTACAGGGCTCTTCTGTAAATGTGTGTGTGTTCTTTGCTTAGCCAATTTCAGGCCTGTGCAGGCAGAGAGCTCCACTGATTTGTAACTTGTGGGTGAATCTGGCACGCAGCATACGGAGCATGACAGCATAATCTTTAGTGGGTGATTTCTGCATGCTGTAACCTTTCTTTGTTCCTCTTCAGCAAGGAAGAGCTGTGAGAGTGATTGGTCAGTCTGATGTCTCATCTGCTGCTTCATCCCCTGTAACTCTCCTTGAGATTTCTTGAATTAAACCTGCTGCCCATCACACATCACACACCTGAGAAGGCTGGAGGCAGTCTCCTCTGAGGACTTCAAACCCCAGGCTGTGCTGTTGCTTACTCCAGGCCAGCCAGTCACCTGCGCATTTCCTTCTGAGCTCCTAGACCCCAGCTTAGCCACCTCTTCTGTTCAGCTAGAGCCCCAGCCTCTCTTGCTTCAGTTGTTTCATGAGCTTTGTGTCTTGCTGGCTGATGAGTGACAGGTGCCTTTTTCCTCTCCATGAACTTCTTGTCAGTTTTAGTGTTTCAAGGTTAGCAAGCGAATGCTTGCAAAGTCTGCCTTTGAGGTTGTCATTCAGCACTTGAAATCCTCTAGGATTCTGCACTGCAGAAAAAATCTGTTAGTAATGAATCTGAGCAGCAAGGGAGTCAGGGAAATGGGAGAGGGTAGAGGAATAGGCACTGAGGACTGTGGAACTAGAATTGCAACGATTATGGTCAAAAGGCTTTGAGGAGAAGCACAGTCTGAAGAAAAGCGCTGAATTAAAAAAACATTTGGTGGTGGTCTAGTTCTTTTTTTTTTTCTTTTTTAATAAGGATGTACTGTTTTTTAACTAGGCATCTTGGCTCGCAATATTCCAGAAGATAATGCTGATATGAACAAACAGGATTTCAGCCTTGTAAGGTAAATACATGTTGGGGGACGTAAGTCATCAGTAATCAAAAATAAACATTGGAGACCTGTCAGCACCGGTGGATGGGAACAGTAGGGATCTGCACACCAGAAAAACTGCAGTCTCCTTGCTTATCCCTGTTGGGAGATACTGGTTTTAAAAACAAAATTTTCTACAGATGTATCTTTATCTCTTGAAATAAGAGAGAACTAAAACAAAAGAGTTATGCCATGGCTTCTGCAGGGATCAAAGGTTTTAATTTTTCCAGGTTATCTGTGAATTTTGACACTTCACATTTAGTCATTGTTGGGCCACGTTACACTTTGTTGCAGAGTTGAATTCAGCTGTTTTGGAGCTGGTGCTGCTCCTTTCAACATGGCTCTGGGTGTTTGATCAGATGGCAATTCCTGATTTTGAAATACTTCCTTAGTAAACATACCCTTTGAGATTTGCATAATGTTTACTGAATTTCAACATGCAAATAAAGAGTAGACATGAAAAGCAGGTCAAGAACGTGCACCATTTGTACAGACAAAACAGATTTAAAAAAAAAAAAAAAAAAAAAAAACTTGCTTGGGTGCCATCATGAGAAGGAAGTGAGCTGCAGCCAGAGATGCAAGTAACACTGTGCATGCACTAACACATACCTAAGGTGTTTTTTTTTTTCTATTTTTGTTAGACTGTATGTACTCAGTATTCTTACACGGGGCAGTTTGGGACTATGTTTAACTAATTAGTTTTGTGAGCAACCAGTTTGGTCAGTGGTGGGTTGCTGATTTAGAAATGAATGGTTGAATTGAACATAATAAATTACAGGTATAACCAAGAGAGGAGGCATAGTCTGGCTATGGTGATGGGACCAGAATCCATCTTAGCTTTTAAAATTGTTTTTAAAAAGCAATGTGCCCAGGATGAGTGGATTTCCAGGCTGAATTTGAAAACCTGGAATTTAAAACCACAGGAGTCCTTGTAGATGGCTCAGCAGCGGTGGCTCTTCATAGTACGCTGCATATTAAAGCAGGCTCGACTGAATTGCAGGGGGAGTAATGTTTTTACATCAGTGCCTTAAAGTGCATTTGCATCCGGAGCAATCATTTGGATTATTTTATGTAAAACAAAAGGAGCTGATCCTCAGCAGGAGGGTCTTTGCATAGTTGCATTAGCGTTACATACCCAAGTCAAGGTAGGAGACCTTGGTATTATCCTGGCTTCCACAGAGAATGCCATTAGCAGTGCTAAAGTCCACAGGTTGCTGAGGCAGGGGAAGTTTAGGCTGGACATCAGGAAGGGGTTCTTCACAGAGAGAGTGGTTCCACACTGGAACAGGCTCCCCAGGGAAGTGGTCACTGCACCGAGCCTGACTGAATTTAAGAAGAGATTGGACTGTGCACTTAGTCACATGGTCTGAACTTGGGTAGACCTGTGCGGTGTCAAGAGTTGGACTTGATGATCCTTAAGGGTCCCTTCCAACTCAGGATATTCTATGATTCTATGATTCTATGGTTTGCAATAGGCCAGGAGCAGGAATGGACAGGGGAGAGAAATAGAAGTGGAAATAGAACTGAGAATAAAAGACGTGGCAGAGATTTAAAGACATGAGGGGGTTCTGAAAACCGTGCTGGAGGCTGATCATGCCCTCCCCTTGAGTTCACTGCACGCTGGAAACAAAGGAACGTTAGAGTTGGATGTGTTTGCCTTACAGCAAGTCACAGCTGACAGTGGGCATGCCTTGGTGTTAGGTGCCTTCATGCATTCACTGTGCTGGGTTAAAAGCCTTGTATGTAAAAATCAAAACAGATCCCTTGTTTGACTACAGTTCTCTGGCAGTGGTAGGATGGGACGAGGCAAGTTATTTGCTGCTTCTAGAGTAAAAATGGTAGAAAAATTACTTGATCAGATCAAGTAAGATGGGATACAGGCTGTGCACTGAATACCTCTAAGGTTTTGTAGGGTGTTTTTTTGTTGTTGCTTGCAGTGGACCTTGCTCTGGGGGCTTGCTTTTTTATAAAAAATTGGTTGCTGCCTGTTTTCAGTAGTGCTGAGAGCCTACCTCAAAATCCTTTGGAATGGCTCCTGTTGTGCACCAAAACAATTAAACTTTTAAATGCATTTAAAGAAACTCTTAACCAACTTCTGTAAATTGTGGCATTGACCACTGTAACATTGTTTAATGCAGAGTCCAGTTAAATTGTGTGTGTAGTTTGACCATTGTAACATCACTTGGGCTGATGCTGGACACCATTGAGTCTTTTAGACAAAGAAGCCTTAGCTAGAGCATTTTATGCTGGTCCCAGATCTGAGAGGCAAGACCATAAACACACTGATAAATACCTTGTGTGCCAAGCCAAGCTTGGCCTTTCTATTTCTTGCTGAGTAACCTTGTTTCTCCCTTTGATTCTTAGAGTTGTGGTGTGTAACCTCTACCCCTTTGTGAAGACTGTGTCTTCTCCAGGTGTAACTGTACCAGAGGCAGTGGAAAAGATTGACATCGGTAAGTTAAAGGCAGAACAGACCCATTCTCCAGGCAGATGTGATGGTTCTGGTGTTTTAAGTGGTGTCTTGTTGATTTGGAGGTCTTACATACCCATAAAGGATCATCAGACATCTGTTTGATGTGGAAATACAGGGACTCAGTTTGCCATTCCTCAGGATTCTGCCTTGCTGAGACAAGATGCTTTTGCTGTGGTCACAGGAACTGAGCTGCTGCGGTGCTGTGGCTGCAGGGAGGAGATGGGAAGCCTGGTCCTATACCCTAAAATGTTTCCCTTGCATGTTCAGGTTTCAGCAGCGGTGGCAGTGGCCTCTGTGTGAGCTGTCCACTTGCCTGGTGTGGGTTACCTGCTCCTAGCAGTGGTTGCCAGGTCATCTCTGAAGGTGCATTTTGGCAGCCACGGGGTTATCAACATCATTTTTTCAAAGCACCACGTCCGTGGTAATTGCCAGATGAAAAATTCACGACAACCAAGCCAGGCTGCAGTGTGTCATGGAAGACGTCATTCAAGAAGGCAGAAGCAGTACGATACTGAAAATTTATCTGTGGCAGGCAGTAGAAGATGACTGTGTGCAGAAATGACCTACTGGCGACTTGCAAACTAATTCCTTTGACAGATAATCTCACCTTGAAATGGGAGAGTCATGAGCGAGCAGCTAACGCTGTAGTAAATCTGCAGCTCTCACTGCAAATGTCCCCCTCTGGGAGGGGGGGAAGAGGGTGGACACAGATTCTGCATGTCTTCTGTGTTGCTTCCCAGTTTCGAGGAACTTGCAGGAAATTAGTTATCTTGGTGGCGTTTTCCCCTTCTCCACTGAAGTCTGCTGAAGAGCTCAAGGGTTAGAAGTAGGAGAACGAATGCAGGGCTGGGTAAACCTCATTGCTTTCAAGTAGAGCCAAAATTTAAATGGCAAGTGGCTGTTTAACAGGCTGGCAAGGCATAGATGGGGAAGTCAGGCACTGCCCAAAGGGAGGAGTCTGATGTGCAAGGGTAGGGCAGGTAGGGCACACTTGCTACTAAAATGTAGAGAGCCAATTAAACCTTTTTTAGAGCCTCTGGCAGTGTAAGAAAAATAAAAACCAGGAGCTCTGGAGGGAAGGTGAACCACTGAAAGTGCCCTAGGTGTTGCTGAAAACTAATTGAGGAAGGAAAGAAGTTGGTCTTCGTTCGTGGGAGGGTGCTTGGGGCCTGAGTTTGGAAGTGTGGATGCCTGTATCCTCAGCGATTCTGCTCTTGCTCGTTATTAACCCCAGAAGGCTTGCCTGTACTTCACTGCAGCAGCTCTGCCTGGCAGCTCGTGAACAGTGCAGGCGCAGTTTTGTGCCATGGGGTTGGATTGGGATTGAATTTTCTTGCAGTAGTTTAGTCCAAACGATGCCCAGCAGAGCTTTCCATTAAATGTTTTATGGAGTAGCGCTCGCTCTGCATGTAGCAGTGCCAGCCTCTGCTTTTCTGTTGCAGCAGCCTAGTATCTTGTCTGATGTAAAGTGTTTTAATCGCTGTGCAGAGTCGGATTTCAGGGGGAAGCATGGCATTTTATCTCACACGGAGGACCTGCGCAGCATTCATTAATATTTGCAGAGAGATTTGAGAAGCTCAGCAGTGTCGAAGCGAATCTTAGAGCCTCCTCCCCAGCTCGGTGTTGCAGAGGATGATGCTCTAGCAGTGTGTGCAGAGCTGTCCTCTTCAGCAAGTGGCCGTGCTGCTGGAAGCATTCTTGCCCCAGGTGTTTGTTAGCACAGCACTCGACCTGTTTTCGCAGCGCTGCTGGTGTCTGCACCTTCAGCACCAGGCAGAATTGCACGGGCTGACTGCCCTGTGCTTTTTCAAGATTCCCTTTTCCCTGCAGCACTGGGGGAGGTGGGCACACGGATCTGACAGAAATATTTGATTGTTTGTGACCCTTCTTGGCCTCGGATGTGGCTCTCGGTTATGCTGTGTCTGGAAGAGAAGCACCTCATACCTCCCCGCCTCTCTTGCAGGAGGAGTTGCGCTGCTACGGGCGGCTGCGAAGAACCATGCTCGTGTCACCGTTGTGTGTGATCCTGCAGACTACTCCTCAGTGGCTAAAGAGATGGCAGCATCACAGGACAGAGACACTTCCATGGAAACCAGGCGTCACCTTGCGCTGAAGGTCGGTCGCCTTTGCTCACAGCGAAGGGCTGGGCCACGCTTGTTTCTCTTCTCCCTTTCTCCAAACACCAACTCCTTTGTAAGCTGATGTCCTGTCAGTTGACAAGCGTCCCCTGTTCTGTCCCCAGGCTTTCACCCACACTGCTCAGTATGACGCAGCCATCTCTGACTACTTCAGGAAGGAGTACAGCAAGGGGGTGTCCCAGCTGCCCCTGAGGTACGGCATGAATCCTCACCAGAGTCCTGCACAGCTCTACACCATGAGGCCAAAGCTCCCCCTGACAGGTGAGGCCCAGGCTGCGCTGGCTCCTGGGGAAAGAGGGTGGCTGGGTATGTCTGCCAGGTGTCTTCAGACCTCAAATATACCACTGGGGGTATCACTGCTCTGGAGAGAAAGTCTGGCTAACTTTGTTCTTGAGATTGTTGGCAAAAACAAGTTCTGCCTCGTGTGAGGGCATTGTCCCGCTGAGCAGGCAGTGACGCATTTTGTGGCAGTATTTCCTTGGACTTCAGCTCTGGCACTTCCTAGGAGGGTTTTTTACTCCTGCGTTGGAAGCTGATCTGCTTTCAGGTCTGCCTTTCAGGCTTGGCAGCAGACCAATGTTGTGTTCACCTGTCCTGGCCTTGTGCTGTTGCTGAAACAACTCCTGTCTCCTGAAATGCTCACAGTCCTGCTATGTCAACACCGGCCGTGCGGTTTTATGTGTGCCAGGGCAAAAGGTTTTGGGAGCAGACTTTCAAAGAACTCTTACTGTCGGCCCTTTCATCAGAAATCATGCCAGATGAAGCATTTTGTTAAAAGCTTGCCCTAAATTTCATGACTATGAATGGCTCCTGTGACAACAGTTAGAGACACAACGTACTTAAGGTTTGGCTACTGCCTGAATATTTTGTTGAATCAGAGACAGTTGCTCGGTGGAATTTCTTTACTAGATTTCAGCTGCCTGGGGTGAGGAAGAGAATTGAATTTGCATCTCCTGAGTCCTCAGCGTACCCATTCCTCAAAAGACACTGAAGCTTTTCAAGGTGCTTAACTAGCTGCTGAGGAGCTAGGGTCATTTAAAAAGAACGATCTTGCAGTAATTTCCATTCTTTGTGGGAAAAGTCTCTTCCGCTTGCTCTGCAGACTCTAGAGAGAGGGTTCTGCCTGCTCTAACGTGTCTGTTTGTGTGCTGTGTTGCAGTGGTGAATGGCTCTCCGGGGTTTATCAACCTGTGTGATGCTCTCAACGCCTGGCAGCTGGTGAAGGAGCTCAAGCAGGCATTGGGCATTCCTGCTGCAGCCTCCTTCAAACACGTCAGTCCCGCAGGTAGGGTGGCTCCTTGTTATACCATGCTTTGCTCCCTGAAAACTGCCAAGACTCTGCATTTTGGCAGTTCGGGGAGGTCCCAGGGGCAGGGAGCAGGGAAGGGCTGTGGTGCGAGTGCCCTGGCTTGTGTTTCCCACTAGGTGCTGCTGTTGGAATACCTCTCAGCGACGAGGAGGCCCAAGTCTGCATGGTGCACGACTTGCACAAGACCTTAACGCCCCTCGCGTCTGCCTACGCGCGAAGCAGAGGTGAGAGGCCCAGCGACAAACTTAACTGCTCCAAAGAGCTCAGCTTAAAGCACAGCCCTCAACAGCCCCTTTTGCACTCGGCAGGCTCTTCCCTTTGTAGTGCACTCCTCCTCCTCAGGCTTTGCTCCATCAGGATCCGACTAAACGAGCTGCCCACATAGCAAAAATGGCTCTGCAAGTGAGCAGGACTTGTAAATTATTCCTAAGAGGCTAAAAGCACTTTGGATTCTGTTCTTTAATCTAAATGGAAGACCTATAAAGATTTTTTTAAATTAAAACATATACATATGCAGGTGTACATACACAGACATCACTCTGGGGTTTTGGCTGAAGGATCTGGATAACCAGGTAGCTGTGCTGGGAGCACGCTCAGCCTTCTGCTGCAGGTGGGGTGCTTGGGAACACCTCATTGGGCAGGAATATTTCTGCCCTGTACTTGGTGGGTGGTTTTCAGTGCTTTTGAAGCTCAGAGTTTGCAAAAAAGAAAACTATAGCAGCAAATAAAAATTCCTTCCTCAGCTTAGCTGAGGTTCTTTGTTAATTCTGTCATTGTCCATGGCATTCCTGGAGAAACTGGACAGATTTTGGAAAACAAAGCACACTACCTGTTAAAGGACACAATGGCATGGGTTCATTTTTCAGTACTCTGGGGACCACCTTTGATCATTGCCCACAGAAAGCCATTGAGGGATTGGTAGAAGAGCAAACCTTGAGAATGGCAGTGACAGCAGAACGACCTTGCTGCACAGTAGAGCATCCATGATGGGTGCTGAGTGCTGCCTCATTAAATACAGAGAATACTGAACAAAAAAAGTGCTCTTAGCTGCATTGCCGGGTCTGGTTTCTTGTGGGAAAAACCTGATGGGAGCATGGGCATCTAAAAGCTTGCTTCTTTTTCCAGCTGTCTCTCATCTAAAATCTTTCTGTATGAACCTTGCCTCTCCCTGTCCTCTTGCCATCGTGGCTGCAGCAGAGCTGCTAACAGTAATGGAGATTGTAATTACTGAGTTAGAGCTTTTACAAACGCAGTGAAGGAAGAAAGAATATCTGAGCTATGCAAATCTTTAAAGGTGCATGGGATTGAGGTAGGATTTTTCATTCTTGTTGCTCTTATGGCCTATTTTTTTTACGGTGGAATTAAATTACTAGTTCTCATGGAAATTGGCTGGGTTGTGGGAGCAAAGACTTCTGTGTTATGTTGTAGCTGGATAAGTTACTAGAAGATGTGATTTTGCAGGTGCTGATCGGATGTCTTCTTTTGGTGACTTCATTGCCTTGTCTGATGTCTGCGATGTGCCTACTGCTAAGATTATTTCCAGAGAGGTTAGTTAACAAGCAGCAAATCTTCGAGGTAGAAGGGAGAATTGCAATAGACGGAGCCACTGGTTTGTAGCAGCCCTTCTGTTTGAATTTGACCTGTTTACTTAAGACTATTTATTGATCCATTTGTGTAATTCAGTGTGTGGGGTGCGGAATTTACACCTCTCTCGTGATGCTCTTTTCCTTCTGCCTGTCTGCATGGCAGAGCTTGTGAGATGCTGATGCTTGAAATGATGCTGTCCAAGAGGTGATTGCAAACCTCCATATCCCAGTAAAGCTCTGGAAAGGAGCCCTGATTGTGCTCTCAAGAGGATCTGTTTTAAGGCTGTAGTTGGAAGAGCAGGGGACTGGAGCCTCTTGCCCCAGGCAGGAATGTGGATGTCGATTGCTGTCTGCCAGTTGGTACAAGTTACCTGTTGGCTCAGCCGCTTCCCAGGCTGCACTTTAAACTTTGCTGGGTTCATCTTTAACTCCACAGCTAACTGCATTGCACAAGTGGAAAAGCAGAGTTAAACAACTGGGAGTTAATGCTTTACCAGGCACGTTCACCCTGTGCCATGCTGCTTATGGTTTTGTTGGAGGGGAAAGCACAACACGAAAAGCTGTCTTGTATACCGGAGACTTCTTCTCAGGAAAAAAATGAAAGGTCACATTTGACTTTGTAGTGGACCAAATGTTGCCCTCACAAACCTGTTAAGAAACAAAGCAAAAAGAAAAAAAAGGTTGGGTGATGAGAATGTGAAAGAAGTATACAACTTCATGGTACAGGCAGACCCTGACAGGTCAGCCTTTGTCCTTTTGGTTATGACAGGAAGAGTTTTTGATGTTAGCTCCTCTCCTTTTCACATGGACACTGAGATCTGTGTGTTGCAGGTATCTGATGGTGTGGTAGCTCCTGGATATGAGGAAGAAGCCCTCAAAATCCTTGCCAAAAAGAAGAACGGTGGTTACTGCGTCCTCCAGGTTTGTATTCCTGCTACACTGTAACTCTCTGATGCTCTTCCCATGTCTGCTTTTCACAGATGTTAGTGTCCAGATCGCTTTGGGGTATCTGGACTAGGGAATCCAGGCTCCCCACAGCATAACGAAATGCTGTTCCCTGGTTTGGGGGGGATTCCTGTGTGAGCTGGGATTCCTTCAAAACTATCCATGTCTGATGACTGGATTGATGGATTAATGATGCTATCAGAACAGCTCCTGTTTCTGCCTGAATCTGAGAGACAAATAAGCACAGAACTCTACTAGAACGTCACAGAAAGAACAGCCAAGGGTTAGCTGACGTTGCAATTGTAGTGCTACTACCAAGGGAGCTGTAGAAGGTGGCTCAGGAGCTTGAGGCAAGCAGGAATGAAATAGCAGACAATCTTGGCAGGCGATTACCTCCTGAATTGAATTAGCTTTGTAAGGATGAGGTCGGATTGGTCAAGACTGTAGCTTTAGGGCCTGTCTGAACAGGGATGCTAAGCAAAGTTGATCTGGACAAACTTAAATGGTTAGGGAAACCATATAAAGTGTGTGCACGCTTGTATTTAAAGCCAGGAGCCTTAATCTGGTTTACTTCATGCCTCAATTACCTGAAGAAGGGATACCAAAGTTAAATAAGCCTTAACAAAGTTTAACAGTTGCATTTAACTTGGCCCCTTACACCTGTACAGCTTAATTGTGCTGCATGCTTGCATAGATGAGCCCCAGGAGAGTGAATCTCTGGAAATAATCACATTCACTGTTTTCTTTAACGTCAAAGTGGCTTGGAAATTGTGCCTTAAGGCAAATATGAAACCACTTAACAATATTTGTAACATTCCTGCGGAGGACTACAAGACTATTTGTGCAGAAGTTCTTACCTTTCTGTAAAAGACTGGAAGGCTGTAGAATTTTGTGGCTTGCACCATGGACGTGTCTATATGAACATCTGAACTGTACTACCCGTCTCCACCCTGTAAATGTTACTTCCTGCTGTCCAGACCTTGGTGCTCCAGTTAATGTGAGGTACTTCTAATGATCTGGCATTGCTTTCCCTAAACAGTTCGCTTCTTTTGCGTTCTTTAGAGAGTGTGCTTTAACCGAGGCTGTTGCTTCATGTTGGCTTTGAGCTCCAAGAGTTTTAACCGGCCTGTCTGTTGGCTTTTAGATGGATCCAGCGTATGAGCCCGATGACACCGAGATTCGGACCCTCTTTGGACTGCATCTCATGCAGAAGAGGAACAACGCAGTCATTGACCGGTCACTGTTCAAGAACATCGTTACGAAGAATAAAAACGTGAGTGTCAGAAGATAAATGAGCTTAAAGACTGGTAGAATAAGCTGGTATGCTTTCTTCAAGGAAGGCAGCGCTGTTGTATTTTGAGAGCTTTTAATATATTTTAATGAGGTTTAATTGGCTTTCACCAAAATAATGCAGCAAGCTTTTTGGCCAGCAGTGCTTGGGCAAATCAGGGTAGTTAGGTTTTGTTTTGATTTCTTGCATAAATAAGTGGAGCTGGACCTTGCCCTTTATCTCTGACTAACAAAATGTTTATTTCTTATTTACAAGAAGCCGTGTTATTTAATTTCTTATGATGAGACAGCCATATGCTCAGGATCCATCGTGATCTCATTCTGACTCACTGTTCAGTTCTCCCGCTTGTGTACAATGCATAAACTCTGGCCTTTCTGGTGTTGCTCATCACTTAGGGTTGACATCATCAGAAAACTGTCAGTTATTTCTGTGTCTCCGGTCTTGTTCTCATTAAAAAACAGATGTTAATGAGTACGTGGTTAGTCATGGGCTCAGGAGCAAGCTCAGACCTTGAGGTAATAAAAAACATATTAATAAATTAGCCATGGAGTGTATTAAAAACATGAGGATATTGTGAGCTATTATTATTATTGTGGTCCTGTGCATACTTGAGTGTGTGCTTAGCTTTTTGCCTGTGAGCACTTCTGAAAACAGGATTAGGGCCAGTGACAGAGCCATCTGGACCTGGTAGGACTGAGTCTTATCCCTACCAACTACGAGGTTGGCTGCCAGACCAACTGGTAACAGTTTTGTTGGTAACTGAACAAAACAGAATATTTTTAGCTATCTTGTTTTCCTCGCGGTGACACGGTCCTTGTGGTGCTTTTGGAGGCTTGCAGACCACCAGCCAGTTGGCTGGCCATGCTCATTAGGATGGGCTGTTGACAGTGGCGTTTCATTTCAGCTGCCCGAGTCTGCCGTCCGAGACCTGATTGTTGCCAGCATCGCTGTCAAATACACCCAGTCCAACTCGGTGTGCTACGCCAAGGATGGGCAGGTAACCAAACCGGAGGGCCCTGGGGAGCGTGCTTTCACAGCCAGGCTGCTCACTGCTCGCTTTCCTCAGGCACGAGCCTTAAAATCACTTAGTGCAGGAAGCTGCTCAACAGGTACAGATGAACGGCCCCACACAGTGCCATGCAGAACAGGAGCTAAACGTGTGCTTCTCTCAAAGCTGCCTCAAAACCCAAACTCAACATATTTCTCCTGGGGTAATGACAGGGCTGGCTTTTTCAACGACAGGGTTGGAAAAGCTCTAACGTGCTTCTGCAAGTTAGGCCTCGAGTCACTTCTTTGTAACTGTTCTGCCTTTTTATTTTTTATTTTTTTACCATTTTTTGAGAGCATGTGCATATGCTGTGGTCTGTACAGAGCCTTAGGAAATGACAGTAGTTATTCACAGCTAGGTTCAGACTGTCCACATGGTTCTTAGCTTTATTTTATTTTATGTTTTATATAAGAGAGATGAGATGTGGTTTCTTTTTTCCCCTTTGGGGCACTAGAAAACTTCCTTGCTTCCTGATGTTTAAATGCTTCTGAAGGATGTTGGAATTTACAGGGCTATTATCAACTGCGTAGGTGAGACAGGAATTGTGAATTATGAAATCTTTCCAAGCTCTTACTAGGTGTTCAATTTAAATCAGTTATGCGAAAGTTGTTGTAAATGTGTTGCAAATAATACATTTTTTGCCCAGAGGCTCATTCTTGTAATGCTGTTGTTTAGGTGGCTCTGTGTTCTCCATGGCAACTTTGCCATAACTAGGGTTATTTAAAAATAAGAAATAAAACATAAAAATCAGAAAGAATGCTTTTGGTCTTGATCATCGTAATTCAGCAGGATGGATCAAACAGTGTACACTTTAGGTGCAGACTGAATGAACTGCAGCACTGTTCTTTTTGCAGTGCTACATGTCTACGTGTGTCAGATTGTTATTACAGCCTGAAAACATTGCAGCGCTGCCTCACAGTATTTTCTAGGGTCATGTGCTGTGTGGTTCTTGAAAACACGTCTCTGGAGATGCAGCATTTTTCTTTTCTTTTTCCTCATTTTTTTTTCTTCTTGCATTTAAATGGCTCTCTGTTCTCAAGAGCACTAATTCTTGTAGCCCCAGAACAAAGGTGGCACTATCTTTGCTCCTTTTCCCTTAGTCCAACAGCAATTTCCTCAGTGCTTTTGTAAGCCTGGGCTTACCGTGGCGCTGCAGCTGTTTCTGAAACGTGTGTGGTAATGCACGCACCAGATGGAAGCAGGAAGGCACGACGGAGGACTGAAAGCACTGTGGGCAGAGAGCGATTTAACTAGCCTGGCTTCAGGGGTGTTTTGTGTATTTGCAGGGATATATTTTAATTACATACTAACGTGTGTTGTCTTGGTTTGCTGTATATGTGACAAGAAAGGCGAAGATCAGAGGTCTGTACGCTGCACTGAGAAATGAATGCCTTGTTTTTAACAGCAGAGATCAGCCGTTCAATTGCTTAGTCACAAAGGTGGGAAATTGGTGCTGGGGGCCTCAAATCAAAGCTTGACGTCTTCCTAAAGAGACTCCTTGCAGTCCAAATGCAGAGATAGCAGAGCGGCATGCTACAGGCAGTGTTGGAGAAGCTTAGATGGCAGCTCTCCTAGTTTGAAAACGTCTAAAAAGTCTCTTGGGACTGCTAAGTAGTGAGACCATTGTTCCCAAGGTACAGATGGGGCAGGAAAAAAGGCTCTCTGAAAATTTCCTTTGGGTGGTGCTGTGCAGAACTCACTGCTGGTCACATCACCCACCGACGCTTGTTGTCAGATGAGTACAGGAGCGTCTGGGTGCAAATCAAGCACCAGGGACAAAGCGATTTCCAGATTGTTAGGGTTGAAGTGCATGTCCATGATCTGACTTGTTTAGGTTACGTGAGCCAAGCTTGGGAAATCCAGAATTCTTCCAGTTCCACTGCTTTTGTTTCTGCAGGGGTTATTTCAGCCTCACATCATTGCTGCTGCATTCCAGAACTCGTGTATCAGATAACCAGAAGGTTTTTTTTGACAGCTTGGCTTCATCGGCTGCTCCAGCTGGGGCTGGTGCTCTGTGCTAATAAGTCCTAGGAAAGGATGGAGTGGGAGGAAGCATTTATGGACTTGAGTGTCACTTAATTTGCAGGAAGCCAGCTGCCACTAATTGCAATAAACACTCTCACTCATTTTGTCTGACTTTCAGCCCAGTGAAGCCAAAGTCTGTAACGTGTTGATTTACACTGTGTTCAATGCTACCATCGTGTTTAAACGTAGCGATTTAAAAACATTCTTTTCTGGTTCTCAGTAGGATAAAACAGAATTGGTGGTTTACCTGTTTTCCACCAATGCCACAGACATTTGTCAGTTACTGCCATGCTTGTTTGTCTTCCCAATTGTGAAGTCCTTTATTTGGTTTTATAATTCCAAATGCGTTCAGGATTTCAGTTTTCACTCATTACTCAGGGTAAATCTGACTAAATCCAGGCTAATCTACCTCATTTTGCAAGGACTCTTTGGACATCATCCACTCCACACTTCTGTATGCTATTCCAGCCGTGGGACACGTTTGGCTTTCCTTTGAGCCAAAGTGTTCTGGTCAAGCAGTTCTCAGTTCTCACCCAAGTTTCTTCTGTTATTTTTTCTGCCCGCTCTTTGTTGCTGTCTCCTTTCCCTTGAGCCCAAGCAGGCCCTGCAGAAGCACTTTCTTTCCCCAGTAGATTAAACTCTGACAGAAACCTAATTAACTTTTCTGTCTAAAAGAGGCAGGAAACAGAAGGGGGTGGGCAGGCTTTGGGGAGGATTTTGAAGTTTAAGATTTCATGTGGAAGCAAGCTGCCGGTTGAAGAAGGAAGAGATGAGGTATAGGAAGAAGGAACAGACGGAAAGAAGTGAAGTGAAGAAGGGAGAATAGGTACATTGAGACAGACCTGTGTGTGGAGAGATCCGGGTACCAGGCTGTAGGGTGTATTAAGCAGAAACTCAACCTCTTGATTTCTCCTCCTGAGGCAAGAAATTCCAGTCTAGACTGAAGAAATCTTCCCTAGCAGTGTTGCGTCAAAACATCCTTTTGGACAAAAAAAGGATTGAGCTTTCCCTGACTCAACATTTTCCCATGAAGTGCATTTTATTACCATGTTCCTCCCGGGCTGGAACAGTAAACTGGAGAACAATGTGAGCTCATCAGGAGGAGGCATAAAGCAGAGGCCTTTCACATTCTTTTGCCTTTTATGCCATTATAACAACAGTTCTGTGCCTTGCAGATAGGCACCCCCAAATCCAAGTCTGAAGGTGTGTTTCTGGGATATCCGGGTGTGTTTCTGGGGGAAAGTTGCCCCTAAACCACGAGAAGCATAGAATCTATTTAATATTTACAGTAATAGTGATAGCCCTATGGGTTTATTAAGTGCCGATGGCTGCTGGGTTGGAGCTGAGCAGATGATATTAGATAGCAGCCCTTGCTCCTTGGGGGAACGGTACCCAGCAGCATGTTTTATGGTTCTGGTAAGAGGTGAAGTCACCGTGTCTTGATGAATGAGAAGACAAATGATTCATTCCTTTGAGGGCAGCCTTTGACTTATAGCTTTACCATCTGCTGCAGGCCGAGCTGGAAACTCTGAGGCACTGGCCAGAACTGCTGGCTTCAGCACGGTGTCCCTGGAGCGATCCCCCCCGCGAACGGTCTGGTGAACAGTTCAGCTGTGGCTTCACAGCAGGAGGAAATTGTGGAAGGGAGTCTTGTTGTCTGACGGATCTGTGGTTCGAAATAGCAGGAGCTCTCTTTGGGAAGCAGGACCTGGAGATCTGAAAGCCGTGGAGGGAAGTTCCCAGCCTGAGTTTGACAACTGTGGTTAGATTGAGCATCTAGCATCTGTTTGTCTGGCACACGCTCGTGGCAGAGGCACAGCTGAGGAACTGCAGACAGCCTGGGGCTCAAGGGACCCCAGCTCAGTCCCTTGCACTTGCAAGCTGTGACTGCAGGCAGAGCAAAACAACTTGAACAGCAAATCCCTACGCCCTGAGGGCGCTGTGAGGGCGAGTACAGAGTTGGCAGGGACCTGAGGTGCTCCGAGCACTTAGCGCAGGCTGCCCTGCCTGGCACTGCTCTAGCAGTGGACCTGAGGTGAGCGCTCTTGTCACTGCAGGCAGAGGGACTTGTAGGGCCTCAGGCACTGCAGCGTGGCTTGCTGTGGCCATTCCCATGCAGCAGTAGTCAGCAGTGGTGCTTATGCACTGGTATCTTGTTTTGTCTTGGCTGAAAGGGAGCTGAGAGCTTGCCATGAGCCCACAGCACTGCCTGGTTTGGCTCCAGTCTTGAACGTAATGAGGTGTGAAAGCAAGAAGTGGTGGCCCCGACAGTGCTGAGTTTCCCTGGTCCCGGAGGGGATGGTGAAGCAGCGTCTGGTATCCAAGATGTCCCTCGCCACGCGTACCTTTCAGTAGTGGCAGCACTTAGGGGTTGTCTGTGCCTCCAGCGCAAGTTTGTTTGTGTTAGCTAGGATGCAGGACTTGTTTGCGTTGTGCATTGGGCTGTGACACGAGGCTTGTGGGGTTACCTGACCACCAGCCTCCCAGGAGCCTCTGCATATTTTAATCTATGGTCCCTGTGAAGAACTTGCCAGAAGTTAAATGTGTCTGAGGAGAACCGGGCTCCAAAGTGGTCTGAAAAAAGTGAATGAAAACTGAGCAAATAACATACTGCCACTGGAGCTTCCTTGAAGGAAAAGTCACCTCTTGGATCTTGGTCCCAGAACTACTAGGTCTGCCTTACATCAGGCACAATTGCTATTAAACAAGGTTTGCAGGCAGCTATTTTTAAAACCCCAGCCGTTCTGGCAGCTGCTAGAGTAGGAAATGTGCTAGGGGCTGCAGGGCCTTGATAATTACGTGATGCGATGGTCCTACTGGGCAGCCTTCCTGGTTGAGCAGTGGATTTACTTTCTTGCTGGCTTGACAGACAAAGTGCCCTGTAATCCTCTGCATATCGCAGCTGGTCTGTGATTGTCCTGCAGGGAAAGATAAATAATGGTGTTTGGGTGTCCCAGGCTCAGCCTTTAACCTCCCTGCAAAGCATCAAGGACAGGTAGGCAGCCGGCCATCTCCTCACAGATTCACATGTTCCTACAGCAGTGGGATTTTGCTTTTGGTTAAGGCAAAGCCGTGACTACCCCACCCTCCTGTGGCCAAACAGTTGGGCTCTGCTGGCCGAGGCTGTATTGAGGTAGATGAAGGAATGCGGTGGCTGCAGAGTGACCATCAGCTCAGCAGGGCCTGGATGTTACTGGTGCAGGAAGCAGTCCTGTAACCTGGCCACAGGGACAGGGGATTTCAGTTTTCCTTGCTAATTACCTGCACTCTTTCCCCGATTCAGTAAGGAGCAGCTACTTTGTGGGAGGTCTTCCCTAGTCCCTTGGCTGTGGTTAGGATCCCCGTGAAGCAGGGCGTGATCCCGCTTTGTGCACCCGCTGCAGGTCATAGGCATCGGGGCCGGCCAGCAGTCCCGCATCCACTGCACGCGCCTGGCTGGCGACAAGGCCAACAACTGGTGGCTGCGGCACCACCCGCGCGTGCTCTCCATGAAGTTCAAGGTGGGCGTGAAGAGAGCAGAGATCTCCAACGCCATCGACCAGTACGTCACCGGGACCATCGGTGAGGTGAGTGCCGAGAGGCTTCCCCAAAGGCTTCAGCTTCTGCCCCACAGCTGGAACCGCTACTGCCGGGGTGGTCAATTCCCCACGGCCACGTCATGGCCGGGGCAGAGTGCCCTGGTTTGCCCTGCTGACGCTGCACCCACTGCCCCAGGTCCTGGGGTGCGCAGGGGAAGGAAGGGAGTTCAAAGGATGCAGAACAAACTGGCAGTGGTTATGTGTTCCCACCATCACTCAGGACCTTAAAATTCCCAGAAGGAAGCTGCCAGCAGCAGAGCTGGGTGTCGGTGGGGTGCCATCTCTTGTCCCTGCGTGCTCCTAGCGGAGCAGTGCCCGGAGGTTGTGCTTGGGGCTGAGCTGGCACTCCCGATCTTTCAGGATGAAGACCTGGCGAAGTGGCAGGCCATGTTTGACGAGGTGCCCGCACAGTTAACCGAAGCGGAGAAGAAGCAGTGGATCGCCAAGCTGAGCGCTGTCTCCCTCAGCTCCGACGCGTTCTTCCCTTTTAGGGATAATGTGGACAGAGCTAAACGGGTAAGATCACGGCCGGGGTGTCAGGGGGACTGCACAGAGCGGGCTGGCTGTTCGGGTTCTGGGCAGGGTGTTCTTGGGGTCACTGGTCTCACCTGAACGGTAATCACCCAGCCATTGCTTAGGTTGTCGATTTAGGATGAAAAGAGTATTAACATTGTAAAAAAAAAAATAATAATAATAAAATAAATAAATAAAATAAAAAAATGAGGAGCTCCCCTTTGGCGTGCTTTGGGAGTGGAGGCCGTTGTTTGTTCAGCCATAGCGGAGTAGGATGTTAATGAAGGGCCGGGGCTGCCAGCTCCTTTTCAGCGGGATCTTGTTTTTTTGTCCTCTAATCCTTCTCTCTCTCTCTTTGTTCAGAGCGGGGTACAGTTCATCGCCGCCCCATCCGGCTCCGCTGCTGACGAGGTTGTGATCGAGGCGTGCAATGAGCTGGGAATAACCCTGATTCACACCAATCTTCGGCTCTTCCATCACTAAATTTACCGGGGGCCCCTCTTTGGTCACAGTCTCACCAGCAGCAGTAACTGGAATACCAGCAGCTTAACCGGGAGGCACGAGCCATCTACGCATAGCAAGTATTTGTAGGATCTGCAAACAAGACTTCTCCTCGTCTTAACAGGGAGTGAAGGTGCAAGCAGTTGGCCTCTAATGTAGAAAATAAGCCTTTTACAAATAAACGCACGGTTCTTAGCCATGTGGAGCTTGTCGTATGTCGTCCAGGTACTGTGTCCCAAGGGAAAAAGCTTATTTCTGAGGCAAATGTTACGGCCCGGACTTCACCAATTCACGAGAGAGGTGATGGGATGGGATGGAAGCTTGGCTTAGGCCAGCTTGTGGATGAATTGATAACAATCTGGGTTGTAAACTGAACTGAGCCCCTTTTTTGGGAGTTTGCAGGTACTGTCCTCCAGGTGCTTCGCTCCATTATCCCCTTTCCTTGTGAGGAGAGGGAAGCAGATCCTTTGTGTGAGATAATCTCAGGTTCAGTACCCAGCCCTGCCCTGGATGTGCCTGTGTCTGAGCGGCGGTGTCGAATTGCTGTTTTAGAGGTGAAGAGTCTCCTTTCTGCCCATTTGACACGCTTCTGGTAGGGAGAGTTCAATTCAGAGTTCATGCACAGGCATCTGGGAAGCATCTTGCCTGAAGCTGCTTCCGTTCTCCACTGTGTGCAATTTGCATAAAGCAGATTTGAACTCTGATTAGAAAAACAAAGTGAAAATCTGGAGCACAGTGAGATGAATAAAGTAACAGCCCAGGCACATTTCTGCTGGCAATCCCTGTAACCATTTCAAAGGGATTTTTTGGTTTCATTTTATAAAATCTGTTCAGTTCTGGCAAGGAGCAAGCTGCAGTTCTGCAACAAACACATCTGTCGTGGCTCTGATCTCAACTGGTACGGAGGGGAAAGTCTGCCTGTGTTTGCTTTGCTCAAGCAGAGGGGCACGGTGCTAGGGGTTGGGCCTCAAGGGGGGAAATTCAGGTCCTGCTTCTGGCTCTTGCCCTGCCTGGGCGTGAATTTTGGTTTACCTGGGGTGGAGACCTGTTGTTTTTAGGGCACGAGGGCTGCAGAGGAGTTGTCTGTGGGGTGGCCAGAGCCAGGAACAGGCTGCCTGGAGTGGCTGTGGCATGTAGAGGCTGCGATTTCCTCAAATCTTGTTGCTGTATGGATTAAGACAGTAGCCCAGAATAAAAGTGCGTTACTCAACAGCTCGCCTGTTGGCTGTGTTAACCCCAGCCCTGGCCAGCCTGACTGCTTTCCACGCCACTGCTTCCCGTGGAGTATCAGCGTTAGAGTCATTGTGGTTTTTGTTAGCTTACGCCTTAAAATTTGTGTTTGGGACTCTTCCACTGTTCTTCCACTCCTCGCTTGTCTTTTCTGTCACTCTGCTTTGATCGTAGCTGGTACGTACCACGCGTGAGGGTCCCTTGGGAATCTGTTAGTCTGTTCTTTGTCCTGATACTCTAAAGCACCAGATAAAACTGGGACCGGTAATAAGCATCCAGCCAGCTCCTGTGCTGATGTGGTCCTGCTTCACTTGCTCTTTGCTGTCTTTGAGAGCTGTTGTTAGATTGTTACCATTGATTAACATCATCCAGGTGAGATTTCTGCATGAGGTGCCAGTAAATGTCCAACTGTGGTGGTATCTGCCCAGGGTCTGTGCTTTGCTACCTGGGCTGAGCATGTTTCAATCCTCTGTGCATGCATTTTAGAGGTTTGTAACAGTTCCTCATGAGGTGTGCCGATCCCCTGCTAGCTGAACGAGTTGCTTCTCCCTTTGATACTTGCAATGATGAAATCTAACTGCGGGGCTCTGCTCAGCATCCCTTTTCCATAGCACATGGAGATAGGTCTGCTCCCTTTGCTGATGTTTTTTGAAGAGCAGGCTGCTGACAGGCTCTGTTTTGCACCATCACCATACGGTGCCTTGCCCCTGGCTGGTAGCAAGAACAGCTCCCAGAAGCGTGGACGTAAGCAGAGGGCAGGGCGGAACCTCTCAGCCTTCACAGCGAGCAGGAGGGGATTTCTTTCCTGCTGTCAGGCAGGAGCTCCCTTCATCCCTACCCAGGCAGCTGACCCTGTCCTGAGCATGGCTTGGGTCGGACATCGCTTGATCTTAGTGCTCCGGAGGATTTTGGCTATAAATTAACACTGTGTTGTGAGGCCCAGCTGCTGGTCTCCTGCCACTTCATGCACTACGGGCTGGCTGAAGCAGGGACCCTGCACAATCTTTAGTTCCTTTTGTTGCTGTTTCTAGCAGAAAGACAGCGTGGCTGATGTTTCGGCTCTCACACGTCTCTACTGTCTGTGCTGCACTCTGCTAGCGGGTATCAAATGTAACCGAAAGTAAGAGACTCAGCTGAAGGACAGAACAGCCAGCATTGTGCTTATAAACGTCTAACAAATTCTATCAGCAGTGGGAACCCTCGGGTTTTAAGGTACAGGCCCTCTCTGCAGAGAGCTTAGGCAAATGCAGTGTTTAAAGCATTTTATCCCATAATCTTTCCTCTGTTTGTGGTGTTACGAGTGATGTGGCGTTACAGGGAGGAGATCAGATGGACTCCAACTTGAGTTCAACTGAGCAGCTCCCGTGTGCCTGTCAAGTGAGTTACTTAATGTCAAAGTGACAAAGTAGGGACCTTTGTAATTGCTCTCTGGTCCAAAATACATAGACCTCCCTTGAGGAGGGCAAATTAACAGAAATCTGTCTTAGCAGGGAAGTATTTTTCTGTCTGTCTAAGCCATGTTGAGTTTGCATGGATTTCAGATATTCATTTGGCTCTTGAACACTGCTGGGAGAGAACTGATTTCTGTTGCAATCATTTTACTATTTGCAAATGTTTTCGTTGCTCTATAGATAGCAATCTGTGAAAGCAGTGGCCATGTGGGTTTCTCATGTCAAGAAGCCAAATTCTATTTTCATGCTATGCTTTATTCAGTCCAGAGAAATCCATTGACTTGAGCAATGCAGTGCTGGCGGAGCCAAGAGAGGAATGTGGCCTGAGGAAGCACGACCAGAACCTTTAATAATGCTCTACATTTGCAAATGTTGTATGGGTTTTTGCAAAGCTGGCAACAAAGGGACTTACTGCTAATTTTGTGCATTGTAATCAAGCCTGGCTTTGTTTTTAAAAGGGCTTTTAAGGGAGTTTTAATGACACCCACCCCCAATACCACAGTAGACTTGAACAAGCACCGACCTAGGTGAGGTCTGGCTCCAGTTTTGAGGCTTTCTACAGAGGTTACTAACTGAAGGGTTTCTGTGACTGCCTTTACAGCAGTGCCTGAGGGCACGCTCAGCTGTAACTGAACAACCTCAGCTCTGGATTTTTATTTGGATTTACCACAATGCAAATGCAGCTACAGTAGCTGGGATTTAAGAGTGATGTGATTGATAGACCACAATATAAACCCTTCAGCTGGTCACAGGTCAGTTATCCTCCATCACAGGGACAAGTAAAGTGTGGTCCTCCCCCCATCTTTAGGGCAAGGCTTGGAGCAGGGGCTCAGTGACCCAGCATCAATTTTACCCGGGGTGAGCGTGGCCTCAGACCTTGGGGCAGCTCAAACCCTTGAGAACGTTCTTGATTTTTAGGTATTTAAGGGTCTGGCTGGACTGAGGACCATCTCCTTTGCCTCAGTTCTTGGCTAAAGCAGGAATTACTTTATTTTCCCTCCCCCCTTTTCTCTCTCCTCCACCTGTTCCCCCGAAGCTGTCCCCTGCAGCATGGCATACATACTCAGAGGCTCTCTGCGCTCTACTGGGACAGGGGGATGCATCTGGAAGCCTTTAATTAACAAACTGCTCTACAAATAGTCTCTTCATGCTTCATTGAGATGTTTGCTCCATCTTGTTTCAAGGCAATGTTACTCCAGATCAGAATAATCGTCTTCTTCCTAGATTCCATGGTAGCAAAGAGAATCGCTTAAACTGTGTCTGGTTTGTAAATCTTTTTATTAAAAGAGTTGTTTTTTTCTTTTCCACAGTAGTAAAGCTTTGGCACTTACAGTATAAAAATAATCACTGATCATAATTACACCAAATTCCTCTTTGTCAACTGCATACTAAGTGTCTTTAATACATTTTATTCCCATATAAAAACACTTGAAGGTCAGGGGAACAAAACTGATAAATAACAGTATGAGATACAAAGATACAGCTAGGAAAATACTAGGATCATTGAGAAAGAATTAGGACTGTGCATATTTTAAATATCACAGTGATTGGATTTGCTTTTCCTATCTTATTGCTGGCTGCACGCTTATGTGAAAGCAGAAGTGTTTGGTGGACTTTCCTATCTCTAAACTTCAGTAATGTCGTACTCAAATGTTGTTTGCATAGCACAGGAACCTTTAATTTCTACACTCTCCCTCCCCCTTAATAGTTTGATCCCCTGCCAATTTGGGTTAGCATCCTCCCCCCTCGCTTTTTCCTTTAAATTTGAGAATACTGACTGGTATTCAACACTTTGAGCAAAAACAAGACAGTTGCTATCATGAGAAAAGTCTGAAACACTCCAAGAGTGGCGCTTGGAGAAGCTGTGAGTTGAGCTTAAGCTGGGAGAATGGCTCCAGAACGAAGGGCCATTCTCCAAAGATGCAGTTTGGCTAGCATCACTCCAGTTTGGATGGTAATGGTGGCAGACAGGTATTTATGCTTTGGTTTGGCTGTCGCCCTTGCCGCAAGAAGTCTTGCTGGATGTTACTTTCCCCGTGGATGTTGTGTGTCTGCCTGTACATCTAGGGGCATGAAACACTCAATGGGGCAGTTGACATTCTGTCGGGAGGGAAGGAAAGCAGTTAGCGCTCTGTCCCGGGAGGGCAGACACTTGTGGGGGGGGGGGGACTGCTGGGTGCCAGCCCGTGCAGCTGCTCAGCTTTGTGAGCACAAAGCAGGGGCAAGGAGACAAGGACGTCACTACGTGCACTACTGCCAGAGCATGCAGGCATCTCCCGGAGCTGCCGAGTGACACTAGAGCCCCGCTGACGCTGTGTGTGGAAGTGTGAGCTGCAGCCCCTGGCCTTTGGTGAGCAGAGTGGTGGTTTGCTTTATCGACAGCTATCACCCACAAGCACAAAGCTGCATGCTCCTCTCAGCCCCCTTCTCCATGCCCCGGACCGGACGCGCAGTTTGGGAGGGCAGAGGAGGAAAGCATACTCACGGTGTTGGTGGCCTGGTGGTATCTCTGTGTGAACTGCGTGTAGGTGTGGCCGGCTGAGCCTTCGGGGGCCACCTCCACGCTGGGCCGGCGGCAGTTGTCACAACGCCAGCCCTAGGGAACAGAGCACCAGTTAGACCTCACACACGGGAACAGCTCCACCACCACTGAGGTTGTTCCCTTTTTGTACCACACAGGCCCTGAGTCCAAGGCCCTTCAAGTGGTTAAGCTCTCCTACTAATTATTTTTCTTCTTCTATGGGCCTGTTTTGGCCAGACAGTGAGACACCATCTGACCAGAAACCCGACAGTCCTAAGACTGCTCTCCTCACTGCACACTCGGCATGCCAAGTCCCTCCTGCTTACCTGCTGTCCTCCGTAACAAGTGCAGGAACAGATGGCCCCGAAGTACTCCTTCTGCCACTGCTCCCCGACTTGGTACATTTTCCCATCATCGTAGCACGTGGTCTCATCTGTGGAGAAACAGAACTCTGTTGCAGGGCCTGTGCTTGGCTCTGGCAGTAGCAGAGCTCACAACAGGAGCCTCTTCTGACCAGATCCCCGCTGGCTGGCATGGGGAATATCAGTCATTTCTGTAGCTCCCTAGACACTTTCAACTAGACCTTGAGGGTATTTGCCTGACAGGAGCAATGCTGTTTAATTCATGTTGCTGAATCCAAAGGATCGCCAGGTGACAGGCCCTGCAGAAGTGTCCTGTGCGGCTGATTAGGGCAATCTGTACCACTTAGTGCGGTGACACATCCCTAATGTGTGGCTTTGGGGTAAAAGCAGACAGGCGCTGAGTGTGCTGTGACCTGAACTAAGAGGGTTTTCTTTGTAAGCACAGGATTTCATGTGGAGTTTCATGCTTTCAGCTCCTGGGAGAACAGATTCAATCTGTTCCCAATGTAGCTTCCACAGCCTGCATCTGATAACACCGATACCCTGCTTGCCACCATGGCAGTACCCAAAGTGAATGGGAACAGCCTTGAGATGGATACTGAAGCTTCCCAAATTGGCGCTCTTAACAGCAGGAAGTGACTTACGAGGTTCACACTTGAATTCTCCTTTCCCGTTTCCAAGGCAGGTGCAGCTCATCATCTGGCCATTCTCCCCCTGCCGGTCCCACTTCTCCCCGATCTTGTAGTTCACACCGTTATCGTGGCACCACTCTGGAGAAGGCAGAGGAACATAAGCAGGAGTTACCCCAGGTGCTGTGGTAACACAGCGGGAGAACAGCTTGATGTCTCAGGAACCAACAGAGGGGCAAGAGAAAGAATCCCTTCAGCTCTCGTGGGTCCTGAGGACAAAATTGCCTCCGACAGCCACACATTTAGTCTCCAGCAGCTTGTAATTGGTGAGGTCTCTGACGTGTGGGAAATGGGTAGAGCCTCTTAGGAAAAGAATATGATGTGACAAAGATTGGTGTTGGAGAGGGCTGGAGAAGAGAAGAAATTCAAGGTAGGAAGGGAGAGAAAAATATTTTAAGTACTCTTGTGTTTTTGAACAAATATCCAGTAAAACTATCACAAACTGCAAAAGAAAACAAGGGGTGAGGCATGTGTATCAAATGATGAAATATCAATATTAATCCAGTAAAACAAATGTCTCCCCTGCAGTCACTCTGAGTCTATGCAAATTGCAGAAGTGCCCTTTGTGCTTAGCTTACTCTGCAATTTAAATGCATCGGACGTGTTGTGTTAAACCACCACAGATTTTTGTTCCATTCCCTTGCATGAAACCTGAAACTCTTCCATGTAAGCCTCGGTCCTGCCAAGACTGCACCTTAGAGCTGTGGCAGTGGCATTGTCTGCTCCATGGTTTCAAAGAGCCACTGAGAGAAATCAGAGAACTGGTTCTGCAAGATGCTTTGCAAAGCAGGCTCTGGACTTGCTGTAATACCCACTGAAATCCACACAAGTTCTGTCTGGCCCTCTGCAACATAACTGGGAGGTGAAAATTCAACCAGAGTTTACTATTCAAAGCTGTCTTCTTACATGGCTACTCAGATATTGTCATTTAGGCACCTTGTCTATCTCACATTTATTTACCCATTGCCTAGATAGACCTGGAAAAAGTAGGAAAAATAACAAAATCATTTAACTTCAGTGGAAAAAGTCATCATATATCAACACCATATTGATCACTGCTGATGCAATGAATAGCAATGCTACACGAGTTGCACAGCTGAGAAATAATCAGAGTTTTCCATCACTAATAATGATGCAAAACCCTGATTTGGTTTAAAAACTGAAGAGCCAGTGGTCATTTGCGTCATGTTTGGATCAGACTGGCTGTCAAACATGCCCTTAGAGCTCAGGGGGGTTAGGGACGGGGAGGGGTGGTCAGAAGCCAGCTACTCACTAGAAGAATCGCATCTGAAATGACCACTGCCAAAGCCTAAGCACTGGCACCAGAGTTTAAAGCCAGTTTCTGATAACCGCTCCCACTCCTCGCCAATGGAATAGAAGGAGCCGGTGAAAGTGTCGTAGCAGGTGTCGTCAGCCGGCTGGTTGAGTCCTTCAGACACTGGAAGGGAAAGAAAAGAAACAGGCATCATACACAGCAATAGGAGCTACTGAAAGACAGAACGATTTGCACTGAATATGTGCATTTTTTTCCTTAAAACATAGTGGTAGTAATGGAACTACCCCACGGGCACACGCCTGATGACTCTGTCAGTGGTTCAGACTCCCTGCGATTTATTTTCCATTTGCATGTGTCAGAGCAGTTGAATGAGAAAAAAAGCCGACGTGAAGGCTATTTTCATTTTGATTTGCCAAGTTCCAAGCAAGTGTGAGATTTTGCATTTGCTGCTGAGAAGCAGCAATCTGACTTAGCCTGTGTAGGAGAAACGTGCTGTGAGATGCTGGGGACAAAGGCAGGGGGGTGGTGGCTGCATGGGTGCTTTTGGGGGACATTTCAGACCCTAGCTCATGGTGGGGTAGTGGAGTGGAATGAGACCTTGTTGGAGAGACAAGTTTCCTGCCTTCTTTTTTGATCTCAAAATACACAGGATGAAATGGAGGGAGGGAAAAAACAGTTGCTGATCGTATCCCTGTGCTGGTACAAGCAAAGTCCGGGTCCCGCAGGGTGTGTGTGGGCTCTGGGCTTTCCAGCTGTGGCAAGTGCTGCCTCTGCCCACACGTACTTGTGGTTGGTCACGAGGCTGCTAAGTGCAGCCTGTCTGTGCTTCATCAGCATCTCTGCAGGCAGCCTGCCCTGCCGCTGGACCTTCAGGACAGCCTCGTGGTGCTGCTGGCTAGCCAGCACAGAAGCAGTGGCAAATGACTGATGGAGCACTTAAACTGGCCACTGGCATCCTCCCACGAGCACGCTGTGTTACTGTGACTGCAAGTCCTCCCTGCTGGGCAGGAATCTGCACCACCAGCAGGATCCCTGACTTCCTTGGAGAGCTGCAAATGCCAGATCTCTTGCCCTTTCTCTCCAGCACAGACCCTTGAGGAATGTATGGAGCCTCAGGGCACGTTCTCCCTAATCAGACAACTGATCAAAACACCTGCGGTCACACAATCAGTGGGGCAGCTATCCAAAACCAGCGGACCTTACAAATTACTTGGCCCAGTTCCCTGCTGGCAAAGGTTCCTTTCAGAACTATTCTTGAGCCAGGGCACCAGGTACTCGCTTCCTTGATCAAAGGAAGTGAGGCAGGTGCAGCAAAGGCTCACCCCGACTCCAGAGCTTTCACTTACCAGTATTGCCAACTGTGACTACCTCCTCCAGCACCTTTTGTCTCCGGTGATCTTTCAGGGCTTCCACTATGATGTTGTAGGTGGCCCCTCTCGTAAGGCCGGTGAGCGTAGCACTGGAGGAAGTGCCGGGGACCCTGAACTGCAACAACAGCAATGGCACGTCAACAAAAAGGGAAGAGTGGTTACTCCTCAGGTGTCACCCCATTTACAAGACAGAAATGGTGTTTAGATTGACTTATGCACTATACTGTGATGCAGCCAGCTTGTTCCCCTCAGTGAGATCTCCAAACACCACTGAGTTAATTACTTTGGGCTGTGGTTTGTGATGGGTAAGTTATCACCATTTCAGGGAGACAGAAATGGAGGGGGAAAAAGGAGACTGGCTAAGCAAGTCTTCAGCTTGGAGGAGAAGAACCTGAGTCTTTGAAACTCTAGAGCAAATTCCCAGTTGTCTCCCTGACTACCCCTTTCCCTGGTGAAACGTTGGTACTGACAGCATTGCAAGGGCTTTGTTTTGGCCATTTTGTCCTGTAGCCTCTCTGTGAATAAGAGCAGTGTTTATCCTTCCTGCCCTCAGCTGCATTAATAAGTCTAAGCCAACCCTGCCTGCCACCCCTTTAGCACAGCAGAAGGCTGGAGGCCCAAGAGTGAGTCCAACACCATCCCCGCGCTCAGGCAGTTCGCTTACCTGCAAAGTGTCTTCGTCCTGGCTGACGGGCTGACATGAGATGATGTACTCAGTGCTCTCCAGCAACGGCCTCCAAGAGATGGTGGTCTGAGAAAGAGCCTCCTGCCCCGTGGTGTCGTTGCGCCTGGGCCCCCGGGAGTGAGGGTAGGAAGGTTCAACGATGATCGGCACTTGGTACCCGGGGATTTCGATGGCTTCGTCCACATTCGGTGGCTGCCGCCTCGACCCTGGCCTAAGGGGAGTTGCTGTGGTGGGTACAGGCCGCCTGTAGCCGTGCTCCTCAAAGAAGACTTGCTGCCCCTGGTGTCCTATTGTCTGGGGGTGCCCTGAGGTGCCTGGAAGTTGGATACCATTTCCATTGTCATACCTATTGTTGGTGAGGTAGGGGGTCCCCTCGTCGATGGAAGGTACGTCGAGAACGTCGGGCTGGTTGGGGTGCGGTCTGGTAATCAACGTGGGAAGCTCATCTAGCCAAAGAAAGGTTAGAAGCCATAAAGCAAAGCACGGCAAATGAACAGTGGTAAATCAAACAGCTGCAGTGGGTGCTGTACACTGCTCCAAGCAAAGATTAGCAGTTGTCCCAAGATGCAACACACTTTTTATGATCTCATTGTGATTACCGTGAAGGCAATGATTTCTCTCTATATATATTTATATGGCATATAAATATATTTATTTCATACATGAGCATAAGAAGTGTGTTGGTATGAATTTTTCATACAGCAGAGCAACAGTTTTGAATACTGCATCCCAAAGAAGCCACCAGTGCTCAAACTGAGAAGATGTAATTACAACAGATATTCTGAGGTTATCAATTAAGAAAACCACTGGTGTGCAGTAAGAAACTAGCCCCTAGATGGCATTCAGATATCCAGAGGGTATTTTGCAGATACCTCATTCTCAAACTGTGGAGGGGGTGAAGAAAGAAATACAATGGGCAACAAATAAGTGGATTCTGCCTTTGATGGTATAATAAGCTAGAAGGAAATGAATATTAACCTTAAATTAATTATGGATTAAGTACCCAGCCCAGAATCAAGCACCAAGCATGTTGATTTGTTCTTGGTATTCAAACATAGCCAAAAATCATTCAAATAACTTAGGAATCTCACCTCCTGCATCCTAGAAAGGAAATCCTCCATACAAAGCCTATTTGACTCAAAAAAGAACGGCTAAATGGTGTGAAAACAGGATATTTTACATACTACTGCTATTTCATTCTTGAGTTGGTATTCCCCAAGAGGGGGGCATCACCTCCTGTTAGCACACAACAACCACCCAGAGCTTTGTTTTACCTGTCCTTTTTTTGCCCATCAGCGGTTCACTCTTTTGATTGTTCTTCACAGCAATGATATAGATGACATATTCAGTTCCTGGTTCCAAACCTAGGGAGGGAGGAAAGACAAAATTTTATATTTAAAGAGAGAGAGGGGGGGAAGGCCTAATGATAAAACATGATGGTCAGCTAAGAGAAGGACAGCTTTGTTCTGTTATTATAGTTCCTAATGAGAGACAGTGGTTTTATGGGCATGCCTGTCCTATAAACACAATACATGTCTCCAATCAGATCCGCTATCAGATCTGAACAATACACAGATGTTTCCTTCCCCTGCCACCACAACTGTTATGCACTCAAGCGAAAGAGCCCATGATTCTGGCACTCCGTCAGTCACGCATTCTGAAGACTCATGTTTTGTGTCTGCAGCATCTGCAATCCTAGCTGACAGGGTCAGATTTCAGCTTGTTCTGAGGAGCATGGGGCTGGACTCTTTGTACTGCCCCCAGAAAGCACACAGGAACAAAGCTGGGATTTTTCTGCACAGGGAGGGAGGGAATTCCTTAGTGCTTTCTGTGCAGTGATGTCCTTTGCTGTGGCTGCACGAGCTAGTGGTATATTTACACCTGGTAAGAGGGCAAAGGGTGTTGAGAGGATGGAGTCAGACAGTTCCCAGCTACTAGTAAAAAGAAAAACAACTCTTAAGCTCAAGTGCATCAAGTGAGGATCTCCCGAACAAAGCAGAGACACGTACCAGTAATAGTGGCCTCGGTGGTGCTGGGCCGAGGGCGAGGCAGGAGCTCCTTGGCTGGTGAGCCAGGTTTCTCGTACCTGATGATATAGCCTGTGATCTTGGCTCGGGGAGGCTGCCAGGTAGCCAGGAGGGAGTTGCTTGTGGTTGTAAGGAAACGCAGGTTGGAAGGAGCATCGATAGCTAGGTGAAAACAAAAGGAAACAAGTCAAGTGCAGGAAAGGCAAGCAGATTTACCCAGACTCTCTCTTCTGAGACCCTTTTCAAACTCAAAAATAACATGTATTGCTGAGAGTCATAACATTATATGTGGTCAGATATGCACAACTTCTGCCCGCCCACAGGTGATCGCTGTATGAACATGAGCAGAGAAGTCAGGCAGTGTCATTACCTGTGGAGGCATCAATCACTACTGGGGAGCTGCGTGCATTCTCGTTCAGAGTGTAAAGGTAGATCTTGTAGTCAGTGCCAGGTTGCAAGCCTAAAATGAAGTTGAAAGAAACATTAGGTTTTCTTGCAAGAACAGTACGTACACTACAAAAGGCAGCTCCAGTTAGAAAAGAATCTTCACTGCTGAAGATTCTTCACACTATCTGTTGTAACGTTAATCTGAGGGAAATCATCTAAGAGGGAGCAAGACGTCTTTCAACAACTTCTTGGAGACTGCTCTTAATGACTCAAATATTTTTTCCTGTATTACACACATCAAGGCAATTCTGCTACAAAGCAAGAACCCAGCATACCTGCTGATGGCCTGCTGAAGCATCTCACTCACCAGTGATAGTGTAGGCCCTAACATCAGGGCTGATGGTCCTCTGGATGGGGTTCTGGCCACTTGCTGGGATGGCATCGATTTGGAAGCCGGTGATGGTCTCGGTCTTGGTTCTCCAGGTAATGGTGATGGTTGTCTCTGTGGCATCTGTCACACGGGCCCTGCGAGGGGGACTAACATCTGCACCAGAAGGAAAGTCTCCTGTCAGTACTGCGGGGATTATGAATCTGACCAGCTAAATGTTTGTGAAGGCCTTTGTTGGACAGGGTTTGATCCGTCTCTGGGCCTCCCCAGCCAGCACAGAATATTTGAGGAGGATCCCCCACTTACTTTCAAGAGTGGTCACCACCCCCTGGGCTGGTCGGCTGGTCAGGGAGTCCTTCAGTGCATACACACTCACTTCATACTTGGTTGCCACCTAGAACAGAAGAAGTTACACCATGTTATGACAAGGACCTGACAGGGGGAGAAATGCCCTTGCGTTTGGTAGAGCCCCATTTCTTGGTGACCAGTTACCGAGGTATGAAACCTTAAAATCAATCAGTGAGGGATTAATGGGATGATTCTGATTTCCACCTGTCATAAGAGACATGGACCCTGATAAACAGTAGTGTTGATAATGCTATTAGTGTACATGTGTGCACCCAGGAGCAGAGGAAATCCTGGAAGAAGCTTGGCATCCCTCATTTTGGAATCTCTGTGCTTCACAGCTCACTCTTCAGGAAAAGCTAATTCCTATCCTGTTTCTCCTGGGGTTAATGGATGCCATTTGCTATGATAAGGTGCTCTTGCTGTGAAGAAAAGAGAATAGTGGAAGTTAAAGCTTTAAGCATGGTCTTTAGTCTTTGACTGCATCAGACCGGGAGTCCACTTAAATTAGAATGTATTTTAAGGCTCACTTTTCAAAATGATTCATAAAACTCCTTAAAAACAGATCAGTAGCTTTTTAAGATAGCAGGCACCCCAAGAGCAGTGATTTTCAGCATTTTCCAGTACACGAACTACTGAAATGTTTCCAGTGGAGAAGATGGCTATATAGCAAATTTAAGCATACTCATAAAAGACCTGCATTTTTTACTTACATTTTGCAGATATCTTAGAAATAGGCAAGACTGCCAGATCTCCCATATCACAGCTTGAAAACCACTGCGTAAGGTCACTTTATCTGACCTCTTTTGTGAAAGATGAGTAAAAGCATTTTTCTGGGTTGTTGTTGATTGTGAACCTGATTATTTGCATTTGATTAAGGCATCCAGTCTCTGTGCTAAACCAGGGGGGAGGAGGAATGCAGATTCAGTAGGCCAGTTCCTCGCCTTTTAAAAACTCTGATAATGAATAGTTACAGCTGATGGCTAGCGAGACTTCAAATGGAGTCAGACCCCCAGGAACTGTAATGAGCTACTCCAGCTGAGGTTTCCAACCCAGGAATTTTAAACAGGTTCAAGTTTTAACATTTCCTTCTCATAGCACACCAAAACACACTTCTCTGCATCGCACAAAGGAAAGTTACCATTAATCCAGACACAACGGCAGATGTACTGTCCGGAGAAAGGTTGATTTCTTTCATAGGACCAGTCTTCTCTTTCGGGTTCACTCTGACTCTGTAGCCAGTCAGACGAACGTTTGGTGCATTCCAGTTGACGGTAAGACTGGTGGGAGTTACCTGAGTAAACTGCAGGTTTGTTGGAGGTGGGATTGCTGCAGAAATCAGGATTGGCACACGGTTAGTTTGAAGGAGATGATGGTCTCACATAAAACAGTATTCTGTCCTGAACATGAGACACTTTCAGGCCTGAAATACATGAGGGGGAAAGCAGTGTGCTTTCTGCAAACACAGGTGCACAGCACCATGGAAGGGGATAAGGCATTCAGGAGGAGATTCTCAAATCTGTGGTGAGCCTTTTCTGGAGAAATAAAGAGGTCTCATTGCTTCAACCCCAAAGTTAGGTGAGCAACAACACTGAGATACAAGGTGAATGCTTTGGGAGGTGTTTACACCTGTAATAGGCCAATCTGTTTTAATTCTTCTGCCTGCCTCTGCTTTTCATCACACGGCTGGTAGTTTAGTCCTGCTTCACTTGTCTCTCTCTGTTCGTTTCTAAAGCATGACTGATGTTTTACTAAAGTAAGTAGGAAGCAGGCTCAGGAATCGCAAAGAGGATATAAAAATACTGCCAAATGCAGAGGGGAAGCATTTTACAGCCACTTACACAAGTGTAAATTACTACACAGAGAGCAAGGCAATGGAAAAGCAGAGCTGTGGTGGCCATAAGGCTCATCACAAGAGGCTGTTTGTGAGCTAATATATCTGATATCTTTAAAAACAAATGCTTGCATAACACAGGGAGCATCCAGTGAAACCTCTTGCCTTACTGTTTGTAATCCTCAGGCTGTAAACAGGGAAAAATATTCCTTACTATAGTGCCCCCTATTAGCATATTGCTGTGAAGTTTTCTAATTTTATAGACTGGAAATAAAAGATGTTTCTCCCTTGCTGCTTTCCTCAAGCAGAGCTCAATCTAAAGGCCATAAGAGCCAATGGAAGTCTTGAATGGCTTCAAATACACTTCTGAACAAGCCACAAAGGGTGAGCCACAGTGAGTGGGCTTTAAAAAATTACTCCATTTGCATTTCTGGCAGGTAGTCAGCCAGCTGTTTCAATCATTACAGCACTTTGCTTAGGTTTAGTGCAGCAATCTGAACACTAGGAACCACTGTCCTCATTACAGCCCCGGAATTAGAGTGCCAACTTTTCATCCACAAATGAATGGGAAACCTTTATTACAAAGGTGCTACCGCGACATGTCTGGCACTGTGCAAGCTTTGTGATGAATTCCATATTGCTAGAAGTAATTGTATCTCAAGGAAGAGTTTCCTTTTCCTTTCTCACAAAGGACTTTTAAATGCGCTCTGCTCTGGGTTGGCTCAGACTGGCGCATCAGGGAATGCGGTCTCCTGAACAGAGAAGGCCCTGTTCTTGTGGAGGTGATGTGAGTGCAGGGTGGGGGCATACACATGGGCTGCAGTCCTTAGGGCAGTGCCAGTGAAGAATGCGGAAGCTCTAAGACTTCTGAGTCAAACTATCTCCAAGCTTTTCACACTGATCTGCTCCACGAGGAGGTGAGGACGCTGGGGGCTGGAAGCTGCCCTAATCTCTCTGGTTTTGGTAACTGCTTCTGGTCACAGGGCCCCCAAACCCTACAGACAAGACAAGGGTGTGGAGAGAGGGTATTCCCACCGGGCACTTGTCTCCCTGACTAGGGACTGAACATCACCAATCCACACAAGGACTGAGAAAAGGCTAATAAGGTAACATCCCTCCTTTCCCTGCAATCTGCTCCTTCATTCCAGCTGGTTTTTCCTGCATGCTGCAGGCTGATTCAGCTGGCAGCCAGCTCTCCAGTGCCAGCTCCTCGTCTCTCAGAGCAATCACATCCCCTTTGCTGCCCCCGGGGGCTTCCCCAGGGCCGAGCACCAGCAGCACACTTTACCCAACGGGGCAGAAGCCGCCGCTGCCATGGCCTGCTGGGCGTGCAGTTAGAGCTGTACCTGTGGACTGGGTCCCAGTGAGGGGCAGGCTCTCCATGTCATCGTATATGGCAACGATATTGATAGTGTACTCAGAACCTGGCCTGAGGCCATGCAGCTCAGCAGTGTCTTCTTCGCCACCTGGGGCCGGCAATAGCTCATGGATTCCATCCTCAGGGCTTGAGTAGGTCACCCTGTACCTGGTGACTTGCCCCTGCGGGCTTTCCCAAGCAATTTTGATGGAATCAACATCCACCTCAGTGAATGTTAGTCCTTTAGGGCGGTCAATGTCTGTTAGGCAAATTAACGGTAAGAGGTTAAGTGATAAAAAGCAGGTTGTGGGTGAGGAAAATCAAAAGCTTCTCTATTACATGCAAAGCAGTTTTCGGTTTTGCGCGGGCGAGAGGGTACTTGATTCTCCTCTGTGCTGCACCTTGCACACATGCTTACGCCTGTGCAGAGTCAGGCTGACAGTCTGCGGGTGCCAGACAGCAGGAAGGCACTCTGAGCCTCGCTGAACACCTTCGAGGCAGCCGGGACCCCGCTCTGTACCTGCATCTGAATCCCCTTGGCACTGGAACCCCCTTCAGACACCTCCAGCAGCATTAAGCTAGCTTCAAGTGGTCAAGAGGAAAGAATTAAGTATCTGGCCATCTCAAGACCTGTTTCGTCAGAGCCAGTATGTGGTGCCCAGTGCTAAAGGCAGCCAGACAGCCCAGCTGACTCGGTAAGTTTGCGTTCATGCTGCGTTAGCTTTTCACTATCGTCAGCTGCTGTGCGAAGCACCAGTCCGAGGAGAATCAGTCCCACTATTTTCTTTCATAAATTAACATCCAATTAACACACTTATCAAGAAAATTACTCGGTATATTACATTTTAAGATATCAGTTAGGAACAGAAAACTTTTCAGCTCTGTATTGAGTGCACAGAATGTCCCCAGGTGCAACTGGGTGATGCACACACTTACTAATTAGACCAATTAATTAGATTTTCCTAGAAAGGAAGCCTGGTGCTAGACTGCAAGGTAAGTGAGCCTTGCTCCATACAAGTCTACTGTGGCTACCACAGAGCTATACCCATCTGTCATACATAATAAAAGGAACTATAATGCCATTTTTATATTGCCTCCAAATTATGCTCATCTAAAGGATTGAAACTTTATTTGCCATTTTATGTTAGTCCTGAATTTTCCACATTTTCTAGTTGGCAAAGATGATTTTTTCCAGGAACTTTTTGGTTTGAAATTGATGTGAACTTTCCCCTTCTCTGAAAAGCTTCAGGGAACTGTCTGTTGTCTTTAGGACAGTCCTGCAACTATTTGTGCCTGAGCTGTGGTTTTGAATGCAAGCTTGAACACAGGAATAGTGTATATGGAAATCCCTGCCCCAGAGATGTCCCTGAAAAAGGCTCTTTACATCAGAGGCACCCTTCTGAATTTATTGCACGTTCCCTCTTGCCTCCTCTGTGCTCAGAGCAGTACTGTCCAGGCAGATAAGAGCAATTGGAGGGTGGCTTTTTTTTTCTTTTGGTAGTGCCTAGTCACAAATTCTTGGTAACTCATTACTCCTTTGCACAGGACAAATGCTCCAAGTTCAGTCCAGTCCCTTAGCAGTAATCACCTTTGCCAACTAACTCCATAAAGGAGATCTTTGCTCATTTTTTTCCACTGATTGGCTGAAGGCAAAGCCCAAAGACACTTCGTGGCTTTAGTGAAAGAAAATTGGAAGCGCAGCATTTTGTGGGGTGGAAAACTGCATTTTGCCAGCGTCTGGGGGAGAAGGACTGCATTTTTGCCAGCATCTGCAATTTAGGTGCGTGGTACTTATCGCAGGGCAGGCCACCTCATATTCTCCTGGGAACCAGGCACCTGCCGCTTGGCTTCACTGGGGATGTGATACTGCATGGTAGATTCAGACATCAATAAATAACCTGTGTTTTGTTACCGCAAAGTGAAATACATACTGGTGACAGCTGTCTCCACCAAGGGGAGGCTCTCTCCGTTCTGATTCTGAGCGTAGACACTGACCATGTACTCAACTGTGGGCTGCAGACCTTCAATAGTGACTTGTGTTTGATCTGGCAGGGAAAGAACAACATTAGTCTGTCTGCAGCTGCACAAAGCTGTGGAGAACTGGCCTCCAAGCACTCTTGGATGAAGGACCTATATTAGTCATTTTGCGATTGAACATTAAAATGAGACAAGTTTGACACATCAGGTTTAAATTCTGCTTGCACTATGCTTCTCTGGCAGTGCAGGACAAGGCACCTGCAATTTGCACCTGCTCAAAGGCCCCGCAGCTCAAAGGGAGAAGATTAACGCAGTAGAAAAAGCAAGATCTGACCAGTTCTTGTTGTTTTCTGCAATAGGATTGACCATTAAGCCCAAATGCAGCACAAACATGCCTGAGTGATGAGATCTGCAAATCCCACAGAACCTTCTGCCCGTGTTCCTAAGAGCAACCTGAGAGCTGGCTGGCCCTTTATGATCACAAGATCAAGGGACAGAGTTCCATATGCTGTGCCTAAGGGACAATTTGACCCTCTGGATTTTGGCGGAAGTTTTGCTGGATGGTAGAAAACCCAACAGCATTCACTTAAAAATCCAGATACCTCTTGGATACACTGAGATTGCCAAGAACAAACCTTTGCAGCAGAGTGGCATCACAGAAGTGTCCAGTTTTCAGGGCAAAAAAGTGCCCTAGCTTCTGCTGCATGAAACTTCATTGAAGTTACCAGGATGGAAAAAAAGTGTAAGCAGGAAAAAGGTTGATTTGGAGCATATGCCTAGCACCTGGTAGTGCTGATTCTAGTGGTCCAGTCTTGCGTGCTTTATAGACCTGTTGAAGGATGTCGTGTACTCTTACCTGGAGGGACATTTTTAGTTTTTGTGGGTCCATGGCCTTTCTTGGGGACAGCTGTCACCCGATATCCTGTGACTGGGGATGTTGAAGGGAGCCATCTGATGCTGATACTGTTGTCCTGCACATCAGTAACTTGCATCTGGGATGGTGTGTCTATTTCTGGGCCATAAAAACAGGTTTTCTGAGTACAATTCTACAGGAAACTCTCCCTCCACTGTTACCTCCTAGCTGAATTTTTATTTTTCTCTCTTTTCTAGGCTGTGCTTCTTGGAACAGAAAACATGAGGGACAAATAAATAGCAGCATGTTAGCCCAGAGCAAAAAGGTCTTAACCATGCTATATGGATGACCTGTATAAAGGTTGGTTGAGGATTTCTGTTGTTTTTAAAGGTTACTAAATGCTTTCATCTGCAGCTACGGTAGGAGTAGGATTATGCTAGATTCAGACCAAGAGTGAGAAGAGAGTCCTGGATTTAGAAATTCAGGTCTCATTGCAGTCACAGTACACCAGAAGCACCAGAGTGGAGCCAACCAGGACTTCCTCTATAAAAGCCCAACAACATTTCTACTCCACAATGAACAGTCAAATATTGCTTGTCCCCATCCAGGCTCCACTTGGTCTCCTCTCCTCCAAAAGTCTCAGTCTGTGATCCCCTTCTGCGTCAAGTAATTATCATGCTGGGACACCATTATATGCAGCTCCATGGAAAATGATGTGTTTAAAACACAGCCTAGGGCTTCTAACAGAAAACAGGAATCAGTGACAACTTTACGGGGATAAGCCAAAACATTGTTGTGTTTTGTTTTTTTTTGGTGATGTTTTTGTAGGGTTTTATCATATAGACAGGTCTCACCTGTTTTGTAGGTGACAGTAACTGGCTTGCTGCTGGCAGGGCTGTCTCCACGACCAGTTACAGCATACACGGTGATAGTGTAGTCCACGCCAGGTTTGAGGCCAGTGATGGTAGCAGTGGACACGGTGCCAGGCACTGTAAACTCCTGTACAGGGCTGCTTCCACCTAAAGAGGATGACGTGAAGAAAAAAAAATGTAATGGATCTCCTCAAGTATACATTTTCAATCATAAAAAAACAGGACAATCTTAGATGCATTAAGTTGAAGAGAAGATGATGTTGATATCAGTGAATTTTGCGTCAGTTTTTTTCAGTCCAACCCAATGAAAAATTAAATATGCACACAGAACCACCTCTAAAATGACTGGAGTGTTCCAGATGTTCCTTTTTGCAGGGGGCAGATGAAGATAATTTGCTCTCCTGCATAAATAAACCTTGTATTCGACAATCTTCTTTAAACATGCCGCAAAGATCTCAAAGAGAGGGGTTTTTGTCTGCTGCAGTCAAACTGTCTGTGCTATTTGCTGTGGCTTTCTGATAGCCTCAGACTAGATCTGCTGGTCTGCAACTGCCAGAGCAGCTTGCCCTCACCTGTTTCACCGTAAGTGATCCGGTAGTATCGGACTGTCACTGCAGGAGCATCCCAGGAGATCACGAGGCTGGTTGGGCTGGTGGGGGTAACTTCCAGGTCCCTTGGAACATCAGACACTAGAAACAGAAGTGAGAGAGTCTGAACATGACGTACATCGGTTACAGATCACACCCATTACACTGTACTTCTCTGCTTCTCATCGGTCTTAGGTCTAGCCCTGTGCACACATCTACAAGTGATGTATCATATCTGCTTTTAACAGCATCTACCTCACTAGAGGACACCCAAAATCCTCAAGGCAACTTTTAGTCAGCTTACTCGTCCCTCAAGGCTTGCCTGTTGTTTGCTGGCCGACCAAGGGCACGCTCTCCTCCCTGCCGTTGATGGCGATGATGCTGACCACGTACTCGGTCCCTGGGAGCAGGTTGGTAAGAGTGATGGAGTTCCGGGAGGGGGGCACGCGGTCCTCCTTGGGCTTGGTAGGACCATGCTCTGGGTGGTACCGGATTCTGTAGCCGGTGATGGTGGCACGAGGAGCAATCCAGTGGACGGTGAAAGAGTTGGCAGTTATATCCGAGAAGTCAAGGCCAGTGGGGGAATCGAGACCTGGGTATTTCAAAGAGACAAGAGACTGAGCTCCGCTGAACTAATCATCACCACTGTCTTGTTGCATGAAGCTCCGTACCATGACTCTGCCATATCTTAAGCCAAATGCTATTCAGCTGTGGAACTAAACACACACATGTTCAGGATCAAAGCAAGATAAACAAGTACGGGAACACAACTGCAGGAAAGTGTACGGCAACTTTGGTCAACATCTGAAGTCTTCTCTAAATAAGCAGCCTGACTTGTTTTAATATTTGTTCTTACACAGACAACACAACATAAAGCAGCACACAACCAGCAAGCTCTGTTACAGCTGTAAAACAAAAGTCACTGATGGATACAATAGGCTCTGCCTGGGCTCACACAACTGGTACATTCACGCCAGGGTCTATGATGCTCTATTTCGAACCAAAAGTTGTGGCTCACAACTAATGAGATATTAGACATCCTAAGATTTCCCAAGTTGTGGATTTGCATTGCTCTTTGATATCTAGCTGATGGTCTGTCAACAAGGTGACCACACAAGCAAGGGCAGCAAGGTCAACTTAATGGATGACATTAATTAACGCACATCTTATGGTCTGTCTAAGTACCTGTTTTCTGGATTCCAGACAAAGGTGCACTCTCATGTTGCTCAGAAACGCTGTAGACTCTCACAAGGTATTCAGTACCAGGGAGCAGATCTGTGGAGTTTAAGTAAAGGGGTTTAGACATTTCTTTACTAATGACTAGAAGTCACTTAAAAACCTATGCAATTTTAATTGTGTTTATGGGGGGTAATCAGGTTTTACCTGATGGAAGATTCAAGCTTTTGGGACAATCAAACTTAAATCTTTTTTTTGTGGCATTACTGTTGCCAGAAATATGTTAGCCTAAAGGAGCATGGTAAGCTGTATCACTGTGTTCTTGTGTTGTGGGGACTGGCTAGAAGCAGTGAGATTTCATCACAGCCCCTTCTACCTATCTAGTTATGCACCAGGGTAAAGCTTTAGCTGATATAAACTAAAACAGAGCCAAGGATTTTCAACACAGCTATTATAATTCACATGAGCTTCCGATCTGGACCCTTATTCTAAAAAGAGCTACTGTATTTCATTCAACCAATCCAATTCCAGGATGGGGAAAAAAAGCCTTGAAATAAAACACAACTTTTGCACCAGCAAAAATTAACTCAGTTTTTGAAAAGCACCCAAGATTCTTTGCCACGTCGCCTGAAGTTCCAAACAGTATTTATCTTCTGGTCCCAAACACACAGAACCAAAGGAACAATGACCTTTGGAACATTCTGATCGCCCCCTCTCCCCCTCACACACACCTCTGCACTATAGGTCCTTGTCTTCTTTGGCAAACTAGGAGAGTAATATGTATTTACTCTTAATACCTAACCAGGCTGCAAAGCAAAGCAATTACTCCATACTCTGATACACCACCGTCCTTGGACTGATGCGAAAAGCTTTCCTGTGGTTTGCTTTTAACTTAGTTAAAGCAAGTGGCCAAAATCCACCTGTGAGAGTTTGCATGAGGCTACTCTGACATCAGCTTGTATCAGCTGGGAGTTTGGCCAGTTATACTTACAGCAGTTTTCTTTTTCCCCTCATCTTATGCCATGTCTCCACCCATAAACAAGGGGCCTCTTATATTTGTCTTATGTAATTCTCTTACTTGTTAAGACCACCATGTTGTCAGAGGGTGAAATTGTCAGCTCTGCAACATCTTCGTCCTTCTTCACAGGTGAGTAGCGCACCAAGAAGCTGCTCAGCACGATGGAAGTTGGAGGAGTCCACGTCACTCTCATAGTATCAGGCCCCACGTTAGTGAAGCGGAGGTCAGTGGGAGGAGGCACAGCTACATAGCAAAGAACAAATATATATTAATCTTCTCTGATACATAAAAGTTGATGGAGACACATGTTTAGGGAGTCACTAGAGAAAATATCTCATGCATAACAGACTACTGTGTCAGATCCATGCAAACAGACTTCTAGACTACATTTGGTTCTACTACAGTTAAGAGAAAAATACGCCTGTACTGCTGTCAGGCTCCTTTAGCCTCCTGGCATTTCCCAGTACTTTAAATATACCCTGCAGGGCTAATTTGAAAACAAGGTAGCAAGTTTCAGTAACGTGCTTCTTGCAGCTGGATTTCATATTACAGATGTGGAGCCAAGAGAGGTTTAAAGTTGCCATACAGCAGCTTACAGCTGGAAAAGTCATCTCATCTAGAATTCATACATGCACACACAGGAGAGGAGAGGGTATACCACTAATTTCCTATGACTACTTCTACTTGTGTTGAAGGATTTACAGCCTCCGGATTTTCAGACACAATAGGAGTTCATGCAAGAACCAGTTTTCAGCTCGCCTTCTGCCCATGCACTACAGAGACCCTTGACGGTGTGACATGGCTGTCAATGGCATGTCCTCAGGGAGTGGTGTTTCATCTGCATCCTGTAGGGCATTGTGGAAAGAGAGGGGCCACCACTGAAACAAAGTGCTAGAGGCTCAAATAGCCTTCAAGGCTACAGATAAGCTGGAGGGTGCCTGCTGAACTGCTTCACCCTTTGGCACTGATTTTGGGGGAACCACAGTTTAAACGTCTGGTGTATATATATATATATATACACACACATGTTTCACAGTCTCAATTCCAACTGGATCCCAGAAATCTGAATGTGATTGAAGCTTGCAAGCCTGCAGCCATTCACAGTGTTAAAGTGCCTCAAATTAGAAAATTGAGCAGTGCATATCCAGCCCCAGCTGCCATTTAGAACAAGGATTAAGCTGGGTTTTTGTCTGTTCTTCCCCCAGTGAGTGGCTCAATTCCTCTTTGGACAAAGCCCCGTCATCCCAACAGCTAGTGACAGCATGAAACACCGTCCATGTCACGAAACACAGAAGTTTTCAAAATTCACCAGTTTGCTGTGTCAGAGTGGTAGGGGCGCTCTCTCCGCCATTAATGAGTGTGATTACACTGATGTCGTAATCAATGCCCGGCTCCAAGCCTGTGACTGTGTAGTATCCTACTGAGGAGTCCACAAAATCTTCAAAAATAGGGACACTTTCTCCTGCCGCAACTACTGTGATGCGGTACCCAATAATGGTGGAGGCATTTAACGGGGTCCACCTCAGGCCGATGCTTGAGTCAGTTATGTCAACAAAGCTTAGGTCAGTGAGTTGGGGCACCTCTAATGAGTTAAAGAGCAAACGGGAGAGGCAAAGACATACAGAGGCAAAAGAAAGACAGGGGAGAAAAAAGCAGTGTTCATCACTATTAACATTGACAGAACTGTGGAAGCAATCATGGTGATATGAAGATTTTCTCTTAGGGTTTGGGGGAAAAAGGAATTTGGGGAAGGGGAGGGTGTTGGGGTATTTTTGCAATTTATTTTGTACCCTTCTACGCAGTCTTCAGCTGCCTCACTGGGCAGACAGAAGCTGAAACCCGGATTTCCCCCAAGACAGTGTTCTTTCAATTCAGACAGAATTCATACAATTTTCAAAAAGGCCTGCAACAGGCCAGGCATTTATGAGAGAAAGAACCATCATTTTCTGACAGAGGAAAAAAGCACACCCCAATTATTTTTTCAGAGTTAAAAACAAAAGAACAAGGTTTATTCATGTATAAATAAAACCAATATTAGTGACTGACCTAGAGATTGTGTTGTCTTGTTCAAACGTTAAGTTTAACTTTTATCATTGGGATCATAAAAAATATCAACCCCTTTAAAGGGGATGAACTGGCCTACACCGCCAGCCAGTGAGAACCCTCATAAAGCTTCAGTGAGGATCACCCAGTATCCAAGCTACTTACACTGGACTTGGAAAAAAAGTCTCAGATACCTGTAATGGCTTGAGGGTCTGGCCCAGAATTCCTCAAGTTCTACTTACCACTAACTGCTGCCAATATATGTGCTAAAAAAGATGATCCAGAACAGTGAATAATAAAAATACATTTTGGAAAGATGACAAATGGTTAAAAATGAGCTTTAGATGGTATTCTGTAAGAGTGAGAATGTCCCCATAGTCAGCGGGTATGCCTGGCACATGATGTGGCCGAGAGGCTGACTTGATTCTTTGGCTAAGTTTTTCAAAGTCTCAGAACTGATCCTCTGTAATGACCTCCTAGATATTGCCTACGTTTCTGTATGGCCAATGAGCACAGCTCTTCCTATAATTTTTCCTATAGATATTATTCCTAGAGCAAAGCTGTTCTTTTCCTGTATGTTAAGACCAACAGAACAAGGGTGCTTGTGTGTGTCAGTGTTAGATGCATCTTTAATCTACAATGGCCAAACCTTCAGCTGCTGAAGTCAATAAACTGGTATTGACTTGAGCCACGAGATTTGGCTGTAGAACTTTAGCCAGGTGATCCTGAAACCAGTGGGAGCTAATATCTGCCTTTCCTTATTCAGGATCAGATACTGGTAGGTGAGTGAAAGATTCAAGGCTCAGTATCAGTTCTGTTCGACTGTTACGTCTTAGCTTGAAAAGGAATTATGGGAGAGTAATATTGCAAGAGACTGGCTTTAATAATAGTGGTTATGTTCTATTTTACTGTCCTGTCAGGACAAGAGAAAAAAAAAAAAAAAAAAAACTTATTTTACAGAATAGATGCCAAAAATATCATTTTTCTGTAAAATCATTGTTAATCCACATGGAATGCATGTATCATATCACCTTTAAAGAGTGCTAAAAGCCAGAGACATACATTCTTAGCTCTTTCTCACACCAGAAGATGGAAAAAGGGCTAAAGCTATTACTGCCTTAATTATGCAGTATCACAGTATTAGTTGACTCCCAGGGAGCATACAGCACTTCAGTGAAGCATGGAAATTTTAAAGCAGTGTTATACGAGCAAGCAAACAGTAGCTGGCATCACTTCAGGGCTGAGCAGAAACAAAAACAAACAAACAAGGCCCTCACAAAGGAAAATGAAATGAAACCATCTGGGGAGATGGACATTAATTTTGCTACTGTGGCAATAAGGGTAGTTTCTGCAGTCATCTCAGCATGTAATGAGATGGCACAGACCACTTGTGTCCCAGAAGTGCTACAGGAGATGGACATTTCGGTCTCTGCTCTTTTCTCTGTTGGGCTGATCTTCTGCCACTATTGCTGCCAAAGCTTCCTTTGCTTGCATCCTATTCATACCTCTCCTCACCTACTTCTTACTCCCACTGGCTGTGCTCCAGATGCTGGGGCACTGCAGGGTCAAGTCAAATCTCTGCTGCTCTCCAGCTCAGTGTACTGCTGCCCCAGCCCTGTATCTCCTTAACACCATGCTGTCTATGGACAGAATGTAGGCTGCCTACACCAAAGTGGGTATAAAAGCTCCTGTCATACCCTGGCACACAGCTATTCTGTTTCTTGAGACCGAAGTCTAAGCCCTCTGCCATCAGAGTACTTGGAGTTCTGCAATGTAGAGCCCTCTGGCTCAACGATTTGAGTTTTGTGTAGCTAAAACTGCTGCTCATCCTTTCGTTACCTTGTGTGATGGTTTTGGAGATGGGGACGCTCTCCTGCTCGTCCTTGACTGAGTAAACACTGACGTTGTACTCAACACCAGGGTTGAGGTTTTCGAAGGTGCAGGTAGTCTGATCTGCACCTACCACTTCCTCCAAGGTGGAGCCCTGCTGCCCATCAGTAGGAGCAGTGGTCACTCGGTAGCCACTAATTCCTGAAATACAGATATCCAGTATGCAGTGAACTTGTGCTCTATTTGTATCAGGCATCAGTATAAATATCTGAGGCAAAAATTACATTTCACAAGTGATTTTGCCACCCTGAGCCCAGCAGGCAAGAGGTTCCCTTGCCAAGCACTCTGAAATGAGTTCTGGGGGCACACCACCCTCACAGCATTATTTCAGTTCCCTGTGAGACCTTCCCAAGCTCCAAAATCTCATGACATATCAGGAAGGAGAGATACATCTGGTAAGAGTAGAATTTTCAAAAGCCTTTCAATCCTTGTTTTATGGGAGCCAATTGTACAGCTCCCAACAGATTCTACAGGGAAAGATCTTGAACGCTTTCAGAAATTCCATGCTTATTCTCAATGGCATGAACTCGCTCTTCACTGCCAAAAGTCTTTTTTGGCTCTATTTTGCTTTCCTGTTTAAACACCATTTGGAATATTTGAAGAAATCCTTCAAATCCCTAAACCAGCTGAAATGATTAAAAGCATTTTAGATACCATTTTACATGGAATGCAAGCCATGAGAAGTTCTATGGCAACTATACTTAACAGTGAATTATATCTTTGGACATATCCAAAAACATATTTTTTTCCTTAAATGGTTCAATAGCAAGCTTCCCATCAAGATCTCAGGCACTGTAGAGTAAGCATTACCATTCTGGTACAACAGAGGGTTCAAGCACAGTGTGAATTCATATCGTTACCTGGAGTTGTGCTTCTGTCCCAGGAGACTATCAGGATTCCAGTATCAGGATTGGGCTCCAGGCGCAGGTTGGTTGGTGGAGACAGGGCTGCAAGCATTCAGAGAAATGAAGCATTTATGGCACTGAGAACCACACTAGCTCCCTCAGCATCCCTTCTCCCCACTTTCTGTCCTCACCCTTTAGAATCAGCTAAAAATATTATTCTGAAGCTGTGACCCTACGTTGCATGAGCTAGTGCTACTGTCACCTATGCAGAGACACCTTCCAGACCACAGCTGGAAGAAGAAACTAGGACTCCCAGAAGACAGGAGCACAGAGGAAGCAAGGGGAAGGAGTAATTATGGAAAAGCAGAAGTGTCATACGTGTAATCACTCTCCTGATGATGGGAGTCTCTCTCTCCTGGCCGTCCATCAGCACGGTGAGGCTGTAGGTGTACTCCACTCCTGGGGTCAGGCCAGAGATCACGATGCTGCCAGAATCAGAGATGACCTCCCGGGGAGCCTCTCCACCTTGGCTTGGGCGCACACCCAGCTGCGGAGAAACAGCAGAGCTTGCTTTTCAGTCTCAAATACTCCTGTCCCAGGTAATTATCAGCATCCTGACTTGTCATCCAATGTGAGGACCATGGGTCTGTATGCTCCATGCCAACCATTAAACCTGTAGCTTGTTTTAGGCAGCCTGAGCTCAAGCTGAGTTGTTCCATACCCTCTGGTTGGAAACCTGATCTGTATAGGCCTTCACGGTCCTATCAGCAAACTGACTGCAGAAATACAGCCACAAGGGACCACGAGGCCTGTAAATAACATGTCCCTCTGAGGAACATGATGTGAAGAGGACATAATTGCATCAACCTCTCTGATCTGCACCTGCCCCCAGTACGTAGAATATTTTTTGTACCTCTTTCATTTGTGCAGCATTCACTGTCCATATTTATCAGCTGTAATCGGTCCACCAAATTGCAAAGAAAAAAGACTGGATTTTGTTTTCTCCTACCTTGAAACCAATCCTTGGGGCAGGTGTCCAGGTGATGACAATAGAAGTCTCAGTCACTTCTGTGTTGAAAGGAGGAACAGAGCCAACAGGCTGATCTGTGAAGTGAATTAACAGAGATTAGCTGCTGTGCTGGTGATGAACAGTTGGAAAACACAACCTAGGGCAGTCCAAACAGCCAAAGCTATGTAGTAAGATGCTAAACTGTATTAGTTTTGAAAAGCAAAAAGACAGATAACCTCTGTCTGCTGCAGTATGCAAGTGGTCTAGTCATGGTCAGTGCTTTTGTTGTTCCTGAGGAAAACCAAAATATTGAGCCAGGCCTCCTAACTCCTCTATCCATCCAACCCCAAGAATTTGGCAAATACTGATTTTGGCATGATATCTGAAGTGTTCCTCTGAAAGCAGGTTTTTCCTTCACCCACCCTATGCCATTCAAACAGCAGAACACTACACCCTTGTTTGTCATCCAGCTGTCCTAGCTAGGACCAGCTCATCCCTCACACACATCTTCAGCTCTTTTGAAGTCAGAGTGAAAGAGTGCTCAAAGTCAATCCGAGGAATTTGTGGTCTCATTGATATCCGTGAGGAGTCCCACACAGAAGCCAAGGCTTTTGTGTATCCCAGAATCAGTCTAAATAACTCCAATGCACTTAATCTGAATCGACCTCATTAATACTGAAGAGATTGTTTATTCATTTATAGTCTCAAACTGGAGTGGTTTCATTCAGATCAGCCAGAATTTGAAGACAATATTCATCTGAAGATATCCAATCATATCCTAATTGAGAAATATTTATAGATAAGACTGTCTCTGTCAGCAAAAAGCACTTTGCCAAGGTCAACAGTGTTACTGTGGTGGTGAATTTAAACCCTTATTTTAACTTCATTGTTATAAAATAAACCACATTCCCTTTTGAAAAGAGGATGTGGTTCTGGGCTTGGAGGGCTTTGAGTTTTGTCAGTTTATATGACTGCATCATTATTTAAAAAGGAAGTCTACTTGCTCTTTCTAGACGCACACATGGTTTTTTCTACAGAACTGCTTTTACTCTCAAGATCTGCTTAGTATTTCTTCCATGGAAGCTGCACAACTGTAAGTGACTGAGATCTTAAAAAAAAGTGCGTAGAATGTAATTTTTGTGTTAATTTCTATAACTGCTGTTGTGTTGCCTTAGACAGCATGATTGGGCTTGAGAAATGACTGCCTTCAGCTTTAGACAAATAACAGATTAATTATTCCTTACTCGTTTTAAGGGCGCTGTTTGCTTTCCTTGATTTGCCATGCCAAAACCAAACAACTGGCAAGACCACGTAAAATTAAATGTCTTTGTCGCTCAGTTAACCAGAAACTGAGGTACCAGCAATGTTTCTACTTTTGTTTTTAATCATCAAAAAGCTGAAATATATTTTACTGAGAGCTTTTTGATGCAAATAACTCTTTTACTGCCAAAAAGTTCAGAAAGAAGAACAAGGAATATTTCCCAAGCAGTTCTGCTGGAACACCACTTCAAAAGGGATCTTCTGTAAACCAGTTCACAATAGCCACTTTCAGCACAAGCCTACAGTTTTGAGGAAGGGCCAGGGTACTAGGGAAGAGGAGTGTGTGCCTGTTATACTTACAAGTTGTGAAGACTCCAGTCTCTCTTGCGCTTTGCAAGTCTTCTTTAACTGCCACGAGGTACACTGTGTACTCAGTGCCGGGCTGCAGGTTCCTGAGAAGGTACTTAGTGGCAGCAGGTCCCACGTTGTAGGTCCGTGGCTGGCCTCCCCTTGTGGGACCTGCAGTCAGCCGGTATCCTGTGATCACAGCACGGGGCCGCGTCCACAACACGAGCACCGAGTGCTCCGTGGTATTGAGGAATCTCAGGTTGGTCGGGGCATCGAGTTCTGGAATAAATAAAAAGCAGAACATGCATCAGTTTTTTGGTTCAATCCCATCTCATCCCTACTTCAAAAGGGCTTCCACTACCTCGCATAAAAGCATGGGTGTAAAGTGAGGTGGTTGTGCCTGTATTTTAAGGCATTGGCATAACAGCAAGGAAGAGAGAAGGTGAGGGCCAGTAGGGAGCTGGAAATAGAAATGAAATAGCCATATCCATGTCTCAGTTCCACCCACTAATACGCACTGATCCTGGTTTTGGGCTCCAGCCAAAGAAAATAAAAGACTCCGTGCCACACAGATCTGCCATACGTGCCATCCCACAGGGCAGCCAGGCTCACAGCAGAGGCAAGACAGATGAACCAAACAGCTCAGAGGAATTGCCATAGTTTCTCATGAATGCTGAACATTTTTCTTAAATCATCTCAGTTTAGACTTGCCAGTATTAGCAAGACTGGAAACCTAACTTTAGACCCTTTTCATCTGGAAGGATAAATGTTTTTGAACCTTTGCCCAGTCCTCCTCCCTGCCCCTCCTCAAAATCCCTTCCCAAAACAAAACACCCCCCTGCCTTGTCCTTTTCATGACAAAATAACGAACAGTCAGCAGCTTTCTGGAGAAAACCAGCCTAGAGTTACTTAAAAATAACCACGCTGTGGAACTGACCATACAACAATCCTAAGCATGCTCATCTCTCCCACGGGAGTCATGCAACAGCTCTTATCAGGCTTCCTCCGCATTTTATCGCTACCTCTGGGAAGCTGCTGAAACCGTTCACCCAGAAAACTACACAAACAAGGGCCTGAAGTGGCACAGCTTCTGAAGTGCTGCACTCGAGTCCTCAGCGAGCAGCAGAGATGTCACTGCCTTCAGCTAAGGAGCTCTTGGGACAGGATGAGACTCAGACAGGGAACAACACTTGAGCAATTCCATCCCACAGCAGGCAGCGTGGCACCGGCTGCAGCAAGGAGTGGCATGTCTACATGGCAAGCTTCCCCACCTTTTCCAGTCCCCAGTCGCATGTTGAAATTAAGACCAGTGAGGAGAGGTTCCATCAATGCTCTTTTTTTGATGGCAAATACCTTTCCCAGCCCAGCAAGCAACATTTTTTGTGATAAAATTAATGTTTTCGTCACCCTCCCAGTGATTCAGAGCAGCAGTTGTTGCTCTTTTTCCCCTCTATGTGCTTGTTTTCTCCTTTTTTGGAGGGGGAAGGAAAAGGAAGCAAGGCCTTCCTTCTTCCATCCCTTCCGAAGATGAGGAAAATATTTCGAAGAGACAAAGGATGAGTGTGACTCTCCCTAGGCCCCTCTCCAACCAGCAGGCTGAGAGTCAGCTTTCTCTTTTCTTGGTACTTAGGTCTGTGTTGAGTCCCATCTGACAAGGATTGCATCTTTATCCATACGTAGTCTACAGTCAGTTCCTTTCTGCAGAACTTAATTTGACAGCTCTATTAGGCTTTTATCACTTCCTCTCCCCATACTGAAGAAAAAAGGGGATGATACAAAGCCACACACACACTTGGAGTTTGTTTGTAGACTGCTCTTTAACGGAAGGCCAAGAAGAGAATCACATTTACACCGTGGGAAGAGACTTCTGCTGTGGAGTTTTCCTTGGGAACTGTGAATGATTTCTCTTTCCCAGGACTTTCGATTACAGGATGCAATTTATGTGAATACTTTCTGAAGTGTGGTTTAGGCAGAGCAGTTAAGCAGATGATCACAGCCTATGGAAGAGGATTCTAGACATTTGTTACTAGCCCTGCGCTCTCTGAATCAAGTGTCTGTGCTCTGATGCACACTGCTGCTTGGGAGTTTCAAGATGGGCTCTACACCTACCCAAGGCTCCTGAAAACAACCACAAAACACTCACAGATCTGAGATTTGAGCTCTTTTTCCTACACACTTCTGAAAAAGCTCAGATTCCTAAGCTGCATGGTTCCTAACTTTATGGCTGTAAGTAACCATTTCTCAAACAGCAAGACTACATTCAGAAAACCCGGTTTCCTTTCCTTCCTCCTCATCTTCATAGGAGTTGGGCTGGATTCTCAAAAGCTTTTATTTACTGAAAAGCTTTTTATTATTATTTATTTATTTACAGCAGATGTGTATAGCTGAATGTAGATTTAAATTGTCTCCCCCATCCCACCTGAGGAGAATGAGCAAGTGGCTGCATGGTGCTTACCTACCTGCAGGGTTAAACCACAACGTGGTCCTTTGGATAATGCAACCCAGCTGAAGAACACCACAACACCTAGACACCCTCCTACTGCCTGATAAACAGGATCTGTCCAAATAAACCAGGTCCCAGGTTCGGCCTGATCTGCTTCTCTTGGATCAAGAGCAGAGATAACCAACAAAAACCATGCTCAGCTCCTCCTCTTCCCTCTGAAAACCTGCATCTTGCCCACCCACTGCTCTTCTCTATGTGCTTCTGCAAAGCAGAGAGCAATGCTTGACAGATTGTGCTTTGCTTCTCACCTTGCCTCACACTGGTAACACGTTGCAGTGCCACTAGATCACTAGCAACAAGATTCTGAGAGATTCTGCACACCCCTTCCTAAACAATACATGTGCCCTGTGACACTGTCAGTCTGTTGAGATCCCTACAAAACAGTTTCCTGGGTTTTACTGGGATAACAGTGAAATTTCTGGGGTGAGACAGGCTGTTAAAAGCCAGGCCTAACCTGGCGAAGCTAAAATGCAGTCCTTTTAAATGACAAGGCCTGTCCCTACATGTGCATACAGAACTCCTACCAAGGGCAGGAGCCAAATAGGTATGTGGCTGTCAGAAAGGAGATAGGGATTTTCAAAACAGTCTCAGCAAGGCTCTTAAGTCATGCTGAAATCTGCCCTAAGGTATCCTCAAAAAAATCACAGGCTGTGATCTGCACAGTAAAAGAACTGCAGGGCCCATCAATTCTCAGCCAGTAATAAAAAAGTTGAATTCCAGCCATACGAAATTGTTTTAAAGTGCCATGAGAGTTAAACTCCCATTGGAAAGCCCTGGAGGAGGATAAATCTGCTGAAGAGATCATTGTTTGACTGAATGAATTCCCAGCACTGTCATCCCAGTTATGGGATACCTCCCGGGCTATAACTGGTGCACTTTAAGTGCTCTGTTTATATATTTCTCTAAGCGACAGAGGCATAAGAACTTCAAAAGGCTGAAAAAAGCATGAAGGGAAGACACTTACTGGTGGTTTGCTCTCCAGTCAAAGGTTTGCTCTCCCTGCCCTGGCTCACGGCAAAGATCTTAAAGAGATAGGTTGTTCCTGGGATCAGGTCAACAACTTCAGCAAAAGAGCTTCTGGTAATGGGCAGCCTCTGGCCATGCTGGCCAGGGCGATTGACGGGGATTGCTTCCACCCGATAGCCAGACACTTGGCTCTGTGGTGGCGTCCACATGATGGTGACCTTGACATCAGAAACCTCCACAAACTGCAGATCTCGGGGTGAAGGAACTTCATCTGAAAGAAGGGAGACAAAACAGCATTGGAGGGAATCCTTAGTAACTGGTAAAAGCTATAGGTTTACATGGAAGAAAAAAACAAATTTTGATTCAACAATGGATATCCCAAGAATATTTACCAAATAAATATCATGGTAGCCTTACCTTAAGCATGTATCCACAAATTCCAGGACAATATTCAAGCAGACTACAATTCAAAGTATAACTACATGCTTCAACTATTTTATGATTTCTGTCAAAATATCTTGCCATCACCAAACAAGAACAAAAAAACAAATGTAATGTGCTACAGAATATCAAATATATGCAGAATCAAAGGCTTGAAAAATGAGAGTCCAATGACAAGAAATTCAAACCCAAGACTCGGGGTTGAAGAACCTCCTTTTAAAATTAGAAGGAAGGGTTTTGAAAAATCCATGAGATGTTCTGAACATCTATAATTAACTTAAAATCCATCTTTTATAATTAAACAAATACAGGGGCTGATCTTGCCTTAAAGAAGTCAAACACAAAATCCACTTCCCTTTGTGTTGGCCCAAAGTACTGCACCCGTGAATTCCTATGTTCAGATTAGGAGTGATACTGCCCTAAGGTTAACCAACACACATTTTTAGAAGATATACATGCCAAACCATAAAATCATTGAGCTGGGTTCATTCCTGGTAAATTCCCATTTACAAGCACATGTGCTTGCAACTTGCAGGACCATCAAATTCCACTGCCACCACATCAGATCCCAATTTTTTTCCACTGTCCTTTCTTTTGGTTTGGCTATCCAGCCCAATTGTCTACTTAAAGAACCCTGACACCGTTTTTTTTTGTTTTAAGCATGGGTGCCTCAGTTTACATCATATGGCGTCATTTCGGCACAATCAATGTGAGCAGTGCCCCATCTCTGCTGACTGCAATGGAAAATAGCTTAGGACTGGAAGGGAGATGGAGAAGTCAGGTGAGCTATTTAGATTTGTGTTGTGGTATCTGAGTACATAACCTTAAACATCTGCAGGCCAAGCACTGAGGCAAAATAATTTACCAGACTCCTAAGATCTCTTAGCAGAATCCCCTTAAGACAGCTTAAGAAACTCTGATCTCTCTTTTCCATAGACACAATGCAAGCCTAACCTTTTGGCCTGCCTGCAGTCTGATCCCCTGGAATTATAACCCTATTAACGCAGAGTAGTGGTTTGACTGTGCCAACTCATAAGTATGACTTTACCACAGAACTTCAGTATCCGCGACACAATTAAAAAAACACAAAACAATGAAAAGATGGAATTAAAAGTCCATTTAAGGATTCAGCAGCACTGCTCATCTAGTTGGAGCAATGGGAATTCGCACTGTCACTTGGGTCTAGGTACTGAAAGAGAATTCAGTGCCTGATCTACAGCACATGCTGGCCATTACCTGTGCGTGGGACGCCTGTGGTTTCCTGTTGGATGAAGACAGGAGTACTCTCCTGATTTTCTTCCACTGCGTAGATGCTGATGTTGTACTGAACACCCGGCATCAAGTCGCTGAGTGTTACAGAGGTAGCAGTATCAGGCAGGTTAAGCTCCGTGCTGCTGCCTTCCACAGAGGGTGTGTAGATAATTCTGTAGCCTAAAGCAAGAGAGGTATATCTGTATATACAGTCCTCAGTTTCAATGAGTAAGCCAACACAAGGAATGCTAGAAATGAGAGCTAAATAAGTTTTCCCATTGAGGTTTCATAAAGACAGTCCCAAATTCCAGCAGCACCCGTGGCTTGCTTTTGCTGAGGTCCCACCTGCAGGTCACACGTTCATAATGACTTACACTGCATAATCTGATCCGCATCAGAATATTTCTGAGCTTTGCTGTGTTGATTTAAGACCTACACCGTTCTCATGTTTGTTATGGCAAGGTCTGCATGACAGGTACCAAGAAAAGGTCACAAGGCTTGATTTTATTTAACACAAATCCAGAAGGAATTATGTTGCACTCAGCCTCCTGGATTGCCCGGTTCAAACAGTGAGACCCCTTCAGCTGTACACGCAGCAACAAAGCTGAACTGCCCATAGACTTTCCAGCTGGTCTCTGAGACTGAGCAGCATTCTGCACTCACCCACTGTCCCAGAGTTATACTTCATTTTCCTTTCTGCTTAGATGTTAGATTCTATCAGTAGTGAGAAATAGATGTGTTCCAATTAGGCAAACCTGTGATTGGAGCCTGTGGTCTACTCCAGCTAATGACAATTGATGTGTCATCCACGCTTTCCACGGTGTGATCAGGAGGTGCATCAGGAGCTGTTTAAGAGAATAACAGAGGACAGCAAATGTGAGGATGAGAGGTAACAATTTTCTGGGCAAATAATAATTGCATGAAGAGTGCAGCAACACCCAGCCACACATACCTGTAGTCTGTGAAGTAGACAGGATCAGATTCTGTTCCCCTTCTTCAGAGATCTGATAGACGTTAACAATATACTTGCGACCAGGAAGCAAGTCAGGGATGTTGACAGAAGTGGCTGTACTTGGAAGATCTATGGGAGGCAAGAAATGAAAGATTGTTTTAGCAGTTCTACCTTGTCACCTTCTCACCAAATGAAATAATTGAGACCTCTGCTCTAATTTGGGCTGAATCAGTCCTCCTGCAATAAAACACTTGATCTGCACTGTGGCCCTAGTCTACACCCGAAGAGGAGTTTGGACAGGTCTCTATGCTCAACAAGCAGGCAACACCTAGGACTGCAAGGCTAGAAGTGCGATGAGGCAGGGCAACTCAAGCAGTATCCCCCTGCACGCTGCTGGCCTTTAGTCATCTCAGCCAACTGTGAACTCATTTCACATCCTAACTGCTGCGTTTTCAATACGGAAATATATGGAAGAATTTTCACATGAAGAGACTATGTGGAAAGACTGACTCATGAGGAGATGAATGACATTATGAGCCGATAAACTTCTCCCACCACCCCTTCCCCCAGATGTCCACCTACATGCCAGATGTAGGAAATTCCCTTAAGATGCTTGGCTTTAGTCTGGCCAGTAAGGAGCTGCTTCTTGGGGAAACTGGGAATTGCCTAAACTTTGCCTCAAAAACCTCTGCCTGTAGACAGACAAGCTCAGAAACTGCTTCAAAACACAGCTCAGCTGTCTGGAGTGTGCAGACAAGAAGGCTGCCAGCACTTTCACCACCTTTAGTGTAAGCTACTTCTGCTCACGAGTCCAAGCCTGTGAGTTCAGGGGGCAACAGCCAAGGGAGAACTATTAGCTCAGAGGAGAACTAGGTGAAATTGTGATCTCAGCTAGTCCTCCACTGTCTGATCTTAATCAAATCATACTGAAACAGCAAGATCCTCACTATTTACACCAGCTATACTGACTGTCACGGAAAACAGTGATATAGTTAATGAAGCTTGGGTCTAGTAGACTCAAATACTGTCTCACCAAGATACTGCGGCTCATCTCCCTCCTCGCTCAGCTCATATTCAACACGGAATCCAGAAACTGTGTCAGATGCAGAAACCCAGGAGACAACAAAGCTGCTGGCTGTGATTTCAGTGACTGACTCAGAAGTAGCAACCATTGGAGGAAGAAGAGTTGTCTCTCCTGAAACAGTGTTGCCTAAAAAGAAAAGAAAGAGGTTTAATTAACCATTGTTACTTAGGTGTTGACCAGAATGCAGGAAACATCTTTGGGAAAAGCCTTTGGGCAAACTAGCACAGAGGGAGAGTAGGTTTCTGTGGATGCCACTCCTGCCCCGCTGCTCAACTTACTCGTCACCGCTGTGGTACTAGTTGTGGTAAAATCAAAGCGCGTGACTTCCTTGGGGCCATGCTGCTGAACACTGATGAGCTGTCCTTCATAAATCACACCAGGCTTCAGGCCTGAGATGGTGTAGGAGTTCAGGTGGCCAGGGATGGTGGCTTCCTTCCAGTGCTTTCCAGAGTTTTTCTGCAGGAACAAGGACATCCATATAGCAAGAAACTCCATGGTCTGCACAAGCAGGCTGATCCAGTGAGCTAACCTGCTGCATCGTTAGTAAGCGCTGTGATATTCAAACCTAAGTATGACTCGAATGGCTAATGAACAAAGTCAAGTGAAAGTATGCCAGGAAGCAGGGCTAATAACTTCTTGGGTGATTAAGTTTTACTGGGGTAAATTGAAAAAACAAACTAGCTTGAACTTGCTCCTTTACCAAGAAGGTCTGTAACATATACACTAAAGTCATTCCTTATCAAAAATGCAGTAAGGCATGAAGGAATAGCTGGAAAATGCACATTTGAAAACAGTCCACAACAGCGCTCCAAGCCATCATCTGAAGACAATATACAGAAAAGGTTTGTCCCTCTACCCTGTGTTTGAACTCTATGGGAAGCTTTAAAATAATGCTCCATCCTCTGAGGTTTGTGCTCCAGTGCTTTAAAGTCCATTTCTTTAAAGTCCATTTCATTCAGGCCTTGATCCAAGATACACTGAAGTCAGTAAAAAGACTTAAGTACCTTTAATGGCTTTGGATCAGGGCCTTTATTGTTCTCTTAATCACAGGCAGCATTGAAGTACTAGTGTTCTTAACGATTAAGTGGTCTTTTGTGAAGCTGTGCTCTGGGGAATTGTAACACAACTATCTGCATTGGTTAGAACAATCACTCCTCAGACGTGAATGAGCCAACAAGCAGTGGTTAAACAGCTTTGGCTCAGACTTTACCGAAGATGGGAGACAGACTGCTTATTTTATCCTTTCCTAGCTGTTTTTGTCTTCCTGTCCTACTAGTTTTTACCTCCTCATTAATAGCATACAAACTATCACAGTTCTCTGGATACACACACGGTACTAAAACAATATTTCTGAAGGTAGGGAAGCTTTCACAATTGTTTACATTGCTTAAAGTGAGGAAGGATAAAGTTGTCTGCTTACTGTAGTAGTGCTTTTGTACATGGGGAAATTCATGAACACAATGACCAGTAATGTTTGCACATGAAAACAACAAGTGCTTGTACAGCACAGGTTGTTTTTGATCCTCAGGGTAACAGTTAACCTTGTCAGCACAATGACAGTGAATTAGCAACTGAAGGTTGCTGAAATCGTGTCAGCACTTCTTCCAGACATCAAAAAAAAACCCACACACACAAAATAACGAGTTTTTGAATGAAATAGCAGTTTTTGTGAGGCAAATATGGGGTCTCACTGAAAAGAGAAACTAACAGTGAGGACTCTGCGGGTGAAAGCCTGGAGCTTTAAAGAGCCGTGCATTTCTGGAACTCTGAATACATCTACAGGATAAGTGGCTAATGTGGCACTCACCGGTCTCCAGCGCAGGATGTACTTGCTGATGTGAGATGTTTTGGGAGCATTCCACTGGATAGGATGGGAGTTTGGCTGATTGGTACTCTCTGTAATAATCACCTGAACAGGACCAGATGGCCCTGGGGGAAAAAAATAAGAAAAATCCCGTTCTTAGCATATTGGGGATGCTTTTCTTCTGCATGGCTCATCCACTACTTACATACATGGGAAACAAGTCAGATTGTACTATCCTTAATGCTTCAGTCTCAATAGAAAACTGATGAATTAGAATATATTCTATATTCTATCAGGGAGTTAGCATGTGTTGTTTAGGTTAATTTCCTCTGTTATGAAATAGAAAATTGGAACTGCCTGGTTTAGAAAAAGTGTAAAGCAAAGTCATTGTTCAAAGAGAGCTTCTCAGCCACTACCTGCTTTCAGAAGTTATCTTGTGTGATGGGAGCAAGGGGCACAGAAACATGAGAAATGATCTGATCCTATGGTGTGTTGAGGGGAAATTCCTGGTCTGAGATCAGCTTCAGCGTGCTAATAGATGCTAGCCTTTTACTGCTTTGATAGATTTCTTGATTGGTTTATTTGAAACTGAATTGTCATGTCTTTGTGGAACAGGTAGTGAGGCACATCCGCACACAAACCAAACCAGAAGGGTTGGTGAAAGGCTTGAGACACATCAGGTCCATAAACACATGACAACACAAGTTCAGCACTGCTCTAACACTTAAGACTAAATATGTAAACACAAGAAACTGGTAGCTAGATCACGCTCAGGTATGTTTTCTTCACAAAGCTCTCTAACAGAGAAGGAAAAGTTTTATGATCCAATGGTTCTCCTTCCAGACCTTCCTGCCCTGCTGGGGAGGTTTCACTGAACACTCAGCAACATTGTACTCGTGTTAATTCTCAGAAAATCCCAGCAAAGAGCCACCTGGAATCTGCAGGAAAGTGCTGCTTTAGCCATTCAACATGTACACCCTCCCAACATTTCTATATATAATTTATTTGGACAACTGTGTAACGTATATACCTGCTACATATTTAACAGGACTTTTCTAGGCAAACAAAGCTGTGCCCACACACAAAGTTTCCAAGCTTACCTAACCCAAATCTAATGTTTCTGAATGTAGGTTTGGGTTTATTTACACATTTTCAGCCACTCTTGTGTCTATAGAAAGCCTAAATCCCTGGTCTCCACTCTGGAGACGCGCATATTTTACATAGCTCAGGGAGATGTTTGTTTAAGCAGTCTGACAGGAGTCAATGAAGCTCAGCAATCCCCTGTAAAACTCACAGTGGGGTTCAGAGAAGGTCTGCTTCCTATTCTTGCCATCCTTAGCTCACTGCCCCAAAAAGAAAGGCAGTCCCTAGTTCTGCCTACCAGGTGCCCTACTGCCATACAGCTAGTAAGACAGAGACAAGGCAACAGGAACAGGGTTAACTATTGAAATCCTTCCTCTGCTTGAGTTGATCAGGTTCAAATTCCCTTTTTTATCTTACAGGGAACCCCTTCTACTGTAATCATGACACCCGTTTGTGTCTGTCAAGAACAGGTGAGAAAAAGGAAGATTGCTTTCTTCATATCTTACTCAGCAGATAAGTTTCTTACCAGCATAGGCCTGCAGGGGCTGGCAATGCCACTCTCCAATACCACGGCCATAACAATAGCACTGGTATCTGATGCCATGGACGTACTTCTCCCATGAGTCTCCGATTTGGTAAAAGGTACGGGTTTCCGAATCCTGGCACTGATCTAAAGGCACAGAAAGAGACAGTTAACTACCACGTGTTACCAAAACTACTGTGAAAAATCTAGGCTAAACAGAAGAGGAAGTCAGAAGAGACTTTTGCACAGAAAATGTAAAAATATTCACAAATATTGCATAAAGAGCAAGTGACAACAAACTGAACCTTGAACCAAGGTTCTTGCTATATCACTGTGTGTGTTAAATAAGGTGTTAAGGGGTTAACTCAGCTGTGACGCATTGCTTAAAACACTGTTAAGCACAGGCTGTCCACCTGGTAAATAAAAGACTGGTAAGCACAGGCTGTCTCTGTGAAGTCAGTGGGGTGTTTCTTCAAGAAAGGATTAATTTTGTACTGGCTATTTTGGAGCCCAGTTCTGCTCCAGTCAACTGAGCTCATCTCTCATCCACAGATGAACCACGCTGCTCTCAAGGAAACCAGTGGCAGAGCTCCCACTGGCTTAAGCAGAATTCAGTCATACATAAGTCTGAAGTGACCCATTAATACTCATCAGAATCATTCTAGATTTTACCATTGTATAAACTGAAGGAGGACTGAACAAATCCTGAAATCAGCTTAAGCTCGTGTAAATACAACAGTACCAATGCTTCAGTACACTTTGTAGCGTGACCTATGTCATTTCTGGCTCAATGGAGGTTTTCAGTGAGAACTAACATTATGCTGCTTGGGTAAACATGAGCCTTGTTTAGAGAGAGCCAACAAAATTAAACCAATTGCACCCTACAGATAAAGGAAATTTTACCTCCTCTTTTTTCAAATTAATAGCTTTTAAGTAATGACTTTTAGGAGCTTTACAATCCAAGTTCCTCCAGTAAAACTGTACAGTTATTACTGTAAATAAAGCAGAACTTAACCACTAGTGCTTTCTAATAGATTTTCTTGGCCATAGCTCAAAGTTCTCTAGATTTAGTAACTGCAAATCAAACAGTTAGGTCTTATCTTCCAGTCTAGGTTCACTAGGGAAAGTGGGAAGCAGAAAAGATGAAGTCTCTTAATTCCTGCACAGAGCCATGATGGTTTTAGCTAGCCTCCAGAGTGGTATTAACACCTATTCCTCATTCTGAACTTTTTTTGCTGGAATAAAGGGCATCCAAAAAATCAATTTAGTCCAAGGTATGTTAATATATGCTGGTGGCATTCCTCTCAGTTCAACGAAGAGACCTCCTAAAGATTTTAGGTCAGAGAAAGGAAAGAACTGCACCTAGCATCACTAACTAGTCACATCTTGATTTATCAGCACTGTTGTGCAATTCGAGGCAGAAAGTGCCTGAATTTGAGTTCTGTGAGCCCAAATTCACACACCAGTTTCACCACACCATAATGAGTTCTTCCACAGCCATGGTCTGAGTTTGGCAAGAGGAAACAGCCGGTGACTTACCCACAGGATCACATTTCCATCTCCCCCGACCCTGGCCAAAGCACGTGCAGTTCAGCATGTGCCCCTCATCGTGACGCTTGTGGAACGTCTGGTTCACATCATAGGTGATACCGTCCACAATGCACTGGTCTGTTTGAGAAAGAGCAGAGATACTTTGTCAGCAAGAGCTCTAAGCATGAAGACAAAATCCTTCTGCTTGGCAAATATTTCCCTCCCCTTGTTCAGCTTACAGAGACTGACCTTGACAAGCTCCATTCATGCCAAATGGAGCCCCTCTGATATCTCAGATCATCGCAGATCAGTGCTGCATACACACCGCTGCTCCTGAGTTCATTTATCAGCAGTGTGCAAATAAGTACCACTTGCAGAAAAACGCTCAGTAGGATGCAGTCCAAAGTAGTATGCATTAGTCAAGCTCCAGGATTGCCTGGTTGCTCCTTATGACAGATTCCATATGTGAAAGAATCTAAGACAGCACACTACTTCTTTCACTTCTACCTCTTAGAAAGGTCTCGACTGTAAAGCCTTGGTGAGTCCTGTCTGAAATCATTAGAACTGCACTACTCCAAAATCACAAGATACCACAGTGACGTACAGATATCCTTATGATGTTATTCAGCTGGGTAACACTTCTATTCTTTGTAGTAATTTGAAGGTAGGAGCAGATCTATTCTACATCCAGGATGTTACTGGTGCCTACTAACCTGCCATTCCCCCAAAACACAGTAACCAGACCCTGTGCTAAAGGGAATTCTAATTAAGTTCAGTGGAGAACCTCATACGTCAACCTGTGATCTGGCCCAGAATTCCTAAAGCCAGACTAATCACAGCAAGGAGCAAAAAGACAAAACAAACGATAAAACCACCCCAGAAGCACGTTGTTTTGTTAAGCAGGACCCAAGAGACCCAAGTTCAGTTCTGGACTCAGTCACAGACCATCTGTCCTTGGGGAAGTGACTCAGTTAATCCCAGGCCTTCATTCCCCATCATATTTTCCCACACCACAAGCATGGCATCACGATAAACCAAGCAATGGTCAGATCCTCCTGTGGGGGCTAAGGACCTCCTCCGGTTGCTATGTTTTAACAGTTCCACTTAGATAACATTTGCCTTTTGAACAAAGCATGTATCCATGCCCCCATCACCAAGAAAGACCACTTACGCTCAAGAACTAAACAGCGGAGAGCTGTGTTTGTGGAGAAAGGAGTTTCACAGACCTGAAAGGCTTTTAGCAGTGCATTGCTCAGTGTTCTAAAGGAAACACATAAAAAACCCTCCCAAAGCCCTTGAGCGGGCCTTTCCCTATAAATTATATCCCATTTCAGCAGTGGTGTTAGAGTCCTTTCTTGGCTGCTTGACAGCAACCCCCCTGCCTTTTCCAGACATGAAGCCAATGCTGTGAGCTAACTGCAGGATGATCAAATGTCTGTGCTTTTAAGTCTTCTTTTTTTGGTATTGCTTAAGCACTTCTCCACTTGGGCCACTCATATAAATAAGTAAATAAGAGTAATCTCCGTGCTGTCCTGCCAACTTCTCATATAGATTAGCTCGCAAAGGGATTTGTCCTGCACAGAGGAATTGAAAATTTCACAGCAGAACAATAAACCAGGATGGTTCTGCATTCAAACTTCAGACTAGTCTGGGGTTTTGTCTGCTCTTGAAAGGCTTCTGCTGAGCTCTCTGTAAAGTCTCAGTGGCGCTGACTGCTAAATGCAGACAAAAGGAGGTAGGGATACATACTGATCAAGCTAATCACGGTTTGCCTCTGCTTGCTAGCCTACAAAGGCTGAAGGAGTACTTTTCCAGCATGGAAACAAGACAGGAACTTCATATAGCTCCTCTCATTCCCTTTCTATTCCAAAGAAAAGCTTGGTAACGAAATCCAGGCTTGAATTGCCAGTGATGAAAAAGATAACTAATTTCTCCCACCCTCCCAAGGATTACACTGACGCAGTGAGATGGACATGAAGATCATTACCTCTGAGCTGGGAGTACGCGATGCAAGTCCACTCTCCGCGGCCATTGCCTACACAGGTGCATCTCATCATGTGGCCCAGGTCATGCTGTTTGTCCCACTGGTCCCCAACACGGTACATGACACCATCGTTGGTCGTGCAGATTTCTTCATGGGCTGGGTGAGAAGAAAGCAAGAGGATACCTTACGTGGCTGGAGGTAACAAGATTCAGGCAGGGTGATGATATTTTAAGTGCAGATCACTTGTAGGGGTTCATTCATTTTAGTTTTAATTTGAAAGCTTCTACAATTAGTCCATTCTACAATGTCCAAAGGGTGCTGTGTGAAAGAATCTGTTCTTGTTGCATCCAAGCCTTTATGAACACTGCCCCTTGAAGATCTGTGTTCACCAAGCTGGTTAAGGGCTCAGATGCTGTTAATTACAGATGTTAATTACAGAAGGTCTTTTGTTTAAAAACTGGTAGTCCCATTCCCTCCCATGTGTCAAAGATCAGAGAGTGCATAGATTGCAGGAATGGACCACAATGACCACAATATTGATTTTGACACTATTGCCATTGCCAGGGTAACACTGATTTACAAGCGTACACATATTCCTAACCACAGATCAGGCAAGAGGAAGTGATAAGCCATCAGGGAGAAGCTTTGGCAGATGCAAGATAAAAACCTCCCTTGCTTTAAAGCAGTGTAGTCCATTGCTCCCCAGTGGGCCTACACCAGTTTGCAGCAGCTGAGAAGCTTGCCTACCACTAGCTTGTAACAAAGGAGTGACAAAAATAGAGTTCTCCTGGCATTGCCTGAGTCTCTGCTAGAAGTGATTAATAGGGAAAAATAGGGAAAAAAGGACAAAAAGCTTCAGAAGTTCCTTAAAGCTTTTTGGGCTGGGATGCAGCTCACTGGAAGCCATCCATAACTGTCCAGTGACAGACAGGCTTTACTTTCCAGCTCAAAGAGCCACTTACAAGTATTCCATAATCCCTTTATGGTTCTCGGTCTTACCAGCCATTGGGCAGAAACCAAATTTCTGGTCAGCATCATAGTTCTCAGTGGTTCCACACCACTTCATGTTGTCTCTCCGTCCCTCAGAAGTACAGTCAGTGTAGTTGCGGTTGTTGTACAGGAAGGGGAAGTGGCACAGAGCACCATTGGAATTGCCACCACGAGTCTGGACCAAAACTGTGCAAGAGAGAAAAGGAAACAAATGCAAATCAAGCCTGTGCTCTCCCCTAGCATGCAGGGAACAGCTTTAAAAACAATCCCCCAGCATTTATTTTTCCTTGTGTGTCCTGTATGATATTTAATTAATTCAGATCTGGAAACAAGCCTTGCACAAGGTCAGTTCTGTTTAAACATTGCTTTGGAAAGAGCTGCTTTGAGTCCCATGGACCCAACCATGGGAATTCCTGGGGAATATGGAAAACTAAAGCTCAGGGTGTTTGGGAAGTGGCTTTGCAGACCCTTTGTACCAAAGCCCAGAGAATCAAGTAACCTCAGTTCTCAGCATATCTGTATTATCTCACTGAGGTTATTACCCAATTGTGCCCTTTGGCTTGAAGTAAAAGCTCAGACCTCAGGAAAGGGTTACAACTCAGTTATGTACAACAAGTCAAAAACTCTCTGCAGGTTGAAAGCTTCATGTTTTGCAAGCAGTAGTGGGAAGAGGGCTCTAATCTACGTGAACTATTCACCTCTTGAGCAACTCTGGTTTACAAATAATGCAGAACAGCTATTTGCTGAGGCTTTTTCTATATTGATATTTCTCATTCCTGACAGTATATCACAAGAAAACTCACTCAAACAAGAATGTGCATGTGCATATATACACACATACACATACATACACGCATGTGGAGAGGGGAGTGGGTTTTTTGGTTTTGCTTTTGTTGGGGTTTTTCTTTAAAAAAAAAAAAAAAAAAAAAGTATTATGCTACAGAGAAGGGCTTGACTTATAAAAAATTAATTAGAAAGAGTAGTTAAAAAAAGCCTGTGTAGTGTAAGAAGCAGTGTTTTCATGTGGGAACATGAAAAATTCTCTCCAAGGTCAGACTGCAGAGAAGCCTGCCTGGACACCGTTCCATGGATGTCTGATGGGCTTTCCAAGAAGCACAACCACCCAGGTAACTTTGTGCTGTGAAGGCAACACTGGTCATCCACTGACAAGAGGGAATGCTGCTGCATTAGTCACACACCAGCTCTTGATCACAGTGATCACAAATCACATCAAGATTACAGCTATATATGGCAACCTGGCTAGATAGTCAGGAGTGAGGCAGTAAGAGAAGACTGCATGAACTGTACTCTATGGATATCCTCTTCTTTGCAACCTAATAAGGGCATTGCTCTAGCAATTCAGCCAAGCAGAGGCAAAGTCCAAGTACGTTTTGGGCCAAAGCTCTTTCCTGACTAAGTACTCATGTTCCAAGGTCAGTTTGGAAGAGAGAGCGCAGGACTCAGAGGCAACACCTGTATCATCCTGAGCACTCTCCAAAAATGCCAAGAGCATAAAAATGCCCTGACTCCAGACAGCCCTCCCTCCATTCACAGAACTGTCTTGCTGTTGAGGTGTGCCTGGAGTCCCTCCAAACTGCTGGGACTGGTCAGGCAGCTAAGAGTTTTTGATGAAAGCCATGTGTATGTGAAGACCCTCTAAGAGCTCACCATTCTGCTCAGTACAGAAGGAGTATCTCCTGTCCTGCTCGAAGTTGGAAGTGGTGCTGCACCAGAGGTGTCCATCCGTGCGGCCTTCAGTCGTACAGGAGTAGAAAGTCCTTCCATTGTAGGTGAAAGGCAGAACACAGGCTTCTCCATCAGAATTGCCACCATATGTTTGGGTCACGGCTTTAAAACAAGCAAAATCACAGCATTAGGCTCTGGCTTAAATCCTCAAATCTTACAGCTAACAGCAGTAGCCCCTCTGGGCCAAGGCACTGGCTGCTGTGAACCCACGGTGACTGCCATGGACCCGAGCCAATACACACCAAGAAAAGACTTAGTCCCACAGCTGTGTCATTCTTTTACATTCTTTTCCAAACATATACTATTGCAGCTTGGTTTGAATAGAATTATTAATGCTGCTCCCAAGGGGCTCCATTTTCCCTCAGCAGTTATATATAACTCACTGGAAATATTTCTGCCCTACAGGACTGGGATTCAAATAACCAAAACAACTACTTTTTCACCCCTTGCACCTTTCTCCAGCATCTCTTCAGCAGATATCTGCTACACCTACAAAGGGACTCCAAAATGAAACTGCAGGGCAGTCCCAAAGATCTCACTGGACTGAACAGGCACTGAACAAAGAGTCATACCTATTTCCTGGCAGCTGACTCCGTTGCCCAGGCAGGTACAAAGCATTTGTTGGCTGCCCTGTGTCTTGAGCCACTGCATACCAACAGAGTACACCACTCCGTTATCAGTTATGCACTGGCCATATGGCTGAGGCTGGGGCTGTTGAGGCTGAGGCTGGTACAACGCAGTCTGTACGTTTGTGAAGCTAGGAGAGCCAGAACCTGCAGGAGAACATGGGAGAGGTGAGACATCACGTGCAAAGCTGAAGGACAGAATGCTTCAACTAAACGCTGAGATAAAAATCTTAAGCACTCCATTAGATCGAAGGCACAATACTCAGCTTCCCTAGACACATTTTAATTATTCTACTTAGAGAACTTCAAAATTAAAAGAACAACTCCATATTCTGCTAGTGATAGCCTCTGTTTTCTAACAATGTAGAATGCCTTTAGAAAGGATTAAGACTGTCAACAGCTCTGCAAAGGAGTTGTTTAAAAACAAAAGCTTTTTTGAAAAGCATTTTTTAGTTGATAGAAATCTAGAATTGAGAAAAAAATATTAGTGGCAAACTTATTCAGAACAGAAGTTTTACACTGCATACACCAGAAGGAAACCCAGATCCTTAAAATGGCAAGAAAAAGAATTTAGAAGCTGAAGACTGACAGACTTTGGACAGGAAATATGTTACCTATACACTAGGCAATATTTCATACAAAATTACAAACTAATGTATATGTACTAAACGGCATTGTATGCATACTTTGCCATTTCTGTTTTTTAAAGCCCAACCATTAGTAGGTGTATTTATCTTGTCAAAGAAACCAGATGGTCTCAGTGGAGTTTAAATTAAGGGCATTTCAAGACAGTTACCCTGAGGCAAATACATCAAGTTCAAATACTAATCAAAATGCCATGTTTCCAAGACAAAGCTAGTAGATATTTCCTGTAGAAGCACAGTCCTAGATGTGATTTACTGTACTGCAATTGCACAGGCTATCACATCTGTATGTGCAAGCCCCATTTGTGCAAGGAAACCAAGTATAATTAATCTTATCTATACACGCACAAACAAGGAGCATATCCTGAATTCTGACTTTTTTGCTGATCTTTCTCTGACAAGTCTTCTAAATGCCTAAATTAGGATGGTGCAATTCAGCACCTACTCCTAGCCACCCAAAATATGCCATTCCTTGTTTCTGCTTTATGCACTAAGATGCCCCACTTACCAGTGCTAGTCGTATGCAGGGATGTGTGTCTTTCGCACTTCCATTCACCTCTGCCATTACCAGTACAGATGCACTGAAGCAGGTTTCCACGGTTATCCTTCTTGCTCCAAGTGTCTCCAATTCTGTAGGAAGTCTTGGTGTCTTGGTCATTGCACCTGTCTGTACAAGGAGCACGACTATTAGCTATTTCTGGATCGGATGGCTTCACCGTCCAATTTACAGTACTGAACCATAAATCAAATGATTTTATTATTTATAATTAATATTAGCCCACTAATACAAGCTTGATCTACACTAAAACTTGCAAAGGCTGAGAGAGCACAAATCCTGATCCTAAAGTCTAATGGAAAATTCCCACTAGTTTCCAGAACTGAGATTTCACTTCATAGTGATTGTCAAAACTAGCACCATAATACTCCCAGCATGAACACTGTAAACTATGTTCAAAAAAGTTTAAAAGTTCACGTTTAAACTTGCTTTAATGCCTTTTTTTTTAAAAAAAATATATCTTTTTTCTTAAAGTCTTTGCAGTGGAGTCATTTCATACTGTACATAGGACATAGTTTAAGTTTGGGACTCTGCTTCAGTGGGAAGAAACTAATACCTACTTGAATGCAATATATAACTTTTTTCCAAAACAAGCATGCATGAAGCTGCCAGTAAAGTTAATATGAGCTGCTCATGTCATATGAGGAATATTAGACTTTCTAAATCTCCCTGTTGTCTTTAATAACCCACAGCCCCTGATGAATTGAGTAAATGGGTTCAAAGGACGGCATAACAAACTACTTTTGTCTGGATGCCAGATCCACATGGATTATCTAGTTCTTCTTCCATTACAACATTTTAACTTCTCATTCAAGGGCAACTTGATACAGAGGCTCAAATATAATCACAGATCAATGAACATGGATTTATGAAGAACTGTGGAAGGACATATGCATCATGTCAGACTGCCACTGAAAGAGCACTCTGGACAGAATATATGAACATGGAAAACATGTTACTAATTCACATTGGTTAAAATGACCAAAAAAATGAGTAATTTGCCAGAAGAGGGGTAAACCGGTGAAGTGCTCATAATGTAAATTGGCAAACATCACATGGAGAAAGCAACCTGTCTTATGGAAATTCAAATTCTCAAGTTAGACAATGAAAAGCTGAAATGTCCCCCCAGAAGTCATCAGTGATTCTAGAAAACACCATAAAAGATACATAACAGCAGGGATACTGAAGCATAATGCCACTTTTTGGGCTACAGCTATCGTTTTACATCCAGAGATTCAAATTTATGTATTTGATTACCTTTGAGAAACAAAATGAAAAATGAACAGGTCATTATATTGCAATTTCCCCTATGATACAACAATTCAATCCTGAGTTATAGGGGGAATGATACTGCCAAATCATTTTTATTAGTAATATCATCTCCTCCAAAGTTCACAAACAACACATTCTGTTTTATTCATTCCTATTTGACAGTTAATGATTTTTCCCTATGTGTTCTAACAGACTTGAGATTATGAAAACTGGTTTCATTTTTATAGCTTATTTCTTGACCAAGTGTCTCCAGATCTTCAGTTTTAATCCCAACCTCCTTACTGTTTTAGTTCTTTACAGGTCTGTTGTTTCTATCAGCAGATAGCTATTATCTGTGTGCCGCAAGGCAACTGAATATGAGGCAATTTAAAGGCTACAGAAGAGTTCCGCAAAACTTGCGTAATAAAGGTGTAAGGTACAAAGTTAAATTTTCTTGAGGCAACTGGTATAAACCAAGAGCTCCACAACGGAGCCTGTTGCTAGCAAAATTAAAAGAGAAGGTAAATAAACAAGCAAGAGTTTGGATTTTAAAAGCCCTGTTTGCTTTGTGAGTACTAACACAGAGTATTTGCAGTAATGTGCTTCAGCTATACGAAAAAAAAAAAAAGTCACTTGCCCTGGTGAAGCACTGAAGACAAAATGGTAGAGAAAAAAGCTAACAAGTGAGATGGGACAGCAGACAACAAACTCTCTTCAAGCACATTGTGTATACACACACAAAACAACTTTAAAGGCAAAAGCATTTACATTTTCAACTGGTAAATTCTGCTGTTGGATTGGGTAACTGTTTCTCTTCAAAAGTCACTTTTTTTTCCCTCAAAAGCCTACTTAAACCTCAAAAATGGAGTTATTAGACCAAACTCCGCCATTTTGCTGAGCAAGCAATTCCCCTGACTTCCTTGGGGAAAACATGCCTGTGACTCAACAGGTCTGCATATTTCCTGAAGCTTTTCTCTAAAGCAGATTAAAAACCAAAATAATCCAGCAGCTTTGTCATTAGCGCAGACCACCAACTCTCTGACCCGCCCTCAGCCTCAAAATGGCGGATGTCACCTCAGAGGGCTTTGTTTTCCACACCTCCTCAGGAGATAACTCTTGCCATCCTTCTAAAACTACTTCTGACAGCAAGAAAAGACTGACCTTTTCTTTTTGAGGCAGGAATTTGAAAGATATATTAAAACAAGGAAAGTGGATAAGGCAGCGGGTGCCTGCCAGCACTTACTTCTGGAGGTGCAGGTGATGCGGCCGCTGCCCTCCCCAAGGCAGGTGCAGTCCACCATCATCCACCCTTGGTAGGGCTTCTCCCAGGTCTCGCCCACCACGTAGGATGTCCCGGCCGTGTTGTCGTAGCATCGCTCAGCTGAGGGAGGGAAAAAGGTGAGTGTTTGCTTTGCCCCAGGGCATCCCATATGGGGATGGGGACACCCCAGGCCAGGAAGATGAGGAGAAAGGAGGCTGAACCCCAGCCGAGCTGAGGGAAGATGGAGCCACCACCTACCCACGGGCTTGCAGGTCCACTCGCCCTTGCCGTTGCCCAGGCACACACACTCCAGCATGTAGCCACCCGTCTCATGGGGGCGACGCCAGGTATCGCCAATCTTGTAGGACTGGCCGCCCTCATGGCAGCGATCTGCAGGCAGGAGAGAGGCAGAGCTGAGGTGAGGGGCCCCGCAGCAACCAGTAGCGACACAGGACAGCATTATGGGGACACAGTAAGGGCCACCCGGGTGGGAGAGAGGGGTAAAAATGGTCAGTCATGGTGGAGGTGAGGGGAAGTGAGGAAAAGCAGGGCAGACCATGGCCACTTCCTTCAGGTTGCAAAATGGCGCCCATTTTCCTTTGAGGCCCGCCATCTTCCCTTGGTGCTTGACAGGTATTTTCTTTATCAGGCCCTGTCCTCAGCCACACCCTGACAGGTTTCAAACCACAGCTGAGACCTGCTGCTGAACGGGGAACACCAGGGTGTGAGGAGATGTTGTTCTGCCCTCAGACTGGGGCCTGGTGAGGCAGGAGGGGGCTGCCGCCATCTTGTGCTGAAGGGGCACCACACAGGCCTTTGGGCGGCTGTCCCTACACAGCATGAGGGATGTGGCAGTGAGGCCAATATATGGGGAGAAAAAAAAAAGTAAGTGATACCCTGGAGACATCTGTATCAGGTTTAGAAATCCTGTCCAGAAAGGCTGATTCCCAGCCCAACAGAGCCCCACAGGCCTGAGGTGCTCTGGGCCCACTGCTCAGCCCAGGCTCATGGAGGGAAATGTGGTGAACAGCACTTTGCTGACAAGATCTTCTTCCAAGGAAAGGAGGAGAAACATGTCTGGTCATTTATTAGGAGCTGCTGAAACATTTCATTGGCTCATTTATGAAAGCTGGGAATCTAAGAGTTATATAGATTGATTCAAAGCCAGTTGCAGTCAATGAGACTCTCCAGTGAGCTCTAAACCAGGCTGATGATGAGGAAATGAGACTGCTCTTATGTTTGCAATTTCCTTACTGACTCTTTCTTTTCTTACAAGACTCATCATCCCTGCCCAATAAAATGCCTTTAAATTCAGAAGGGCTTCAGCTCTACTTGTTATATTCGATGCATTTCTTTCCATGCTATAACGATGGCTGGCTTCTGAGCCCTCTGTGGCAATGCTATTGGGCTCAGCACTGTTTGTCTTAAACAAGAAACTGCATACTTATAAGAACAAGACTTTTTTCCAAAGGTGCCTAAGGGACTTGGAAATCTCAGTCTAGAAGTCCCGAGACACAGCAATCTTCATCTGCACTCAAAGAAAGTCTAATTATGAACTGAAGGGAAATTGTGAACAATTCAGTGACTCAGTAGTGAAAGGGTTTCCAGACAGAGAGACAGATGTTAAAAGGGAAAGCTGGGCAAAAAGGATTAAGAAGTATGGGACAGATTGGTAAGAAATTGCAGAAACATATAGAGCTGGCCCAATGGATATCAAATTCTTGTTCCCTTGGGTACTAGTGTTGGCATAACATTTTTAGAGGCCAGAGGCACTGGCTCATAGGCGGTAAATATTCAGAATAGTCCTGTTAATGCTGACAATGTAATTTTGACCAACTAGCTGCAGATTAGACACTAACTTTTTCCAGTCAAAAAAACTTTCATAAATGTGTCTGTGAACATGTAACGCATTCCTGTGTATATTGAATGTACTGACCTCGATGGTTGTACATTAACAGTCATTCTGGCCTATGTTTTTATACATAAGACTTTACCTCTTAAATAAGAGTAATTTGGTTGTGCAAGTGCGTGTACATGGGGTAAGGACTTTCAATTACAATATTTTAATGGGCTTTGGATGAAAGCCCCCTAAATCTAGCTAATGGGCACTGGAAGAATTGTGCAAGTTGCTCTGGAAAATCTGACACCACGGAACAATAGCTCTAGTAACACGCTCTCAGTTACGTACTGGCAATGGTGCAGCTGATTCTCCCGCGGCCAGCTCCAATGCAAGTACAGTCCCAAATCATGGAGTCCTTGGGGCGCTCATATGTCTCCCCTACTCGGTAAGTGGATCCAGTGTATTTGTCAAAGCAAGTCTCTTCAGCTACAAGGGGAGAAAAATGAACTTCATGAAACCACACCAGTAACAGATACAGACAACAAGAACATGTTCCTCATCTCCTCCCACAGATGCTCTTTTTTTTTTTCCTGGGGGAAACATGGATTGATCTCTTCCTTCTAAGGGTGGAAGAGTAGAGATGAAGTCAGGTGAAATTCACCCCCTCAGGGTCCCCATGCAGCTAAACAACTACAGCTTCCCTCCCACAGTGAGCCAGGAGCTGAGCATGGCCTGTGGACAGGCATGCCCTGAAAGGATCAATCCCAGCTGTTTGAAGTGCAACACTACAGAAGATGGGGGGAACAAACATCCCCCAGAAGCTGTGGGTTTTGTCATGCTAATGCTCCTCATTCTACCCTGGCAAGTGCTTAAGTATATTAATCCCAATTTCTGCAGCAATCCTACTGCAGTCAACAGGGTCGCTTGTGAGTTGTTCACACTTGCATGTGCGTAAGTGATTCCAGAATGGTTGTGTCAGTGCTGCCATCAGGCTTGAGATCTGCAACAGAACAACTTTCCTGACCTCACCACTGGGGAGATGAAGTTAACTGTGCCATACAGGAAACCTGCAATTGGACTTTGAAAGTGTAAAAACTTGGGAATCCCTGGAGGGGAAAAATGTAGATTAAACCCCCCTCTTTATGGAGGAGCAAGGGAACTGTGTACTCCTTCAAATACTTTAGCAGTATTTTACTCAAGCCTTGCCAAACAGATCCCTGGGATGCTCCTATCTGTCTTACATTAATGTTATCAGCCAGGAACCAGTTTTTCCTCTTGTATCTCTAGAGCAACATAAAGGAATTATAGCAAACCAGTGGCTTCAGACCAATAAAGATAAAAGTGTGCATCTGATTATCTGAGCTACACTGCAACTCAGAGACACACATCTTCCTGCAGACGTTGCATTTAAAGCTTTTTTTCCTGTTACCTAAACTTTTCCTGCAGGAGACTAAACAATCTCATTTTACACTCAATTACAGCAAGCTCGCAGCACGGCTGGGGAGCTGTGGAAAGTTGTAAGTTGAAATATTTTTAAACAAGCTGACGACACTGCAGTGCTATGAAAAGTTGGGGTGAAGCAATCAAACTGTACAGAGCCAGAGCTGCAAAGTGACTCCAGATTTGAACTTCCCCGTGCGAGCCGAGGAGTCAGCTCAGTTCGTTATAAAGAGGCTGGCTCCAAAGCTAAGGTTTAGATCCAGTCCTCCCAAGAGAGGAGTGATGTTTGGCTCAGGGTTCTGGTGGCAGGCCCATCTCTAATGAAAAGCATTGCTGAAAAGCCCAAGCCAGATCTTCAGTGTAAGCGAGCGTAGATCCGTTACTGACCCTAAGTACCAAACTTCAGCTGAAACCCCGCTCTGCCAGCTGTAACCCCGTGCAGCACCCAGTTTACTCAGCTTTGAGAGCCCTTTGGGGGTCTTGGTGCCAAAAAAACCCACCAACTTACGTTCGGGCTTGCTTTCGCAGTTAAACCCTCTGCTCCCACCGTAGCAGGTACAGACCAGTGTGTTCCCCAGGTAGATGCGCTCCCACTGCTGGTTTATCTGATAGTACCTCCCATTGTCAAAGCAGGTCTCTGGGGAGAGAAGAAAGAAGTTTCCCATCAGCGAGACCCCAAAACACGGCTCCGGGCAGGCGAGAGGAGAGAAGAAAGAAGTCTCCCATCGCCGAGACCTCCACCCCGGAGACCCCCAGCCGCGGAGGGAAGGCGACCACCGGTGAGAAACCCCCCGGGGACCACCCCCCGAGGCCGAAACCTGCTGCTAGCCACCCAGCCCTGCCCGCTAGCCCTTTGGTACTCACGCTTGCCCTGCGGTGGATTGGCTTGGGCTTGGGGCACGGCGGGGGTCTGCGCCTGCCTCCGGTTCTTCCCTCCCCGCCGCTGCCCTGCGCCCCCTCCCGCTGCCACCCCCAGGCAGAGGGCGAGCAGCGCCAGCCGCCACCCGTTTCGGCACAGCATCCTCCGGGCACGGCTCGGCACGGCTCGGCAACAGGGGCTGCTCGCAGGCAGCCCGGCGGATGGGGCAGCGGCACCGCCCGGGCGTTATATAGTGCTGAAGGCACGCCGCGCCCGGAGCCCATTGGACTCGGAGCAGCCGGGGGCCGGCCGGGGGTTGCTGCCACCGCCCTACACAGCAGAGCTCAGCCCACCCGGCAGCCCTAAAGCAGCACCAAAAGGACTGGGGTTCGGCCGGCTGGGGGCTGCCTGCCCCGAGGAGGGGTGTGGGGACGAGAGGATAAAGGGTTGGGAGGCGGTCGTGGCGCTTTGTGGGGCTTTCGGTGGGGTTTTGCGAAACGGCTTAGCAAAATGGCTCTTTTTCTTCTTTTCTTTTCAGAGGGGAAAACTTTTCTTTCTTTAGAGCGACGCTGTAAGCTGATACGCCTCGGTTCAGGAGGAATAATGTTCTGCACGGGGGGAGAAGGTGAGGCGGAACGCGTGCGTGCAGGTTGGAAACAGGAAACCCCGAGTGGAGTTTTGTCTGCTGCTAGTGGCTCAAGGTTAAAAGTTTTCACACCCCCCTTTGGAAAAAAAAAAATGGCGCCACTACTTTCCAGTCAAAATAAGTTTAAGAGCCACTTTCTCTGACATTTTTTCTTGCTCTCCAAAATCAATTCTGAGAACAAAAGAAAAGTGAAAAACTGCTAGGCTTTGTACCCCCTCTACATACACAGGATCTTCAGTGTGATGTTCTAACTGAACCAGGCTGTGTACAAATGTTACCGTTCACTTTTGCCATCTCTGCTGCTTGGGGGGTTCTCTTTTCCCCACATTGAAGGAAAGCTGCAAGGCGGAGAGCACGCACTGTAATGGTGGCCCCAAAGCACGAAGCTGCTCATGAGGAAAGCATCGTGCGCTCCCTGCTCTGGTACAGCAGCTGGACCAGCCCTCGAGCTCAGATCATATAGGAGGGTTGCATTGCTAACCATTTTCGTGATGACTTTGCATGCATACTCCATCTTTGCAAAGGGATTGTTGATCTAATAGTCTGCTCTGGCTCCTGATTTATTAATAGAATTCTTCTGACAAACGTGGGCGCAAAGTAGCCTACGGTGTTTCCAGGAATCTTAAGCTGAACACCTACAGGTCTCCTTGAGAGTTCTTCAGTGAGTTGGGCACCAAGCTCTGGTTGCACTTAGGGCAAACTGGTTGTATTACCTCACCAAAATGCAGGCAGTAACATCCAGCTTGGGATGGAGACTGTTTCTCTAGGCAGTGCACAGGTCCAGCATGTGCATTGCCCCAGGAAAGCAAACAGTTGTGCTGTCAGGTGTGTGTTTTCAAAGAAATTTCTGTTCCATCCTATGAGGAACTTCCACAGACCCATTAGCACGAGCTTCCCTGCTGAAAGCTTACTGGAAATTGAAACCTGACCTGGCAATTGAGGTGAGCTGCGGTGAGCTAATTCCCATCTTTCCAAATTCTTATTTTTAGATACACTGCACTGCGTTCTTATTGAGTTACCAGAGACACATTATCCCTCAAAATAATCACACGAGTAAAGTCGCCATAGAGCTTTTGAAGCGGGGCACATCATCGTAATGAGAACCTGCTTTCAAACAGCTTTCCTGCTTTTTTGAGACCTCAGTTATGAAGTGTTGGCCTGAAATGCCAGCTTAAAACAGCTCTGGAGTTCTCTGATAAAACCAAGCTGAAAAGAGCATTGTGAGAAGGTGATGCTCTAAGGTTGTTTATAATTGGGTTGTACTTTACCTAATCTACTCCAAAGGAAGCATTACTAAGTGGAAATCAGTGGAAAAGAAGAGGTTTCATTCCAGGAAACACATATGTGCAACGGGGAGGTAATTTTAGGTCCTTTTTCCAAGTACTGTACGTAGGTCTTGGTCAATTTTTCAGCTTCTGTTGTGCAGTATGAAGCATAGAGCTTCTTCTGGGCGGTGCTTGCTTCTCCATGCGCTTCCAATGAGCACATGAACACGTCCCACTGCTGTGAGCTGCTAATTAAGCACAATTGACATGGAAAAGGAAAGGGTAATGAGGAATCTTCAAGTACAAGAGGATTATGGCAAATAAAAATCACTAGGGGAAAATTTAGAATATAGGAGCTAAGTGCAGGTAATCCGTAATGAGCTGGCTAGGGTGGAACAAACATGTAGAAGCAACAGCCTTCACTGTGGAGCAAGACCCCATTGATCCTGAGTGCTTCAGGGGTTTTACAACCTCTGTAGGTCTGGGTGCATCGCACCTACCAGCTCTCTGCAAGTGTAAGAGAAGGGTTGCTGCTCCCAACACTAAGGCTTCTAGATCCCTTTCCAGTGTGCTGCTTTTAGTGACCCAATTTCCAGACTGCTGCTTTTAGCAACTGTTTTAAAATGGCATTTAAAAGCTGCACATCCTGGATATACTCCACGTGAAGGCTAAATGATGGACTGTTGACCTCCTTTATGTCTTTTGTTGTTCTGCATTGCACCTGAGTCTTCAAGGACAACGTGAGTATTTACACAGAAATGAAAATGGCATTCAGTCTGAAGCCTGAATGAGAAATACAGTGTTAACAAGCGTGTGACTGTGTCTAATGCTTACCACAGCACTGGTTACACAAAGAGAGAGACAAATGTAAGAATCTTGTTTAAGAAAACATTACTGGAAGCATATAAAACAAAATTATAATTTTCAGTGATTCTCAAATTAGTTTCTTCCATAGCCATCATTTATTAGCAGACAGAAATAATCTAAGGAGTCGTATTTCAACAGAATTTGAAACAGGCTGGTTTCACTTCTAAAGGAATCTATGACATTAATTATGACACAAGCATGCACTAATTATTATATTGCATGCTGCTAGACTTTCTGAGATGTCTGTAAGCTATTTCGGGAAATGGATGTGACTCGTTTGTCTGTCCTTCTCTTAGTTCATCCCTTGAGCTAACAGGAATGAAAGAAAGATTCACCTGAAGTCTTTCTTAGGATGAGATCACTTTGAATTTATAGCACCTTTCCATGCTTCTGCATCCCAATAAGGATTAAGGACGTCCTAAACCTCAGCTTTAGCCATGGGGATTCTGATTCATGTTCTTGCTCTTTTTTTTTTCTTTTTTTTTACTGAAATCCTAACTTTTTCACTCTTGGTAGGATAGGCGCATGCCCTTATAAGGTTCTCCTGACTTCTCTTGCTCCATCACACGGCTCTGCAGATAAGCCTCTCCACTGGGCTGATTTGATTTCCTCTGCCGCACACACTGGTTGGGGACTGCAGATATGACTGGGAGCGCGGTCGGGCCCTGTAGCTATTCTCCTGTGAGTTCTGACAGCACAGAGGGAATGTGAATCAGTATGGAAAGCACCAAGCCAGGTCACTTGTTATTTTTTTAGCAACCTTAGAAGGATGGCCACATGAGCTTAATTATCTCCTTCTAAAATTATCACTCCTAAGAACAAGAATCGTAAAGACAATAGGTCAGGATTCCTTTCCTTCACATGGAGAGACCATTAAACGCTTCCTGCAGTTCCCAAATATTTTGCAAGAACTCCTGTTGCGAGCTGAAAATTTCTGAATCATCAGAATTTCGAGTCTGTGGTTTTCGTTAGGTCAGAGCAAAATTCATTTCAAGGCTTGCTGAGGCTCTGCCGCACAGTGCTTCATTCACTCCTGAGTGCAGCAGTCCGGAGTGTCTCATCCAGGAATCTGGAACATCACTCCTTAAATGAAATCCATTCCTTCTGCCGCTTAACTGCAGCTTCGGTGGAATGTAACTTTATGCCTGCTCTTGGTGCAGGAATGAATCGCATCGTGCATAAATGGTCCCTAACAGGGCATTAATTACAACTTGGCACTCTTGATGGAAATTCCCTGCTCCTCTCCCTCCTCCCCAGTCTTTCATAACTAAATGTTCAGTGTCATCAAACCCAGAAAACACATTTCCTTTCTGTAGCTGTCTGTGGATTATGTTACTTCATTTGGTCGACCCGAACTGTTGTAGTTTACCAGTGGTGAGAAGTTCATAGCTGCAGCTCTTGTTTTGCAGTTGGTTCTGCAGTACTGTCAGCCACAGGTGTTTAACACCCATGAATCTGTCCCTGGCACGAATCTGTCCTGTCTCAGGCAAATGGTTTAGTGTCAGGATTAGAGATTTTCATTCTTTTTCATTTTTGGGGAGGAGGTTTCAGTTTGTTTGTTTTTCTGATTCTGCAAGGAGGATTTGCGTCACATACGAAGCAATTCAAGAATGGTAACTGAGACTCTGACGTGCTTCCGAATGCCAGAACTTCAACCAAAATGAGCCCTGTGAACTGGCAGGCAAGGAGCAAGTGACAGACCCTCATCCACAGGACCAGCTTTTGGAAGAGCAATACTAGCTTAAAAGACCTGACAGCCTGTTTGTTGCATTTTGAGATGTTAGGTAGAGATTTTCACAGGTACCCAAATCTTGCTGAGCTGGGGGTGACAGGTCATCCATCGAGAGCCTGAAACACCCTTCGCAGTTACCTGGGAAGAATTTCAATGCCCCGTGTTGTGTGCAAACCTGTACAAGTTAGGCATGGATGAAGGAAGGAAAAAAGTTATGCCAGCTGGAAAAGCACAGTTTCTTATGGCTGTTATTTTCTTTCTAATTTCTGTATTTTGGCCCAAATCCCACTTGGTGCTGGTGATGAGGGAAGGCTCCAAATTCCAGTGACTGCTTTTATTTCATCGTTACAGAATTCTAACGACAATTTGACTTTGGAATAACAGAGGGGTTTTGTTCTTTTAATGGAAGGACAATGTTGTTAGAATAACTTGTCTCCCTCAAAGCCCAGCAACTGAACTGAAGCCCTTCCTTTTTCTGCAGCAGCCTTAAAATATTAAAGCGAAATTAATAACGCTGATATCACCACCAGCAGCATGAGGTGAACTTGGCCGCAACCCCGGGTGTTTGAGTGCAACTGCTTTTATTCTCTCTCAGCAAATATGGCAAATCACACCAACGCTTGTTTGGTTTTAGGCAGGCCTGGTCAAAATCCAGAAATAAATGCTAGCACTGGGTTGAGCTTGGCTTGCTGCGAGGAAGTTGAATACACTGAGCAAGCAAACAGCTATTTATTATGATGATTATGGGGGAGTGCGTAACGGGTTGAAATTGAGAGTCACAAAGGGCTGAACTGAGCCAGGAGCATCCAGAAAGAAACTATTTTGGCTCCGAGCTGCAGTATGTCCCCTGTTTCCTTCTTACCCCTTCCACCCAGCCTTACATGGAGCCAAGGAGTGTGGATAGTTCTTTGCTGCCAATTTTGAAAGTTTTTTTTTTATTTCTTCTTTTACTGTTGGTAACCTGATTTCTTGGCTGCAGTCTCAGAGATGAGAGAAGCTCTCACTTTCACTTGTTTTTCAGCCCTGCCCAGAAGTTCTCGTTGGCTGTCTTTTATACTTTCCAGCTTCTGAGGAGGAACTTGGGTCTTCTGCCTGCCTCTGTTATCGTTTTCTTTTCCCTCTTCTTCCACCCTCTCCCATCTGCTAGCCCAGGTCTCCTGGCCAGCCAGATGCTCCTTGGTTCTGATGTATTTGTTTGAATTTGGTTGTTTCTGTGGCCTAGCAATAGTGGCACTTCTCCTGTGGGCCTTCCCAGCTATTTCTCTTTTGTGGGTGGGAATGCAGCCCAGAGAGGCCCAGAATAAGGCATAAAGGCTGCTCCTGACTTATTCAAACCCTTCTTGGAAGACGAAGCTGCATGTGTTTTGCTTCTAGCATGAAACGTTAGTGAAGCAGGGCTGGAGTTTCCTTCAGTGTCTATCACTTACATTCGCTTGCTGTGGATGGGTGTCTGGCCGCCTTCAGGTCAGTGCAAGGAATTCAGAAATCACTCGGAGCCAAGGAGTTTGCAACACGTGTGTCATTCAGTAAAAACTGCATCATTCAGTATCCTACCTGTGGCCTTACACAGCATATAACCGGTCTGAAGTCGAGACCTCCTACAGGTATGGTTCTTGTCTAGGGAGCTTTGTGAGTGAAGAATTTTGGTCCTATTGTAGAAAGGTATTGAGAAGGGATTTCTCCTGCCAAGTCACTTCCATGGGAAGTCTCTAGCTGTGGAGTCAGGCTGAGAAATGCAGCTCTGTCAGTCCTACAGCTCACTGCCTAGCTGATCCTGGTGCAGCTCCAGGTTAAAATTTAGGTGCTCTTTGGTAGTTGCTTTTTCACCTATTGATTTGCTTGCATACAGAGTTAAGTGAGCATCCCGAAGACTGTTCCTGGCCAATTTATTTTAACTTCTTGCTTGTTAACCTGTTGTGTTAGAGGCATACTGACCTTTGAGCTTAGCCTATCTTGCCTCTAAGGCTCTGCAAACAACCGGTCTCCAAGCCAAGTTACTTCTCTGGCTGTCTTAAATGTACACAGTATCATACATGTATGGTACCAAACCCGGTTTGTTTAAGTATTTTATCTGGCTGAATGCTGGACCTCATGGCAAAGGCCTTTCTGTACTGACTCAGAGAATTTCTGCTCTGTCATTAATCCTTTGAATAACTCCTTACTTTGATTATAGTGGGCTGGACATTTTTTATTTCTTTGCTGGCACTCACAGCTGATAATAGTCTGCATATGTTTTTTGATTATAGTCCTTGTTCTGGTTTTGGGGTTGCTTTGCATCTTGGACTGGTTTGGAGTTCTTATTTTTAGTCTGTACTGAACTATGTATGCATGAAATCACACGGATTTGGAGCTGACACTTTCCAACAGTCATCACTTACTCCTTTTACCTTTCTGACAGTATCTGTGGAATTTACAGCGTTCCTCATTCCTGAAATGGCAAATTATTGTAATAACAATAAATAGACACCATTTTCACAGGCCATTTTACGTAATTCGTTCTGCCATTGCACTGAGCTCATACTGTCAAGCTGCAGGCGTTTCTGTAAGCAAACTGAAGTCCTGCTGCTGATAGCATTTAGCTGCTGATCTGTATACAAGTGGCGGAGCTCGATATGCTGCAGGAGGATTTCTGCTGGGACGTCACACGTGAGAACGAGTGAGTTTGCCCAGAACAAGGAGCTGTGCCCAATGCTGCAGAAACTCCTCTCGCTGCTTCCAGGTGCTCACACACCACTTTAAAGCTTCAAAGTGTTTCGCAGGCAGGTCGTCCATCACGGCTGGGGAAGCTGGTGATTCAGACACATCCCTTCTCCTGCAGAAGCCTCCTTTCAAGACCAGCAAAAAGGCCTTTTAGTGGTGTACGGGGAAGGGACGGCCTCATAATTTAACCTACACTTTCTTGTCTACACCTCTCCCGTACAGGCACAGGAGCAGTTGCCAGGCAGGCACTTAGACAGGTAATGGATGGAAAACTAAATCCCTTACGTGATTACTTGAGGTGATTGCAGTCCAGCCTGTTGAACTGAGTGATGTAGTTCATGCTTTTCTTAAAAGGAGAAGTATTTGGGCCTGCTAGCAGGTTGATCTAAGGACTTTCTGAAGGGGATAAATATTAGCATAGAAGGAGAGAAGGAAAAAAGGGGCTTCAGGAAGAAAGAAAACCTGAAGTAGCTTAACATGGTCTGGGGAGGAAAGTTTCCCATTATGCTGTCCAGCATGGTTTCTGGCAACACCAAAAAAGCTGAGCATAATTCTTGAGTGAAGTAGGAAGCTTTGCAAGGATGCATCATATCTTGTGGTCATATGCTAAAAACAAATATCCCAAAGCACTTGATGATGCATCTGGTATTTGTACTCATTGAATATGCCCCAAGCCAGCCATATTTATTGGAGGCACATTTTTTCTTACCCAGGTCATGCAGAAGTTAAACCAAACATTACTTAAATACGTATCATCCAATCGGGGTATTAATCTGGATAGATTAGTTTAAACCCACTTGCTGTTCATGGCAAAGCTGAAAGATTTATTGAAGCAGAAAGACTCTGAAGCTTCTACCTGCTTCAGAGTCTGCAGATATACGTTGTTTCTGCATTTGATTATGCTCTCTAAATTTATATACAATTTGGAAAGAGATCATAACTTACTTTCCAGGAACAGCATTCATATTTTCCATAGAGTGTATTAGGATACAGTGCAGATTATGTCCACGTTAAATGAAGGGAAAGTTTTTGACAGCGTGTCTCTTCAGTTAGTTTACAATCAGAAATGTTGTGTGTCATACTGAAAGTAGGTGCTACCCGTGGCATTTATCTCCTGACTGACACCTCCTCCTCACTCTTTTCAAGTTCTGTTTCAGAGGTGTTCAGGGATGTGGAAATGTGAGGCTGTAAAAGATGCATGAAGTCTCTGGTCTTTAGAGAATATTTTGGACAATCTCTTCTGAAACAGAGCTTCTAAAAATTAGTCTTTTTTCCTCTGGCAAATATCACAGCCTGAGACATTTCTCATGCAGAAAGCCCCGAAGGAGAAAGCAAGAAGGAGAAGAGGGAAACATAGCTTTGATAGGATTTATTTATTTATTTTTATAAAAGGTGGAGCATCTGTGCATGGGAAAGAAATGTTTAAGACAAAGACATTCTAAGGATCTCAGAAAAATCAATGGCATATAACCCATGTTGTTGTAAGATGCTTACATGTGGTGGAGCTTTGGGCTCTGAAGCACCGGTGCTGAAGCACCTCTGAGCCGCGTGGCACCTCTGAAGCATTGGAGACCTAAGGCTGTTTGACAGTCCGGGCCCAAGAGTCTTGTGAGCCCAGGTGTCACCGAAAGACGGTCTGGTTTAGGTTCCTTGGTACCCAGGTCCCCTCATTGAGGCCCAGAGGCACACAGAGCCTGGTCAGAAGAGCACCGAAGGGAAAGCAGGTCGGTTGTGCTGAATTCCCAGCTCTTGTTGGCTCACGGCTTAGGGAGCTGTGGGGGACCCTTTGTAGCTGAAAAGCTCAAATCCCGATCCTGCAAAGATTCATTAGTGTCTGGCTTTACCTACGGCAATCCTTCCACCATGTGATTAACCTTAGCTGTCACCTGAATAAAGCTGGGCATGTGCTTTGTCTCTCCAGGGCCTGCTCCCTGCCCCCCTGGAGCAGCATTTAAATACATCGGTATCCTCAACCTCGCCACTGCGAAACTGTGTAGGAATCAGCTGCACGACAGGGTCATAAATTACACGGCGAGCAGAACAAATCTTGGCCACAGATCATAGCTGCTGGAGGGATGAGGGCTATGGTCGACACATGAGCAGGAAAGGAAAGGAAGACTAATATTTAAGAGGAAAGAAGAAATTTTACTACTAGACTGTTGTGTTGAAATGAGACCATTTCTGACCTTGGTTTCCTTGGGAGCAGGCTTGGTCTCCTGATTTGTTTAATGTTTGTCTTTTTGTCTAACCTCTCAGGGAAGGATTGATGCTTTAAGACCATTAGAAATCCTGCTTTCTTTATAGAAAAGCCAAAATCAAAGCCATAAAGTGCAATCGCCTTCAAGCAGGCCACATCAATCCCACAAAAGCAGATATACTGTGCGTGCATATCTCTAAATCCACAAACTACATGTCTAACCTTTCATTTGTGTGTCAGCCTTCCTGGGACGCAGGCCTGAGTGTTCTTTCTACGCCTAGCATCCATCCAAAAGACTAAACACCATTACCACGTAAAATCCTTCCATGTCCTTTGAAGTTTCACAGCCCAAATCTCTTCGAACTGCGTTCTAAAACTGCAGTGTGACTTTAAGAGGTGGCTGGAAAAACTTCAAACAATTAGAAATACGCACACAAAAACTCTGCGCTCAGATGAGGTAATTCACAAGAGGCTTTCCAATTGGCCTTTTGGAGACCAACTATTTTATATATAAATGTCAGCGTTAATTAAAAATCAGCACAAAACAAGAAGTCAAAGCCATAATACTCTGTTTGTTCTGAGTACCCTGATTAAGCTCTTCCCCATTAGTAAGAGTTGATCGCTCTTCCTGGAGGCGGTGAAGCTTTCTAAAGGGGAGAAGCAGAAATGAACCCACCGGAGGATGCAGCCCATCAGATGATTTCATACTGAAACAAACACATGGAGAGTAATTTTCAAGGACACTGTGGGTCCTTGCGTGATGCCTGCTTAATGATGAAAGCCGAGTGTCCTAAACCCTTTGGCAGCTGTAAAAATCCCTCCCATGATTTAAGCATTTTGGCCAAAGTCCCCTCCCTGGAGAGCTGCTGTTGTCTGCGTGGGCTTACACCATGAATCAGTGAGACCTCCAGAGGTAATATTTGTATGCTCTTAGCTGGCTTTTATGAGTGTCACTAAACAGCTTTTTAGATCCGGAGGAGATACCAGAAATGTGCCTTCCAGCGCTGCTGCTTGTATCCAGGCCGATGGAGGGAGTAGGAAATGGCCTGAGCTTAATCCATCCTCAAGACAATCTTAAATGATTAATTTGCGGTTGTCCTTGAGTGCCACACAGCAGGTTTCACTGCTACTGAGTTTTTTTCCAGAAATCTGCTTATTTATTACTGCTACACACATTACTGCATTTTTTTAGGGCTGGAAGAATGTGCCGGTGCTTTCGAGGCATGATTCGGTGCCTCGCTAGTGGTTCACACACTTAAAAACGTTCCTAAATCTCAGCATTTTAAAGCGGAAAACATTCAAAGATAAAATTAAGGTCAAAACCACGCCCCATATTGTGTCCAGTGCTATATGCAGTTTCTTTTTATGGATAAACAGGAACACTGCAAACATGCCTCTGCTAATGGTGACTGCTTTCATCCTGAAGTCCTGCTAGACTGAATTCTCTCCTAAAGGCTGCCTACAATGTTAATTAAATGGTGTATTTTCCTTCTTGGGCTATGGCAGATGCTCGTGGTCCTCGTGGTAGAAAGCTGTCCAGAAGTGTGAGGTCCCTTGTGCAGGACGGGGTGCTCAAGATTTCTCTCCTCGTTTCAGCTGCTTGATCGGGTTCAGAAAATAGAAAGAGAGCTGATACATCACAAACACTCCACATCCTGCTCATCCATGGTTAGTGCCTTTGATCCTTCCTTCTGACATGGGGTTTAGGGCAAGGAGGAGTCTGTAAGCTGTCAATCCCCACACCTCCCTGGTGGGGAAAGGTTCCAGGTGTAAGAAACAGAGATTTAGACCATCCGTGACTGCTGTAATGAACGTGTTCTTGTTTGCATAGATAATTCCATTAAGGTGTGTGTTTCAAGAAAAGGTTCATCTCCAGGGAACGTAGCACTTGGTGACGTTCAAATGCCAGGCCAGATTTCAGTCTCTGATTTGTTTTGCCACAAAGAAAGAAGAGAGTTCATTTACAAAACTGAACTCTTGATGCTGATTTTAAATCCAAGCATAGCTTTAGGGTGTGTTGATCCAGAACTTTTAAATTTAGACTCATATTCAAATTGACATTCATAAATCTGCTAGCTTGTATAAATTCCATATAAATGCACAAAGTGCGTAATGCTCAATGAATGGGAACTAGAAGACACAACCTTCTTAAAGTAGAGCTGCAAGAGCCAATAATAGGGACAGCATCGCAAACACATGAGTGAAGACCCCCAAAAAAAAGGTTTTCAGAGGGAAAAGGCTCCACAAATATCTGTAACCGCATGGCAAGGAGTGGGGAGCAGTCTTCAGTCTTTCCTGCTGAGAGGGAGTCTGAGCGAAGCTGCAAGCAAATGCCGAATCCCACAAAGAAGAAAGGGAACTTTTCACCTGTCACCATTTGCAAGTTGCCAGAGGCAATGAAAATGTAAATACAATAACTCACTGCAGTAGCAATAGCTTTGCAGTGAACTGCAGAGTCACCCTAAACCCCTGTTATATTGTAAGGGTATGCGGAGCGTGATGAATGCTTCTGGTTTAAAATATTCCAGAGAGAGCATTTTTTATCTCTCCCCTTCCAGACTCCTACCAACTGTGTTTGCATCTAATAAAATCCAGATGCTTCTCGAAATAAAATCACTGCTATATTGGGTTGCAAAACTTTTGAAATTAAGGTCGGGACATTTTTAGCAAATGTTCCCTTTTGCTGTAGTGGACTCCCAGAAGCAAGCAGTAGGTTTTGTGACAGCAAAACACAACTAGAAGGTGCTTATTCTTACTCTCAACAGTATTTTTGCTGTGTGCTGCTCTAGTGGGCAGTTTCTAATACTGTATCTAATATTTGCAGACAGCTAGATCTTGGAAAAATACTTGATTTCTTCTGATTTCTTCTACCATAGTGTGCATTTACATATATGCAACTACGTGTCCTCTGAAAAATACTACAGGCTGCCAAGATGACCTGAGGAATTAAATTGACAGCATGAGCAAGGAGATTTGCAAGCATGCTTCCAGTGGAAAGCAGTTTTGGATACTACATCAAGGAGGGCTATGAGGGATCCTTGTGATTATTTGCAACACATTGTGGCAGAGACCCAAGCTAGACAAAAAGTGAATTTATAACAGCTCTATTATGAAGGCATTAAGAACCATTTTTTATGCTGGTATTACAGCCTGCTTTCATTTCATTTAACAGACCAAAGGCCTTTATGTGCAAGCTTGTCTTGCACTTAGCTGTCTTAAATCATCTCCACTACAGCTCTGGTAAAATACCTCCACTCCTGGTGTATTTGGTACTGGCTGTGATCCCGCTGCACAGATACTCACCTCTCGCAGAAACCCTCAGGCTGAGCATCTCCCTGAGCAGCTCTGAAATGCATAGATTGCCCCAGCCCAACTGCAATACGGGGCAATGTGCCCCATTTTTGTTGAAGAACTGAAATGCTCTCATTGCAAGGCCGGTCCCACTGCGTTCAAAAGGAACTCACATGTGGCCAGACACTTCTGAAATCCTGTTTCCCTTCCTGGAGCAAATGCGTCTCAAATAATCACCGACTGCTTTTCCCTAGGGCTTCCTTGGGGCAGGTGCTAGATGGAAGGCTAACTATGCTTTTTTTTTTTTTTTTTTTTTCTGACTTTTTTTTTTTTTTAAATTCTCAAATTCTTTTCAAGTCAGAAAACTTTGGGAGCCCTCCCCTTTGAAACACTGAAAGTTTTACCAGTTTGATGTCCATGAAAGTGTCTGGTTATCCTGATACTGACTTGAAAAACAATACCGAGGGAACTCAGGAAGGAAATATGTTAATGCAAAGATTGTTTCCTGCAAAGTATATTAAAGAGCCGTGGAAGCAGCTGTCAGGTTTGGATGTTGTAAGTGGGAATGACAAAAGGCACAACAAATGAAAGAGAAGATGGAGGAGATGTCAGCTCTGCAGACCTTAATGTCAGCCACTTCGTCTGTGTGTATGCAAATGCATGCTAGTTTGTTTTAAAGATGTTATTGTACAGAAGATAAAGAAGATTCAGGGCCTCGAGTGTATTTAGATTCATAAAACACTTGTCCTGAGAACAAAGAAGATGAATTGAGTCTTCAAGTCAAGAAAGAAAGTCAAGAAAGAGTCTTTCGCTGCTTTTCAAAAAAAAATCCACACCCTGCCTGCTTGTTTTCAAGGCCTGTCATCTCTGTCTCCGGTTAAACACATGCTGGGCTTTTGTGTTGAAATGCAGGTGTGTAAAGGTGGACAAGAGCCACAGCTCGTATTTCACACCAGGGGAACCCTGAGAAGTCCAAGTGACCTGCAACAAGACAGACCTAAGTACTTTGCAAGGCCAAAGCAGAGCAAACATCTGCCCAGAAAAGTCACAGGTTAGTGTCCTTCAGCTTCACACTGAAGATGTTAAAGTTTCAGATCTGGGCTGCTTTCAGGTCTGTGGCACAGCTCCATCAGTTCTAAGAACTGCAAGACTCCAGCTATTCATCATCTTGACTGCAGAGAGAAATTGGAAGGAGACTTGTTTACTGCAGGGGCTTGCAGTCACTGAAATGTAAGGGGACAGCAATCAAAAGATGGCATGTTCCAGCGCTGTGCTGGAGGAGGCCAGAGGGTAGCTGCTCCAGCCCTCCTCTGAAGGAGATTGCCTCAATAACCCTTGTCAGGGCTGCACCTTCCTAATTCAGAAAGCTTTTCTTAACTAAAGCTAGAAATGATGCTAAATTCCCTGTTGATGTTCCCCAGCAGCCTTGGAGAATGGCTGATCTTGGGTTTCTTACACATGGCTGTGTACGCGCTTTGGGGCTCTAGCACGGTGCCTCTTTTTCTCCTTCCTTCCTTCCTTCCTTCCTTCCTTCCTTCCTTCCTTCCTTCCTTCCTTCCTTCCTTCCTTCCTTCCTTCCTTCCTTCCTTCCTTCCTTCCTTCCTTCCTTCCTTCCTTCCTTCCTTCCTTCCTTCCTTCCTTCCTTCCTTCCTTCCTTCCTTCCTTCCTTCCTTCCTTCCTTCCTTCCTTCCTTCCTCTCTTTCTCTCTCTCTCTCTTTCTCTCTCTCTCTTTCTTTCTTTCTCTCTCTCTCTCTCTCTCTCTTCCTCTCTTCCTCTTTCTCTCTTTTCTTTCTTTCCTGGTAAAATCCAGTTTCTTCAGGTTGTTTGCATCTCATGTCTGATCACCTTTTACAGCTGTCTTTACTGCTCCCTTTTAGGCTCTTTCCAGTCTCCAGCAACCACACTGAAACACTGGAGCACCAGAATAAGAGCAGTGGCATCACATGGGAATTGTCCTCTGGGTGTTGTCTACAATGTAATACTGCTCTTCCCATTAATACAGCCTCAGATGAGACTCATCATTTTTTGCAGCAGGGACTGATTTATATATATATATATATATATATATATACATATATATATATATATCTTTTAATCTGAAGTTTTCTATACTGCTTAGTTCCTTGCTAGAGTTCTGCTGCCAAACCACATACTCTTCCCTTGCCCTTGGGCAATCTTCACTCGTCTCTGTCAGACTTCGGACCTGATGTTAAGGTCATTGTGGATTCTGACACTGCCCTTGAAATTCTTGGAAGCTTGGGTGACTTTTGGACACAATCACGGCATTTTTATTCTTGACATTTTTACTAGGGAACCATGTTTTAATTGGAATAATTCGAATTTTTAGCCTAAAATCAGCCCCTGAAAGAAGAGCATTCAGGACTGAAGGAATTCCAAACAAAATCTTATTTAAAGCAAACCTTATCCTATTTTATCTCTTCCTTCTCTGAAATTTCAGAAGAGATCAAGGAAATAACTTATTCACAGTCTCTATAAATGAGTGCTAGCATTTATGTCGAACGTGCTAATAACGTGCAGCAGCAAAAGAGAAGTGGAAACATGGCAAATGCTCCTTTTTTTCCATGCATCCTGCTTACCTGCTGGGGCTGTAACATCCCCAGAAATATGAAAATTTTATGTGCAGAGCAACAGACAAAACAACGGTCAACAAGAATTCCTTGCTTTCTGGCGGCGTTGTGTAAACGCAGCGATGCCGCTCCTAACGCGAGCTGCCCTTTGTGTGCCTCATGCGCATGGGGTTGTGTACGTGCGGCTGTTTTGAAAACAAGCTGCGCTGAATCATGTTGGAAGAGCTTCCCAGCCCCGTGGTGCTGGCAGACCCTCCAGCAGCAGTCTCACGGAAAAATCTGCTGCCAGCGGGCAGGTAGAGAAGGCAATTGTTTTCTCCCTCGCGTCAATGGCAAGGAGTTTTTTTTCTCTTCGCTCTGTATTCCTTAGCAATTGTGTCTGTTTGTGCATTCCTGTCAGTGTATTGAGGGCTGCTGTTCTTCCACCAGCAGGCTTTTAGACACAAACCCACTGGTTTGATCGTCCTCTCTGTATTGCAGCCACGAGAAGCGAGGGATTGTTTGGCAGGTACTCGGTGGGATGGCTTCTTCCTCTTGCAGTAACTTCCACCAGCGTTCTCCATCACAGACACTGGATTTCCCCAGTTCCCACAGCCACCAGTAACACTGTGATTCCTTCCAGTGACTTTGCAAGGAATTAACATCACCAAAAATCAAGAGATTGCCAAAATGGACACACACACTGGTAGGAGAATGCCGCAAGAGGTCCACCCAGCCCCGCCTTCGGTAGGAAAGCTGACCAGGGAGGGTTTGCATGAAGCTACCAGCTCGTTGCTCAGTTGTTGCCTTCCCTGGTGGGACAGAAATCAGAAATCACAGGTTTTGTGGCAGTGCCATTTCTGACAAGTACTCTCAGCCTCCAGGAACCCCACCCCACAGGTTCTTCTTGTGCATCCATGCTGCAGGATGCCTGTGGGCACAAATCCTCCATCCCCTGACTCACCCCAGCCACCTTTGGGCACGAGATCCCGCTTGCTCCTTTCTCTGGAGCCACACTCACCGTGCCTATCACATCATCCCCTGCTCCCTCTGAGCTCTGTATCCCGACTTTCAATTCTGGAGGATGTGCCAGAGGTTAGGCTGAGCTCTGAGAGATAAAGGGAGCATGTCTCACTCCTACAGCTGCCTGAAGGATTTGCTAAAGCTTAAGGTGACTGACAGCATTTTGAGCTGCACAGGGGGATCAGTGGAGGAATTACAGCACGTGAAATGATAAACGATGCACAGTTAAACGCCCAGATTATTTATTGGGTTTAAGTTTTAGCAGTGAGTTGTCTATGTTTTTGAGGGTTATTTTTGGATTAAACCTTTCCTTCCTGGCATACTCCCAATCTTTGGAGGAACAGCTTAGCAGGACTATTATGCCATTTTGCCTAATACCCTTTCAGGCTTCTTCGTACCGGGAGCTATAAAAGGACGGTGTGTAATCTACCCCAGGTTACAAAACCCTTTGGGCACACTGAGAGTCACACCTACCTGACACCAGGATCCTGACTGACCTCCGGGCTGAGGGATGACGCTGTAGGAACAGAGATAAACTGGGCCCTTGATGTATCAAGATGAGTCTGATGTCACAAGCAGCAATTTCTGCATAGAGATTAGATGTATCGGCTTGCAGTTTTAGAAGACATTCATTCAGGGAATTCTTGCTTTGGCTTGAGCACGTGAACCCCCTCGAGAGAGGCTCTACAGCCAGGCTGCCCTTGCCCTAATTAATTCTCTTGTGTATTGGCATTTACAAGCAAATAATTTGACTCTCTACACTTTATTAAAACGCATATTGTAAAGTGCTTGGCTAAAAGAGGAAATGAAATTTTCCTTTCACACCCAAGCCCCTTCCTGGTAATGCGAATACCCCGGCACTACAGCAGCCAGCCCGTTGTGTGGACGAGGCAGGGTGAAACAGAGAGACTTTGCATTGAGGGTGATGGAGAACGGTTGTGTGGGCACAAACTCCTCCTGCTGCAGCGCTGGGGAGGATTGGGAATAACCTGGCCAGCTCGTTAGCTGGTGTGCATCGGCGTGATTTAATTGATTCCAGAGGAGCCACTCTTCCTGACACAGCGGGGGTGGAAATCTTCAGCAAGGCTTGCGCCGAGGACCTAGCTATTCACGAGCTGTCTGCTACAAAGCTTTGTTTTTTACCATAGGCAGCTCTGAAGCTGGCTGGAAATGAAGGGTTCGGGGGAGAGGCCATGGGTGCAGCTATTGCAGCTGTTGCACAGTTGGGAAGGGAGACGTACTCCACAGGATACTTTGATCAGGCAGCTCCATCCTGTAAGTGCTTTTAATTATTCACTAGAATAGTTATTCAGTGGAAATACTTATTTGAGGATAATTACTCAGAAGAAAGTAGCCATGACAGGAGGAGTGAAGCAGCGTATCTGCACAACATCCACGCAGAACAGCGTTTACGAGAACAAGAGGGAAACGGCAACTTTCCTGCTGGAAACCACAAGGGCAATTACAAGTAGGCGAAATCCCATTTGTAACTGAGCCAGGGCTGTGGGCTATCACTCCCACTCTTGTGGCAAGTGAGGTGGGGTTTTTAACGATGAGATACAGTCAAGGGTTTGGAGTGATGCCTCCCGTGAGAAGCGGGAGGATTCCCTCCCATTGACACGCTCTCTGTCCTGTATCCTCAAAGTCAAAGCACTAGAAATATCAGCAAAACGTCCATGAGACGGATAGGCAGTCATATCTGGCATGTTGCTAGTATCAAATATCTCTCAAAGTGGCATAAAATTCAATTTTTTCAAAGTTTGATTTCAAAACTTACACAAAAAATTACCTTTAAAGCCTAGTGGAATATGGGTCAGATTGCTTGGAAAGCAAACCTTTAATTTGGAATGGAAATAAATGCTTGAATTGCAGGACTTCAGAAGTGACTTGGGTGCACATCTGCCCTGATCTGAAAGACAGATTGCTTGTTTATTAGCCCAAACACAGCTCTCTGCTAAGGCTCACTGGTAGGTAAGAAATTCAGATGAGTTAGGGCTACCTTCACCTTTCTGCACAGGTTTGTCCCTGACGTCTGTTAATTACTTTTACTACAGTCTTGGGGAGGCCACCAGCTGAAAGCAAACACCTCTTTCCTCTATTTCAGGATCTGTGGAGAAGCAGAAACATCAGGTTCTCCGTGATTCCAAACCTGCAATGTTCAATACGAGTTGTAACATGCGGGACAGGGCTGCTTCCCTTCAAAGGCTTTGTCGTAAATGCCTGCATGGGGTACATCAGCTCCCGCTGCACGTCACGCATGGCTGGACTCGTGTCCCACTCTCTTGCAAAACCTGCTCCATCCCCTGCTCCGGGAAGCAGCCGGCAGTGGGCTGATTTGAAAAATAAGGATGGAATGTGCTCTGAGCTGGGGCGGCGGTGACGGCGGTTTGGATCGAAGGGAGAGCAGCTTTACCTTCTTAATCATCCCATGTTTGCTTAATTATCCCAAAGCATGTCTTTCATTCCCCTGCCCCCTCTGAGAATGTGAGGCGGGCTTGTTTTAACTCTTAGGAAGTATGAAAGGTGAGTTTCCCCTTAATTCAACATATTTCCGAGTTGCGCACTCTCCCCCCAGAACACAGCTGCTTTGACTGCTGGTTTTTGTTTGCTTTTCTTCCAGCACTCTTGCCTTTCTTTGGCCTTTTTTTTCCATCTTCTCCTCCTCCTCTTCTGAGTCATCTGTTGACACAACTCAGCGTTGGCCCTAGTTGTTATAGTGGGAGATTGTTGCTGTGTACAGGTACAAAGAAGGACCTTTTTTTTCGTGCTAGACATGTGAACACCGAAGCTCCCTTCGATTCTTTTTCTTCGAAGTCAGGCATTTAGTGTCAGGATGTTCGGCTGGTGTGAGGTTGCTTGCACTGAGCTATTCCAGTGGGCACCAGCTGGAGTCGATGGAGGTGAGGGACACGCTGTGAATTCCTTTTTCCTGTTTTCAGCCAGCATCTCCCTGCTCTGAAGTGATCTTTGTTCACCCCCCAGGCTAGCCCAGGTGGAAGCTGCCATGGCAGCTTTGAAAGGTTCCTTTATGTGTCTGCTTGCCCAAGACATATCACAACAGCGTGACGCAGCGCTGCGACAGCTGGCTATTTATATCCTCTGGTTGGTGTTGTGGGAAGAGGGACGTCTGTGTACCCTATGCCGAGGCACGTATAGCGTCCTGGAGTGACCTGAAGTTTGATTGATTTTTCCCCAAACGTCCTCACTCTCTTCCGTAGCCCTGTTTTGCACGCTGCATGAATGCAAAATGTTTCCAGTACCATGAAGGCATAAAGAGCCCTGCCCTGATGTCAGGTTGTAGTTGGTAATGAAAAATAGGAAAAATAGCTGAGAACAACTCAGCTGTGGCATGGCCAAGGCCATTCCGTTGTGGCACTGATTCCCATCTCAGGTTAGTTCAGCTGCCGTCTTGTCCTGATTCTCGGACCTGATCGTTTTGGATGACCTTAATCCCTTTGACTGCAGGAATCTGGCTGCTCCTGTGCAAGGTGATCTCCACTCCTTGCCTCCTTCCTGCTATCTCTTAGTGATAAGAAGGTATCACTGGCGAGAGACTGGGCTGATGGGTTTAAAAAACAGCACGTCTGCCTTCTTAGGTAAAATAGCTTTGAATTACAAACAGCTCTTACATGACAGAGATATTCTTCCCCAAAGAAATAAGAGACTAAGGAGCTGCTGGACTGACCACTTAGCTGGTGTCAGAGGAATTGGTGTGCTGCTCCTGTTCCCTCTGCAAGAACTCTTTGGTGCCTTCATCTCTTCTGTGCCTGTGGCCTTTCATGCTGAAGCAGTAACTATGTTAAGGCAAGGCCTTTCTTATAGTTTGTTTTACAAAACGTCATGCATTAGAGTTCTTCATCATCATTTTAGGCCTTGTGGTGCTAGCATAAGACAAAAGCTAACACTGCTGTCTCCGATTTCAGAGCAGGTATGTTTAATGGAACTTTTTTCTAATCCTTTAATGATGCCCTTTGCTTTTAGAAGGATTTCTGGCCTTTCTATTCCATCATTATTCTTTTGTCTGTACTCTTCCTTCTCCAGGTGACAGCTCAGTGTTGCATGGTTATTAAACTGGTCTTCTCTCTGCTCAGAAGACAGCGTACAGCAAACATGCATTGAGACTCTCTGATAAAGATGGATGAATCTGTGTTTATTTTCCAAGGGAATCCACAAACCATTTCTCCAGCTCAAAGCAGGGCTGATTTTGCTTTGACGGGTTTTATGATCCCTCTTCTTTGTTTTCTGCAAACGTCTGTCCAATCATTTTTTTACAACAATATATTTATGGAAAAGAGCATGTCTCAAATATGGAAAGGAAAAAGTGTGGCACGCTCTGAAAGTATTTGCTTGACTGTTTTGGAATTTTTTGTGGGTGTTGGAGTGTTTTAATCATTCAGTAAAAACAATGCCATGTAATTTAGCAGTTCAGAGGCCATTTACACAGCCTACTCACTATTCCAAGGCTGGAATCCATTCATCTAGTCTTCAACACCAAAGGTCCTCTAAAATTGGCTTTATGAAGTTAGGTGTTTTCATTAACATGATTCCTAAGTGGAGCCCTTGCTGAAGAGCTCAAAGCTCGTTCAGAAATAGCCATAAATTTTCCCCCCTATGGATCTTTTCAATAACATGTTGTAAAATGCTTTACCATCAGTTTGTACAAAGATTAATTTATTTTTTAAAAAAAGAGTTCATTGTAGAGGAAGTGAGTCAATAACAGGGGAAATAATCCCAAAGAGATGGACCCACACATATGAAATAACAATCCTCCAGTGGCATGAAATAGGCAGAGCAGAAGTACAAATACAAGTAATCAGATGAGTCTCTGGGGGACGAAGTTAGGATGAGATCAGAGCAGTAGGATGAGATGAGAACATTGGAGTTCTTTAAAATCCAGGGAGTGACTCTTAATTGGATTTAATGCTGCATAAATATTTAAGAGCATAAAACCAGTCAATGCCTCTGAAAATAGGGGAGATTTACTCCCATTTCTTGCAGCAAGAGATTGTTCTGCTCATGGATTTGGGATCCTCACAAGTTTCTGAGGGCAGGGATTTGGGAGTTTATTACAATACAGAAATAATTTCAGGAGGCATGGCCAAGAGAAGAACAAATGCTAAACCCTTTCCATCCACAAAAAATTGTTGGAAGGTAAACAAACAAACAAACAACCAGGTAATAGTATCTTACTTACCAACCACGGGACATTAAGCGGAGAGCTTAATTAGTTACCTGGTGATCAATAGAAACAAGTGGGGTCTTAGAAAAAGAGCATGGTGAACAGAGAGAAGACTGGCCAAATCATTCTTCATCTTCTTCATTCAGACACAAAGGGCAGTAGCAGTAGCAGAGAGGAAAAAGCAGAGAGTATTTGTTGAGACAGATAGGTGGTGAGCCCAGTGTGCTGGAAAAGGTATTGTTTTAAAACACGACACACCAGCAAGAACTAGATAGCTGCTTATGAAATGCTGCTTGCTCAGAAAGCTAGTCGCAAGCATCTCTTTAGGAACTGGAAACCAACGTGTAAATCTTTGTAATATTTATTTTTTTAATTCAATAGTACACGGGAAGGTCTGCCTCTATAGGATGTCTGTACATAATACATTCAATAAGCAGGTGTGCTCTCAGCAGCTGTTTTTCATGCCTCACACTTCCTAGGGTAGGACATGATATTATCTGTCTATATACACATGCCACAATGCTAAACCGTAGTACTTTTCATGTCTGATGCTCTCTGTGATAAATTCTGCCCTCTGCTTTAGCCTTGCTTTGAGCCTTGCTACCTTGCAAGGACAGACATCGAAAGAGAAGTCAGGTCCCTGAGAACGATGGGCATGGTTTACAAGTGGTGAGCTCCTTCTAGCTGCGTTGCCTGAGCTTTGTTTCCTGGCATGACCATGCTTCTCTCCCCTCAACTTCTGAACCCACTGACTAATGTCAACCAACTCCACCAGCAGGGCAGAAACGTCAAAGCTAATTATGTTCCTGTAAGCGTCTTGGCAATAAATTCTTGAGTAGGAGAGAGAGATCTTGTGGCTGAATGGAAAGACCGAAGTGTGAGTTCAGGCGTGAGTGGGTCTGAATGCACCCGGGAGAGATGTTAGGAAAGCTTCACTAACGGGGAAATGATTGAGAATCCACACATCCGATGTGGCTCGGTAGCAAACCAGCTTTCACTGCGTGCTGAACCAGGAAAATTAATTGGGGGTGCTTTTGACTTGCGGCCTTTGAATCTGTAAGGTTCTCTGTTCTCTGCTTTATTCTACAATCCAGCAGGGTGGTTTTTTTTAACCATGAAAGTCGACATTGTTCTACAGCTCTGTGTCTTTAGGAGCTGAGCTGTTAAGAGAAATGCCAAATAAATTGAGACGAATGGTAAAATTAAAGGTGTTGACGGCACAGCAGAGATCTTTGGAGATTCTCGGATTATAAAGGCTTAGAGGCCCAGAGGTGACCTGCCACAGGAACTCCCTGAATCTATGAACTCGCAGGAAACAATTTCATGACCATTACGCCGGGTAGGATTGATAGAATAAAATATGCCTCCATATATACACTTCATTTCCCTGTATCCTTCCCATCAACTGCCTGATTCTGCTGACTGCCTACGTTAACTCGGAGGTCTCTTTGTGCTTCTTGAAGTAGCACAAGAGGCTTCAGAGATATTCCAAGCTTGCCTCGACAAGGCTTTGAACAGCCTGATCAAAGCTGGCCCCTGTCGGAAGCGGGGCAGGTTGTGCCAGATGACCTCCAGAAGTCCCCTCCTACCCATATTGGCCTGCGAGTCTCTGATGCTACGAATCTTCCGCCTGCCTCCTGATTTAATGTGACATTACTGGCTCATCATGCAAGACCCTCGTAAGGCTTGCAAGCTATCCAGTCATCAAAGGGAAAGTCATCAACTGCTGCCAAAGCAGTCTGCTGCTAAGAAGCCTGTTTTTTCACGCTTTGTCTTGCTCTGTTCTAGGTCTTTTCCATGCCAGAAAAGATCCTGGTCCTGCTACTCACTTCCTTACAGCCGAGTGCTGAAAAGCAAGCGGTTGAGTCTGTTATTTCTGCTGGAAAAGCCTGGGACACTTACGGTTTGGCTTTTGAGGAAGGCAAGAGTCTGAAATAACAGCAGGCCTTTTTCTCTCCTTCCATGCTTTATTCCCCCTTTCTACATAGTTACAAACCCAAGCTTTTCAATTTCAGAGGGATAAAACATGGCCTGGAAGTTTCCCACAAGTGTTTCCTACCCAAATCTCTCTCTGTCTTTTGTTCATCCTGAAAATTTAAGCAAGGCCCATAAAGAGAAAATTAGAAAGGAAATAGGCTCTAAAAGATATCATAGAGTTGTGCCTCTCAGCTATCATGAGGTTTTTGAACACAATAAATCCTTTTCTTCCCCTCCTACCAGGTGCTTTTAGGGGATGTCCTTAAAGATGTCACATTAGACTCAAGTTTTATGATGTACCTTAACAAGAGGAGCAGGAATTTAACAACAGGAGTGATATTTGAACAGCAGGGGCAGGAACTTCCCGAGCATTGCAAGTGAGCCTGGAAATGTTAGTCAGCTGCTGGCGTGTTAAGGAAAAGAAAACGTTGAAAAACTCATTAAAAATGACAAGAATTTTTGCCTGCTTTTTTTTGTAGACGTATGTTTTGAAAGAAAACTTCTCTGTGCACCCACTTAGACCCAGAGCACCACATTTTGTAAGTCAGCAGTGTGTAATTGCGGATTTGCACCATGTCATGACTATTCTTACAGCAAGCTCTGGCTGTAAGCATCATTTTGGACTGGAGATTGAAAGCAAAAACCCTCTACAGTTTCCAGGATCCACTGATGCTGGGAAATCTTGTCGTGACTTTTCCTGGTGGATTTCTCTTTTCCTGCTTTTCTTCATGGGAGTGTGAAAAAGCTGGCTGTAGGGCTGTTTCCTTTCATACAGGGGGGATGCCAGCCTAGAAATTACACTTCAGTTAGGCCACACGTTTCCTGCAACCCAGCAGTAATTAAAATCAGATTAAAAATGGATTGAGATAGAGAGAAGAAAAACACATGTTTCCAAAAGTCTGGATAAGGAGTAAATAAATACTTTGGATTAAAAATAAATAGGATGGTTTGGTAAACATACTTGCTGAATTGGACGAGGAACATGATTTGAAACTGAAAGCCCTTCCCTGTTATGATCATTTAATTGTAGAAACTCTAGGGTAAAGGAAAACTGGCTGGAAATTTCTGATTAAAACAGCATTTTGATGGAAAACACCAGTTTTCCCCAAGCTCACATTGTCTGATTTATGTTGACAACCCCCCTGTGCAGCAGCGAGGCAGGGCTCTGTGCGTGGTGGAGAGCTTAGGGAGCTTGGATAAAGAGAGGGCAATGGCAGAGGGACTGCCCCCTTTCCTCTGCAGCACATTGCTCTAGGATTCACTAAGTAAAAATTGAACCAAATTCAACTTCGACTTCATGGCTTCTTTTCAGCCATTTGGGAAGGAAGGGGAAAAAAATCAAGTAACCCGGGGACCGTGCCATCAGCCAGGTGCCCAGCATTTGTGGGCAGCTGCAGCAGAAAGCTGCTGCTCATTAGCAAACCCATTATTAGTGGGGTATTACTAGGGGGAGGGAGGGCTGCAAGGGGTTTCCTGCTATGCTTTAGGTCGTTATGCCCCTGTAATTGCAGCAAAAGCTTTTTGGGTGGTGCTTTATAAGGGAGAGTTCCTGCCACTTGCTCTTTCACAGGGAGCTTTGGGGTGAGTTTTGGCTTGTGTTGCTTAAAAGAGGAGTTCCTGCTATGCTGTCACCTCTACTAGGGGTTCCTCCAGCCCCAAAGGCTGCAAATTTGTAATAAAGGGCTGTTCCTTTCTGCAGGAAAGATCTGCTGTTAGAAAGGGGCTCTGGGTATGTGGAGAGGGATTTCTAGATGCTGACACCTTTGCTCCATTATGCCCTGCTGTATTTGAAAGCTAAAAAGGCTTAAGGCTGGGTTAGCTGACCCCTTAAATCCTCCTTTTTGTACAGGAGGATGTTTAAGATAAGGAGTAGTCAAGCTACTGCTGCTCTCAGTGCTGCTTGTGATTTCTGCTCAAAGCGACTGGAATAAATTCTTGTACTCCTTTTGCCCCTTCTAGCTTTGAGTACCTCTGAAGTGCAAATCCAGCCAGAAAACCTCATGAAAGACCAAGCACAAAGATAACAATGACTTCTTTTGTGCTCTGTTTCAGCATTGTGCTTTGCTGTGGATGAATTTAATGCCAGCAAGTGGCCTGCTGCAGCTCTGCGACCAGGTGGAGGGACCAGCATCGACGTGTACAGCAGGTAATGCCTCTCATTTACCATGTTGTCGGTCTTCTTTGTGTATGGTTTCTGTCTGGTTCACTGAGCCTTCAAGGGAAGGCAATCCATCTTGGTGCCGATGTGTTAAATGAGTTATAAAGAGGTAGCAGCAGAAATTCAGGTGTTCTGAAGTCGCTCTGTATTGTCATGTGAGGAAAAACTAAGGCCATTTGTAGTACAGAATAAAATGACAGCACATCCTTGTGCAGTGGAGGGTAATGGAGTAGTTTTTTTGTCTATTTCAGGCAGGTGAATGGTGTTTGAAAACTTCCTCTTAGAAATAAAGGAAAAATCTTCGTCCTAAAATTCTGTTTTGTGGCTTTCTTGATAAGGAAACAAATTTCTGTAAAGGAAACATGGAGGTGGAGCATAAGTAGGAATTTATTCAATTATTGTCTGACACTTCAGTCTCAATGTTATCCTTGAAAGCTGTTTATTTTTGGTCTTATATGGGGAAAAAAAAAAGGTATAAGCCTTGTTTTCTGATTTGAAGTGAACATATTGCTGCTGAAGGAAAATGCTAGAGGTGCTTTTGTAAGAAGGTCTATACAGAGTGAGATTTCCCTCTTTGCTGAGCATTGCAGAGAGAAATGCAGCCTGAGACAAAGGCTGCTTGTTTGTGGAGCGTGGCACAGAGAGCAGCTGCAAGCAGTTAAGTGGTAGGGGAATCCTGTCCTAGCTGCTCTCCTCCCTGCATGGACCTGCCCACTTCTTACACTCCTAGTCCCCAGGGACCGTGCAGAGGAAGGTGTTCTTCTCCAACACCAGTTCTTATTTCTGTTATTGGTAACAAGAATCCGTTTGGGGAACAGCGTATGTTAAACTTAAAGAGATAATGGCCTGGGAAAGCAATACTCCTGAGTACTCTTAATATGGGTAATCCAATTCCCCTAAAGTCCTTAAAATCTGGTGCTCCTGGTTACGTTCCTTACAAAATGTGTACTTATCTACATGCTAGTTCCTAAAAGCTGGGTACTGATTTGGTGTTGAGGGCTCCTGGATTTCTGTCTGCCACCTTCTTGCAAGTTCTGCTGGTAACAGCTGCTCATCTGAGGTGAGTCTGCTCCTTAGCCTTTTGCTGATGCATTTGCAACAATCTGTAGCTGGTTGGAGAGCCATTCTCCTTGAAGTGTGGGAGAAAAGCATGCAGATAGGGCCAAGATAGCCTTTCCTCATTGCTCTGGGGCTCCCAGCCTGGTGCATCCCACTTTTCTCAGTGCAAGGGCAGGCTGTTGGCCTACCAGGCATGTTTTCTGTGGGATGGACTGGCTGATGTCAACCAGGAGTGTCCAAACAAGGATCTGTGGGTGCAAAGCCGTGGCCAAATTAATGACTCTTTGCTGGTGCTATATTTGCTTGTGCTTGTGGTCATATAAGCTGATGGGAAGCTTACCCATAAATGAATCATTTTTTGGGGAAGTGCTTTAAGTCCAGCCTAAAACACCACCTCGGGCACCTCCTGTCCTACCACAAAGACGTGGGATCGCTCCTGGAGACTTCTGGCAAGGCTGGTGGTCAAGAGCTCAAGCAGTGAAGTGTGAAACCACTGGTCCTGTTGGGTTTCATCTCTTTAAGTTGAAATATCAGAATTTGCATTACACACAAATCCAAAGGCTTGCCTTTTGAGTCAGCTGCAACCCCGATGCCTCAGGGCTTCAGCCTGCTGTTCTGTGGTGAAGTAAACCCTCTGACCTGCTGCCAGGGTGCTGGTGGATTACCGGGTTTGTTACCTAAACCACTGCTCAGCGCATAATCTGGGGAGATTATGAGTTGATATATCTGCACATTAGGAACTTCTAATTACCTGAGACCTCAGTCTGTACTGAGAAGCAGCTGAATGCAGGCAGTAGCTGGCTGGAGCATCAGACTGTTAGAGCGTGCACAATTCCTGCTGTGATGGCGAGCTGTAAAACCTTCCTACCAGCAGGGAATGGGGAGACTGGGCACCATAGGGTCTCCTCTCCCTGCTGCCGCCTCTGGCTTGGCACCCATACAGTAGCTCTGAAACCCAACCCCCTTGTACCACATCTGCACCAGCAGAAAAGACTGGAGACTGGGCCAGTGTTCCTCATTTTTCTACCTTTTTGGATTGTTTCCTACCTTTTTGAGTTATTCCCTAATTAGCTCCATGTATTTCCCTTCTCCTGGCCAGCCCTTTGTTTTTTGGCTTTGATGTTCTTTGTTTGCTGATTATGCCAGAAAAATATCAAGGCTATATTCTCCATGCAATTTCTACTTTTCAACAAATAAATTGCACCCACTGGGAAGTTAGCAGTGCAATTAGTGTCTCCAGTGCTTGTGTCTGAAGCCTACCTCTTGGAAGCATTTCATGCTCTATAAATACAGTGCAAGGGAACAGGGGTGTCTGCTATTACTGTTTTCATCCCTAAACAGAAAGGGAGGAAAATCAGGCATGAAGGTTGACATGAGGCAAGGAAATGTGAAGTGCTCATATTAAAAATAAGGTGTGAAGAGGGAAAGCCCACCTGTGAGCATACTGTACAAGAAACAACACACTTGCATCCTCCTGTAAATGTTTTCATTTGAAAATCACAGAGTGTGGTAGTGAAGGCAGGGAAGGATCTTCATCATGTGTTTAAGGCCTTCACTTTGTTCATTTTATTAGCAATTTCTTTGGAAATTGTTTTAGACTTGTCCTGGGGTTGAAGGGGTTGAAGCCAAAGGCAAGCAGGAGAAGCTGGCATCACTTAAGGAACATAAAGCCTGCTTTGCTGAACGCTTACAGCCATGTAAGCGGTGCCCTCAGCAGTACTGGGATGCTGATCACTGGTAGTCTCATCTGTAATCTGCTGGCTCCTCTTCGCAGGGTGCTCTTGCTCAGCAGAGGCTTGTGATGACAGCTGGGGAGGCAGGCTCTTGAGAGCAGATGTGGGAGGAAGCCCTCTGACAGTCTCCATGCAGTGTTCTAAGAAATTCAGAGCTCTTATGGTGAAATGCTGGCATCCGTGTGGCTCGGTCATATAAGCAAATGAAGAAGGATTTCCTTTCAGAATAGAGCTTTCAGTGGAAACAATTTCAGTGTTGTCAAATCACAAAACACTGTGTTCAAACAAGTCTTCTCTATAGTATGGAAATGGAACGAGGCTTTTGACTCCAGCAAACTTTTTCCTGGGATGGGAATTTAATTGTTGGAACACGAAACTTTTCTAATTTGGGCTGAAAGCTGCCTTGAATGTTTTCTGTGGAATTAAAATGTCAACTTCTGTCCAATTGAATGCTGCATGTGTCCAGCATATGCAGGGAGACTTGGAAGGGCAGGGTAGGGGGGGTGGCAAACCCCGCTCTAAATGCGTATCTCCAAGACTGACCTTTATGAATTTCTGTGTAATTAATTCCTGTGCACCGTGATGCTGGGGGTTGTTCAAGGAACCTCGTTAGAAGTTGGGAACCTCATTAGAAGCTGGCAGTAGAAGAGCTGTAGATGGCTGTGTTTGGAAACAGTTTGGTACCTGCCTGATGAGGTGATGTACCCATGTGGACCTTTGAAGTTTATTGTAGTTTATTTGGCTAGCTTTAGGCTATCTTTCCAGACTGCAGTAGAGAATTAAGTGGTGATGAATAGGATTGGGGCACAGAGTAAAGAGGAGGTGGTTGGCTTGCTGCAAGAGTGGGCTGGGGACCTGCTGAGACCAACACAAATGTTCCCAAAACTTCAGCACTGCCAGTATGGACAGGAGATCCTTTGGGGTTGAAGCTGGGTATGTGTTTAAATAGTGAATGTAGACTTCAGGGAAGGGGAAAAAAAATCTGCAGAAGGAACCAATTTAAGATACTGTGACCAAATTCAAGTGCTGACTCAGCACATAAGCATGAGAGGGGAGATGGGAGCCTGGCTTTGCAGACCAGCCTCCTGTCCTATAGCTCTTGTTAGCCACTGAGGTGATGACACTCCCAGTGGCTTAAATATTCTGTAGGCTGTGTCTGTCTCCTTGGCCAGCTGTCTGCTCTGATGAGGTAGGAAGTGATGGCACAAATCAGCAGTTTCAGGACTGCTCCTACTCCTGCTGCACTCCCCAGAAAGTGAAGACCACAGCTCTGATGCACAAGCAACCAGACGCCTTGTGAGGAGGATTTGTTGCCCTGGGAAGTTTATCACCTAAAGCAGGAGATGAGGTTTTTGTGCTGATGGCAGGTTTTTCAGGCAACTGGAAAGCAACACTAATGCATCTCGCTGATGTGTTGTCAGTCAGTGTGTGTGGGGGGGAATCCTGTGCCTCTGGGTCATATGAATAAACCATGAGCTCTGTCCTGCCTCCCCTCTCCTTGGCTTCTGCAAAGGAGCTTGAAATAGATAAGAGCCTTTGAGGCAGGGAGAGAAAAGAGGTAATTCCAAATCACAAGGTGAGCTGCAAACCCAGGACCAGACCTTAAAAGTCTTGCTTTACAAGCCAGAGCAATCTGTCTGCCATAGAGCCTCTGTTTGTTGGTTTGGGGTTAAGAAAATAAGATCTGGGTGTACCCCAATACTTGTAGTGATGCTCATATGAAAACAGAGCATGCTTACCCTGTTTTGCCAAGGCTATGTCCCATCTGGGCACTGTGGAGGAACTAAAGATGCCAGTCCTGTACCACCTAAATGTTTCCCTACATCCAAGGTGTCAGCACTTCCTGGTGGAGTTCAGGTCACCAAAACAACTGGGCCCAGTGGGGCTGATCCATCTTACAAGAGCAGACATAAGTGTCTGGGTGCACTGACTGGAGTCAGTAAATGGCAAAAACTTGTCTGGCTCAGGCCTTAAATGGTCACATCAACCACTGTCTGCTCTATGCCAGGAGTGTAAAAACATGCTAATTCCTCCTTCACCAGCTCTTGATAAGAGCACAGCTGTCATGCAAATTCCTTGCAGATAAAGATGTGTATTTAAGCACTTCCACTCTATAATTTAGTACCTTTTTAAGCTGCCCCAAATTGATGACTCTGTTGCCGTAGACAGGACTGCAGCAGATAAATATTATTGAAGTGGTGTAATGGTGGTTTGTTATCTTTGCATTCATGCAGTTCGTACTGGTCGACTGGTCTGACACAGTGAAAAGCCACCTCTTCCTGCTTCAAGCCTTTGAAATGTTGAAGATTGCCTTTTGCCCAATGAGGTATTTTATACTTTTAGTAACTGGCTCCACACATGCTTGAGAAAACAATCAGGCTCGTGGTTGGGAATGTGCTCGTTTCGGAAAGCAGCTTGGAGCTGCTTGTACAAGAGCTAATGCAGATCCCACTTTTGCAGCCTGTACAAGCTGTTGTAATGTTCTGGAAATGGATTTGTTGGAGTGAAGGTGATTGTTATTCCAAGAAAAAACATAGGAATAACCTTGAGAAGATTCTCCAAGCCAAAAGTAATCTTGCCCACTTCCAAATGGGCAAATGGGGGAGGAAAAACATTCAATTTCAGTGTTCTTGAATCTCTGGAAAGTTTGGCTCCTGTTCTGGTCTAGAAATTCAGATAAGCTTCTTCACCTAAAACATCAGCTGAGTTGTCAACTTGTTATATTTGATGGTTCCAAGTGTGTTCCTGTTATTACTGCAGTATTAACCAAGAGAAATCACTTTAGGTTCACTTCTGGGGGAAATTGTCTATTATAGATGTAAATTGATTATCACCTCTTGTTTAAGTGCAGCTAATTCCGAGTTCAGGGCTGGAATATGCAGCAAGCTGCATGGCCCACTGTAAGCTCATCGGTGCAAGTCAATGGTAGGCAAATTCAACAAGATGAATGCAAAAAGCTTCAGTGGTATCTCACAGGAGCTCACAGAAATCTATCACTTATCACATGCTTTAATACAAAATGAAGAATAATCTAAAGGGACTGTAGCAAGTAGAAGGGATGTTGTTAATTAGAATTGATGCACTTTGCATCAGACACTAAAACTAGCTGATTATGTATGATAGTGGCTTAAGTTTGTTTTTTTTTTTAAAGTTAAAATTACCTCAAGTCTAATGCTGGCTTTTGAAGCTTTGTGTTCAATCTGGAGTTCTTACTGCCTTTAAAACTGTTTATAACTAGTTTAAAAGATGACAGTGTAAGGTACACAGGAAAATTTGATATGTGGCACAGGAAATCCAGCCCAACCCAGAGTGCTGATCTTCATTTTAGGGAGGACACTGCCTGGAATAAGGTACTTTGGTGCATGGTGCTCGGGCTTTGTCCAGTGGATGTTGGACTTGGACATCTTCTGATGCTGGATTTGAAGTTCAGGCCTGAAATCATAGCAATGTCTGATTCAAGGGGGGGAGAGACTTCCTATTAGGGTGGAGTGTTTACTTTGCTCTCTGAATTGTTTTTACAGTGTTTTTCTTCAGAGCTCTGTGCTCTCATTTCAGAAACCAAAATGTTGCCCGCCTTGCTAATGGCAAGTCCTGGAAGCACTTTTCAAACCACCTCTGATTCATCCTGCCAGTTTTCTTTCAGTTATCTATGGACATAAACAGTTTATTTTTCAAGTTTCATGTTCCCTGCTTGAAAGGGTGCCCCTGCATGTACTTACAGCTTGTGTGTTGTGATGAAGAGGCTTGATCAGCACAGAGAAGCTCTATATGTTGGTGCTCCGTTGGTCTGTCCAAACATAATACTTTCTGCTGAGAACTCTTCCCTAACTGCTTTTGGCTTCACTGCGTAAGGACCTCAGACTGTTCAACTCATTTAAGGACTAATTTAGCTCTACTCCTGTTGACACAGGCAACAGCTTCAGTTGGCAGGAGCCCCTGCACCCATGAGGCTCTTCTGGATTGCCTTGCGTTATACCCGAGGAAAATGCTTTCACAGGGGATCTGGAACTTCCCTCAAATCCCCCGAACTGACCCTAAAGAGACCGTGGCTGAAGCCTGCAGGCCCTGATCTCCTGCAGCCAGCCCTCTGCTGCCCTGTCTCACATTTCTTCCTGGCCAGACTGCTTCCAGGATGCTCTGGAGTGGGTGAGGTGTAGCTGGTTTCCAAACTGACCGTGCCCAGCTGCTGCGACTGCTCTGTTGGGAGTGTGTCATGGGAAGCAGTGTGTTAGTAGGGGTTTTGTCCTTAGAAAAACGAAGTCAGGTTAACATAAAGCTTTTTTTTTTTAAAAAAAAAAAAAAAAAAAAACTCTAGTAAATGTGACCTCTAGCATTCTTGCTAGGCTGATCCTGCCTACCAGTGTCCCCTTGCTCTTGACAGGTAACCACTGACTGTGCTGGGCTTGCCCAAAGGCAGTGCTGGCATACTTTACATCACAGGACCTGGTGAGATTTGGTATCAGACTCTCCTGGCTGTAAGAGGACCGTAGTGAACATAAGCATTTCTGAAGCCTGGAGGAACGCCGGTCATTCAGGGCCTGCCACTTCCAATAAGCGTGTGCGGCTCGAATCTACATATGGTTTAATTGTGGGCTTGAATTAAAACAGAAATCCTGAATGAAAGTGCCTAATTCCACTTTGAAATTTGACAAAAGACATTGATCTTGCTAAAAGGAAACACATTTCCACAGTCAGGGCTCTCCACCGAGCCTGTTGGCATGGCTCAGCCCGGAATGGATCGAAGAAAAATCAAAATAGATCAAAAAAGAGTCCATAAGATTAGAGCTCAGCACTGAGCATTCAGTCCTTGGGTCTGCCCAGAGCAAGCATGGTCTGTGCAGGCGGTGCTCAGTGGGCACTGCCAGCCTGTTCCCTGCTGGCTGAGCACATCCACCTGCTGTCCTCTGCTTTCCCCAAGCGCTGCTGCAGAGATGCAGCTGGAAATGGCAGCAGCCCGGCCTCGAGCAGCTGCATGCTGAGTACACACCTGGCTTGCAGCTCCGTGTCAGTTCTTACTGAAGCAACAGCATGTCCTGGTGATGCTGCGGTACTTGGAGAGCCTGGGGAAGCTGGGTCCTGCCTGTTACACCTGGTGGCTGCAGAAATGGGGTGGAAGGGCTGTCCCTGCTGCCAAAGGCGCTTAGCATATGACTAGTCCTGCTAGAGCCTTGCTGACCCTCAAAAAGCGCTGCAGTAAACAGTGTCATTTTGTTTTCAGATCATAATCTGGTGCCTTTTTGTTCCTGGAGCTGCAGGGGAGCTCGGCCCTTACCTGTGCGTGATATTCAGGCTGAGATTAGCATACAGATGATGGAGGGGAGAAAACCTGAGGGAAGCTTAAGCAGTGCCTAGTTCTTGCTCTGACCCTTGATTTCCCCCACCTGATAAGAGCTCGCTTCCTCCTCCCACAGAAAACTCAAACAGCAGCTAGTTATACAGTAATGGAGATTAAGGAAAAGGAATTTAAAGAGCTCAACCCTCTGGAAAATCTATTGTTTAATCCTGGTTTTGCACTTCGCTATCGTAGCTCACCTGAGTTCCTTCCAAACCAGTGAAGGAGTGCTGCCAACGCACAGGTCATTAACTTGCAAACCATGCTGAAAGGTGCGGAGTTGAGCATGTTTTTATTTATTTTTTTCACCTTCAACAGGGATGTCTGGAGTATCTTTGACAGGCAGAAAGCAGGGCTGCTCACTGCCTTCGTGCTGCCTGGCGAAAGCTGATGGCACTGGGCTGCAGGGAGGTATTTGGAAGACCTTGAGGCTACGTGGGATGCATCTGACAGGCCACAGCACTTGCTCAGATTCACAAGATAAGATTCTGAGATTTTCCTCCAGCTGTATGCTAATACTTTCCCCTTGGTATTGTCCCCTCCAGCTTGTTTGATACTGATTCTGCAGCCACCAGGCCATGAAATCTTGCAGTGCCCTGAGCTTTGCTGTGCAAAACCTTCATGCCCCAGGAGATGCCAGCGGTGGTCAGAGCAGTGGCTCCCCGGGGGGGTTGCTGAGTTATGGAAAATCATGAGCAACCACCCCTGGCAGAGGCTGGATGGCTCGCAGGAGACAAGGCTTTGACTTGCCAGCCTCTCACTAAATACCCCGCATGGTATGCTTTTTGTTTGGAGAAGAGATGTAAACTCCAGCCCTGGTCAAACTTTAACTTAGCCTGTTGTATTCTGCCTTCCTCTCTTCCTTGAACTCTTATTTAAATGCTAGGGCTTTATTTCTTTTTTTTTTTCTTTTTTTTTTTTTCTGTGGAATAGAGCTGCTGAGCAACTTTAGAGAGATCTTTATTTGGTGCTGTATTAGAGCTCTTTTTAATGCAGGCTCAATTCTGCAAACAAACGGTGACTAATTGAAAATAAACGAATAATCTCACTGAGTTGGGAATATTCTTATGAACAAAAACCCTCAGGGGTTTTCTGGGATTTGAATCTGTTCCACATGTAAAGCTCTTTGGGAAGGAAGCAAGTTTGTGTAAATGCACAGTTTGAAGTGTGTTTGTGTTTACACAAAATACATTCCTTAAGTTAAAAGGATACCTTTGTTTTGCAGCTTAATGTAAATGATTTGTTGTATGTATTTTCAGATATCCTATTTTCTAAGCTGACTTTTGATTTCTAACTATATGAAACCATAACTGAAAGCATTCTTTTGTGTTGCTAAGAGAAAAACACACAAACAGCAAAGCAAAGTAAGTATACTCAGTTTAACTATTCAGCAGAAAGCTGCGTTACATCTAAAACTAAATAGAAGCCTGTCTCTCTTCTCCATTTCTGGTGTGCCTAAGTATTTCATGAAGTAGCAGGTAAGGCTTTTGGAGAGAGCATAATTAAGGCTGTGCACTTTAAGGTGATGATAAATGGGGTTTATAAAGCTGCACATGGTACGTGTCTCCAAATGGTGTGACTGCAGAGCTGAGCAGTTTGAAGTCAACTCCGAATTCATGGCTGTGTCCTGTGCTGTATTATTTGATCTTAGATGCTATTCCAGCTATGGTGGTGGTGTATTTATACACATCCACAATGGTCTTCTTATGAATGTCACTATAAATAAACAGAAGCAGGAGCTATTTTAAGTCTGAAATGCACAAGTCTTCCACCCCAGTGTCTTTGGTTACACTGCAGACAGCAGTTTTGCAAGGAATAATCCTAAAGGCTCAGAGGGAATGTTGTATTGTCTGTAGCGTGGCTTCTGTCTGAGATGTGTGTGCTTCAGTCTTGGATCTTAGTAGTCAACAGCAAGTGCTCTTCCTGTGGAAATTCCTGGTGTTATGAAATTCTTCTTAAAATAAAAACCTTAAAAACAGTCCTGAAAACTGAAGATAAAAGTTCAGCAATGTGAGAGTAGATGATGGAGCAATCTATGTCCTGCAGGCACGCGTGCATGTGCAAGCAACACAAGGTGTGCAGACAAAATGGGTGTTGGGGTAAGGCTGGAAGCATGTTTAATTTAGAGACTGGTATGTAGTAAGAGGGGGCAGAGCCTGCAGCATCACCAAGGAGATTGCAGTTGCACCACAGTGACTTGAAATGTGGGGATAACACAACAGAACATGTTTTTCCCCTTTCTGCAGATTGCAATCAACACGCATTGCAAACCAGGAATTCTGCTTCACCTGGATTTTGTTTATCTGTTCAGTATTACAAGGAATTAAAAGGAAGAACTTGAGTCTTCCAGAGAAACTGAAGAAAAGCATCTCAAACACTAGTGGGAAATGAATTTCTTGCCAGAAGAGAATGCTTTGGAAGCACTACTTCAAGAGGGTGGAAAGAATGAAAATAACCATGCTACAAACACAATGCACTCTAAAACACAGCAAAAAACCACACTATACAGTCCACAGCCATTCTTGCTGCCTCTGCTTCAAATATAACTTTCTACCTTCTAGGTAATGGTTTAAAAGAGAGGAAAGGGTGTATGTTGGTGTGAGTGACTGGGAGTGTAATCTGCTATGATTTCTTGGAGGAGAATTCATACTTTGTACTATCTTTTTGTTTCTGAGTAACAATCATTGCTGATATTAATCCTTATTAGTCCTATTAGAGCAGGGATGTGAATAAAGATTTTTTTTCCAGTGTCTCACCCACCAAACTAAAGCTAATGAGTTTTTCTTCTTGGTGAAAACCTTCCCGCAGTCCCCACTGCTTCTTTCTGCTGGAGTTTCTCATCTGGGTTTAGTCATCGCTTATGACTGCAAGCCTAACAAGCTTTTACATAAACATTTATGCATAAAGGCTTTTACTATTGTTTCAGTATAAAGAAAAGTACACATTCTAATTGCCTTTTTCTAACTAAATTATGGTCCTCATAAAGGACCAGTTGGAGACACCTTAAAACAAATTTTCTCCCATTTTCCCTGCAGCAGCAGGAAACTTGCTGGGGTAAGGTAAGCTCTGCACCTCTTCTAATCTCTTCTGGCCCCATCTCTTCACACACAGCCAGCTCCTGCCTCCCTCTGTGCTTCCTGGGGTTCATCTACATCTCTCTTAATCCTCAGTTTTGTCCTAATTCATATGCCTTTGAGCAATCTTTTCCCAGCACCTTGCACCATAGCTGTGTGTCACGAATGCTGCTCACCTTGTTTATCAGGGTATTAATTCCCACATTTGCCATTACGTTTGATTCCAGCTGTTCCAAGCCTTTCGTGGCTCTAAACACTGGGTGAATAATCTGTGTTTTCAGCAAGTGATCCAGAGAGACACTGGGTCTGTTCTTTCGAAGATGTTATCATATGTAAGGAGCAAAATAGGAAAATATTAAGACCTAAGTTGTCTTGCTGCTTAGAATCTGTTTAGAGTGTCTTAGGGTTTTGACTTGCATCCAGTTATGGTCAAATAATCCCTTGTTCCTGCAGATGAGCAGTGAATTTCCAGTAGGGATGGTCTTAGACTGGTAAGTGCATATGTTTCATCTCTTCCAGGCATTTCTCCTTTCTGCTGGCTGGTTTCTCACATTTTCACTTTCTTTAGAAAGCCCTTATATATTTTCTAAGCTTCTTGCTTTTCTTCCCCAATCTCCAGATGTTCTTTAATGTAGGTGTTGAGTACAGTCTCTTATCAGGTCCTTAATGACTAAAGAAACCTCAGTTCTAAAATTCAATATAATTATCAACATCACTGGTATCTGTTACTAATTTAGGCTTAGAGTTCTGGATGTTGCTCAACATATGTGGGGCAACTGAGCTCTGACTGTAACCTCTTAGTCAGAACCCTCGGGAGTCCCCAGCAGGGAGAACTTTCTTGTAGATGGTCCAAGCTGAGCAAAAGCTGCAGTTGAAGCTGAAGCCAGCACTCTTACTAAGTTCCCAAACTGCCCAGGTGTGAGGATGAGCTCACCTGGGGACAGCTGAAGCTGGTTGAAGCCAGGTGTGTATGCAGTAGGCTGTTTTGAATGCTCTCAAACACCCAGTTTGATCTTCCCAGTGTTAAGAAGGTCAGTTCTGTGCTGTGAGCCGTAGTATGGATATGCCCAGTCTGGTGGTTGCCTAAATAATGCAAGTCCACCCTTCTGCTCCTGCTGCTACTGCTGGCACTGCTGGCTCCAACTCCACTTCTGCGCTGCCCTTTTGGTGTTAACATTTGCTTCGTGGTGATGTTGCAGGTGGGTCTCTTTTTGTAGCACTTACAGTAGATGAGCTGTGCTGTACTCCAAGCATGTAGCCTTTGTTTACAGCAGCTCCGGACAGATAAATCCCTGTTTGCTGCTTAGCTCTTAATTAAGAAGGAAAATAGCATTCTCCTTCAGTAAGTGTTGTCGGAGTTGCTGCCTAGCTCTAACTCACAAAGAAAGCCCTGACAGTGGGTGGCCTAAATAGTTGTTTTGCTCTTCCAGCCTTCAAGCTGCTCCGTGCCTTGGACTGTGGAGAGGGAGCGATGCTGCTGGGCACCCTGCAGGGCAGTGCTCAGCACCAGCCTGGCACAGGCAGCTCCGTGCCCGCCAGCAGCTGTGTCAGGGTGATGAAAGCAGCTGAGGGTGGCAGAGGTTCCTGCAGCATCCTGCCAGCTGTGCCTTGCCAGTTCCTGAATGCGCTGGCCATCCTGACTCTTTCCTGGCTTTGGATTAAGCTGTCCACCACAGTTCTCAAATGTTTGGATTCCCAGAGATTGCACCCAGCTGTTACACCTCTCCTCTTGCAGAGCAGCATCTCTCCTCACTGCATCATTTCAGCAAGATATCAACAGGCTGTGCAAGAACAGAGGGAGCTTTCTGGGTTCCCGTGCTTCTGGGAAGAACCTCGGTGGTGGTACACCTGCACACATGGGTGCTCTCAGTTTGTAGGTCTGGTAGCTGCCTCCCTTTGGGAGGGTGTGAGATCACAGATGGTGTGGGGTGATCTCAGCTGGCTGTCGGGAAAACCCTTGGATAGGAGTTAGGAGAAAATGCCAAGCTGCAGGGTGTCCTGGGGTGTGAGCTGGCTTCACACTTGAGAAACAAAGTAATCAACAGGAAATGATAAAAGCAATTTGAAGAACCAGTGCTGTAGTCTCACATCTGAAACATCAACTCTGTTGGGTGTATTTCCAGACTGGCACCAAGTTCTATGTGGCTTTGATTTCACTTGTGATGAGATGTGGCTACGAGGTCGGAGTTTAGCGTGGCAGTTCTTAGTTATGTCAAGTGCTATACCCACTGCAATGCCAGATTAAAGATAAGACTTGAGATTTCAGCTTTCAACATTTTTTTCAGTCTTCAAGTTTAAGTCCAGGTCTATGGAGAAAGAAGAGCAGCTAAAGCCAAATCTTTCCTTGCAGTGCTGGGTGAGGTCTTGGCTGGGAAGTCTTGGTGACTCCAGTTTGCACACCACAACAGAAGACTTGAGCAAAGCCAACCTTGGTGAAATGGCTCTTTGGAGAACCTTTGTAAGTGCTTCATTTTGCAGAAGACCTAAAAAATAATAATAAAAATCATCTAGCTAGGATAAAAGGGAGTGCATCAATTTGTTCAGTGCTTGGGTCTACCTTTATTCTACCTGTGTTTTACATTGAGAGCAGCTCCTTGGGAGCAAAAGGTGCCATAGCAGATGAAAGCAATTTGCCTGCCTGGTTGAGGATGTAAGGAGTATTTTGAATCTGACTAAATAAGTGACAGCTTCATCAGAAGAACTTAACCAAGGAATGAATCTCATCCTGCTTAGCCTCTGGCCCAATGCAAGTGCACCTAATTTTGAGAAGGAAGTTATTGGAAGCATTGCCAGATAGGTATTATGTGGGAAGTGACATGAAATCTGGCTTGAAGTGAAGCAGAAACATCTTTGGGGAGTGATGGCTTAGCTTGAGTTCATCTGCTTCTTTCTGTTTCTATTGCTGGAAATTCACTGCTTGCTGGAAGAGGGGAAATTTTGCTAGAACTGGGATGGGAGCAAGCATACCTAGCAGTAAAAATCTTAACCCCTAAAAGCATTTGGTTTATTTTGATGCCTCTTCCCTCCCTCATCTGAAGTACAAATAAAACTATTTTTGCTTCGTAATCCAGCAGAACAAGTTGCTCTACCTGCCTTTCACAGGTATCTCTTGAAGTGCGTGAGCTTGGGAACAACTTTCAAGAGTGAATGAACCACTTCTGTGGATCACATTTGGTGAATTAATTACTCAGGTCAAGGTTATTTATCTCCAAGGTGTATAATGAAACCCCACAGGGGACTTGGCAAATGTGAAGAATGAATGGATATTTTCTTCCACTCTCAGGCATCTCTCCCCCTCACAGGAGATGAGTAGTGAAAAATAGTCCATCAGTCTCAATGAGCAGACTGAATTGTTACAAAGGCTCATTAAATCAAAAACAATGAGGATAACGGCTGGTGGGAACTTCTCGAGTTCTGTCATCTCCTGTTATACGATTTGCTGAGCACTGTGAGATTATTTTCTATGGTGGGGGTTCTGTGCACACAAAAAAAAGTAAAAGGAAATCTAAATCTATTCCATCAGATACAGAAAGGAAGGCACAAGTTTCTCTACAGTGCAGATGTCAGCTGCTTGTTTGGAGCAACAAAAGCAAGTTCCATCTCTAGTTCCATCTCTTGTGGTCCACCGCAGGTAATAATGAAGCCTGTATATTTTAGATGCATACGTTCTGGGTAACCAGTTCGCAGCAGGAGATTTTCAGGAGCAGAATCTTAAGTGGAACTGAATTTGGGCATTGCAAAAAGTAACACAACAAATCAGTATTGCAGAATTTTTAAGAGACATCAAAGGTTTCAAGAACTGATTGAACTGAAATCAGCTTGAACCTTTTGGCCTGGATATTCTGGCTCATGCTTCCTCCCTGTGATGAGATTCTATTTCCAGTTACATCTGTCTTCAGCCATTTCCTTTGAAGGATGTCACGGATTTGAAGAAGGTGTCACACCCCACAGGTCTTCCAGAAAACCTTGAGGCTACAGCACTGCAGATGGCTACAGCCAGAACCCATTCTGCAGTTTGGGAACTGAGATACCTCAGGACATCTCAAGCCTTGGACGTGTTTGCTGGAGCACTTCTTATTTCTCAGCACCGAGCTTTACGTAAATGGCAGGTAGGCTTGTGCTAGATGCTGTGGATGCTTGTTCCAAGGGGACCTGAGTAGTGTACAGGTGCAGGGGGGATTTGACCTCATCAAATATTGTGTGCTTTTCTTCAGGAGATGCATCACAAATTAATTCTGGAAGAGTAGATTAACTACGGTGCTGTGGTATCGGTCCTTCAAGGTATGAGCCAACCACTGAGAATGGTGATGGTAGTGCTGGGAAACCTCCTGGTCCCTGTCTGGAAGTCTCACTGCTTTCTTGGCTGGGGCAGGGGAGGGGAATTCAGCACAGTCACTTCCATATGTACCAGGACTGCCACAGTCATTTGTTGCAGTTTGACTGAGACAGCATTGTGCACTAACGGGCAGCGCTCATTTTAAAGTGTTTTGTTCCTTGCAATTATCTGGCCATGCCAACTTGAGCCTTTTGAGCAATTTCTTAATGGAACTTTACTTACTGTTAGAAAACCCTTTGTTTAGATCTGGGGCTTTGTTTGCTTAAGCTGAATGAAGCAATGATCACTTTGGTAACCTAAAAGAAATATTAGCTTTGAGGAAAACAGATAGTCTTCCCTTTAACAGCACCTCCCATCCACTTCTTTCTCTGTCTCTCTCCCAGTTCCTCAGAAGTTTCGTAGACTCAAGTGCTGGTTGCTTGGGGAAGCTCTCTCCATAGAGAGAGGGATGGCTGCACGTTGTTCTCTGGTCAGATTACCTTCTCTAATTAGTTGTTAATCAGACTGTTTCTCTTGTTCTCCTCTGGGAGGGATCTCGGAGCAGTCATGCTCTAGGAATGTATGGCTGAACTATCTGCTGCTGCTCCGACCAGTGGAGTTGGGCCAGCAGAGACTTGGGCCCACTGTTTTTTCCAGGTTTCCCAGAAACGCTTTTCTGAGCGGATTTGCATTGTTTCCCAGAGGAAGGCTGACTCCACTCGATGTGTTAATCTAGTTTTTAAGTGCAAGAACCACATGGCAAAGTGTGAGTGAAAGCTACATCATGCCCGGTTCCCTTGATGGATTTTTAAAAGTGTGTGAAACAGTTGATAGTAACTCTTCTAACTTCATCTAGCTATGAGAATCTGTTGGTCATTGCTGACACCTGAATGTGCCTCTCTACCCCATCAACTTCTCAGTATGTAAAACATCTCATATCTCGGTGCCAAATCAAGTAGCCAGAGGGTGTCCTCCTTAGATGCATTGCCTGAAGCTAGTGTGCAATGACCACCTGCTCACTTTTTCATCATGCAGTAGCTTATTTCAGCCTAGCTGCAAGTTTATTTGTAAATCTATTGCAAAGATCATGTCACGTAAGGAGTGGGGGCAACTATGAGCTCCAAGGACTTATCTTTTTGTGGCAGTTAACCTAGGTGATTTCGGGGCCCTGATCCACCTTGCTGGAAAAGTATCCCATGCTACTGTAATTACCTTGGACTGATATTCCTGCTTGGTGGAACTTGTGTGACTCTTTTTACAGGGTGCTTGTCACTGGTGACCCCCCTTGGACTGGGTGGCAGTGGAGGAGGGCGTCCCTGGGGTAGCAAAGGCAATTGCAGGGTGATTAAATCTGCATCCCCACTGTTGGTATCTGACTTTCTTTGTGGAGCTCCTTTTTCAGAGAGATCACGGTTCAGAAGCTTTGTCTCTAATCCTAAAGCACCGTTTGAAACTCAAGGCTTAGGCTCTGCCAGAACTCTTCCATGGAGGGGTGGGGGTTTGCTTCTTCAGCTTTCAGACTTCACTGCAAGTATCAGGCTGCCTGCCTGCATCTCTGAGAACAGGCTGACTCCTGGGCTGCTCTGAAGGTCCCTCTGTGCACAGCTGGCAGCACATCCCTGTTTGTTTAGGGGATGGGGAGCAGCTGTTGTGGCATCTCCCTCCCTGGGGCAGAGGCACACCATGGCCTCATGGCTCCACACACAAGTGCACGCTGTCACTGCCCATGCCCCATGTGAGTCACTTGAAGAAAAAATCCAAGCTGGCTCAGCAATTGTGAGAAAGATCCTGGTAAGGAGCATTTCATGAGCACTAGCCCAGCTCTCCTTTCCCAACATCCATCCTTGTTCTTTCCCACTGTCTGCTGTGGCAGGCAGGCTTGAGAGCAGCAGCCTGCCTGCAGGGCTAGGGGGAAACTGAAGTTAAAAAAGGAGGAATATCCTCTGCACAAGGAGGAATTCTTAATTTGGGATGAACCCTCTGTAGATGAATGGGGGCAGCCTGGGGAGATGGGAGGGTGTAGGTATGAACCAAGATGAGGAGACCAAGATAGGAAAGTGGTGAGCTTCAAAAAGAGGAATAAGGGGTGTGATGGGGACAGTGTTAGGCTGCAGTGGGTCTGTGCGCAGATAAAAGCAGATGGGAGGGGGGAAAAATCCCTTCAGCTAAGTCTGAACAGGCAAGGTTTGAGCTCGTGCACCTGTGCTAGCTCGAGAGCAGGACTGGGTCTGCCCCACCAGGTCTGTTTGCCCCAGCACGCTGTAATCATTCCTGTAAAACACCAGCCAGCGGAGCTTCCATGGAACACTGAATAAATATTTTCTCCTCCGTCTATTTCTGTGAAAAGGGTCTTTTGATGAAAATACCATTCGTAGGTTTGAGAAAACCATCCCCTGAGTAGTTATTTACTGAGTCCTTAAATACACAGGCTGAAGAATTGCCTCCTGTGCAAGTGCTGCCGTAGCCCAGGCAGAAATGTTGGTGTCCCAGCCCCGAGGCTCCACTCATTTCCTCCCTGTGCTGCAGCCGGGGCTGTGGATGCACAAGGGGGGGCCTCTGCCACCGCTCCCTGTCTGACCCAGTGCTGTGGGACACGGCTGGTGGCTCCCACCTGGCCCTTTTCCTTTCCCTCACCCATCTATGTGGTCTTGTGCAGAATGGGGTTGTGAAAGGAAAGTGCCATTGTGAAACTGTGGGAGACATCAAGAGAGAGTGGGAGGCTTCAGTGCCGTGGCTATCCCATAGCACGTGGGGCTGGAGTCAGTCTAGACTGAAAAACCCCACAGATATTTGTTAGGCTGGGCCAAAGGATGTTGTGAAGCAGCCTCTGCTGTCACCAAGGGGGCTACACCTTGGGTGGAGGTTTGCATAACAGCTGGCATGGCAGAAATTATTTCAGATATGCCTTTTACAGAGCAGGACCTATTTGGACCTATTTTGCAGCAGGCCAAATACACGTGCAGGTATATAAAGATAGCTGTGAGGTCGAGGTGCTGCTGGTGAAAGGTTACTATATAAGCTACTGATAAATCCTTGACCTGTTTCATATTTCACTGAGCTCTTTGTAAATTAAGGAGCTGTAAAATACCTGTGAATCCTGAGGAGCAGCAATATTTCAGAAGGGGTGAATAGCCGGAGCGAGGCAGGAGCCAGGAAATGGAGATGGTTGTGGCTTCTTTTGGCTATAGGCATTGTGGATGCTACTCCTGCTCCTTGCCTTCATCTGCTGCGGTCCATTCAAGGTGTTGTAAGGTCTTGATGTGAGCATCTACGAGATGTGCCCAGCCAAGAGCTGAGGAGTTATCTTCTTTGTGCTTGCCTGAGAAGGGATGGAGCCAGGGCTGTGTGAGTTTACAGGTCTGGCTGTACTGCTGGTGGGGAGGAGGAGGTGCTGCAGGCTTTCCAGCTCCCATCTCCATAGCATCATGCTAAAACTGAAGCTCTGGACGTATAAGGAATCCCTTGGTCTTCTAAGTAAGTGAGAGCCTTTAAAATTGTATGTATTTCTTCAGTAAGGTAGTCTTTAAGGGAAAAAAGAGGTTGCTTTTAAATCACTGTCTACATGTTCTTAAGTGCCTAGGGTAGCTCTTAACCTGGTCCTTTGCTCTGTAATCCATTCAGGTGTCTGCCCCTGCCTAAAGGTACATAATTTAGTTTAGGAAGATGAGACTTCAGGTCCTAAATCAAACGGTGCTTACTGAAATATAATCCTTCAGCTGGACGCTGTAGTAGAGATTATAGCTGCTCATCCACCAGCCTCTAGCAGTTCATTGTTATTTCTAGCGTGGCTAAATAACTGAGTTATCAGCACCAGATGAGTTCTGTAATTAATTGTCTGTGATAATTTGTACCCTCTTTTTCCTATTAATCACAACTTTTTCATTACTTAACAAGTTTCAGTATTGTTTTACATGATCTTAACTAAGCCTACTAGCATGTTTTGGTGGTTTTCTCTCCATTAACAAAGAACTGCTAAAATGGTGCTGTTAACAGCTCTGCAGTGCTGGAGGAGGGCAGAGCCACCAGAACCTACCAGAGATCCTTGTTGCACGCACTCAGCCATTGTGTGGATAGAAATGTTGGCTGAAATACTTGGTAACGCTTCTAATTTATCAATATTTCAACATGTCGATACCAGGAACTTCTGGGGGGTTTAATGATCTAACCCAATCTTTCTGCATGCTTTTAGGAAGGGTTGTTGAACAGATCCCTTTTACGTTACCTGTACTACGTGAAGAGGTTTGCATCCAACCCAGCAGCCAGCTCTTCACACTTACACACAGGCAGGTGAGTTTGAACCAAATTGGTTTGTATAAATAGTACCTTGCTTTTTCAAAAACCTCAAAGTCCCCAGAGATGCATAACCAAAGTTGTAGAGGACTCTACCCGTAACCTAGCTCCGGCTTGCCCTTTGTCCCAAACTCCTCCAGCTCTGGCACTAGGTTTGTGTGGGTAGGAACTGCCTATTTTTAATGCTCACTCTGAATTGTGTGGTTTGAGGGGTGGAAATTCTGTCTCCGTACCAGGCATCCTTCATTTCTCTTAGTTCCCACCCTGGTCTCATAATAAAATAATGTCGATTGTGCTTATATTCAGAAAGCCAAGAGGCAGAGGAATTTGCATCCTTGTCTCTCCAGCTTGCCCTTGACCACAGAGGTGGTCCAGCAGTGTTGCTCTAATGCCGTGTGGATACCTTGGTGTCCCTGTGAAAACAGCATTTCACTTTCATCCGTGCTCTCACGTGGGCATTGCCAATTAATTTACTCATCCACAGAGCTAGCTATTGATCTTCAGGCTCACTTTTGGGTTATCTTAGTGCAGGTTTCCATGATAAATGCACGTGTGTGTCTTCTGCTACTTGAAAAGCTCGGTGTGATCAATAGAGCCCAGAAGATGCCCTATTCCCAGCATGGGACCTTTTAGTTCTCTTCAGCTACCTTAAGCCTTTTATTTTTGTATCACCATGACTCTTGTCTTAAAGTACCAAGCTCGTGGTCACAGGAGGCCAAGGTTCAGATGCTGAAAGCAGCAAAGATGACAAACCCCAATCTGTTTCGTGCAGTGGGCAAGGCACCAGGCTGCCCTTACTGTGGTGGTACATTGCAAGAAAAAACACTGGAACTGCCAAAAAAAAAAAAAAAAAAAAAAGGATGAAATCGTAGATTAGTTGCTTATCAAACAAACCTCCTGCTCAGAATGAGTAAGGAATAAGTTTTCTTGTATTGCCAACAGGCTTTTTTGAAGAGGGTCTCCCTAAAGGAAGCTACACATTGATATATACGTGTATATAGGTATAGGGGGGGAGATGTGTGGAAACTGTATTGGATGTAGCAATGGGTCTGAAGGAATTGCAGCAACTCAAGTGTTTTTCTCAATGGGTGAAAGGACTTAATGTGGCTGAATGTATCCAGGAAGACACTGGCAGTGGGGAGGTCTGTAGGTTGCTGTGCGCCAACCTTTGTTAGCTTTGGGGCTGCTGGCTGCTCAGGGCTGGCAGCACTCGTTCACGTGGGTGGTGTGACACAGGGTCCTCCACATCTACCGGGTGCTGCCCTAGCCAAGGCTGCATTTTGAGCTGCTGTTTGTCACTGCGGACGAAACTAAATGGGGCTGGATGCTCTATTTAAAGGGGAGATCATAATAGTACTTGCTATAGTTACAGACTTCCCACCGCGCCGAGGAAACGTATGACAAATCCAAGCCAACTATTTTTCCAGATTTTGTGCCAGGGCTCAGTTTGCATAGGTGGCAGTACTGGAACCCCTCCAGAGAAAGCTTTTTATCTGGCCACTCGCTTTCTCCTAGCTGTTCTCATCTCGAATTCTGCTCAAGTCCAGTCTAAACCCGCCGTAGCTGACAAACCCGAGCGCTCTGCTGTCCAAACTGGCTCGCTGGCTTCAAACCTACCGCAGACTGAGATGAGTGAACCCCAGATAAAGGCAGAGCTGGGCTCTTCCATTTCCCCTGCTTGTCAGAGCCAAAGTCCTTTTCCAACAGCAAGCTGCGGAATGTGGGTTGTTGGCTGCTGGCTTTCTGCACAAACTTGTAGGTTTTCACCATTGGCATGGGCAAGATGCTATCCCATAATACACTGAAGCCCACCAGGCAGGTAGGTGGGCAAATCTGGATTTGCTTTTGTGCTTTTCATGCTTCCTACAGGCAGCTCAGTGGTGAGAGGGGCTCCAGGGGTGACTAGGCACCTCTGCCCTTGTGAATGGGCTCTACACCTCAGCTGGGTGACTGATGTGTCTGAGCAATTAATAATAAACTTTGTAATGAGTTCCCAGACAAAAGCTCCATTGTACTGAAGCTTTGGGGAACTGGGATGTTGTCCAAATATCTGCAGATACTGGATAGCCTGATTCCACAAATAATAGAGGGGAAGGTCTGGAACTCAGAATCTCACAGTCGTTTGGGTTGGAAAAAGCCCCTTAAGAACATCAAGTCCAACCATCTTACATAATGTAGGGACACTTGTGTAATGCAGGCATGTATCGCATGCACTTGCAAGAAAAAACATCACCTTGGTTTTGCTTTTTGAGCGTGGCCACCCGCTCTGAGCCAGTCCATTTCTGGGAACCAGAGCGCTCAGGAGCTGAGACCTTTTGGTGTGGGGAGGTGTAGCAGCAGCCTGGGAAACACGAGCTGCTGCTTTGAGACCTGTGCCTTCCCCCTCTGTCTGCGGGGAGCTGGCAGACAGCCACATGTGGGGACACCCCGGTGAAATTCAGGGTTGTGAGCAGGGATGGCAGAGATGGGGGGACTTGTAAGCGGCTGAAGGCAAAACAAGTTGAGCCTCTTGTATGCCTTGAGAGCAGTAGTTAATTGCATCAAATTCCTGAAGCCACTGGTTATCTAGGGGCTTGAGGTGCCTCTGGAAACCTCTGCTGATTGATTTTCTTTATATTGGAAAGCAAATCTGAAAGCAAAGGAAGGATCAAAGTCTGGTGACTGAGGATATCCTGAGCTTCTGCTGAAGCGTTTTGAAGGCTGAGGTTTCCCTTCCCCCCAGAGAATGTTCCTTTATTCTGAGTTTTGAAAAATGAGAGCTCACCACATCCAAAAGAGCAGCTAATGCCACGGATCTGGCTAAGCTGATGAGGGATCTGATGTGCACAGGTCCCATAGACTAACACATGGCACAGGGGTCCTGCTGGAGAGGGTTCCTGCCTGCAGTGGCTTAGCCCAAAGCCTTCAGCAACCATTTTGACTTCTTTTTCACTACAAAGGGCAATTGCATCTTTTATATGCACTTGGCTCCCTGTTTGTGTTCAATCTGTTACATTTTAATGGCTGTGGTGGAGTTGCACTGAAAGCCCTAATGACTTAAAATCCCAGCTAGTGGGGAATTAAGAGCACAGCTATGTATGACCTTGATCTAATGTGGTTACCTCTGACAAAAGCAATTTTCCTTTGCCTTGTCCATTTAGAGTATGGCTTTTAGGTTGTAACACATGTACTGTATCTATACCAATTAGTTTTCAGGATGAACAGATGTGTAAAATTGAAAAGGCCTTGATAGTGCCCTGGTCTCAGCTGAAAACACACCAGTCAGCAGCCCGGGACCTCTGGTCACTGATGATTTAAGGTAGGGCTGAACTCACCCCTCTAGCCAAGACCCATCAATTTAATCTGACGAACTCATTAGTGACTTCTCCCACTGCCATGACTCTCCCTGCTGCTGATCTTCCTGCTGGTAGGTGGCAGTTCAAGATCACTGCTTCTGTGTCATTTGTGGTTGTGTCTTAGCCTTGCAGTCACACAAATCCTTCAGTGCAAAGGCTTCTGTGTACGCCTGCCCTACCGACTTCAGCAGGACTCCTTGTGCCCGAGGCATGTGTTTAGGTAACTCAGCAGAGCAGGGTTGGACTACTTATGAAAGATTTTCCTCTGTTCTCTAGCCCAGCAGAAACAGGAGGCGTGCGGAGCTGGAAGGCATCACCAGTGGAAGTGAAGGGGCCTCGAAAACCGGGGGTTAGAAAATTAAACCAAATAATAGGACCAGCAGCGTAAGGTGGAACTTAGCAGTAAGAAGTGAAATGCTGGCTAAAACAAATACCCGTACAAACCTGTGCAGCTGGATTGATCGGGGAGCTTGATTACTCATCCTTTCCTGTCTAGACAGACCCAGTTTTCAGATTTCATTAAAAAAGCTAATATTTATTGTGCCTGATGGCTGTCTTGGTGCTGGGGTGAAGGTTCGTGAGTTACTGTCAAAGTGATTGGGAATGGAGTTTGGGAAGGTATTAGTAAAACTGACTTAACCTTTTGCTGTAGCTCTGTGGGAGAAACGGGCTCCTGTCTCTGGGGCTGTAAGACGGAAGCCGCCTCTTTTTCTGAGGCCTTTTCTCAGGTCTGTAATTACACACTGAGCTGAAGCATATCACCATCCCTTACAGCAAATGCCTTCAGCATATTCCACACAGGCAGTGGAAGAGCTGCTCTGAAGCTGAGTAGCTACGGTCAGTTTGCAGGATGCTTTTCGCTCCCTCCTGTTTTAGGAGTGCTGTGCTGGCTGGAACCAGATGCTCTTTGTGTTTCCTTCTCTCATGGATGAGGATGGTGAGGGCAGGTAGAGAGCCAGTATTTTCAAAAGCTTTGAATGAGCTGAGAGGGCTATGCTCAGTGTTTGCCTATGAAGGATTTAATTTTTCGCTTTCAGACTAGAATAGGAAAGGCAGGTGGTGACCTGAGTGACCTGGGCCCCAGGCTTTACAAGGTAAGATGACAGGGAAGCTGGCCACTTATTCAGAGCATGCCTAGGCAAGGCAAAGGATTTATTTTCCTTTTTACCTATTGCACTGTTTGTGGCATGATTTTTTTTTTTTCACTTAGTGGGGGTGAGAAGTGGGGATGAAGAACCACAAAGTTGGCTGTGTGCTGAGAGGTCTTTATAGGAGCACGCTTGGCCACATCACTTATACATCAGCTGTCAGAGCTGAGGACTCTGATTTTAATCAGACCAGGGTGTCCTGATAGGAAAAGGACATAAATACCGGGGGCACAGAAGAAGGTCCCAACAGCAGGCAGAGTAGGTGCTGTCAGAATTATCTCTTTCCTTGGAGAAAAGGAGCCCAGTCTTGTTTTTCTGTGTCTTTGAATCTAGTCAAAATGGTAAAAAAAAAAAAAAAAAAAAAAAAAAAAAAAAACTCTTCCTTTAAAACTTAAATTCCAAAAAGTCTTTTTCCCCCAAAACTATTTATCTCTTCTGATTTTTGTAACTTGTAATTAATGTCTTGTAATGTCTGTTAAACAGCTGGGCAAAATGTAAAGGCTCCAAATCGACTGAAAATACTTGGGCTTTATGTTCAGGCTTGAGAGGTGAATCGAGAGGACTGATAGGTTTTGACATTCACTAAATGAATACTTTAGGCAAAATAGTAACACAATAAGCAAAAAAAAAAAAACCGTAGCTGTTAGTGGGCTTAATAATAAGGTGGATTTCACAGGTTTCAGGAAGTGACAGAATGGTTTATTTACTCATAACACCATGTTTTATATTGGCTGTCTGTGTTAGCCTAACTTAAGGCTTTATGCCGCTGCCCGTTGTTGCAGTGATTACTGTATTCTGAACATATTAGACAGTGATTTTAGTTTTTTTTTGCCCAGCCAATACTGAAATCTGAGTTTAAGGGCATCTGAGAATCTTCCCCACTTGAGATCTTCTGCCTTAAACGGGCAAAGTCAAGAAAGAATTGGAGTAAAATAGAAATGAGGTCTCTTTTACAGCAAGAAAGCCCCAGGCAAATCAAAGATCTGCATTTGTAGAGAGAGCCTGAGTGTCAAAACCTGAAGAGACCGAGGGGTGCAAGTTACCTGCAGAGATCAGTGCTGGAAGGGCATGCCTACAGCAGGGCTGAGCTCAACGAGAACCTCAGCCCGGTACTTAGCCAGATGCTCTTCCCAGGCAGTCTGTGCCACTTATGTCTAGCGTGAGGATTGCTGAGACATCATTAGGAGAGAAACCCAGCAGAGTGCTAGCGATGGCGCTGAGCTATCCCAGAGCGTGAGCTGACTTCATTAAGGGGCTGGTTCTGATTTCTCTCCGTACCACCTACAAATTTCAGCAACTCCCCGCCGCCAGCTTCGCATGCGCTAGCTCCAAGTGTTTCTGATCCTGAAAGTGACCTCAGAGAGATGCTCTAACAGGTATTTCAGCTGGCCTTTCATCTTTTTACGAAGAGGGCTACGTTAAGTGCTCTCTGGCTGCCTTTTCAGGGAGCTGGCACAGCAGCATGGTAAGGAGCTCATTTTAATAGAGCCGGCCTCGTTAGCATGCCAGATGCTGAAAATGTGCACGGCTGGATCGCTGCCAAAGCCTGGGCCTTCTCCTCTGCGGCTGTCTGCTGGCCTAAAAATAAAGTCCAAGCAACTTTATTAAAAATGTCTCTATGCATATATATAAACATATACATTATATATGTATAAACACGCATTACAGCCAAGCTGATGTTTGCCCACTGCCTGCTTAAAGGATCAAGTCCCGCTCTGTCCTTTGGGCTGTCAGACTGCAGGGGCTGTTTTCATATCTTGGTCTTGACAAGTTGGGTTTGCTCACAGCACATTGCTGAGATGCTCTGCCAGTTCCTGAGCCTGAGGAGGGACCGAGTGGGGGGTGTTTTGAAAGCCTTCTTGGGTAAAAGGTGATCACATGGAAATAGCAACACAGCTGGGGGAAGAAAAAGATTAAATATTAAGGATTGCTAGGACGGGAAAAAAAGAATAAAACTTAGGGCAATGTACAGATCTTTAGTATATCCTTTGTGTCAGAGCTGCATGTGATATTTAATACTCAAATAAAGGAGATATAAAATAAAGAAAATAATCTAAAAAAAAGAATGACAAAATAGATGAATGGTCTGGAACGGCCTCTGTACGAGAGGTAGGTGTTATTTCTTTGTGTGGGAGAGATGAACAAGAAGAAACCGTCTTTCAGCTCCATGACCTGCACAGGGAAAAGGTCAGTAGGGAAGGTTTATTTTCTTGCAGTTCCAAAAGCAGAGGCACCAAATTGTTAGCTAGATCCCTCAAAACAAGTGAGAGGAGGTATCTTGTCACATAACATATGAAGTCAAGTGCAGAAGTCATTGCTAAAACTTGCCAAGCAACTACTGAAATCCAAAAAAAGGCGTTAGAGAAATTGCCGGAAAGAAGATATCTTGGGAATTATTAAAAAAAAAAAAAAAAAAAAAAAAAAAGGTCTGTATAAGCACATGGACTTTGGCTCAAGAAATCTGAGCCATGCGTTGCCAAAAAATTGAGAGAATAATGGGAGGTGTTGCTAAGTGCCTGTCCTCACGTGCTTCCTTGTGTAGCTGGCTGCAAGAGGAGGGAGGTGACTGGGCTTGGATGGTCCTGCAGTCTGATCCCTGCAAGTCCTCCAAAACAGGTAAAAGTCCCCATTGCAGTGGGCTGGGGCTGGAAGCCTGGCTATGCTTTTGCAGAATTATTCTAAACCAATCCCTGTGAGGCACCATTTGGACTACTAGCCTTTCCTTTTTATCCTGGGCTTCATTTTTTTTGAAAGACAATGAGGGCTAGATCCCAAAGGATGCTTGGATGTCTTACTCTCATGCATGTTAAGGAGAAATAAGTATTGTGTTCATCCATCTCAGCGGGACATTCAGTGACCAAACCAAGTGAGGGATAAAGGGGCTGTGGGGAAGCTTCCTAAGTCACAACTGTGGACAGGATTGATTTCAGGGGAAGAATAAGAAAAGTTAGTAAATTTAGCGCAGAAAAAACACTGGGAGATTAGTGTCAGTAAGTAGTGGTCTGGGAAAAGGAGTGATGGCTGCAGAAGCTCAGCAATGTGCTATCAGATCGTAAGACATGGCTATCCTGAAAGATGAACTCAGCCCCCTAAGTTTACAGGACTATACCGTGTCATTGCAGCCCTTTAGAGGGTGTCTGAGCTGGGAAATGTCCGTCTCCTGCTTGTTTACCTATACGTGGTGGCTCGGTGAGTGATTACAAATGGCCCCAGTTCTCAGTAGGATGGGGGGTTGGACATAGCCAGTATTTTCCCATCATAGTCTAGTTCAAAGTTGTCCTTGTGGGTTTATGGCTGTCTAGTTCCCTCTCAACTCTGGTACATGGGCTCGCTTTTAATTAAACACCCATCATTTAAGGAACTAAAAACAGTCTAAAAGTTTTGTTGACCAAAGTCTGAAAATATGAAATGTTCTTTGGGGGGTTTTGGGTGTGGATCACGAAGCACATTTTCGTAATATTTAGTATGTCATCTTCAAGCAATGTTTTTAAACCTCAAAACTCCAGGGAAGTTCTGTAGGCTTTAGCAAACAGATGTTAGCAGTCAGGAAAGAATTATGATTCCTGCCCAAAAATATTCCCTCCTGCCTATCAAGATATCCTGACGTGCAACGCTTTCAAGATATGCCTCCTATGGAGCTGAGGATGCCCTGTTCCTGCAGGTCTGGGAGTCCAAGAGGTCTGTGGTGCCTTTTAATCAGTCATCCAGGCAACATATCGTTTGGGACGTCCCAATTAACAGAGCACATGTGCAATTGTGTGCACTTTGTCCCTATTGAGTAGCTGGGGAAAGTTGTTTGACTCAGCTGCTGCTTGGCACTTAGCACTCGTTTAAATTAAATATGTGCATGCAGGAACTCGGGGTATGTAGGATCCTGAGCTGCTTCGTGGAGTGATGGGAATTAGCTGTGAACCCAGGCCATTTGTTAGGAAAATGGGGGAGTGGCTGGTCCCAGAGGTCCTGCTGAGGGGAAAATGACATTATCTGGTCCCTGGGAAAAGCTGAGCTGCAGCTCCATGGGACTGCATCAGTTCTGGCATTTTCTATTTAAATTTTCTATTTAAAGTTTCATAATAAAGGGGTACAAAGGTTCCCCAAACACAGCAGGATGTGGCCGTGGCTCGCTGACCCAAACAGACTGGGACCTTCTGCTGTCTTGCAGAGAGTTTGAGGGTGTCTTCGAGAAACTACAGTGCAACATGAGGGTGTCCTCATAACAGCTTGGACACGAGCTGATGTACCTGGGGCTGCCTCAATGTTCCCACTGCACAGATGATGGTTCTGTAAGTGGAGAAATAACATTTGCTGATCACGGTACCCTCCCCTGCTAGCTTATACATTGCCTTCTGGTGCTCTGCTGCCATTAGAAGTGCGTCTTTCCCCATCTTTGCTTCCATCATCCATTTTTCATGTCCTTTCCTTCCTTAGAAGTTACCTTTCAGTTACTTCTTTCAAGTGCCTGCTGAACGCTCAGCTTCTGCCCTTTAGCTCGAGGGAAACAGGAGGCCAAACTGAAGGGTCTGGGCTTTCTTCTAGGGCTGCTGTCAGTGGGAAGCAAAATGCTTTTGGCTTCTCCTCCGTTCTTTGCCGGAGATGCAGACTGACTTTTGCTTTGGCGATTTGATAATATTAAATTTATTATTGATAACTTCCATAACTCACTATTTGAAGTAGCCTTGCTTTGTGTAAATACTAATTTTGAGACCACGTTCTGTCAATACTCACACTAATAGGGATGCTTGCCCTTCCCATGAAGCTTACCAGGTTCTTATGTTACAGGCAGGTGAAATGGGCAGCCTGTGACAAGCAAATGTCTCTGATTAACACACACAAATCAGCTGCACCTGTATAGATGACCTTTTGGTGTATCTTCAGAAAAAGTGTTCCTGTGCTTGCCCTGCTTGTCTCATTTTACAGAGTGATTCATCCTTGGGGATGTGGGGGAAAGGACGTAAGGGATTCCTTACCAAGATGCTGCATTAGCCGTAACTTCAGTGTGGTTGTGACTAATGGAAATGGATACTGCTCTGCACGGATCGCTGCTTTGGAGACCTGCCCCAACTCATGTGGGTGTGTAAAATGAAGTCCCTCTTGATTTTGGGTCTCTGGTGGGACTGTTGCTCTGTGAAAGGTGTTGATTAAGCTTTGGACAATTGTGACATCTGAATTATAGTCACATTATTGCCACTGATTTAGCAGGAAAGTGTCAGGAAGGCAGCGATGAACTCTGGTAGAGAGCTGCAGGTGGCGTGGCCAAATAACTGTTTCCCTGTGATTGATGTTAAGGAAAAGAGATGTTCCAAGAGCAACACTAATGGCAGTAGCTTTTGCATGTGTTTAAAGCCTAACTCAAAATCCATGAAGTCCTTGGAAAGATGCCTTTTTCTGCTTCACCAGGCTTAGGACACGCTTGCAGGCCTCGAGAAAATACATGACATGGACACGGTGCTTTGACTGAGCAAGAACCCAGCCGTGTGCTGGCAGATTTCCTGGCTTAACAAGGCCACGTCCCTTGCAAACGGCTCAGGCAACCTCATAAAAATCAGAGCTGCCATCTCTGGGTTGGGGGAAGTCTATCATAATTGTGATTATAGCCTTCTGTCTGAGCCACTTGGTGTGATTGACGTGCTGAAGTTCCCCAACATTACAGTTCTGTTTATTTGTTGTCCTCGTCTCTCAAGCAGCTGGATGTAAAGGTGTCTTACAGGAACGCAAGCCCAGGAAGGGCACTCCCTGGAATGTTTCTGAAAGCTTCCAGAAATAGAGAGCAGGGCTGATGAGCTTGGATCGAGAAGTGCAAAATTCCATGCACAGAAGCTCACACCTCTTGGTAGAGGCAAGGGAAGCTTACGTTCATAGCTGTTTCAGCTCGCGCTGATGCCAACGGGAAGCCCTTTGCTCGAGTCCTTCATCAGCAACGTTCTGAGCCCGGAGAGGAGCAGGATTTAAGGGATTTAGGGAGAAGGTGACACCTTTCGCCCCGTTTAGCAGCAGGTTGATCCACAGCAGTTTCCCTGCTGAAGGTGTTACGACCCGTCAGCAGAGGGAACGATGCTGGCATCTGCAGCTCCTGCCTCCTCGCAGGCTGAGTAGTGACTGAGTGGTGAAATACATTAGGAAAAACAACCTTTATTTATTTATTTTAGTTTTTCTGGGAGACAGCAAAGTATGGCGGCAGCACCGCTGGGGCACTGGAGGCGGGCCAGACACACATATTTGGTGAGAGAAGAAAACCAGCCATCCGGCTCCAAGAGGATGTAAACACGGAGCTCTAACTCTCTGTCTCAGGCTCTCCTGCGACAGAAAGGAAGCCTTGTATGTTGGGCTATTCTGCTCCGCTGTTAAAAGCTACTGTAATTCAGGCTGTGTTGAAAAGGAGCAATTTAGGGATAGATGATTTTTTTTACTGTATTTTTCCAGAAGATGACTTCCACATAGGTCCCTTCTGACTGACGAGGGGAGAAATCATTTTGGAAGGAAATAAATCTCTGCTGATGGCTACTCAGAAAAGCAGCCAATGAGTACGGGTGAGCTAATGTTAATAAATGCCATGGATGATGCACTGAATAATCTGCTGTTTGTTTGTGTTATGCTATTAGGAAGCTGAACTTTATTAGGCTTCCAAGAACCACAGGCACATTTACATTTTTGGTGTGTGTTGCTGTGTAACGTTGACTGGCCTGTCGGTTCAAGGAGGGCAGCACGCTCCAGCTGCACACCGTGGTGGTGGCAGGGCTGTCCTGTAACACTTAGGCAGACTGGAAATCTACTGCATTCAAAATGAGCCTCGCACCTCTTCAGCAGAGCAGGATTCAGCCTTGGAGCGCCTGCTGGCACTGCCAACGGGGATAACTCCTGCCTGAAGGATGCCTGAGCAGCTGGAATCACAGCTACACGTTGTGTCGGAGCTGGCACGGACTTGTGTGCCCCAAGAGAGGACCTGGCCCTTCAGTTCGTATTGCAGCCTGGTTGTTTCTTACCCTCGGCATGGTGGCTGGGGATGGGGAACCTCTTCCAGCCTGAGTTAGGTTAGGTGCAGCTGGTCTCCGAACGCAGCAGAGCAGAGGCAGAGCGAGGTGCTGTGCCTTGTGCCTGCTGCTTCTCCCATCCATCACCTCTGCCCTGGGGCCTTTCCCCGTGTCTTGTTTCAGCTCTTGAGTGCAAAGCCATTTCTGTTCAATCCTCAGCAGTTCAGGAGCTGGAGGGCTGGCCTAGACCTTAAATCACCCATTTCCAAACAGCCCTGCCCCTAAGGCTTTTATTACGGACTTCTGTTATGTCCCTCTCCGTTCTGTTGTACGTGCAAGACAGAGAAATACCAGGTGGCTGAAGCCTGTTATAAATCTGGTTGAACAGCTAAGGGAAAAGTGGTTTCCAATGTAATAGCAAAGCTTTGATTGAAATGAGTGAAAGATAAGCAATTAAATGGTCTCGTTCTCACTGTTGGAGCTAGGTCTGCAGGGCCAAAAAACATGGGATGTGATTCTGGGGGCCGTTCTGCACCAGGAAACAGAAAACGAACCAGAAAACATATGGGAGAGGTTGGACTTCAGGTCACCAGGCTCACATCTGAGGAGATGATGGAGAGAGGTTTGGGGAAGATCTCCTGGGCTTCAAAAGCAGCACAGAGATGTTGGTAAGGAAGAGAAGCATGTGCTGGGAATGCCAACACAGCCAGGTCCCCATCCAAGGCCACAAAAGCCGGGCACAGGCTCCCAGTGCCTGTGTCCTGGTGGTGGAGCAGACTGTGTTTCTTCCACCCTCTGCGCTGAGCCTGGGGCTGGAGCGCGTTTGTGCCGTTGAGTCATCCAAAAAGGAGCCTAGCGTGAACGCGTCTGGCACAGCAAAGAGCTTGGCCCAGCGCCTCTCCTGATTTGGTGAAATATTCTTGGCAACCGTCGGGCTTTTTTTAAACCACTTCTTCATTAAGTGCAGCTTTATATGCCAAAGCATGCCAGGTTCGCTTTATGTGCAGCCTATTTTAAGGAGATGTATATGTGGGCTGCTGGCTGGGATAACAGCCTGAGCTGTGCCCCATCAGCCCATGACAGTGGTACCAGGGGATGCGAGGTGATGTTTGCACAGGTGCCTCTGCTAGTTCTCATCTTCCACCTGCCCCATATCACCCCAATCCTGCCACAAGACCTCAGCCACGTGGGCTGGAGATAATCCTGGTAGTAAAGATGTGAGGAGCAAACTTTGTTCTGCATGCTTGGGGCATGAGCAGCAAGAGGCAGGTTCCCAGCTCTTATGTTGCAGGGAAAAAGGGCAGGAGCCACTGAAAACAGCAGTTCCTGGCCTCTAGCTCTGAATTGGCCTGTTCCCTTCTCCAAAAGGGGATCTGCTGTGTAATTCCAGCAGGACCACTTCAAGGACTGTATGGTTTTTGTGTTCCTTAGCACACCTGTAAATGTGTAACCCATTTGCTGAATGCAGGTCATGGCTGAACATGGCCGAAGAGGCACGAGATCTGGAGGACCGTCTCTCCCATCTAGTTTTTGGTGGCCTTGTGGACTAAAAACGTGCATTTAAAATAACATTTTATCTTCTGGGGGCTGAATGTGGCTTCATCTTCGACCCCAGATGGGGAGCGGATGAGTTCTGGGTTTTGGCCTTCTCAAATTTTACACCTTTTGGATGGATCTGAAACAAAATCCCGTGTTTTCAAGTTCAGCCAGCGAAGCGAAGCGTAATTATTTGCACAGCTGTAATCCGGCTTCAAAGGGGCCGTGACTCCTCCCGCAGCCCCAGGTGCACCGGGAGGGCACTGCAGCCCCCACCCCAAGCTGTGATCCCCAGGGAATTGCAGCCCCCCTGCTTCGATCACCGCTGTAGCATCTCATCTACCGACTCCCAGCAGGAACCTCCAGGTATGTCCATGCTGGTTTTGTCAGCAAACACAACTCCTGCTTTGCTACGGCCTCCTAAAACCCAGCTGGCCTTGAGATACAGCCAGACGAGGCTGCGTGGAGCAGGAGACAGGGGTGAAGCTGCTCGTACGTGCGTGCACCTGTTTATAAATAAATAGGAGCAGCTTTCATCCCCTAGCAGCAGTCCAAAAAACGGCGTGAAAAATCAATGGGCTTTTTTTTACAACAAAATTTTTCCACAAAAAGCTGCCTCTGTGAAAGTATATTTTACGAGACCTTTTTTTTTTCTTTTAAAGTTATAAAAGTTCCAGCAAAATTATTTATCAAAATATTTTCATCTTCTGGTGGTCAGAATGTACTCCTGATATTTGCGTTAAAAATTTGGGGAGCCGTCTTAAAAAAACGTTGGGAAGGCTTGAAAAAACAATGTCTGCTTTAAATGCTTTCAGCACAGAAATAATTTAAAAATCCTGTTTGTTTTTATATTGGCAAAATAGGTTTATGCAGTATAACCGGAGGGACAGATGTCCCTTTGGCTTCATCGTGCCTCCCGTTCGGGCTCGTGTCCCAAGGGACGTGAGCCCGAAGCCATCTGGGGAAGCTGCTCATGTGGCAAGTAGGTCTGCTCTTTGTTTCTGTCCAGACCCAGGCGTTTTTATTTGGTGGAGAAGTTCTCAAGTGCAAGCTGTGTTTCAGCACTCAGTCCTGGAGATGTGCTTGATGAGTGCAAAAATGTGACTTGGTTTTATTTTTTTCGGTGCAGTTTTGCTGCAGTCTGTTCTGCCTGACGTGCTGTGATGGATGCTACCTGCTCTCTCACAAGGGCTGTTTCATGTTACGCTTCCTTCAGGATAAAATAAGAAACAAAGGGGCTGGCTAAAACTAAGGGATATGGCACAGAGTTGCAGCTGATGTGGCCGGGGAACTGCCGAAAGGATCGCAGCTGGCGGTGTGGGAACACAGTGGGGACAGTGTGCCACGTTCAACCCGTTGTGTTTGTTTTTTTCCTTTAATATTGAGTTCTAGATCTGATTTTAATGGGTATTTATTCCCAGCTTGCTTTATAAAGCGGTTATTAAAAAGCAGCCTCTTAAAAAATATATATTAAAACTTGTTTCCATTGGCAGGGGAACGTTTTTACAAACAAGCTGTGCAGTTACTGCAGCTAGCAAGGGACCTGCTGTTGCCTCTTTTTAATGGCTGGGTGCAGAGAGATTTTTTTTATTAAGGGTTTTGGGAGACTCCAGCCTTAGAAAAACATTTAAAAAGGTGACTGGAGACTTCTGGGGTGCTCACTTCTCCAGCAGCGCTGTTTGAACACCTCTGCGGTCCGGGCAGGCATCCAGCTGGATGTACGGACGCTTTGCTGGAAGGAGCCAGGCAGGGTTTGCTGCTGAGCTGGATCCCGAGCAGCAAATCCTGCTGAGCAGTGGTTCGAGGTCTGCCCAGCCCGAGCTGCTAGCGAGGCCTTGGACCGTTTGTCCCACTCGGGACAAACCAGGGCTTCGTGTGTCTGTGGGTTGGACAGTCAGACAGACACTTCAGTGCCTATTTTACCCCAGCCCACACGTTTTTATCCCTTGGCTTATCTTGATTATCTTGAGACTCGAGCACCTTTGCAGCACCTGCCTTGGTCTCCTCAAGGTGAGTCAAACCCAACACATTATCCCTCTCCCTCCCACGTGGTTGTTTTAGCTGTTAGCTTGTGAAACGTTGATTTACAAATCAGTCATTAAATTATAAATCAATATTAAAACGTCCCATTGACAAATATGAAATTATCCACAAGTGCACGCTATTAACTGCAGGAAACGCTCCGAGCCACCGGCCCTCGTGTGACTGATCCTCCTGCTCCACAACGGCCCTTCTGGTCTTGGTGAGTTCCTACAGCTTCTTGAAATTTGCTGTTGAAAACCACACTGAGAATCACACCTGGCTTGTAGCAAACCGTGGTGACCTTACTTATTGGCTGGGAGGAAAAAAAAAAATAGAGGGGAAATCCAAAGGTTTTGGCTTAAAAAGCATATTAAGGGATCTGAGTGGCTTTGTACGTTCAGCATCGACCCTTAACTCCAGCAGAACATCAGAGATGAGTTGGGAAGACCAAAAAGAGTTCAAAAGTGGCATCAGCTATGGGGGTTCTCCCCCTGGGGATGGCCACATGGGGTCTGGGACCCTCCTTGGCAAGGGCTGGGCTAAGTGAAGTGGAAATCAGTGGAAATACCACTTCCCTCAACAGCTGAACTCTCCCTAAGTGTTCTGCTGGACTGGGACCAGCGCGTGAGTTTCTTGAGACTCTAATGGCCTCGCTTCATAAATATTTAACAGAGGCATCACTATCTCAGACCTGCGTAGGGTATCTTGAAACGAGTGCTGGAAGAAGCTTAAAGAAACCTGAGAAATGGACAAAAGCGCGTGCAGAGCCAAATTCCTGCTTGGCAAAGCTCCACCAGTACCGGAGCATTTGGCACGCGGTGTTTAATAAAGTGCTCGCATCCACGCTTAGCTTTATGCCATCAGCATTCCCCGCCTCGCTTCCTATACCCTGCTTTTCTTCAGGTGCTATTAAAGCTGAGCAGAGATGACCACGATAGCTCCCAATTTCTCATTTCTCTCATTTCTTCCTTTCTGGACATTAACCATGGCAAAGGGGGTGCTGTGACTGTGCATGCAGGAGGTGCTGTGCCCAACTCCTTCATATTTTACCCCGATTTCTGCTGCTGAGCATCCCCGGGATGGCTGGGAAGCCTTCCCTGCCCCGCTCACACAATGGCAAAAAGCCACCAAAAGCTCCTAGAAAGTGAAACGTTTTACAGGAAAGGAAATTGTTCTGGGCCGCTTCATCCCACGGAGCTGAACTGCTTTAGGAAGCCCTGCTTTCTTATTAGAAACTCCCAGCCTGGGGGTAGTTTGGCGAGCAAAAAATAATTAACGGTGGTGTTAATGGGAGGCTGTTTCCAGGGTTAGGGCCAGGAATCTCTGGCAGGTCTGGCTTAGGGATGGGGCAATGAGCAAAAGCAGAAGTGGCAGCAGCAGGAAATGTCGGGGGATGTTTTAGATGATGATTTTTTTTGAAACCCAGTGGGTTTTCAAAAATCGCAATTAGAGATGCTCCAGGGCTTGGCAGCTGGGTCTCCAGCAGGTTTCTTACCAGAGAGGCTGGGGGAAGAGAGGGGAAGGTGTTTGCATTAGTGGGCTGGCCATGCTGAGGGCACAGAGCCCTCCGAAGAGATGCTTGGCTAAGACGTGCTGGCACAAAGCCTGGGGATGGAGAGGAAAAGCGAGGACGGGAGAGTTGTGCAGGCTGGAGGTGACTTTAGGTCTGCTCGTCTCAAACCAGTGACTCATCTGTCTGCAACTGATAGGACGTCGTCTGAGTTTTGTTCGTTATTTTTTTTTATTTTTTGGGAAACTGCAGACGGCGTTGCGTGCTGATGTACAGAGAGGCTGATTTCTGTTTTGACTGTTGTCATGCTGGCTTGCAAAGCGTAAGGTATGTGTCACTTGTGGGGGCTAACCGGGCCCATTCAGCGATTTTATTAATAGCTCCGGTGCTTATGAATGAAAAAATGCAACTCCTTGAAATTGGAAGGAGTGGGAGGGAACTTCTCTCTCTTTTTTTTTTTTTCCGCTCTGCTGTAGATTTTGAAGGCTTTCCCCAGAAGCAGACACGCGGGAAGGCTGAGCTCCGTCCTGCTCAAATGGAGCCTCATCAAGTTACACCAGATCTGGATCCGGCCCCGTTACGCTGCAGGACGCGCTGAGGCTTGTGAGTGAAGCCTGTTACACATTAACATGCGAAATATCTAGCAGCAACGTCTGCTGTGAAGTTGTAGTGGCTTCAAGGCTTAGAGTTTGCCTTTTTCATTAACTGCAACAACAAAGTCAGTAGATTACATCAACATAATTAGATAGATAAAGAGATAAAGGTAACATAGAAAATTAGGCAGAAAATCAGTCTGAGACAACCTCAAACACTTCTCTGGCCACATCTAACTCAAGCTACATCAAATGTATCTAACAGCTACGCTATGGCTTTTAAGGGCACGTGTGATTCTGGTCTTTTTAAACTATTTTGTTGCACACGCTGACCAGCCTGTGATATTGTTCCTTTGCTTTCTGAACACAACGAACCTGCTGAGGAATTAACTTAGATATTATTTACAAAAAAAGGCCCCCACGTTCAGGAATTGTGCAGCTGTTGGATGAGTATTTAATCAAGGGTGGCCACATCTGTTCTCATTCGTTGTCCAGGGCATTTTTCACCACCCAGAGCATCTCTTCCCAATTCAGAAAGGAAAGGAGCTGAGCAGGACCACCTTTTATCATATAAGTAACCCCAAATTTGTAGCCAGAGGGGAGATGTGCTGAAGACAAAAAGGCTGGGCTGGGAATAAAGTTTCAGCTCTGCTGCATAGCTCCTGGTCCTGGTCCAGCTCGCAGAGAACTTGCCTTTGGTCCAGTGGGCTGTAAATGATGCCTGTAATCTTCGGTCCCCAAGCTCCTCGCCGGGAGATTAATAATCCCGTATGGCACAGGGACAGGGGAAGCGAATTAATTAATCAAGGAGCCAAGATTGTACGTTAATGAAGCTGGGGGGCAGGACTGATAGAGCCACTCACATAACAGCAGATACCAGAGGATGAGAAAAACACGGGAAAAGGGGGAAAGAGCTGAAACCCCTGAGAGCCCTGCAGTTGTAGCGTGATGGAGTTGCATTCCTCACTAGAACGGGCATCCCTGGGGTTGAAGTAACTGGAGAAAGCAGAGCCCTGCTCTGCAAGTCTCAGGCCAGGAGGCCAGGCTACTCCCCTGGCATCTTCATCAGCTCCAGCTGCTTTCCCCCAGGCTGATTCATCCAGTCTCTAAGGAAACCTGGGAAGAGATGACTCCCTGGTAATCCCAAAGGAATTGCAGTGTGCCTTCGGGGCGGCGGTCATAGGAATAGAACAGCTGGAGGTGGATTACCTGTGTGTTTAGGTTGGGTTTTCCCTTCCCTTCATTTGCTGACCCGTAACAAAACTTGTGTTGGTGATTCACGCCCCCAAATTCACTTGGTTACCACAAAATACACTGCAAACAGTACACACGCCTAACGTAATCAGCCATATGCATGTGTGTTGAAATAGTCATCAAGGAGCAGGCGGTAGGCCTTCAAGAAGCTTTCCTAATTGGGTTTTTATTCGCAGTAGAGAACTTGCAGTAATTGCAAGGATAAAAATGTGCAAATTGCTGGAAAAAGGCGGTGTGATTCGTAATGATACTCTGTTGAAGAGAAGTGCTTGCAAGCAGGGTCTCTGAATACAGAGGGTAGAAAAGTGATTGTTTCTCCATGGGACTTCTAAACTGCATTTCACCGGGTGCAGTTACCCGGTACAATGAAGACGCCTGCTTTCTTTGAGAACACAGCTCCTAAAGCTTGCTTTTTAAGAATATCAGAGACCAGAAATCCCGCCAGAGCAGCGTAGCTCCATTCATCTCAGCAGTGGTTTTGGTTTAAAGATGCTGCAGCATCAGCTGTGTTTTTCTAGACCAAAGTACGAGTGGCCAGAAATTCCAGAGCTTCATCTGACCGTCTGCACACAGTCTTGTAGATCAAATCAGTACGTCTGTGCTGGATATTAAATTTGTGTCATGCGATATTTGGCAGGAAATAATTCCTGTATCTACATGAGGAGCTGATGTGACCTGAGTGTGAGCAGATAGCTCGCTGCGTGCTGTAGCAGGTAGCCACACAACTTTTTCTGGTAGCCTTCCCTGCACGTCTGTCTATCTTCACCTGATCTTAGGGACTTGCCTTCAGCAAGAACACACGGTATCAGCTCATGTGGCACCAAGATTCATCATTTTGGGGAGCTGGGCTTTTGGAAAAATGGATGTTTGCTGCTTCTGTGTGGACAGGTTTGTGCTGATTTCTGGCTCCTGCTTATTTGGTAGGATCCCGTAATTCCTTCAGATCAAAGCTGGAGTGAGGTGGGAGCGCTCCTGTGGATGTGGAGTTGTGAAGAAAGTGGCAGTGCCACTAATTCCTGATTAAACCTGACTCCTGCTTCAATGGGAGCTCTCTGATAGAATAGGAAGTGTAACTGGGTCACCAGAATCCCCCCCAAAAAAGTTAAAAAATGTAATATTTTTTTTAGGGGACCATATATTTTAAAGTCTGTTTTAATTTTCTTGTTGTCTTTTTCTTCTTTCCCCTCCTGCTTGCTTTGTACCTTTAAGAAATATTTACTTTTCTGATTTTATTGCACTTCCTCACACCTTCCCCTCCGGAGATTTAAAAATCTGAGATGTTTACTGCCTCAAATACTCTGATTTTATGGGTCCTCCAAGACCTCTGCGTACAGTCAGCTGATATTCTCCCTTTTCTTTAAGCAAGACAGTTAAAGAATGAAAATCTCAACGGAGGAAGGCCCCCAAGGGTCTTTTCTCAGACCCTTGGCAGAATGAGTAGCAGTGCTGCTAATGCTCCTGATGGGCCCAGGGAAAGATCTATAATCCCTTTTCTGTAGTAAACGTGGGCAAATCTGGATCTGTTCCTCCTAGCAACCAGTAATTTGACATAAATTACACAGCAACTGCTTAGCAGGGCTTGGAGGTGTTGTTTTCTTTTTTTTTTCTTTGCCCCGAAGATGAACTTCATGTGCAGCAGGGCTGCCAAATACGTTTCATTGTAAAGAAATTTGCTTTCTAAACTGGATAACCCCCGGGGACTGGGATCGTGTGGAGGCTGAGCCAAGTCCAACTGCAGGGAGGACGTCAGGGAGATGGGGAGATGTTCCCCCAGCCCTGCTGGGGAGGCACAGGGACCCTCAGGTGCTGCTTGGGGTCTCGGCAGCTCCTAAATTGCAAGCTGGCTTCCACAGTCTCTTACATGCTTGTAGGGGTGGCTGCAGTGCTGGACAACATTGACCTTCCTTTTGGGAACATGGTGGGGGAACAAACCTTTTGTTTTTTCACCACAGCAATCAAGCACGCTGCTTCACTTGAAGGACAGCTGGCTGGCTTTGTCTGCAAGGCTCAAACTTTGGGATCTTGAGTCCAAGGTGCCCGGAGGTGCCTCTCCACCAGAACCAAGCGCCTGGCACCAGCAAGTGCTACTCCTCTCAAAACTGGGACTTCTGGTCACAGCAGCAGGGTAAGTGGCAGATTTTCTGCGACCAAAAGTCCTCCCCTTACACCCTACCCGCTGTCACTGTTGACTTGCAGCCTAAGCCTACTAAAAAGGGTCGGCGTAGCGCTCAAATCCTCAAAAAAATACAGTTCCAAATGGGAAAGAAATGTTCTCGTAGCCAATCCGAGCGTGGCTCAAAGAATGAGTCACATCTGATGCGTTTCAGAATACACGGCCTGATCCTGCAGCGTAAAACCTTGCTGCAGCTCGCCGTGCTCATGCAGGGCAAATCCTACCTGTATTTCTCACGAAGCCTCTCTGTTGTGTTATCCAATCGAGTCACTGAGGAACAGCAGTCGCTCTTGTATTTGAGCAGGGGATCAGGAGCCAGCTTTCCTTTGTGATTTCAGAGCAGGCTTGTCCTGACAGTCCACGCGGGTGACGTAACCCGAAAGCAGCCCATTAATCTCCTCCGAAGCTTTAAATTCCAGTGGGCCATAAATCAAGCTGAAATGAGTTTGCGCCGAACAAAAGTAAAGGGGGCTTTGTGGAAAGCTTTCATTTTTCTGTGAGGGTTTCTTTTATTCTTATGTATTTCTGTAAGCTGCAGCTAGTTATGGCAGAGTGATGGATTTGTGTTTTTGTGTCTTCATCAAATGGTTTGTTTAAGAGATGCAGGAGCTGATGAAAGAAAAAGAAGGGGAGATTTCAGTGGCATGCTCTTAGGGGGAAAAAAATGCAGAATTTATTTCTTTATAGCCCATGGACAAGGCTGATTATATGTCAGCAGTACAGCACTTGTGACTTTACAGATATTATTGGCTGTATCTCCCTATCTGCCTGTGTTCCCCCAAAACCTCCTCCTTGTTCCTCCAGACAGAGACACGGGTCACTGCAGAGTCCAGTCAGCCAAAAGAAGAAGAAGGGAGCTCCTGAAAAGCTGGGGCTTGGCCAAAACGAGGTGCTCTGACTTGTAGCACAGTAGCCTAACATTGTTTTGGTGCCTTTGCAAAAGAAACAGAAGGCCCTGCAGGGACAATTGGGGTAGGGAGGGATGCCCTCCTCATCCTCCTGCAAGGCTTTGGGTGCAAAGCTTGCAAACAGAGGCTGTGTGGGAGCAGGATGGGGCTGCCTGGCCCAGCACCTCCTGAGGACAACTGGCACAGGTCTCTTGGCTTCAGCACATCCTGAATTTTGTAGGCGTTCAACCAAAATCCCCCAAAATTCAGAAGCTGGAGCTGCACTTGAGTATTTCACTTCCCTTTTTGCCACTGGTGACCCAGGGCAGGGGTTGGGGGTTAAGGAACACAGTCAGTAAAGCGAGGCAGGCTTGTTTGGCCTTGACCTCAGGGGACAGCCGTGTCACCAGCAGAGCAAAAGGCCCAGACACGGGGGTGCCACCAGCCTGGGGAGAGTGCTGGAGCCGTGCCCTTTCCCCCAGAGCAGCCACATGCCCTGCAGCACGCCCGCAGAGGAGAAGGAGGAGGAGGAAGGAAGCCCTTCTGCGTAAGCGACTGCTCTGGGATGTGCAAAATATTTGGTGACCTTTCCCCGGCCCAATTTTTCTGTGCAGAAAGCACCGTGCCTGTGCTTTGTGCAAGCAGTAAGAAGCAGGAGGAGGATCTATTTTCCTTTTCGGCGCGGTGATGCTTGGAAGCACTGAGGGTAGCGAGATTTAGGGACAAGCATTTACAGCAGAGTTCACTTCAAGAATGTGCTCGAAAAATCTGTCCCAGGTCAGCCTCAGGGTGTTGGGCTTGTCAGTGGTGGTTTGGGTAGAAAGGCAAGGCGCTGCCCACCCACAGAGAAGTTGGAGCAGAGCTCGCTGGCCTGGGGGATGGAAGTATCTGTAGTAGTACATACATGCAGCAAGAAATAGGATGAAAATGCAAATCGATTTGATCTAGGCTTAGTATGGGATCGGTCCAGGTGGCCAGTAGACCGGATTTACCTTACCAGATGTTGGCGTGGGGACCAGGATGGTAATCTCTTTCGTTAAAGTCACACCAGTATGTTTTGATTCCCTTCTAAAATTGATTTTTAGACAGCCTGAGAACCACGATAGGTTTGCTAGTACATGTTTTTTATTTTTTTTTAGCCTGACTAAGGGCATATTTGAAGGCACGCCTTCCTTAACAAAATATTTAGGGAAAGGATCTGCTTCTAAAATCAGCAGAGGAGTTATCTCAGGAAGCCTAGCTCTCCAAAACACGAAACGCGCCCCCTTTGCTAGCATTCAGACAATCGCCTTTTGTCATTCCCCTGCCTCTATTTGCACTGTTACTTTTTCCCTTACTGGAATAATGCTTTCCAGCAGCAGGCACCTGGGAGATGCAAACACTGAAACCACTACAGCTGTTTGTCTCTAGAGTCCTTATCAGGGCTGGGAACTTTTTTACTAAGGGGCTTTCCCATCCAGTTTCTGTTTTCCTCCTCCTAAACCCTGTCCTGCTGTATTCCTACTAACTACCCATTTCCTAGGGGCAGCAAGCCTGCTTGGATTCCCTCTCCAGTCCTCCCTCCCTCCTTGGGCAGGGTCAGCTGCAGCAGGTTGCCAATGACCCGATTCCATCAGGTTTGGGGTATCTCGGTTGCTTTTTGATGTGGGGAGATGTTTTATTAAGCTGTAGCGGAAAGATGCTGCAAAAGAAACCTTCACAAAGAACCAGAGGGTACAGCTGCTGCCCGTTGGGCCCATGTAGGTACGTGTAGGAGGTGCATTTCTAGCCCTCAGGCTCCTCAATTTGTCAGGAAGATGTTTTCCTGTATCTCAGAAGTGAAAGAGCTACTAGCAACCACTGCAGTCTCCTACCACCTGAGCTATTCCTGCACAAGAACCTGCTGAGGAAAGCCAGGCACAGGCTCTGGAGGAAGTGAGCTGCCAGGAATTGAGGCTTTGGTCCCTTTCGCTCTGCATTTTCATTTTTTTTTTTTTCTCTCTTTTTGCCTCTTCCTCTTGGAGAAGCTCTAGAGAAATTCAGCCATGGGGACTGAGCTCCCACGTGAGACTTGGCCTGGGGGTGCTTTGAGGGGACCCAGGACCTTCGGCATCTCCTAACCCAAAAGTGGGGTCCCTGCCTGTCTTGCTGCAATGAGAAAAATCTGAGGAAGTCTGGCACAGTGGAAAATTACCCAGGGCAAACAGAAATGTCTGAAGGAGCAGCCATCTCTTCTGATGTCCAGCCAGGAAACCTCAAGGTTTGCAGGAAGGTGATTCAGGGGGTGGTATTCTTCCCTTTGAGTCAGTCCTGAGCTCATGCCTGGCTACAGCCACATCTGAAATACAGCTCCTCTGACAGCATGGTGCCCATGAACACTGCTGGAGGGCTGGCTCCTCGCAGGATTTTTCTTGGAAAACTCCCATCCAGGAAGAGTTGAGGCTCGACCAAGTGAGCCGGTGAGAGCTGGCAGAGCCACAGCTACAGCTTTGTAGCCTTGCTTGAGCAAGCGGAGCTCCTAGATCAGATCCCTGATTAGCAAAATAATTGGTCTAGCGCCATTACTAGTACAGCTAAATTAAATGGGAGGGCAGGAGAAGAGCAAGAAGAGAAGAGTATTCCCCTGTGGATCAGCCTGTGGTGCAGGGAGAAGCAGATCTTTTAGCCAAAGGACTTTGATGCTTGGGAAGAACAACGAATGGCTGAGGACGAGATCCTTCTTGCAGTGAGGCTTCGATGGTTCCCTGCAGCTCATTAAAAAAGGCAGCTGATGTGGGAATGTGAGAGTGATAAGGCCTGAGGAGATGTTTAACGATAAGACTCTGTCGCTTGATACCGGAATGGTAAAATGGCAAACAGCTGAGAAGTTATTTTCCATAAAAGCTAATACACTGAAAAAAAATGTGTCTTTCTACTGACTAATGCTTTATGAAGCCATGTGTGGATGCAGACGTAGCCCAATGGGTGCCAGCAGCATGGAAGATAACTTAGTGATTAAGCCTTTTCCTGGATTAGGTTGAGCTTGCAGGGCCCACAATAAATCCTGCAGCGGTAAGAGCACTTAACCCTGTCATATTCCACATTAGCTAGAAATTTATAAGGCTCCTAAAACAGGGGCTTATGTGACTGTTGGGTGACGTAGGTGAGGCTGAAACAATGCCACTGAAGTCAGTAGGGTTATCACTGGGTAAAATTGACAAGACTTTGGTCAGATGCTCACCTCCGAGTGGATTTGTGTAGATGTGAGCAGGAGGAAGGGGAGAGGGAGGCAGAAGGGGAGTTACCACCACTGCTAGATCCTTTTTCCCTGTCCTGTCTTGCTGCTGGGAATTTGTTTCTGGCAGCATCCCTCTCCAGAGGAGTTGCAATAAATGTCAAGCGCCGTGCTCTGTGACCGAGGGAGCTGCCTGAACAGGGAGGCAGCTCTCATCTGCCTGACCAAGCCCCTTGTTCACACCTGAGAAGGGTCTGCAGAATAAGGTATTGGTTGGTCTTGGGTCACTCTACTGCCACCCTACAGAGCGAGCATCTTCTGCAGAGCCCTGGGCTGAATATGGAGGGGATAACCCAGCCCCGACGTGCAGCAAAGCAGCTCCACAGCTTCATTCAGTCACCTCATTTCCAAACCAGCAGTGACACGAGGGGTGATGGTCAGGGCAGGTTCAGCTCTACAAACGTGGGAACAGGCTGAAACGGGTGATGGTTTGCTCCTTTACTGCCGACAGCTCTTAACTGAAACCACTCCTCTGGTCCCCAGATCCACCCATGAATACTATGAGCTCAGAAACGAGGCCCGAGGCCAAACCATTCTTGGTATTGGTTTTGCAAAAGCAAACAAAAAACAAGTAATGAGGTCTGTCCAGCTGTTTTTAACCCATTTCTAATTATAGCGTGTTTTCTTAATGTGATGAATTTCTCCCGTCGCCCTGCTGGGATCGCTCTGACGGCCATCAGGCTCTGGCTGAGCCCGGGAGCAGGAACCTGTGTTTCCCAACACCATACAAAGCACTGCTTGTCTGCCAGGGAGGTTTTTTGCCTACGTGCCGTGCAGGAGCCGTGGGCTCAGGTGCTCATGCTTGCTCCTTTTGGGCTTGTGTAATGGGGTGGATGGCCTCTTTGCACTTGCTCTGCATTGCCAGGGGGTCGTGGCTGGGGTTAGGATGCTCTAAGGCCTCCTGGGATTTGTTATCTGCTGCAGAGGGACCTCGGAGTGCCACCAGCCCCTCAGGACCTAGAGCTGGATGCTGCCATGGCTTTTTAGCTCCTGTAATCCATGGGCTGTGAGCACCCCACGCACCCTGTGATATCCCACATCAGCCTGGAATGAAGAACTGGATCTGCCAAGGCTCCTCCAACTATTTCTATTTAACTAAATCAAGGGGGATTGTTGACTGGCCAACTAGCAGTGTATGTTTGCATGTCTATGAGACACAGAGAGGAGAAAAATAGCTGAAAGAAACACCAAAATATAGAATAGAATATACAAAAATTACCAGGAAGAAAAAAAAAAATCATTCATGGATTGCCTGAATGCCTTCTGCTTTTCTAGCCAAATACCTTTTATAATTTTCAATTTTCCTAATTTTGAATGAAATTAAAAAGCAAGACTCAGCCCAAGCATCCTTTGGAGATTTTCATTTATGCCACACAAAGGATATCCCAAGAACAAATTCCGACCACGTCTGCGTTCACAATAATGACCTCTGCCGCAGACAGCAGTTGGCTTTTTTCACTTGCCCTTGCAGTAAAATCACAGAATTGTAGGGTTTGGAAAGGACCTCAAGAGATCATCGGATCCAACCCCCAAATCAAGAAAAAAAGATCAAGCTTCTGAGTAGGGTCTTGCCTGGGGAGGACACAGACAACCTGATCCCTGTAACTTGTTCTAGCAGAGCAGCCAACCCCACCATAAAGAATTTGCAGAAATGTGTGTAGCGTGTTTGGGTTCTGCAGAGGATTTTTGTGTTTGGGTTGTGTGTTTTTTTCTTTTTTTTTTTTTTCTGAAATCATACAACATCCTTTTTCCCTTAGTAATTATACCATAAGCGTTTAAGTGGGTAAGCAGTGCCAATGCAAACCCTACTAAAATATCATTTTTCATGTCCATCCTGCCGGCAAGGCTTAAACTTAATGACTCATGTGAATCTCTGTTCCTCTCTCCCAGCGGGAGCTAATAAATCCTAACAGAGTAGCTGATGCCTAATGGAGTGTTTTCCTAAATAACTTTAGGAAAGATGGAGGAAACGAGCTCTGCTAGGACTCTTGTTGGAGGATACAAATGCCAGAAGGTTGAAGGAAGCTCTGAAGCATCGAGGAACTTGTGGTTCGTGGCAGGCTGTATTCCTCGCCCTCACTTACCAGGATTTGGGAGCGCTGGGTTGTAGAAGTGATAATCCTGGAGAAAATGGGGCAGCACCTCATGCTTGTGATCCTGAGCGGCTGTCAGAAGGTGCTGCTTTCAGACCTACCTGCGGGACGTGGCTGCAGCTAAAGGACTATACTGGTACCCCTGCACTCGTTGGTTTTGTTTGTCTTGCTCTCACTGTGTCTTTCTCATGGAAGGGAAAGGCCAAGCCCCTTTTTGGCACTGCAATAACCTCTCCGTCCCATTACTTGGCTTCGTGCAATTGCATGGAGTCCCACTGGTGTGTTGGTGTTGGAAGGCTGGATGCTCTGCTTCCATCATTACCGTTGCTTGCTTACAATGGCAATGCAGAAAGTCTCCCTGCCTACATTACTAATTGCCCCAGAAACTCATTTTTTTACGTGGTTATTTCAGGGAAAACCTCTGAAGCCTTAATGTCTGGCCCTGTCTGCGGTGTGCTCTTTTCTTTATGCTCTTTTCCAGCCTGGTTGATCCTGTGATTCAATGATCTTTACCAAACACAGGTTTTCCCTGCGCTGCCATTCGTCTGCTGTCCCTGCACATAATGGAAGTCCCAGCAGGAGCCTGGTTGCTCTGACCTGCTCCCAACTCTCACTTAACCCTATCACCAGAGCAGAGACCCTGGAAGCAGTTTGCCATATCAGACCTCTATGGACCACTGCCTTTCCCCCCCTTTTATTATTATTTTTTTTTTTGTTCTGCAGCATGAGCTGAAGCCTGTTTCTTAAAGACATGCCACCAGGACACCAAAATGCCTGAGGTCTCGCTCCCTTCCAGTAACACAGGATGGGTTTTGAGGGTTTTGTCTTTGCTGCTCACAGCCTTATTTTGTTAGGTCTGCCTCCTGGTTGCGGTGAGTGTGGGGTGGATGTCCTGTGGGTTTTAGCTGGACTAAACACCTCTGCTGTGCACAGGGACTCGTTGTGCAAGACGATGCCTTCGGTGTCAGCACGTTACCAGGACGAGCAGATGACCCCAGCCAGCCACAGAAGCCCAAAAAATGTCGAGCTGACTAACACGTCTGCCATCAGCAGGCACCGCTTGCTCTCAGAGCCAAGGCAGCTGCACTGCTGGAGCTACATCATCCCCCGCGATGCCATGCAAGGCTGGTCCAGAGAGGGCTCTGCCCAAATGCAGAAGGTACGGGATAAAGGTCCTCAGGAAAACCCCGTGCCCAGGTCACTGGGGGATGCAGAAACATCCCGAAGCCCAGAGAAGGTAGGAACCCCAGGACAGCACTGCTCTCCTGCTCTCTTCGCTTGTTTTCCTTCCTTCCCCAAATGTCCTCAAAGAGAAGTTAAGTGAGTTGTTCTTTCTTTAATGTCAGACATCTGGTCTCTGGGATCTACAGCAAAAGCAAAGCTTGAAAAAATCCGGGTGGAAAAATATCCCAGCTTTTATTATCATGTACCACACAAACACCTCCCACGCAGCTGCATGAGAAAGTGAGAGTAGGGCTGATGACCAGCGATTCATTGCCTCCACCTTCTTCTTGCTTTATGTTATGCCTTGCACCTCCCCAAAATGCCTGGTGCTTGGCTGAGTTGGGACACCAGTTTGCATCTGCTGCAGAGGGTCCTGCAGCGATGCCTGAGGTAACTTCAGATAACTTTCTGCAGCTGATCAAAAATGCTCCAGCCAATTAGTTTTTTGGGCAGGGATTCTGACTTTTTAGAAGGCCAGTGTTGCTTTTTCAATGAAAAGATTGTAAACTATGGAAAACTATGCAAAGAGAACTTTAAGATGAGCTCCCAAGAATCCAGAAATCTTTCTGGTTTGCACTGGTTTTCTCTTTTAGCCAAAGGAGTCAAGTTAACAGATTTCTGCCCCCAGGTTTAAATTGTCAGCAGGCATGCAGTCGAAACCACAGCCTTAATTAAGGCACGTCAGAAGATGATTTCACTTTCTGCTGCCTACCTCAAGTATTCGTTGTGTAGCTGAGATCTGCAGGAACGGATTCATCACTGCCAGAACAAAGGACAGAATATGACTCTCGGTTACTTGTTGACTCTCTGCATCCTGAGCTGGCCTGGCGTTCAGCCCAACATTCAACATAAATGAGAGCAGCCTGAGGTTTGGGTGAAATTTGTACCAAAGATGGCCAGGGACCGACTCCAGGCCTCGAACCAGGCTCAAACAAGACTCACACCCTCAGCCAGTTTTGAGGCCACTGAGTGTCACAACGCATTTTTTCCTATCCTAACAGGGAAACACACTCAGCCCTCTTGGGTGAGAATTATTGTCACTTCAGGCAATTCTGGAGTCAAAGTCCAGGATGCTGAAGTTGTCCTGGAAATGTTGTTGCATGTCTCAGTGTTCAAAGGGGTGTGAGCTGGTCCACTGACCTCGGCTGGGAATGGTGCACAGTTGAAAATGTCAGCTGGGCTCCTTCTGGAAAATCTGAGCCTTCAATCAGATGGGAAATTAAATATAGCAGAGTCTGAATAAAGGTCTGAACTTCATGTTCCAGTCCAGACAAATTAAAATGAGGCTGAAAACAGATCTGCAGGGCTTGGATCAATTACCGACAAGAAAGGAATAACCCAGGAATGCTGCTTTTACAGATTTCAGAGGTAGGAGGATGAAAATTCAGCACAAGATTATTGAGCAAAATGAGGAAGATTTTGGGTGCAGACATCCTCTGCTGGACTCCGTGGACCAAAATGAGCCTCTTAGAGCCAGGAAATTTAAGGATCTTTGGGGAGCAACCCAGCAATCTGAGCAGTCAGAGCATCAACAGGAGAAACCCGACTGCCTGTCAGGGTGTGAGGCAAGTTGTTACCACAACCAGAAGCCACGGGAAGGGCTGTTTTTGTAATACATGATTATAAATTATAGCGTACCCTGCAAAAGGCAGCAGTCATGATCCAGGCCTCCAGCAGTTACGGTAGCTCGGAGGCTGAGGTAGGCTGTTGGAGAAAGAATAACCCCACTGAGTTTTTGGGTGGAGACACGCGGCTTTGCAACATGTGCTTATTAATACTTTCCACTTGCGCAGCGGTTCCCGGTCTTCTTTGAAGATTGCTGGCTGTCTGCTAGACCCTGTAGGGTGACCTTCAAGACACCATCCTTCACTTGCAGATCTGTTGAAAAATGAGCAACGCTGAGGACAGGGAGAGGCTCCTTCCTCCAAAATGTTTGGGAGCCACTCAGCGAGAGCTGGCAGACAGAGGATGTGTTTGGCTCTGGTTGCTGACATGGTATTGGGAAGGGTGATGAGGAACAATTTAGAAATCTTGGTGGCTGAGGATTCACCCATCCCTGAGCTCTGAATTTCAGAACTTCCTTAATAATTAGGATATCTGTTAATATGTTCGCATTGATGGATCAGAAGTAACTTGGGGCCATTCTCCCTGTGGCTGTTTGGTGGATCTCCATCAGCTACGATGCAGTTTTTGATATTGAATAGCAGAAATCTGGAGGGATGCCACGCTCTCCATCACGCCTCCAGGAGAGGGCAGAGGTGGGCACAAAAGCTCCCCTGGGTGCTTTGGCCAGGACCATGAGCTGAAAGCTGGTGCCACTTTGGACAAAAAGGAAAGGGGACTGTGATTCATGGTAGCTCCAAGTCCCGAGGGACTTTCCACGAAATCAGCCCCCAAAGCTGGAGACAGGGCACACCCAGCTCGAGGAGGTCGTGGGGTGCAGATAGGGCAGAGTAAGCGTTTCCTTCCCTCTCCACGACGCTTTGCTGGCTGTGTAATCTTTCTGCCCTCTCAGAAACCCCTGGAGAAGCTGCCTGTACGTGGGGAGAGTTCCTCTCGCGAGTAAACGACACTGCCCTGGAGGATAACAGCCAAGATTGGAGGAAACAATGGCTGTTTTCCCGTGTGGTGGTGGTGGAAAATCAGTGTTTTTTTCTTCCCCGCTTCCAGCACAGATACGAGTCTGGCACAGAGCCAAACTTTGCTTTCTCCCACTTTTTAACCATCCCCTTCCCACAAATTAGGAGCTGCTGAAGCCATACAGAGGAACCTCTCAGGCATCAGTGGCTCGTCCTGCAGCTCCTGCTCTGATCACAAATGTTATTTACAGTTGTTCCTGGACTGCTGTAATGGAAAGGTTTGGGCATGACCAATGCGGCGCTCTTCATATGAGAACATGTCAGATTTCCACAAAGTAGTTGGTGTCCTTCTATTTAAATGGGAAAGGCAGAAAGAAGGGGGACCAGGAGCATGGCAACCACAAGGAAATGCCCGAAGCGAAATGTTTCTGGTAAGTGTGACTCACAGGAGTCAAAACACTTTGTCTCAGCCACTGGCCAGCTGAACAAGAAGAGGAAAAGGAGACAAACAGGACAGGACAACAGAACAGCATCTCTGCAGAGTTTCCAGTCCTCTTGCCCAGTCTCTGAACACTAGTTTCCAAATGTCTTTTCCCTCTTTTGCGGCTCACTGGCAAGGACAGTGGGTGCTTCAGAAGGATCCTTTCCCATTATATTTTCCAGGAAGGTGTATTTTACAGGATTCTTCAGGATTAAAATGAAATCCAAATAAAACTGAGCATAATAACAGCTTAGCTTGAGTACAGCTCTGGTGAGGATATTTGGGTTGCCTATGAGTTTTAAGAAGCATCTGCCCTTCATTTTCTCTGCTAAACTCCACACGCACATGTATATATGTACATATGCACGTATTTATATGCACCTGAAACCTTTAAGAACCAGGGGCTGTGAGCCAGGATAAGGCCAACAGTTCATGTAGCTGGTTTCTCGTTGACAAGAGAGGTCATTACTCAGTGTTTCAGGGGAAAACATAGAAAGCCCTTTACAACCCTTTCTCAGGCTATTCTGCTGCAGAAAACTATTTCAGCCCACGGTAGTTAAAGGTCAGCTTCAACCTGAAATGCATGTCATAACTTTTCCAAGTGCTCTTGTTGATTTAGGTAACTCTGGATGCAGTTGTCCTTCATAATTTCTTTATGTCCCTGCTAAGCTGTCAGGCTCAGGGTCTTCAGTGGCAGGGACTGGCTGTGCCCGGCATGGAAAGAATGAGGCGAGGGCTTTTTTCTGCAGACCAGTGGTGATTAGCTGCTGGAAATGAAAGCCGTGAGTATCTTTCTTTTTGCAGGCGAGCTGTGAGCAGTTCACTTGGTTTGCATGAATCCTCAGTGGGATGTTCTCAGCGTGGAGATGTGTGCATAGGAAGGTGAGACTGACTCTTCGACCTCAGGATGCTGTGTGGAAAGCTTTCTTTGAGGCCAGAGGAAACAGGCAAGTGCTATGGTGGACCAAGATGTTATCCTTTCCCTTCCCAACAACAGAGAACAGTATTTTCTCTAAAAACTATGCAGCCAAGTTTTCTTTTTTTTTTTTCCATCATCAGAAAAGAGCAACCTATCAGCAGGCACTGTGTCAGACGTACTACCACAGAAGCAATTAATTAATTCATATAGCTTGAGATTATCTAGATTCTCTGATAATAAACTCTGAAAGCTGCCAATCCCTCACACAGGAGGGGATAAGTCAGGTCTTCTTCGGCCTCTGCGCCACGAAAAGGGGACAGAAATGGCAATACAGCTCTGAGGAGCACAGTTTTCTCCATCAAATATCTACTGTTCCCTCCTTAGATGTAAGCTTATAGAAATGGTATCTCAAATTTAATTTCCTTTGGAAGGAATATTTTCAAGCATCCCATGGAGACCAACATGTTCAGAGTACTTCAATATCTTTGAGGAGCTGGGAAGCTTAAAATACCCTATGCTTGTCGCTCATCACTTCGCAGCACTATGAAAAAATTTAAATCACGGCAGAAGCGAAATACGCGAAATTCATCCTTAATGCCACGACCCTGAAAATGTTGAAACCTTCGCTACTGTCTGCAATGTTGTGGTTTTGATCCGCCAGGAAACACTTGTTTACAGCCTCAGCGGTTTGTATTTCCCTTTCGCAAGAGCAGTGCATCACATTGTCTCCGCTCCTGCCTTAGCTATCTCGTTTGTTGGTCTCAGCTCACGTTGCTCAAGCTCCAGCCCCGTTTGCTTCAGCAAGGAAAGTTGCCTGGATGAAGCAATACCAGGAGCAAGACAGTCAAACTGCAGCTCATTTCTAAAAAAGAAACCTGAGGGAAAAAAATAAACCAGAAAAAAAAAAAAACAACAAAATGTCAAGGAAAAGAGAAGTGGGGAAGGTCCAGAGCAACTCTGTGGCACTGCAAAGGAAGCGAGCAGAAATTATCACCTTCTCCACGGAGAAAATGAAAGTTATAAAGAAGGAATTCTTCCTGCAGTCAACGATTACAGGAGATTACAGCGTTATCTGTAGGAGATAACTGGTCTCAGCGGGAGATTTGTAGGAATTAATTGCATCTAAGTGAGTTACTGCTGGCGGGAGGTGCAGGAGCATCGCTGCTTTTGGGAGACCTTCCCACCAGGGGTCTCGAGCACGTTTGGTGCACATTCCTCTGCCAACAGGGCAGGGATCACCAGGTTGGGCTCAGGCTGGGCTAAGCCTTCACTGCAGTGTTTTTACCTCAATTTTATGGGAGCCTTAACATGGAGAGTGGAGTCTTAAAGAGGAACAATAAGGGATAATGTTGGATAATATTGGTTTTTCTTCAGTGCCAAGCAGGGGGAGAAGGCATAGGTTTCAATGTGCACTTGCAGATGGTTTCTGTGGTTAGCATCAATACGCGTTTCATTTCTTATTTGTTTTTTTTCTTTTTTTCCTCAAGGGTTTGCTTATGCAGTGAACGAGACAGTGTGTCTGATAAGGTGAGATGTTAATTGCAAAGGGAGCAGCATGTATTTGGCCACAAATACATGGACATACGTTTTCAGTGAACTGCGACATCCTGACTTCATCCTAGCTCTTGGTACAAAACACCGCTTTGCAGCCCTAAAAGAAAAGCCTCCCTTGCAAAAAGCCAACAAAAAAGGAGACACCAAACCTCCCAGTTGCATCTGAGTTATGAAGTGTTAGAACTCTTTCCCAAAGCAGGCCTTCAAAGCCTCTAGCTGATCAGATAAACATTTCACAAGCATTTCTGCTGCGCCTGCAAAATCTTTTCTCTCCAGAGGGCCTCAACCCAAGGGAACGAGTAAGGCCAGCAGATGATGCTGGTGCTGAGATGTGTCTGCTGCGCTTCCTGACCGTGGCAGACAAAACACACATAAGGATTGCCCCCTTTCTTCTCTGGAAATTAATGCTGATCTGACACATTTTCCCTTTCCTTCCCCCAAATGTGGCATGGCCTCTTGGAGTGCAGCTGAGGATTTGGGAAGGCTCTAAGAGCAGGGTCTTTACGGTTCTCCAGCCTCCATCATCCACCGGTGAGTGTGGCTGTCTACCCAGGGGAATCAAAGCTTCCTTTGAAAGGCAATTTAGCTAAAATAAAAAAAAAAAAAAAAAAAGTAACAAAAAGGTCTCTTATGCTTAGGAAAAAAATGGAAGTAAATACAAATATCATCCTCTTGCAAAACCATTACCACATCAAGTGTTGGTCCAAGAAAAAGAGCCACTGACTGGTGTGAAATGGTGCTCACACTACCTATCTGCTGCATTTTGTCCAACAGTTTCTTCAGAAGCTGGCACCTCACTGGGACTCGTAAGAGGGCATCCTGGTGCCGGCGTGTACCAACACATGACAAGTGGTGAATGCAGCTCTGTGGTTCGAGGCCATGGATTCATTTACTCTCTGCAGAAAGCCATTTATTCAAGCTGGGTTCAGCTCCCACAGGAAAAGAGCCACCGCAAATACCGGCCTTGTTTATCAGCAAGGGTCTCAAGGGGCCTGGCCTTGTCCCCGCCGCGTCTGCAGGGCTGCCTGGGAAACATCACAAGCCGTGATCATCACAAGATTAATCTTCTTGTAAACACAGGAGCCAGCTTTGCGACTCCCAAGTCCTGTTTTCTGCCCCAGAACCAGGCGGTCTCCTGCAATTCAGGAATCTCTCTGCAAAGTCCCTGCTGAGTTACCTCTTGAGGAAGGTCAGAGCCTGGCAAGGCTGTCCCCGTGGTCCCCAGGGTGAGGATTAAAGTCTAACTAAAAGCCCAGGCTGCTATTTTCCAAGCTAAGGTGCTGCAGTTTTTATTTGGCACAGAAGCGGTGCCTGATGTGCTGGTACATCGAGTCACGGGGAGGGGAATTGGGGGATTATATAAGGGGTGCACCTGAGGTTCAGAGGTTTGAGTCCTGTTTCCTGCTTGTGCAGCTGCTTTGGGAGATCTCGTCGAAGCTGAGGAGCGAGAGGAAAGAAGTGAAGAGATGAGAGCCTGCAGCAGAGTGCTGAGACCCTGCACATCAATAGGAGATGAAGCCTGTGAGCTGCTCGCATTTGGTGTATCAGGGAAGAGAAAGCCATATGCCAGGTAACAAGCACGGAGGAAATGATGCTGAATATTTTGCTTTCTCAAGCAGCTGCAGACCTGTGAGGTCGTTTTTGTTTTCTCTTCCCTCTTTCCTCATGCAGCCATCATGGTGGATGGACTTAGACCCTGCCAAAGCATCTGCAAATTCTCATCCTGCTAAGTGCCAACACTTTTGCACGCCTGCATGTTTTCAGCTTCAAGCTCTGCATGCAAAATGTGTAAGTGGCAAGTAGAGGCTGAGGCAGGCTGGAGGATAAGACTTCGGTCCTGGAAACATCCCGAAGCACAGGCTTTCCTTTTTGGTGATGCCCCAGGACTGACATTAATCAACAGCATGGTACCAGGGATCGATGCCGTTCTCTGGATTAGGGTTCTATCTCTGCAAATCCTTGCACTAATGCTCATCCCTAAGCACGTGGCTGGGCCCATCAGTCTCAAGCTGCTTAATGTGAAACACCGGGGAGCTGAGCTCCTTTTGGGGGAGTCCTCCTGGACACAGCCCCACAGGGTAAGAGAAGTGAAGGAGTTGTTAAATGGATGCAGCTCTCAGCCTCTCTGGCTGCCTCAGCCTTCCTGGCTGCATGCAAAGCATTAGCAGAAGGTGGCAGAAAGCCTTGATGGAAAGGTGGATGGATGAGCAGCCATGAGTGGCAAGGCACCATCTCCTCCCAGCACTGCAATGGCACAATGTACAGAGGCGGAGGCAAAGGGTGCTCGTTTTTGGGTCTCATTTAGGTTCTGGCTGGGCGAACGATGAGTCTCGTGAGAGATCTCTGCAGAAGCGTGTGATGTAGCCTGTAGCCAAGTCGCTGGGGCCTTCAACCACTAATTTTTTTGGCCAGGGTTTCACCCGCTGGACTCGCTGCAGCGAAGGCAGCACGTACGCTCACTTGGCCTGTGGGTTCTCATGGCAAACACTATTAGTAACAACTTATTAAGGAGTACTTATGACAAGTTCAAGTCACGATTGCACATTTGAAGCTGTTTTCTGTCTGCTTTGATTATTTCTGATAAATATGTCAGGATATCTGAGGTACACGTTTGCTTTCAATAGCAGTAAGAGAAAAAGGGGACGATGCAAACTTCTCCAAATAATGGGAAAGGAGTTGCTCTGATATTTGGCTTCACGTTCAGCAGGCAGTACAGTACAGAGCAGCCAGATAGGCTCGGGAGCACAAACACTTGTAAATAACATTGCTTGGCTCTCAATTTCAGACAAGAGTGCCTGTTGGAAGTGTGCGACAGCAGTTTGTGAAACAGGAAACAGATGTACTCGGCGCTGCCACCCTCTGCGGTTCGGCGTGGGGAGGTAGGAAGGGTGTGATGGGGGCAGAGACATGCTGCAAAGTGAGGGGCTCTGAACTCTGAGAAAAAGAAGCACACTTGTCACGGCCATGGTGTTCTTGGTGGGCTCAGGGCCCTGTGCATTCAGCAGCTAATCAGCCACTGACCTGACCCAGGTCACAATCCCACACTGAGGCTGGGACTCGCTGGCACGGTAAATCCTGCTCCGGGGTTCCCAGCACTGGACCAGACCATGCTGCTCTCTGCAACTGGGCTCATGCCACACAGGACAGCTGCTGAGCCACTTGGTTTGAAATTGCCTCATCGAGCAGAGGCTTGTGGGTGCCTTTGGGCTTGGTTTTGTCATGTTTTAAAGCTTAGGTGGTCTGATGGTGCTTGCCAGCCCTCCTGCCGTGGGCAAACCTGAGCCTCGCACATCTCTGGTTCAGGCAAGCCCTCGGGTGCACTGTCCAGCACTGCAGAGCCTTCCCAAACAGTGAAGTGGCAATTAAGCTGATTAAACTATAATGAAATTAAGGTATTTTGCCTTCAAAATGGGCCCAGTTAAAGCTATACCACCTGGCTACTTCCCTCACCCCCCAGTCCATAGAGATGCAGGGATACAAATGGACCTGAAACATATTTCAGGCTGAGTTTCGAAGTCTCTGGCACTTTTCTGTTCCCATCAGCTCCAGTGGCCTTTGTTTAAGCTGCCTGAATTATTTCTGCTGCTGGAACCAAATTATCGGGTCTGCTCCGAAAAGTGAAGCCGTGCTCCCAAAGCCAGGGAACTGGCACACGTGAGATGCTGGGAAAAGAAAATATGGAGAAAAAAAAACAAAAAAGAAAACAGCCTTTACTTGGGCTTTAATTCATTTTCTGTGCCCGATGAGGAAGGCTGTAAGACCTTGACCTAACCTTGACTTCCCCATCAGCAACCTCGGTGTTGGGAAAGCCAGGCCAGGCGGAGCCAAGGGGAGCTGCACCAGGGCAATGCCCACAGCCAGGGAAATTGGCACATCGCATCGCTTTCTTCCGTCGTGCCCAGCCCGAGCAACTGGGGGAATGGCTTGCTGCAACGTGGGAAAGAGGAAACAGACGTGCTCTGCTCCACCACGGGGCTGAGGCTGGGGTAAGGCTGCGTGGTGGGAGCTGCAAGATGCCCCGGCTTCAGAGCAGTGCAGCTGAGGTCACCGGGGTGTGTTGAAATGCAGTTTGGTACTGCTGTGAGAGTATGAAACAAAGCCATGGTTGGAGCATTTGTTGGCCTGTTGCTAAGCAAACTGCTCAAAAACAATCATATTTTGCAAACTGATTCCTTCTTTTCTATTTTTTTTTTTCTTTTTCCCCACAGCCCTTAATAAATTGTCCAGGATTAGCTGTGATTTTTATCATCACATCTGCTCTTTGCTGCCTGACTTCTCGAATCACCCGTGAGTTAATTTTCGCAGCATTCATCCAGGTATTGGTCGTGTTGCAGTTCGATGCATGGTCAGGTTGGCTCCTAAGGCACAGGAACTGTTTCTTCTCCACGAGAACAAGCTCAAGGAAATCCGAGTTTTCACAGTTGTATTGCTGGTATGAATTTTCCTTGTATGGGGATTGGAAACACCTATTTCTTAGGCTTTTTTTTTTTTTTTTTTTTAAGCGCTATCTGTTCCCTGAAGCAAAAGAATAAATAGAACCTCAGGTGCTTTAACTTAAACACACCATTTACTTTTTAAGATTATCTTGCATGTGAATTTAAGCTCTGTGTCAAATATCAGAGCTATGGCCATGAGATGGTGCCTTTTTCCTTTTGTGAGTAGTGGAAATAAACCCCGATTTGGCCTTTCCCATATGCAGTTTGTGACATCCCACTGCCCACACCGGGTTGTTATTTGCCAATCAGTTTATCCCCCAAACCAGGGAAAATCCACTTGAAAGCACACAGCTTCACTCTACTTACAGAGCACAACTTCTTTCCTCTGTCTAAAGGCTCGCTCCCCGCACACTGGTTTTCCCACAGCACCTTGGGCACGTTTTATGTCCTCGAGGGCCACAGAGAAATCCACGTTGTCACACGCAGAGAAAAGTGGTCTTGAATGAGTTAGTCTATACATCTCAGCTGGAAAATGATAATTTGAACCAGTCCAGCAAAGCAGTGAAATAATACATGCAAAGTGCCGGAGAGGAGCCCAGCTTGGAGGCTTCTAGTGGAAAAAGAAAATTCGAATAGACAAAAAAAAAAAAACCTGGCATGAAGGAGAACGTCATGAGATCAGCCCATAGAATATGCTGAGGAAGACAGAAAGTGCCTGCCCAGATCTAAGTAACTTGGGCAGCAGTTTGCATTCGTTAAGTTCTGGCTCATCAGATGCATCAAATTAGGAAGGCGCACGAGTGCCGTGGTTATCGTACCACGTCCCTAACGAGCATCCTCTGCCTTAAGGAGCCCCGTTTAAATGAGCAGACATGGGCAGGGGAATGGCTGTGAGGTAATGAGGTGGTGAGAGGAATGTGGGTTGAATTCAGCACTTGGCTGGCTGAGGAGCAAGCTGTTAGTCCCTAAGAAATTCCCAAGCATCACGTGTGGGAGATGGGCTCCCTTACACCGTGCTGTCCCCTCCACGTGCTGCCTGCTGCTGGCCTGCCTTTGCCTGTTTCCATGCAGACTTGTTTTTTGGGTTTTTGTTCTTCAGGTGTTCCTTCTAGCCCAGCTGGGCTGCAGGACCAGTGAGCAGTGTGCTGGTCCCTACCATGAGCATCCCTGGTGTTATTTTCCTCATCTCCTTCTTGTTGCAGGATCCGACTGTGGCCCGCAGCCGTGAGCAATAAACTTACTTAAAGTCACCCCAGGAAAGAAAACTATCAAGAAATTGGACTCTTCTATGCAGAGATGCACAAATTCTCCTTCAGCTCAGCTTCTCCCCAAGCGGTAAGTTCATAGATCACAGATGTGCTCTGAAAATCTGGTTAACAGGTAAACAGGCGTACATCCTGGCTAGGGACTGCTGTCGCATACCGGGGAGCTGAAACATGTCTTTGGTACCTCGGTGGCTGTATCTCAGCTCTGCTGCTGTTGCCAGCTCGCACAAAGATGAGTTGACCTGTCCCAAATCCTCGGTCTCTAACTGGGTTTCTGAAAATCTGAGATTTTGAACATCCTTTTTCTGAATACATTTTTGAACAAAGACCTGGTAGCTAGTGGGGACTTACAAATATTTTTGGAGTACCACAGCTCTCAAAGGGTAACTTTAGCTTCTCACAAGAATTTTCTGAATTTAATTTAACCATTTCAATATGTCTTTAAATTGTCTGCATTTATCTCTTACACATTCCTGTCCAGCCTTGAGCTGTCTCCTGTTTCCACTTAGGGCTGCAATCACCAGTGGTTTCCACTTGTGCTCCCCGTGCCAGAGATGTGCCCCCTCTAACACAGACACCGCAAGCTGATGACAGTCACTTTGCCTTGATATTTTAGCAATTCGTGTCTCCGATGACACCCTCCTCCTAATCCCTTCTTTCAATTCATATTTCTTCCCCCCAGTATCTGTGTTTTGGATCACTCTCCCTCCCTGGCACTCGCTCTCCTAAACTGAGCCTCGTTTTGTCGTTCCCTCCTCGCGTTTCTGAGCTCGGTGTGACACGGATGTTGGCTGCCTGTTTCAAAGCCATTTCAGATGTGAAGGCACTCACTCCTTTGTATTCTCAAGGAATTAATGAAGATGTTAAATAAAACCAGACACCCACTTTAATCTTTTTACCGCTCCCCTCAGCATCTCTGCTTTTCAGTGTGGAGCAGCTACTATTTCTCCTCGCCCTGTGGTTCTTCGATCAGCTTGATATCTGGAGGAAGGGTTTCTCATCTCCCCCACTCTGCATGTCTCATGAGACACCATGCTAAATGTTTGATTCCTTTTACTCCAGCGTTGCCTTCATCTGGGACAATTTGTCCGCGTCTAAAGCAGGGCTGTGGTTTATTTGGTGTGATGACTTTCTTCCTGAGTACGTGCAAATATGCAAAGGGGACTAAAAAGGGACATAATGGGCTTAGCACCTAGCTGCTCCTTGCTCACAGTGCTGCTTGTCTCCTGAGCTGTAATTTGCCCTGAAGGATACAGCTAATGCGGGTTCCTCCTTCCCACATAATCTCCTCTGTGTTGATGGAGACGTCGGGAAGCACACGCTGACCTGCTGGGTTGTGCTGCCCATCCACGGGGAACAGGTTGATCTGGGCAAGATTTCCCAGGGTTTTGCTCAGACCGCCTTGCAGTGACTCAAGCTCAGGCTGTTCCCCTTGGGAGTCAATGCTACCACCTAGCACACTTGGAGCTAGGATTCAGTCTTGGCCCCTGGCCTCTTTTTTGCTCACTTCATGCCCTTCATCCAGGTGCCACATCCTGTTTTCTCAGCTTCGAATCTGTCTGATGCCTGCAGCACCTCTGGAACAAGCTGTCTCAAGCTACGTAGCTTCACATCTCCTTAGAAAATGCCCATAATTAAAGAATTTTTGGGCACCCAGCGTCTTCCCTAAGGACTTGTGGAAGCTGCTGAGTGCTCAGCACACATGATTCATGGTCAGCTCTAAATACATATACATGGGCTCTAAGCCCTTAACTCTGTTTCTAAAAGTTTGGACTAAGACGTAGGACTGTGAAAAGATTCATTAAGGGAGTTGCCACAGTATTTGTGCATCATCCATGTGTCACTTAGGTATTGTACCAAGCTCAACCCAAAAAAGACATCCTCCCTTTATCCCCACCGTCTCTCTGACAGGTTTGCACGTAGAACTGTTTCCACCGAGTGTTCATTTCTTCCACAGGCAGCAAAGCCAGAACAACTTCCTAATTAGCCCTGGAATTGCCCCCAGGCAAGCTGCAGATGAGTCGCCCTTGAAGTACAGCCCCAAGGACAGACAAGTTCAGAGGCATCTCCTGCAGCTTTCACACGAAAACAGAGCCATCCATCGGAATGGTCAGCACCAGCCGTGGTGGATCCAGGTTAGGTTAGGACCAGTGTTTAAAGCCAACACGCTCAGTTCGGGGATTGCTCTTACCCAGATGTTATTTCGAGGACAGTGATCCCTAATGATGGAAGTTGCCTCTACCTGAGCGCCTTTATACAAATGGACACCACCCAGTTCTTGCACCGTTTCAAAATGAAGCGTAATTCTGTTTGAACGGAAGCTCTTCGGGGTAAAAATCCTACTCCTGTGAAAGCGAATGGGAATTTTTCCTCTGGCTTTCATGGAATCCAGATCTGGCAAGCCATGAATGCAGACCTGTCACATTTCTTTCTCTTCCTTCATCAAGTTACTGCATTTTTTCCCTGGGAATCAGCTTAGTGAATTCTCATCTGACCGAATACCTCTCTGAGGTACCTCAGTGAGGCTGGGACATTTCCTGTGGCTATCGCATCCGCTTCGATGTCCTTATAAGTGAACGTCACAGTCCTTAACCATTGAAACAGGCTTTTCTTTCATGGCAGCAAAACAGCAAGCCAGCCTGGATAAGATGAGAGGGACACTGTATATATTACATAGGATCTGAGGCATTTGCTGTAAATTCAACAGCAACTTTTCCAGCTTCCCACTGGGAGAGATTTCTTGGGAATAGAAAACTCTCTGGTGCTTGTAATAACTTCTTAAGCGATACTGGGATTTTTGACATTCCCTGTTACACAACAGGAAGCAGAATCTTAATAGAAATGCTGCACACAGTTGCCTTTAATAGGAAACAGTCTACACGGTGGTGGAGGAATACTTAAACTACTCTTTGCTCTTTTTTAATAATAATAAAAAAGAGAATTTAGAAAATTTTTAAATTTACTGAATGCTTACACTGCTAGATTCAAGGAGATGCACGAGAGTGACAAGAGCAACCTGATATACCCTATAGGAAAGCTGGGTCCTGGGAAGCATAGGACAAGGGTGAGTGTCATCAGCTTTGTGTTTGCAGATGCAGACCTTTTTTACAGACTTTTTTTTTGAGTAGAATGAGGGCTGGCTTCAAACATCAAGCTGGCAGTGTCTGGTTTTGTTCATCTGCAATAGGAGCTTAGGGTGCAAAAGCCTGACTGGGAATTGCAGCCACACATAAAAGGAAGGGGAAGCCGGCTAAATCTGCAAACCAGACTTCTGACTGCTTGCTTATTTGGAGTGTAAGACAAGGCAGGGGGAAAGGTAGGGCTGCTCCCAAAAAAAGGGGTTCCATACCTCATAGAAAATGTTGAATACCTCCTTTTCCCCTCTACACAGGTAAGAAAACGCAGTCAGCACAACGTTTATGATGAACTATAGTTAGCAACTTGTCAGTATCTGCCTTGCAAAGAATTTATCTGCTGGGATCCTAACTCCCCGGGGCATTGCTCAGCTGAGTTTGGTGGTCCGAGGGGTGATGTGGCTACCTGAGGCTGGGCATACGCTCAGGGAAGTTTGCTGAGCAGAATTTACCCATACAGACAACAACTGAGAGCAAAAAAAAAAAAGAGGATTCCCCCCAGCTCCTGACCACTTGTGTTCTGGTATTCAAGAAATACCCAGAAGATTCAATAGTCCTAAATATGTTTTCCCTGACTTTCAGCTGAGAGAAATTCCTTCCAACTGATGTTGCTTTTTAACACAAACCACGGGGCAGACGATTTTGAATCAAGCCCAGCCCTTTCGCTTTAGGGTAATTCGTGGCTGGTTTTGGGGGCTTGAGCTGCTCCTTCACCATCAGCAAGCGGCCGGTGAGTAACACGTATGAGTAAGCTGCTCAGATGTCTGTGCAAACGAACCTTTCCCGTCTGAAGGGCGTACAAAATGATCCAAAGGAAGCCGAGGTCTGTGCCACGCGGGGAGGACTGGAGCACGCCTTGGCAGCGCCACTCACCTCCGGCTGCAAGCGAGCCCTGGCCAGAATCTGGGCTCCTCGCCCAGCCCTTGTTTCATTTCCGAATTTAAACCTGGAATAATGTTTACGGTAAATAAAGGCCACCTCCGTGTCCGGGAAGGGATTTAATTTCCATCCATCTCTGTGCTTTCAAAGGAGTTGCAGCTGATAGCAAGCCTTGGGAAAGGGGGCTGAATTTTAGTAAATGGGGAATCTGTGGGCAGCACCCAGCAGTTTGATTTTCCTGCCTGTAACGTGCTCCAGAAGCTCCGCTGATCATTTATGAACTCTTTACACATCGCTTTCAAATGGGACAGCATTGTGAAGGGTGCTGTTTGCTGTCTACCCTGCTAAAAAGGCAAATAAAACCTAAGGGGCCAGGTTTTCAAGGAAATCCATGCCCAAGGGTTGCGTTAGTTCCCGGTGTGCTTCAGGAGCACGCTGTGACACCACAGAGAGAAAAGGGCTCTTGTGCTTTTGCAGCCTCTCCCAAAACGTACGGGACGGACTGGAATTTTGTCCTGGAAGTTTGCTTGTGTGGTCATCCCCACAGTCTGGGACCGCTCACTTGGGTTTCCAGGCAGAGCTGCTGGGAATAATAACAAAACAGAGTCTGAAATTTGGATGTGAGCTACTGCAAAAAGGTGTGTTTTTTTTTTTTTCCTTCTGTACCACAGGGTTGTGTGCTGAGTTCACGTTCATACAAAGCTTGCAGGGACAGAGCTGTCGCGGAGGGAGGACTGATTCCAGCAAAAAACACTCCTGTAAAAACGATGCTATGCTCTTTCCTGCAGGCCACCTATAACCACAGCCTCAGCGTTTGTGTGCCCGTGGGGACCCAGCAGACGAGGATTTCCTCTACGCTCCTGCTCCTGGCCTGCTGTGGGGCTGTAGGAAGTAATTTTTGCAGCTGTCTGCCTCAGTTTCCCCCACACGGTAAGTTGCTCAGGATTCCTGGACTTGTGCCTCTGTCTCACCCCTCTCTAACCGACTCCAGAAAAGCTTTCCCAGCCTTAATAACATTTTGTGGCTTCTGTCCTGAGGAGTATTTAAAAAGGCTTGGTTTTCATCAGGTGGCTAATAAGGTGAAAATTGTCTCCTGTTACGGTTTGTCAGGCCTAGCCCTCCTCCCCAGCTCGTATCAGAAGTGCCCCCCCTGCTCCACAGCATTAAATTAAACTGCTCAGACTTGTTAAAACTCTTGGTTTAGCTTCCTGCTTAAAGCTGTAATTTTAGATCCTCCGTGGGTATAAATAGACACAAACACACAACGCAGTTAAGCTGACATTCACCGGGAATAAGGCCCAAACGTTTATTTCTTCCCTTCACCTCCGCCGTCTGTCTTTCAAACGGAGACATTTTGGGAACTTAATCTCCCGTGAAACCTATAGGTTTCAGTCTAACGTGGAAATGGATCTGCAGGGTTATTGGTTAAATCTTTATGGGAAATAAAATGCCCGTAACAGGACCTGCGTACAGACCTTTGGTGGCGTTTCTTCACGATGGTTTGGGAGAGCCTGCAAACGAATGTGGTGACCCACCAGAAACACTGGAAGTTTATCATTCCTTCCCCGTGACTAAGCATATGCAGTGTTTGGAAGAGGAGGTTTTTTATTTTTATGAAGAATAATGATAATTCAGCGGATACTTGTGGAGTTCAAGTGGAACTCGTCTCCCCTAGGTCTGTCTCGGATGACTCAGCTCTGTGCTGGGATATGCGGGGCAGGAACCAGGACACGAGCATGTCGTACACATCCATCACACACAAGAGGTGGATGATCTGGAATCGACCATCACGGGATGTCGAAATGGCTGCAGGGCTTCAGCAGGGCATGGTGGCTTCATGTTCACTGGGCACCATTCCTCAGTGCCTCCGACTTGGTGCACTTGGTTGTCCTTCGTGCTGAGAAAGATGATCTGAACTCAAAACATGGCCCTGTACCCCGGGGGTTCCTGCAACAGCAATTCCTGGCCATGAGAAGGCCATCCAGGTTGCCTACCACACGTTGTCTTTGCCTTCTCCCCGTTGAGCTCTGTTTTTGGGAGCTCTCTGCAGCAGCCTATATATGCACAAAGCAGCTGGTCAGAAATGTTTGGTTCTTTCCTCCCTTCCCCCATGAAAAATGACATTGAGACAAACTGCTTCCCACAGAGAAACTTCCTTTTGCATGGACATTCCTGAAGGAGGAGGGGATGCCCCAAAAAGCCGAATTGCCTGGGAAGGATGCAAACATCTGACAGCGCTTAAACGCGGAGAGGGAAAAACCCCAAACGTGTCCCTTCTCACTGGACGCGAGTGCTTGAGCACGTTTTCTCACAGCAATAATGTATGTTTAACCTGAGGTGTTTTCCTCAGCTGATAAGACTTTTTCTAAGGGCTTATTCTGCTACTTAGGGCACTTAGGGCACGAATTCCCAGCCTTGTCATCCGTGCCCCTTCCCAAGCCTTAAATCCCTCTCCGAAAAGAGCGTCCGAGGGGATTGTCCCCATCAGGCCGGATCCGTCGGCGGCAGGCGAGAGAGGAGGGGGAACGTTTTCGCATTCTTTCGAAACATACGTTGGACCGTTTCCATCGGAAAGAAAAGTGCTTACGCAGCTTTAGTTACTTGTACATGTGCTTTGCATTGTGTGAAACCCTATCTGCTTTTTCTCAGCAGACTCTTGATCCCCGCGTGAGGGAGGGAGGCAGCCAGCGCCGGTGCCTTGCTGCACAGCCCCACCGAGATCCCCACCAGTGCTTCCCCTAGCGAATCCCCCCCGAGGCAAGCAGCAAGAAAAGTCCCCACCACCTGCATTTTTGGGGCCAGGTAGGTGGGAGGAGGAGATGTTCCTCCTCAGGCTCAGAGGACTCATGAAAGCAAAGTATTCGGGGCATAAAGGGGGGGAAAATGTTCAAACAGCTCTGTTTGCCTTTCCTGAAAATGAGGAGATTCCTTCTTTTGTGTCTCGAAAAACAGTCTGGGGAAAGGGATGACTGTGGGTTTGTGTGTGTAGCCACACTACCGCTGTAGGCACCAGCCAAAACGTCACCATTTCATTGCTCCTGGTGGGCGCTATGGTGTCTCCACTGCTGCTGCCCACAGAAATGTGCATCCCCCGAGGGGCTCGGCGTGTGTGTGAGGAGGAGGAGGAGACAGCTCCCTGAGAGTGGGGTAAGGCAGGGGAAGCACTGGGAATGTGGACACCACAAAAACAAATCTGTTAATCATTACAGCCCAGCAGTGCTGCTAGCAGCTGCTACTTTTCAGGCTGGACCCTCACCCTAAACAGATATCTCAAGTACCCCTGGGCTCAGCTTGGCTGAAAACTAGCCAGGGTCTGGAAAAACAGCAACTTGGGGGCAGCTTCCAGGCTCCTGAATCAGCATTTTGAAGGCTAGACGTGCTGAGTTACCCGCCTGCCTTCCCCCGAGGCATGTGTGTATACATACAGATATAAAATACACACGCAGATATGTGTTAGTACACACACTCACTCCTCTGTGAAATGTCAGCCAAAAAATAATTCAAAGATCGCTCGGCCTGGTTCAAATGCTGTTAAACTTCAGAAATTACAGCCCCCTCCAGGAGTGGGTAAGAGCTGACACAAAGCAGCAATAACCCAAAATTTCCCAGCTGTTGTGTCTGGCCTTTTGAAAAGAGGAATTCCTTGGTACTGAGCCTGAAACCTTACTCTTTCCACTCTGCATTGCCTGAGGGCGCTAGCATGAAAAGGATGCATGAGAAAGGATTTATTACCAGCAAGGTGCTTGCAGAAACTCCAAGACTTGAGTTAGGTGGACATGAGGGAGATGGGGAATAAGCCTTGTGACTTCTGCTTTTCTTCCCAAGACTGTCGTCGTGGAGAACTGCTTGCAAGAAACACATTATGCTCCGGAGTCTGGTGGCCCTAAATATTAGAGGAGATGGCTCCTAGCTCTTTGTGGACTGGTCAAGTTGGCTGCAGTCTGGGCTAAAAGAAACATGAAGCAGAGCATGATCATCACAGCAGAGCTCCATGACAAGGTATGGCGTTGTGCTTGGCCTGTTTTAGCTGAGTTTTCTTGGGGAATTTTTTTCTCAAGGCTGGAGAAAGACCAGCAGGTAAATGCAGGAACTGTCTGTGATTCTTTCAGCTGTGGGCAGTGTATGTGTAAAGAGAAATAGAGGTTATTCTTAGAAATTCAGGGGAGCAGATTTCACCAAGACCTGGACCAAGAGTGGAAGGTGTTCCCTTTTAACCTCCTTGCACACCTGACCTAAGGCAGGTAACGTCTCCTTGAGAACATCCCTGAGCAGGACCACACAAGCTGCTTGGCAGCATGAAGCAGCTTTAAAATGTTCCACAGAGCCCCACTCTGCCTTCCATACATCTTCGGTGAAGACTTGTGGTTGTTGGGGTGAGCAGTGGGAAACTCTTGAATATTTCTAAGTCAGAGTCCAGATTTCCATCCAAATCTAGAAGTGTTTCCTGTTTAAAAGCTCCCCTTCTGCACAAACAGAAACAACGTCAATTTGTTACAGAGACACCTCGCCATTTTCTGCTAGGTTTAACTAGCAGACAGCACAGAACCAGTAAAGGTACTCCTTAGCAGACCCACTAAAAACTTACAACACTGTTTATGGGACAGTAAATGCAGCAGCACTAGTCCACCATTACTCGTACTGGTGTGGGACACATCTCAACGCAGTGGCAAAGGACTGTGGCAGCAGTTCAAAGCCATCTTTCTTCACGCTCTCAGCTCTACCTGCAGTGCTTGTAGGGAGCGTTGACATCACTGTCCCACCTGTGGCTGAAATTCTGGCCAATGCTCCAAACTGGCTCCAGAATTGCCCAGCCAGGCTGAGCAGAGGTGTTCTCTTCTTCCCCATCTGTGCCTCGGTGCTTCCCCTAAACTGCACAGCACTGTGGTTTGTAGCAGGTTGGTTCTGTCTGGGAGTGGAACTAGACAGAAAGCATTTTCTGTACCAAAATGCCATACATTTTTATTTTCCCAGCATAAAAGAATTAGGGACGGAAGATCCTCCTCTCACTGGGGGGCAGCTCAGGCTGGCTCTCTTGCTGCTTGCAGCTGTATGGTACAAAAAAACAGCAGCAGGGAAGATCCCAAACCTATCTCTCAGGCTCTCTCCACCAACAGGAGATGCTTCTAGGTTTTAGCACTGCACTTGAAGATTATTCATTCTTCTTCATCGTACTTGTAGCCCACATGGAAAGGTAATAACTCAATGAACTCGAACAACAAAAAGTTGGTAATCTGTCTTCAGTTGCATGAAGGATGCAGCACAGATTTAAGCCAAACTTTGTGCTTCCTCTGACAAAAGCAAGTCTGCAGGAACTCAGAGCTTTCCTCCTTTCAGTCCCACCCCCCGGCCATCCACATCTTCCCTCCATCTGAGGATACACACATGCAATTATTTTGATGTAGACTCCTATTGTTCACAAAGTGCTTTGATGGTACAAACCAAGCTATGTATTTGTAGTGCTTAATTGGGTACCAACGCAGATGCTGATTTAGAGCAGGACGTGTAGCCCTGTCCTACACTTTATTAACACTGCATGCATAATCACACCACTAAAGTCAGATCCTTTCAATCAGAAGTGAGGCTGAATTTTGTGGTATGGGCATTGTGATAAACTTCTGTGTAATCAGGATCCCAGAGACACTGATGTTTCCTCTATGAAGTGTTAGCTTGAAAAGTTTCTTTCAATATATATATATGTATGAAGAAAAATCTGATGCCAAACACTCAGACTTGGGGAGCATTTTAGTATGAGATAAGTGTAAAAAGAGCCTAAATATATTGAAAAAGACAAGTCATGATTTGTTTCCTGGCTTTAGCAATGATTAGTTTGATTAGTTTGTAACAAATGCTGCAAATATGAAATGTTGGAAGAGAGAGATGAAAAGTGCCTACTTTTGGCTTATTTTGGCTGTGCAAAACCTGTTTTTTTGAGCTGAAGAGCATCTGCAGCTCCTGTTGATTTCAGAAGGAGGACGCTACCTCGCGGATTGGAACAACATAGGGTGGAAACAGCAAATCATTCATCACATAAATCAGCCCCAAGAAAATGATCTCATATTTATTTATGTCCCTAGCCAAATCTGCACTCATTTCCTCCGTGAAAGGTAATACATTGCCTGAGCTAGAGTCTAGGGTATCGAACTTTTAAGCAACACAATGCCCGCAGTCCTTGGGGCATTGCCTCAAAAGAGGTCAGGGCTCCTGCAGCTGAGTGATCAGGGAGGGCTGCTGTGACGGCTCCTGCTCATCACCTTGTCTGCACCACCACTTCCCTGGGGCCAGTTTTGGCTGAGGACCACCAGTCAGTGCCTTCTCGCATCTCAGGGGTAATGTTTAGGAACTTGTTTTTCAACGTCTCCGTGACCATGTTTATCAGTGCCGTGTTTCTCACTGCCCAGCCTGCGTTTCCCTTCAGCTTTGTTCTTGCAGAAGGGAAGCTGAAGACCTGAGGTCATCATTACATGAGTGAAGTTAATATATAAGTGGAATATAAAGAGCTAATCCACAATTAACAGTAAAATAGGCTCTGTAATGGATTGGCACAAGCTATTAGCAAGTCCATCAGGCTTCCTGTAACCAAACCTTAAAATCGTCTCCATCACTTATCATCATTTTGTTTTGCCCATCAGTAGTTTGTTACAATATCCAACACTTGTTCCTTGTTTAGCCATCCAGGAATTCATCACGGAGATGGGAAGACAGCCTCACTAGTGTATCCTATAGCAAGAGTAGTTTGGGTTTTCAAGTTGCTCACTATTTCCAGTAACTGGTACGGCTGTGTAAGTGGAGACGCAGCTGGCAATATTGTAATTATAGTTATGTTCCATGATGTTTTATTTAAATTCACTTTTTTTTTTTTTCTTTTCCAGTCTAAGTAACATTGCCATGTTATTTTTATGATGTAGTCCTGTGGTTTCTAAGCAAAGGTCCACAAAACCCTGCAGGCTATCTGTCGCAGAGCAGGTCCATGGGTTGTACCAGGCTGCACATCCAAAGAGGCCCCCACAGCTGATGTGAAGCTTTTTAACTCATTGCCACGGGGCTCGGCATGCCAGAGGTGTCCCCTGCTATGTGGTGGGTCCTGTTGTTGCTTAGTACTTCAACATACACAGCAACTACAAAACATTTGGGAACTGCTTACCTGCTGCATTCTTGCTCTCAAAGGGATAAGGCTTTGCCAGTATTTTGCATAAAGTTAACCCTAAGGCATGGCCCTGGAGAAATATGTATTTAAATGTTTCAGGAAGAGCTAAAACCTGCTCCCATAGCAATCAAAGGAGGCCTTGCCATTGTTTTATGAAGTTGGAAAAGATTCAAAGCATCCCATGACCGCTGCTTTGGGCTGTGGGAGTCATGATTAGGATTTCTATTGCTGTTCTTTGAGTCACAGTTTGCTCCAGGTGTGTAAAATTCAGGCACTCGGGTTCTTGGTACGTGAAATAATGACAGGCTGAGGAAAGGGGATGGGATGGGATGGGACGGGATGGGACAGGATGGGATGGGATGGGAGGCTCACCACACTTTACCAATACTAACATTTAAATGTTATATTCATACAATTTGATTAGGTTTCAGTAATGGCATAACCATTAGCATGTCCAAATTTATTTGCACAGAATTTTCTCCTGTGCTGTGTGGTTAAGACCATGACCCCTCATCTCTGAAGCCTCAGCTTCTTTCCAAGCCTGGCACAGGGCTGGTTCTCCCTGCTAGCCCAGACCCTGCTAGAGCTGATTTTGGGGTGCAGGTGCTGGCCATGGGATGGGCAACAGGGCTTGGGAAAGAGCTTGTGAGCATCGTAAAGGCATGTGGCTTCTGGCTTCCAGGAGGTTTTGGTGTGCTGGCATCAGAGCTTTTGTCTATCCCCCTCATAATAGGTGAGCATCTCGCTGTCTGTAATACATCCCCCTTCCTCAAACCCTATATTTTGGTATGGAAAAGGCAGTAGAGGGTGTCTGATCTCCAAATTTACAGGGGACTTGCTGCAAGGGCTGAACCCAGGCCTCCCAAGCTCCAGGCTCAGCCTCACATCACCAGCAGCTCCTGCCCTCTTCCTCCGCAGCCGCCAGGCCGGAAAAAGCTGTGGCCATAATCTGGTGCTAAATCTCTTCTGATCAAGTAGCTTTGCTCTTAACAAAATAATCCTATAGAATGACTTGGCTCTCAGCTGGGAGCAGTAGGAAGATCTGGGCAGTGTATTACAGGCAGGGCACAGCACCAGGAAATTAAGCTTTATTATGTGTGCTCTGGCAGCAGAGCGCACACAGAAGTGATGTTTATGGCATTTGCGCCACCGTTCTTTCTTAATTCCTATCACAGTATGGCTGGGATGTTCTCTTAGGGGAAAGCAAGGATAATTTCTGTTTTTTCTTTCTTTTTTGCTTTTTTTTTAAGCTGACAGATGAACTGAGGGCTCTGCCCTGCCTGTCTATGTTCACTCCTGGAGTGAGCACGTCAAATGAGGCACGAGCCAGACCTATCAAGGGTAGGTTCAACACCAAAATTGCTCCAGCTTGATCCCCTGACACCCACTGTCCTCTTCTGCTGACAGCCATGAGGCCAAGACCACCAGTATGCCTCCTTCTTGGAGCCCAGGGCTGTCAGGGTTTGGAGGCAGGGCAGTCATTGTGGTGAGCATCACCACTGCTGCCCAGACCCACAGAATAAGGGACAGGGGAGTCCCTTTGAGACCAGCTTGTCTGGCACATGGGAGCTCGTTAATCAGGCTGCAGATTAGTAATCTGGTGTTTAAAAGCATTATCAGACCTTTTCCTCCCAGCTTTAGGAGCCTGGTAGTGGTAATGAAAGTCTGAAGCCCTGGCTTCAGTTCCTTTCTAATTTAAAGATTAGATACCGGCTGTACTGAAAATCTTTTTCCATTTACCTTGGCCAAATCTTGAAAAAAAAGTGGAGTCATGACCCAAAGCAAAATCTCCAGCCCCTGTTAAGTTGCTGGCATGCTCCTTTGCCTCTGAGAAAGTCAGTTACGTTGGGGTTTTCCCATATTTTTTTGTAGGGCATTGTAGTACTGATAATCAGAAGGCCTGTCTCTAAAGATCTGTTCCACGGAAACAGTCAAGATTTTCAGATGAAAATTTAATTTCCTTCTCTGGAAATGATGGGGCTTACTGAGCCTTCAGTTAGTTTTCGTCCATGTTTGTGAAGTATTTTGCTGAGCGTGGCCAAAAGGAGGGGCATAGAGGGCAGACTGGTAGTTTTCAGTATAAAAATAAAAAATTCTGAGAAAATTTTCAGGGGAAAATGAGGAGATGCCTTCAGTTCATCAGAGTGTAAAGGGCTCAGCCGGCTTGAGACTTCCCTATTTCAGTTGCCCAACAAAGTCAGCTCTTCTCACCTCTAGAGCTGCAAATGACACATTTATAATAGGATCCTCAGCAACAAGGGGCTCCGGGTTCAGCCTGAGTTATTTAACACTTCTCAGGCTCTTTGTGAGCTTGAGCCTTCGCTTCATCCACCACGTTAATGCTAACGCTGCTGAAACCACCAGGTCTCCCTCCAATAGATTTCCTATTAAAAGTATTTATTTTACAGGATCTCCCTGTTCCCAAATATATGCTAGTTTAACATTGCTGGTAAAGGTTTGGCTAGGCTCACTCGGAACTGGACCTTTGCTCCCTCCCGAGGTTCATGAACCTTCACAACTCTCTAGGTGAACTCAGCCTGACTTTCCCATATAGAACCAAATCCCAGGTCAGTCTCATTTGGTTTCGTGTTTCACTACAGGCATTTATTTCACAGCTCCGGTTTTAAAGACCTGAGCGTGGGACAGAGACGGGGCTCCCATAAACACAGGCTGTGGCCATGATAATCCTCGTGCATCCCATTTGTTGTATCTGATGTTGAAATGTGTTTCCCTGTAGCAAAATCCCGGAGTCACTGGGATGTGAATTAGTAGCAAAGCAGAAAGGGAAGAGGAGTGTTTATGGTTCATATGTTAAAATAATTCCTCCAAGGTTTGATTTACTCCCAGCCTCACACTAATTCTGTTTGGTCTGAGGCATTGCGAGCTTGCAAAAGTACCCAAAATGTTGAGGGAGGAAACTCAGTTTGTTCTGAAATGACCACAAAAGGGCAAAGGCATTGGCTGGAAATGCACGCTATAATGCATAGTATGCAAAGTCTGCCAAAAAGTCTGAATTAGACAATTCTCTCCTGCTATTTCCTTATAAGAGCCCAAAGAGGCGGTGCTTTATGTCAAGAAGCATGAGTCAATCCTCAGAGGAGGATGCTCAAATGGAAAACAGATCGGAGGAGGGCTCTGCAGGCTGTGCTGCTGCAGGTCCTGTCCCTTGAAGTGAAAAGCAGAGGAAGGGAGGAAAAATGGGATCGGTAACAAATGATGTGATGGCAGAGTGTCAATCACAGCGGAATTTCAGCCTGGCCCCGTATTACAGCGGCGCTGGGAGTGCTGTTCCAGCAAAGGCTGCGTCAGCACTTTGTTTAGCTTATACACCAATTTATTATCTGCCCTTTGGGCCGAGGCTGATTTTTCTAGGAGTTAACCTGGCAACAGCTCTCATCATGTATTTTCAGCTAGTGCGTAGCTCAAGAGTTGTTTAACCTCTCACCCCTGCAGCCTCGGCCCTGGCTTATCCTACCACAGTGCAATTTGCTTGGAGAGGCTGGGGATGTAAGCCTGAAATGCAGGCTCTGCAGCAAAGACAGGGGGTTGCACAAAGCTCCCACCCTCAGAAAACGCCTGCACGCTGTCCCCTCAGCCTGAAAGCTTCCTTGGAGGCGGCCAGAACCGGTGGGTGTTTTGGGGGAGTTTCCATCTCTTCTGACCCTGAGCATCACTGGGCCAAGGGAAGCAGGGCACTGATTCACGATGGCAAGCAGTGGAATTGTCCTACCTAATTATGGACTGCCTGCTGGAATAATGGGACTAAATACATCTTCTTCGTTCAATTCTGTTGTGGAGTGAAATGCTATAGCTTAAAATCCCGCCTTTGTAATGGGACTTGAAAGCAGCCAGCATGCCTGGTGGGTGATGGCTCATTAACCACGCTGAGAGAACGAAGGGCAAGGGCTTGCTGGAACGAGGCGTTACTCTCCCAGGAGCTCTAATGTCACTGAGATGGGAAACCATGGCATCGCTTGCTGGGGTGTGAAGCCTCCTGCTTAAATCAGGCTCTGTGCCTGAAGGTTGGAGCGTGGTAAATGTGCCACCAGTTCTGGAGGCATCTCCTGGGACCTATATACCAGGAAATCTGACTGCTGTGTCAGAGCAGCTGGCAGAGATGTTAGAATTAGTAGGCACTTGGATAAAACTGATAGACTGGGGAGGAGTTAGTGCAGTGCTTGCAGGGAGAAACCACGCTTCACAAATCTATTAGAACTATCTGGAGTGTCAAACAACGTTTAGCTGGGGTTGAGCTGGCTGACTGAGGCTTTTAACAAGGTCTCTTGCCGTAAGCTTTTTAAGTAATGAAATTGTCATAGAAGGAGGGAAAGGCTTTTCATCAATTACAGGCTGTGATGATAAAAACAAAGTTCAGGTCTAAATCTTCAGATTGTACAGTGAAGAGAGGTTGTGGTATCATTTATGGTATCACAAACACGGCATCATTTATAAATCAATCTTGTCTGGAAGCTCCCAATCTGGTGAAGAAGTTTTGGGTTAATTTAAATCAGTGCCCAGACATCATTTGCTTTGGATTTACCAAACAAGAATCCATTCAAGCTAGGTAAGGTTACCCCTGTTCTTCCTACAGCATTTACAACTCTCAGCTAAGATCCTGCTGGGAAACTCTTCCTGAAAAGGCCAAAAATCTGGTGGTGGATAAAGGCATGCCATCAAGTGAGGGAGGCTGTTTTCAGAGCAATAAATGGGCCGTCTCTTGTGACCAATCCCCTGAGAAAGTCCAGCAAGGCAAGCAGTAGCTCTTGAAAGGAGGTCTGGCCAGAGAAAAGAGGTTTTGATCATGAGGGAGAGGTTTGGGGCTGTAATGAGGGTGGAAGTATTGATGAAACATAGTACCAGGAGAGGGCTATCTTCCTGCTATTCAAAGGATTTGAGCTATTTTCACACTGCATCACCTACACATTTTACACTGCATGTCCAAAGCAGCTCAGCTGTGTCCCCAGATACCTCCTCAGCCTGTACCATGCCTCCTGTCTTATGAAGATTTTCTAGTCCTGTTAGCAGAAGAGTTTAACTTTTCAAAGGAAAAGTATATATTTACAATTTCACCATAAATGACCGAAGTCCAGCAATACAAGGTTAAATGGCCAGGAATGAGGATTCTGTCTGGATTCCAGAAAGCAAGTGCTTGAGGGCTGCAAAGGAAAGGCACCCAAGTTATGAGCTAAGCCTGAGCGCTGAAGCTGCATGCAGGAAGGTGTCCAGTGATTGTTGGAGGATAGCTTGTCTTGGTCACTGACCAGGATGATCGCATGGCGAAGTTATTGCTCTTCCCAGATATCCACCACGCACTCCGAGGCAGTGGCCAAAATCAATTAGGAGCGATCGCATCACCCCACAGAAGGCAAATGTGCTGTCAGTCTGCCGTTGAGCAACAGTGCTGCTTATTAGCTTATTGAGGATGTAATAGGAATAGCAACGGGTGAATAGTTCATGACGGATTATTTATGCGTCGGACTTCCTCCCGTTCGCTCTCTTTGCAAATTGACCTTGACTCTCCCCGCTACACTCATAACTCAGGACTGCTCGGTAACTCATTTTGGTGGCACAGCTCATTTGAGATGGCCTTTGGATATCTGAAAAGTGGGCTGTTGTTTTTTTTTTTTTAATGACTCTTGGCTCTCTCTCTCCAAAGGTCTTGATATATTTTGGTGAAGATGTTTTAGAGAAGCAACATGGGGAAATGGGGGGAGTCATCAGCCACGTGCCATTAGCAGAGCCCTTCGTCTATCTTCTTTTGGAGCTTCATTCCCTAAACTCAGCACCCACGGCCCCGTGCACAGCTCGATGACACCCCAATGACCTCCGTAGGTTTTGGATCAATGCTTGATCCCCTCGCTCCGTGATATCACAGCCTGCTTTCCTACAAACAAGCGCTGAGATCACGCATTCAGGCTCCCAGCTCTGAAAGCGGTGAGGTCAAAACCCGTTTCAGTCAGGGGAAATAGAAGAGAAAAGTATCTGGCCCTGCTCAGAGGTGAGGGAGAGGAGAGGATGAGCTGGGCAAGAGCCCACATGTGCTCGAACAGAGAGCGCCTGATGTTTCGCAGACGCTGCGAGGAATGCTCGCCGCTCGGGCTGCACGAGCTGTTGCTGCTCTCGCTTCAGAATAAAAGCCCAGCTCTCCCAAAAAACCTCGGCCAGAAGAGCCAGGGAAACAAACCACTTCTAACGCCTGCCCATGTAAGCAAGCCCCGAACACAACAACACTGTTCCTTGGCCGAGACCTGCGGCTCCAAGAAATGGGAAAAATCATCACAGAGCTGCTCCTGGTTTGGGGAGCGCTGCCAGCTTCTCTCGGTGGTCCCAGGCAATTCCCAACCAGCCAGGGCAGCACTCATTTTTCCCACATCATCGCAGCTTGGGGTCCCTGTGGAGAAAGCCTGGTTGCTCTTGAAGAGCCTCTAATTATGTCTGCACACAAAGCAAGCTCGGGGTCACCCTGACCCCAGCTCTGTGTCAGACTGCCCCAAAAGGCTCTCTCGCCATGGCAAGGGGCTGGCGGGTGCCTGGGCCATCCCTGAAGGCCTGCGGGGCACAGCCCTAGGAAGGCAAATGGCTCAAAAACAGCACTCCTGAGGCACCCTTGAGGCGTTTTGGGCCAGAGCCGTGAAGAGCAGAAGGCTGGCAGAGGGCACCTGCCCCAGCTGATAAATGGTGGTTGAGGCGGCCATGTTAGGCCCAGCTCTCCCCCACAGGCCTTCACCATCCTGGTTTGGGGCCAGGGCTGCTCCCTGTCCTCGTATCCTGCCCCTTCCCATGAGGAGAGCAAGAAAATGACTGTCCCTGTTAGAAATCTCTGGGGTGGTGTAGGAGCTGTGGTTTATAACACATATTTATCATTTTACAGGGCTGCTTTTCCTCATGTGGGTGCTCAGCAGCTGGCATGAAGGTGTTGGTGGCGCTTTGGTGCCACCCTTCTGGCAGGGGTAGGTTACCGACATGTCTAAATCTGGCACTAAGGCTGTTTAATGAGGCTGTATCGGGGGTTATGTGATGGGAAGCTGGAAATTATCACGTAACTGAGAGGAAAAAAAAAAAAAGAGAAATATTTTTGGTAGTTTGCATGGGAGCTGAAAGGTGTTGGGAAATGAAAGGGTCTTGGAGCACCTGGGTGTTTCTGGCCTGACCCCAAGGAAGGCTTTGAGTGGTGAAATGCTGAGGTGTGCGGATGTCTATGACTGCTTCTGGGGTTTTCCCCTCAGTTTGGGTCTCTTTTGGTCTCTGTAACGAGAGAAAGCTGGTACGTGACTCTGCATGGCTCAGCTTTCGCGTGTCCTCCGAGCAGAGGTGCAAAGTGGAGCAAACATCAGCACAGGGGGCTGACTGCTGTGGTAGATGTCAGTGACAGCCAAGCACCAGGGGAGGGGAATGTTTTCTGAAAAGGAACGCTTTCAGCAGGATTTAAGAGCAAATAAAAGGAGCCCTTGAGAACTCCCAAAGCATACGGAGCTGTAAGTCCAGTAGGAGCGAGAAACAAGCTGACAGATACCGAGGTGATGAATCAGATTCAGGAGATGGAAGAGAATTGCCCTGAATGGTAAGCCCTTTTAGGGTGTGCTGATTGCCCGAGCTCTCTTTTAAAAATATAAAAATAAATTAAAAAAAATAAAATAAAATCACTGCTGCCTTTGCAAGGAGTTTCTCTGTCAGGAAGTAAGGGGATCTTGCTGCCTGATTGATAAAACACACACAGGCTCGGAGTAAAGAGGTTTCATTGTGGTCTTCAGGGCATCATCGCTCTGTAATATATACAAAAAAACCTCACTCTGCTGACTCACGCTCTGGAAACTGCAGTCCTCTTGGCAATCCTCCTCCACCCTCCACCCCTGGCACTTTTTTCTTTGACAGCACTTTTCCGATTTTTTTTTTCTTTTCCTCCTCCTCCACTCAGACTACCTCCAAGAGAGTATAGCTTGTTGAAGGCAGTGTTTTGTCTCCTCTAACACTATTGGGAACAGATGGAAGATTACAGGAAAGCATGCCAGTGAGGCTGGAAAAAATGTTGCAATATCCATAGCTGCCCGTGCACTGCTGTCTTGCACACATCTATCCATATGCAAGGCAGACCTGGATGCTATTTCCCAAATTACTCCTCTAAAGCAACTGAAAAAAGGTTAGAATGAAAACTGAGTGTTTCAAAACCACTTTAGTTTCAAAGCTTTCTGGAAAACAATACAACTTAAAACATGCAGTTGCTGTTTTTCCTAAACAATACTTTTTTTTTTTTTTCCAATTGAGCTAATATTTTTACTTGAGATGTGTTTGCAAGGTGAAGGCTAATCCATTTAAACAGTTTCCAGATCAAGACCTCTGATATTTTTCCACTTTGAAAGATATTTTTTTTTCGGTGTTATTCTTAGTGTGAGCTAACGTGGAAAGTGCTTGGAGCATCCTCGGCACGTCATTTGCTCAGGGTAGAAAAGCATTTCAGAACCAAATTGTGTTTCCTCATATCTATCATCTCTTTTCAGCCTGGTCTTCAGGGTCTATTCTAGGCAGTGGCTGCAGTGTCCAAAATAGCGAACCCTTCAGTGGTCAGGAATTCCCGGTGTGACTCAGTGGCCTCAAGCATCTCTGCTGGGAAGCAACAGGGTGGATAAGTGGCTGGGGGGACCCTTAAATATGTAACTTTATTAATATTTGGCATTACCAAAAACATAAAACTGAGAAAACCACAATAACACTTAGCTTGCCATTCTAATTTTACCAGGACTGCTTTGGCCTTTTAATGATATATTGTTCCTACTCATAACCTAGCTGCTCCTCAGCATCCAGTATTTATGTTGACAGCTTCAGGTTGCTAATTTTTCGCCCCTTTTTAAAAACTCTTCCTCTATTTGTTGTTGTTGTCCTTGTCATTGTTGTTATTATAAACAGAAATGGTTATGTTCATAATCAGAATGACAGACCATCTGGGTAGGTTTGGCTTTAGCCTTTGTAGTGACTAGCTTGGAGAGCTGAGACAAAAGCACAATGTGCATTGGGATTTTGAGGAGGAGGATATAATCCTATGTTTTTCCCAAGAATAGCAGGTCAAAATGTGAATTCAGTCACACTTCTCTATGCGAATCAGTGTTGGCCATTTTCCTACTGTTACTAAGTTTTTCCATATCTGTTGTGTACCTAGCTATGCTTTCAAGTCTCCTCTTCTCTGCTAGCTCGGTCCTGTAGCTCTGAGATTGAGGCATCTTTCTTTGCTTTTTAGCAAAGGAAAAGCTTTGTCTTCAGTGTTACAGGAAAAAGTCATGACAAATGAAAAAGCAAATTGGCTATATATACTTGTGTGATTAGGCTGAATAATCAATGTCCTGAAAGCCTGGTGTTACTGATTAAAAAAATCTTTCACAATTTTTCTTCTAATAAAGGCTACAGAGCATGTTAATCCAGCAAATAAATTGACTCCAACATCTGCTTGTTCACTCGACTTCCATGGGTTTCTTCTGTTAGAAGTGTGGTGAGCCGTTGAACTCAGCTGAAATGAGGAAGGTGATGTTTTCCGTGGCAATTTATTTATTTATTTTCTGTATTATCTGAGATTCATGATGCTGAAAGCCTAGCTGGCTTTCTCTTTCCCATCTGCTTCTGCTTAGCTCAGTGTCTGAGCCTGCATCCTAACAGAACGAAGGAGAATCAGCAAGAAGCAATCCCCTAAAGCTCCATCTTCTGCCTTGTCTCAGGCTTCTTGTGAGAAATTTGGAAGAAAACCAACATGGGCTAACACTGCAGTTTGCAGCCTGATCATCCGGAAACTAATTAGTGGAGTTATTCCAGTTCACACGGTTTTGTTGCTGCTCTCTTTTAGGGCAGCAACGACCAACCCAGCATTCATCTTGCATGGGAAACAACATGTTTGTTTGGTTTAGGATGTTGCTTTTTCAGCCAAGGAGCAGCCGTATGAGCTGGGTATCTTTCCTTGCAAAACACATGGCTTCTTAAAACCATCTTAAGGGACGCTGAGATGGCCTGGGAGAGTGCTGAAACATCTCTAAATTGCTGTCTTTTCTTTGGAAAGGGACACGGGACTTCTGGAACTCTACTAGAGAAGGAAGAGCAATAGGACTGCAAGGTCATCCTCTCTTCTTCCAAAGCCTGGGTGCACTAAGGTGGTGCATGGGGCTGCTTGATGTGCTGCTATCGCAGCCCCCAGGGCAGTCACTGCTCCTGGGTGACCCACTCATGCTGGGGTCTGAGCGTTTGAGGGCAGACACCACATTGTTTTGTTCTGCTTCACACAATCCTTGGCAAAAAGGAAAGAGAAGGGCGTCTTGGCTCTCTACCAGGCCTCCAAAGTGCTAAAATAATACTAACACCGTAATAAATCTCAAATTTGTATTATTGTCTGACACTCCGCAGCTTATTTTGGCTCTGGGCACCTGTGAATTTGGACAAAAAATGTAAGAACTTGTCAATGTGGAGCAAATGAGTGCACCCGACTTCAGGCTGTTTAGTGAGACACCACCATGAATCACCGCATTTTGGTGAGAAGAACACAGGATTTCCTGGAAACGAGTTCGGGCCTTGACAGGGCTGTTTGATCTTCAGTTGTTTAGGTTTTGTTTTTGTTTTCGAAGCAGCAATAACATCGGTTCAAGCTATAAACAGACCGTTTTGCTTTGTCCTTGAAGCGAGCCATTAATTGGTTCAGAACACGGTTTAATTACTGCCTATGCATAATTAAAGGGGCCATCTCTGTTTTATTTACTGCCTTCTTTCTAGTAATGCATTTGTATTAATGGCCTTTTGATAACCAGTTCTCCTTGCTCCTGGGCAAGATCAGCTACAGCCTGATACGATACCTGTGTCTGGGATGTGCAATGGATGCAAGGAATTGCAACCATCAAGCTTATACGGGGTGAGATATGCAAAATAATTACTCTTGCATGACAAAGAGAAGCCCCAGGGGCCGGGTTCACAAAAGGGAGCCTTGTTTTTTTTTTTGGAAAGTTGGATCCCTGCCTGTCCTGTTCACCACAATCCCTGCTGTGACCTTGGGATGTGGCCTGAAACTTATGACAGTTGCTTCGTCATATTTGGTGGCTAGACAAAGGGTTTGCCCAATTAATTACTGACAAGAGCTTGCTGATGGGGCTGGGGACAGTTTATTGTGAAAAGTTTGCGTGTGTATTTTAAGCTGCTGCACCATGATGCTTCCCCTGTCCTCAAATAAAATAGATCCTAATCTTTGAAGGAGATGCTCCTGGTAGACAAGCAGGGAGGAAACAAAAGCAAAGCCCACCTGGGAGTCCCCGTCCTGTTTTTGAGGGGATGACGTGGTGCTTAGCTTGGGCTCCTTGTGGTTGTCACTTGCCTCATCTCCCAGTGACCTGTGTCCTGTTGGCACCTCTAATAATTTTCACATGCTCTGAATCGGATGCCTTGAACTAGGTGTCAGTAAGGAGGTGGTAGCAACGAGTTATAAAGTGCTGCATGGACAACAGGCATGGTAACTTCCAGGAGCACACCCCTCTGCCAGACCCCTTAAGCACACTTTTAGTAGCAACCAGTGCTGAAGCAGAGCAAATCTAAAACCCCTTCCCATGCTCCACAACATCTCACAGCATCCCACCCATCATGCCTTTATCACAGCACATTATAAATGCATTTTTTTTCCTCAAACTGAGGAAATCAAAGGAGAAACAATGTTTGATTCTATTCTTTGAAGTGATTCCATATCATTCTGTGCATTTGCAACTGGGGACAAATGTTTGCCGCTATTGGGGGGGGGGTGTTTTGGTATTGTTGTTGTTTTGTTTTCCTCTCCACATGACTAAGCATGATCTGATCCTGGAGACGGGCTCAAACTGAGCTTCCTTCTCCCTTGATGCCAGTCTCTGAGGGACCTGTTACACCCAGGAGTGCTGTGTCAGAAAGAAGAAAAAATGAAGTGAGACGCGGCTGGTTGTCACCACAGACCATCTGTGCGATCCTCAGCGGGACGGCAGGGAGCTCGAAGAGTGAAGTCCTCTCCTCACAGCACCTCCTGCTGGCAGCCCAGCCATCGTGCTGGGGCATAAAACCCCTTGGAGATAGTTGGCTGGGCCTCACTGGCCCTACACTGGCTCTGCTCCTGGGGGAGCTGGCTTCAGCTTGCCCTTTAGGCTAGAGGATGAGGCCAGCAGCAGCAGCAGAGGCCATGATCTCATTCCCAAATGCTTTTCCACATGCCTGAGATGGGTTTAGCAGGTAAGGGAGAGCTGGCAACTGCCGCAGTTTGCAAAACAAAAAGACGCCTCTGCTCACTTTAGCTGCTTCTAGCTCCTTTGGCTCGGAGCTCCTGGGGAGCTTAGCGAACAATGCTGATATCTCTGCGACCACCTCCTTGCTTTAAAGCCACCCTGTGAGTTGTTAATGTTGGCTTTGCTACCTGAGCATGGGGTAATGCTAGCCAAAAGGGTCAAGGCATTGAAAACATTACGGGGAGCTGTCACGGCCCCTGAGGTCCAGAGGCCACCAACTCTCCTCTGTGTGTGGGATGATGCAGGAGCATCTGAGAGAGTCAGAGAGCGGTGTGTTTGGGGTTTTCCTCTGCTGCTGTCTCACAGGTCTCTTGGCAGAGGTACTGAGCCACTCAAGCAGAGGTTGTGACCCAGCTGTCCCCTGTAAGAGGTGCGTGTGTGGCCAGCAGTCAACACTGACCCGACCTCTGGTTAGGAGCCCTTGAAGGCAGATGTCCCGGGAGCTGCACCGGTGGCCTTTTGGAGCTGTGTCCTCCTCCTCCTCCCCTCACACCATCTCTTTGCCTTGGGCCATGGACCAATATTTAATACTGTGAGTAATTAAAGCAACCCACAGGAGGCTTTGTCCCGGCCACAGGCACTGTGGCGGCCTGTGCGTGATGCCTGGGGCCAACCAAAATGGCGGTGGTCGGGCCCAACGCGTGCTACCACACAGTTCGCTCTGGTTTCCCAGTCAGCGGGGCATGAAAAGCACGTTCTCACCCATCCCCTCATGCCTAACGTGACCTCCCAGAAGCATGTGTGGGATGTGAGGGGCCTTGCAGAGCGTGCCGGGTGGCGCTCGGTGCTTGATGCAGGCACGAATGCTGCCGTCCGTGGCAGGCGGCGTTCATCCAGCCAGCTGCATCCCGCTGTGATCCTCCCGAGCTGCGTGTTATGGGACTGGGGGGTCGGCTAGTGTTTGGCTGGAAGAACCTCTCCCTCCCATTCATCATCACTCTGGAAAAAATGTGTTTTGCTTCCTGAAGAGATATTTTGCTGCTCTCTGGGGAGAGCTGAACGTGAAGGGCTGTCGGCGAGCCTGAGTGCTGATACTACCCTCCTCTTCCTCCTGCAGAGGAGTGTGCTCGAGGGTTTGGATGCCAAGGAGCTGAGGATGGGATGTATCTTCCCATTCTGGCTCACTGTGTGGCTGGGGAGGGAAATCCCTGCTCCCACCATGCCCACCCCAGCTGCCAAACGTCACGGCCCCAGCCCACCTTCGTGAGGAAGGCTGCGCTTCTCCGAGCTCACCCTGCTCGTAGCCGAGCACAGCTGAACGCACGTGAGCCGCTGCTGGGCTGATCCCACAGCTGTTTCTAATAATGTCCTCTTAGGGAGCTCGCTTCTAAGTGACTCTTGTCCAAGCAAGCACGCTCAGCCCGAGGTACAGCTGTTCAGGAGGTGCTGGCCCTGTTCTCTGCTGCCTTCCCTGTGGCCAAAGAGGCAAAGCGGACAAAATGCTCGCAGTTCAGCCTACAGCAGCGAGTAGGTAAGACCTTGTGTTTCCTCTACTGCAGTATGTAAGAGCAAATGAAGAATCAAGGTATGAAATCCTTGTGAAGAATTTCTTTTGGTGGAAAATCCTTTCTAGAAACCTCACCCCATGCAGCATTTCTAGGCTTGACCCTTGGTTTAGGAGCAGCAGAAAACAGGGAGATCATGTTGAGTCTCTTTCTTTATCACAGATTTCCATGGTTAACCTGCTCGGTTCTTCTTCCCCTATAAAATATGAGGAATAACAGAAGCTTTGCACTCCCGCAGAGACTGTAGGGGTCTCTGCCAGTAGATGCCACTGATAATGACAGACTGTGAGGTACCTGCAGTGATCAGCTGCTGCATGTGGTGACAGATCTCTGCCCAAGGAGTTTATTCCAGCCCAGTCCTAGAGGATCCAGGGATGACACTGACCAGGGAAGCAGGGAAAAACTCTCTGCCATGCCTGTGGGACCTTTAGACTTGGCGCCAGGGGCATCTGGCAAAATTACCATGAGGTTTGCCTAGCAAAATCATAGCAGCTCCTACCTGAGAAGGTAAAACAGCTTCTGAATGAAACAGGTTAGATTAAAAACAGCCACTTAGTCCTGCCACCAGTGCAACATGGATTTGACACAGGGCTTTTCTTAAGCCCCTTAAGACGTGTAGCTTGTGCACTTTCTTCTTCCCCATCAGCTCTGATGAGGATGTCTTCAAGGACTAGAATGTGGATCAACAAACTATTAATATCCCTCCAAAATTGACTTTTCAAGCTTCAGTGAGACTAGAAATGCAAATGAAAATACCATGCAAATTGCAGGATGTGAGGCTTAAAATACTGTATCACCGAACAGTGTTCCCATTGTGAGCGCAACCAAGAAACAACAAGGAACTCATCTCATGACAATTAGCTGTGTGGGTGTTCTTGTTCTTAAACACAGATTTCCATATGCAAGAGATGTGGGCAGTTCCCACTTCATTTATTTTTGCGGCTGTGTTTATGTACAAACAAACCAAATTCCAGCGATGTTATTTCATGGTGATAAAAGAGTGGGATTCCATAATACATGGCTCCTTAAAACTAGGTTATGTGATTAAAACTTTGAGGGGCAAGTTCTGAAGGGGATGTAAATAGAAATTAATGGGATTTTTCCTGACTCCGGCTTTCCATGTGTTGATTTATCTGTGGCAATTCCAAAAAGGCTGTGCCTGCTTCTAGAGTATCTCATTGCCGACTCTTTTTTTTTTCAGTTTCTTTAAAGAAATGTCCTGTGTACCCACAGGAGAATGAGGAGAAGGAACTCCTGTCTGTGGAGAGCTAACATGCCATAGCATCCTTTCCCCTGTTGTATGGAGGGGGGAAAATGTGCAAAGAAAAGCAAAAAACAAGTTTGAGGACAGGCTCTGAATCATGTTCTCTGTGTCTAATGATCTCATTCAGTCTTGTGAGATGTTCAAGGGCATGGCTGAGTGAGGGAAGCTGGAAGAACATCTATTCTCCTGGAAGAAGCGGTGTAGCAGCCCCCGCCTTGCCAGCACACCCATGTACCCTTGGGACAGCGGTGGCTGGCAGCGTTTGCTCTGTTTCTTTCTTTTGGGAGACAGAAAAACAAGCTCCAAACAGGAGGTTTCTCTCCTGGGGATACAGGGAGCTTTCTACAGGGCACTTCTACCAGGAGCCGGGCCTCTTAGTGTTTGTGAAAGTAAGGGTTTTTGTGAGAGGGAAACAATATAAGCTCTCCTTTTCCGTCATGCTTTTCATGCATTGGGGTAAGACGTGTGAAGTGAGAAGTATTATTGTAAATTATTGTTCTTGGCCGATTCTCCCGTTCTGTTTCCAGCATGTAGCTTTCGCCTTGTATTTTTCTCCTGTATCTATGCTATGCAGATGACGTTATTTCAGATTAAATGAGAACAGAAGGAAATTTAGTTGGCAGAGTAGGAAATTGCATGTCTGCCCCTCGATGCCAGGCAGGCCTTAGTGAGCTTTTGGAGCAAGTTCCTTCGTGGTCACCAAGGATGAAACTGGCTTCCAGCAATACCCACTCATAACGTTATTCCAAAGATGAATAAATTGTACTGTGACTAATTCTGGAACGGGTGTAGTGGGGAGAGATGCCTGAAAAGCTGCTCAGGAACACCTCTGCCTTCTCCAACATTTGTGTGGTGGGTATAGGTCTCATGGGCATTGCTCAAAGGCGCAGAGCATCTCCCCAGTAAGCCACCTGGACTTGCCAGCTGCATATCCTCTTCCCCAGCAGCTTTCTGCAAAAAAAAGAGAGACCTGAGGTAGGTGACTGTGTTTGAGGAATCTTCTCCAGAGCACAAAGCCAAGGCAGAGGGATACATGGGGAATAAGGGGAGTCCTGGGTGTGCTAAGCCTCAAAGGGGGAACCCAAGGATTCAGGGTGGGAAAATAAATATCACAAGAGGCTGCTGGTAAGCCTGCTTCCCCAGAGGAGCTTCCTGCCTCTCTGAACACAGAGGATGCTTCTCTACTCTGACTCTCTCTACCAATTTCTCCAGCTCATCTGCTTTCCTGAATCCACCTTCTGCACACTCCTGATCCTGTCTTCCCTGGCTCTGACTCCTCCTGCTTGTGGCTCATGGAAAGGACCCGTTCTTGTTGTCTCCTTTCCATTCACAGCGTCAGTGCCCAAGAAAGGGCAATTTCAAAAGAGTTCAAGGGGAGAAAAGGTTGCCATTAAGACTTCTTTGCCTTAAAGGTGTCCAACTGTCTTGCCAGGCAGAAGCTATCTTCCCTCTGTCGCGAAGGCTTAAGAAAAAGCAAGATGCAGGAGTGAGAAACTTAAGGCTCTTCCCCTACTTTCAAAACTAAAATTAAGCCAAGTGATGCATATTTTCCACTGTATTTTTTTAGCTGATCTTTTTCTCATAGCTCTGTTTCCTGAAGCGATTCCATTTCTCGAGGTCATCCTCAGGCTGCGGATCCTCGTGGTATCGCTCCTCCAGCGGCCTCCCTGGCCCGGTGGCCTCCATCTGAAAATTGTTAGGGAGAGCAAGAAGCAGCAATAGCTTGTCCCTGTGCCAAGCTGTGCTTTCCTCATTACTGCCAGCATCTCCAGCTATCCCCTTCTGTGCTTCGGGGCGTGCAGACTCGCATCTTGCTGCTGCTTCTCCATTGAAGGCGAAGGCGTTGGAGGTTTGACCTCATGTTCCAAGGTCCACAAGTTCTCTGAGAGACTGAAACTGCACTTGATGTCTCAGGGATGGCAGAAGTTGGGTATGTATTTTGTCCAGCTAGCTGGGAGGGTTGGAACTGCCTCTTGTAAGTGGCAGCTTCCATGCAGAGTGCCAGAAATTGGTGTGACCGCCTTAAAGGTCTATGGGTTAAATCCTTCACTGCAGAGAGACTGGTATTGGGGTTGGACCATTTACTTTTACTGTTTTGGTTCCTGACTGACCCTTTTCTCACTTGTTTTCTTCTCCCTTGTTCTCTAAATCAAGTGAGTCCAAAACAAAGACTAAACAACCAGGATTGTGGCCGGGATGGAAGCTGAGAGCCTGGCTCTGGTTGGGATGGGAGACATCAGTTGGCCTTTGGACTCCTGAGATAAGTAGAACAAGGAGATAGGAGTCTGTGGGTACTACATGGCTGAAGTTTGTAAGTTCACCAGTGTTATCTGCTCAGAGGAAAAGCAAATATTTGATTAATCACACCGGATGGAAACATTTCGAGGAGGGGAAATCTTGTGCACAGTCCTGAATTCGTGCTGTCATGATTCAGATGTGGTCAGGGGTATCTCTTGGGCTTGAATCAGTCTACGAAGGGGCTAGTCAGCAGGATGTGAAATCTCTCCGATAGAGAAGAGGTAAGAAGTTCAGCATTAAAAAAAAGAAAACAAACCCCTGCTTTCCCCAAAGGAGAAACCCCACAGCTTTTCTTTCCACAGAGGTCTTCCACACGTAGGTAGACATCGATGTGTAAATGTGTTGGGGGAAGAGGGAGAAAGATAGGGAAGTTCATAGGGCAAATCCAGCTTGGAGTGGATTTCTCCAGAGTGGGAGAACCATTTTGAAAGATACGCAGAACCACAGAGCAAGAGAATTTTCTCATGCTTTGTTTGGTGTTTCTGCTGCCAGAAAACAAGAAAAGGCTGCTCCTTGCATTTCATTTCCTAAAGCCATTTCTGTAACAGAAAGGAAACATGCAAGTGTGGAGGAAGTGAATAAAAGCCCAGCCTAATTATTGTTGTTTACCAAAGGCAAGGACATCTCTGGTGGCTCAGAGCATGAGTTCATCTTTCCCAGCATCGTTCCTGTACGAGTGGCCAATGTCAGATGCAGAGAACGCGCAATGGAGGGAGAAGCATCCACAGACCTACCCACCCAACATCCACCAGCCCAGCCAGAGGCTCTGTCTGCATCTTTGGGTCAGTTTACTCTCTTGTGTCTTCCAAGATGACTACCAGATAGCAAATTTCAGTATGTTCCTTTTCTACTTAACATTTTGCATACCAGAAATTCTTTCAACAGTCTCCTAGTGTAAGGTTAAATATATTTAGACATTGCTAACACTGAGACAAACTCATTGTCCGTTTATTTTCTCCACACGTTACTGGTATGAAATGCATACTTTTATTATTACAGTAGATCTCAGAGGCCAGATTGCTCGTTGAGTGGAAATACCTGGATTTAAAACAGAATTATGAATTGTTCCTTGCTTCTCCCAATAACATACCAGCCGAGAATCAGCTCATGAAACAAACCCACACAAGTGGATGTCAACCCGGACGGATTAAAAAAGAACAACAAGCTCTTTGCACCTATTGGTATGTGATTCTCTGCCTGCCTTCCGCCCCATGGTGAGAATGAAAATTTGACCTTATAATGTCTTATCAACCCTAAATGGGAACTGGGAGCAGGGCTCTGACACCAACAGACACTCCCTAAGCCTCAGTAATTCCTGCAAATGAATCAGAGAAATGGCAATAGGAGCAGAGCCAGGACAGGGCTGGTTAGTGGCTGTGCCTGGCAAAGCACCACCAAAATCTCCAGTGTCCACCGAGAGCGTCAAATTCAAGGTGCAGAGGGCTGAAACGTAGTCACCTCCCTCCTGGGGAGCTGAAGTTGAGTCTGGGAAGCCTCTCTGTGAAGCGTGGGGATGATCCACGTCCCGGGAATATTGCTGCAAGTGGGGATTGCAAAATATCTCTGGAGAATACATCAGTGCTTGAGATGGGTGGGAGGAACTCAGACCTCACCATCTGCACCCAGCTCCTGCAATTTCCTGAGAATGGCTCCTGAGCTGACTCCAGCCAGGCAAAGAGATGGGCTTCGGACTTCAGGAGTTAACCTATACAGCCCCCCAAGGGAATGTGTGTCTGTTTCAGGTGGTTTTCCATCCAGATTTCTTTCCTGGCATATTTTCCATGTCAAGTTTCTCTAGTGCCAGCCTTGGACTCCGTCTCCTCTGTGTGACAGCATCTCGCTTCTCTCCCAGTCCCTCCACAAAGCTCTCTGACCTCACCATGGGTGGGTGGCCTGGGTTATCCCAAAGCTGGCGAGGAGCTAGCCCACTTGCTGAGGCTGATGTGGCATCCCTGCCATCATCATTCCCTGGGGAAACGCATCTTTCCTGGGCAGCAACGGGGCATTTCAGCCTCTGCTCCAACATCAACTAGATTATAGAAGACTTCTTGTCCCAGTGAGCTTGGTGTGCCAGGTATCTGCACACGAATAATTGCAGGCAGAATTCCTTCTCCAGTATTTGCAATAAGCCTGCTTTCAGGGGTGCTTTTCTGCTGAATGTCAGCTCTCTTCTCCTATTGAAGCAGCGCCAGATCAGACTTCTCCGGTCTAAGTTTTGAGCAGGAAAGGCTGTTTCTCCCCTGGTCTAGGCATCAGACCGGTGTCTGGCATTTCATAGTGCAGCTGCAGGACAGCAACGAGTTAAGCTGTTGCTCTGGTTAAAACCCAAGCAGGAGAAATGCTAAAAATTTAATTCTGCTCTATCCAGATTCCTCGGTAGGTCTAATGGCACGAGGCGTGCCGTGCAGCCCCTCGGTGCTCATCCAGGCTGACGTCTGCCTTACACTCTGAGTTATTTGCAGTAAGTACAAACGTGTGCACTGCATTTTATCGCTTCTTTAATATTTGAATGGCTCTTTTATTTTTAATACTTTCCCTTTCTTTCCCCCCTCTGCCATCCTGGGAGTCAGGCTCTTTCTTGGCGTGGCTGTGCTTTCAGGGACTGTGAAGCAGAGAAGTGCTTTATCAAAGCCCTCTGCAGCCCCACTCCTGCAGGGTGGCTTCATCTCTTCCCCTGCCCCAGGCAGAGGCAAGAGTTTTCTCACAAAAAGGAACAGAGATTCAGGCTGAAAAACCCTCCTTTTTCTTGAGTGCACATCCCCTTGCAATTCTAAGAGCAGGATGCAAATTTTTCTCTCTGGCAGTGTCTCCAGCTCTTGCACTGTGGTGTAAATGCCTGAAGTAACTAGGAAAATAAAACTAACATTCACACTTTTAAGGAAAAGGTACAGCATTGAAGAGGCTTTCAGGGTAGGGCATAACTGCATTATCTGAGCATTCCCTAGGCTCCCAACCTTAGATGCTATCGCGCTGGGGAAAGTTGGTGTGCTAGCCCTAAGGAACACCACGGAGCGTGGAGTGGAGTGGAGACACCACAGCTAGGCTCTGTAATCAGGTGGGGCCTCGATTGTTCTTGTGCACAAAGCTGCACTTTTTGCCACCCTAAGCCAAAGACCTGTCATGTTTTGACAAATGCTGTACCCTAGTGTTCTTTTTGGTATTATAATGATATTATAATGAGCAAAACACACCTCCATCCCAAAAGCTACCCACCTCCAAGGTGCGACCACCCCTCACTGAGCATGCGCTCTGAATTTCTCGGAGCCTATTACTTTAAACGGAAACGGGAAAACTTTACACCAATCATAACTAAGATATGCTCGACTAGAGCCACTCAAGCTCCACCTAAAAGATAGAAAATAATATAAATTGGCCCAAGAGAGAGGGGATGTTAGGGAAGATACCATCGTCAGGGGAGATGCCATCCCAAGGACATACAACATCCTTAGGACCTCCTGACTCCTGGGATCAGTCGACGGGCTGAGCCTCTCTTCCCCCCCCCATTGGGACGCCTTTGGGTGAGATCTGAATATTTGCTTATAAATCTCTATAGAGTCTTTGATCCTTTTAACGCGTTTATTTCTAGGCTGCGCACCTGTAACACCTAGAACCCACACCTAGAACCCACACCTAGAACCCACACCTAGAACACACCTAGAACCCACACCTAGAACCCACACCTAGAACCCACCTAGAACCCACACCTAGAACCCACACCTAGAACCCACCTAGAACCCACACCTAGAACCCACACCTAGAACCCACACCTAGAACCCACCTAGAACACACCTAGAACCCACACCTAGAACCCACCTAGAACCCACACCTAGAACCCACACCTAGAACCCACACCTAGAACCCACACCTAGAACCCACACCTAGAACGCACCTAGAACCCACACCTAGAACCCACACCTAGAACCCACCTAGAACCCACCTAGAACCCACACCTAGAACCCACACCTAGAACCCACCTAGAACCCACACCTAGAACCCACACCTAGAACCCACACCTAGAACCCACACCTAGAACCCACCTAGAACCCACACCTAGAACCCACACCTAGAACCCACACCTAGAACCCACACCTAGAACCCACACCTAGAACCCACACCTAGAACCCCTGTAACACCTGTGTATTTCATGCATACTAGCTTGCTTTTGCAGATAGTCACTATCACCGGCAATCCAAAAGAACCTGATTATCTGTTGCTGTAATAAACCATACTTGATTGCATTGTGATAGCTCTCATTAATGCAACTAGGGTGAGGGTGGTTATCCGTGATAGTTCAGTGTTCTGAATCTAACCAGACCCCCAGACGGTTAATGCATTGTTGGTGAATGTCTGAACGGACCCCCAGGCGGTTATTACGTTTTTGGTGAATGTCTGAGCGGACCCCCAGGTGGTTAATACGTTTTTGGTGAATGTCCGAACGGACCCCCAGTTTTGGTGAATGTCCGACTGGTTCAGTACTCTGAATCCAACCAGGCCCGTAACGGTTAATCAGCTACACCCCTTTAACGCGACATGCACCTCTTGTGTTATTTTGTGCTTGAGGTCCTCGAGGAGAGACTGAAGAGGTGAAAAAAGCTAATAAAACCCTAGCTGGCATAATTGCGGATTCAAAGCCTGAAAATACGATGCTACTGTCTGGCAAATGGAGACCAGGAGAACCCAAGTATTACTACGTGTTAAGCCACTCGCCTCGCTCCTCAGGGCGTGCTTTGTGATCACTGGGAGAGCTTTGCAGTTGGCAAAAGGGTGGGGGGGAGCCCAGCAAGTGCTGGTGTGTGCTTCAGCCATGTAATCATATCCCCAGACAGCCTGCCAGCCTGAAAACCGAAAGAATTCGTGTTAAGTGACAGCAGTGATGGAGTGGCTGAGGAGAGACGTCCTCTTTAACTCCTAAACTGTGGATTCGTCTGGGCTGAGCCAGTGGGGTTGGCAGGTAGGATGGTTTTTCATTTGTTTCCCAGCTCCCTCACACGTCTGCTCTCCACGAGACTGTGGTGGTGAATCCGAGATGAAGGCGACACGCGGAGCAAGCACGCACCAGGGGCTGTGTGAGGCTGCGCGTGGGAATGGCTCCTGTGGGGAGGTTGGATTTTTTTTAATATTCTTTTATTCAAATAAACACCGTGGTCTTGTTCTTTGATGGGCTGAAGGAGACACGGGAGCCTCTTTTTCCCAGACCCTTTTTCTGGGAATCTGCGTTCTCTCCTTAGGATGCAGAATAAACAAACTAGAAATTTAGGGATTTAAAATCAAAATAAATAACTATTGTTCTGCCTTCCCCTCCACGGCCTCCTTCTCTTCCCACCATCTCCCCCGCTGCCTTCCCCTGCCCTGAGTGTCCCAGTATTTGAGTATCAGAGTGAAATTTGGGGCTCAGATGCTCTGAGGATAACGGGGTTTAGGATTTTATGTGCTGCAGGGGTCTAAGCAAGCCTCCTGGGGGCTGCTGGGGAAGAATGGAGATAGAAATCCTCCATTTTACACTTTTTACTCTCCCTGTGCAAGCTTCCTCTTGGCAGCACATTGCATCAGTGGCTATTTTTACAGTCCCTGCTCTTCTGGGGCCTCAGTGGCTGGGACAGGATCTGTATTCCCAAATTGCTGTGGCTAAAATGGGAGGAGCAGGATGCGAGGGCGTCTGGCATGGCAGGGAGGGGAAAAGGCCACTTGCACAAGGGAAAAACAATCCTAAACCCAAACCCCTGCCTGCTAGGAGAGGAATAATTTGGAGCAAGCTCTCCTGCTTTCCAGGTGATGCTCGTGTGGTGTTCTGGGGTGTCCCAGCATTTTTGTAGGGGCAGTGATGGTGGTGATAAATTGATGTGAAAGCCTGTGATAGCCTTTCACCAAATGTTGAATTCTTATTTGTTTTTTTTAAGGAAGAGAAAAGCAATAGGGCACTTGACTAAGTGAGCCCAGGGAGGTGCTCGTGATCCTGTGGTGCAATAAATGGTGCCCGAGCTCTTATTGCAGCTGTGACATTGTGCTGTGCCTTTGGGAGATGCACCACAGCATCTCTCCTGAGGCATCTGGCAGAGTTTGGGGCTTTTTCTTATCTTGCAAAGGGCCGTATTTTGCCCCAAGGTTACAGAATGGGCTCTGATTCCCAAACTCCTTTCTACGTGGAGACTCTTTCCGTGGTAACATGTAGGTTGGTGAGTGATGGCTGCACTTGTTCTATCACAAAACCATAAAAATGAGAGGCTAAAGACCCCTCATTCCCACTAGATGCAAATCAGCCTAAAACCTGACTTTAAAAAAGTATAGATATTTTTATATATCATCTTAAATAAGTAAATAAATAAAAATCCGTGGATGCAGACTCAGCAGTCAATCCTGGAGAGCAAGCATAAGAAAGTGTTGCTTAACATGTAACCAAAATCATCACTGGTGCAATGTAAGCCCATTACTACTCTGACTGTCTACCATGACTGCTGAGGAAGGATTAATCCATTCTCTGTCCTGTATGTAGCTGAAGGTCGTAATCATCCATCTTCTAGACTAAACAACCTTCATTCTTTCACTCTTTCCTCATAAATTGTGTCTTCTGGCCTTTCTTAATGTTCCTTCTTGGACTTTCTCCAGTTAACTCACGTCTTCGAGAGCTCAGTGCCCAGGACTGCTCCACGTTCGATGTCGAATCGCTGCCTGCGTTTGTGGATCTGGAGGTCTGGGGTTCCCCAAGGCACGTTTGGGGCAGAGATAAGTAAATTTGCCTCTTGGAGAAAGAAAGTAATGAGGAAGGGCATGCCGGGGGGGGCATCCAAATGCCAGCATCCTCCCCATCGGTGTGTTATCCTTGTGTTACTAGCACACAATTTCTGCTTCCCAACATCTTGCACCCGATGCGTGTAATCTTCTGAGATCCAGATCTCTTTTATTGCTGATCCCAGGGCCATGACTAAAATCAGCATTGTTTGGGCCAGCTCCTAGGCTTTAAGAGCATTTTCCTCCTTCATCCCCCCACAACCTTTTATTTTCCTTTTCCCATTACCAATCCGTACGGTTAATGATCTGAAGTCTGGGTCACAGGCACTTGGGCACAAGCTTGATGAAGAGCCTGGCGTTGGTGGGAGCAGCTAACCAAGGGACTGAACATTTATAGGGTCAGGAGCTCCAGGGGCATTAATGCCTGCTCAGGCTCCATCTTCCCACAGAGCCACGTCCCCTGCCACCAGAGGATGGTTAGGGCTGGCCTGGGACTAAGCAACTGCTAATCTAATAGTTTAGGTTGCTCCACAGCTTTAACATTCATTTTTAAATGTCCTTTTATTTGTTTTAGGAGAATCCTACTCACTGAAAGGCAAGAAGGTAAGTGTTAGCCTTTTTTTTTTTTTTTTTTCCTTGCTGCAGCATGCTCATGGTGAGGACAAAGCCCAGCCTTTGTTTATGCTGGGAAAAGTGCAGATAGGACTTGTTTACTCGATGTGGGTATCCCTACTTGGCAGCTAGGCAAAGTCCCCAAAAAGCAAGCAGAGGGGAGCGAGGTGGTGTCGTGAAATAGAAGCAGGATGGCCACGCTGTGCATCAGGCCGAATGCTTCACATAGCTGTGCTGTCAGCAAACAGCGAGCCAGAGGGCAGGCAACCAGCCTTCTTTCTGAGCTCTTATTTGCCTTCCCATTTGTTATCTTGGACATAAAGAGGTCTGTAAGCCAGGGATTTGGGCAGTTAACCTCAAATAAACCCTAAAAGACCTACTTCACTGAAGTGTAACAGCGTCTGTTGAATTTAATGGAGCTGGGCTAGCTCTCACCAAGGGTGATTTGGACTCTGAAAGCTTGCTGTTTCCTGGAAGCTAACGGCAGGCATTTGTTGGTCGTCTCTTTTGCTTTGCGTGCAACTTTGATTACTGCCTTTGTCTGCTGGCTTTGTGCACAGCTCCGTGTGTAGGTGAGTGCAAGAGAGGAGCCGGCAGCGCAGGGATGGACCACCATCAAGGCAGGCGTTTGCTTCGGCTGTGGAGTCGCCTTTATGTGCTCAGACAGACAGCAAATATTTGACGAGGAGCAAGAGAATCAGGTATGCTGCCTGACAAAACGGATAGCCCCGAAAGCGGTGCTGTGACTCACCAGCAGATCATTTCGTAGCCTCACCCGGCCCCGTGGCTTCCAAACGCTATTTAGGATCAAAGCATCTTCCAAACAGTCGGGGTTGTTTCCTTAAACAAAACCAAATCATGCTTTATAAGGTCAGCGAGCTCCCAAAGAGCCAGTTGGTGGACTGCAGCTGCAGATGGAGCGCTGTGGCATGAAGTGAAACTGCTCGGAGAGGCCGTCAGCAGCTGGCACTGACGGGGAGAGCCGGGCGTGGGAGCCCACTTCTATTTCTCTTTTCTCCTTTCTACAGGTTGGTGATTCACTGATGGGTAAAGGAAACTCACAGCCATCAGCAGTCCCGCTCTCAGCTCTCGGCACACACAGTGCCACAGATCATTTCCAGCTCGCCTCGACTTCTCGAGGTTTCAGGCTGGAAAATAAACCCCACCGTGGGTCGTTGGGAGACAGGAATTGTATTTAAGCACGGGCTTTGGCCAAGCGAAAAGTTATCCAAATGTGGCTGTTCTTTTGCTCTGTGTAATGACTAGCAATTGAGAGATCATTGAAATAAAATACAAATCCAGCAATTTGGAGGCCCTGCAAGATAAAAAGCCTGACTGCATCTGTCTCGCCTCCTAAAAGCACCAAGCTGTTTGCTGTTTGATACAGCATCCAGACGTGGGGCTTCTGATGTGAGCTGAGAGCAGCAAATCAAGAGGAATTAAAGCATCCCCCACTCTGAGGGACAGCCTCTGGACAAAGACCAAAGTAGCCCCAGCTCTGCAGTGCTTCACCTTCCCAAATGCTGATGGCTCTCCTGCTGACTGCAGTACGCCAAGCCTGACCACCTCCCTAGGACCTCGGTGCAATCTCACGTAGCTCAGCTAAAGGAGATCATAGAATCATCAAGGTTGGAAAAGACTGTCAAGATCATAAATGTACACACGCAGGGGCTGACGAGGGGCACGGCCAGCCCCTCTCCAACACACACCCTCTATTCTGAGCCTCTGCCAGCTTTCTGCCAGCCCAGGGTGAAGGACGAGGCACAGCTGGCTGTGCTCTGGGGGACCTCTGAGCTCAGAGCACATGAGGCGGAGAGGTTTCTCCATCCCTCCCCGCTGAGCAGGGCAGGATGTTTACATGCTGCTCACCAGAAGGTACCCACAGCCTGAAAGCCTCTTACTCAGTTCTGCCCAGTAATTGGGATGTCTCCCTGGCGTGCCCAGTATCAGTGGATCCAGCTGAAGCCTGATGTTCCTAAACAAACCCTGCTTTTAAAGCCCGGCTTGCAACATCCTCCCAGAGGTTCCTTGCTTGACGTCACCCCGAGCTGCAGGATGCAGCTTGCAGAGCTGCTTTCAAACAGTCCCTTGTTAGCCCGGCACAGGGCGCATCGCTGGGCGCCTGTTCCTGCTCCATCAGCGCTCGGGAGCCAAATAGCAAAGGGATTTATGAGACGTGGTGACCAGAGCCCGGAGGAAAACATTGAGTAATCAGAGAAGTGGCCTCCAGGAGCCAGCCGGGCTGTTTATCTCGTCCTCTGCCTCCCCAGGGGAGGCAGCTGCACCGTGTCACCTCGGCTGCCCGAAGCCCTGCCCAGCCTCATTCATAAAATCCCACAAAAGCCTTGTATTGGAGCAAGGAGCCCTGCCCAGCCCGGAGCAGGCAACCTGGCTTATCAGCACGAGTCTGTGCTGGTGGAAAGCACTGCGAGCTCCTTCGGTCCTGCGGGCAGGGTCTGCCAACACGGAGGCAAACACCAGCCCCAAAAGCTTCAGGCCATAAACGCAGGAGGCAAACACCATCTCGAGGAAGAAAGGAGCACGGAGGTGGTGCTGGGGAGCAGCAAAGCCCCGATTCAACCCCAGGAGATAGAGAGGAGGCGGTGATTTTCCAGCATGTGTTTTATTTCAGGGCTGGGGGTCATCCTTGCCCTGCCGGAGGAGCCTGCGGGTGGTGTAAATCAGCCTGCCCGGCCGTGCTGGCTCGCCGGCCGGGTGGGAAGCGTGGCTGCCACCTGTCTGCCTCGCTAACCGGGTCAGCCCCTGCAGGCAGCCACCTTTTTATGGCCGCGGCGTCTGGTTTTCCAACATAATTCTTCCTTTCCCCCATCCCAGACTCTCTGTTGAGTCTGGCCTCTCGCTCTCTGTAATTGAAATATAAGCATTGCTGTGCATCAGACAGGCACGGGCTTTCTTTCTGTGTTCCCCCCCCCTTTTTTTTCCTAATTCCTTTCATGGTGACCCAGGGGAGCACGGCTGTAACTTTAAATACCTTCCAGCACCACCAGCTGAAATGAGGTTGGGGAACGGGGAGAATTAAAACATGTTTCAGAGGAGCACGCAGGAGGAATACAAATAGGAAGAGAGAACCTGAATCCAGCATTTTGTAGGGTCTTTGCGGAGAATAATACCAACTCAGGAGGGGATAGCGCCTGCAAGAGCAGGAGGAGACAGCTGTGTGCTATCTCCTTCCCCGAGTCTTACATGGAGAGAGAGCTGTGCTCTGGGGTGGGTGGGTATAGGCTCCTGGGTGTCTTGCAGCTCTTCCATCGCACTGTGATGGAAGGACCCGTACAGGTGTCGTGCTCAGGGCCATGTCCCAAGACACCTGGAGCCGGCGGAGCTGCGGTGATTTATGGGAGCCTCCAGCAGGGCACGGACCTCTCCCCTTGCATTGTGGTCAGAAAGTCGATCCCATCAAAGCTGCTGAGAGGGAAGGAGCCCGATGGGATGGCGTCCTCAAAACCTTCCTACTCAAGGGTTTGGGGTTTTCTGCGTCCCGTTTCTGCTCCCAGAGATTTGGAGGTGCGGGAGCATCTTGAGGATGCCCCAGGGGTGCAGCCCAGGTGCGCTGCACTGACATCCCGCTGAACCACCATCCCTGGTGGCTGGGAAAGGAATCCAAGCAACAACAACAAAAAAAAGGCATTGGGCATGCAGCTAGCAAGAAGATGGGCTGCTTCTGTCAGGTGTGCGTGCAGCTCTGCCGCAGAGAGCCGTGCTGACCTCCTCTTACCCACGGCTTGCTGTTCCCTTTGTGTAACCCCGAGTTTCCATGGAAGATGATTGTAGGACAAATGGATGTGTTATGGCCTTGTGTTTGTCAGGAGGTGATTACCCTGCGGGGTAATTCTGGTCCTTGTAGCTGCAGCTGGGCAAAGGGAAGCCCACTGGTAAAGAGTTCACGACATCAGGATTGCAACATCCCTCTCCGAGCAAGCCTATTTCCACTTCTGCTCCCTCCTTCGAGGCTGCCTTTACCCAATGCCAGCTCACCCAGTGTAGCCAGTCCTTAATGCGACAGAAAAAGGGGAAAAAATTGCGAATAACATTTCCAAAAGAGGCTGCAAGCACAGGAATGCAGAGCGGGGTGGTTGTGGACCACTTTCCTCTTCTGGATAACCCTTATTCAGCGCTGAGAAATGTGTTTATTTGTACTTCGAGGCTGCTCAGCCCTCCCAGACTCGAGCCTCGAGTTCTCCCTGCTGAAACCAGCGCTCTATTTGCATGAAACCTTGCACAAGGAAAGAGTTTTGTTATCTCTAGCAAGTCTTTCTGCTTGCTGCGGCGGGTGGGAGTCAGTCCCGGGCCGCTGGTTGTGCCGGCACCACGGATTTTGCGGTGAAGCTGTAGGCTTGCCCACCGTCAGCTCGCGTGGTTTCATGGTAACACCTTGCTCGAAATATTGGAAAATCCTGGTAATTGCCGACGTCAGGCGCTCCTGGTCCCCGTCAGCCCCCTGCCACCCCGTTGCCTCCTCAAAGCTGCAGGTTTGCGGTAATAAAAACGAGGAAACGGGGAGGTGCGAGGGGTTAGGCTCAAAGGCAGAAAACGTGTCGTGGCGAACGTAACACAAAATAGGCGTAATAAAATGTCGGGAAAGGATTTGAAAATAGGCGATGGGTTGAAAAACAGGCCTCGGTTTTTACAACTGGTAATGTAAACTGTCGGTGCTAAGGAAAATAAAGGCTGGGGTTGGAGGAAACGGCTGCCCTGAGCCTGCAGATGCTCCGCAGTAGGAGCGTGAAGCACACGTTCCTGTTGGACTTCTCGGGAGCTTAAATAGCACATAATGTGAAGAGAAATTAACATTACTAAGCAGTATTTGTGGTTCCAGGAGCAGAAACTGCACCGAGGCTTCCTGCTCGTCTGCTGTCTGTCTAGCAGGGTTTGTGCTGGCTCAGAAACAGGAGGGCTGGATGTGCGCAGCTGCTCCTAGAGCCCTGCAATCTCTTGCAATCAGGCTTTTTAGTGCCACTGCTGCACGAGGAGTGGGTAATAGCGAGAGGATGCTGCTGTATTTCATCTCTGAAGTGTGTCCAGGCTGGATTGAGCTTCCTGGAGACCTGGTGGCCACAGCAGGAGGACACAGGACTTGCTTTCCCCTGGTTTGCACAGCACAGGAAGGTTGGCACACGCGTTTTATCAGAGATGCCCTGCTGGGGACCGGGCTGCAGGTCCACCAAGCATCTGGCATGTTCGTCAGGAAGCTGTAATCAAGCCCCCAGCACAGCAGCGGTGGTGCACAGGTCCAGAACAACTCTTCACATTGTCGAGCAAGAGGCAGGTTTGGTATCGGCTGGGCTTCCTGAGCCAGTCCCTGCTCCTGGTGTCTTTGCACATCCCCTGGGGAAGCTGCTTCCCTTCTGGAGAGCAGAACTCCCCTCTTTTGTCACAGAGAAGCGACCCCGAACGCGTGGTTACCCAAACTCAGGTCATTTCGGGAGTACATCTTGTCCAACGAGGTGGGAAGGAAAAGCGAGACTCTTTTCCATGCAGTAGGGCAAGCTGTGGCCAAACCACCCCGTAAAACTGGGTCTGATTAGTTCAGGGCCAGTCGCTATACATTAACTGTGCGATGGAGGCTGCATCTGCGTTCAATCGGGACAGATAAACTGCAGGCAAGCCAAATTCCTCGGCGTGCCTGCACACATCCTGAGCAGGGCTGCAGTCTCTCTGGGTGATCTCGCTTCAGCATGGCCTCAGAGATTAAAAGGTGCCCTTCCCTCGTGTTTTGAAGCAATTTTCACTCGAGAAATAATCTGGATATTACTGGCTGCCATGTGGCACGCTTTTCTAGGGAGCTCACACCAAAGAGTTAAGTGTTGGACAGGGGGAATTTATACTAAACTTACTGATGATCTGCCTGGAAAATAAGTTTTCAGAGCTGAAATTGCTTGCAGGACTAGGTATTCCCCTGAATTAAAAGAAAATGTTCAAAAGGCACTGCTGTGATCTAAATTCGAAGTTCTATTTTCTGGGTAGAAACAATGCTTTATCCGGCTTACACTAAAAAGCTGGAGAGCATTAAAAAAAAAAGTCAAAGCTGAATCAAGACATCTTGAAACTATTATAGCGGAGTGTTTTGGATAATAGGCTTGTGAACGGTTGTGAGATACAAAGTTTTGCTGGAAGACAGGCGAAGAAATATCAAACTCTTGACAATTCCCTCAAGGAAGCAACACCACTTTGCCGTCGGCCCCAGTAGGTCTGAACGCCCTCCCCATCTGGCACCGGGATAACCCGATGGGCAGACAGAGATGGGGCAGCTCTGGGAATGGAAACCAAATTGCCGAAGCCCATCAGCGAATAACGCTGTTCCTTGCCCTTCCTTCCCATTCATGTTTTCCATCCAAATCGTTCACACCATCTTCAGAAGGGAGAGATGATTTCAGAGAGGGGTGTTGGCCAAGATGACCTCCTCCATCCCAAATTTCCCCTGCGATCCCTAAGCTACGAGAAACGTGTGGGCTTTATTTTCTTCCATCAGACAGGCACAGGTCCTCTCGCCGCTTGTGGAAATCTCTTCAGGAGCCATCCTTGTTATTTCTGAGACTTTGATGCCAGAGAGGACTGGATGGGCAGCTGGCAGAAGGTTTGTTTTTGACTTCGGAAGCGTCTGGACTTGCCCTGGTGTTTGTGTCTCTGCAGTCTGACTCAAGCCCTGCCGAGGCCAAGGGGAAGCGTCCCAGTAGCTTTGCAGATATAAAGTTGCCACTCTCCGAGGGATAAACTTCTGGTAGCACATCGCCTCATCCATGTCTCTTCCTCCTGATCTGCTGGTGAACTTCCACCGAGCAGACTTTATTTTAATGATGGTTATCCAGGCGTACACAAACACATTTCATCCCGCCGATGCTCCTCAGATGACGCACCCTGCAGCACCATCAAAGCCCGTTTTGGCACACAACCTTCTCCACCTGCCAAATTCCCTTCCCTTTCTTTGGCAGTGCCCAGGCTGTGCCTATTTGCCTCTGTTGGCTGCCCTGCTATGGCTCCTGCTAGTTTGGCTGCCTACATCTCTTTATTTTTTTAATGCTGCTGGGATCCCGCCTTGCCAAGGCTGCCCACAGCCTCCATGGTGCCTTCCTTTCCTAATCCAAATACGACAAAATCGTCAACGGAACCTATTACTTTGAGAAAAGAACTGTTGTTATTGAAGGATAAGGATAAAGTTTATAGGGGGAGGCAGGACTTTGCATGAGATCAGCTGATAGGAAAACCAGACAAGCTTTTGGCCGCGCAGGTCTTTGCGTAGGGCACTCGGCAGAGCTCGGTGAGCAGATTTCTCTGTGGCCTCCTTGTGCAAGGGCAGCTTCCTCCGCAAGGTTTGCAATTTGTAAGCCAAGGAAACGCTTTCAGTAAGCCATAACTTGCATAACAAGGACTCCCCAAGCAAAAAAAAAAAAAAAAAAAAAAAAAGGTTGTTTGTCTTCAAAGAAATACTTTTGGAGAGCTATTTTGTGGTAAGTCACTCAACATTACTGATCCTCATTAGATTAGAAAAGTACAGGCTTTCCCTCCAGGAAAAGTATGTAAGTGTTGGAATTTCTAACGTTAGAAATGATTGAAACTGAGGGGTTTGAAATGGTAATTTTTCCTATGGCTGAAATTTAGTAGACGACAGTTTTCTTTCCCATGTCCGTTCTCATTACTTATCAGAAGCGCGGGCGTGATTTACATCCCTCGCGAGCAGGGTGGAAAGGCTGATTCCTGCCTGCCACCTCCTCCGCCTCTGCTGCTCAGCCTTTCCCAAACACCTGCACTGCCACCTTCTGCCTGTGCTGAGCTCACAGCTCAGTTGTTTTTTCTTACCCTGCAAGATTCATAGTGTGTGTCCCAGTCAAACGTGGAATACAAAGAAGAAACCACGTGTGCACGGTCACGTTGGTCTGTAAATTCAATTTGTTGCGAGCTGCTCTCTATTTCAGCTGCTGGTTGCCTCGTACATAATTCCTGCCTTCGATTGAGGGGATGGGAGCTCTGCAGTGCTGCTCCTTGCGACCCACAAAACCAAAATACTTCGCTCAGCCACTGGCCAACCATTAGCCACAGGCGTTTGTTTGCCCAGGTTTGCTCGATGGCCTGAGCGATGCCGGCAGGGGCTGAAGTAAGCAAAGGGAGGCTGGGGAAGGGAAGCTTCGGCTGTGGGTCATTATAGGTCTGGGTCTGTCCCCTGAGTTCAGAGAAGCTGCCCTGATACATACCTGGTGGGATCTGTTCCAGGTTGTTGTATGAACTGGGCTGGTTGTGTCTGTGACCCCTATGGCCTAGGAAGAGGACATCCAGGTGACATCTCTCTGTGGCTTATAGATAGATGGAAAATGTCTTTTTTCTTTTTCTTTTTTTTTTTTTTTTTTATCCTTTCCAGTTGAAATATCAGTCAACGTCACTTCCAGGCAGGAGCAGAGACCCTCTTACCAGCCCTGGGAACCTCTGAAGGGCTCCCACCATCCCCTGGAAACGGCCGGAGCAACTATTGAACATCCAACCCCCAGTCTTTTGTCAGAAAGCCAGTCCTCCCAGCCTTGAGAGACTTCGTGCACCCAAGAAAAGGTTGGGAATTTTTTCCCCGCACTCTACAGATGGTTTCCCACGGCACGGCTAGGGGAACAGTGGCATCTGGTGTTCGCTCCGCTGTCCTACAGCCACCGCTTCCCAGCTGGGTTCTTGCAGGTTTCACCGGGTGCAGGCAGGATTTGGGGCCCTGGTGGCACCCGAGACCGGTTGAAGACATCTGCTGAGGGGTGCTGTGGGGTGTACAGGAGGCTGAAACCCAGCTAACGGCAGCTAGGGGTGGAGGGATGCCCCCTGTGTCTGCACTGCTTTCAGGATCTGAGTGTCTCCGCAATTTAGTCTCACGTTTTCAAACACCCCAAATGCAAAAACTGCCCAGGAGCCTCTCCCCTGCCAGTGTCGGTGACTTTAATGCACCCAAAGCTTGTGATGAGTTTAGTTGGGAGATTTTTGTGTACCTGTGTTCCAGGTGGTGCATCCTCTACTGCCCATCTCTGGAGCACAGCCAAAGCCTTGCTGCAAGACAAACTGAGCCAAGCTTCCTTCTCCTGCCAGCACAGCAAGGAGCCCAAATCCGAGCAAACCAAAAGGAAAAGGTGCGTTTCTCCCTGGTAATTTCTATGCAAATTGGAAAAGGCAAATTACTCTCTTCATTTTGGGAACTGAAATCCAGTTCATCAGTCTGCACATGCACGAAAGACAGGGTGTTTCCTGCAGAGATGGACAGAATGACCAGCCTGAGCTTGGACCTCTGGGTTACTGCTGGCTTTCACGTTTCAAGTTGTCAAATTTCTTACATTCACCATCCTGACACTTAACCAAAGGCTATTCTGCAATATTTGCCCTATCCTCTTAGCCAGATTTGGGCAGAAGAGCTGGGATTGACACAAGGTGACCAGTACATAACTTGGTGCACGAGTCCCTCAGCCTGGTCACTTCCCCCTACATCACAGAAGGGAGCCCAAGGCCGAGGAGCACCTCAGGTGGCTTTACATAACACGTAGAAGTACAAAATGACAATATCCCAGGGGCTGCCTTTTGCATGGTGGTGTGTACCTTGGCAAGGGTTTGCTCAGGCTGCCGGATCTCCCTGTTCTGCAACAAGTTTGTTCAGACCAAACCCTCCAGCGCAAGAGTTAACGTGCACTAGGGTTTGTTTATTTTCTATTAAACCATGGGAGGCTTTCCAAAGTGCAGCTCAACATTCGCTAAAAAAAAAAAATAGAAAAAAAAATAATCAGTGGGAACTGGGCACTGAGCTCCAAATCCCATTGAAATTCATTTCAGTCCCCATCATCTTCTACAGAGGCTTTGGGTCTTAGGCTGGAAAATGACCTTTCTCTTGCAAGTCAACAGGTAAGTTGTTTAAGTGTGTAAAGAACAGGTTGCAGAAGCCCACGCTCTACAAATACCTCAGCCCTTTTGCTATCAGCAGGCGAGATAAATGTTGTTTCCTGAATAGGGTCAGAGAGAGAGCAAGAAACCTCGCTTTTGTACCATGTTTTGTTTATTAAATTCAGTTCTCATTGATGTCCAGAGCTGAGAAAAATGTTTCCCAGGAAGACTGACAAGCAGAAACGTTTCATAAATATATATATATATTTCAAACTCTGTAGGTATAAACAAATAAAAGCTCTATATTGCTGTTTTGGGAGGTCCTAAGCAACCAGCATTTTCTTCTGGTCCGTTAGCAGCAAACGTGGTAACCAGTGATGAACTTCCACTTCTTTTTAAGTGGTGAAATCCAGTGTTTTAAAATTATTGCTCATTATCAGACACACACACACACACAAAGATACGAAGGGTGTCCATTTAACATCTTCATGAAGAGCAGTGACCATATCCCCCGACAGCACGTGCAATTTTGTGGTGCTGTTCCTATTGCAATCAAGACCCGAACTTTCAGAAATGAATGGAGACGTCGGTGTGACCAGTCTGAGGGTGTCACAGGAGAACATTTCTCAGCAGGTCCCACCACGGAGCCTCCCTAAAATCTACCTTTGTTTACAGCGTCGGGCTGAGCATCCCTCAAGGGAAACGCCTCCGAACTGCTCACTGCTGGGGTCCCAGCACCCAACTGAACGAGGCTCCAGCCGTGAGCTCCTCTCCTGCAGGAGCTGGGACCAGCCCAGCGGGGAAGAGGATGAGGAGCAGCACGCAGAGCAGTGTCCCGAAGTTGAAGACGACCGAGGTATTTTCCCTTCCTTGCCGGTTCTCCTGGATGGGAGGGCTGAGGGAGGTGGCTGATACCATGAAGGGAGCAACGTGGCTCTCCTAACCGGAGACATCCCACCTTTTTCAGCTACTGGGAGCAGCAATTCCCCCTGTGCCCACCAGCCGGTGGCCCCCCACCAGGACAAAGCCGCAGCAGCTCCTGCTCCCTTCTCCTGGAGCACCTTGGGGTCCACCAGCCCTTTTCCCATACCCTCCCCACGGAGCACCCCCGGCTCTCAGCTCTGCTCCAGGCAGCCCGCTCGCTTCTCGGCAGGGAAACAAGGAAGGGCACTACTCGTGCTACAAGCCCTTGGCAGGGAAACTTGGTCCCAGGGGAGGGAATCCCGCTGTAGCACCAGCGAGGCGTGCTCCTCAGGCCATCCCGGCGGAGACCTGCTTTTCATCCACCCGTTCCACGCTGGCCCTCTTTGGGTACACCACGCTGGCCATCTTGAAGAACTCATCCGCAGCGTCCAGAGCTATGAGCCGGTCCTGCCAAAGCAACAGGGTTTTACAGTCAGTGCGAGCTGCCTGGTCAGGGTCCTCCCTCCGTGGCTCTCAGGTTAAGCCAGGCGTGAGGTCTAATCTTCTCCCACCTCATTAACAGGCTACGAGAGCACCCAACTGCACAGCACCTTTGGGAGCAAGTTGATGGTGCTACAACACGTCTCCAAGGAGCTACAGGCGCAACATCTGCTGGGGATGCCCCAGATGCCACCAGGTACTTGAATTTCCTTCCATCTACCTGCTCCCCTGTGCATGAGCCCATTTTCAGAGCTGGGGTGGCAGGGAGGGAGGCACACTCAGAGCTACTCACCACCACGAAGAGGTAGCGCTCAGAGAGCTGCCAGCTGGTCGGGAAGATGTTTGTCTCTTCGGACAGCTTTAGCAGGATGTCCCGGGCTTTGCCCATGTTCTGAGAGTCGCTGATGATGCTGAGTTTGGTCACGGACAGGAGGGAGTCTGCTTCCTTCTGGAAACCTGGGGAGGAGACGTTAGAGAAAGGAGCCAAATGTACGGAGAGCAGGGGCCATCCCTGAGCACTAAATGCCCTTGCCAAGTTCCTCGTTCCCCCTCCACCCCGGGCTGCTGCTTTCCCTACATACTAAAACAAACCAGAGTTTTCCACAGCAAGCTCCATGGCTGCACTTGGGGCAGGCACGAGCTTGCTGCCTGGAGAATAAATATTCAGAAAATTCAAAGCAAGTAGCTAGTTTTCCACAGGAGGGCCGCGATCGCCCCACCCAAACCCTGGGTGTTGATTCAGCTCCTGATGTAAGTGGTGCAAGAGCTTTCAGGGCTGGTGGGGCACCCCAGTGATTACAGCAGTATGTGGGTGGTAAGTTGTAAGTGAGAGTGATAAAAAACCTCTGGCAGTAGTGAACGCACGTGAGATTGTTCCCGTAGCAGTCAGCATCTCTTATAAGAAAAGGTACCCAGGGAAGGAAAAGGGAGGAGGATGAATCAGGGCGGTGAGCACGTAATCGCTACCACTAACTCAGCTCCAGGGAGCTGGTGGTGATGCATCTTATCTGAAAATGTTTTCAGAGAAAAGAGCGACGGTCTTATGATTAAAACACAGGTGTAGCTAGTGCAATATAGCAGGTTTCGCTTCTGCTTTCACATCACTTTGCTACGGCCAAAAGATCCCAGGCCTTGAGCCTCCCACCCTTTGCAAACCAACTCTGGAGCCACTGCAGATGTGAGGGAGATGTGGCTGCTCGGGAGGGCCTTTGCCAATGACCAGGGACAGATTCAGGACCTGGGAGAGTCTTTCCCAGCATGCAGGGATAGATGTAGGGACCAAGTGATCTCTCCCACGTGTGGTCTGCACAGGCTGTGGAGCACCCAGTGGTGTGAGCCAAGGAGGAAAAGTAGAGGTATCTGTGATCTAATCTGGAAGGAATATTCGTTTCTCCCTGCTTATCTTGTTTATAAAACACGGGGGGAGCTCCCAGGTAGTCCTGCTAAGCTTGCAGAAGGGAACTAGACATGGATGACTTCGCATTGCTGGGCTTGAGGGGCTCTCCTGGACCCCTGCCTACTGCTGGCCATGCTCCCTGGGCTTTCCAGTCGTGGGACCTCTCACTCAGCACCACAGAAATGACATCGTTTTGTCCTTCAGCTTACCTAAATCCTCCAAAATGTGTTTCCACCTGCTTCTCACTTCTTTCCGGGTTTGCCGTAAGGTATAGATGTCATAGTTGAGCTTCTGCCATTCCTGCAAAGCAAAGAGATAAAACATGGTCAGGCATTTGCACATGGGGGGTGGCTCTGCTGCTTTTCTAGGAATTTGAGCTTCTAGAAATGAAGCCAGAGCTAAACCAGTGACACTGGCAGCGAGGGATCTCTGTGAAGGTCAGTGGCCAGGCCTCCGTTGCCTCTGGGAGAAGTTATGCTGAGCAAGGAAGGATATTTTAGCTTGGCTTTTGGCACAGCATCTCCGTATCTCCTTAGCACAGGCTGAGCAGGCTTCCAGTTCCCTTGAGCTGGGGTCACAGAATTTGGCCTGGGTGTTGCTGGCGGCCAAGGTGGGCTCCTTGGTGGGACGGGGAGAGCACGAACCCGCTGCCGTGCTTGGTGCTGGCCATGGTGGTGCTGTCCTGGATGGGGAACGACACGAACCAGAGCCCTTTTTTACCCCAAACCCTGACACCCCAAAACCTCAGGCTGTGAAAACACCTTAATTGACCCTTGCAGCTTGAGAAAGCAGGAGCACATAGTAATGATTACCTTCTACAACCTATTGCAACACCTTGTTCCCATACCCGTGTGGTTAAACAGGCACAGCACATTTCTACTAGCTGCTGACAGCCTGCAGAAAACTGAAAGTGGCTGCTGTGCATGGTCACACACACACGGTGTCCTCTCCAAAGGGCTCAGCCCCCTGTTTGGCTGCTACCTGGGGCAGGCAGGGCTTCAAAAGCACTTGGGAACAATAAAAATAGAGGCAGTAAGTACGCACACGGGGAAGGATGCATTGACAGCAGCGTCCACGCAGCGGGTTGGAGCATCGCTCAGATCATTTCCTCGTGCTAACAGCCTTAATTAGTCACCCTGCTGAGCAGCAGGCAGCACGGGAGGACTCCTGCAGAATAAACGGGTGCTCATCTGTGCCGCCCCCCTGGGATTCTCTTCCCTGGGTTCAGGGGGGTGGTGAATATCCACGGAGGCAGACTGCATCAGGAACCCCACTGCTTTTCCAGCAGCTGCCACCTTGCAGAGTTCCCTTGATTTGGTAAAGAGATGGAGATTCCGAGATGGAGATTTCTTGCAGATTTCTTGCTTGCTTTCTTTTTTATTTTTCTACTGATTTTTCCCCAAACTGGCCAGTATGCCATGGCTGCTGAGAATTAAATGCCTGCAGGAGCAGGAGCAGGAGCAGGAGCAGGAGCAGGAGGGGGTCAGGCTGCCGAGCTGGTGGCTGGGAGGGAGCCGTGACGCTCCCTGGATTCAGGGCAGCGTGGCTTCCCCCGTCTATTTTTGTTCTGAGGGAATCTAGGTTACGGCTTCCTTGCACATCCTGCTTCCTGAGCTGCTCCATGGAGCGAACCCAGTCCCTGAGGACCTCGAGCACTGCCTTGCCAGGGGAGAATTTGGGCAGTGTGCGACGGAGAGGCTTTGGGACCGGAGATGGTGCTTATGAGCATCACCTCTCCCTGCTGTTTGTCACCTCTGGCTGCCCTCCAGACGGCACGAAGGCTTGACAAGCAGGGATTATCTGGGTGAGGCCGGGCGATGCCCTGCTCTCCACCAGCCTCAGAAACCACCGAGCTCTCCCCTCAGCGCAGCCGTCCTAAATGCAGCAGGGGGCTGCCCGCTGCGCTGCTTTAACGCAGGAATAACAGCAGCTTTCTACCCCCAAAATTAATCTAAAAGAGCCTCTCCCTTTAGCCACACAGCAGAGGAAGAGCAAATGCTGTCTGGCCCCGTGTCTCCGCGCAGGAACAAGCAACATCAGAGCCGAGAGCAGGCGGGTGTTCCCCATGTGCATCCCTGAGTCACCAGGAGGTGACCTGCGGTGGGGCCGGGCGGCATCACGAGGCCGAGGATGCTCCAAACCCGAGGGCAGGGAGCTGGGGCTCGTGCCAAACCCTGCACTCCCTCGGCCCTCGCTGCTGCTGTGGGGTGTTATTTCCTCCTGTTTTCAGCAGGGCGAGCAACTCGGAGCTGAGCTGGAAGATGAAAACGTGGCTTGGAGGGCGCTCCGTGACTCCGGAACGAATGTGCCAAGGAGCAGGCAGGCGCCGCCGGACCTTTCATCCCTGCTCAGATGGAAATTTTCTAATTAGCAGGGAAGTTTTCTTCATGTTGTCAAAGCAACCCCCTAGCGAGGCCATTTCCCCTATTCCCTTGCAAGCAATTCATCTCACTGTTCTGGTTGCTATTTTTGTAGGAAATGGGCTTGAAGCACAGTTATTAGTGAAAAACTGCAAAAACCCCGGGCCAGGGAGGTAGCGCCCTGCACCCAGGGGTGCTCCTGCTCTCACCCAGCATGAAGAGGCTGAACAAATACAAACACAGGCACGTTCATACACTCAGCCATCATCCCACATCTCAGCTTGTCTGTTACCACTGGAGTCCCACAAACAAAGTCCCATAAAATGCTTCTCTCCGTATTAGCGGGCTGCCTGCTGGAACAGTGCCTTGCCAAATCACACCGTGTTTTCCTAGAGGTCCTCATTTCACCTCCAGATTCGGGCTTTTATTTCACACCACAACAGGTTTGACACCGCCGCAGGAAAAAAAAAAAAAAAAAAGGCAATAAAAGGCAATTTTCCATGTTCGAAATGTTGACCCAAGCTGTGATGAGCTTTGCCAAGAGCTCTGATCTCACCCAGGGTGTCGTGGCGCCTGCCCCCAGAAGCTCGCTGCCCTGGTTCAGCAAGGAGCAGCCCTGCTGGCCTTACACAAGCCAAAGGCACAAGGAATTTGCACCAGAGCTGCCAAGTTTCATGAAGGGAAGGGGCAGGGAGGAGAAACACTGAGCTGGACGTGTCCGAAGTCTCCGCACAGTGAGCACAGGAAATCGCCGCCTTGTGCTGCGCCTCCAATGTTGCTCTGTTGTGATTACACACGGGGAGGTGCTCACCCCTCACCAGCATCCTCCACTTGCACATGGGCTGCAGCTGCTCTTTCAGAAAAAAAGCCTGTCTTGATGCAAAGACTTGCCAAAAAACGCTTGGATAGGCAACCAGTGCAAACAGGCTCCTCCGAGGATGCTTACAGGCCACTCTTGGGCACCACGTGGAGTTACCAGGCGATTTCCACCATCCAAACCCTGCAGGCTTGCACAAGGAACAGCACAAAGGAGGAAAACTTTTTTTTCATCTGTTCATTGATGCCCAGAAGTTTACACCCCAGGCATCACCACCAGAAAGCTCGCTATGCCTCAGCACTGGTCATTCTGCTGGCGATGGGGCGCCCGGGCTTTCCCCTGCCATTGCATCCTGGCCCCCCGCTTGTGTCCTAGCTCGCAGCACTTGTCCCTCTGCGTGCAGTGATTTTAAAACAGAAAATGCAACAGAAAGCAGACGGGGGGTAGATCGAGGAAAATGCAATACGGGTTTGAATGGCGCGGTGGTGTCACGGCACCACGTGGAGAGAGCTGCCCTTTGTGGCCCTGCCAGCCCCTGTGCTAGGAAATCACGGCGATAAAGGTGGGAAGGAAGCACGCAGTGAGCGCTCCGCACGCTGAAGTTACATCCAGGGGCAGAGATGCAGGGGTCAGTTCTCCTTTCGGTCCTATTTTAACTGAGATTGAGCAGACGGAGGGATGGTTTCGTGACGCCTGTGCTCAGCATGAAGCAGCAGCCCTGGCCCGTCCCCTGCCCGCGGCATCTGCGCGCTCCCCGAGGCCCAGCTGCCAACAGCAGCTCCCAAAGCAGCTTACAGCTTTCGCAGGCCAGCCCTGTTTTGCAATTAGACTTTTCTCTCTCATTAGGAGGAGAGGGCGACACAATCTGGCCTAGTTTTCTTCAATGCTCGCTGGAGAGTGAGGAGAGATTTCGGCACCCGGGGCCGGCCACAGGAATGTTGGCTTCCCAGGCCAAATTCCTCCCTGTCCTGGCACCAGGAAAGGGCTGCAGCTGAGGACTACAACAGCTTGTATATCCTCGAGTCTTTGTTTTAAGCAAATTACAGCACCTGGATGGGAGGCAGGAGACCAAAGCTAAGCAATGTGCATTGCGTGCCTCAGTTTCCCTCGCTGCAGAGCACGTGCATGAGGCACGGCCCCACGCTGCAGCTCATGCAAACCTTCAGAGTTTCCCCAACCACTCTGCACTGCAACAAGCTTGCAGGTCGGCCTGCTGCCATGTTCCTCGGGCTTTTTTATTAATCGTGCTGCAACCAAATTGTGCAGTTGTTTTGGCACTAGCAGGAGCAGAAGCACTTGCTTGCTTGCCCCCGACTTACACTCACATCTGCAGCCCCAGCGAGGCTGACACACAGCACTCCTTCGCCCAGGGAGCCATCATTTAGCACTTAGGATACCGTTTTATAGCTAATAATATTTTTTTTAATGACTCCTGCCTTATAATGGGCCTTAAAAGGCTGAAATCAGGCACTGTCACGTGCTCTCCTTTGCTTTGGACCCTGAAGTCCACCCCACTCCACACCCAGCCCCTGAATGGAGCTGTCCTCCTTTCCTTCAACCCCATTAGGCTATGGAGAAGACAGAGTGGGGAAGGAAAAGGGTATTTTGGTATTTAAATCTTTTCTTTAATCTCAGCCATACCTTCCAGTGAAAGCTTTTTGGTTAAGGGGACTGTCTCACAGTGGGGAGGAGTTACGGTCTCGTGGTCTCTTGGATGAAATGGGATTGTGCTGAAATTAAACGGGAAGCCTCCAGGCTTTTCTGAAAATATTTTGGAGTCTGAAAAGCAATCAGAGAGGGGGAAAGGCATCTGCATTTGCTGCCGCATGGACCTAATCAGGCCGCCGAAATCTCCTTTGCACAGAAGTGCTTTGGGGAAGGAAATGAAGGCTGCAAAGCAGTGTTTATGTAACAGAGATGATTTTTCCCTTCTGTGACGTGCCAGTTCTCCACTTCTTGGTAATCGCCCTAGAACCCATTGGAGAAGTGTCTAAGGCAACATCTCGCTGCAGCAGCAGCTCAGCCCAAGGCACTGACGATGCCATGTGAACCTGGGATGCAGCCACCGCAGGCAGAGCTACCGCCATCCCATCCCAAAAAACCCAAAACAAGCAAGTATCGGACAAAACCCGTCCTGGTGAGCTAGGAAATAGGGACAGCGACCCCGGTGCTCTGTGAAGCCCAGGGCAGGTTGCTCGTCCTCACCTCGGAGTCCTTGTCCAGCTGGCTCCTGCCCACGATCATGTTGTACAGCACCCGGTCGTCGTCCGCCTCCGTGTGGGTCACGTCGTGCGGGGTGCTCCACAGGTTCTGCTCCTCGTCCCGCGCCAGCGTGGCTCCGAAGGAGGCGTAGGGGTTGTTGTTGCTGCAGAGAGGGGACACGAGGCTGTGTCAACCACCCAAGCATCACCCTGGCCGTCCCAAAATATCCCTTCTGTGAGCTTCCATCTCTTTTCACAGTGTCTGCACCTGGTGGTAGTGCATAGTTTTTTATAGGGTTGTTTAATTCTGCAGGGACACCTTTTGCAAGAAACCCACCCGGCCAAACCTCGGATAGCACCGCGGGCGCTTTACCCATGACATCAGGGCATTGCAAGGGGTGCTAAGAGGAGCTCCAGCGCATGGATAAGACAGCACAACTCGCATCAGCATTCCTGCAGGAAGCTTAATTAGGCTCAGCAAACCAAAAACCTGAGCAACAGGTAACAAGGGGAAAGATAATCTCTTACAATCTCCCATTGCAGCCAAGCAAACGAAGGTAAGGGTGAGGCTGTGGATGGCATAACTCAGCCCTGCCAACACGGGCTCGCCCAAAGTGTCTTCACACCCTCTTGTCCCTGAGTGAGTGCTGTGGATGGATCAGGAGGCGTTGTGGGGACACCAGAGCAAGTACCCAGCCGTGCCAGGAGGGTTTCTGTGATTTTTCCAAGCCTCCCCGCGGGGCACACAGCATCCCAGCCCACGGGGCATCACTCGCATGCCTCCATCACCATCCTCCTGCCCTCAGCGGGCTTCCTCCTACTCACGGAGCCACCTGCAGCCCTCAGCACCCAGCTCACCATGAAAACATTGTTTGGTAATGACGCTAACACGCCTCAGCTTTTACGAGGTGCTCTCTCACAGCTTGCAGGGCGCTTCCCAAAGCATCTTCATTTCCAAACACTGCCCAGGAGGCAGCCCAAGCAAACACAGCGGGCAGCAGCGGGGAGCACGGGCACAGAGCAAGCATCCCCTGAGCATGCCATACTGCCAAACATCACCGAAACTGAAGGAATGGGGGAAAAACGAGCACATGAAGGGCAGCCTGCAAGGCCAGCTGCAGCAGTCTCCATGGGACCGGAGGCATTAACGCTTCGCCCACAGGTTTCTTTCCCATCATCGCTTCCTTCTCCGAATATCAGATTTATGGCTTGGGCAGATTAAGGTGAAAAGTCGCGGAGTCAACATGCAGGGAGCTATCCCAGGGCTCCCAGCTCCCAAGGAGCAAAGAGCTGAAACCCCCCCCGAGTCACTCCCTCCAAACAGCGCCGCGATAAAATAAACAGCGCCGCGCTCCCGCGAGATCCCCACTTCGAAAATAAAACCCCAAAGCCTCCCATCCAGGGACAAGCCAGTGATTAGGCTATTAGGTTAATTAACGAGGCCACACTTGCGCAGCAGCAGGTGCCTGTCAAATGCCCAGCATTTGTACATCCCTGCTTACAGCCAGCAACACGGGATGGGTGCGGGTGTAGGAAGGCGCGCCGCTAAAGGTGCACGGCCACGCTTGCACGTGCGCCGAGCTCTCCTTAGGTTAATGCCAATTTCCTGGGCTGCAGGCCCCATGCTGGGGATTATCCCCTTCTTACTGAGGTAACCGCTTTAGCAGCGGGGAATCAGGGCGCCTCCACCCCGCCGGCAGCTCCCGTGACTCCCCGCTCGCTAAATAGGTCACCCCGCGTCCTGCCAGCCCCCCGGCCCCCGCGGCGCTGCGGGAGGACGGAGAGGTGCCACGCACGGGGCCACCTGCAAGGTGCAAACCCCGATTCTGCGCGGGCACGGGTCTGTCCTCCTCCCAGCCTCCGAGCCTGACAGCAAAGAAAGGAAATCTCACAAAACAATAAAATAAAAACCAGCGTGCACGCTGCTCCGCGCCACGGCGCTGCAGGGGCTGTGCCGCCCTTGCCCACCCCAGCATCCCCAGCCCGTGGGGTGCGGGGTTCCCCAGTGGGACCCCCTCGTTGCTCCTCACCCCACGGGGACCCCAACCCCGAGGCTCGGCCCTGCAGTTTCCCCAGGGGGAGATGCAGCTGCAGCTTCTCTCTCAAAACCTTGTTCCATTTGTTTGTCCGAGACCCCAGCACACACAGCGGCATCACGGCACAGGGGGCGAGACCCTGCACGCAAACCCCCCACCCCGGAGCCTCCCGCGGGGTAAAAAACAGCAAAAAGGGTGACAAAGATGGGAGAAGGCAAAGAGGGGCTGGGCTCAGAGCATCCCCCTGGCCCTGGGGCCGCAGGGATGGGGATGGGGAAGGGGGGCACTCACCTGAGCAGCGGCTCCTTCTCGGGGGCCGCTGCCTCCCCTCCGCAGCAGCCGCAGCAGCCGCCCAGCGAGCGCAGCCAAGCCCCCAGCCCCATGGGCTCCTCCAGGGAGCCTCCTTGGGCTCTGCTCGCTCGAGCTCTGCCCTCCCCCGTCTCCTCAGCGCCTCCCCAAGCCCTTCCCCGGCTTTGGATGCGCTCCTCCCGCAGCTTTCCCACGGCCTCAGCCGCTGGGAGCCATCGCGCTCCTGCGCCGGAGCCTGGCGCGGCCCAGAGGCAGGCAGGGAGGCGAGGGGAAGGCGGTGCGCGCTGCTCTTGCTCTCTCCCTCTGCTTCATTGCAGGGCTGCGCCGATCCACGATCATCCCCTTCCGGTGAATTATGGCCACTTGGCTGCTCGGGGAGCGAGGCTCCCTGCCTGCACAACACGGGCCTGAGGTGTGAGCAGCGCCCAACGCCTGAAAGGAGCACGCTGGATTTGGGGAGCCGAGTGCACCCGCAGACACCCCAAAGGTTATTCCCCACCCAGGACCGGGCGCTGTGCCCGACAGACCCACGTTTGGGGCAGAAGCTGCGTCCAGGTTTTGGTGCGTGGCCCACTCTGGGACCGTGTGGGATCAACCCATCACTTCTCCAGGCTCTTGGCCAGCGCCAGCACACCCGCGGCACATCCTCGAAGCTCAAAGCTTCTCCATGAGCTTCTGGAGGTGCTTCTGCATCATTCCTCGGAGAAAATGCGTGGTGCTCTTGCTCCATGGGCACCCTTTGCTCAACACAGAGGGTTAAAATTCAGGGTGACGGTGCCACCAAGGTGCCGTGGCACATCCGCATCTGTCTGAGGCCACAGGAGGTTAATTAGTTAATTCATTTCAGTTTGCAAATTAAGCCGTTGGTGCCACTTTTATAAGGAAGTAGTGGCACGAGGTGGAAAAGGGGAGGCAAGAGGAGCTTTGGGTGCCTGTGTGGGGAGCTTGGCGTGCTCCCCGGCCCAGCCACAGATTCTCATGTGACTTGTTCATTTCATTAATCATTCCCCCAGCCAGTCTTCCTTAATTAAAGGGTGAGATTGAGGGAGAAGGACTTGTTCCATGCTGCTTCCTGAAGGTCCCAGCGCTGGGCTTTTGTGCTTAGCCGGGGCTTTCAGTTCCTCTGTGCACGAAGCACGCACAGGGCAGGATTTCCACAGGATGAGCTGACCGGCCAGGCAGGATTTCAAAGCCGAGGGCTCTTCCACCGGTTTCCTCGTAGCCTGCAGCTTGCCCTTGCTTCTTTTCAGCCTCTCGTGTGCTTGAGCACAAGGACAGCCGGAAGACGTGCCTGCCACTATGAAAATGCTCCAGCAATTGGCTGTGGTGGTTATGTGCACAAATGAGAATGAAAATTCCTGCTTCCCCAAAATTGTCCCGGTGGCAGAGATGTCCATGGCATCTCATACACTTATCATATGCTCATCATACACCTGCACACATTCACATCATACATTTTAAATCAGCCCGGCCACAAATCCAAAAGGCTCAGAGCTGAAGCGCTTAAAATACGGTCACCAAGGAAATCAAGGAGAAATTTACGTTTAGAAAATACGTGTTATTAATTAGAAAGCATTTATGAGTTTTGTAACGAGTGCTTTGTAGCTGCAGGAAAAGGAGCTGGTTAAGAGTTTTTGTACTGAAATTAGGGGAGATTTTTATTTTTTTCTCCCGGAGAGGTATTGCTGGGGCAGCACGAACACCGTTACAGAGCGAGGCCTGCCAGGGAGCAGCATTTGTTCAGGGTAGAAAGCCAGCACCTCAAGGAGCAGCTCTTCCACGCCAAAAAATACAGGGTCTTTTGGTCCCTTAACGTTAGCATGGGCTCAAAATCTCTGCTTATTACTGACTCAGAAGCACATTACAAATTGAAGGCACCTACCTGGGGTGTATCCAGGCTGTGCTGGCCCCAGGTGCGTGCGATAAGCATTACTGCCTCCGCACAGTGCCAGGTGAGGGCTTTGCCCCTGATGCTGGCAGCGGGGTGATAAGGGCTGTGGTGGAGCTTTTTCCCTTTCTGCTGGGTGGCAGGGGGGCGTTTCGGCATAGCCAGGCTGTGTAGCAGGGGCTGGGGCTCCTGCAGGGCTTGGCTCCAGCTTGTAGTGTCTGCTGGGCTTCACAGCTGCTTCCTGAGGGGCGCAGGGCTGCTGAGCACCCCCAATTTTGTGTGCTTTTGGGGTCTTTGCTGAATTACCACAGTGATGGTGCAGAGGAGAGGGCCCAGGCTGCCCTATGGGACGGGCTCCAGCAGCACTGTTAAATTTTTGGGGGCCCCCACAGCACTGTACGCCCGTAGGGGTGAGCGCACAGAGCCAGCCGTGCGGCTGGTACAGCTCCCCGGCTGCTCTAGAGGGAGCAATTCTCCCTGCAACCCGCGCTCAGAGGCGGAAAAAGAACAACAACAACCAAAACCTCCGCTGCCTGCAGCTCCAGCCCTTAAACCCCGGCGGCCTGCAGCTCCAAAAACCCTCGCGTGCTGCCTGCGAAGGGTGCAGCACATCCTCCTGGCAGCCTTCCCGGCCTCGCCGTGCTGAGTGGCGCCTGCTCGGTGGCCGAGCAACATCGCCCATGGCTGCGTGGCCTGCCCGGGCCCGGGGAGAGGCCGAGGGAAGCTGAGGGCACCTCTGGTGCCGTGAGTGAGGGCAAAGTCCTCCCCGAGGCCGAGCGGTGGAGGCAGGAGGGTTTGGGCGGCACGGGACGAGGGCTGGCGGCCGGCAGCATGGCCACACAGATGTTTGAGGGGAGGGGGCATGCGGCGGTCTACCAGAAATACCGCTTCAGCCCCGGCGAGGAGCTGCAGGGAGCCATCCTCGGCTACCTGAGGGAGAAGGTGAGCAGGCCGAAATGTGGTGTGTGAGGGGGGTGTTTTTGTTGTATGGGGGGGTGCTGCGTTGTGTGTGGCTGTGGCGAGGAGTCTGCAAGGGGTGGGTGCCCCCCTGAGCCTTTCCACAAGTCACAGCCTGCAGCATCGGTGCGCACAGGGGCACGGAATGGGGTTAAAAACGCAAGATTTGGGGGTGTTGGACCGTGATGTGCTTCTTTCCCCGCTCTGCAGGGCACAAACCCCACGGAGCTGGCCGTGGACGTGGGCTGCGGCTCGGGGCAAGGCACCCTGTTCCTGGCCGAGCGCTTCGGGAAGGTGGTGGGCACGGACATCAGCCAGGCGCAGATCCAGGAGGCCAAGGCTGCCCCCTCGCCTCCCAACGTCTCCTACCTGTAAGTACCAGAGCTGAGACGAAATTCGGGTCCTCACACCGAGCTGGTGGGCTGGGTATGGGTGATGAGGCACATCCCACCTGGAGGGACTCCTAGCGCACGAGTTATCCTACCTTTACAGTATCCAAGCCATGCACACCGAAAAATACCCATTGATTTTGTATCTTCCTAATTTCCTGTGATATATTCTGCCTTTTTTTTTCCCCCCCATCCCTAGTGTGTGCCCTGCGGAGGAGCTGCCCTTCGAGGACGCCTCGGTCGACCTCCTCGCTTCGTTCACGGCCGCGCACTGGTTCGACATCGAGAAGTTCATGAGAGAAGTGAGCCGCGTGGTGAGGCCGGGTGGCTGCGTGGCCATCAGCACCTACACCGTGGACATGAGCCTGCACTACGGAACCTGCTCCGAGAAGCTGACCCAGATCTTCAGGGAGGTGAGGGATGAAACCCACACCTCGGGGCTTCCCCTGCTGGCCTGGGCAAGGAAAAGGTGCAGGGAGGAGGAGCACCGGGCTGCTGGGTGCAGCCAAAGGACCCCCACCCAACAGGGGATGGATGGGGCAGAGCCACGCTTATGGCTGGAATAAAAGAGTGCTTATGTTCTCGATGCTGAGCAAGGTGTTGCATTTTAAATGCAAGCAGTTAAAAGTGAAGGAAAAAAAATGATATGCTTCAGATCTAGGGCTAAACAAGTCTGAGATAAGTAGAAACCGAGTGTTTCAAGTGCTTTTGTTTATTATCTGTCTCCACAGACCTGGGAGCAGCTCTTAAAATACTCACATAACAGAGTAAAACATGTCCTGGAAGACTACAAAGAGATATTCGAGGCCTTGCCATTTCCAGACAAGAAGAGGTGAGCAGAAACTCCTTGGTGCATCACTACGGGGGGGCAAAGGTGGCAGCCTGCGGGGACACCACTCTTGCCCCCATCAAATGTTGTGCTGTTTCCCTCTCCTGGACCTCTGAGAATGCCATGTGTCACCTGTCAACACCCCAGCCTGCAGTCATCCTCGCTCCACTGTCTGCAGTTTGTTTGCCAATGCTCCTTTTTTTTCCCCATTTTTTTTTTTTCTAGAATCACTGACATCTACGACAAAATTCCCATGACGGTCGCTGGTGTGGTTGGGTACTTAGAGTCGGCCTCTCCCTACCAAGTCTTCCTGAAGAATGACCCCGAAGCTGCAAAAACCCTCCTCCCGGAGATGGAAAAGAGGTAAAAAGTGCTCAGGAAAATGAACAGGGCATGGAGACCCCCTCTCAAACAGCAAACGGGGAGAGGTTGTGGGGCCCCTCCAAAGCTGAAGTAACACAGCCCTCGGTGTGCATCTGCAGCCCAAGCTTCTGTGCTTTGGAGATGCTCTGAGTGGGGAAAGTCTGCTCTCCGGCTGTGGATGTTGTCCCGTGTCTGGTGAGAGCTGGCCAGACGGCGGGAGACCCTTCTCTGCTTCTTGCAGGTTGCTGGAGGTGATGGGGGTCCCCTCGCCCGAAACCCCCCTGGAGTTCTGGGTGAGGCACGTCTGCATACTGGGGCACAAGGAAGCGTGAGAGCAAAAGCCTCTGGTGCTGGAAGGGGAGGAAAAGGAGGATTTCCTAACACCCTGCTCTTACTCCCTGGGAAAATTGGATATTTGGGTGATTAAAGCCTTAAAAATCCTTAACCTTCTGTGGAAAGCAGATGGGGGTTGAATGCAAGACCCTGTCTGTGCTGCAGTCCTGGTTCTGCCCAGCGCTGCTCCGTTGGTGCTGGGAGGGTCCCATGTGGCCGACGTTCCTTAGACAATTAAAATAAATAAAATAAAGTTCCCTGTGGCCGCTTCTTCACAGAGCATCTGCTGGGGTGAGAGTAACCGGGCTTCATGAGCACTGCTCCCCGGGGACCTGCTTTTTGGGTGGGTAGGCTCTAATCTGCGTCTCTGCAGAAGAGGCCAGTTTCAGACGTGTAACTTAGCCAGTTTTTGAAATAATTCATCCTCCTCTTGCCTTGGGACATTTCTTCTGTTGGGTGCAAAGACAGCACGGGTGGCTCGTGGGCCCCAGTCTCAGTGGCATTTCTGAGAAACACGAGGGGTGGGAGGCCCTGGGTGCCCCCCGAGCTGCTCCCTGGGCTGGGAGCTGCAGCTTTTCCCACCGAAAAACGCATCCACACATCACACGCTTTCGAAGAAAAGCACTCGGCCTGCAAGTGAACAGAAACTTGAGGTTGCAGCCCAGGCCTCCTGCTAACCAGGGTGACCTTTTAGCCTGCTTCTCTGCAGCTTTTTGTCTCCTGGGAACACGCTGGGGGTTTGCTCTGTCACGCAACACAGCTGGGAGCTGTGTGGTGCCTGTGGAAGCCGCCCAGAAGCTGCTCAGCCCCAGCGCGGCAGCTGCTGTGGTTTCTGAGCCTCTCTGGGTTTGTTCCTAGAAGGGAATGTTTGCACACCCCTTTAACCCAGCCTTGTGTTTTTTTATCTGCTCCGCAAACCAAACATATGGGCTGTGTTTGAGAGGCAGTGATTCAAAGCCGGGTCTGCACCAGTACCCCACACCTCCTGTTTGCTTTCTGGAGGCCTTGAGTCTCTGTGGGGCCTTTTCCCTTTCCTGTAAACCCACAGCGAGCTCCAGGAGGTGTCCAGCTGTGGGCCCACCATGGGCACGGGGAGATGGAGCCTCTGCTACCTGCTGGTGGTGCTCGGCCCTGGGCACGTCCCCGTCGGGATGCCAGGGGCCGGTGCCACGGGGCTCAGCGTGCCTGGGGGGAAGCAAAGGCTGTGGCTGCCAGGAGGATGGGAGGTCCTGGGAGGAAAGCCCTGTGCTTCCCCGAAATCCCAATGGGGCTGGGGCCCTGTGCGTCCTTGCAGCACCTGCACAAAGCCTTTAGGGGAAAAAAACACGAGGCTTTAAGCTTAGTGCAGCTTGTTGGAACAGCTCGCTGCCCAGCTTTCCCATAAAGGGCCCTTCCCCCAGTGCCGGTGCCGGAGGGGTGACGCCGCAGGTGAGCTGCGGTGACGGCAGGGCAGGGCTTGCATCACTGGAGCAGGCTCTGGCACCGCAGCTCCAGGTGGCACCAGCGGTGGCCACCTGATGTCCCCGCCCCTGCGCCCCTTGGACGGCGGCGGGCAGGGCTCCGGCTTGTTGCCCGTGGTGCTTTTTGCATTTTTGGGGCTGTTTCGTTCCTTTTTGGGGGTATTTCCAAGACTTTGTCCAACCAGCTCGAAGAAGGGTGGGAAGAAGCAGCCCCGTCCTGTCCCGTCCCTTCCATCCTGTCCCAGCCCCGTGCCAGCCTCCCGCTGAGTCACGGAGCCCTTCCTCACCTGGCACGGCACCCAGCCTGCAGCCCTGCCCCTTTCGCTTTCCTTTCTATGCCTGGGAATCTCCTGCGTGTTTGGGATTCCTTGCTCTGGAAAAAACGCTGAGCCAGCCCTCACGCTGCTTTTTTTTATGGCTTTTGGAGCTGTTTCTGGACCGGGACGTGGAAATACTTCTGTGGTGCTCGATACATTGACAGCACGGCCGATGAAAATTGGGAGCAAGCAGTTCCTTAACGCGGCATAGCTGCCCCTTTGCTTGTGGGATGGAACAAATGGGTGAGGGGCTGCATCGCTGCTGCCTCTGCTGCTCTGAAGCCCCGCTGGGCTGGGCATGGTGCCCCCAGCCCACGGTGGCTTTGGGGACGCTGTGCAGTGACACCCCGCTGCGGTGGCTGAGCTGGCATCGGCACGGTTCGGAGGAGCCGTGCCCAATGCAGCCGGGCTCGGGGTACGTCCCAGCGCGGTGTTGCTGCCCGAGACATCCCCTGCTTGAGCAGGATTTGGGGTTTCACCGCTCTTACCGTGGTGGCAGGCCACGTGGAGCGTGCATCCCTGCTCTGCTTTTGCTTTCCCTTTGGCACCCTGGGATTTCCTGCGCGAAGGTGTGACGTCTCCGTCTGCTCTTCCAGCCCAGAGCGGCGCGTGCATGACGAAAGCCGCCGCAGCGATGACGAACCAAACCCAATGAGCAGCACCTGAGCCTGCTCCTGCCCCTGAGCGCCGCTGCCAGCAATGGGCTCTGCGGGGTTTTTTTGGATCGTGGTGGGGATGGGGCTGCGGGAGCAGAGCTGGACCCGAGGGAAGGGTAACCTGGCTCGTTGCCCCTTCTGCCTCCTCGCCGGGAGGGGACAACGCTCCGGCCACGTTGGGGATGCAGCAGGGGTGCATCCCAAGGGTGGCCCCACAGTGAGGACACACGCTTCCTCCACCAGGGAAGTGTTTGTGCTTACTCCTCCTCTCGGGATTTTGCTACAGCACTTTGTATAATTGATGATCTGTGCCTTGCTTGGGAAGCTGACGTGAAGTTATTTGTGCCGCTTTGGGCTTGTATTCCACAGCTGTTACCAACTGTGAGCAACCTGCTTTGAATAAAAGTTTTTCTCCAAATCTGTTTGTTTCTTTAACTGGACAGAAAGGAAAGAAGTTTCCCACTCGTGGAGAGCACAAGCTAACGAACCAAGCCCTGGCTGCGCCTCAGGCTTTTAATTACTGACCTTGTTAACGAGTGGCATAACCCGCTGCTGCGGGGAGGCTGGTGGGAGTCCCACCCGTGCCCACCGTGTTTTATTTCTGTGTCCAGGGCCAGCAGGCCGTGGGCACAACCCCAGACACGTGGCAGGCCACCTAAACACCCACAAACACTTCTGTACTCCGGGCACTGGCACGGGATGCTCAGAGCTGTGTTAACACCATCCAGGTGTTAGCCAAAACCATGCACCTGCTGCAGCTGCCCCTGCTTTTTGTACACACACAGGGCTACTTTGCCATATTTAATGGTTGATTAACGCACAAAACAAAAGGCATTTATTGGTTCTCACCTCAGGCTGCCTAGAGGAGAGGGCAGCTTTTGGCTACATGGGTGCATTTTTATGGTGGCAAACAGGCGAGCGCGTTATTCGGTGCCACGCTAGCGCAGAGCTGCTCTTTACACACACACACAGGTACGTTTTGTCACAAGTACTGATGAATGAACGCACAAAACAGAGTGTGATTACGGCTTCAGGGCTCAGGCTGCCCCGAGGAAGGCGCAGCTTCTTCTTGTGCAGGCGTGTTCTTGTGCGGCTGCCATGGGAGCGCCGCGTTCGCATTTCCCACGTCCCGCTGGAGAGGGAGAAGAAAACCCACACACGGCACCGCAGGATCCCACCACACCCCCAGCCCCTTCCCAGCCGCCACGTCCCCGCAGTGCCCTCACCTGCAGGCACACCTGCAGCCTGGGCTTTCCTCGCAGGCGCTTTCACTTTCCTGTCGCGGAGCCGCCGCGCCGTGGGTTTTCCTGCCAAGGTGAAAGCGCGGCACTGCCCGGCTGCTTAAAAGCCGGGGAGATGGGGCAGAGCGGCAGGTTCGAGAGACAGCACAGCTCTGGACACAAGAAACGAGGACTCGAGGCGTCTCGAGGGATTTCGTGGGTTCGGACACCGGTCGTCCTCTCCTCCTCCTGTCTTTCTGGATCTTTGCATCCTTGTCGCAGCTGGACACGAAGATGCTGTGCCCTGTGTTTGCCGCGGTGCTGGTGGTGGGCCTGGGGCCCCTGCTGGCGGGCGCCTTCCCCCAGGCTGCCCTGAAGAAGAGCTGCCGCCTCTCCCAGTACGGATCCCCGGCGTATTCCGAGCTGGCAGAGGTGCTGAAGTTTAAGAAGTACTATGTGAGTACCGACAGCAACCTGGGGCTGCGGGGCTGGGCTGAATCTCATCCTGCTTTCAGAGCTCAGGAGGGGGACGGGGGTTGCACAACGCAGCTCCAAGCCAAAGGGCAGCTTTCTAACCTGCCCCCACCCCTCTTGTGTTACACCTGCAGGAGAACATCACGTCGAAGGACCCCAAATGCAGCACCAGGCTCTTCAATCGGAAGTGGACACCCAACGAGCTGTCGGTAAGGGTGATGCCAGGGAAGGGGGACCCCCTCCACCCACCCCCCGGGGTGGCTTTCCATCAGGGTCCGTAACCACCCCGCTCCTGCCCGCAGGTGCCCGACCGACTCCTCCTGGTGGAAGCCGAGCTGGACCTCACCATCGCTGTGCTGGCACACCCCACAGTCGACAAGCTGGCCGAGAAGAGCCAGCAGCCCCTGGCCTTCTTCACCCAAGCCCGGGAGGACCTGCGAGGCTGCGTGAGTGTCCCCCTGGGTCGGGAAGTGGCCCCAGCTCGGTGGCACTGACGGGTGCTAGTGGCAGCGCCGCGGGGCATCGCCGGTCCTTACCCGCACGCTCCCCTTGCAGGTGGCCGCTGAGGCTCCTTCGCATCAGCCCTCTGGGAAGCTGAGGCACTGGCTGCAGAAGCTGGAGACGGCCAAGAAGACGGTAAGACAGGAGGCTGGGGAAGAAGGCTGATGGGGTTTCAGGGGTCCCCTGGCAGACACCTCACCACTTTGGGTCCAAATCATTAAGAAGCGGCCAGAAAGGCCTCCCCATGGTGCCCCCAGCCATGGCTCGAGCCCCATCCGTGCCCGCGGTGTGCTCACCTCCTCTTCTCCCTCCCCAGGAGACCGCCAGCTGCCTGGAGTACTCCACCATCGTCCACCTCTTCCAAGTGCTGCACGACCTGGGGTGCGTGGCCATTCCGGAGCGGTGCACGTAGCCTTTTCTTCCTGCCTTGCCTTACGGACGCCCGGCTGCGGTTTCCTGTTTAAGCACTTGGCTTTTTTACATGAGCTCAGGGAGCGATTTTTTAACAGTCTTTTCAGTTATTGTCTATTTTATTTTTATTTTTAATTGTGTATTTATAACGTCTTAGGAAGACGTAAAGAAATGCCCCTTCTGACAGGTACTGCTCAGCGGGGTTGAATGTATTTATTGCATGTCTTTGTTTTGCTGGTTGTCAGAACACTGACTGTTTTTAAAGAAATCTATTTTTGAGCTTGCTATTTATTGCACACTGTATTATGTATGTTTGCCTGCATAGATAATATATTTTTGTACGCTATTTAACATGAAAAATAAAATAGATACCGTAAAACTGACAAGCCGCCATCCTGTCTTCCCTATATGTTGTTATAATATCATTCTGTTGGAATTATTTAGGGGTGGGGAGGACACCACAGAGAAACTTGGGCATTTAGAAATCGGCAACACCTCGGTCCACCTGCTGATGCCAGATTTGTGGTGCTGCAGGGGGACACTGAGGGGAAGAGACCCCCCAGGTGCTGGCTGCAGGGGATTGGGCTCACCCTGGAGACTTCTGCACAGCTGCAAGCAATTTGCTCATTCCTCTGCTGCAGATACAAGAAAGGGTGGGCAAAGGGATGTTGTGGAAGAAGAGGTTTTGCTGGAAGGTGTTTTAATACTGGAATTAAAGAGGAAAGATAATCATCTGTGGGACTGTGCTGACTTTGAGGGCATTTTGAATGAGGAGTGGCCAAAATGAGCCTCTAGTTCTTTTTCCTGGAGACTCTGAGCTATGGCCTTGACCCATTCAGGCCAGAAGGGACCTGAAGAGCATCTGGTCCAGCTCTGGAGTCAGGGCAGGCTGCTCGGGGACAGGTCTGGGTGAGTCACGAGCATTTCCAGGAAGAGGGATTTTGCAGCATGAACCATGGCTAGGAAAATGAAAACTGACAGCCCATTGCTTTGGTAGGAAAACAGCTTTAAGGACCTGAAAAAGCAGGTAAAAAACAGAGGGAATTGGTTCTTACACAGGGGTATAAGTGGGCTATGAAGAAAAGCCTTGCTCAAGATTATTTTATTCCTATTGGAGGGGAGGAAAAGCCTTATCCAGCTTGTTGTGGAACAGCCACTTTGTGCTGTCATTGCCTCCCCCATGGGAAAGACATCATGTTGCAGAGAAGTCTGAGAGTTAAGGGTGGAGGGGAAAAAAAAGTGAGTTGTGGGGTTTGTTGCCACTTGTTTTTGTACCCTGAGCCTCATGGGAAGACCCTCGCCAGGTAAAAGTGCTTGGCTGTCTTTGCAGCAAACCCAAAATGTGTCTGTGAGCTGTGCCTACCAGGAAAAGTCATGAAGTGCCTGCTCCGGAGTGAGATGCTCCAGGTGCCCTTACTGACCTCCAGCGTGGATGTCTTCCTTCTTCCTGGTCTGAGCTTCTTAAACTTGGCTGGCTCAAAAGGTAGCCGACAAATGCTGCAGCTGCTTGTGCCTCCTTCTGCTGCCTGGGCGGGACTTTTGTTTCAATCTCTTTTGTTCCTGAAAGAGATCAAGATAGAGGATTACAGATCGAATTCTCTAACTGCAGCACTATAACGATAGCTCAAGCCGCTCTGTTTAAAACAAAACAAAAACCTTAATCACTAGTGAACTCCTTGCTTACTAATACGCTAGCTGCTGGTGCTCTTGATGTTGTAACTTCTCCTCCTGCTTCGTTTCACTGCATTTCATAATTCAGAATAACAGCTCCCATCTCTCAGAAATTGCACTGGGACCAGGAATTGTTTAGTCACGGGCCTGGGGATTCAAGGAAACCCATTTGCTTTCAATCTGCTTTGACATGAAAGATCATTTGACAAAAAACCTTCACCTTTTTGTGCAGATGACTTGCAGCTACCTGAGAGACTGTGTGTTTTTTGTTTTTTTTTTTTTTTTGTTTGTTTGTTTGTTTGTTTGTTTGTTTTCCAGTGCTTTGCACCAGAAGAACAGGCTGAGAGGTGGCTGCTGACTGCTGCTGGGACTCGAGGCTGCTGTGTGAGCTAGTAACGATTGCCTTCCTTGCTTCCTTCTACTCCAGAAGTCTCCTTTTGGGCATTACCTTTGCTGCCACGACCCAGCCCCATTTCCTCGCCTTCGCTGTAGCAAAGCCCTCTGCCTGTTTTGGATAAACAGCCTGAAACCATCGGGGTTGGCACTGATGGACTGGACAGATAAAGGTAATGACCTCTGAGAAGGAATGAATGAGAAATATTGATGGAGAAAAGCTTCACTGAAAAAAAAATGAAGATGAAAAGGCGAATGAGAACAAGCCAGGATGAAGAAAGGTTCTTTCTTTTGTCCTAGGGCTGCAGGCAAAACGTGGCCTCATAATCAGAGCATCACCCCAGTGTTTTGTTCCCTGGTTTTAGCAGTGCTCTGAGGAAGCAGCAGCTAAACTCCAGGTCACTGCCGTGCCTGATAGGTATCAGCAGAGAAACACTGATTTAATCAGAGGCTTGCAAGGTTGTTTGTTATAAAATACACACCAAATCCCAGCTGCTCATCAGGAGACAGCCTACGGGGCCGTTTTCCCCTGTTCTTGGCGTGTTTCTTCCCCGGTGCTCTGCTCACAAACCACCCACGGTGACTTTAGGGGCTGGCTTTCCATTAGGTGACACTGCAAGAACTCCTAAAACCCCTTTTTAATGCGACTTCATTAAAGCGGCGTGTGGAAAAACGCTCTGACGTTGCCATCATGACCATAATTACATTACAGGGATCTGCTCTTTTTCCAGACGGCTCGCAGCGGATGCAAGCTGAAGGGTGCGGGAGGCAAAGCCCTGCACGTGGCCACCACCCCAGGTACCTCACATCGGAAAGATGCACTTTTTCTTAGCTATCTAGCCCCAAATTATCAGCTGCAATAGCGTGAGGGCCCATTGCTACAGCTACTGTCACACAGCATCCTCTCCGATGCTCCACAGCCACTTTTGGGGGCGGTGTGAGAGGTCAGCCTCTAACGATTTCATATGAAAGTGCAATGCTCGTGTTTGAGAGACGGAGGGGGAAAAGACAGCAGGGTTAAACCCAAAGAAGCAAACGAGGTAGAAAGCAAAGACCTGGTGAGCACTTCTCCTGCCACGCCAGGGATTTCTGCGCTGCATGCTCCCTGGCTTCCTTCCCTCTTTAACCACTGCAGATGGTGTGATGGTACCACAATGCTTTCATCTCCATCCTTAAAATCAGATGCCCTACCTAAAGAGAGACAAATGAGATACAGCCTTAACCTGCCTCTCCATAAAGGCTTAAAAACATGTGGCCTTTTCTATCGAGGTTTAACCTCTTCCCTTCTGTGGGCAAAATGCGATCCCAGCTCTCCTGGCTTGCAGAGCACTTCTGAGCCTCCTCGAGTGAGCCCAGTGAGGCTGACAAGGCTATCAGGAGGGAGAACAGCGCGCTGCTAATTTGCAGCATCTGCAAGGCTAATTGCTCAAGGGAGCAGGAGAGGGAGAAGGCCAAGTTTCTTAATGGTACGTGGGATGTAATCACATCATTGTCATCCTACGTCCCATTGTTTCCCACCCCGCCCTCCCTTCTGACTAAGCAAGCGCCCCAAGGCGTTGGAGAAGAGCATGACGTTGTTCCACTTTTACTTTTCTTTTAGGAAAGTCGTCAGTGTTGCACTTTGCCCAGCGATTTTCCACTAGTGAAAGTCCTCGCTCCTCTTTTCTTGTTTCTACTCCTTCTCCTTACTTGCTTCTCATTCTTGTAGGGCTCATTTCGGACCACCTCTACCTTTCTGGTGCTTCTTTGTGGCAGGGTCTTCTACTTCACCTTTCGGTAGCTGGAGTGTGTTTGGATAGAGAGCTGGAGTTTATAAAGGAAGAGCACAGAAAAGCTGTGCTTAGGAAAGCCACGAGGGAGTTTCTGGCTTCATATGAGAAATCACAATTGCCCATCAAGGCAGGAACTGACACCTCTAACAAAACACAGACTTCTCTGCTTCATCCAGCAGAGAGAAGTATGGGTTAAATAAAAGCTTTAAAAAAAAAAAAAAAAAAGACCAAAAAGGACAAAAGAAACCATAAATATTCTTACATAGAGGGATAGTTTAAATGCAAGATGTTTGTTTCATCTCTCTCTAGCTTCAAGAACAGTGGCTGCTGGACAATGAGAAACGGTCGGCTCATTATCTGAAATCCAGTACAGGCAGAGTCTTGGTTTTGTGTGACATACCAGGTGGTGTCTGGAACTGCTCAGAATTTTGCTGTGTGGAACACGGAATATTTTCCAGGTTAAAGAAACAGCGATGGGGAAATGAAACATGAATGTTTTCTTACCGTTATTTTCAACTAGTCACCAGGTAATAAGTGATGCAGAGATATAAATATAGATCTTATATCATGAAACTGCTTAATAAACTGCAATTATTTCCTGAGGTGCTAAACAATTTCAGACTCTTCACCTCTTCAGCAGCTCTGAAAATACCTAGTTTTGATTGCACAAACATGCTATCAACCCACTGGGAAAGTTTTCACTGGGGCAGTTTGACTGAATCAGCCTTTGAAAATCAAGGTCCTCTACTTGTTGCAGAAAGTATTTCCCAAGATCCTGGCTTCCTCACTCTTGGGTGACTGAGGGATTAGCTTCAGGAGCATCTTTCACTGCAATCTTGAGTCTCAGGGATAAAAAGAGGTGAGAGAATAAGGAAAAACAAACAAACAAACAAAAAAACAGTAAACTGTAAAACACAAAGCAAAAGAAGGAACAAATATGAGTTTAGAAAATATGCCTTTAGGAAGTGTGTGCATGTGCCACGTATCCCTTGTGATGCCTATTTTGTTAATATGACATTAATTTCATTTTTAGCAGACTACCTTTTGTACAGGACCACGGTAAGAACAGGAGACTCTTGCTTCCAGCAAACAGCACTGCTGCCTTGCAGCCTGTACTGTCTGAAGAAAATGAGTAACCAGGCCATGGCTTCAGATTAATCTGATTTTCAAAGATTTTTCTTCACGCTGCAGTGAATTGGAACTGTTAAGTGGTTCCAGAAGGTCACAGAACATCAGATGCTGAGTTCTGCTCATCTCTACTCAGAGGAATTGGTGGAGGGTGCAAGGAGACCTGTCACCGTTACAGCCTGTGCCAGACAATATTGGCTCGCCTTTAATTAGTCTTTAGAGGAGGCAGCAGTTTGTTGACAGCACCTTCATGAATTGGCTCATAAAAATATTTTATTAATCTCAGAACAGGTCACGGCCACCAGATATTAACTGAACTGCCGTACTGTGGAAAGAGGGAGGACAGCTGTTGGTACCTGAAGATAAAATAGAAAGGAGGTTTCTTGGCTTTCCTGAAGGAAGCACATTTTGGATTGGCCCTTACACAGCAGCTGAGTTTGGCTGTTTAGTTTGGATGGGGCATCTTAAGGCTTATAAATAATAACACTTGTGACTCTGGCCTGCTCGCTGAACTTTGAGCTTTGGTAGTGGGCAGTGCTTTCCACAAGAGAATCAAACCAGCAAAAAAGCAGATGATATACATCAGTATCTTGAGCCTTCAAACTTGTCTTTTTCAGGCTGTTGCCATTTTGAGGCAAACATTTAAAAGCCAGGAAATGGCAGTGCTGAGGTTGCCTTTGCAGCCTCTGTTTGCACCAGCAAGCGTTATGACGGAATCTGCCGTGTAGGACTGAGTCTGCTTCAGAGCATGAAATGGCTTTGGCTTACTGATGCTGAAGGTGCAACTATCCTCAAGCCATCTTCTCATTTCCTGACTGCATTGGAAGTTTGGAAGCAGAATTATGCAGAGGCATTTCTAGGCACCCACTGCCAGGCACCGCCAGGGAGGAGGCAGACCAGGCAGCCTCCTGCATCTCTGCCGCTATGCCACGAGCTCATTTTGGGTCTGTTTGTGCTTGGATTCACCTGCAATCAGAAAAACAAACTGAGGTGGAGCTTTCTAGATATCTTTTTAGATTATTTTCCCCTTAAAGTTGGCAGTTTTTAAACATCCCAGGTGGTACGTGTGGAACAGCATGGAGATGGGTGGGAAAGGGACTGCTGTCTTCATGGTCACTAACCACTGTCAGCATTTATACATGTTTTGGCGGGATTTTATTCCCTCTTGCTTTCTACCCTGCTGAAGACAGAGAGCAGTGGGCAGTTTTTTCTAAGCACTTTCTTCATTTTTCATCTGCAGATTTTTTTCTGTCTAAAAACAAATACTTTTTTTTTTATCAATCTTTTACAATAACCTTGTGAAAGGATTAAGACGCTATAAGGTTTCTGAGTTGTGGCTCTCCACTGGATTAACTAGATTTGACTGAGCTAAATTCTTTTCTTATTATTTTTTTTTTTCTTCAGTAAAGGAGAAGCAGTATTATTCCTGTGATGTTTAGGCAGTAATAAGTATTTTAATAGTGGCCTGCCAATCCTTCCTTGTGTCTGGTCTTTAGCTTTGCTTTATCAAACCTTTTAACCTGGAGGCTTCTCTAATTGCCTCATTTTGGTTCCCCTATTCATTGCATGCTATGGGATGGAAGAATAATTCAGTGTTATACGTGTAGTTAAGTTTTATGGGTCACAGCCTGATCTGGGATGATTGTGCAGGTTTCTGAAGATCACGGTGGTGAAATTAGCCCAGACTCAGGACACTAGAGTCAGTTTCACTCAGAAACAGAGGTTTGGGCTGGGAATGAGGAGATATTTCTGTCAGAAAGAGAAATGCCAGGTGCTGGGGTGGGCTGCCCAGGGAGGTGGTGGCGTCACCGTCCCTGGTGGTGTTTGAGAGGCTGGACGTGGTGCTTGGGGACACGGTTTAGTGGGCGATGGTGGTAGTAGGGGCTGGTTGGACCAGCTGATTTGGAAGATTTCTTCCAATATTACCAGTTCTGTGACTTTATGCCACAATTTAACCAACACCGCGGCCCCCTCCCACCCCCACAAAATGGCGGCGGCCAGGGCCGGGCGCTCCCGCCTCCCGTGTGTCACCACACGACATCTCGCGAGATCTCAGCGGCGGGCGGGGCTGCGGGGCGAAGGGGGGGCGGTGGCAGCGTGGGGCCCCGCCCAGTTCCGGCGCGGCGGGCGGGCGGTGCGGCAGGAGGAGGAGCCGCCGCCGCCGCCCCTGCCCCGGGCCGGCCCCGGGGCTGGCCTTGGCCCCGCAGCCGGGCCCTGACGCGGCGCTCAGGTAGGTGCCGGCCGCCCCCCGCCGCCCCCGGGCCGGACCCGGCCTCGGCAGCCGGCTGCGGGCTGGCCCCGGGCGGCCGCGGCCCGCCAGGCCTCGGGGCCGGGCCTTGCGCTGCCCCCCCCCTCCCTTTAACCCCCGGGTTCCGCGGGCGCCCTCTGCGCCTTTCCGTGAGGCAGCGGGGGGGGGAAACTGCCCCAAAACGCCGCGTGGGGCTCGGGTCTGGGCTGTGCTTAACCTCTGCCTTGAGCCCGGCGCGTGTGCCTGGCCTTCCTGTGCACAAAAATTATATATTGTACCTTATTGTGCCGTATTACACCTTATTGTACCTTATTACACCTTATTGTACCTTATTATGTCTTATTACACCCCACTGTGCCTCACTGTACCCCACTGCACCTCGCCGTGCCCCCCCAGCTGCCGCCCAGCTGCGCGCTGCTTCAGGACGCATTTTCCTCCCAACCCCTGTTAATTATCTCCCTCTGGTTCATCGCCACCTTCCCCACGCCCAGCTGTCGCTTCTCTTCTGCCCTGCCCCCCTGTCCTTTCAGCAGTGGGGGCCGTTTGGTCTTTGCTTTAACCCCCCCCAGCTTCCCCAAGGGCCTGGAGGAGCAGTGACGGGGCTGGCAGGCCAGGGAGGGTTTTTCCTGCTACCTGTTTTCTCCGGGACAGAAGCAGATAAGCAAGGGAAACAACCGCTGCCGCAGCCGAGCTGATAAACTTCAGGGCTGGCTTACACGAGTGGAAGAAGCACCCAGAAAAACCTCGCATCGAGCCTTGTCACTTTTCATTTTGCTCGTCTTCTTCTTAGTGGTTTCCTTCCCTTGCCTGTGTCATGTTTTGGCTGATTTTGTTCCATGCCGTGAAAGCTGGTGTTAGGTGAGCATCCTCTTCGTGTCCTGGTGCCTGCTACGCCGTACCTGGCTGCTCTTCTGTTCCAAATACTTTGTGTAAAGGCTGCTGACTTTTTACGAGCTTTTTGCCTTTATTTTGCTCAATTAACTTATATGACTAAAGAATAAATGTTACCCCAATTTCATGGTGGTAGGGCCTGAAGGGTATTGGTCTCGTTAGCGTTATTTTGGCTTTGGCCATGCTGGTAAGGAGAACAAATTGCCTTCCAGCAGGGGCAGGGTGTCTCAAGGCACAGCAGGTGGAACATTTCCTTTTGACTTGGGCTTTGTGCCCACCTTTGGTTGCAAGTTATTTATCATCACAGTTACCTTCTGATAACTGATGTACCGCATCTCTCTCTCCATTTCAGCCACCAAATCTCTGTACGTAATTTCCTCTGCCCTGTGGGGAGCGCTGGGTGTTACTGCTGTGCACTTGCAAATAAAATCGTGCTCCTTGCAGTCCAGACCCCTTCCCTTCCTTGTGTCCTGCTCGCTGACTCAACGCTTGCTTCCCAGCGCCACGGAGCAGTTCCAGGAACCCCTCCCCTCCCTTCCCTCTGCTCTTTGGCCAGCCAAAAAGTGTTGTCACGAGGGACATGGGCGAGGATGGTCCCAGCGGGGGGATTCTCTCTGTAATGCTTTGGATTCTCTCCACAACTCTTTTTTGAAGGGCTGATGTGAAGCTGGGGTGCGCTGTGGAGATGGAGCAGCGAAACGAGATTGTAAACAATGATGAAAGCCTGAGCTTTCTCCGGGAAAACTGAACTTCCTCTTGGCCTCACACGCTGCAACTGCCTCAGCATTCATCTCTGAAACAAACCCGCATTCTTCAAACACCCTGCTCCATCCACGGCTCTAACAGCAGCCGCTAACTACGTGCATCTCGGTCTTTGAGTGCTGAGAACATCATCGTAGTTGCAGAATGTGGCTGGCTATAGCCTCTTTTTGTATTATTTCCCTTAGTTCTTTGGGTTTTGGTAATCAGCTTTGTTCTGATTTCTGTTCTAGACTGAAGGCAGCAGTAATGCTAACGCTGGCAAGCAAGCTGAAGCGGGATGATGGTGTCAGAGGACCCCGTACGTCCAGTCCAGCTTCTGACTCAACTCGGAGGGTGTCTGTTCGAGACAAACTGCTGGTTAAAGGTGAAAGGAGCTTACACTGAAATGTCATGGGTTTACAGCTTACAGGTCTCTAACAGTAAATCTGGGGTAAAATGATTTCCAGAAGTATTCTTAAAGCTGTTTGTGACTTGCTTCGTGATTTTGAGTGCAGGGTATAGACGTGCATACATCAGACCTCCAACGGTGCCCTGCCTGCAGGACAGTGATTTTCTTTGGATAATGCACAGCCTAAAAACCTTCCCCCTTATGCTGTTGAAAAATTAATCCATCATTGGGAACTGTACAGTGTCAAGTTATGATAAAATGTTGGCCCAGAAGTGTTGCTAGATATATAGGAGAAGAGTATCATTTGACTTGACAGGAAGGTATTTTTTGAGCAAAAACCGTAACAACTGCCTGTGAGAGGAAAGTAAATCCTAAAACTAGCACCAGTGTTCTGCTAGTCATTAATGGTGTAAGATAAGAGTCAATAAACTTTAAAAAGTGTTAAAAAACCAAAGGCCTACACAGAAAGATTTTTCTTAGGCGTGGAGTCTAGAAGTTAAGTAAGAAGTAGAGGATGGAGGGGGGAAAAAAAAGCTACTCTTTTTAGAACCAGGTAGCCCCTGTAGGTAGCTCCAGTTTTCTCTCTCTGCGTTGCTCCGAGGACAAGGAGTTTCAATTCACTTTAAATTCTGATTAACTCTAGTGAAGAGCTTGCTTTAGACTTCCAGTTCGGTGTTGTATCTGGACCAGCATGGTTCCTTGCACCACGGTGTGATATGGAACTGAAGTAGCCAGTTGTAAGCACAACTTCGGGTGGCTGTGATAGATTTGCAAGGAAGTTAGTGGGAGCCTGGCAGAGTAGTGCTAAGGAGAGGCTGTTGGTGATGTTTGGATGGGCTGCAGGTATCAGATGTCAGCTCCAGAAAGGGTGAAAGGCCAAGCTCTGTCTCCTGGCAGCTGGGAATTAAAAGCTGTGAATTAAATAGCATTCCTGGATCCTTTCTGGCCTCACGTTGGGCCAGAGCTTCTGAGCCAACACGAGAGCAGCAGGTACTGGGTCCACGCAGCACCCACCTAGCAGCTGACATGTGGTGGGCTGCCTTGGAAGCGTAGCTGAGGGTAATTTTGGAGCAGCACCCTAAATCCCACCTCGCTCCGGGAGCTGGCAGTATGGGCTGAGGTCTGATAGCTGCCCGCTTGGTGACACTGCCCTGTGGAGAGATGCTTTCCTCTTCCCAGTCCGTGCAAAGCTGGAGAGTGTCTCTTCAGCCCTGCAGGCAGGTGTCTGGAGGTGTCACCCACACACGGGACCTTTTATCTGGGGGTAAGGACAGCCGTGTTGGTGCTGACAGGGAGCACGGTCTGGGGAAGTGTTGCAGGATCCCCTTGAAGGATTCATTTGTCACGCCGATAACCCTGCGGTGCTCGCTGTGTTGGGTACACGGGCTGGTAAACACAGCAGTGGCATTTGGAGTCGGGGTTAGATGGCCTTGACCTCCGCTGCTGATAAATGCAGGCGGTGCTTTCACACTGAAAAACCGAGTGTGGCCAGCTGCACCTACCTGCAAACTGTGAGCAGCCGTGGCTCAGGCTGCTGTGCTGTTGGGTTATGCCAGGGCACGTTCTGGAGGAAGAATCCCTGTCCCTAAAGTTTTGTGAAGGGAAGTCGTTCAGAGACAGCTGGGTCTTCCTCCACAGCTGCTTTTTCCCTGGGGTGATGAAGTCGTGGTTTGGAAGCAGGCTGTCCCCTGGTGATCATCCCTGCAAATACCAGAGCACGTTTAGGTTCTGTGACGTTAATATTATCTAATCAACACGGCTACTAAATTGAATCAAAAACAAAGGGCATGTCAGCAGCAGCCCCGTGTCTGCTTCTTGATCACAAAGGCTGTCACTCAAACTGCTTTTGTTTTTCGTTGCTCTGCATCTAAACAGCATCTGGTTTTATCTCACCACTGCTGCTTAGCTTGATTGCAAGTGACAGCTTGAGCTAACTTAATTTCTAAGAAAGCAAGTTAGCGTGCTTTATTCCTCAGTCTTCAGCACGTCTGGGTTTGCAACCAGATTTAGGCAGCCTGAAAGTGTCAGGTGTGTACGAGCCTGAAAGAAACCAAGTGGGAAACTGGCCTCAAAAATGAGGTAGATGTGCACTGTAAATGGAAATTAGGAGAATCCCTAGATTGGCTTTTTTCAAGCCTTCAGGTACAGTACTATCCCTTGGCACAGTAGTAGGTGAGGAAAACAGAGAGATGAGAATAAAATTGTACTTCTGAGAATAAAAAGACCTTTCTTCGTTAGCACTCCTGAGATAATCTCAGGCGTTGTTTTGAAAATTTGGCATTAATTTCTGCACGTTGTGTGACCTCAGTCACGCAAGTTTTTCTTTATCAGTGATGCTTTTATGCCCCCCAAAGAGACATCCCTTATTTTGGGAGAAAACAGTGGAAAGCTCCTTGGTAAATGAGCGATGTATTTATTGAAGGGGAAACCAGTTCACGATAAAATGCTTGCAGGGTACCTGTGATAGTGTAGAACCAACAGGGCACCTGAAGCCTTACAGAGTGAGAGCTTTCTAACCCCAGTGGCTCGCTGTAGGTACGGGTGTGAGGTTGGTGAGTTCAATAACAGAACACACAGAAGCTAAGCGTGGGGTTTGGTAGTGTTTTGTTCAAGAACCAGCATCTGGAATGACATGGAGAAGAAAGAGTAAGAAGAAATCTTCATCGAGAACCTGTTGGTTTCAGGCGGGTTGTTTGCCTTCTCAACCTGATCTGTACAGCTGCACAGGTCAGAGGAGCTCAGTGTGGAAAGCTGCAAGACAGGTGAGGATTAGGGGGGCAAACAGCATTTTACTGCTAGGAGCAATGCTAGGAAAACCAAGCTTTGTTAGAGCTCCAAGGTGTTTATCTTCATCTCTCACAGCCTTAAAGATGCACACTACACAGGAGAGGGGAGTTTGGGACAAAACCAGGAGAAATAAGTGCTGCAGTGGATGTGAAGGCTAATTTCAGTCGAGGAAGCAACACTTTTGTTCTGTGCATTTAAAGTGCAGTGGGAAGCAGATGTTTGAGTCGTGGTGGGGCGAGTAGATAAAGCACTGTGTGTTGTGCTGAGTTAGGGACGGGGAGCAGAGCAACTCGACGACAGTTTGTGCCTGACTGGATATAACCTGCACGCGGGTCTGTCGTAAAGCATATGCCTGCACACATGCCAGTGTGTGTGTTCCTATTTCTGGCCCGAGAATTGCCATGGCTAGGGAGAATTATTGTTTGTGAAATCGGTTATAAATAGCTCTGTTTGCTTGTGCTGAGCTTTCTCCCGTTCTGCAGAGTTCCTCGAGCTGTTTTGGGGACGTCAGTGGTGTGCAGTCAGCTCTTCTAAGCCTGTGGTGGGCTGGAGTTCAGCCCCTGCCTTTTGGTGTAGCCTCTGGAGCTGTTAAACCATTCCACACTGGCGTTTGAGGGGTGCACACAGGAAACCTTTTTTTTTCAGTGGAGACTGGGATTTTAAAGAATGCAATGGTGATTTTTTTTATCTGAAACACTCACATAAGTCAAATAAGCATCATGCTTGCTGCAGCGTCCAGGCAGGTTTGGGAAGCACAGATACAAGAAGAGTGCTGGGGAATTAGTGAGCTGTTAATTGTGTTGAGATCAGTTTGGATTCTGTGCCAAAAAACCTCCCCATATCTGAAGCTTAATCATAATTTTCTTTAGATGTATGTTTTTCAGAGCTGGTGTTCAGATCTCATGCATGTTGTTAGCCCACATTAATACTTGGTGGCTGTGCAGGCTAGAAAGTGAAGTGAGAAATCAAGCAGGGGAAAGGAAAACCTACAGGAAATGCAGATACACACTTGATTAGGTTTCCTAGAACTTGAAAAGTAAAAGGGTGAGGTAGCTTCCTGCATCTTAATCACGTTCCTGTAAAAGGTACAAGCAGCTGTCAGTAAGGCTTTGGTGTAAAGACGAGGGAGGAAGCAGCAGGTCTCCCAAAGAGGGCAGCGTGGGGAGAGAGAGGGGTTTAGGGACAAAGGCTGTGGCACCGTGCTTGGAGGCGTCCCCCAGAAGGTGATGTGTGACCCGAGGCAGTCTGTAGCTGCCGGTGGTGCAGGATGTGAGCAGGTTTTTTCCAGGGAGCTGCTGCTGCAGCAGGCTGTGCCCCTCATGTGCTTGTTTCCACCCTCGGGCTGGCCCCCTGCTCCTCGAGGTGTGTCTGCCCCATGGCTTGCAGCCTGCAGGGCTTGGGCTTTTGGTATTTCAGTGCCTTACGTAGGCAAGCTGGGAGGTTTGGACGGTGCCAGCTTTTGAAATGCCAGTGCTGTGTGCAGCAGAAGCCTGGCGCTCGGCTCTTGGCAGAGCTGGACCCTCTCATCACACCAGGGTGCGCTTGCCTTCCTCCGTGGGGCAGAGGAGCAGCTTCAGTAATGAATTGTGTGGCTGAAAGAGAAATTTCAAGGTAAATCTTCAGCGAGGCTTAATTATATTCTAAGTGAAAATTGATTTACGGTGTGGTTTAAATTACATCTGCCAATTTGGGCTTCAAGTGTGGTGTTATGCTTGCGTAAATAACAATGTGTGTTTTTTTTTCTTTCAACAGAGGTTGCAGAACTTGAAGCTAATTTACCTTGTAAGTATAGCATTTCATGGCACGTGTTTTCAGGGGGAAAGGACCGTTCGTCTGACTGTTTTGACTGATGTATGAATGCTAATGATGGATTGGTTAACTGGAGGGCAAGCTGCGCAAAACTCTGCCAGCCCCAGGTTATCTTTGTTGGAGTCATGGGGCCTTGCTGGTGCCCTTTGGAAGGGGATCCCATTGATCCTATTGCTCATCTGGTTACCCTACAGAACCTGACTGCTGGTGGAGTGCGAGCTTCCTTGTCACAAAACCCCAAAGTTACCTGGAGCTGAAGAGTATGCTCACTGCCTCGCTGCTGTTTCTCCTCTGTTCTTTATTTAAAAAAACTTGAAATGCTGATTTAGAGGCAGGGCAAATAGCTGAGTTCTCAGGAAACGCGCTGTCAGCCTGCTGCTTTTTTGTTTCTTACATTACTTATTATGCATGCTCTAACCTGGTGTGCTATTTAAGTGGACATAATAATGAAAACTAATGACAAAAGGAACAAGATTCCTGGAAAAGGAGCTTGGGAGCTGCCACGTATCAGGCTTGGAGGCACTTGGAGATCCCATCACTGGCTCTACATAACTTCCCCTGGTGCGTGCTCTTATTTCAGAGCCCAGGATGCTTCCCCTGCAGAGAGCGAGGTGTGAGCTGCTCGCTGCAGCCTGAGAGCTCATGTGCAGGGTGCTGCCATGCCGTGCAGTCGCCCTGCCCTGCCCATGTGCTTATCTCCCCCAAAAAAGCAGTGAATGTGCCCTCTGATTACGCTGGCAGGTAACCCGTGATGTTTCCAGTCTTCTACATCTGAGAAGAGCTTTGGCTGTTTATTTTTTCCCCCCTCCAGGTTAGACCTCTGAGTGCTTCTGCTGAGCCTCTTCTATTTGCATGCCTCTAAATCAGCTGTCAGGTCTCAAAAATCAGCCTTCTCAGTGTGCAGGCTGCCTGATGGGAGGAATTGAGGGGCGAAAAATACAGACGAGAAGCAGCAAAAAGGGATGGCATGAAGGAGCATTATTTATCTCTTCCTTTCTGTCCGCTCTTCTGTCTTCGAGGCAATTACAGACCTCTTACACAGTAGTTTTAGCTTTAAACTTTTTTGCTTAGACTCCTCTATGCGATAATAAGCTGTTGAAAAATGTATTTTGGGGTTTGTAGCTATTATGCTGAATGCATTACTAGGGTTTGTGTAAGCTTCTACTTATTCCTGCAGGCAAATAGGATCTGTAGCTTTGCTATTTATCTTCCTGACTAAGGAAAATAACACAGCCAGCTTGATGGATTCAGAAGCTAAAGGCTGCATAATATGGATAATAATGTATCCATGGATATACGTGTCTGCTGCCAGCTTGACATCTTGTCTGTGCCATAACCCAGAAGGGCCAGCTCTGTGCATGAGAGGCAACTACTTTGTGCCATCAAAAGCAAACAAAGGGCTGTTAGGCTCCCAATTGCATCTGTTGAACTGAAACTACTGACTAGTTTCCTAACAGCCCCCACAAAACCTCGCAGATGGATGTTTTCACTTCTTTTTTTCACTCGTCCTTCATTCTCATTATTGTCCCTAAATTCCTCTAGTCTGCAAATAAAACAGTGTTTGTGTTGAACCTTCAGAGCCTTTGCTCCGAATGCATGTACTTGCTAATAACATTAAAAAAAAAAAACACAAATATGCAGTAGTTGTACATGCACATCTTGAGGCAGTCTTGGATGCTGCATACACCTGCAGTATCTGATTTCCACTCACCTGCTAACTTCTGAACAGTGCAGTAGCTGCAGTCACTCTGCAATCACGCTGTCTGGAGCAGTCAGGTCATCAAATCCAAGCAGTTCCTGGCTGATTGTGAAGCCTGGGTAGGAGGAAATGTTGCTTCATTAATTAAAATGTGCACATTGCCAATGCAGCGTTAGTTTGCTAATTAAGCCCTTTTTTAACAGAACATTTCAGTACTGAAATTCATTATAAAAAGCCCTAATGAAACGTAGACTCTTTCCCCTTGCCCTTTTTATTTTGGTGCAAAAGCCTGAAAAAAAAACTAATTTTCTTTCTAAGAGCTAATTTTTGAAGGGATAGGGCAGGGATCTGACTGCCTGTCAGGAGTTTGAACCTTGCCTTAGGTGTAGTAAAGCAGGCTGATCGTGGCACCCAGCTGGGGTGAGAAACAACTTTGTTCTACAGGACATCTGATTTGGGATGGTGCTGTCATCTCAGCACGCCTTGTAGTATAAATAAAAATAAATATAAATACTTTGTTAGCATAGGGCTGTGGTTGCAAGACCTCTTGGGAACTGCAGTGTATTATCTATCAAATGTTAAGATAGGTTACTGCTAAAGAATTTGTAAGGAAGAAATGCTGCTTCTGGATGCTGACATGTAGCATGTGTGCAGAAGGTAATTCTCTTGGTGTTTTCAAGTCCGTGAGACAACGTGGTTTGCTGAAAGGAAATAAACTTCCTCACAGCTCAGAGAAGTGAGGTTCGATTACTGCAGGTGAGCTCCAGCTGTAGGGAGAAGAGGCACTTGAAAAGAAAGTGTAGGAAGTCAGGTGACTGGAACGTGGGGATTAATCAGGGTGTGAATTTGGAGGATATGAAAGGTGATATATTTGTCTTCCCACCAATGGAGATACACTTGTCTGATGCAAATTGCTCTTTTGCTTCACAGGTACATGTAAAGTGAATTTTCCTGACCCAAACAAGCTTCATTACTTTCAGCTAACTGTAATCCCAGGTAATTTTCTTTTAAAAAGTTGGTTTTGTTTCTGTGTGTGTTGGTGGTTAGGGGACCATAATGCAAAGACTGCTAAAAAATACAATAAGCCTTCTAATCAAGGAAAGACTGGCTGTAACACAGTCATTGTTTTATAGGGTCAATTGAAAAATTGGGCTGGATTTAGAGTACTAGTTGGTAATAAAAATGCCATTAAAATCAGGCAGGCTCAGTAAGTATTCAGGCCTTTTTTTCTCATTTTGATCAAAAACATTTTTTTTTTTCGGAGCCAATTTCAAGTCATTTTATTAGCTGAGAAAAAAAACTTAGGCTATTTCTAGAGAAATGAATGTTTTACAGCCCTGTTACGTTGCAGATTTATTCTTTTCTAGTGATTACTTGGTTCTGTTGTTGAAAAGGTAGATCACGGGTGTAACACTGCTGGAAAATGTCAAATTATGCATGTCTGAAGATGCTTAACAAGTAGGAGTCTCTTTGTGTTTGAATGTCCGAGTGTGTGGAAATCAGAGCTTTTAATATGACTTAAGTATGCTGCAGAGCTTCTGCTGGCAGGTTGTTCAGTAAAACAGAGCCTCAGAACCACCTTTTCAAAATTCATCACTTCAGGTGAGTTTCTTAATAGTAACCTGAATTTATGGAGTTAGCTCATGGCTGTTAGGGAGTAGAAAGCTGTGCTTGTGTTCTGTGGGTGAATTTGCATGGGATTTGCATCTCTCTAAACTTCAGGAACACTTTTTGTCTGTTCCCTTTGAGACTCCACAACAATTCAAATGAGGGTGCTGGTATGTGCTGTACACGGCACGTGTGAGTGAGGTGTGCTGGGATCAGTGCCTCCTTGCCAGCTAACTCTGGTAGATTTTTGTAGCTGTTTATTGACAACAGAACTTGTGTGCAGTGTGATGGTCGTTGTGAGGTCCTACCTTATGCAATTAATGGTTTACATTTAATAGGGTTATAGGAATAGCTTTGCTAATCAGCATCTTGGTATCAAATAAACACTAGATGTCACTGTTGCTTCTTATTACCCCAAATCAACGATCGCTTCCTTGGCAGTAAGAATCCTGGGTTATCTTTTAACATATTAATTCATTGCAACCCCTTTTGGGGATGGAAAAATGAGTAAGGCTGCCCTAGTCTGTATAATGAAAAATAAATGCAGGTGCTGTTGTCAAACTTCTAACCCCTCGCTGTATGTAGGAGGTGTATTCACGCGTACTCGGTGAGTGTTAGTCTGTTTGCACCAATTAATTGTCCTTCAGTTTGTGAATGCTTCCTTGTTATGTTTTGGAAATGAGCTGAATTCATGAATTCATCAGAGCGCAAGTCAGGGATGTCTTCAATATGATGGCTTCTTTGTTAAGGTGTCTAAATACATAATCATTTGATTTGTTTGCTAACTGCTGTGCAGCAAGATGTTGCAGTCGGGAGGCAGCCCTGAAGTGCAGTGCATGGGTTCTGTGCTGGCTTCATTGCTGAAATGATCCCAGGAATGAGACGATCTTAATTAACATTTTGTTGCTCTAAATATAGCTGCACAGCTGAAGTCTCTGCAGTTGCAGCCTGAGCGAAGTAAACATCTATTTTCAGGTACAGAACCTTGTGATCGGCTGCAACTTAGCACAGCCCCGTCAATGCAGAGCACGACACGTACAAGAAAATCTTTGTAGCTTTCTAATTACCTTTATTATAGAGAAGTTTGGTTTTTTGTTTTTTTCTTTAGAGAATGCTAACTCCGTTTTCCCAGGGATAGCAGAGAGGCTGCTAAGTGGTTGTCCTGGAACTTTTCTGGCTCAAGAGGGATGAAACCCTTGTCTGGAGGCAATTATTTTTGTAGTGTCTAAGCAGTGCTGCATGAATCTTGACAGTTAGAAGGCAGAGCCAGTTCTCCTCCTCCCGCCTGCAAGTGTCTCTGGCATTGCACTGCCGAATTGCTTGTAGGAATCCTGCTCACACACGTGGCTCTGAAGGGAGAGCTTTGCAAATACCTCTGGCTCTCCAGTTGCAGAATGAGAGCTGTGCTCAGGGAGTATCTGATGCCTTCTTGCAGTTTTCACGGCTCAGGGCTGCGTAGGAAGCGTGTGGCAGCCGGGTTTGGTAGGCTGCATCGTGAGCTGGTGCTTGCTGGCTCACACCTTTGGGTTCTGAGTTTGCTGACCTGCAGTCAGAAGCTGCATCCTTCCATGAAAGATCTGGTGAAGGCGTGCTGATTGTTCTAAATTCACGCTTTACGCTTACATTTCTTGTTCTGATCAACATTAAAGCCTGAATTCTGTAACTGCACTTTGTAGGGGGGACCCTACCCCAAGACAGCTTCCCAAAGTTACCGTGAAGATACCAACTGAAGATGTCTGACATTGGAAGTGCCTTCTGCAGTCTGGCCTTATTTTGCTGACAGTGTTGCTGGGCGCTTTGTCTTATGCACTCATTTTGAATGTGGCTGGTTGTGAAAGGACAATAAAAGAAGCTTCTTTGGGTTTGAATAAGAAAATAAACACCAAGCAGAAATACTTCCAGCTCCTTTGTTCTCCACATCCCACCATAACCTTTCTTAGTATTTAATGTCACAAAATCATGCTGGTGGCTGAGTTTCAAATGGAAATGAATTTTCAAAAATCTTTGACTGTTAATTTCATGTAAAAAGTGTTACTTTAACTTGTGCTTGAGAATTTTTGTTTCCTTTAAGGTGCATCTCTGTGCAGTGCACAATGAGGTGAGGTATAGCAGAGAAAATGGCTAAAAAAAATAGATTTTATTGCCATATTGTGTGCAGGCTGCGTGTTCCTGAGGCAGGTTCTGCTGGCTTTTGCTGCTGTCTGAAGCAATTGTTCTGTCCCTTGTGCCATCGAAGCAATTGTTCTGCTGTTGGAAGAAGTGCCCTTATGGCACCATTTGCCTCTTATTTCTGCACCAGCACCTTATTGGATCCAAAGCCAGACAAAATAAAGAGATGGCTGCCTACAACCCAGGTGCTCCTGCTCCTCTTGGAGCCCAAAATTGGAAGCTGAGACATGGTAATGACCTGGCAGGGGAGGGGTGAGTTGGGTAGCTCGTACACGGAGACAACCAGAGGAATGTGTAGAGTTAATGGGACCTCCCAGACGGTTGGGGAGGTTCGGGTTGGTGTGCTTATTTGAGTCGCATTCTTCAGGGAATTCCTACAGAGCCTGTTTTCTGTTTGGCATGCCACGAAATGCCAAATGTCAGCAAGCACGGCTGAGCAATCAGCAGTGCTGATCCAAGGAGCTACTGTCAAAAGCACATCCTTGGTGGCCTGCCCTAATTATCACGCATTTTCTTTTAAAGCAGCAGAATAACTTTGTATCTTCACAGCACTTTGAACCATCAAACCACCTCGCAAACACAAACTACGATTGGAGTCGGGCTGGTAGTAATGAAACTCAAAACTGAAGTGGGAGGAATGTTAATACAGCTTGAAGACAGAAATTTAAGCAGCAGGAGAAAATCAGGAGCTGAGACTTGTTCCCTTTTTAGAAAAGTCTCTCATAAGTGGGCAGGTTATGAGCTGAAGCTATTTTAATTGACCATTACAGGGCTTTTCTCGCTGTTAACTTTGCCAGAACTTCATTTATTTTTTTTGCAGCACAGTTACATGGCTGAAAAATCAAGGGGGTTGGAGTTTGGGATTCGGGTTTTTAGTGAAAACATCTACAAACAGACAGGAAGAATTGTTTCAATAAAAGAAGGTAGGGAAGAAATGTTTTACCCTTCTAATAGAAGAGGTGCTCCAGCCCTCTGATCATCTTTTTGGCCCTCCTCTGGACCTGCTCTAACAGATCCCATCCTCCTCCTGCTGGGGGATCCAGACAAAAGCTACCCTGGGCTGTGTCTGCATCAAGGGATACAGCAGAGAAAGCGAAGAACCATCCTTCAGCTTTTTTTTTTTCCTCTCCTTGTGCATCCTCTGAGCAATCTCAACAGCAATCGTGCTGCCTGTGCCTGTAGGTGAGGATGTACGTTAATTAATGCTGCTGCCCAGGGAGGCTGTGGGGCCGGTGTTGTCGGTGCGCGGGGACGTGGAGCATGGCTTTTCTCTTGCCGTCGGGCTGGCAGCAATCTGACAGCCTTCTGGCAAGCTCTCCTCCCCTGGAGCCGTTTTTGAAGGTTTCTTTTGGACAATTGGATTACAGCGAAGATTGATTAAATCTGCGGGTTGCTCTGACATAAGGCACATGCAGCTCCATCCATCAGCAGGCATCTATTTCACATTAGCAGGGGTGGAGCACGAAGGGCTGCTGTGCGCTACGCTCCCAGGCCAGAAAATCCTGGAACTATTGAAACGAAGCCAGGGGAAATAACTTCCCACTGCCGGGCTTCACCAGCAGCCTCCCCAGCCTTGCAGCAGCCTTCTCCGTGGGCATTCACACGTGGGCGTTGCGTGTGATGGCTTCAGCTGGGAGGTGATAGCCTGAGAAGTGCCTGCGAGCCAAAGGGCAGCCCGGAGGCTGGTGGGAGGCTTTGAGGGATGTGCTTTGTGCTGTAGCAAGCACCGAATTCCCGTCGGGTGTTGGTTGTGCTGTTAGGCTCACCGAAAGAGCCCTGCATCTGATTTTCCCACTAGGGTTTTACGAGGAGTGGCATCGTGTGGGTTCCTGCATCCTGGTTGAAAGGCTGGTACATGGTGCTAGCTGGTGGATAACGTATAAAAATAAAGCATCAGCCGTGTCCTACAGGGTAGCTCGGTGGTGGCTGGGCTCTTTGAACACCAAGCAGAGTGTTATTCCACCGTTCTTCCTTGCAACAGCATCTTGCCTCAAGTGTTTGGTGAATTTGGAGCACTTTCATTGAAAGGATATTGGTATAACTCGCCTCTTATAGATGTGATCCATTAGAAATGGCTTGCTTTACTCATTTTTTTAATCTCTAGTACATCTTGTAAACAAAAGATAAATGCTTCGACTTGCCTTTTTTTCCATAACAATCAGTGCATGTGCAGTTGCTGGTAAGGCATTAGCAGCGTGCCGGAGAGGTCTGCTCAATAAATCAAACACTTCACAGTTGAATTGGAGTGGAAATGGAGGATGTATTTGAAAAAACTGTGTTCTGGGCAGGCTGTTAAAGTGAGATCTGCAACTGGTAAGGCTTGCAGCTCCGTGCAGGTGGATGTGGATGGGGAGCTCAGGACCTCAGGAGCTGCAGGCTGACTGATGCCTACTGTATTATCTCTAGTTACACCTAGCTAGATATCTCCAGAATTTATAGTTTACAGTCTAGCAGTTCTGATACCTCAGCATCAAGTCTGAGGTTGGCAGAGGCAGGCAGATTTCCCTGACTGATACATCATCAGGGGATAATTGTCAGCTGGAAGGCCTGACTTGCCTTTTCATTACAGCACGCTGCGAAGCATGCTCTCGCACACCGTTATTTCTATTAGGGTAAGTAATTGCCAGCTCAAGGCTGAGGATGAAGGGCTTGAGCAGGATTTAGCGTGTGTTGGCAAGCACCATACATAACCAGCTCCTCCTGAGAGCTGGATTTGGAGTACCACAAGCCCCGTGGCCATTGTGTGGCACAATTTTGTGGAGACAAACACGAGAACTTCAAAGGTTTGTGTAGCTTGGTGTCACCTGGTGCTGTGATCCTACAGGTCTGGGGCTGTGGGCTCTTCTGATTTGATCATTTCTGCTGTACAGGTGTTGGGGAGGGTGAAAAACACCACGTTCATACCCTTTGGAGTAGCAGGCAGCTAGCATTTTGGTATTTTTTTAAAATTTTTGGTGATAAACCAATGCTGTTTCTTGAATCTTTGTTACGACATGATGTGTATGTATTACATGGCATCCTTTATTTTCTTAGGTAACCATTTTAATATTTATTGTTTTTTTTCGTAGATGAGGGCTATTACCAAGGTGGAAAGTTTCAATTTGAAATTGAAGTTCCTGATGCCTACAATATGGTGGTGAGTATCTGTCATCAGTCCAGTAGTTGTTAATTTCCTTTCTACCTAATAGGATTTGAGAGGGAAGCTGGCAGTGAGATTAAGAAAGGGTCTTCTGCCTGTTGCTAGATATTGTAGAAATGTAGAAGAATCTTGGATGTCTGGAACATTTGCAGGTGCTGGGCTTGCTCTGGTTTGTTCACAGATACAGTGGCCTCCTTTTATGCCCTCCACCAGTTCTGCTGCTCGTCTCCCAGGCTGTTTAATTAAACATCTTTAAAACACATGCAAAAAAAAAAAAAACAAACAAACAAAAACCCACCAAACCTAAACAAACCTATTTCAGTGCATATTAAGCAAATAGCCTTCCAGAGGACCTCCAAATGATTGCCATATATTATAGATAAATAGATAAATGGTTCTCTGGAGAACTTCTGAAGCATGAGAAACGTTATTTCAGTATTATCCCCTGCTAAAGCTGCAGATCCTGGCAAGGGAGGTGGAGGTACAATTACGATAAAAATAACTTCAGACGTTGTTTTCAGAGTTTAGCTGTCAAAAGGAAAAGATTGACTCAAAAATGGAAAGCAGCTGGGGCATATGTCTGGTTCTCCTGAATTACTCTTGCTGTTCTGTGTTCTGATAATTTGATATGTGAGGAAACTATATTCATTTGAGCGTTTGAGTTGCAATAATTGCATTTAGAGGCATGAATTACGAAGGAAGCCTTCCTTTCTTTAAAAATGTTCAAACTAAACGATTTTGCCTGGTTTTGTAACTTTATTTAACATCTCTTCTTTCCGTTTTCTGGCCTCTGGTGGTAGTAGTGCAGAGGCTGGAAAAAGTGTAGGGGAGGATGCTGGAGAAATGTGTCCGAGAAGACCTTTGACTTGTGTTCAGATGCACCAGGCTTAAATTCAGCATCATATATACGTAGTAGCTGCAGTCACAGCATTGTTAGTTTGTTTATATATAACAAGATAATTGGGTTGGCATTCCAGAAGATGCCTTCACAAGTTTCCTAATGTTCCTTTATTTATAGTCAACAAATTCATGGGACGTGCACTGTAGCTTTTAAAAGGGTCCTGCTTGTGGAGGACCTTTTCCCTTTGCTTTGGGAACAGGTGAAGAGAGAATTAATGCTCTCTGGAGATTTGAAACTCCTGCAGTTCAGTGTTTTATTGGGACTGGTCAAAGCCAAACAATGAATCCTGGGTGTCTGTCAATAGGCTTCTATTAGTACATCTGGTGTTTCCAGTTGTTTCTTCTTGCTTTGAAGCTCCCCCCATAACCTCCCCAGAGAATTTCACCTGGTGAGTTTTACACACTTGCATGTGGTTTTGTGCCTACTATAGATACATAGGTGGTCACTTACATAGATTTATAGGTAACCACTTAAATGTCTGCATCCTTCTGCAAACTTGAATAAACTGAGCCATCACATACCTGAGAAACATGGAGGGGGAACCCTCTGATGTTCTCACCTGCCTGATTTTTTTTTTTTTAGTCACCTTCAGTAAGAGTTTAACCACTGTGGCAATGCTGGGCGTAAGGGAAATACACAAAATCTCTCTACTCAGTTTAATTTCTTGAACTCCTGAGTTTAAGGTATTCACCTGCACAATGCTGTTGCAGGAAAGTACTCGCTACGTGGTAACAGAACACAATGTTAATTTAGATCTGTTTAATTGCTATAATTAAAAAATCTTTTGATTTGTTATGGCTCCCTGCTCGACACTGACAGAAAATTTACAGCAAATGTTACTAAGAGATTTCTGAATCCTGAGCACCTGCCTCTCATTCAGCACAAAGGTGAAGTTTGCCTTTGTGCCATTTATTTAAAAAAAAAGCAAAATGCAGGTGGCTGGATGTTGAGGGCTGGCCAGGTTATTAATGAACGTGTATATATTCAGAAATATTGTGAAAATACTATGGTTTGTTTTTCTGCCAGGCAGGAGGAAACTGAGATCAGTGGTGGTGATGTTTTTAACCTCTCTTTAGAGGGGCCAGTGCTCTTCCAGCCTGCAGGTGAGGTTGGGATATTGCACATCTGCATCAAGCTGCCTGCAGTGATGCCGAGCGTGGCTGTGTTGGTAGGAGTATAACCACCAGGCAGTCATTATAGCCATCATTTTCTAGTTAATTTCTTGAGCTTGTATATCAGGAAAAAATCTGGTTTTAATGCTATCAACTGCGTAATTTGTAGTGTAGTTTCTGTAACAGCATCCTATCATTTCTGTAGCCAGCTGTTGCCCACATCCCTTATGTTCGTTGCTCCCCTGGGGAATTGTCTTCCCCCTTCGTTCCTCATGAGCAAGCATTCAGCTTTCGCCTTGGAAAAAGAAGCAGCTGTGTAGGGTGGTGGCAGAGGGAAGAGGGAAGACGTGGAAGGCTTTGTGTTCTGATCTGCAGCTGGGGCGTGCTGCTCTGTCCAGGGAGTGAAGCGCTGGGGGCTGACTTCATTTCTGGGTAAGAAGTGAGTGTAGGGAAGTAGCTGATCCTCTGCTCTGTGTATTCCTGAGTCAGGCGTGCTCCAGCTCCTGGCACCTCGGCCGTACACTTCCTCTGGGCCTAAAGTGTGGGAGGGATGCTCTGGAGCGAGCTCTCATGAAGAGCTGCCTCTTTTTTTGTGAGCAGAGCACCCAGCTGGCTTGTCAGGCACTGCAGCATCGCTGAGCTGCTCTGTGTGGTACCGGGGATGCTTCTTCTGATCAGCTGTAAGGAAATAAAATATTGTAAGGGTTCTGCTGCTGTATCCATAATTAACTAACCTGAATGCTTCCTGCAGCCCTAAGGAGGGAAGCACAGTTGGTGACAAGGATGCGAGTGTATTCACGTGGTCCTGAACGGGCAGGCCTGCTTTCCAGGGACAGGTGGGGTAAAAAACATCCTGAAGGGAGGAACTCGCCCTATACGTGACCCAAAAATATATTCCAAAAGGAATCTGTGCACCTCAGATCAGTTCCTTCCGTACACATCTGATTCAGGCTGCCAGCCTTAGGAAACCCTGGTGTCTGCAGAGCCCTCTGCTCACTTCCAAAGTCTTCTGGTCGCCTTGATTTCTCTTCACAGCCAGGACTTGCTTCCTTTTTATAGCACTGTTTTACGGGCAAGACACAGAAAACTGGTAGGCTTGAGCTTCTGATGTTTTCCAGACTCTGTTAGCTTTTCCTGTAAGCACTGACTATGGTCTGAATACAAAAAGAGAAAAAAAAATTGTCCCGGGAGGCCTTTTTCCCCCTGAAGTCAGAGCTACTCTGATAAGATGCTGTGCTGGTAGAAGGAAGGGGGTTGATGTTTAGCTATTGAGGCTGTTTTTGTGGCATTATAAGTCTCTAGAAGGTCAACACTTAACTTTACCTTTTCTGAATTGCTTTTAAAGCTCCAATTTTTTCCTCAGTTGTGGTGTAGAGGTAATTGCTGAAGTACTGGAAGAAATTTCAGTGTTGGCTTCTATACGAGGGCTCCCCGCTGTCCCAGGTAGGGAATGTGGGTGCACCCGCTGTGCTGTTAAACACTACATATTTGGGAAAAAAAGCAACTGTGTGCTTCTTACCTGCAAAAACACGCAGGAAGCTGCCCTTAGTACACAAACCTTCGTGTTTGTGAACAGCGAGGAGAGGCTTGCCAGGGTTTGTGCTCACACAGAGCTCGGGGAATGAACGCTGCTGTCACCAACATCAGAGACATCAGAGGAAGCTGGGGACTGGCAAGCCAAGTGGTGAGTGCACAGCAGATGCCTTCAGTGCCACGGGCTGCTGCCTGACCCCTGGCTCTGCAGCATCTGTTTCCCACGCACTGCTTTATTCATTGAGCAGCTACCCAGAAACAGGAGACATTAAGAAATAGGAACAATTGTTTTTTATTTCAATTTAATTTAAAAAATCCACTGTCCAGGGGATGTATGATTTAAAACAAACAAATTTTTTCTGCCTTGAGGTGCCAGCTAATGAAGCAATGAGTGCTGCAAGACTGGGGACCTGATGTTTTAAGGAACCAAACCTGATAAATAGCACAGATGTAGTTTGACAAGGACATAAAACCAAGGTGACTCCACAAGCCAGGCCTGGTTTGCAGCTCCTGTGGTTTTCATCTGTCATGTTGTTGGCGTAGAGAGGCTTAGGGACTCTACGGTTTTCCAAGGTTTTTATGACATGGGATGCCTTAGGCAGAGGCCAAAAGCCAGGGATTTAGCAGCAGAGCTGCTCTTGGTCCTTCTGGCAAATAAGAAAATATCAGTGGCTGCTTAGGGATGGAGAAGGAAATCACTCAATTGGCTGCTGTGTTTGAGTGTGGATCTATGCATGCATCCTCCAGCACCTGAGGGGAAAGGTGAGCTTATAAACCGCAAAGTACATGGATTTTGTAAGCTTTGCTGGGCAAAGTGTCCCGTGTATGACCTGAAGATGGTTCGAGGTGCTCAAGGGAAACATCATGGCAAGGAAAGCTTGCGTGGGTTCCCTGATTTAAGGAAAACTCAACGATTGCTCAAAGAAGTTCTGTCTGAAGGACGGGTTGTGGCAGTGCTGCAGGTGTCCTGCCTGTCTTCCTAACAGAAGGAGAAGGGGAGAGAAAAAGAAAACCTTTGTCTTACTGTCAGGAGTGGGTTTTTCTAATTTGTAGAGATGAAAAGCGCTTTGGTGAAAGGATAAATGAATTCTTTTGTAACCGTATTACTCAAAATTGAGACAAGTTACTTCGCTCTGAGTAACTGTGAGGATTTAGGGATTTTTTTGTAAAGATTTAGTTTGCGTAGAACTCACTTTTTCTATTCATCACTACATTCTCTATTTGAAGGCACGTATGGTGAAATTTGCTCTTTTATCTCGAGCTACCAGCACGGAATAAATACTGCTGCTTTCCCCTTCTTTGAGAGCCAGACATCTTTCAAAACAGTGTGAGGGCGTAGCTGCCGGACGGTTGGGCTCTTAGAAAGCTTCCAAGGTGAACATTTGGGGGCTTTGGAGGTTAAAAAGTTGCATCTCAATATTTTACAGAGATTTTGGGGAACTGAGAAGAAAGCAGCGAGCCAAAACACCACCATGCAGGCACAGCTCTTAGAGCTGCTTCGCTTCTGGGCGGAAGGCAGCTTGGGAGGCAGGAGAGGAAAATAGCTCCCCATTTATCCTACCGCCTTTAATTGAAGCTACGAAAGGACTGGGCCGGGCTGATGGTCCAGTATGCCTACTGTAAAAACTAATCTGCTTGATTGAAAGCTGCACATCCTCATCTGGAGAACAGGGATGGGATCGTGTGCTGTTGCTTAGCTACTGGCGTTTTTATGACCCGTGCTTTGTTTACTTCCAAAAGTAGAGGAAACGAGGCTGTGTTTTAAGGATCTGTATTTCAAAACTCACTGTGCAATTGAGAAATCCGGTGGTATTGCCTGAAAATAAGTCTTTTTAACTTAATATCTTGAGTTTGGCTATAACTGCCCTTCTTCACATTTTTCTTACTACTCCTATTCACTTACCATTACACCTTCTGCTGTTTTTTTAACAAACCCCCCAAAACTTGGATAAACCTTGTAGAAAAACACTTAGTAGTTATGCAGTTCAAATTGTTGTCTTACTTGAAGGAATACATCAAACAAATGTCTGCTTTATATTCAAGAATGTAAGTAAATCTACAAGTGTTGAGAAACTAAGTAACATCGAGTGTTTTTTGGTTTCCTTTCCCCAAAGGAGGTAGGAGAAGAGTGTAAATTTTCTTGTCTTTCTTCATAATTGTTTTTTCTAGGAAAAGGCCCGGTACCAGCCCATGATTTGTAAAGAGTGGAGAGAAGCTAAAAGGGCAGAGAAAGCTGGTGTACCTCCTGTAGATTATATTATTGGGGTCTTTAACATGCGAACCTAGGCTGTGAATATCAAATACATTTCCCTTTGCAGTGCTGTGACTTGTAGCAGTGATTTGGCTTTATTTTAAAGAATAACATTGCAATTTGTTTTCTATCCTGACAGCCTCCAAAAGTAAAATGCTTGACAAGAATCTGGCATCCGAACATTACAGAGATGGGAGAAATCTGCTTAAGGTAGCAACAGCGTTTTTTTATGCCTTTGTGTCACAAAATATCACATGTAATTTTCATGTCAGTATTATTTCTTCAACAGATTTTGGAAATTAGACTGGTGTGTGACCCTTAGGACCACACAAATGTACTGAAAGTGTTCTTGCTGTGCTTTAGAGACTGGGTAGAATCTGGCTCTTTAGGTTCAGTCTTAACATTTTGTTCTATTTAAGGTAAAAGTATAAAATTGAATCTAGAGAATTTTATTTATTTATTTATTTATTTTACTTTTCATCCCTTCATAGATGAATAGTCCCCAGGATCTGAGAGGACTGAAGGCTTTAGTTATTTGATTTCCAAAGGTGTTAAGTGCTTGGAAACTCTATTTCATAAAAGGAAAACAAATAATTTAACTTTGACAGTAACTAGTCTGTATTTGCTGTTATTTTCACATTTAATATCTGCTAAAAGACACACTTGTTATAGCAAAAGGGATTTTGGTAGGTGTAAGTCAAAACAGGAAGCACGAAAGCTCACTTTTACAAAAGGGACAAGTTTATGGTGTTCTGCCTTTTTGCCTGATAGTAAATGTTTCCTCCTCAAAGTCAGTTTTTCTGAAACTTTGTAAATTCACTGTTCCATCTTGAGTGCTGGATGGTGAAATTGGCCAGAAAATAAACATAAACAGACATGAGAAGCATGGCCGTCATTTCTCAAGTTAATGGGACATAAATGAAATGAAGCATAAGCAATGGAAGAAAGACTGAAGGCTGCTCTGAAAATCCAAACCAGTTAGCACCATGTGTAGCAAATCAGTGCTTAAAAGATATGTTTTTTTTTTTCCCCTCTAGCTTTAAAAATCATTTTAGTGCTGTGAATGAGGTCCTGGCTACAAATGAAGCTTTCTCAGGGTAGTCTCGCCTCGGACAGCTCAGCATGTACCTGGTGTTGGACAGGGTCAGAGCCTGGATGTTGTTAGCCTAAAAGACTGAGTAAAGGCGTGAACAGAGGAGCTGTGTGGAACCAGTGAGCAGGAAATGCTAGATACCAAAAGATAGCTGAAAGTTGAAGCTCTGCCTGCAGTGCTGCGTCTTCCGAGGTTAAACAAAGCCTCCATGCACTCTTGAGGATATTTCAGTGTTTCGAGTCTTAAAAATGGTTTTAATTATGACAGATAAATGTGGTGTTGGAACATCATAATTCTGCTTAATGAAGTGAAGTCATTTCTTTGGCATCTGCACTGAAATGTCAGCTTTATTTGATTGTCAGATCCTTAAGCATATTAAACCTTTGAAATGTCTTACCATTTAGATGGAAAAGCTAAAATAACCCCGACTACTTTATGCCTGTTATAACAGAGAATGCAGTCTATATATAGTACCTGCAATCAACTTCTACCAGGGTATTTACATAAAAATAGCTTCAGGTATTTTTTTTAAGCAGCAAAAAAATTTAGTACCAGTATTTTTCCATCTGTTTTCTGCTAAACACACCTTACACCATGGTATGTCTTGGTTTCATAGGTAACGGTCCCCATTTAAAAGACAGCAAATGATTAAATTTGCACCAAGTTTTAGGCACAAAAAAACATTATTCCTCTGCTGTATGAATTACAGTTACTCAAATTTGGTCTGGACCGTAATTAAGGATGTTGTTTCCACTCCACGTGTGGATAGGAAGCGTCAAGGTACCCAGAAGGAAAAGGCAGTGAGCTGCTCCGTATTGGTGGATGTGTCCTCCTGCCACTGGTGCCCTGAATTCATGGCACGGTGTTAAAGGGTGATGAACACAGAAGTGTTTGGAACTGATGAGTTGTATTATCACGGGTATATTATCATATAGCTGTATTATCATACCTTAATTCAAGCTTACCTCGCCTGATGCTTTGTCTTGGCTAAAGGAACCACAGGCTCACAGAAGGCTGGAAGAACCTCAGAGCCCATCCAGCCTGGCCTTGGGCACTGCCAGGGCACCCACCACTTCATTTTCTCCGGGCAAAACAATATGAAAAGCAACACTTCTGTTGGAACTGATGCTTTGTGTTGATAAACATTTGTCTGAGATGTTCATGTAAAGCAGCCTTCCTCTGTGACTGACCCCCCATTACAGTATCTTTGTGTTTTTTTTCTTTTTAGTTAAGCTATAATTGTGTCAACTGGTGTTTCAGAAAGTTTTCAGCTTGCTAGAGCCGTGTAGTTCCCAGCTCAATAGTTGTTTCTGCGTAGTTTTTTTAGGCTGCTATGTATTTAAAAAGAAACTTCCTAATTTTTTCTCCACGCACAAGTGAAGTCACAGCAGGAGAAGGTATTTGTGGAAATGAATGCAGAACAGAGGGCAGAGCATTCCAGTGGCTGTTTTGGTTACCGTACATTCAGAAATAGTGAGCTCACCATATTCCCACGGCAACTCAGATACAGGGACTTGAAATCCTGCTCTGGTGAGGTCTCCTTAGCGGTATCAGAGCTGAGGAGCAGTTCCCACTTCCCGTCACTGAGGGTGTGCTTGGCTTCTGTCAGATCCAACTACAGCTGGGAATGCTCTTTCACGGATCACCCCAGTTCCCAGGTAGGTTACCTGCCTGGTAAACTGCTCAGACCCTGGCACTTACCCTCCTGTCTCTTCAGCAGCAGTGAATGCCTTTAGTAACCAGCTCTAGGGGGCTGAAGTGCTGCTGGAACTGCAGAATTTGCTTACCCTTCCCTCTCTGGAGGCACACTCATTCTACAGCATCACAAAGAAGCAAATCATGCTGGATAATCCTTCCAGCAGCCTGCTATGATGCAGCCAAGTCCTGGCAGTTTTACAGTAGTGACTTCAAGTGAAATACCTGGTGGGTTTTCCAGCCCATCGGGTGTCCCAGAACCCTGCTAGAACAAGTGGCTCCTGTAGCCTGGCTGGGAGCTTGTTGAGGGCAGCATCTTGAAGCAGCAGGTGGAGGAGGAAAGCTCTGCAGGTTGTGTGATGTGAGAACTCGGTGCTAAGCAGCTCCTCCGTGGCAGCAGGACTCATCCCCTTTGAACAGGAGCTACCCGCAGAGGCTTGCTCATCCCCTAATTCAGGCTGTACTTGGCTCCTTTCTGCTGGCTTTGGTCTTCCTTCTGCTGTTGGTTCGTGTGAAGTGCTGAGAGCAGATCGCCGTTCAGACCTCCAAGCTGCCTGGCAGTTGTATCTAGGTCAACTTCGTGGAGAACGTGAGATGCAATTTCTAGGCACCCTGCACAGAAAAAGGATTTGCTTCGGGGCATAATGATCGCTCCCAATCTGTAGGAAGAAAGAGGATGCTGCTCTAAAACCGAATTACATCAGCAGATCAGAAACAGGAGGCAAAGGTACAATTATCTGTCGTCACTGCTTTCCTGCCAGAGCTCTGCGAGGGGTATGAGTGTCTCCTCTCCAGGCCTGGCTGCTGAGCATCCCCAGCTGGAGATTCGCACAGAGAGGAGCTTGGGGAACTTGAAGGATGTTAACGAGGCTTGGCTGATGTGCTCAGGCACCTTGAGCTCTCTCGGTGGATACTCTCAGGGTTTTTTATTGTATGTGTTCACTTACTCCTCGTTCTTAAGTTCGCAGGGAGCTATGTATGAGCAGGAAGAGGGGAGCAGAATTCAGAGCAGCAGCCAGAAAGGAAGCTCAAAAAGCCCATTATCTCCTCAAAATCTGGGAATCCTGGCTGTTGCCTGTTCAGTATCATTCTTGCTTAGACTTCTGTAATACAGACAAAAGACACAGCCACAATATGCTCTTTTTAATGTTATTTAAATTAGTTTGGGGCCGTGCTTGTGTTAATGGCATGTTTAATCTTTTCAAAGGCACAGAAATGAGATTAGCAGCGCAGTTAAGATGGGATAGTCTTGACGAGTGCATTCATCCTGGTCCTAGCATCTGTACAGGGAACAAAGAGTAATGTTGCACAAAAAGAGTAATTTAAGACTATTTCTCTTTAACCCTGGTACTTTAGTAGTAGAAGCTACTGTTGCTGATGAATTTTTGTGCCTCGATACTGTATGTTTTCAGTTTGATTGCTTCTTAACAGAGGAAGGCACGATTGTGAGATGATGCTTGAAGTTTTCCAGATCCTCTTCCTTATTCAGATGATTGCCTTTGCTCTCACAAACGTGAGCAAGAGTTCTTTTGTCAATTTTCCAAGACTTTTGAAGCTTCTAAATTGTGTGCTAGGCTGCAGTACTTCTCCGAACTGCTGCTGGATTTACCAACAAAAGGTCCAGGAATGCCCAGCCAACTGAATGCACCTCAACGCTTTCATCTTGTAAATGGGTCAACAATTTCGGTGGACTTAATATTTAACATGACAGGCAGGTTGTGTAACATTCCTATACGGTGTGCCTGCACGTAGGAAAGTCCATGCTTTATTTACATTGCTATAAATGATAAGGGTGTGTATTACAGTTCAGAAGGAGCTCTTTCCTTCTGTAGCAATCTGTTTTTCACAGACTAATTAACAAAGTGCTTCATGATTTCAAGCTGGGGGTACGTGCAGTATTGAGTTTGCCTGTAAAGTCTTAAAAGGCTCTGCACACCATGCAGCTCACCTGCTGGAAGATGAGAAGCTGCCTCTGAGATTCTTCAGAATTCCCTGTTCTGGGTCCCTGGAGGTTTGGCACACATCTGTCGATGTTACAGCTGTCACAAAACCTTCCTGAAGAGACAGACCAGAGCTATTTAATTTTCCTCTACCTGATTTTGAGCAGCTGAAGTCCTTTGACAGAAGAGGGTACTAATCCTCATTGCTGCTAATTAGTTATCCCTCCAAAAAAATCCTCTTCAGGGGATCGAATGTGGCCGGACATGGTGCCTCCCACCAGATTTGCTCTGTTGGCGTGCTTTGGTCTGGCACCAAAGATGAATGTGTTCTGGACTGGGGCACACATGTGTCTTTGTGCTCAGGGGAACAGAAAGGCTCAGCGTCAGGCTGTGTCGTGAGGACTGCTGTCACACTTGGTACAATTAAACAAAATAATTTGATTTTTTTTTTTTAACAAAGCCGAGCTCAGATCAGGAAACCTGTAATGAGCTCTGTGCAGAACGTAGTTCTAGGACACCGGTATCAGGTGTAAGAGGTCAGTAACTCTAACAATGCAATTTCTTCCAACGGTGTTAATGCTTTCTAAGAAGTCTTCTGACAAAGTTTAACTAGAAGTTACACTGTGTAATACATTTGTCTTTTTTTTTTTTTTCAGTTTATTGAGAGAACATTCAATTGATGGCACTGGCTGGGCTCCAACTAGAACGTTAAAGGTACCGTTTCCTTTTAGATACGTACCTCAAACTAGATGTACCTTTTCAGATACTTTTATGGACTTGCAGAGAGACAGGTAATGCAGTTTGCTCTAGAAACAGCTGTGTGGTTTTATAGTTTTTCAACTTCTGCTGGTGACAATACTGAAATAAGTACAGTGCTGAGTATAGAATCTTCTGCTAGTTTTAGTGTGGCTGATTTGACTGATAAAAAGTTTAAAGGAATGATAGGACTACGTTTGACCCCCAGAAAACACTCTCGGTGTAGGTGATCTGATTTCATAGTTTTTAAACCCAGGCAACAAATACGAAATGTCAGCAGGACTAACAGTAATCCATAGCCCTCCCAATTTCCATTGCGTTTACAATTCTGACAGATCAATAGGTTGTCTCACAAACTTTTTTTTTTAGAATTAAGCTGTACTGCTTTGAATTTTTGTTTCATCCCAGGTGTTTGAAGGAGTGAGCAACATGTCTGCACTTAAATACTGTGTAATTGAGGCAGTGTTGGTTGTTCTGATAACTAACTCCAGGAGGGAACTAACTGCCACCAAGATCACAGAATGGCTTCAGAGATTGCTCCCCCAACAGCTGGGTGACGCTAACAAGTCCAGAGCCATAGCTCCGATATGAAATGCTCTTGGGGTGGTCACTGAGGATATCTGCTTCAGTGCAGGAACTGCTCCTGTCTGGAGATAGAAGCTGCTTTGTTGTCCATTTGCTGTGTGACCTTGCTGTCAGAAGTCTCACATTGAGCAATAATTTCTGTAGCTCTTAACAGGAAACCCGACAGAATTCCTTTTCAAGGAGCACTAGCTAGGTCAATAAAGGGTATACATCAGGTGTTTTTCTTTTTAAAAGGCAAATTAGAAAAGAATTTTATTGAATACTTAATCTCCTTTTTGGAGCTATGCAACCTACTTGTCTCTAAAAATCTCTTCATGAGTGATCTGATTTCCTGTAAAAGTGAAGTACAATCAGTATGTGTTCTTCTGTGTTTTTTTCCTCTTTGCTTATTTTTCATCAGTAAATATGATTTTTTATTAGCTTAAATCAAGACACTGGCTAATTAAATTAACTGGTTCTGTTCCTGTATTTCATTCCCAGAGGAAGCTTTTGGACTACAAATGTTTAAGCTTCAGACAATTAGAAAATTACAATACCAATATTACAACTCGACAGGAATGCACATAGATTTTTCTGTTCTAACTTTGTTTATGGTATTTCCCCTGGGGATTAAAGTACTGCTGTGTGTTAAGCCCATGGGTGCCAGTAATTATTGACACTGCATTTGACTTCCTATCCTCAGCGAGGATGGAAGATGCGTATTCATTTTCTTTTCCGTTCTATTCTTGCATCAGTTTACTAATTGCATGTGATTGATTTCAAAGAGGAAACATCCTGGAATCTCAGCTACCAGGAGAGTCAAGTTACTTATTATTTAAGTAAATTACTTACGAAGTAATTTAGGGCGTTTTTACCTTCCATAAGGTAAAGTAAAATAAATCTAGCATCCCATCTGGATTTCCTTACTCCCATTGGACATTGAAGCACCACAAATGCAAGGTCACATTTTAGAGCTTAAAATCTGCAAAGTTTATCGGAGAGTCCGTTTTAAATATGCAGTTTCAGTAAGTGTTCTCTCACGATCTCTCCCTGTGATTTTTGGCACATCATCACAAAGCAGAATTACTGCCCGTCGGTCCTGACTTCAGAGTTGTGCCTCTGCAGAAACGTGGTGATTGCATCGTTGCTCTAACACGAAAATAGCTTCAAAAACATGCAGAAACAGCCACTGGGGATGTTGGGAAGCTGCAAGCTCTATTCCCAGAGAAGTGCTGTTGAATTTGGTGTCCAAGTGCTTGGATTGCAGGCTACATGCAATTCTGAGCTGGAAAGCTCAGAATATCTGCAGTGTAGCCACGAAAACACGGGATTTGCCATCCACATTAATCATTCTGTGGTAGGTACATGGTCACTGCACACCAGAGAATTGCGTGGAGCAGTGTGCGAGGGTGACTGGTGGCAAACTGGAGCCATTCGATCCGACACGGCTTGCTTTTATCTCCGCACCCACTAATCCAGCCTTCCTGAATCCTTTCCAACACTCGGGCACCGTGGCTGGGAGGACATAGCTCATCTCCCCAGGCTGAATACCATGTGAATTTGCGCAGTAGCACTATGGAAAATATCCGGTCCTGGCCAGTGGCAGATGTGAAAGTCAGTGTTTTGTACTCCACTCACCGAGAATACGAAGGCAGCCTGGTTTTGTGGAGGAATAGTGCCTGACTTTGTCAGGTACAGTGCTCTGAAATACTGCTGAAATATTTTCTTGGAGAATGGGCGGGATGTATTGGGTTTCTACAACAAATACTGTCAAACATTACTGATGCAGCCATTCTGAGTGCATTAATAAAGCCATTTAAATGGATAACAAAAACCTCAAAAGCCACAGGCAGAAACCAAACCAGCTTGGTTGTAGGTTTTCTGCTACCACATCCATTCGTATGTTACATGCTTAAACTTTCAGAGGACCCAAGCTTTAAAACTTTCAGATTGTCCCATCTTCCACATCCTTGCGGTGGCAGCAGAGCTCTTGAATGAAAAATCCTTTGAAATAAACTACTGTGACTTTTTTTTTTTTTTTTTTTTTTTTTTTTACACTTTTGGTATCAAGTACAGTGCTTTCTTCCACTTCCCATAGCTGAACGTGTTTTCACTGACTGCAGGGAGGTGCAGCCTGTGTGCTAGGGAAAGGAGCTAAGGAATGTGCCTGGATTAGATGCGTTCCAAGCAAGTTGCAAGGAAAGTTGGGTTTTAACCCTGAAGAAGATCACAGATAGGTTAATATTTTTAAAACAATCTGTATTTTAGCACCAGTGATGCAATTGCAAATATTGTCTGTATCCATGGAAACACTCCTGAGCCCTAAATTCTCAGATAACTTCTGGTAGCAGCTTGCTCCACAGAGCAGGGACTGTGTAAAAACCAATGAACTACTTCCTGACTGATCTTCCTGGGTAATCTTTTGCTTCCTTAGAGCCAGCAAGAGCTCGCTCACCTTTCTGTCTCTGAACCATGAGGTGCTGCATTGCTTTACTTGCATGCTTCTCTCTAAAATAGTGTTCAGAAAGTTGGGGGCTGCAGAAGCCACTGTATGCCCCTGCTGGGACTAGGTGGGTAGTTTGCTTTTCTCCTTTTCTAGGTCTAATGGTCTAAGCTGGACTTACCCAGGTGGAAAGTGGATAGCTGGCTTTAATTCATTCAATTCTCAGATTTTTAATTTTCTAAAGCTACCAGCTTTTAAATAGATACCTGCTATGAAATAGCAATATTACCTTTGCTTTGACAGCCTGCTTCTTGTACCCTCTGTAGTTCCAAATTTGGACTCGAAAGTACTTCATTAGCTCCTGTTATTCCCCAACAAACATCTCCTCGTGCCGTGTTCACCATAACTATCATCCGCCTGTTTAAGGCAGCCCCCCGGCGCTCATCAGCTTTCTCTCGAATGTTTGTTTTGACTTTGCTGTGAAATTATCTCGGGCGATTGATTAAAAAAAAACAAAACAGTGGATCCATGTATTGTGATTGCCTAATTGGTTCTAAAAGTCAAGCTGTTTCTTCTGCAATTACCTCCAACGAGCTACAACTGGAAATTGGTCAGTGACTGATTTATGAACCATAAAAATAATCAAAGCACTTATGTGCAACTCTGACTCCAGAGGGCTGTGCATGGTAATGTTAAAAACAGTGTTTTAGAATTAATGATGAACATTCAAGGGAGTATTTGGTCTTTTTCTGTAGGGTTTTAATGTTTGCTGGTAGGATGCATATGCATTTCAGTTCTTCGTTAAGGTATTTTACAGAGCTGGTTTTGTCGTGTTTGTGGCACTGCTGTCAAGAGATAAGAGCAGGAGTGGGAATCATCAAGGTTTTCTTGAGCTGTTGCTGTGCAGACAGCTTTTGGTACCATCCTATAGGAAAACAATACTTCTTTTCAGCAATTAATTTCCCATAGCTTCAGATACCAGGCTAAGAAATATCTGTTTGTGTTATTAGATAATTCCTTTAATACCTTTTTTATTAATTATGGCTCATTTTAAATTAACTACCATTATTTGAAGTTTGTCCTTAAGAGGTTTGCTTATTTAATTAGCAATTATTATTAGCTGGGAAAATGTCCTATTTGTATTTGTTCTGCCGTTGTCTGCAGGCAGTGAAGTTATCTTATTTGAAATCATGCAAATGTCAAACCGCAGTGTCGTGGAGAAATAAATCAGAAGGTCCTGGCTTAATTTTTCCACTTCCCAATGTTTAAGCACAGTTTTAAAAGCTTTTGGTGTAAGCACAAAGCTTTCATTCATTGTCTTAATGAAAATAGGTGGTCTGCTGTCAAAATTGTATGCAATTAGCGTAGAGGAGTCTTTTAAACTGACAATGACTGTCACTGCCTTCAAGATGAAGAGGAAAAGAGTAAGCCTGTATATTCTGTGCTCTTCTAATTCAATTCTTGCTGCTGCTGCTCCTTCTTTCTCAGCCAGCATTACGGTAACGCTGTTTGCTGTCACCCTGGCAGAATCACTCCTGATTCGTGTTGTGCTATTGATTTCTCTAAATCCCACCTTGCAAAGGGCCTTCCCGCTGTATGCAGAAGCATCAAAGCACCTGCTTGTGAAAGCTGCCTTCCTAGATGGAATACGTTCATCCCCCACACTGGCAAAGCAAGGAAGAGAAGTGTGCCAAAGGAAGAAAACTGAAGGCTCGACGGCTGTACCCAAGAGCACAGATGCCAGCTCTTACTGCGCAGGAGGATCAGAACGTAAGGCACTGCTTTGCAAGGAGATTCCCGATTTAATGAATCTTACAGCCAGCTTCTGGGATCTTCTTGGACGTGATTATCGAGGTTACAAACCTGAGCTTCTGGAAAATGTATCCCCTTTGAAGGTATCTTTAAAGGAAAGGAAAGCAAGCCTGCTGGTTGCTGAGTGTCCCTGAGGGAAAGGGTGCTGGTCTGCCGCATATGGTCCCTGTCCCCACAGGTCCTGCTGACAGTTTCCCTCAAAGCACTGGGAGTATTTGTAGTGTTTTCCCTTCACGTAGGCTGAAAAGAGCAGTGAAATAGCCAAATATCTTGCAGTGTCATCTCTCCCCAAGCCCTGGAGATGAGCAGGGGTGTCCGGGTGTCTGCCTGGCTGGTTGAAGAAGGGGATTTCCGCTGAAATTAAGGCTTTTCCAGATCTCATTTTGAATGCAGTGCATCTGCAGGCATCTCGATGTCCTGTTAGAGCCCTCAGTATGTTAGCAAGTAACACTGCATTTCTTCATCTCCTTCTCACGGGCAGCTCCTGACCTGCTTGCAGCTCCTGGTCTGGCTGCAGGCTGCCTGCCTTCAAGCTGCAAACTGCTGTGTGTCGAAACCAAAGCAAACTCCTTCAAACCTCTGCTCTCTTCTCGTCACTGCAACAGGGACAGAGCCCCCAGTCGTGCTGCCCGACGTGTCGCTGCTGAAGCCACCTGCCCACAGGCTGCTGAGGAGGAAGAGGGGACCAGTGGCAGGTTACAGCAGCCCGGCAATAAACCAAGTGGATAAATAAAGAAGAAATAGTAAATTTAGCAAGCAGGCAGCAGAGGCAGGTCCAGGAGAGAGGCTTTGAACGAGGAAAGGGTAGGTGGGTTGGGAACCAGGACAGGAGGTGCACCATTCTTCTTCCAAATATAAGTGCCTTGGCGTTGGAGGAGCTCCAGGTGGATCAGAGCCTTCTTTCTGGTATAGTTTGGAGAGTGTTGCAGGCTGTTACACAGGGATTTCGGAACATCTGGGATGGTCACGAGTAAATTAGCTGGTTGCAGCTACTGCAAAAGGCACAGCTTTGTCACCAGTTACCTTTCCATGGTTCGTGTCTCCTTCTGTGAAGAAAGTCATCTAAAGGAAAGTGCGGTGCAAAAGATTGCTGGTTTTTCAACCTTTTTTCTCTCTAAAATGCTTAAAATGTCCATTGTTGTTGCTTTCACTACTTTCCTTTTCTCCTCCACCTCTAGAAATTGAATAAGCAGCAGACAAATGCCATCAGACCTCTAGTGTTCATTAAAGAGCAGTTATAAACCTCTGAATATGGTCTTCTGGGTAGATCTGACACGATTGTATTTTTCTCAAAATAAGCTTTGGGAAGTTTTTCTGCAGGAGCACGTTGTGTTGGAGCTTGATTTTATAAACCTGCTTTACCAATTTTGTCAGGTTTGATTTTCTCTCTGTGCGTGCCCAAACCGGTGAAAATACTTACACAAATCAATCTCCTGTGATAACCTCTGCTTCACAGAGAAAACTTCTGCAAATACTTTTTTTTTTTTTTTTTTTTTTTTTTTTGCTCTTAAAGGGCTCTGGCATTTAAAATGTATTTAAATATTTGCTTTAAACACTGTCGCTGTTATTACTCGTGCTTTTTTAGAGTGATTCAGTAGGACAGTGCAGTGCATTGTAAGCCTAATTAAACTCTGCTTGTTTTCCCCAAACCGTTGATTTCTAAAATGCCCAATTTGTGTTGAACTTCAATCAGTTGAGTAGTCTGGTCTCCAGAGGGCGATCGCTTCGGCATACATAATAAGCGTGGAGTAGTTCATTAAGAGTTCCCCTGGGAACAACTTCCCCCGGATTATCTGCTGGCTCCCGAGTAACCTTGGGGACAAAAGTCAAGGAGTCAGGAACAAAAGTAGGGGATTTGAGCTGAGCGCTCCTGCCTGCTTGGCAATGCACAGCTGCCTTAGCCTGGGAGAGGAACAGACAATAATTGTTCCTATTTTCTTCCCTCCACTATGTTGGAGCACAGAAGCAGTCATTTTCCAGCCTTCCTCCTGTTTTGTTTTTATTTTTTTTGTGTTTGCTAACTGGGGCAGCTCATGCCATTTAAGTTCCCCAGAGCCCTCCAAGTGAGCTGCTGGTGTGGCTGGGGCTGCAAGCACATGAGAAGCCAGGTTGCTGCTGGGATAGAGGAAAGCTGACATTCCCTGCATCCCCTTACTGCAGGTGGAAGCGATGTTTCACCCGGCACGGGCATTTTGCTAGACATTTTAGCAACGTTACCTGTAGGATTAGAGGAGCAGGACAGGGGAAGCAATGTTAAATGGGGACTTTGTGATTGGGAGAGGACTGCTTAGGAAGGAAGTGTGGCTTTTTTGGTGAATCAAGAAGTTCTGCCACCTCTGGAATGAAAACTTGGTATTTTCTTAGCCCCACTGATAAGTTTTGGGCAGTCAGTTGCAGGTTAGTGGTTGCAAATGGGTGGTTAATCCATGGGGAGAAATGCAACATGTTCACGGAGGCAGGTTGAAGAGGCAGAAAGAAGTCCTCCAGCCCCTAGGGAAGGTGGGTGTGGGTGGGATGAAGGATGCTTGGCATTGCAGGCTGAGATGGAGAGAGGAAGAAGAGCTGACAGAAAGTGAATGGAGCTGGAAATCATCCTGGGCTGGTCTGCAAGCAGAGAGGAGCGAGCTGCCCCCTGGCTTTCCGCATGCTGAGTGTGCAGGTGGGATTTTCCCTTTCCACATGGTGAGCTACGAAGCCTGGCGTGTGTTTTACAGGAGCTGCTACTTCACTTTTTGAAGTCTCCCATCAGACATCAGCTTGTTGAAGTGACTGCTGCTGCTGCTTTCATCGATCGGAATGGGTTAAACTGTTTGTACATAAAAAATGGCTTAGCAAAGGGCTTTAATTTAATTAGTCTAATAGATCAGAAATCCTCCTTGAATCTCTAAAGAAGTTTCTTTGATTGGAAGTTCATTAGCTGCTTTTGTCTGGCCTGTTCCCCGCTTAAATTAATGTACTACACATACTTTGCCTGCTCAAGGAAAGCCTTAATTTACAATTTCCATGTTTGCTCGCCCTTCAAAAGAACTGCTGTGTGGCTGTTTTCCTCCAGACATCCGAAAGCCGGAGCTGAAGGCTCGTCTCTGACATGGTTTCAATGGCATCGCTTCTGTGAAGTGGTTGTGAGATCGGCCACGTGCGGTGTGCTCTGACTCACTGAATTAGGGCCTCCTGCGAGCACAGGGCTTGGAGAGCCCCCAGCCTCAGGAGAGGCTGCTTCAAAGGCTGTACTTAGCGTTCTGCCTCTTTGCTCTTGAACTTTAAACGTCGCTGCAGCGGTGGATTTTTTTTTCCCACTCATTCGGCATGCCAGAAATAAACCTGCGGGCAGGGATTTCCTCTGACTTCTCCCTTGGATGCAACACTGACTTGCCCACGAGTGAAAGGGGCGGTTACAGAGGGTTATTTCCAACAGCCTCTGAGCTGCTTGTGCTGGTTGACTTCACCATCGACACAGTTACAGTGCTGTGAAAAGGATGCTTTTCCTCCATTACACCTTTTTTTTCACTTATACCCTTTTTTTCACTCACACTGGGGATTCAACCTGCTGGGCTCCTTGGTTCAGGTGTGATATTTGCAGCTCCCAATGAATTTAATTCCCAGAAGGGAATTAAAAAAAAAAAAATGCCACCACTCATACCTGTGATGCTAAGCACATGGAAGCAAATAGAAAAACTCATTGTGAAGGACACAGCCTCTCCAGTTTGCACTGTGAATGTGCAGATTCCCGTGCTTGATTCTCTTTTAAAGGTGTTTTTTTCTGAAGTTTTGGGAGTGAGAAAAATGTTACTGAAGCAGAGCAGCATAAAGGCATAGATACATAAGATCTGAAGGCAACCCCAGCCCCACGTGTGTATGTGATAGTCATTAAAATTCTCGTACACAAAAACTTTCTGCTTTCAGAGCTTTTCAGCCAGAAGTTCAGTGGATGTTTGTAGCCAGGGCTGATACTTTACATTAAAGGAGAACTGAAGTTGAGCTTATTTGAACTGTTCAATCTGTTCTTTGCCTTGCAAATCCGTTCAGTTGGGCAGGAAAACATGAAGCATTGGGGCTCATCTGCATGCAGCTCGCAGCTCTGCCAAAGTCCGTAAAGCCAAGTGATGATTTTTGCAGTACAACACTGTCACGTTTTGCAAATCCCAAATGCTTGTTTCACTGCTGCTCAGCTGTTCCACCCCACCTCGCTTTCTCAGTACCCTAGATTGAAATCTGGGCAAGCCTCAAGCTCCCGACAAGTGTTGTCCTCTAGTAATAATTTAGCATTATTTATTACGGAACCCTGCAACGGCATCAACTGAATCCAGCAAATTCTAAACCTTGAATAGGTGGAAACATATTTTAAGAATCTCACACACGACTTGTTCAGTAAGAATAATAATCCTCCTTTTATGCTTTTTGGTCTCTAGAATGGCTGTGAGAACATAACAGCACTTTGAAAGCTTACAGCCTTAGAGAGGGTTTTGCTATTTTTTTATATGATTCTCTGCAAAGCCAGCTTGAATTAAATAATCAAAAATTCTGAAGCCTTAAAAACAGGGTTTGACATCTGAGAATTTGGGAGCAATTCAGGGAGACAAAAAAATGTGGTGTTTACTAAATGATGTGGGAGACAAAACTGATAAAAATTACATTTCTGTCTTGAGCTGCACCATCTACTTGCATACGGTGCAGCTCGGGACTGCTTGTTTTGGAGCAGAAGCGGTGCTGTTGGGGGGTGTGAGCCTCCTCTTAGGGAGGCTTGGGGAAACCTGAGGCTGTAACACTTGGAAAGGACACCTGAAAGGTAGGAGGAGGAGATGAGCTGATCAGGATCTTAGAAACCATGTGAATGAGTTGCTTTTTTGGCTGTTTTTAGCCGTGCTGGTAGCTAACAGCTGTAAAGGCTTTGCAGCCTTGGCAGTGCCATCTGGGCATTCAGGCAGGATTTGGAAACGGGCAGACCCCAGTGCACTAGGGTGAGCTCCTTGCACCTCTTTTGGATGATTTCTAACACTCAGGATCCTAATTCTGCATGGCATTCCCCAGCCACAGCCTGCTGCTACACGCTGTGGACAGAAGACATCCCTTAAAAAATTAATTTAATCTGGCTTCTTCAAGAGGAGGAGAGCAAAATCGCCGTGCTGTGGTGCTGCCACGGCAGGACAGAGGAGGGGAAGCTCAGACTTTTGTGGCTGTCCAGGATTCAAATATACGGGGAGCTAATTTTTAGATATCTCAGGTGTGCCCTTTTTTTTTTTTGCAGTTTGTGTTCATGCAGTCAGAGAGGGTGAGGAATATATTTGAAAGAGTCACTGTCCTCGCCCCAGCTGCTGGTTTCAGAGGCTCCATTAGGAGAAGACACAAACTAGAAATCCTCGGTGGCAGTGTCAGCAATCCCGGGCAGCTTGGCGGCAGTAAAAGTAGCTGCACTGAGTACCTGGTTTCTGCAAGATCAAAGGAAAATGGGGCTGTAAGAGGCTGTTGTTCAGATAATGCTGACATGGTGTCTTTTGCATTAGGACATAATTGGATAGCTTTTTTAGGGGATGTGGTTTTCTGTGGTCCTCCACTTTCAGCTAATGTGCCCAGAACAGGAAACAAGCAGAAATACGCTCGTTTAGGGGAGCTTTTTGGCTGTGGCTAGGCACTTTTTCCTTTGAGGCTGTATTGTAAAGGGTGTGTTTTAGCCATGAAACAATTAACGGGCGGTCTTTGTCCCACTAGTGGAAATCAGGCAGCGTGGATTTTGTTGGTAGGCAGTCAAGTGCTAGCTGGCTGCAAGAGCAGGGTGTGCAGCAATCAGCTTGCACGTTTGCCTGGTAGGTCTGAGCTCCAGTGCCCAGGCTTCACTGGGGTTTTGCAGTAGGGAAGTTTAGTTACGTTGCTACTAAAGAAAATATTTTTTTCTCTAGAAAGTCTTGGAGTTGGTGGTGGGTGTTCCTTTTGAGCCCGTAATAATTAGTTTTTGTGCGTTGTCTTAAAACCTTGTAATTGAGGGTGTTGACTCCTAGGTCAGTGCTAACAGACGTGTTTTGGAGATGCACGCCCCAAAACAAGCAGCATTTGCTGACACCAAATGAGGGAACATTTGGAGACAGTTTCCCCTGAAGCTTCCTGGTTTTAGCAACTGCAAATCCTCTCTATTCAAATATGTTTAAAGTAGATGCTTAAAGGCAAGAAAATAATTTGAGACATAGGCTCATGTGAGGATGGTGTCACTCTGCTCATACTGCATCACTCTGTTTTCTCTATCTTGACACAGTTTCAAATATTTGTCTGATATAACTTTAATTTTTTAATTATTAGACTGGATTGCTAAATTAAGTTTCATACCCATGGTTTGAACTAAGCACTGCAGTTCTCAGGTGGTGATATACAAGGTATTCCTCCTCTCCTTGTGCAGAGAAGCCACAGGAATAAGGTTCCTGTGTGCACAGGAAGAGCTGAACTTTTATTTGAGTGTTGTTTTTTAGGTGACTTGTAAGTATCAGGCATCCATGAGATGTGGAAGCTTTTACAGTATTTTCATTTATATTAGTAAAAGGCCTTAATCTAGATTTAATTTCCAGGAACTTAGTGGATTAATATTTAAAAAATAGTTTTTCAGCCTGTGCAAAACACCTGAAATGCATGCCTAACTGACCTTGCTTCTCTTTTTGCAGGATGTTGTCTGGGGATTAAACTCTTTATTTACTGTAAGTAAACGAATATTTTGCTTATCCACTTTCCCTTTTCCTGCCTGCTATGGTTTCAGCATCGCCTTATGTTGCCTCGTAAGGTTGTCGTTCCCTCAGACCTCGGTGGGTGTTGTGTAAATATAAAAATCAGTCTGTGCTTTTGTTAACTGCAGGACTCGTACAGATGGTCTGTAATACCCATGATTTCCTAGATTTTTACTTCTGGTTGCAAATCTATTACAGGATATTTTGGTAATGAGTTCCTTGGGATATTCCACAGGCTATGAGGTTCCTTCTGCTGCTTTGCCCGACCTAGAAATTCATCATCACTCAGAAAATTGTGTTGGTGTTCTGTTTTTTGAGAGCGATGTTTAGGGATTAATCACTGCCCAGCAGTCTCAGTGCTTTGAATACTTACATGCATGCTCAAGGGCATGCAGGGCAGGCTTTGAGAAACTTGGCCGAGGAGCATCGCCTCGGGCTTTGCAGGCTTTGTTAGCCCCAGGCTGTTCCAGAGAGGAGTAAGTTGATTTAGGAGATGGGAGAACATTGCCCTTTCAACAAAGAACAACTGCATTTCACAGTTAGCCTCCCGTTGCATGTTAAGTAAGTGGAGGAAGATGAAATCCAGCGGAGGTACAAAGCAGTCCTTCAGCGGCAGAACTGCACATCCAAATAATCTGTTGGGCAAAGAGCAGCGATGGTCACACATCGGAGGCTTCAGGGATTCCTTGTGTCCTCTAAGAGCCGTGCTTTGCAGCTTGCCTCTTATATTCCCCTCCCACCCTGCTTCTTAACAATAATTTGTCTTCGAAAAGCTGTCTTGTCCAGGGAGAAGTCTGTATCTGTCAGCCATGCAGGAGAAAATGAGCCTGAGAGCAGCAAGCTGTTCTCACCTGTGAAATGGTGGCAGTCTTCAACGTAGGAAAATTGGCTTAGACTGCAGGCAGAATAGGGGTTTTTGTGTTTCAGCATTGTTTTTGTGATGATTCACGTGTTAGCAGCAGCTTGCCTTCCTTTGCTCTTAACCCTTTCTCCTTCCAGAGTTAATATTGAGATGTAAATTGATAGACCTGAGATTTATTTTGGCTGTTTCTGCTCTCTGCATCCCATGTGTCCTTAACTCCTGGGGTCTTTGTAGTCCATTTCCTTCTGGGCCGTGTTTTTCCCATTGCCCTAAAATTTCCCGTCTATCAGGCTGTAGGTAAGAGAGAATGAAATTACTTTGCTACTGGAAGTGGCATTAAGGAAACTCTTCCTGCTTTATCACCAGCCTGTTTGCAGGTCTGAACGTAATTAGGGTTTACTTTACCCTTGAACAGAAATCAACAGCAGTTGTGCTTCCTGAAATTTTCAATGTCCCTTAAAAACTTCATTTAGTTACATTTATCTCTGTATGTGGCATGCAGCCAGCTTGGGGTCGAGTGCCTCGCTGTGGTTATCCTTTAATTGACTTGTGATTCAGTTCGCAACCACCAAATTTGTTTGCATTTACCTTTGTCAGGGATACCTACAAAGGTAGGAAGAAAATGGCACTGTGCTTTCTGGTCTTGTTTGCATTGCTTCATTTTCTTGTTCATTAGGGCTTAGGATTTCTTGTATAATCTCTGAAGGGAGTATGGGGGGAAACCCTGTAATGTTCTCTGGTTCTTTTCCAGGATCTTTTGAATTTTGACGATCCCCTGAATATTGAGGCTGCAGAGCATCATTTGCGTGACAAGGTGAGTCAGTGGTTTATTTAAAGCATTTTGTTCCTAAACAACTACACACGCTGTGCTCTGTGATTCCCAGTCAGTCCTTTTATAGCATTTCAGCTGGTACTTCAGGCAGTAGGGTGACTCAGTGTATCGGAGAGCAGATATTTAAACAAAAATGTGCTTTATCTGAGCAAGTAAACTCAACATTGTCGTCTATATTACCTTATGGTCAACAATTTGAGCATCACATCCCCGAAACAGATGGTCTTTTGCTTCTTGTTTCTAAGATTTTCCCTCAAGCTGCATATGCTCTGTGGAGCAAGCGACAGTGAGTTGTTTTGGCACAGCTACGTGAGCAGCCTTTAACTTAAAGGCCAGCAAGCACATCTCAGTCTTCTCTTTCTCTACCAAAGTGCTACTTTTTCCTTCACAAGCCTTAACGTTGCATGCTTTTATTGACCCATAAGAAATTTGGAAGTGTTGGGGATGTGTACCTCTCAGCTGAGATGGTGTGGTGGTAGAGATGAGCAGAAGTGGTAAGTTCCTTTACACGCATCCCTGAAATTGTATCACCATGCATTATATGGGTGCTTACCTTCAGCATATCAAATTCACACATGGCTTGGTCAGGATCACTCATTTAAATTAAACTCTTCAGATACTTTTGGCGAAGTTAACCTTAAAGACTGAGCAAAGTTTCTAGGTAGGTATTCATGTGAAGAGTTCATTGAAAATGCAAATTGAGGCAGTGCACTTTCTTTATCTTACTTGGATTACAAGTTCATCTTTCCATCTGTTTATTTCACTGGACTCTGTAGCTAGTCTGGTATTCATCAGCGTTTGCAGGGCTGGGGTGAGACTGTTAGCCCAAGGTGGGAAAAAGTAGGTAGAAACCTCTTCTGGAAGTAATTTTATTTCCAGTTGTGTTATACCACCTTGGTGCAGAGTGCCAGGGAGCCTTCCAAGCTGCAAAGCTATGGAAGTCTCAGGCAGGATGGAGCTCAAGGAGGAAAAGCAGGCTGGTGGAGGTGGCAGCACTGTTTTTGCAGTGCCAGACCGAATTGTTCCAACATCTTGCCAGGGTGTATGCCCCTTGGGAATGGTGAGGCTATGCACCTATTGCTGAGTGTCAAATCTGGCACCTGTAACTGCCAGAGGGAAGCAGGCTGTGTCTGGGCAGGTTTTTTTATTATTATTTATTAAACCCCTATGGAGATTCATTGCATTTAGTTATATGTGAAATTTGTGTTCTACCACGCTAACTTTTTTTGGTGCTTTAGCAGAATTTCGTCTTCAGTGCACTTGGTGACACACACTGCTTATATTTTAACAGGTATTGTTCTGGGTTACCCAAAGCATGTCTCTACAGCATCACAAAACAAAACTAATAATGCTTATCTGGAGAGAATAACTTATGCAAGGGGGAGAAATGGCAACTTTTACAATTAGCCTCAAAGGATATAATTGCAGCTTGAGTTAGTTTTTGTCTCTCTAAGGCATAGATGTCATGCAGTGTCTGAGCACTGCACTGGGAAGCGAAGCTGCTGTGCTCTGTCCCTCTCAAGAACATACTTGCAATGCACAATGTGATTCGTGAGAGAATTGTAATGAATTTTCCCTTAATGAATTTTCCCTGAGATACTCCTACATGCGTAATACAAATATACAGCTGGTATAAATGTAACATAGATGTGCTCATAGGCTATGTACAGGTATGCAAGTATATCTGTGTGCAAATAGTTCTGCGTATGGATGGCTGTGCAGAGGAGATCTTGTAAGAAAATCCCTTTGGCCATTTGACAGTGTGGGACTGTAAAAGCTAAACGAGATGCCCATCGAGTGGTCTTTGTGGGTCTCCTGGAGGAGATGGCTGCTTCACTGATGTCATTTCACATCGCAGATCCTGGGATCCTTTTGCAGACCTTCAGGCTAAGTGTGGCTGCTCGAGAGGTTAGCAGATAACGTGAAGCCTGCCTCTGGTTATTTACAGTGTGGAGCAGGAGTTTGTTCAGCTCCCTGGGCCGGTGTTACGCCATCAAAACTGATGGGAAGTCGTGTTTGTAGTCACATCAGAGATATCAAACCCTTACTGTTGATTTTTGGAGAGCAGTTGTACCGTGAATGTTTGTGTTACAGACCGGGCTGTGAGGGATGGTTCTCATCTCTCCCTGCTTAAGGCACTGCTTAATTTTTGCATTAGATCTCTGGCTCCTACCAGAGCATACAGCCATAGCTGTTGTAATATCAGGAAATTATACGAAATTCAGAGCTCAAGTTGTTCAATTAATTGCTGTAAGAAAAAAAAAAAAGTCTCATTTGATCAGCTGTGTTCGTGCAGCTTCAGCTCCTAACCCTCGAGCTCCTTCAGCTCGAGGAAGGAGCTGTCAGCTACTGAGCCTCTGCCCCTGCAGCTTCTGTCAGCCACTGATCATCGAGTCACCTTTAAATGCATTCTTCTTTGTTTCTACAGTTGTAATAATTCTACATTTCTTCCCCAAATGTTCTGCTAGATCTCAGTAACTTTTGGGGAGGTCATACAACAAACTTGAGCAGTCAACATCCATTTTCCTAAATGAGATCACCTCGATATTCAGCCCTCTACCTCTGCATCCACAGATTACCTGCTGAGAGCATCCCAAGGCCTTGCTGAGCCTCGTGGGGTGCTGCCAGCCCTTCCTCCAGCCCTCCCAACTCCCTCTGGAGCCTGCATTTGCCCTCCAGCACGTTAACTGCATCCTATCCAGTGTCTGTATTCCCACAGACCTCCTGCCAACTTCCATGCTCATTTTTTTAAGACCGATCTTCTTTGCAAACTTGCTGCCTGTGGCTTTCAGCTTTTAGTAAAGCATTCCTTAAAATTTGTAGCTCCCCTTCGCTCTTTTTTCCCCTCTGCCTACTCTGGAAACAGTTAAAGTTGGCGTTGTTCATTTCTGTCGTGTTGCTTTTGGGAACATCTGTGGTTTGCACATGACACTGCAGTTAAGTCACGATCGCTGGAAGGTAAGTGGCCATCCTCTTTTGTTTTAGGGCTCCATAAATCAGAATAAAAAGATGATTGGTGTCATTGCATAAGCTAAGCAGCGTGTTTACCATGATTTAATCTTCTCAAGCTGATAAAATCTCATCAGTTTAGTGCTTTGAGTTTTCTTGTGGATTTTAAATAAGAACTTACTAGTTAAAATAACAACTTGCTGCTTAACTACCGGCTTTGTATCTAGCAGAGAAGTCAGCCCCTCGTTAGGTGGATGCCAGAGCCATTGACTGTTGCTAAAATCGATTCCAGGGATTCCTGAGCACTAAGCGTAGGATCTGCTGGTTTGTGCAGTGAGCAAACAGAGCATTATTGATCTGCCTTCCGTGGCAAACAAGCTGAGCACTGCAATAATAGGGCTGTGCCTTGGTGATGCAAAGCAGGATCAGGACTTGTGTATTCCCTAGCCCGAGGTGCTGTGGGACCCGCCTGCTATTTGTTAGCTGCAGTCTAGAAAATACTTTCCAAGCGTTCATCTGTCATGGTTGTTTGAAGATGCTATCTCAGGACACTGCAATTCTCTGGGTTCCTTAAAGGCTTCCTATCTACCACTGCCCTTATATTTCCTAGCAGTCTGCGTTTGCCAAAGCCATTTCAAAGCCATATGTGCTACCCAACAAGAGAATTCATTACGCTGTTCACGTGGCTTCAAGTAAAAATATTTCTCCCAAGACTCCTTATCTTCCTCATCTCTGCCTTCCATACCATGAATGCTAATGCCATGGCCTTTTGAAGTTGTATTTTCCTGTTGTATTCTGTATAATTTCGAAGGCTAAAGCATTTTTTGTAGCCTTGCAAATTAGCAAACACTCGTTTACTTGTTTATCCGTGCGTCAGTCTGAGTAGCTTTATTAAGAGAAGCTGGGTAACACTGCAACCCTGCTATTCTCCTGCGCGATCTTTCCATCTTCTCAGTGGAATTCACCTGCCAGTATCTGGTGCGTGGAGCTGTTTCCTGCTGTGTCATTGTTAAAGGGTAAAATCCTTTTAAAATCCGGGAGGTTTTTTTTTCCCCCTTGTGAAAATCTTGCACGTCATCTTCTGTAAAACTTCTCCCAGCAGTTCTGGCATGCCAAAGGTGAGCAGTCTAACCAGAACAAGCACGCATTTGCCAAGGATCAGTCTTAAACATATTTTTTAATTTGATGTAAATGATTTTATTCGAATCTTCCTTGGAAAGCAGTGCCAGCCTGCCCCTCATCACAGGACACTGCCAGGTGGGGGTGCCACCTCTCTGCTGGCCATCACGGCAGGAGGAGATGATTAATGCTTCGCCTTCGTGGCCCTCTCCTTGCTCGCCCCAGGCGGAGGGATGACTCTTGTTGCTGGAGGAAGGCTGCTGTCAGACTCGATAAAATCCTGGCTGCAAACCTCCTGGATGCGAGGAGGTCAGCGTGCTGCTTCCAGCAGGCACTCCAGGTGCCAAGCATCCTCATCCCTACCTGCGTTGTTTGATTTACCAGCTGTCTGCCAGGTTGTAAAGAACACGCAGCACAACACCCCTGTGTAAAACTGCTCTTGGTTTTGCCTTTTTGCCCTTTTTTTTTCCTAGCTACCTTCTGCTGCTATCAGTGAAGGGGGTTTTAATTGTGCCCTTGCCTTCCCATGGCTAGATCGCGAAGCTAGTGCTGTTGTGTTGACATTTTAATGATGAATTATTTTGCATTGATTTGCGTGGAGGAATTTGGTTCTAGTCCAGGTTTTAGAAATCGTGGCTTTTCATTATAGCTGCACGATTTTGGCAGTTGTGGTTGTCGCTGGCTGTGTCTGGTCCATCTGGGTTCCGGTAGCTTTCCGTGCCGGGGTGGGTTTGTTCAGGGACAGCGGGAGGGGGTTGTGCATCTGTAAGGACATTAATGGGAAAATTCAGGGGAGCTGGGATTTGTACATGACATAATGCAGCTACACGTGACTCTGGACTATTCCTGATGTTTTGTGGCTGCCTTTATTCTCCAGTAGATCATCCTTGCAGTGCCAGTTTGTACTCCTGTCCTAATGTTATTCTCGGTCCTCACTGCAGTAGTGCCAAAAATCCTCTGAGAGACACCAGGGACAGCGTTGCCAGCCTCCTTTCACCTTGGATAATGGCCTGTTTTCATGAACTGTACCCTCAGATAAATAAAACACGGTCAGTGCTTGCTGCAGGGGTATGTGAGGCCAGAAGCTGTTAGGGCTGAGGAGTGTCAGGGCAGCCTTTCCCTCCTGTTGCTTGCTGTGCTGACAGCTATCACATTTTTTTACAGAAGAAAGTCCATTACCGCTTTGCATTTGCAATTATTTTTGTTGTTGTCGTTCCAGTCTTCTCAGTGATAAAATGAGTAAGTTTTATTTCAGGACTGTTTCTGTGGAGATGGGTTTGTAACGGTGGTGCTGGTACGGAGTCCGAAGCCGCCTCTTAAGTTTCCTCTTGGGATTTTAATGGCCCTTCATAGCCTCGGTTCTTTAGGAAACTAGGCTGGAAAAAGTCTCTGAGTTGCTTGCAGCCTTTGGAGGTTGTTCTAGTGAGTCTTTGGGGATGAAGGTTTTCCTTGAATTCCTTGAGGAATGGCATCTCGTCCACACAACTGAGCGCGCCAACTTAATTCCATTACAAATTTCATTGATAATTAGGGACAGTTGTAGGTTACAAATTTTGCTGAAGACCTTTTAACTATTCATAATTTTGTGCAGGTTTTTTTAGTCCTTCAATAGCAAACAGTTCAATATTTCTATAGAACAATCTTAAATCTCAAAGCCTTCCCCTGGCTACTGGGCAGGAACCAGGACAAAGCGCCAGAACCTGGGCCATGTTCTGGAGAGGACATGAGTGTATCTTCTGAAACCAGGTAGGTCCTTGAAAGAGAGAGTTGTCAGCAAGTGGTCTGCCTGTAAATCACGGTGGAGTTTCGAGTGATTTTGTCCTCAGACTGCTAATGCCTTCAGAGAGTTAAAAAGTCCCAGAGCTTGCAGCCTGTGCATCATTTCCAATTCGATCCTGCTAAAGACTCTTCCTAAATAATGGCATGGCTGGCTGTACCCTTATCCCCTCGGCTTTTTATTTCTGTGCCTATATGTAATACGGGCGAAATTACATTTGGATTTAAGTCTACCTTGAAAATCCATTTTTCTGTGTAGCTGGAGAACTGCACGGGAAAAGAAATGGAGTTTTCAAATTTGCATTGTCCTTGATCTCTTGCGATCACTTCCAAGTTTTCTTCTAGTAATGTAATTTCATATAGCAGCAGATTAGCCCATTTAAAACGTTATTTGATGCATCTGAATGAAAAGCATGATGCTGGCTTGCGGTAGGTGTTTTGGAGCCTCTAAGCAGACAAAGGGCAACACAAACTAAAATTAAAGCTTGGTTAAAAAGAAAAGATTGTATTTCTTCAGATCTTCTGGTCCAAGTTAATTCATTTAACTCATTCATTTAGCTTCTCTGTCATAGTAGATCTTTTTTTGGTTAATATTTTTATGTCAGAGGCATTTTGTGAGCAAGGCATCTGTCTTTACGTGCTCTTTGTGCTCAGTTTTCCTTGTTGGGATAATGGTGGGCTGTTGTTTTTTTTTCAGAGACGAGAGGTTTCTGTGTTGAAAGAAATCTTTCAGCACCCCACCCACAGCCGAGAAGTTTGGGGCTTGCTTTCTTTTTTCTTCTTCATCTTGTTGATGATTTTAAATTTGGCTTTAGGGAACATGTAAGTTACTGCGTTAGCTCAAGGCATCCTGGTCAGCTCACCTCTTCGTGAGCACAGACTGAGTGACCCAGAGGGACATCTCTTCCACCTTTGAGTTAATTGGGTTTCTCGCTGGCAGCAAAAACCTTCCTGGGGGTGTTCCTCGCTGGGTTTTCTACTCTAGATTTACCAGTTAGCAGTGTAAGTCTCTCGAAATCAGTCTATCTGAGAATTAGAAATAACATCCACCTACAGTGACTGTTGGCAAATCTGAGTGCAAAGCAGTTTGCTTGGATAGCACTCACCAGGATTGACCAAGGTTTTATAGAAGACATTTCGATATGAAACATTTATGTGACATAAAATACTCCACATAAAATTTCATGGTCCGTGGGTGCTGCATCTTGCTGTGCGTCTCAGAAAAAGACAGCTATTCATAAATACATGGTGGAAAGCGTTAGAAATAACTCTAAACAAGCATTTTATTTTCCAGATTGTGATGAATTATGTGAAATAGCTGCGTTCCTTTGATGGCTGCTGTTCCTTGAAGAAATTGAAAGCAGTTGAAACATTTTTATTTTGCAAAGTAGTCAAGACCTTATGGGTATGCCAGAAGTCAAATACCAGCGATGTGTTACCCGAGGTTATATCCTGCTTGTATCTGAGCATTTGTTTCTACATTCGTTTGGGTCTGAGCAATGCACTCCAAAAGGTTTTTACTAGAAGTTTGTTTTTTTTCTAATACCTTCTCCCATTGTGTATTTAAAAAGTAATGCACTGGTGAATTAAATAAGGGATATCTGTGCCCAATTCCCTGTGCCAAACGTGCAGCCCTGTTGCCAGCAGTTTCCCATCACAGCCATACACGTGGTTAAGCTTCTCCAGTGTCTCAACCATATCCCTGTAACATTTTGTATGCAGAAAGTGCCGCTAATATTTGAAGAACTCTGATCGTGAATCTTAATTTTCCACTTAATAGCAGTCAAATTTTAATTACTATTTTCATTTCCAAGCTCAGATGCTCGAAGCTTAGTGATGGCTCAAGACAGCTGGAAAATAAGTCTTAGAACAGAGGAATTATTTGAAAACATTTACTTGAAGTTCATTTCGGGTTGTCTTTTGACTGCATTTTTGTGTTGGGAAGGTGTTTGAGCTGGGGCTGCAGGGGCAAGCAGGCAGGGGGGCGTTGTGCTGGGTGCTTGTACGAGGTGAGGAGTCCCCAAACTGCACCATGCCCGACTCACTGCAGGTGGAAAAGGTGGGGAGGTGGCATGGAGCGTGCAAAAGTGACTTGGGCTGTCACTTTAGTGACATGGTCTAGAGGGAAAGCTCGTGCTTTGGCCATTTCTGAATGCATGCTGGAGGCCTTTCAGTCCCTGTTGCCATACTTTGTGGAAGAGCTTTCTCGCTAAATTACTGTTTTACACATCTTTGGGATAAGCTTGACAGCCCTGTTGGGTGGCAATGCTTTTGTTTGGGGCAGAAATGGTTTAGTTTGTGGCTTGGCTGCTGCTAACGAGGTGCTTGTGTTTCTTCCTAGCAGGCTTTTTCCTGCTGGTGGGACCAAAGTGGAGATTCGAGAGGTCGGCTTTACAGGGTTACCTCTGCAGGGTCAGAACATGTAGGAGCCCTTCTTTCCAGATAGTCAAATGCCAGGCTCCATTCTGCAGTCCCACAGTATAAATACCCAGCTGTTGGATGCTTTGAAGTTCTAGGTAAATTCTTTTTAGGAGGCTAAAATGTGGGCATGTATCATTTGTAAAGCTTTTTTTTTTTGTAATTTCTGACCAATAACATTATGGCCACAAAGCTGAAACGCAAAGAAAACAGAAACACTAAGCCGAAAAGTTTTAATAATAAGCCCCTACTTTCATCTGTCAAGCCAACTGAATGCAGAATGTAGAGGATCAAAGTGTGATTTCACACCTTCAGAGCATCGGGACAGCATCATTACCAGTTTGTTAGCAGTGCAGAAGGATCAGGTTGGTGTTTGACGTTACTGCTAGCTTGCAAAACTCCAGTTACACCGTGCATCTCACTGTGGCAAGTGCTGGATGCCATCGTTTTCCCTTTCAATTAAAACAGAACTGAGAGCACTCCGAATTCTTCAGGATGAGCCTTTTAATTTTGCCTCGATCACGTAGCAGCTCTTCCACAAAGCACCGTGAGCTGACTGGCCTTCCTCCGTTTCAGCATGACACATGAAAAAGCACCAGCGATTCCTGCAAGGCCCAGAGGTGTAATGAAGTCAGGATGCAGACTGCCTGCCACTCAGCCCTGTCTGCTGCGTGCAAGAACAAAGGCTGACGGCAGCGTGGAGGGGAATAGCAAGCTGTTAGTGACGTCTTGGGTCAGCGTACCCCGGTGTAATCTTGCATAAATGAATGGAGATAAAAAACAAAACGAAACTTTGTTGTTACTGGAAGAAGGCGATCTGGTATCTTAGCTCCAGGGTGATGGAAACAGCCTGATATTTTGCTAATTGTGCGCGAGTTAGGAGATCTGGCTCGTCACGTTACCAGCCTGCTTCCTGCTGCCTGCTTGTCAGGAACCTCAGGCTCATGACTGACAGCTCTGCGCTGCTTGCTCGAGTATCTGCCTTCGTCCCGTTTCATTTGTAATTCAGTGAGGCAGAGCAGCCTCCCCTTCCAAAACGACCAGAGGAGCCGCAGATGCGGGCGCAGCTGTCTCGCAGAAGCAGCGCAGGAGCATTTTGGTAGGCACACAGCAACAAACGGAGTCAAGCAGCATCCTTGAGTCAAGCACGGTGCTGAGAGCACCTCGTGGTGCTGGATGCGCCTTGATTACAGGCTGTGATTCTTCACTCGCCCTTTGGCACATCCAGAGCGTGAGCCTCTGCCAGCTCCTGTGGATGTGGAAGCTGATGGCTCGCTTGGGCACAGCACGAAGGGATGCTGCCTGACAGCAGCTCGCTTGCTGCCTTCTTAGCTACAAAACCCAGATTGCATGTGGTTCAGACAAACACCCCGAGTATTTGTCAAAATAATCTGAAATCTCATTTCCTGACCTGCGGAACGTGGCGTAAGTGGCAGATGAGCAATAAAAGCGTTCTCCTGAAGTCTCCTGTCAGCACCATGCTGCTGTTGACTTCAGATACCGCCTTGTTTAGCCTCGTGTTGGTGTCAGCAGAGGAAACGGATGGGTTACAGCTGCCAAGTGAAGTGTTGTCAGAGAGTGGGGCTTCTCTGTGGATTGCAGACTTGTGCAGAAAGTGTCTGCAAACTTCAGCTTGCCGTGGCGTGCCGACTACCTTGTCAGCAGCATAAATACTCGGTAACAAAATGTGTAGAGCCAGGATATTGGATTCTTCTGGTGCCTAGAAAGCTGTGTTTCACTAGTGAAGGCATTCACCAGGTAACCGGCAAATTGCTTTCTCTATAATTTATGTGATTATTCAGCACGAATAACCTGCACGAATAACCTGCACGAATGGGCCAGAGCCTCCATCCTCATACCTCTGCTCTGATCGAACGCTGCTGGGGTATTCGCCTATCGCTCAGCTCAAAACAAGCCCTGTGCAGCTTCCAGAGTGCGTGCCCTGCTTGTTGGAGAAAACAACAGCTGCTTCTGATTCTTTAATATCACTGAGCGTATGAACCCAGGAGCTGAAATCCCTCTTGAAAAATAAATGGGAATTACATTTAATAAGAGGAAGAGTCAGTAAACTAGGCTTGGACGTATTCTGAATATTCTGGTTATTTCACGTTGTCTGAAAACCCACAGATGTCTGTCTGCTGTGCTGCAATGCTTAAATAATTAGATAGTCCTGAAAGACTTAGCAGACAGCAACAAGGATGATCCTTTGGTTTAAGACTTTTGCTTCTTTGGGAATTAAATTTAACTTTTCACTGCTTGCAGTTTTGGTTTTTGGGTTTGTTTTTCCACTGGCTGCAGTCAGGCGAAGCTTTTCGCTTCAAGTTCATTTTTGTTAGAATAATTAGTGGTGATTGTAAGTGGTTTCAGTTTTGGTGCCTTTTAATAATAACCTGAAGAAACGTTTTTAAAGAAAAATATTACAGATTTAGTGCATGTTGGTTCGCAGCAAAATTCGTACATGTGTTTGTCGCTTGCTTTTGTGCGAGGAGCACAGGATCTGATGTCTGTATTTTTAGTTTTTGCATCCAGCATGCAATTTTGAGCAGTTCCTGGGAGACAGGACTCAGAGCTGTACAAATTGGCAGAGCCCTGAAGCAGCTGAGGACTCGTTATCATGGTAAGAGGACACAGCTACCAGCGCAGCAGAGGTGACAAGGGCTCGGGCAGTCTAAGTCACTGTTAAACTTGAGATCTAATTCCCAGCTCTTATTAAGGACATTAAATCAGTGGAAACGAAGCACGCTGATGGAGAGCACGTTGCATTTTTGCTGCTTTGCAGGAGGGAACACAGTGCAGAGAGGGAAATGATTCACCCTGTGGAGACAACAAGGCAGTTAATGGCTAGGCATTCATTTGGACCATCTTAATCCTGAATTAATGCCCTGGCATTTAACTTGCATTCTCTTTCTTGTCCTTTCCTTAATTTTGACTTGAATGTGTCTCAGTCTTGCTGTAATGTTCCTCCACAGGCAACCTTTTCAGCCCGTTTTGTCTCTGCTCTGACAAGTTCAGGGCTGAAGGAGCACAGACTGCTTTTCTCTGACGTGCTGCTCATCTTCCGTGTGGGTGCCAAAGGTTCGTGTTATACAAAAAAGATAAAAGGAAAAGGGGAGAAGCAGCCTGTTTTATAAACTAAGTTTGACTTTCTACTTTTTTTAATCTTTCGACAAAATAATCCCCTTGTCTGGCTCTCAGACAGTGTCTTAAATCAGCCCGGTGCTGCACTGACTGCAGGCACAGCCAAGGCTCTTGTCGTAATGCTTTACTCTCCAACATCTTAGCAACATCACCCCCACAATCTAGTGCTTGTTGTGGTAAACAGAGAATGTTTGGCAAGGAAATTGGTCTTAAGACCGAGTCCCTAACAGTAAGTAACTCTTAAGTAACTCTCACGTCTCTCTAGCTGGTGTAAGAGGCAGTCCTGGCTGTAATTCCTTGGATTCAAGGCAATTCTCTCTCTAGTGTGGTTAAAGTCAGTGGCAATCAATTCAGGGTGATTAATGTGAGTTATTTTACGTGGGGAGAGATGCAGAATTGCACGGCACTTCAGGTTTCATTGTTTGATTCAAGCTTCCCAGACTGTAAAACTACAGCTGGGTAGGGGTAGGAGGGGAATTCAGCCATGTACTGAACAATCTGGGCTGGAGCACATTGGAATACGAGATAATAGCAATTAGGTGTAGAACAAAAGCATTTCTCTGCAGCTGAGAGTGAAGGATTTATTGAGTTGACAAGCCTGACACTTCCCTGCATCATTCCTTGAGACTAAAAATTAGACTTTTAACAGAATTTCCTTTGTTTGGAGCCTCACTCCAGTCTGGGTATACGTGCCAGCCTCGGTGCTGCTGTTGCTTTTGAAGGATTTCTCTTTTCTCTCCCTTGGTTTCTCCGATAAAACCTGGATATTGTTTTGGAGACCGCCAGTCTCATATTCCTGCAACAGCAGCAAAATAATCTGAAGAAATATCAAATGATGGATCACCGATTAAAATGAGTGAGGAGACACTGGAAAATTTTGCTAGGCAGCTGGCAGGTTACATGAAGAGCTCGTGTTTTTAATTGGACGTGAAGTTGGAGGCCTCGACATAAGTACAGATTTGTTCTTTCTTGCTTATTTATGCCCGGCGTAACCGAATAAACTAATCCTGAATCATGCTGGGAGGGCTGGTTGTTCTGCAGCGACGGCGTGTCCAGCACATCATCCTCGAGGCGTTTTCAGAAGGCATCTCACAGGATCCCAGCGCTGCTGAGGGCGGCGGGGACCTCTGCAGATCCATCTCATCCAGCCCCTGAGCTCGTGGTGGAGTCAGCTGCAGGAAGGAGGCTGCCCAGGACGGCGTCCTGTGGGTGTTGGGCATCTCCGATGGAGACTGCAGCCTGCTCCTGTGCTCCATCACCCTATAGAGATAGCAGCATCCCTAAATCCAGTTCCCACAACCTCCATGAAAATCGGCAGCAGGAATAAAGAGAGGATGCTCTGGGAGGGAGCCACCAGCAAAGCCTGAGAGCACGCGGAGCTCGGAGCACAGCCTCACCCCTCTCCCACCCGCATCCAGGAGGATGAAGGAGCTGGAGAGAGGAGGGGAATATCAAGGAGGCTGTATTGTGCTGGGGGGAGGAGAGAAGTAATGATAGCGAAACCTGACTGCCTACAGATCTGCAGGCTATCTTTGCTTGCTGAATGTGTGTTTTAAAGCCCGTTCTCAGTTTTGCTAGGTATTCTGTAGCTGTGTGGGTAAAAGCGTGTGGGCTGCAAATTGACTCTTGCACACCGACTAAATGAGGCTTTATTCTGGGCGGGAGAACTACCCACAAGCTATTCAACACCGAGGGGAGCCCCATTACCTCATCCTGATTACAGGCTCTGCGTATTTTTGCTTGCTTTTTGCTTTTTTCCTGTGTTTAGCCATACTTACTGCAGTGCTCATTGTTTTTTGGGGGGATTTTTGCACAGCTCACGTTCTGTAATTGACAGTTGCACCAACAATAGAGAGACGCGTGCTATGCAGACTGCTTAAGAGGTCAGTGCTTTGGAATGACTTCATCTGGCATTATTAATTCTTCACTGTAAAATTGCACATCGTATCGTAGCTGAGTCTGATGTCACGCTTGTTTCTCAGCAAGAAATTACAGTGGAAAAAGAAAGTGCCCAGGAGCTTGCTGTGGGACACAAGGCTATGGAAGAGAAGAGCTGGAGGTGGTAGGAGTGCTCCTATAGACCCACAGGAACAGTAAGAACAATGAGATGCTCGTAATGAAGCTTAATAGGATAAGAAATGTTTTGCCAGACATGGTGATTGATCGCTACAACATTTCAGGAACCCCTTGGTCTTCGTGTGGTTTCCCGATGTTTCTTCTCCTGTTGAGGTATGCCAGGACAGCTCTCCAGACAGTTCCTGCTGCAGGATGATCCAATTAATCTTGGCAACGAAATGCTTGAGGACATCAGTAGGCTGTAACTCGACCTTTTCACTACTTTTGTCTCTTCTTGAGCAGCTTGGGGCTTCGTGGTACCTGTTTATTTTACCTGGGAGCTCATTTGGTTGGGCCAGTGTTTGTAGTACCCATACATCAGGCTTAAACATTTGGCTAATTGCTTTGCTTGGCATTCAGGGAGCCTGAAACTGCTGGTCTGTGTGTTCAAGTTACACTCGTACGGAGTGCTAAACCTTTGTTCTCAGTGCCAGCCCTCGTAGCACAAACATGCAGCCTATTTGAGCTAGGACAGCCACCTCCATCCTCCGACATCCCCTGCTCTTCCAGAGAGACTCGGGAAGAGCTACCAAAACAGATCCGTGCCTCCAGGAACTCCTCAGCCTTTTGATTTGTGTGTTCACCGGGGTCCAAGAATTTAGGACGCAGATCGGTGTGTTTTTATCTTCAGCTTCTTCAGTGCTGGGCTTTGTCAACAGCTCAATCGCTGCAATCGGCTCGAGGAGGGGCAGGCAGCAGCAAGGCTGCTCAGTGCATATCCAGACTGAGGGTTTTGCAGCTCTTACTATGTTTGCTTCAAGCTGGCATTATCAGGCCCTCGTTTTTTAAGCTATTTGCATTGCAGAATATTTGCGCCAAGGCGTTGCTTAGCTTAGCGTGCTCCTGCTGTGCTGCTTTGTGTACTCGTGGTTGAGCTTCTCTTGGCCTGGGATCTGGCTTTGGCCGTTGTCTGCTATAAGGTTTTCCACTTAACCTCGTTCCCTCATTCAAATTGATAGCCCTGCGCCAGCCCTTGACATCCTGAAATCTCTCTTGCTAATAGGAAGTAGCTGGCCCTGAACGTTTTCTTCAGCAGCAGCGCTGCTTGTTTCGAGCAGTACAAAGCTGTGACATGACAAAAGCGCGAGGGTTTTTTTACCCTCCTTCAAGTAAAATAAGAAGCTCGCATTTATTCCTGGATGCTGAGGCGAGGATCTCTTTCCCAGTGTTTTCTAAGAGGTTGTGAGACGTTGAAGGATTGCTCTAATTAAATGCACCCGCAAGCGTAGCCGAGGATTTGAAGTATGCGCTCACCTTTGGCCAGACAAACCTGTAATCTTACGTGGAGGCCAACTCTTTTCCCCTCTATTTGTAATGAATCCCAAAGCACTTGTAACTGATTCAGCTCGTGTTGCATCAAGGCTTTCTCACGAATATTTGCTAAGGTAGTGCGGGCTTACAGCAAACACCAGCGCTTCTGCCTTAGCTGGAGACTCGCAGGGATTTGGAGGTAGGGAGGGGGAAATCAGAGCTGGCCCCGAGGCGTGCTCGTGGTTGTGGTGTTGGTGGCACACTACAGGACTCCAGCAGGCAGAGCTTGCTGGAGCCATCACGTTTGGGGGTGGGAAGTTGTTAAGCAGCAGGACAGGCTTCACAGGAGATGAACTTGGTCTTAGAGCCTTTGCTTTCCAGGCTTTACAGGTCGGAAAAGAATTTAGCTCTCAGAGGGCTCAACACCTGAGATTCCCCCCAAAAAAACACATCTTTAATTCATCTTGTTGGGCTTTTATTGCTCTTTGATTACGGCTGAGCTGCCCTAATGAGAACAACAGTACCTCCCCAGCCCAAAAGCATCTCTTCGTGTGAATCTCACCCCGTGAGTCATTACATTTACTTATCCCCGTATTTATTGCAGCAAATCCTTTGCTTACTTTGCACAGCCGACCACCCTGCTTGGTATTTGTTGTTCTCCTTGGAATTGCAGCAGCCGCGGTAGGACAAACATTTTGTTTTTCTGCAGCATTCACTCATTTAGAGATCTGCACTGTGTTTTTTTCTTGGATTTCCCCACCGTTTTATGCTGCCTGTGTTACAGCCTCGAAGCCTTTTCCCACTGAGCGTAAAGCGCATTAAGCAGCATGTGCAAATGAGCACCAGCACATCTGCTAATTGTGCTAACAGATGGAAATAGGAACAAAAGTTACTTTTGGAGAGCTAGAAATATTTATAGGAGCCATCATCCATCACTCCCAACGCTTTGATTACGGATGGAGCCTCTTTGTGGTGCGCGAAAGTTGATTAAGCTTTTGCAGATGGTTTGACTGGAGGTAATGAGAGAAATGTGAAAGAAATGCAGATGTCTTACAGCTTCTGATTTACGTGCTTTAGGCAAATAAATGGCTGAACAGGAAAGCTTTTGTTTTGGGTTATTTAGGAAAAAAAACACGGCTCTAAAATGTGAGCAGACAGCAGAAGTGCCTGCACCGAGCCCTGAGCGCTCACCAGCCAGGTGAGGTTTGCTGGCCCAGGGCACGGCTTGGAGGGGGCATGACTTGCAAAAGCTCCCACAGGAGAGGATTTCACACAAGTCTCCACTCCTGAGGGAAGGTGAGAATAGCTGTGGGGCTCTTGGACCTCCCTCTACGTGGGTCTGAATGCAGCTGGGGGTGAGCGCTGGCCCTACAACGAGCAGTGGCACTAGCCACAGAGGAGGGCTCTCTCCAGCTGCCTCCAGCCAAGCTGCTTCACAAGTCAAAGGGCAGATTTGGCAAGAACGTCAGGACCTGCATCACTCCTGATCTGATTTTTCTGCTTAGCCCTCCTCAACTTTTTTGGTCCCATCACCTTTGCATGACCGGGACGGAGATGCAGTTATCGCCGGCTGCCCCAGCAGCTTTCACCTTCTGCCTTCCGATCCAGAGCCCTTTCCTCTCCTGACAGCTTCAGGGAATGCTTTTTCCCTTTCTCCTTCCAGCAGGCAGGTAGGTCACTGCCACTTTGCACATCGATCCTGTAACCTGCCTGTCAGCACAGCGATTTTGGGAAAAGTGCCCAAAGGTTGATGCTGCCAGGGCTGGGTCTGTTAGCCATGGGAGCCTGTGGAGATGCTTATGGCCAGGTTTATGGTAAGGTTTTTCACCCTCCCTTTTTTCTCTGAGCCTTTCTTTATGGAACTCAAATGTAATTAGCTCCGAAAATTCCCAAAATGGTGTCGAAGCTGAGCTAAATATACCGGTGATGAGGAAATCGTAGCAAGGTAGGGGTGTGAGCTGGAAGCGTGCCTCGTACGTGAGCTCTTCGGGTTGCTCAGAGGTTTCATTCAGCTCCTCTCTAACTGGGAGTGGGTGTGTGGGGGCTGGTGGGCGTGAGCACTCATTATTTCCCCGGAGGAGGAACAGAAAGGGAAGGTCGTTTTAAATCTGTTTCGTGGGGCTCACGGGTGAGTCTACCTGATGATTATATCCTCCTCCCAAAACTTCGCACGGGGCTGAGTAATGTCATCTGGCTGTTGCTTGGTTACTGGCGCACAAAGACCCTTTTTTTGGACTGAAATGCACTTTAAGTAAAAACACAAGGACCTGAGAGAAGTCGTTTGGGATATAAAGCTGGTGATAAACTTTGGATTAAAATAATTTTCTGTTAAAATGGTGGCTTCTTGTTAATATTTCAGTGCTTGCTTTATGCAAAGGAGGGAAGAGCAGGAGCAATTGAGTATTTCTGTGATCATTACTTCTTTGTTTCAGTTTGGATTTTCCAGAACTGTAAATGTAAATGATGTGCAGGTGGGTCAGAAATAGCAATTCCACATAATTCAGTCGCTGCAGTCACCCCGGAGGCAGTAGCTGTGCATCCTCCTGCGGGAGCTGGGCAGCACGGCCTGCAGCCACCCTAACACGCCCCGAGGAGGGTGGAAAGGCCTCCCTGAGGGCAGAAACCAAGCTCAACCTTAGCAGGAAGAAGAAAAGTTTTGCCAACTACATTAGGGGTAAGGAGCTCAGTCCTCTTTGTTTTATTATGCAGCTTCATACGTAAAAAAGAATCCGAGTTTTACACTCTTTTTCAGCAAGCTGCAAGCTTCTCTGGTTGCTGTCAGTGCTTGCATTGAAGCATTTATTGTGTTTGCGTTGGGTACTTGAACAGATCTTTTTCCCCAATTAACAGCTTAATGATAGGAGAGCCGTTAATCAGTGCAGCTCAGTGCTGGAGAGCACGCTGGAAGAAGGCACAGCCGCTCGGAGAGGTGCCAGATCGGGTCAGCGTTTCTCCAAAAGGTTCCCAAATCTAGAGGTGCCATAGCTCTAGGAATTCATCTCATTTCAGTGTCTTCAAGACAAGAAGCTCATCAGTTGAGACTGCAGTGAATTGTGTTGGTAATACATCCGTCCATGTAACTTTTACCTCGATGTAATTAGGCAAGGAGTTGTTTTTGCTGTTTTCTTAATGCAAATCATCGCACACTCCGTGCTGTCTAGCAGGAACGTAGGGTACAAGTGGAAGTTGTGAAATCTGTAGATGTTTGAAGCTGAGACTGTTGGCCAGAGCGTCAACTACAAATCTGTTTCTATTTGCTTGAAGTTTACTGGCTGAACTTCTTTGTATCAATGCACGTAGGAGAAGTTGGGTGGGATGTGTGTTGCACCACGCAGCCCGTGCTGTGACCCGGTTTCCAGCACAATGCTATCGTGAGCTGCGCTGTACGAGCTGGCTATTCCGTGCTCTTCATCTCGCGATTCATTTGGAATCTCCCTTTGATGGATTGATTGTCCCAGAGGGATTTTCAGCAGACGAAGCAGTGATTTCGGTGAGCATTACTCACGCAGCAAATGCTTCTTGTAGCACTGCTTGCGCATCCCCCCAGGACCCGTGGTGCTCACGTACCCCTCTGAACTCCCTGCAGCTCGGGGCAGAGCTGCTCTAGGCATGCTCCAAAACCATGTACACTCTCCAGTTTTAGCTGGTTTCTTCTCCTACGTGGGTTTGAGAGCCGAGCACCTGCAGAGCTGGACTTCTGGATCCCGGAGAGCCCCGGTGGCACGGGGACAGCTGCGCCGTGCCGCGTCGTGGTGCAGAGTGCGTAATTCTGTGCTGCTGGTTATCCAGCCCTGCACAGACAGATGTGCACGCAGAGAGGCGTGCTGCTCACCAGGAGCTGCTGGGCCATACGGCGTGTGAAGGCAGCATTACAGTCCCGTAACAAGAGCCTCCTGTCAGCAGCCATGTCCGCAGGCAGCACGTGCTGCTCCTGGGAAGGCGTTTCAGAGAGCCCAGCTTTCCATTTGGGAGCCACAAAAAGGGGCTGGTGGGAGCAGGGAGAAGGCTCCTGAGCTGCCTGCGGGTGTTGTGGGTCCAGGAATCATAGAATCATAGAATCATAGAATATCCTGAGTTGGAAGGGACCCTTAAGGATCATCAAGTCCAACTCTTGACACCGCACAGGTCTACCCAAGTTCAGACCATGTGACTAAGTGCACAGTCCAATCTCTTCTTAAATTCAGTCAGGCTCGGTGCAGTGACCACTTCCCTGGGGAGCCTGTTCCAGTGTGCAACCACTCTCTCTGTGAAGAACCCTTTCCTGATGTCCAGCCTAAACTTCCCCTGCCTCAGCTTAACTCCATTCCCGCGGGTCCTGTCGCTGGTGTTAATGGAGAAAAGGCCTCCTGCCTCTCGACACCCCCTTACGAGGAAGTTGTAGACTGCGATGAGGTCTCCCCTCAGCCTCCTCTTCTCCAGGCTGAACAGGCCCAGTGCCCTCAGCCGTTCCTCGTACGTCTTCCCCTCCAGGCCTTTCACCATCTTCGTAGCCCTCCTCTGGACACTCTCCAACAGTTTCATGTCCTTTTTATACTGTGGTGCCCAGAACTGCACACAGTACTCGAGGTGAGGCCGCACCAGCGCAGAGTAGAGCGGGACAATCACCTCCCTCGACCTGCTAGCGATGCCGTGCTTGATGCACCCCAGGACACGGTTGGCCCTCCTGGCTGCCAGGGCACACTGCCGGCTCATATTCAACTTGTTGTCTACCACGACCCCCAGATCCCTCTCTTCTAGGCTGCTCTCCAGCGTCTCATCGCCCAGTCTGTACGTGCAGCCAGGGTTTCCCCGTCCCAGGTGCAGGACCCGGCACTTGCTCTTATTGAACTTCATGCGGTTGGCGATCGCCCAGCTCTCCAACCTATCCAGATCCCTCTGCAAGGCCTTTCCACCCTCATTCGAGTCCACAACTCCTCCAAGTTTGGTGTCATCAGCAAACTTGCTCAAAATGCCTTCTATTCCTACATCCAGATCGTTTATAAAAATATTGAAAAGTACCGGCCCTAAAATGGAGCCTTGAGGGACCCCACTGGTGACCGCCCGCCAGCCTGACGCAGCCCCATTCACCATAACCCTTTGGGCCCTGCCCGTTAGCCAATTGCTCACCCATCGTATGATGTTTTTATTTAGCTGTATGCTGGACATTTTGTCCAGTAGGATCCTATGGGAAACCGTGTCAAAAGCCTTGCTGAAGTCCAAAAAAATCACATCAGCTGGTTTCCCTTGGTCCACCATACGGGTGATCTTATCATAAAAGGAAATCAGGTTAGAATGATGCAGCTGGCCCCAGTACGTGCCCAGTGGTATTTCCTGGCCTTGTTTTTCCTGGCCTCATGCCTTGTGCTGCGGCGAGGGATCAGCCTGTAGTGCTGAGGATGCCCATCACGCCCAGCCAAGGTTTCCAGCGTGCGGTGCCATCGTGCGTAATTGCTCTGGTTTGCATCAAGGTAGTCCACAACTTAGCCGAGCTGAAAACAAGTTCAAAGTGCCACTTATTTTTGGCTGCGTGATATTTTAGCAGACGCGAGGCACCGGCAGATTTCTGGTGCTGCAGACAGCCCGAGACCCGGGGACCGCTCCGAGACGAGCTGCTTGTAAGTAGTTACTTACAAGCGTGCTACTTGAGCGTGCTACTCAGCGCTCTGAGTGTTGTCAGAGGATTGAAGTTGGCTGATGCACAACGTCTTATTTAAAGCAGAGGAGGCAGCAGCTCCCCAGCACTGGTTTCTCTGCACACTCACCGTGTCCAGGCGTGGAGGCAGCTATGCGTGAGGCGAAGGCATTGCCCCCCTGGCGGCACGCAGCCCTCAGGGTGGTTTCCTGGAAAAGACCTGGAGCACTTCACAGGTTTTGTGGGTGTCCTGTAAGAGCTGCACCCCAGAGGTGACCGCTTGCTGCTTTTCAGACCTTCCTGGCACTGACACTCAAAGCTGTGGCGCGTCTCGTGGTGCTCCCTTCTTCCTGCTCTTCACAAAACAGTGAAAACCCAGCCTTAAAGTCGGGGCTGTGCTCCCCGACCCGCTGCGGTGCTCAGAGCAGGATTGTGCCTCCCTGCGGGTTGTGGCTGCAGGTGTTGGGTTCCTCCTAACACCGATCTTGCCTTGGTGCCTGAAGGATTTGTGTGGTCCGTGGCCCATACTGTGTTCAAGGCCCTCTTTGTCTCCTGTTTGCTGGATTTTAATTCATTTTTTTTTAATGTTAACGATAAAGCACCAGAAGCCGGTGCTTTTCCACGGGTGCAGAGGCTGTGTTACAGTCCTGTGGGTGCTCTGCGGAGGGCTGTCCGTGTCGCTGTGTCCCCTCTGAACCGCTTTTGGAAACGAGGCGCTTGGATTATCAGATTTTAATTCTCTAGGCTGTGACAGACAAAAAAACAGTGACCGATCTTGCTCGGTTATGCGCCAGAGCTGAAGCCCTGTTCAGTCCCTCTCCAGCTCCCCCGCGGTAATTCTGCCTCTGCTTCCCTCTAGGAGGACTTCCGAAATAAAGTTGAAGATTACATTAAGCGCTACGCGAGATGATGAAGGGGGAGGGATGGCAGGACCACGTTTTCCATGCTGCAGAGTTGTCCTGAACTTCAACAACACCAACCAGAAAACCAGCCCGGATTGTACTAGTCCTGTGTCCATGTTGTACCGAAGAAGAAAACTAACTTCATAACCTGTCCATGTTAAAAGGAGAGTTCAGCATAAATACAGCGAGAAATTGTGTATGTTGGTTGAAAAAAAAAAAAAAGTTGTTTGCTTACTTTTAAAATGTTTACTCCTCTGAACTGTACTGTATATCCTGTTGATGAGATACGCTTGAGAAGTTGCAAGAAATCACTATTGAAATTGTAATTACACACTTTTTTTTAACTCTTGCCTAGGTTGGGGGAAAAAAAAAAAAAGAAAAAAGAAAGGAGGTGGTGTGGTTTTGGAACACTTCAAGTTGGCAATAAAATGGTCTCCTGTGAACCAAATCCCAATCCTGTTGCCTTTGATGAGCAAAAACAACGGGAGCTTTCTCCAAGAGTCAGTGAAGTCAGGCTGAGAGCTTGCCCGAGCGCAAGCCCAAAACAAAACTCTAGCTCTGGTATTGAAATTCTGATTATATTTAATGTAAGTCCATCTTGTCACAAGTTTGGGATTTTTTATGTTATTTTCAGCTCCTGTTTGGGCTACAGTATGTTTTTTTTGTTTGTTTCTATCCATTGTGTGAAGTAGCTAAAAGAAATATAGGCTAATCCGTAACTTAAGTAAATGTGTAGTATTAGTAAGATTATATATATATTATATATATATTTCTGTGAAAATGTAACAAAAGGCAGATTTTTTGTTTAAGAAATCTGCCTTTGGCTTTCGGATCTGGATGCGGTAAGGGCGCAGCAGGCGCTGTTGGATCTAATGCAAGTGAATTCAGGCACCGTCATCCGGAGAGCACCCGGGGGTGTCCCTCAGCCTTGGAGTAACACCGCGCTGCACCCCCTCTCAAACACTCCTGTGCGCCTGGCTTTTGTGGGTAATTTGGAAGGATTTCACGCTGTAATTGCCTCGTCTGTAAGTAGCTGCACGTCCCCCACCCGGTCAGAGGAGGCGAAAGCCGAGCTCCTCCCGAGAAGAGTAGCACGAACCTCAGGAATCGCTTCGGAGTCCAGGCCGAGGGCGTTTGGCGTTCCCCTGCTGCTAGCTGCGGCACCCCGAGCTCCCGCTGGGGAGCGAAATGCTTTTATAAATAGATGAACCATAGAAATAAATGTTCGTGTGGTTTCCTACGGAGCAAGCGTGTGTTGTGTGGCGCCCGGGCACTGCCTGAGGGTTAACCCCACATGGATGTGGGGAAGCTCATCATATTTTTGCTTACAGAGGCAGAAGGGAACACCAGCCTCCTTCACTGTACCCCAGTACCTGTCACCTTCCCTCCTGAAGCACAAGGGGAGAAGCTCCACACTTTTGGGGCTCTCACCTTTGTCCCTGCAGGGATGTGAATAGAGGCAGGGTGCTGAGCCGTCCTGCAGCTTTGGGGCCCTCGGAATGGAAGCAAGGGGGCTGCACAGAGCCAGGGGTGAAACCCCTACCTGGGGGCAGCAGTGGGGCCTTGGGGTGGCATCAGGGGCTGCTCTTGCCCTGCCCTTGCCACGTTTCCCTCCCCAGCAGCCTCCCCGCAGCACGGAGCTGGGTGCGATCCCCCCTTCTCAGCCTCTGATGCCCCAACCCCTCCCTCCCCTGGGCCCAGCTTGGGGTGAAGCTCCTGGAACCCCAAAGGAGACCCCACAGGGACGCCCCAACCCCAGCCCGCGGGCAGCAGGTTCCGGAGGCCCCTGATCCACGTAGAGCCGTGGCTTCGTGGAGGGGCTGAGCGCTCAGGCTTCACACCAAAGGCCGGCACCTGCTTTACTTCTGTGGGTGTTTATTTATTAGGAAAAGCATCCAACTCCCGCTGCTCATCAGCCCTGCGGCACCGCCAAGGCCACCAGTGTCACCACCGGCGTCACCTCCCAGAGCAGGGCAGCGACCGTCCATGGGTGGGCTGGGGGGAGAAGGTGCCCTTCCTGGCCTTAAAAAGGGTAAACAAAGAAAAAAAGGCTAAAAGGAAGAAAAGTGAAGGTTTCATCACCCAGCTTGCACCCTGACCTGCCATCCTTGTGGCCATGGCACGTCCCAGTGCTGCGCCAGCACCTCAGGCAGGACTCCAATCCCCCCATTTGTCTTTTTTTTTTCCTTATTTTCCCAAATTTTCCTTTTTATTTTTTTTTCCCCCCCAGTGGGGGCTGTGGGGTGCTGGGAGGGAAGCAGGGAAAGGCCGAGCGTTGCCGCAGCACTGCCCTGGTACCCGGCGAGCAGCATCCTCACCGCCACCAGCATCCCACGCCGTCCGGTGACTGGGTCGTTAACGATTGATTTAATTGGGAACCACCACCTGGGGAGGGGGCTGGCAGGGACGCCGCGGGGCCTCGGCACCCCTGGGACGCTCCTCGGCCGCGCCGTGCCCGAAACCTGTCCCTAGACGATGCCCTCACTGCGTTTGCTCCTCCACACCACCAGCGCCGTCATCAGCAGGGTGACGAGGACGGGCACCAGGATGAAGGGGCAGAGGACGCCGTTGGGGGGATCGTGCAGGGCCCGGCCGGACGGGGAGCAGTTCCTGAAGTAGTGGCTGTGCACGGCCACGAAGAACTCGTCCACCAGCTGGTTGGGCCAGTAGCAGGTGAGGTTCTCGGCCACGGCCGCCGTGCAGTTGGTCAGCTCCCCGTAGGTGCTGCAACACAGACAGGGGCACCGCGCTGGCACCGGGCTTCGTGCAGGCAGCCAGGCATAAAAATCTAAGTTTTTTTTTCTTTATTCCCATCTGGTTTTGCCTCTTTGAGCCCGCTTTTAAGTGTTGGTGCTGTCTGGGCTATATTTATTTAGCTATAACAACACGCCCGTACTGGTGCTGTTAGGAACTACAGGGGGCCTGACCCAGTTAGCGCTCTGACACCTTGAGTAAAGTACAAAACACCTGCTTAAAAAATGTCTGTACGTGTAAAAACAGCTATATAAATATGTACAAAGGCATTTTGTTCCCATCCTAACTACTCACACCTAATCCTAGAACAACAGAGAAAAAAAATATATATATTTTTTTCATTTCTTCCACATATCCACATTGGCCATGGCAGAAACCTCCTCGCTAGGGGTGCCCCACCAGCTACCAGCTCGGGACACGAAATGCCTCCTGCAGTGCTCGTTAGTGCCTTCCCACACCTGTCCTTAATCAGGGGCTGATCACGGGCCATGGACAGGCTCTCCAAGGGACAACAGGTCTCCTCGTAGCTCGTAGAGGAGTGTGGATGAGCGAGTAACCACCCTCACGCTGTCGGAAGGGACGTGCGGCACCGCGAGGTGCATCCCGAAGAGCCGGGAGCTGAGCAGAGCCCCGGGGGTGTGCTCGTAGCGGGGCAGGGTCGGGTGACAGCCGGGTGCCCAGCCAGGACTGATGGGCACAGCTGTGGCAATAGGACGTGGAGGAGTGATGGTGGCTTTGCACCTGCACACATTTCTCCTTCGGCTCTCCATCTCAGCCAGGTTCAAGCACCAAAATTCTTGGGTTTGGGGGAAGACACAGAGAGGACTCAAGGCTCTAGGCAGGGGGGTTATTTCCATTTCTCCACCTTGTGCTCAGCAGAAGCAAAACCCTTCACTCTGCTGCTGCAGCAGGCACCCAGCTGGTGCCGTCCCTACCCAGGCCATGCTCCTAACGCTGCTTTTCCTCACCCCAAACCCCTGCCCATGCAGGGCAGGTTGTCTGCAGCCACAGCTGAGCTATTTCTACCTGATTAGCCGGCTGTCCTGAGGGCACAGGAGGATCAGAGGAATGTCGGCTCTTAAACAACCCCAGGCTTGTGTTCCCACGGACTCACGCAATCAAATTAAAGGCTGCAAGTTTATTAACATTTCCTCCAAGTGCCTTGGGGATAACAAGTTTAGCAGAAGCTATTTAGGAGGAGAACAGGATGTCAGAGGCAAAGAACAAGCTCCTGAATGCACCTGTGCTTCCCGAGCAGGCCCCAGCCACCATCCCGGGCAATGGCAGCAGCCCCGGGCTGCACAGAAAATGTGAGGGACGCCCAAATCCCCCAGATAATTTCCCTATAGGAAAAGCTGGCTCGTGGCTAACGCCGGTCCCACAAAGCCAAAGGCTCTTTGAGGAAGCGGAGCGTTTTCTGAGGTTTCTTGGGATCGGAGCATCGCCCACACTGCCTTCCCACTCCTCCCCTCCATCTTATCACCAACAAAGGGGAAAGAAACCCAGGCTGTGCTTTTCCTAGGCTCTCTCTACATAAACAGATGCATATACTTATGTTTATATACACAAATACAGATTTGAATTTGGCACAGAAGAAGGGGACCAAGCAGGAAATTAGCCAAAAACCCTCTACTTTTCTGCAAAACACTCGTGGCGTGCAGCCACACCTGCTCACAGTTCCTAACTTCCCTCAACCCCCCGGTGCATCTCAAGGGCTGGTTTTTGTGCACTGGGCTGGGAACAGCCACAGCACGACAAAGAAAACAAGCACAAAGCACCAAAACATCCCAATCCTGAGGTGCAGAGAGCAGCATTTTTGAGCAGCTTCAGGTAGGCAAGGGCTGAAGGTGTCTCACCATGCCGAGGCAGAGCTTGGGTTTTTTTTTGAGATGTGTTAGAGTGTTTTGGACTGAGTGGAGAACGTGAGTGCAAAACAAATCTCCTGGGCCCACCTGCCCCAGCCCCGCTCCAGCAGGGCCACCCCGAGCAGGGTGCCCAGCCCCATGTCCCGGCGCCTCCTGCAGCTCCCCAGGGCTGCGGGATGTCCCCGACGCGGCAGCACCCGCGGTGCCCCCCGGGCACTTACCCCATGGTCTCGTCCCAGTCGCACCACAGCCGCTGCCCGATGCCCTCCATGCTCAGCCTGAAGGGCCGGAGGCAGCGCTCGCGGATCTGCCGGCCGTACTCCGCCTCGTGGCACGCCGTGGCCGCGATGAAGTGGTGGGCTGAAAGACAGGCACGGGTCAGGCGCTGGCCCTGAGCCGGGTTAGGAACACGGCGTCCTCTCAGGTAAGCCATAAATAAGATTGGATGCAGCTTTGTCCTCTGCTGGGCACCTTTTTTTTGGGTTTAAACTCACATTGTTTTGGTTAAATGCAACAGCACAGACAGGTCCCAGTGGCTTCTGTGCAAGGGAACCATTAAACATTCCCTGCAAGGTGCTGGGCTGCCAAGCAAACACCCATCTCTGCATGGAGCACAGTGAAATTCTCGTCTCCTCTGGTCCAGCCTCAGGCTGCAGCTCTCTGCCACGCAGCGGTTTGGGATCAGGGGAGAACAGGATGCTTCTTATGGGCTCAGAGACTTTGGGGGCAGAAGGCTGGATGGCATGTGGAGGAAGGGCAGCAGGGAACGGCCACGGGCAGCCTGCTCGGGGTCCCAGCTGGATCACATTGCTGGATAAATGTGTACGGTTTTGCCAGGAAAAATAACAGCAATGTTACACAGGGAACGGGGATCAGGCTGAAAGAAAAACCTTAGTGGGAATGATTTACCGAGGCTGGCTATAAATAACACCTTGCTCTTGGTCCCAAAGAGCCTGCTCGTGCCTTTGCAGCTACTGGAGCACATTGCAGGCGAGCATCGCATACCAGCTCTATTTTTTGCCACGTGTGAATAGCTCCGCGCACAAGAGGGAGGGGAGGGGAGGGGAGGGGGCGCTATTTTTATTTTATTTTTTTTTAAAACAAAAGAAATAATTAGCGCGGCATTTAGCTGCAGAAATGTTGGCAGTGGTGGAAAGCCGGGGCGTTTTGGCACCTGAATGCAGCCATCGTGCCAGCACACCTTGCCGCCCAGGCAATGCCCTCCGTGCACGGTCTTGCTGCAGCCCCCAAATCCTCGCTGCGCAGTCCCACAGCCCCTGAAAGCCCTGATAAGAAGCAGCCTCCAAGTTCTCTTCTTGCTGGGGCTGGGGTACATGGGGGGCTCGGGAGTGAGGGGTTACGACGAGCCCCACAGGAGCGATGCTGACCGTGGGGTGGGGAGAGGGAGAGCGGATTAAAATGCAGCCAGGCGGGCGGCCAAAGGGGAAGCAGGAGCTAAGGAGGAACCGGAGGCCGGCAGAGCCGAGTGAGACACGCGAAACGGAGAGCTGGGGAGCAGGGAAGGTGAAGCCACCTGGAGAAATTCAAGGCCAACACGGCACGAGAAGGAAGAGAAGCAGAAGTTGGCTGCCCGTGCCGATTAGCACAGAGGCTGGCGTCAGGTCACTCGCTCCTACCAGCAAAACAACCATTATTAGGGAAGCCCAAGTGCTTCCTGACATCTCTCCCTGCACCGTGGCCATTTCCTGGAGGAAAACCCTAATTGGCAGCTCCACCTTGGGTGGGGAGAGGAGACACAATGACCCCCAGCTGCAGCACCTGCTGCAGGCTGCATCTGTCCTGTATTCAGCACTGAAACGAGCCCTGCTGCCACAAAGCAGGGTCCCTCGCGGGCACGTTTGGTTTTTATCACGGCGAAGGGCTCTTCGCTTTCATACTTCAGGCAGACAGGGCTGCAGGAGAAAGTTCCACCAGATCCAGGGGGGTTCATCTAACGAGGACTCACGCTGCTGTTAATGAACACGCTCCCTGTGAAGGGTGGCTGATTGCCTGGTGGGAGGCATCGCCGCAAGGAGCGCGGCTTCGTCGTCCCACGGCGAGCATCCCAAGAGCACCGGTCATAAAGTGATTGAGGGAAGGATTTTTCGGGCATTTCTTGATTGCCGTGGGATTGGTGTCCTGGGGAGTCCCAGCAGACACCGAGCAGGGCTCAGCTGAGAGCTGCACAAAGGAGTCGCTTGGGTATCTTTTAGCCAAAAAACCATGCGGGCACTGAAGGGCTCAAAAATTTCAAGAAAAAAAAAAAAAGTTCCCCAGGCAGGAACTTGTGGCGGCCCTGAAACCCCTTGAGGAGTCCTTCTGCAGGGTTTTTCTCTAAATAACCACAGCTTCTCTCCTCGGGCAGGCTTTTGTCACGGACGGGGCTGCCCAGGAGGTGGTGGAGTGCCATCCCCGGAGGTGTCCGAGGCGTGACGGGATGTGTTTGCCACCACAAGGCGATGGCGCAGCCATCCCTGGGATCCCGGCAGAGCCACTGGGGTGGAAGGCGAGGAGCCCGGAGAGTGCAGGGCTGGGAGGAAGGCGTATTTAGGGCAGGCAGTAACAGGAGAAGGTCAGACAGGAACAGGCAGATCCCCGACCATCGGGGAAGGCTGAGCGGGCATGGGAACAGCACAGGAAGATCGGGAGCTCCCAGCACCAGCAGCCACCGGTGGCTATTTCTGCGTATTTTATTTCATCTTGCAGTGTTTGGAAAACCATGAAGAGATAGCAAAAATCAGGAATGCCTCTGCTATTGAATGCTACCACGTTCATATTATTTGCACGCTTCTTCACACAAACCTTCACCATTTGTGTGCTTTTTTTTAAACCCGTGAGTGGCCACAGGAGTACCCAGCTGCTCGAGTGGTTGGTATTTACAGAGGGAAACTTTTCTCTTCGCATCCCAGGGATGCGGGGGCACCTGGCTTTGAAGCTGAGGTTACACCACCACGAACCCGCCGGGCTGCCAGAATAACAACCTCAGCCATCCCTCTGGGTTTCACAATTATTCAGCTCAGCTGCAGGCCACATCTCTTGTCGGCACTGGCTGGAAAACAGCAACCCTCTCGTTTTCCTTTCTGCCACACAGTGAAGGGGAGTAACAAATCCGGGGGCGCTGGATGAAGTCTCTGGCCTCAACACTGATTTAGCACTCTAGGATTTGAGAAGAAGCAAGGGCATGTTTGGGGATGGCAGCAGGCTTCTGAAGCACCTCATCGCTGCAGGCTTCAGCTTCCCACCTGGCCCAGCAGAAGCACGATGTCCTCGCTGGGTGCTGGCGGCTGCCAAGCACCTTTCCAGGAAGGGGATTTATCCTGAACAGCCCTGGCCTTGGCACCACGCAGGGCAGAACGGCAAATACTTCCCTTTCCCCCAAAAAAATGATTTAGCATGTAAATAAAATAAAACCTTCTGAAAAGAGGAGGGATGAATGAAAAAGCCAGGATGGATCAAAAGCCAGGCACCCCGAACACCGACTGCTGGCTGCCTACAGACCAAAACCTGGCATGAGCAGTTAGTTATAAAGATAATTACATCCTTAATGAATAGCGTGGGCGTTTTAAAAATAATCCGCCTTGATTGAATTAATGGGGAGAAGCACAGGTTGCAGCCACGCACCGGGGATTCGGGGCTGGCATCACCCGCCCCTGGTTCCAGCCGGCTCCGACAATTATCGGCGCCGAGCATCTGCTCGCCGAGGCGATATTTCGGGCCCTTTATGGGCTGTGCGTTGCGTCCTGCTGCAGAACAAACTAAATAAACATAAAAATTCATCGGGGAGAAAAGCAACACAAAGAGCTGCGGTGCCCTGGCTGCCTGCTCAACCCAGGCTGCGAAGCCGGACCACAACCTGTTGGTGAGCCACATGTGCAGCTAGGGAACAATTTATTGCACTTTTTCTCCTTGAAGGTGTTTTTTTTTTTGGCAGGTGCCCGCTGCCAACCAGCCTTGCAAGGAACAAACTGGCTTTTTTTCCCCCTAACGTGCTTAAAGGAAAAATAAATGCAGGAGGAGGACGCAGTGAAAGCCAAGCGCATCTGCCACTCAGCAGCGGGATTAGCTGCCATCTATCAGGGCTAAGTGGCTCGCACGCAGGCAGATGTTGTGCTCCTGCGGGAGGTGGCAAAAAGCAGCAGCTCCCGCTCTCAGCGCCCAAAGCCGCGGCACCGAGGCACGAGGAGGGAGGAGCAGCACAAGGACCAGCCGTGATGGGGATGGGGAGAGGTGGGCTTTGCTCTGGGTTTTGGGACTCGGGACCGATGAGGAGGAGGATGGAAATACGGCCAGGGCATCCCACCCATGGCTGGAGAAAGCATCAGCGGCGTGAGACACCCCGGCAGCACTGAGCCCGAGAGGCAGACTGGTGAGGAGAGAGGGGAAAGGGACAGGGGAAAGCAGGGCAGGGAGAAATCCCAACTACTCGCCGGTTCCCCGCGGAGCAGCAGCAGCCAGGGAGCACTAAATAGTTAATTAGGGCGCTCGGAGAAGCCTGCTGCATGGCACAGCTCGCAGCGGGGCTGGAGGAGAAAACCCTCAGAGAGCGAAGGGAAAAGGAACTCATGCAGGAGCAGCAGCGCACGCACAGCACCCGGTTTCCCTTTAAACGACCTTAAATAAGCACGCTTTTGAGAAAAAGTAAGCTAAGCACGGCCCTCCCAAGCCCTGCGCTGCGTGTTTGTGTTGGGGTGAGCAGCCTGACCCGCTGCCTGTTGCACCTGAAGCCCTACAACCCCCCGAGAGCCCCGCACGGGCAGCACGGCAGGTCCCAGCTGAGCGTTTTTCGGAGCATCCCCGCAGGAGGAGGCAGAAGGGGCACAGGGAGGGACGGGAGCCCCGGAGGCCGATTTCCACCCCAGCAGCCAGCCTCAGAGGGGCTCAAGGCCAGGATGGCCCCGGTGGCTCACCCTTGGCCTCCAAGTCGCGGTGCCGGGGCCAGGCGCACACCTACCGAGCACGAAGCAGAGGAAGCGGCGCGGCAGTGGGGCCATGCCCGGGCCCTGTCCCCGCTGGAGAGCGGCTGAGCCCGCCGAGGGGCCGCAGGAGGGAGAAGCCGGGGCTGGCAGAGCTGCCGAAGCGCGGGACGAAGCGAAGGGCGGCGTTTGCTATTAATAACGCGGCGGAGAGAAGCCTCCAGCTGCTTTCAGAGAGAGAGAGAGGGGGGGGGACAAAGCTCATCCCAGCCCCGCAGCTCGGGGCTGAAGGAGGAGGCTGGGGCTTGAAGCGTTAACGGCAGGAGTCCTGCTAAGGGAGGAGAGAGGCGAGGGCTGGAGGAAGGGAAACGGCAGCACAAGTTTTTGAAGAAGGGATTTTAACCTTTATTCACAGGTAAGGGGAGCTGCGGCAGCACACGCAGGCAGGATTTAGAGCAGAGCACAGCAGAGGGACAGAGATGGACAAGGACGCAGCACCACGGCAGGTGGGGGAGCCTGCCCCTGATCCCAACAATAATTCTCCTCACCCCCTCACCCCACACACACCTAAGCTGCCTCTCCCTGCTCCGCCAGGATTTAAAGTGCAGACCTCTCCTCATCTCCTCCCAAACCAACAGATGGATTCCCTCAGCTTTCCTGCTCCCCCTGCACCAACCCCGACCCAAAGGCTCAGGGGCAGCAGTGGGGTGACGAGCGCACCCCTGTCCTGCGCTATGGGGCACAAGAGGAGGAGGCAGAGGCCCAGCTCTGCTTACAGCAACAGAAGTGGAATAGGAGACAAAAAGAAAAAAAAAAAAAGGCAGCCGTATTCTGGAAGAAGAGAATCTAGGCTACAATATGATGCTGAAGGAGAGACGTGCCGTGCCAGGACGCGGAATGGTGCTGCAGTGAGGGCAGGCAGGGGATGCCTGCTCGCAAGTCGCCGCTGCAGCACAGGGCTTGCATAACCACGGCCCTCAGCACCGCAAGCTCCAAAGCCTGCTTTGCTCCACGTCCTCGCTGCCTCCCTCTCCTGCGGGTATTAGAAGGATACGTGACACTTCTGCAGCCCATTTAGAATACTATCAGGAAAGAACTTAAGTGTGCTGGCTATTTATTAACATCGTAGCAGCTACTGCCATGCCTAAAATGAAGTGGTGTGCAAGGGTTGTGTACTTCAGCACAGCAAAGTCCTGCTGTTATTAGAGAAGTCTCGCCGCACTGAAATGTGATTTCTTCAGCCTTCAAGAAACGTGCTGAGCACTTGAACCAACTGCGGAGAACAACAGAACTGGGAAGAATCATTTAATTTCTGCCGATACAGAAAAACAACCAACTGACCTCCAGGCTACGTTCCCTCAACCAAGACCGCAAATCATGCAGTGATGCTACACAAGTTTTCATTAAGATCTACTGAAATAAAGCAAACGAGAAATACAGAATGATCCCAGAACAAGCTAGACTGCAAAAATCTTCCAAGTGAAGCGTTGAGTTCTTCACAATCAGAAAATCATCTAGATAGAAAGAAAGAAAGAAAGAAAAAAGCAGGTAAGTCGTGCATGTGTATGCCCGAGCTGAAGTATATTGAGCATCAGCAATTTTAGTACCCCAGAAAATCACTAGAAGCTATACTGCTTTTGCCATGCAGTTCAGAACTTTGTATGCAGAAAAGTGAGGTTTCCTAGCTTTAAGAACCACCCAGAAGAATTTATTACAATAAAATAAAGGTCTTTGTGTAACAAATCGCATCCAGTGGTGTTTTTTTCTTTAGTTAACTGAGTGAGTTCAAAATGAAGATGTCAAGTCATCGTTTAGGAGTGAAGAGGCTCCATGCACTTCTTCATGGTGCTCAAAGCACTGCTTAGTTTTGCTTTGAGCATAAACCTAACTTCTCTCACCCTTTTCTAATGAAGTTACTCCTCCAAAGTTAACACATATAAAAGATTTAGAGTCATTTAAATGTCCAACTCTGAGCTAACTCCGCCAAAGAAACACTAAAGAAGCTTGTATCATGCTTTACCTTAGGTCTGGATTTAAGTTACTACATAAAACAGCCTATAATACAGCCTGACAAAGAAGCAGGATCTGTACAACTCTGGATGCTTTGTCATTCTGCAGGAACATAAGGCTCTGAGAGGTATTTCTCAGCAGACACCTACCCTTCAGGAAAGCCCGAAGCCATACACACAGGAGAATACCGTAAATGAGCTTTATAATAAATCATCATTTCTTAAACTTAGTAGGTACTTGATTCTTACTAAGGGAAGATGAAGTTTTCTCCCCCCATTACTCACTACTGACTTGGCTATTTCACAGCACCCTCATTATGAACGTAAAAATTGTTACAGATCATCTCTTTCACAAAGCAATTGTTCCTACGATAGTATTTTTTTCCTGTTATGACTGTCAAGCCCACACACCATTTTAAAAATGACTTGACAAGGAAAGCACAATACATTTCAGGCTGTAAAAAACCTTACTAATTAAACAACCTTTCAAATGTAACATATTTTGGGGATGACCCTACGTCTGTATCTAACCCCGAGGAAGTCAGTCAGTAGAGCTGTAACTAATAACTTTGATTCACAGCGGCATCTGCAAAAGCTTACAGGGCAGTCAAACGTCAGACTAGCAAGCCTAGAGTATACTTGGGAATGATGTATAAGTATACGTGGGAACGACCCCTGGATACGTAAAACTATCAGCCTAAATACTTCTAGCTCAGAAGGCACCGTATCAGTTAAAAATAAACTGATTCTTTCATATCCTTGAAATGGGAGCTTTGAGACCAAAATCAGAGCTTTCAAAATTTGCTGCTGTTTTGGGAAGAAAGCACTGCAGAAAACTAAGTATCGTGCAGCTGGACAGAGCATGTTTGGGGACACAGGTGATGCCACAGCGTTTCTAACAATGTATGAAGCAGCAGAGGAAACCTGCACTGCTGCTGCCTTAAGACAAGCAGAATATGAAGCTTTTGTGAGAGACTGAAACGAGCATCAACTCAAGGATGTCCCCTAGAGGACACTAGGTATATATACACCCATGCAGTTCTGGGTTGTGTTTCGGGTTTGGGTTTTTTTGGAGGGACTTGTCTTACCCACTATCTGCACAACTGTACAATTTGTCCCGAGGGAGAGGTTCCCCCTTCATTTCTTCCCAAACTCCTACTTCTGGGTTTTGTTTTTCTCCCCCCATAAGGATGGTTTTCAATGAGATGACAGATCCAACAGCTGCTTCCTATTTATTCCTGCCCCGCTACCTCACCCCCACTGGCCTAGTAAGCTGAGGCTCCTGCAGCCAGTCACACAGCACCCCCTCCCATCCCCCTGCTCTGACGGAAAGATTAAAATGAAAGCCTAAAAGAGACGCAGTACAAATGGTCCACCCCAAAGAGACTTTAAGCTCTAGTGACCACCCAACCCACCAGAAAGCCTGGGCTGGGTGATTAGGCACGGGGTGTTCATGGGGTGGCTGGAGCACCTTCCTACTGTGGGAAGCAGGATCAGTGCTTCCAGGGAAGGCACACGGGGCACCAAGCCAGCCAACCTCACGTAGCCACAGCTGGAGCTGTAACCTGCTGTGTTTTAGGAGTCCTGGCAGTGAGAGGTGGGAAGGCCCTTTCCTCTGCTTCTCCTAGCAAGCTGTATGTGCTGCAGCAGCCCCAACATGCAAGATTTCCAGGCAACCCAGCAGAAGGAAAGGAATCACCTACAAATCCCTTTAACATGCAAAAACTACAAGACATGCAAACGTACTCTGTTCTGTATCTAGACAAGACCTAAATCTCAAACATCAGACAAAGATCATCAATTTTAATCCAAAATTGAACCTAATTGGGCTTTCTTTAAGAAATGCTACACACAAACTGGCCGTTAGATGTCACCTTTGCCCAGAATATTTATGATGTTCCCCACTAAAAGTTTGCATAATAAAAACCCAACATACCAAGTTTTATGAAGTGCACAGAGCTAGCAAGCTCACCTATTTACAGATGTTCTGCAAAACAGTTACTCAGAAACTGTTGTTTCACTGATCCATTTAGTGTGTGTGTGTGTTTTTAAATGCAGGCAGAGGTTTACAATAAACTCCTTCCTAATCTAGTCAGGCTGTACAGCTACACAACATCCTGTGTTTGCATTTCTGCAGGCTGGAATACTCACTTATTTACGTTGCTTTCTCTCCCGCTACAGCTGGGCGCTGACTTCTTTAGGATTACAGAGGTCCTTTCCATAATAGAACTGATGGACAAGCCACTTAGGATACCTTTATTGTTCTTCCTCACCTCCAACAGAGCATCCACAATTTTGTCTCTGTAGGAATAACAGAAATGACTGATTACGTCCCATTTTGTGCAATCCACTTAGCACTCTAATTAGTTATTGCAGATGTTGGATTCATTACAAACCAGGGTAGAACTGAAATACAAATACTCTCACCTACTAGCCTCTGGATGGATTTCTTGAAGTTTCATCATTAATTTGGTAAAGCTGCTCAAATTCAAGGTATTAGGAGAAACGAAGGCACCAAATGAATTAGTGGAGAAAGGAGCAGATGCTTTTTGCAGGGAATTGTCTCCAGTGTCCTAGAATTGCATCAAAATCAGCAAAAAATGAGCAGGTTATGTATTGTACAAATTTTATGGCAGATCCTTACTACTAAGAACTATTTCTGTTATGGAAAAAGAAAAAATGAAGAAATACAGACTCAGATCAGTAAGTGTTTTAACATGAGCAGTCACGTTATCAGACCTGTAGCTTAGAAATAAAACTGCACCACGTATTTATGGTAACTGGCATTCCTGCTGCATTACGTTAGGTCCAGCTTTTATTTCCCAGAAGACTACAACTTCTGAAGTTCAATCCCCAAACACAGCCTATCTACACAGTTTGTCAGAGCAACACCAATTACTAATTTTGCCTCATCCTCCAAGGACCGACCAACCTGAATGAATTAGAAGAAAATTTACACATGACATTTCTTTAGATTCACATTTAAAAATCCAACAGCTTCTCTTCCACTGTCTGAAAACCTTTTCTGTATAAAATCTGAAGGCATTCAAACAGAAAGCATTTCAAGTGAGAACTCAAAGAGGAGAAAAGCAAGATAAAAAATCCTGTGCAAATCCCGTCCTAGGTTCCTGGTTTAGGATTAAGGAAAAAAGGGACCATCACAACTTGATGCAGGATCAAGTGAACGGTGCTCTCACTTTTCTCCAGCATGACAGAAATTTGTTACGGAGACGTAACGTGCTTTCATATCCTAATGTCACTCAATATAGACTAAGGTAACACGTTACAGAGCTGTAAGTGTTAAGGCTCTAGTCTGCCACATAAAGGAGCCCAGTAATCATTACTGAGCTTTCGATTAACTGCAAACAGAAAACGTACCAACTCTTCAACGGAAGATTTTGGACCAGGACACTTTGTTTCCGAAGGTACTTGGGTAGAGCAAGGAATTTTTAAAGCAGCAGTGGGAATGAGGGGTGCCTTCTCAGAAGCAGAGGTGGTACCAGGAGCTTCCACTGAATTGGAGGCTGAAATGAGTGTTTTATCTTCATCATTTCTCTGACTGTTGTTGACAGAGTGGATTTCATGCCACAGCTTCTTTTTAAGTATTTGGGAAACAGAACATTTGTTCTCTGATGAATCATTTACAAGCTCAACACTTATTGTTTTTCCTTTTATTTGTTTCTTGCTCATTTCCTCTACTGCTAACTTTGCTTCATTAGCATCTTTAAAGCCAAGAAATGCACATCTAGACGCAAAATACAAATAGGAAACAAGGTAAAGCATATCTTAAGTTCCAATGCAATGTTGATAAGAATGTTATTAGTACTGGGAACTGTAGCAGCGTGGTTGGACCCCGTGACTTAAGTGACCTGTAGAGATCCTTTCCAACCTTAACCACTCTGTCAGTAAGAACACACCAGGATGGTTCTGATCTTTTGAAACATTAACTGTATCTCAACAGAAAATTTCAGACTACTTAGCTTCTCTTAAGATGAGAAGCTGTCTGGAATTACAGGTTTTTGTCATCTTATCTGTATCTACATTACTTACTGAATCAGAATAAAAATAAACTATTGAACAACTCCCTCTTCTCTCCCATGATTCATTTACTTCAACAGCAAAAATTCTGAAACTAGTAAAACTTTTATTACTGTACCTGTGGTTACCAGAATCCACACAGATAAGAATGTCAATGATCTGGTATTCCCGGAAATGTGATCTTAAGTCATCCTACGAAAATACAAGCACATTTTGATTACAAATCAAAATGCAATGAAGAGAGGTAAGACACCGCTGCAATGTAACAAAAATGGGTGTACCTCTGACACTGAAGAACTTAGGCCACCAACACAAACAAAGGAGCACTCGTCTGCACTTTCCATTATCTTTGCTTCTGGTAATAAACAGGAGAAAGCAAATTGTTACTATTTTTCCTATTATTTCTGTTATTATATACTATTATTACATTATTAGCGTTTAAGCTAACGTCTTCTCTGTAAGTTTCAGAAAACTTAAATAGAAAACCTTTTTAAAAAAAGAGTCAGTGAATGATAAGTGTCTTCTAATGGAAAATGAAATATTGCCATGGAAAACTGAAGAGCTCAGTTTCTAAAAAGCTCATTCCCTGCGGTATGAAGAGGTGGACAAGGTAAGGTTTCTAGCTACAGTCAGAGAGAACACTGGTTTGAACTAGCGGATCCCAATGCCTAAGCATTGGGAGCACACTGTAAGTCCCTGCCACGGGGCACACGAGCTCTCTGCTTTTACCGTTCTGGGCTTTGTAACCATGCCCCTCACCAGGACCCTTGGCTTCCTAACACAAGATAACTCTCGAGAAGTCACTGTGTAGAAGGATGCAGAAAAATATCCCAAGCTCCATGGCTGGCTAAGCATTTACTGATTTGGATGTAACCACAGCAAGTAAAGTTTTTAAGGAAAAACGTGGATGAGAAGAGCTGTGTAACTATACAAGATTCACTGCAAGTCAGGGCAAAAAAGCATGAAAATCCAGCTGGCATTTTCTCCAAGTTCCTCACACTTTTAGAAAGCACACAGAGTATTCAAATATAAAATATCAACACCATTATTAGGTACAGCAGCTTAAAGCACATGACCTCACCTCTTAAATCAACTGTGTCTTGTTTTTCTTGTTGCTTTTCCATTTCTTCAGATATTAATGAAAATTCTGCTACTGTCAATTCCTCTTTAGCATCAAACCAATATTCATTCCTGTCTTCGGTTTTTACATAGCCTTAACAGTTCAAATAAATTTCAGTGCGTTACAATTCAGAGCACAGTATTTCCTAAGAATATTACATTTCTATGTACTTAAGAGGCTTCCAACTACCTATGTTATTTGCCACTACAACTGGAAGAGGTTTCACTTACTTTCACACCAGGTTTTTTCTCACCACATAAGGTATGATATATGGCTGATACACACAGACATTGAACTGTCCCTTCTGTGATGGAAAGCTTAACATTAGATGTTTTACATGGTTCTCCCCACCACATCCCCCACACAACTTAGCTAGCAAGTCATGCAGGATCTTTACTAGAAGCAGCGAACTCACCACGTTGCACATCTTGATCTTTATGCTGTCCTTGCAATGCCTTGGAGGAAGAAGAGCCACTAGGCTGACCGCCACCAGTTAAACACACGGTCTGTGGATTGTCCTACAAGTATGGTTCAGTTATAGCACAGAACTTGCACTTGATGTTTTTTGGACATTCAGAATATTAATTAAACAGGTAAGTGTAAAAAAGTGAACCTACTGATTATCTTCCAAGAATCCCAAAGTTACCTTATTTTGGGAAGACGATCACATGAACTGCATTTGTTATTACTGGCAGGGAATCCCAACTTGAGTCTTAAAGACTTTAATTGCATTTGCAATTAAAGGAGCCTAGGCTCAGCAACGTAAATGCCAATGAAATTCAGTAAAGACAAAATCCCTACCACATTGACAGAAGTTTTGGTTTCTTGCAGTCTTAGAGCTTCTAAGTCTGCTTTCCTCATGCCTGAAACAGAACTGTAACAGAACCAAGAATGTAATACAAAATACGGCACAACAATTTTTAATTCTGCAATGATACTGAGTGCTCTGAAATACTGATTTAAGTATTTCCAGGCATAGAATGGGAAAAGTTTGCAGTAAAATAAGATGTACTTTATAAATCTTGGTGTAATTAGAGAACCAAAGTTTTTAATACCTGTGTTTTATGAAAGCATCAATTGCAATCTGAAACATGAAGCTGTATTCTAGATGTAGGGTTTAGATTGTTTTTCCTTTATACCCAGAAGTCTTAGTAATCAAGTTTTCAGTTTATACCTAGAATTTTAGTAATCGGAAAGTGCTGAACTGAGAACATGACCTGTACATTGAAAACTTTTTCTATAAAGACAGCACAAGTACCACTCCACAGTCTGCATATGAGAACAGTACAGAGTAGAACTTTTCTTAAAATAAAATCACTGTGCCCAAAGTGTTAAGGTAATCTTCCAGCTAAACTGTTTAGAGCTAAAAGATGCATCCTGAAATAAGAAATCCTAAGTTCAACATCTCTTTAAGGTCTGCTCCCATTTACTTTGAAGGTTAGTACCATGAACAAAGACTACTTACTCACAGCAGAGATCCTCTCTGAACAGCTGCCAAAAGAAAAAAGACTTGTCTTAATTTTCTGGAAAAAAAAATATCACAATCAAAAAGCAGTAAAACATTACCTTGCACGGGGTGTAAGAAGAAGAGATTGGGAACAAGTTTATCTCAACTGACAGTGGTGGAAGTGCATTTAAAGGTACGCCCATTTTTATTTTCACTCTCATGCTGTTGTAATTCTTTTTTAGCTCTTCCAAAACCAACACGAGAGATGCACCTAATTCAGTCTTGGCATAACCATTTCCATGGTATCTGCTAAAATATGTATAAGAAAGAAAAAAAAAAAGATCAGACAAGCATTTTATTTACTACTTCTAAAATTGCTTAAACATTTCACCACATTTAAAATTCTACTTTTTTTTTAAGCTGGTATCAATAACCCTGTTCGTATTGATAAACATTAACTTCTTATTTCCTGCTTTTTTTAATCTACATTTCTAATGTCTTTCTTTGTACTCTGCCATTAAAAATTAATGAATTTATACTTCTGTGCAAGAGCCTGACGTTTTCAGGATCTAGAAGATGCTTCAACTATTTTCCGTGGAGCAGACAAAGCACTACAATATCTAAGGCAAGACTTCTTGGTGGAATCCCAGGTTTATTGCAGGACATGCACTTCACCAGCTAGAGACCTTTCAAACACCATTCCCTTCTTGCATCAACTCTCAGTTCTGCAGCCCTTCTCTTCCTCATTTACTACCTTGCCCCCAGTTTCCCCTCTGTGCATCCAGTCCACTCCAGATTGTTCCTCCTGTATCTTTCCTCCTGTTTGGAAAGACATTCCTGGAAACAAACTTTCTGCTGCGTCTGTGAATGCCCTTCTCAAAGACAGTACAGGACAGATTAAATTTTAGGCTGAAAACGAGCCTTGACAGTTCTGAGAACATAAACCCCTTCAGATAAAAATGATAGCTATTAAACACTACCAAAAAGTATGAATAAAATACATCCATAATACTTAGCAATTAATGCCTTTTAACCAAATTGTGTCCTTTTGAATGAAATACATTAAGGTACATGCCTGCTAAAACATGCATTTTCCTCCAAAGCCAGCTTGTAAACCTTCAAGCAGTGCTGATAGCACATCTGATAATGAGTGGTTAGAATCTGCAATTCTGCTTCAACAGCTCTCTGCAGTAGATTTTGACAGTAGCTTGACACAGAGTTCTTCACAGTTTGTTTGTCGAGGTGTCCTGGCCTTTAAAATAACAATAAATAAAACCTTGAAGCGTTTGAGTCAATTATAGGTTTGTCATGTCTTATTTTGGGACAAGTAGCTTTCCAGAAGCTATTTCTGATACAATTTAAGGGGGAAAAAAAAAAAAGAAAAATGAAATTGGTTCCTCCTATTCACTCCCCAGAAAAAAAACGATGTTCTACAGCAGCTAGTGGCACAGCTTTCACACAGTATCTGGCCTTCACTGAGAGCCAGAAACTGCACTAGTACCTTCATCATTTTTGTACAACATGTATGGTCACAAGAATGAAGAGAAACTTAGCAACTCTGCTCATCTACAGATTGTACTGATTTTGTTTTCAGAGTCACACTATATTCATCTATCTACTGGTTTTAGAGCCACAGAGTATTTTATTGTATAATTTTGTTTTTAGCTTCACAGGGTACTTTAGGATGTGAAGTACCTTTGAAGGTCTGCGGCTTGTATTACACACCCCACAGCTGGAGGAACCTTTCCCTACACAAATTCAGGATAAACGCTTCCTTATCAGTTGTTACCCCAGAATGTGCTTGGTCTTCTTTATCACACAGGAGCACTGCTGACTGATACCTGACCTTTCAGAGACCCCCAGCTTCTCTTCTGCCAGGCCACCCCCTTGGCCAGCCTGCAACCCAGCCCATACTGTTTGGTGCAGAGCTGTTCTGCTCCTACTGCACAGCTGCATTCGCCTTCGTTCAGCTTCAGGTCTCACCAGTTCCTTCTTGGCTGGCCAGGTCACTCCAGAAGGCAGCCCAGCAATCTTTTGTGGTCATTTTTGTCACAGACAGCCTTTCCATCTCAAAAAATCCAAGTCTTACTCAGCACCTAGAACGCTAAACCACGAGCAGTTCACTACCCACCTGTCAGTACTTAGCTTTAGATCCCCGCTCTGCAACTCAGCTTTGGATTCCCACTGCTCCTAAATAAAAATCATTGAAAAGAAGTCACAGGTTAATGTTTGGATAAACAAGTCCTGAGTGACTTTAGGTCAAAAAAAACTACCTTCATTTGTGAACTTCTCTCAGCCACTGCAGTATTGCCATCCAGGTGCTTTTCCTGCGTGTCAGTAAGCTGTGACCCAACATCTTCCCCACTACCAGCTCCACAGGGCTCGTCCGTGTTGCACGCAGCGTCTGCGCAGGTTTCATGGCGCCACCCCACAGGCCGGGATTTGTTCATCATCGTTATCTCTGTATTGACAGCCCTGGACACGAGATGGACCCAGGCGCTGGTACTCCTGCTGGTTGTAAAGCAAGCTCTGAAATCAGAGCTCACATCGACAGCCTGGTTAACTTTGGAGTCGCTGCTGCGGTTTATCAGGTTTTCACAGCACTCCGGTTCCAGGCTGAGTGAGCTGGCCTTTCTGCCAGACTGACCTGCATCATCTAGCCCAAAGAAGCGACTCTCGCTGCTGACAATCGCACACGCAAGAGGTTCCTCGCAAGAGTAAAAATCGCAGTCCCCTGTGCTTTTGTACAGTTGTGTGGCTCTTGCAGGGGCCTTTCCTGGTGGCAGCAAGGGATTTTCTTGCTTCACTGCCATGCTGTGAGCGTGCCGGTCATTCTGCTCAGACACCTCTTCGTTTGGGACTACCTGCGGTGACTGTGCACCATCAACCAGGGGAGCACCTTCCTCCTCTCTGTTCTCTAGACCATCACATATGAGCAGATTTGGACAAACCCTCTCCTTACCCCCACAAGCATGACTTTCAAGTATATTTCCATACAGAACACTGTTACATGCTGCATGCTCTTCCTTATGATCACAAGACGTGCTGCTGCAAACCGGCAGAGAGCCCTGAAGCAGCTGGGGAAGCTCTGGCACAGCTTCTTCTGTGTGGCCCTGGTCCCCTACACAGTACTCAGGGGCAGAACAATCTTCTACCACGCCAAGACTTTGCTCCTTTGCGGCTCCACCACCTGGAACCTGATGAGCTGGATCCATTGCCTTTAGGGTTTTGATCTCCCACTGCTCAGAAAGCTCACCTGAGTTGTCCCTAAAATCTGGTTGGGACTCGTTAGCACTGACATACTCCAGCTGTGAATCTTCTTCACCTTCATGGATCTGTCCACAGTCACACACGCCGCAACTGCAATAAGTATCACTGCATGCCCTTCCCAACGTACCAGCTTCCTTCTTGCTTTCCTCTACCTGCGCACAGCAAACTCGCATCCTCTTCTCATTGTACATTTCAATATCCGCATCCAAAGATGAACTTAAGTAAGGTAAGCTTTCCTCTTGCAACTCTAAGTCTGAAACACTGGCACAGTGTGCCTGGCCAAAACCAGAGAGGTTAGCTCCCACTGCAAGGTCTCTGATCAGAGTTTGCTGAGCTTTCTCAGAGTAAGGATAGAGGTGAGAGGTCTGAACAAAGCCCTGCGTTTTGCCTTTAACGTCGCTGCTCTTTTGTAATTCCATGGTATGGATACCGAAGCCCTCCCTCCTCAGAAGTAATCCACACGGCTCGCTTCACTGCAAGCTATCCAAAGTCATCAGCTCGTCTCTTCCTACCGGTTTCTCACCTTAACAAAAATAAGAGAAGTTCAAGATACTCCATGGTGTATAAGAAGACAATGCTGTTTAAACAAAGATGTTAAACTATCCCTCTTATTATTCCCTATTCTTGTGCAGAATCAAGGAATTACATGTTCTCAAGGACATCCAGAGCTCAATTAAGGCTCATAGAAGAATTTGCTGTCCTTCCTTCTGCGATTTCAACTGAGTAAAAGCATCCTGACAGACCAAACCTATTTTCTTACACTGCTAGGAAAGTTTATTTCCCCATACCACCAAAGCATGCCTTGGCTGAATCACCCGAATCCCCGCAGTTACCCAGCGAGCTCTGTGTGTCACACGCTAACTTTGTCACAGCACACGACTTGTTTCGATATACATTTCGTATTTTGTATATATTTCTATATACATTTTAAAAACCACTGAAGTGAGCAAGAAGGTGAACTCAAGAGCTCTGTACCCCCTGAGAACTACAAACCCAGTAGACATTGGTAAGTGGGAAATGGAAGCATATTCCTTTTAATCCTGAGGAATCAAGAAGAAATGTTTGCCTAGCATGGAACCGTAAAAAAAAAAAAAAATAATTAACAATCTTTAGATCCAGGAAGTGTAAGACATAACGGAAAGCAGGTATTTTTTTGGATCAGAATGTTTCTTTCAATGACAGAAGAAAGCCAGACAATTCACCGAAGTTTTTTCCCCGTGTTGCACTTGTAACACAACTAGTTTTACAGCAAACATGTAGAAAAAGCAGAGAAAAAGCACTGGGGGATGGAGTCACTCCTCATTAAGTTTGTTTCTCACGAATAGTTGTCTCTGCCTTCACAAAAAAATGATTTTAACGAAGACAGGGACATGTAGAGGTGACAGCCATTTCCCAGGTACGCTTTTGGAACTATTTAAAGAAAACATGGCTGGTTTGTAACAGGCAGCAAAATGTAGCCTTGCCTGCAATGCTCCCCTCTCCCCAGGCAGGCAGAGCAGCCCATGGCCCCACAACCTGAGCTTCATCTGCTTTCAAAAAACACCTCCTGTGGTACGTGGCAGCAGCTCATCTCCCACAGGTACCTATGCGGCCCAGAAGGCATCCAGGGAGGAGGCTGGAAGAAAACCGGAGGGCTTCCCCACACCAAAACGAGCTCGGGTCTCATATCTACAGCACTGAGGATCACCATTAACACTGTGTTATTCTGAATACTAAAAATCTACCGAGGGGTTTAATGAGTGATTGGCAGATACCAACATAAACCCTACCACGCCCTCGTTACCCACAGGTGCAGGCAGCTTTGTCTCTACACCATTACCTTTCTCTTCACAGAGAACCTTCGCTCAGAGCAACCACAGGCGTGAGATCTGGTCTCGTCGTAACACCACCAGCACACACCCACGCACAAATTACCAAATACTACCGCCGAGCAACGGCAAATCCCAACTTTTCCCTCAAAATTACGTGACAAAACCCCCAAACCACAGCGCTTCTCCCGCCTCAGGGAGCCCCCTCCGCCTCAGCCGCCTCAGCCGCCTCAGCCGCCTCAGCACGCGCCCAACGGCCGCCAACGGCCGCCAAAGCCCGCCCACCCCGCCCGCGCCCGCCGCCCATTGGCTGCGGGGGGAGCTCCCGAGCTCCTGATTGGCCGAGGCGCGCCCCGCGGCCGGCGCCGAGCGCCGTCATTTCACAGCGGGGGCAGCGGCGACGCGGCCCCGGCAGCGCCTCATGGCGCCGCCCCTCAGGGCCAGTGCAGCCCGGGCGCTTCAGTGGTTTTTCTAGGCTGGTGTTGGTTCTGGCTGCCCAAAGGCCTGAAGTAAACTTCTTTCCAGCCACGTGCGTTATAATGTTTTTATTCAAGTGTGCAAAACGCCCCTGAGCTGCCTAAAACCCACCACCAACCCCAAATCCAACAACCCCAACGTTTACTATAAATACTTTCAACAGATACTAAGTCCCACTAACACCACCGTTCAAGTTTCCTTCTGGTGAGATGCTTTTTCAAGGTCTGATCTTCAAACATACTCAAAAAACAGTAAAAATGTTTTAAGGCCTCCAACTATCTGCCCCTTCAAACCTCAATTACCTTCAGAAGACAATCCCCCACCCTTACCCCCAGGGACACCCGGCTGTTATAAATGTCAGTATTTTGGGGGTACGTTTTGTACCAGTGCCTCATACCACACAGCCTCCTGCCTTCAGACAGTGAACAACTGGGAAGTATGTTGCTCAAGTTTGTGTCTGCAATAGTGTATTGAACAGTGTGGTGAGCCTGTTGTACCAGTGTTGTCCAAAAAGCCTGTATTTTCCAAGGGAACTTTTACCAGTAACGTTATGATGACAGACCACTCCATAAAAAGTACCCGAAAAGTGACATTTTTATTGGCAAGTTCTGCTGATGAATTTCCTTATCCACGCTCCCATCTCCTAACAGATTTGTTTTCAAACAAACAAACAAACCAACAAACATTTCGGGTAACATTCCATTCGCAAACAATAAAATTATCGAACATTTAAAAACGAAAACAAAAGGATAGCAGTTTTAAATACAATTTCTAGGAAAACTCATCCTGGTTCTCCCCGGAGCCGTTCCTCGCCAGGCTGCCACTGCTCGGCTCCGCTTCGAGTCAGCAGGCTGGGCACAGAGGCTCTCCTGTTTGGAGCTCAATTAAAAGGACTGGGGCATGTGCTATTATTACCATTCAAAGCCCTGTTGTTGTACATTCTTCACAGGAAAACATAAACCAGTTTGCATTAAACCTACCGGTACTTCTTCTTCCCTTATTCTAAAGCTAAGTCATACTGAAAGTTAGGGGGAAAAATGCGGCTTCAACATTCAGCTACTTCATCACACACAAAGATTTCTACTAAGCATAACCAGGTTGAAATACACATCTGATTTGTCATGAGGTTAATGTTTATGGGGTGCAAGATGCAATCTACTTAATAAACACATCACTTCTTGATGAGCAAAGTATTACTTTCAGCCTTTTGGACCAACATTTAGTTGCTAGTTCGTTTCTCCTGAATCGTGCCAGGGGAGTTTTCACTGCTACCACAACCAAAAATGATCGGTGGCAATCACATACCGCATCATCAGGTGGTAAGATGTTGTATTTAGCATGTTTTTTTGCATTCAGAAAAAACCCTTAATTCATTTTTTAGGCCCCAGAGGCTTTGTACACCAGAAATTACACGAGTCAACCACAGAAAGTTGTAAATTGGTATCCACAGCGATTTTGAGGTATTCCACAAGAAACATGGCTCTGCACCTGAATGTTCCCCTCAAATTAAAAAAAAAAAAAAAAAAAAAAAAAAGTCCTAGCTGGAGTTGAAGTTTAAGATTCCTTTACTCCCCACGCTCTACCCGACTTGATCGACAAAGACATACTTATTTCCCCCAGGGGCACAAAAAACTTCCTCCTGGAATATTATTTTCAGTACTTCATTTGTAAAGTTCAGGGCCCACCCAGAAAAGGCAAAAAGGAAGGTGTTATTTTCTAGCCAAACCACAGAAACACATTCAGATACTGTTTTTGGTTTATGTAATTTGCGAAGGTGCTCTAAGAAGATGCCAGCAATCCCCTGATGTTGAAAATAGCAGCGGTTTGTACTCTAACCTCTAGTCTGCGAGGAAGAGGCTAGGGAAAGATCTGGACCCAGAAAGTCCAAGTTAGGAAGAAATGGTCTCCTGGGGTCTGGATTTGGCTTAACAGAACCGTATCAACAGAAGGTTGCTCCTGTTTGCCAGGAATCTGCTCCATGCTGGGAGCAGATTGCTAAGGGATCAGTCACCTGCATTACTTGTGAGCTTTTGGTTAGGGCTGAAGGGGAAAGGACAGACTTCATCTTCAGGCAACTGCTGTTCTCCTTTGAGTAGTACATTCAGAATCATTTCCAATAAACCAGAGCTGTAGTGCTAGTTGTGTATAACCAATTCAAATGTTGCAGGCAGTTTATTACATTATTTTTCATGAAAAGTGGAAAACCTTTACAGTAACTTCAGAAGGAAATAATTTGCTATTTCTGCATTTGTAGAAAAAGCATATGCAGTAACATTTTCTAAAGTGCTTCTTTACTTATCAGTTACTTTTTTAAGATGAGACTTGCATTTGGTAGTGGCATAGTTTCCTAGCAGTTCATGGACCAGTAGATAGTTTCTGATGTAAAAAACCCATTATGTATTTTGTTTAAGCAAGTGACACTTGATTTGACAAATGCACTGAAGTGATGTAAGTGCAAAGCCCACCATTTCTTAAAACATGGCCTTATGCTGGTTTATTAATGCAACTTTACATCCTTTAGAAGTATTTTACTTCAATTCCAAGAGCAGGGATTAAATAATACAAATAAGATTTGAAATCCAATGAAGCTATTGCCTATTTACCCTGAAATAAAATAGTCTTATGATTCAACTGGTGCAAAAATCCCTCCAAATACCTTTGTTTTATTGGCAAAGTCATTTAAGGTCACTTTTGCTTCCAAGACCATCTTCTTCCATGGTTTCCACTGAAGGAGTTTTGCTTTGTAATGGCTTGTGGTTCCACAGTGATTTGTAAATGAAAAAGCCTACTATGAATAACTCTACCGTAGTCACTAAATTACAGATACTGTCATGAGAAAGTCTAAAACTTAGTGTTTTTATTAAAGTTTTCAGCAAGACACAAAATTCCAGTCCAGCTAAAGTGTTTTTGTTTTTTCTTTGAATGCCATTTTAAATGGCAATAAATGGCTGCTGTGCCTTCTGGATGGAGAACACACGGCGCCCCGATGTGCTTCTTATATGGTATATGGATACCGTCTGCCAAGTGTACCCAAAGTAGTGTGTAGAAGGGCCCCCGCGGGCACAGCCATTTGGATCAGCTACTCCTATGCATGTAGCGCAGTAGGTTTGAATCTGCGTAGAGAGAACCACGACTGGGTGGCACGTAGCAAGTGTTGCGGTTGTCTGTTGTCAGAAGGCATGACGCAAAGCATCCCAGACAGCGAGAGACAGAAGCATCTGCAGTGTTGTTCTCATTCTGTCAAGTAGTCGTTTCCGCTGAAAGGCGTCGGTTATTGCTGCGACAATAAAGCACTCCGGTTAGCTTTCATCTTCTCCAAGCGTTTTACTAGATGGCCATTGCTGACCTCGAGCTCTTCGGTTTTATCCAGTGCTGAACGAAGCTGGAGGAAAGAAGCAGAAAAAGAATGTAACTTTTGCAGTGCTTTTTCTTTCCAAAAATAAAGCAAGGCTTGTAGATACCTCCACTAACTGACAATATTGCAAAAGCTTCCTTACAAGATATGAAGCAGCTGAAAATTCCTACTAGCAGAGTTAACAGTGAATGCTCTTAACTGCTTGTGCTGTTGTTTTGAAGGCCACACAGATATTTTCTAAGCACAGTGCCAAGAATCCAAGCTATTTACAGAATGTTGAACATATGGCTCGGACTTTGCCTTGGCTTCAGAGGTGTGGATGCTCAGAGATCCATCGGGTCACAGACACCTGTCTCACAGCCTGGCTTTTATGTTTCTGTTTCCCAGAATTACAGCCACTGCCTAGGTGCCTTTCTTTTCTGTAAAATCCACCAAGGGACAGGGGTAGGTAGAGAGAGGTGGAATGCAGACAGTCTGCAAAAGCCACCACCATGATAAAGGTGCCAACAACTCCACAAAACAGATTTGAAGGTTTGCCTTGATTTGTGACTTGCCAGTCAGTAAGACTGACCCTGAGAAACAACAAGGATTATTTATTATGTAGAAGGAAGGAGCATAAAGAGGTGTAGCAAAAGCATCCTGGTCTAGAGCCAGGAGAGAAAACAGCATTGCATTATTTGGTACCCTTCTGGCCTTGGGCAACCTACTGCCCCCCAGGACAGCATCCTAAGGAGCAGACTAAAAACCTTTAAGGTGGCTCATTTTTGACCAAAGCCACTGCACTTCATGGAAGAGACTTCAAGACTTATTAGCCCAGGAGAAAGAAGCCTTTTACACAGCTACTAGGGTACTCACCAGGAAGGAACAACAAGAACTACAAAATCTAATTTAAAGGCCACTTAATCCAGAATATCCTTAGATATTAAAATGAACCACCCTAGCCCATCCCCCATCCCCTTGGAACAGGGACCAGAATTTAGTATCCTTATCTCATCTCAAAGGAATCTGATCACTATCAACACCACTCCCTGGTCAATGTAATTTAGTAAAAGCAGAGAGAGACATCCTGAAAAAAACACACCTCAGGAGGCAGGTGTGAAAGAAGCTGGTAATATATATACGTATATTTAAAGCTGGTTGCAGTTATTTGGAGAGAACATGAAGTTTGGTAAAAGAACTAACGGGCAGGGCCCAAAGGGTTATGGTGAATGGCGCTGCGTCAGGCTGGCGGGCGGTCACTAGTGGGGTCCCTCAAGGCTCCATTTTAGGGCCGGTACTTTTCAATATTTTTATAAACGATCTGGATGTAGGAATAGAAGGTATTTTGAGCAAGTTTGCTGATGACACCAAACTTGGAGGAGTTGTGGACTCGAATGAGGGTGGAAAGGCCTTGCAGAGGGATCTGGATAGGTTGGAGAGCTGGGCGATCGCCAACCGCATGAAGTTCAATAAGAGCAAGTGCCGGGTCCTGCACCTGGGACGGGGAAACCCTGGCTGCACATACAGACTGGGCAATGAGACGCTGGAGAGCAGCCTAGAAGAGAGGGATCTGGGGGTCGTGGTAGACAACAAGTTGAATATGAGCCGGCAGTGTGCCCTGGCAGCCAGGAGGGCCAACCGTGTCCTGGGGTGCATCAAGCACGGCATCGCTAGTAGGTCAAGGGAGGTGATTGTCCCGCTCTACTCTGCGCTGGTGCGACCTCACCTCGAGTACTGTGTGCAGTTCTGGGCACCACAGTATAAAAAGGACATGAAACTGTTGGAGAGTGTCCAGAGGAGGGCTACGAAGATGGTGAAAGGCCTGGAGGGGAAGATGTACGAGGAACGGCTGAGGGCACTGGGCCTGTTCAGCCTGGAGAAGAGGAGGCTGAGGGGAGACCTCATCGCAGTCTACAACTTCCTCGTAAGGGGGTGTCGAGAGGCAGGAGACCTTTTCTCCATTAACACCAGCGACAGGACCCGCGGGAACGGGGTTAAGCTGAGGCAGGGGAAGTTTAGGCTTGACATCAGGAGGGGGTTCTTCACAGAGAGAGTGGTTGCACACTGGAACAGGCTCCCCAGGGAAGTGGTCACTGCACCGAGCCTGACTGAATTTAAGAAGAGATTGGACTGTGCACTTAGTCACATGGTCTGAACTTTTGGGTAGACCTGTGCGGTGTCAAGAGTTGGACTTGATGATCCTTAAGGGTCCCTTCCAACTCAGGATATTCTATGATTCTATGATTCTAACTATGGTCAAAATCACTCTGAACCACATCTCCTTAGAAGACCAGTGATTTCTTCTAATTACAAACCTGGAGTTTATAACATCCAAAGTAAAGAGCTTCTGGGTGCAACAAGGACACCAAATACGTAGGAATTATTCAGCTTGATCAATGGGGAACCAAGTGAACACTTCACAGTACAGTAACATGCAAAGCTGAGCATCTGAAGGCTGCTTCCAGATTCAAATTGCACAAGAAGCACCTGAGTTTGCTCCAGAGAACCAACTCTGGTACAAAGTGAGGCATTACAAGTCAGTTCAGAAGCAAATGCTGAAATGGCAGTGGGAGTCCACAGTCGTGACTGTTACTCCAGTTTTAGTGCTAGAAGTTTGGTTAAACAGACCAAATACCAAAAAAAAAAAAAAAAAAAGTAGATGTTTATTCTTTGCTACACACCAAGACAGGTAGTTCCTGCTCTAAAACACACTGCAGAGACAAGTCTCCCCTTCTGCAGCACAGACTGACTGCTAGTTTATGACAGTTTACATTTAGTTACCTCTCGCTGTAGTTTGCGTTTCTCTGCTTTCAGTTCATCTTCTACTCTTTCAGCATTTTCAGCAGCAGTTTTGTATCGGGCTACCTGACCTTCCAATCGTATTACCTAAGGGACAAGCAAATTTTCTGAATTAAACAACTGTACAAAAGGAGTTACTCTGAAGCTTTACTCTTAGTTAAGAGTGAAGTTACAGTTTAACGATATCCAGAGAGAGTTGCTAGATTTTATTTAATACAAGGAAGGGATATTTTGAGGAAAAAATACATCAAAGCCTGGCCATGGTAAGTACCTCCAGACCTTTCATACATCTCCATATTTAATACACTTCCAGCAACAGAAAACAGACTAAATATAGACTAAATTTACTAAACATAGCTATTTATGTCAGCAAGAATATTGATGACATACTCTGGTCAAGAGCAGTCACAATTGAGCAGTCTTGTACAAAATCTACATATACCACATCATACACCAGGAGCCATGTAAGAATTGCCAGTAGCTAGGCACAAGAAAGTATTCTGCAGAGTTCTTAAAATGCTTTAAGTAGACATTTGTCTTTGAGAGGTTTTCATTTGGTGAAGACGAATAACATATTCTTTTTCTTATAGATCAATGCAAGCATTTTAGTCTTTGTGATTTAACTTCAACAGCCTTGATGCTGCAACGATCCTGCTTTTTATTTTAAGGGAAGTCACATTAATCAAGACTTTCTTTTTCATAGAATACAATACACTCTTTGCATTCTCACCAAGAGTAAACAAACAACAAACCAGGAACTTACATTCTGCTCCAATGCCGTTATCTCTTGCTCAGACTTTGCTAGTTTAAATTTGAGATCACTGATCTGTCTGTTGGCATCTCCTAAAAGAATCGCAGATTTATAAGAGATGTCAGAACAAATCTTGACAAGTCTCTCGTAAGATTTTCATGCTACATAAATCTACTCAGGACAGCAGGACTGTAACTCTCTTGGGTTTCCTTCTGTATCCGAGCTGGCAGCTAAACCCATTCAGTGCCTAGCAGGTAGGAGCTATCCCCAATCTCATCTGATCACTTTCTGGCCACTCTGAAAGCAGAATTAACCAGGCGTGACAGGGAACTTATGCCGTGGGGAACATATGGGAGATTTCCAATTGCATTCTTGTTCAAAGGATAATCATTCCCTCACCTCTAGCAGAAGTGCATGGCTGGCTCCCAGTTTGAAGCTGCCTTAGAACCGAAGGCTGGTGTTTACCTAGAGCTATGTGTTCATTGCACAGACACATTCTCTCACTCACATGCAGGACACAAAAGTTCTCTTAAAACCAAAATGCAGCTCACTTTGGAGGTCAATCATGTGCATATCTGTCCCATTTTCCAGAACTTCATCTTCTGATTGTGCATTCTCCATCTTGCCATTCTTTTGCTTTTCTTCCAGTTGACCCTTTAATTTTTTAACCTGAAAGACACAAAATAGCTCTTAAAACAAGTACAGTAAAATTGTGGCTCAAGACTCAAGTTCGGTCAAGTGTTATGAAACTTTTAAAAAACTAAATTCCAAAAAATCTTTTGGTATAAAATTTCCTGGAAATTCTTTTGGCAAATAACACCATAGTTTAAGTATCAGTACTTATGCATAAATTCAGGGCCAAGAATAATAAGAGGAAGAATGTTTTATTAAAAAAGCTATAAATGTTCTGTTGGCACATTCATATAAAGCATTCTTAAAAACCCCAAATTGTGATTGATTGTGCAGGAAACCCCAAGGCCAAGGATACAGTCCATAAATGAAAGCACAGGGCATCCTGGAGAGAAACCGATCAGCTAAAATGTTTTGAATAAGGATTATATCCACTATATCGTGGTATTAGTAATAATTACTTTAATTGCATTTTACCCATCTCCTGTAATTCCTCTAACATTCTTTCCAGATTGGTCACTACCCACAGATCCAGCAATTAGGAAGGCTAACTCTTGGACGTAAAGTTTGCTTCTATAATTTCCGGATCATATATATGTTTTTCCCTTGGCCTCACCTAATCCGAAGTATTTTTTCAGAAATAGTCATGACAGAGATTTAGGTGGCTACAGGCAGGAATCTGGAATACTCTGAGCGCCAAATGTGCCTGGTTAGCAACATGAAACAGGCCCCGTGGGTCATCTGTCTCATGCCCTGAGCTAATGCACAGGAGAAAAGACTCAGGGGGAAGCATAAAGTCCTCAGCAAGAACACAGCACATGCTGAAAGACAAGGTTTTGTTTGTTCTATAATCTGTATTAGGGACATTTTTTGTTTCCTGAATCTTTACTGTTTTCATCATACGTTTAGTCAATGCACAGCATCTCAGTTTGTGTGAGATTACCTGGTCTAGTAAGGATTCCCGTTCATCAATGAGTTTCCTCAGCCTCTCTGAAAGAGAAAACTGGAAGTTCAGTGCTGATTTAAGTGAGCCACGCGTTTCAGAGCATATCCGATATGACAACGAATCGTTAAGGTTAGTGAAACTAATGATGAAGGTAGTTATGCACGTACCACAGGAAATGAGGCCACAGACAGGACTGGGAGGGGGCTGCAGCCAGGGGAGGTTATGTCATTCTCACAGAGCATGCTTGTCACGGCAGTAGCAGCACCCAGCTGCATGCAAAGAGGCTAATCTTCTACGTTAGGTTAGCATGCAAGAACTCTAGGGTCAAACACAACTGCAACACAAAATCTCACAGATCTTTACAATTCAACATCATAAAAATACAGTAAACACCTGTAATCACAGCACGTTCTCAACGCTTAAAACCCTCAGTTCTTTTACTAAACAGCATGACAACAACATTGTGTTATCCCCGGCATTATGACCATGAAATCATTTTTATTTCAAACACAGCAGTCTTGTAAAATATTTTCGCTTTTATCCTCCAGAGTAAATCCTCTCAGTCAGACATCAAGAAGGCAATGGGCAATCCAGACCAATGGTTGTGGCGTTAGACTTGAACCTGCAAGTGCTACAGATCAGCACACAGAGGTGTGGGGCATTGATTAATAAAGTACACAGTACAGAATGAGACAACTGGAAAAGAGAAATAGAGGCAAGGAACCAGATCTCTTGTTTCTTCTTTCCTATTAATGCAAAATGTGAAAGCATTTTAGCAAGAACCGTACGCAACGAATCTTTACTCACAATTTTTCAGATCACTAAGATCACTTTACCTCGTCCATTAACAACCTTAGTTTGTTCAGTTACCTCAACAGAAGTACACTGGAACATAGCCTTCAAATGTTCTCATTCGATATATTGACCTCAGACAGGTCTTACTCCACAGCTTTGACACGTGTGTTTATTGTGGTTTTATTTGGTTTACCTGCCTTGCCAGCAAGCAGTCACTGCTCAGAACCAAGCCAGAGGGAGTGCAGAGCTCAACTCCACATCTAAGGTCTTGCCTGTTAGTTATTACATTGTTAAAATCCAAAGGTCACTCATAGGAAAAAAAGACATTTGTAAACTCAAGGAAAGCAATTTATAGGTCACAGACAGAAGAATGCTGGGCTTTTAGCAGGTGGATGGATTTTCATGTTGACAGACAAATATTTTTGAAAAGCTTTGAAAATCATTTTAAAATACAACACGCTGTTATCCTTGTTCACTGTTAAATCCCTAGCAGGCCAAAGTCTTCACCTTTTTTTTTTTTTTCTTGTTCACACATTCAATAAAGAGAATAAACAGTCTGTATCAACCAAGCCATGGGCAAAACTGAAGTTTTCAACTGAAACTCCATCTATTTGGCAGACAGGAGCAGTCCATTACCTAGTAATTCGTGGTAAGTCATTTCTCTCCTGTGTATCCAAGTTCCCACGTACCAGCAGTCATTCTAGAGCACAGAATAAAACCTTTACCTTGTCTTCTGATGCAGTACTCAAATACAGACCCTAAAGTGACATCCCAGTTCAGCAGTTCTACACATTCATTTTGAACCTATCTTTTTTATTAGCTATTTGTAACATGCCCAGCATTGTTACACCTGAGCATTGATGGGGGAGGAAAACACATTCATGTTTTTGTAAACTAACAAGAGAAAAATATCCTTTGAAAGAATAAAACAGTTTCACATACTTATATGGGAAGCTGAAGACAGAAATTCTGTACAAATATGAAGGGGGAAAAATGAAGTCCAATGAAGAAAGCAAGGAGGGCAAATAGTAAAAGGAAAGTCATAGATATTCAGAATGAAGATAGAATTGGGTGTCACAGGTCAGCAGAGATCAAGAAATGAAGTTACATAGGATTAGGAAAGAGAAAAAGGACTGGTGCAGAAGAAAATCTCTAGGCCACTATAAATCTATCCCAAACTCACAGACTCCAAAGAGGCCAAATAATCCACCTTAATCCTAAAAGGAAGTCAGTCATGCACACAGTTGAAATACTTTTATTACCACAACCACTGTTGTGGGGTGAAATACGTCTGCCTAATGAAAGGACACCTCCAGTGCCCAGTAAGGAAGCACATCATCTTCCCCCAGCCTCTCTCCCTGCAAAACCAGCGTGAGCATTCTGGGGTGAACCTTCAGATTGGGTCTCACCATCACTTCTCTCTTCCCTCATGATGGGTATCTGCACCACACTAGGACAGATGACATGCTGGCAGCAGGATTTACAAGATCACAGAAAATATTAGTTTGCTAAAATTGCTGCTTATGTAGAAAAGCTTTCTGCACGCGTAGATAAAAGATCTTCAGTTTCATGTATCCTACAACCCCACAGCAATACATAAAACTTACTTCAGCTTTAATAGATCTTTTCATAAAGCTTTATTTTTGCTTTTAAGAGACATTTTTTTCCAGCAAACCAAGGATCTGAGGGCTTCTAGAGCTATGGGTGGAAAAGAGCAATGTCCTGACTTAGCACATGAAGCAGCTAATTATAACTCCAAAATAAAACAGTCATTATCCATATTTCAAATACAAAGATATTACAACGAATGAAATTACTCTGAAATCAATTAATTAATTACTCTGAAATCAATTAATTAATTGCTCTGAGATTCATCTCAGTGAGATCTAACGTTGGTAAGATGATTTCCAACCTGTTAAGGCACGTGAGCACTCTAAATTACTTGGTAATGCAGTTGATTCAAAGTATTGCTAACTACGGTGCTGCTTCAGTGGCAAAATTGACCTAACATCCCCTAATAGCCCACAGACACTTGATATCTCTTCCTATATTGAGGGAATTGTGGCATGGGAAGCTGCTAATTTTAACTTTAATGGTTTGCATGGTCCAACAGGTAATTAATGTTGATGCAACTGAAAAGGCTAAAGCGTCCGTGGAGGGTGGGAAGGCAAAAAGTGAGGGCTGCGTCCCATGGAAACACACCAACGGCTTGAGGGAGCTGGAGGAATCCAACAGAAGGTGGCACAATATTGCTTCTCTGAATCCATCAACTTATCATGGGTCATTTTAAAAAAAAAAAAAAAAAGAAAAGAAAAGTAAAAAGAAGTCTTGCACATTGTGACCCTGTGCTCACATGAGCTGGCTGCCTCTGCTCAAGACAAACTGGGTAACATTGCAGAATCAGATTCCTGGTTTTAGTTCATCTCATGATTTCTTGGTTTCACTGTAAACTCCCTTAAAAGTTTGAAAGTTATTTTGCTGCCTTTGAAAGTCTAAAACAACGCAAGGGACAAGATGTATCTATTATTGTATCTGTTAGATATCACAGGGAAAACATGAAAAATGGTTTTCAATTACGTAACTTTACGAGGCACCCATCTGGTAGGAATTTCCTCCTGAGACACTGTCCCCTCCCCCTCTCTCTAATGCAATACATTTTATTCAAAAGCTCACTCGCATATAATATTTGATTTAAACTCCGAACACATCATCTTGCAGTTCCTTTTATCTTTAAGATTATTTACCAGAGAGACCTCCCCCCCTCCCTTGATGTGCATATACCGAAGAAGAAAGTGAAGAGCTAAGGAACACCAGGACCACCTCCTTCTCCGTGGTGCTTGCCCAATTCCAGAAGTCAGGAACTGGCTGCCAACACTGGCACCAAGCAGCTAACATTCAAGGGAGGACTTCCAGTACATAAGCTGTTTATCGCCTGCCCATGTTCTTGTTCCTACTGTAGTTTCATTGAGATTTGGCAAGTTACTGCGGGTAAAAGCAGGCACACGGACAGTTAAGACTAGAGTTGTCATTGTTTCTTTCTCTGACTTGCCTTTAAAAGAGGACTTCCCTTATAGATGCTTTTTTACCTTGAAGTGGTAAAAAATAGTTAAAAATAGGTCGCCATTACCTGCCCTTCAACCATCCAGAAGCACTCCTGTTGTGTTTCTAACTCCTGAAAAATATCGGAAATGCTGGCACATGACTAATTTAACTGGAAGTTGATCGTATATCCATCCACAAGGTTAGGTGACGCCTGGCAAGAACATTTAGTTATATATTTAACTGTACTTAACATTTAAATATAAATACCTTTAAAGACTTTCAACATTAAACCATGTATTACAGTTGAACGTGGCAAGGGAAAAATCTTTATTTAAACTCTACTACACGTCAAGGAGAGATAGTTTAAAGATTTGTGACTTTTTAGGTTAGCATTTAGTGTAAACCCTTAATAAACACAACTGCTAATACTTACAGAAACCATACTGAAGCTGTTTTAAATTGGAGAGAAGTCATATGAAAGGAGTTAAAGGTTTATAGTTCTGTCACAGGTGTGCTGCCATGGGTGCCATCGCATCCACTGACCTCAAACCCCAAGGCTGCCTAACGGGACAGCTCTATCTATGCAGCACAATGCAATACATTTAAGAAAGCTGTAGAAATGGTGTTTGTGAAATGATACGGATTTAAAAAAAATATTTATGCAGGTTTATAAACAGTGCTCTGGACAGGCAATTTAAAGTAGAAAATATGTTTATTTCAATTATATACAGCTCAGTACATTTTGATATACATCTTGAAATTTTGCAGTCTGTTTGCAATCCATCAGCTTTGTAACATCAACACAGACAGAACCTTCTACAGCCCCCTCCCGACTGCTCAGTTTGCATTCCCTTTGGATGTTCACTGCTTAACACAACTTATGCAAAACATGCTCTTCCTCCCAAGCACTACAAAAGATGCACAAAATATAGCAGTGAGTCGAAGTGCCTAGTTCAAGCCAACAATTCAAAGTACTCCTGCTTTTCAAAAAGGCTCGGGGGGCTAGTACAGAAAACAACAACAGTCTTTAGTCTAACACCCAGTAAGGACTAAGACATCCAAAGTTATCTTCTCTCCAGAAAAAGAGGAGGAAAGAATTTTTCAGAGGAAAAAAAACATTCTTTCAGAATAATATTTTGGAAATATATATATATATATATATATATAATGCAGTAAGGAATGCAATTTTAAACAAAAACCTTCTTGGAAAAATAAGTATTTTGTAATATTCATAGCTAGACAGTACTGAATAGCAAACCTAAGCACATGTTACAGTGTGTACTGATACTTGCTTAGGAAAAAAAACATGTGAGACATGGTGTAAAAGGCCTATTGTGGTGCAAAGTGCCTAGATGAAGTAAACAATAATATATTTGCTCCTTTTAGCAACCTGCATGCTGTACTTCCTTCAAAATGTGAATTGTTCCTCCAAAGAGTTTAGACTAAGCGCATTCACAGTGATTGATACTTTGGAATATGTCCATATTAGAAAGATACAAAAAGTGGAATGACATTATCTTGTTCCACAGCAACAAAAAATTGGTTCCTGGGCTTTAATCATTCAGCAACAAGTTTCAACATTAGATCTCAGTGTTGCTGAGCTACTGAGTTCCTTCATGACAAGGCGTTAACATACTGTCGATCTAATGCACACGGAAGTACATTCAGATAACCTATCATTAGAGTAGGCTAGAAAGGAGGAATTTCATATAAAAGTTCCTCAGTAGCAGTTATTCACACTAAAAGTACTTTAACTGCAAGATAGACCGCATAGCTCGTTTGTGAAGCTTGCTCTTTTGGTAACATTTAACCTGAGACACAGCAAAACCAAACCCACGCATGATTTTTTGTGGCTAGGTACGTCAGTGAATAACTTAATAGTTGCATCATTACCACTTATACGACCTGGCAGTGTATTATGATGAGAGTTACCTATAAGGAAAAAAAACACCTTAAGAGTATGCCTATATTCCTAAGGCCTGATCTGTTGTGCAAAGTGCATGCTTCTGTACTGAGACTGATCAAATGGCATGTATCTCGTGTAGCCTGAGATTTTTAACTTAGGATATTGTACAGTCATCTCTAGATTTACCCTTACCCCTTCTACCACCTTGCAAATCCTCTTTGCTTTCTGCCCTGTAAGCACTTTCCAAATCCTGTTCTGAAACATCTGGTATTTTTTCCACTTCATTAGAATCTGATGCTTTACTTTCATCTTCCAACACATCGGCCTTCTCATCAGTTTTCAGTGACGACGCTTCCCCTTGCAAGTGCCCTGCTTCTCCAGACTCGTCTCCGTTCTTATGCCGTAAGCTGTCATCTTCAGTCAAGGGGACTTCGGTTTCTATTTCACCAGTTCTTTTTCCAGCTTCACTTGCTTGGGCAGTTTTTTTGACCTCGCCATTTGCTCTATCATCCTCCCCATTCTGTGTATCAGCTTTCTCTCCATCATCAGATTTTTCATCAGTTTCCAGTATCTGTTTTGATTCTTCATCGAAGTCAAATGCATCACCATCATCTTCTAGTTCTTCCTCTGCTTGAGCCTCCAAGCTAACTCGCTCACTCATATTTTCATCCATCTCAGCTTTCTGTGCAAGACAATTATTTGCATCACCCTCAGGAGCAAATCCATCACCGTGGGGGTTTGCAAGCTCTAACTGTTTCTCATCTTCTTTCAGTTTTTCTTTATCAGCTTGGTTTTCACTATTTCCACTAAGATCTACAGTGAACTCCTCTTTAGATTCACTTTCCTCTTGCTTTACTACAGCTGGTGCTTCTCCTTCCTCTTGCTGCACGACAGCTTGTGCTTCACCTTCCTCTTGCTTACCTGCATCCTGTGCTTCACCTTCCTCTTGCTTCACTACAGCTTGTGCTTCACCTTCCTCTTGCTGCACTACAGCTTGTGCTTCACCTTCCTCTTGCTGCACTACAGCTTGTGCTTCACCTTCCTCTTGCTGCACTACAGCTTGTGCTTCACCTTCCTCTTGCTGCACTACAGCTTGTGCTTCGCCTTCCTCTTGCTGCACTACAGCTTGTGCTTCGCCTTCCTCTTGCTCACCTGCATCCTGTGCTTCGCCTTCCTCTTGCTCACCTGCATCCTGTGCTTCATCTTCTGAAGAGCTATTTTTCTCTCCCACTGGATCTCCTGTTGTGTCTTTACTACACTGAACTGTCTGAAGTTCCACCTTTGGTTCTAAGTCTTCCACCTGTTCTGCCCTACTTTCCTCTCTTTTCCCAGACTCACATTGTATTTCCATTTCTGATTCCTGAATTTTGTCATCTAAAACCCTTGGGTCTGAACTGCTTTCCTGAGATGCCATTTCTTTCACAACGTCTGGGCCTGGCTCTGCCTGCTGCAGCACATTTTCTTTCACCTCGGTACCAGAGCCCACAGACTCCGCAGGTGCTTCCTCCTGCTTGCCTGTTCCTGCAGAATCTGAACACACCTCCAGGTTTTCCATCAGTACTTCTTTCTGTCTGTCTTCCTCAGCAGCTTTAAGTTCTGTTTTCTCTTGCATATTCTGTTCCTCTAACAATGCTAAATGAACATCCTCTGAGGAAGCTGGCTGAATGCATGCCTGATCTCCTCCCTCCTCTTTTTCACTTTTATCTGCTGGGACACCACTTTCATGGGACTCCTTCCCCTCCAAACCCACGGAATCCCTTTCTGTTGCCTGACCCTGAGCTGTATTCCCCACCTCATCTTCCTCTTCAGCTCTATCACCTCCCTTCTCATCAGCTGTACCATCAGTGCAGTCTTTGCTTTCAAGGAGCTTTTCCTCCAGCACATTTGTAACTTTGTCCTCAGCACTTTCTTCCACATGCTGGAGTGTCTCAGGGTGACTCTCCACATTCACCTCTTCGCTCAGGGAGCCTGCTACTTCAGACCCTGGTAGCTCTGGCTGGTCAGAAACTGACTCACAGCTGTTAGCTGCAGTGTCAGCTGCTTGTTCCACGTCACTAGCACTCAGTGCATGGCTAGTCTCCACATCCTCTCGTTCTTCCTGTTCTGGAGCAGCTTTTTCCAGTTCATGCTCTGTACCTAAGTCTCTGGGCATTTCCTGAGGACTCTCAAAATCCTGACCCTGCACTGAGCTCACCTCTGAGGTCTGATTTGTCCTTGGATGTGAGTTACAGCATTCGGCCTCCTCGCTAACAGGCTGTGGGGCTGCTGTGTCTGCTGACTCTGCCTCCTTTCTCAAATCATCTGCGTCACTATCATCGTTTGAAGAAGCATTCCCTGACACAGGTTCTGCAAGGCTTTGGTTTTGTTCTGTAAGCCTACTATCTGGTAACATCGCTGTTGACCCGGCATCGGTTTCTTCAATCACTTTTTCTGCCTCTGTGTTTTCATCAGCATGCAATGTCTGTACTTCCTGCTCCTCAGACTCCTCTTTGTGTTCCTCATGCTCAGTATTCTGCAAGATTTCTCTTTTCCCCACATCCTCCAAAATCTCATTTTTCATGTCCACTTCATTGGTTTTGCCTAAAAGACCATTGAGAAAGTTGAAGGGACCACACCACAGCACTTACCTCCCCACTTAAAACCCGAAAGAGAATGAATCAAAGAACAGGTTAATAGAAGATCAGCCTTTGCCAATTATGTGAGGCAAAGCAGCAATTGAATTAGTAAGGGTATGGGTTTGTTTTCTGATCAGTGAAATTCACCACCACCACCCTCTCAAAGCAAGGAAAGTCTCCAGTGCTGGCCTGTGTTTTTGTAAATTAAAGGATGTTTGCTCTTGGCTGTGTGAATTACAGCTCTTGTAGATGAGAACAACTTTGTTTCAAGCAGTGCAATTTAACAGTAATACTTGCAGATGGAACGCTAACACGAAAGATAATGCTTTCTCAACAATATTCTCTACAACTTCAACCCTAACACCACTCTGTGCATGCAAGAGTGTGTGTCTGATGCCAGTATGATGAAGTGATTGCAGATTACCCAGTAATATTTTACTCCTAAGATCATAAACAGGCATCATCAGTGTTTATGTGGATATTCCAAGGACTGCGAATATAAAATCCGATTGGCAAGCAAATGTTTTAGTTGTTTAACATTACCAACACAGATCAAAGATCAAGTACTTAGTGCCCCTTAGAGCCACTTCATCCTCTCAAGGGAAAGGGACTTGTGTTTTTTTGTTTTTCTTTTTAAGCACTGTTTCTTCCAACGTTATTTAGGAGCAACAGGTATTAAAACAATGTTTTTTGTGTGGCTTCAGCAGTTAGCTTTTGGGTCTATGGTGTACCTGCTTCCAAAAAACAAAACAAAGCAAAACAGAACAAGGAGAGATAGAAAACATTGCATGTAAAATTTGCCCTTACCTTGGTTTTGGTGCTTCATATTGTTTCCACACAAAAATTGAGTGAGGAAAAAGCAGCCAACAGCCGAAAGCAAGATAACTTGCACTTGCAATGGTTGGCTGCCTGTTGCTATTTACTAGTATGTCATTTTAGAGCAGCAAGAACAAAAATGATTTCCCTTTCGTTCCACTAGTATAGTAGCTCTCTGAGTGATCATTCATCCTAACTGCCTAAGGAGGAAGTTTTTTTTTTGTGAGCCAGATTTCTGCTTCCTAACACTATCCATCTCACAGTCATGTTCTTTGAATATAATGGCATTATTCCTGTTACAACAAGTACAGATGTTGAATTGGTAACATTAACTGCTCAGCAGTACTAGATACCAAGAACAATGAATTCATGCACTAGTGTTTTTTAACAGTGCCCAGCACTGTTCAGCAATCATTGATAATTTTCAGGTATATAAATGAACCAGCGTACAAGTTCTTCATGTAAAACTGAAATGTTTTTATTTTGATTCTTTAAAGTCCGTGCAGAAAAATATTGAGCAACAGCAGGATTACTCTGGGACAATTTTCAAACTCAGGGTTTGAATAGTAATCTGAATGATTGCTACTTATCTATAATATGTAATATTTGTATTCTCGTCCTTTGTCACCTTGAATGGGGAATGAAGTTTGCCTTTGCAGGAAACTGCACAACATACTTGGAGTGATAATAAATATCAAGCAGAAAAATGCATAATGTGATGTGATGCACAAGTGATTGAACAAGTAGCATGCTGCGCGTGATGTGTTAATTGTCCCACTAACAAATGCCCAAACTCCAAGCAAAGATGAATGAGTAGACAGATGGACAGAAAGGTAGGAAAGAATATGCAGCACTTACCTAACATCCCGTCCCCTGCTGTCTTTAACGCCTGCGTTGTGCCTTGAGCAGTTTTGGAAGAATCCAAGTGTCTTTCGTTATCAAGTATGTCAGATGTCTCCCCATTGGTAGCTACGTCAGAGTCTGGGATTATTCCATGTTTCTACGGAGAAGCAAAAGCAACACTTTAAAGCCTGCTGCTCGATCAGATGTTCTTGTCTTTGACATTCTGAATAAACAATCACTTCAATCACTCCATTAAAAATGGCTGGAAGTCAGAAAATAGCACAGAATATTACAGTTCTCTGATTAGCCAGCATCACAGAAAGCTTGTGATACCAGCTCTTTTTGTTTATTTTTAAACTTAAATCTGCTGCTTAAAGTGTTCCTCGGAGATGCGTCTCCTATAAAAGCAACAATTTAATACTGAATGTTATGGTCTATACTAAGAGCTCACAGTCGATCGATATTAGGGTGAAGGACTATCAGAAAATTCCCGAACTGGCAACTTAGGAAAATAGAGTCCTTGGTACTGAGCTGGATTCATTTTTTCTGCAAAAACGTACAGGAGGTAAAAGTCAGCAGTTAAATACAAGTTTTTCTTATTCCTCTTGCATACCTTCAGTTGCTCCTTCAGCACAAACACTTCATCTCTAAGGTCATCCCGCTCACTCCTTAGGGAATCAAAGAAATCTTTCTGCCTCTCTAACGCCTGAATTCCCAACACAAACAGAGGGCGAGGAGATGTGAAGAAAGGAAGGAAGACAAGTAAAGAGCATGAAAAGCAAGTGTCAACAAGAATGAGCAGATTTAAGATATTCAGAGATTCATGGAAGTGGCATGTGTGAAAAAGGTAAAGTTCACAGATTAAAGAATTGAGTTTACATACACACAGATAAGCCTCAAATCCAAGAAATTCACAGCTTATTCAATAATCAGGCAGTCCCAGGAATTCCTACTGAAGACACTCAAAGTCCGAGCTTCCACAAAAAATCCTTCAAAGGAGGATTCACTTTCCATTCTTATCTGCTGGATGAGTTAATTCATATCCAGCATACATGCTGAAGTAGTACGCAAGTCCCATGTGCTAACAGAAGAGCATGAAAGCAGGCCTGACATTTTAATAGTCTATTATGGGTTGTTAATTTCATGGGTTACTGTAATAGGTGCAGCACGTTTCAATTAACCAGAAAACTGCCAATAAGCTATCTTTAAACTCTGGGATGTACCATGTGCAAGTGCAAATGTTAGTACTGAACCCCCCGATATTTCTCTATAAACGCACAATAACTAAAAATCACACACTTTAGTTTCAAATTGCTAGAAGTTACTGGACATCACAAACACGTATGAACTGCCAGATTTCTTTCCCCTTCTAAATTCAGAAAGTCTTCCATGTTTGTTGTTGAAAAGAAAGCCATGCTTTTCTTTAAGAGTGGGTTTGTATTTGGCTTTGACAGGAGGTGGTGGGAAAGGATGAGAAACAAGGGAACGTTAGAGACTTTCATCCCCAAAGGCCACAAAGAGCTCTGTTACTTCTTAATCACACTCCGGTTTCTGCTCAGTCTGCAGATTAAACCTGAATAAGCAAAAAGTCAGTGCTGATGGAATTGCATTATAAATAGCACTTCCTTTCTCAATATAGCATACACAAACGGAGCACCACAGCAGATAAATTATCCCAGGTTTTGAAATCTGACCAGCTGCTAGGTTTTTCTTGGATTTTCTAATATTGAACAAAGACAAAGTTTACTATTTGCTAGTTCACTGGCAATATACTAAGACAGCCACACCAAGCAAAGCCACTGAGGAGGATTTTCTTCGTGAGGTTTTACAAAAGCAGTATCAGCTCAAGAACACAATGCCATTCTGAAAACATTTCAGGAGTTGACAGTCCTACCCCTATTTTTTTGTCTTTCCACTCTATTGTCTCCTGAAGATCAGAAATTTCCCTGACATAGCTCTGCTGTTTCTGTTGCAGCTGTTGGATTTCCTGAGAGACAGGAGCAAAAGAAGAAGACAGAAAGCAGATAACAGGTTAACAAAGATGGTCAAGATTGCAGTGATGTCAAAGAATGAAAAAAGTCAGGTGCTGAAGTAAAAGGTTATCTACATACACAATTTCATGGTTTCTGACATCTCAGCTAAATCTACACTTCTGAAGACAATCTTACTATTCAAAGGTGACTTACAAAGTTAGATGGTTCCATGTTTCCTCTACATCTCCACTAACAGCTGTCGAAAACACAGCTTATTTCATGTTATGGACAATGAAAAAAGGAAATCTATCTTCAGATAATACTTTTGAAAGTCTTATTTCTGTTAGTCAGTTCTAAACCTGTTTGGCCTGAAACACGAGTATTTCTTCAGGTGAGAAATTTGAGTAGGGAATAAAATTCTCTATGCCTCACCTTCTACACACCTAACTGGGAACACACCAATCAAAGTCATTAAACAACAACAACAACAAGGTGAAGTTACTTACTGCAAGCATTTCTTCTCTTTGCTTCAAAGCCTCTTTGACTTCCATGAACTGAAACTGCAATATGCTATGAGCATGCTTCTCTCTCTCAAATTCCTGTGAATGAAATATTCATGAGGTTTTTATTGATCAGAAATAGCATCCAAGAAAAACAGAAGAAATTAAGTCCTAGCACAAAGAAAATGCTTGCCACAATTCAATTCCTGAATATGCTTCTAATCACAATCCCAAAAGAATACTTTTTTTTTTTTTTTTTAAGTCTGTTCTGTCATTTTTCCAAGAAATTATTATTCCACCAAATACGGAAGTGACAGACTTCATTTAGGCAGTTTCACAATTTGAGCAGCAGGCTGCCAGTGAGTGGCTTATACACCCAAGTCCTAGTGACTTCACAGAAGAATGGATGGGAACGCAACCTGCTCTTTTGACATAACGCACTAAACAAGTTAGGTAGAAATTAAGGAGTTAAACAAAAAAACACTACCAAATCTTCCAAAAAACATGTGTTTCACAGTGTGCTATAGTGAAATGTCCCCAAGCTAAAGAGCTGATTCTGAGAAGCTAGTAGGCCACAGGTTTAACACCAACTCACTAGGTGTTAGAGATGTTGAATTCACATAAAGCAATTCAGCACTCAGCCACATAGCTGCCTGAACTACGTAAACTGCACAACTCTCTTCTGAAGAGAGATTCATGCATTAAAATACTCTGGAAGTAAAAAAAAAAAAAAAGAAACCTCCAGAAGTCACTCTGAACAAAACCTTTGAATTCAGTTCAAAAATGGAATGTCAAAGGACATATGATACTATCAGCATATCCTTACCATATAAAACATTTTTTTACCTCTTCAGAAATTGCTTTATAAAACAGACATTTCATTAAAAAGTTTGTTTGTATGACCACAAACACATAGCACGCTGCTACTCCACTCACTTTAACATTAACTAAACCAAAAATTATTAAAAGTCTTGAAGAGTAATTTGGCTGTCTCCTCCCAAAGTTGTCTGCCCCCCTCCCCAAATCCTTCGCAGTTAAATAACATGCCACAGCTAAATACCTACTTTACTTTTTTCTTCATATTGCCTCCTGGATTCTGCCAGCTGTTCTTCTAACTCTAACAGGGCATCCTTCAGGGTATCTACTTGGTACATGAAATTTGTTTTTTCATTGTCTAGTTGAGCATTTGACACCATAGCCTTTTTATATTTCTCTTCAACTTCGGCTAAAGAGTCCTGCAAAGAATAAACATCCACAGTCAGAGGTCAGTTACACACACTCTGCCAGCCAAGACCTTGAACAAGAAAACAAAGTGCTAAACCACAAACCTCCTGAGCATTCCTGCTGAAACCGGTGCTAACCACGCGCAGGAGAGCCTTACCAACTGTCCCAAGGTGAGGATAACCTCCCTTGTGTTTCCGCAAGCCTTCTGGTAGCAAACAAGAAACCTTACCTTCGGATGGATAAAATGCTTCCTGTTCTCTGCCGCTTCAGCTCCTGCTTTCTCAGGGTTTTCTTCCTTCTCCCTCCTCCCCCTGCCCCTGCACATTGGCAGCTCAAAGCAGCTGCTGAAGATGACAAGTTGGATTTTTTTTTTTTTTAAAGGTAAACTGGCCTTGATTTAAGATCAGTTTAGGTAGTGCAGCATTAATGAGCTAGGCTTTAACCTAAGGTGGTTTAGCAGTCAGCTCACACAGATTTCAGGCATCCTTTCAGTGTGAGGTAGGAGACACTAAATACACCAACTCAGGAATTGGGATTTGCAGTGAAAGCTGCAGTTTTTGTGACTTGATGCATCATTTTTCATTAGGTTTCCTATATCGCATTCCCTCTTTACAAATTCACTCTAAGAAACAACCCCCATTGCCTTGAAAACCCTCCCCATCCATGTGAAACAAATATAAGATAGTGAGAGGTTTATAACAACGACAAAAAGCTCTGGGTCATCTTCCATGCCATGCAGTCAAACTTGCAGTGTTTGATTTTAAACCAGAAATAAAGGACGTACGTAGGCAAAACAGTGCAAATATGCAAACACGTTGGTATTTCAGTTCACACATCAAGCAGTTTCTCTTGGGACTTCAGTAATATTAGAATGATGCACAGAGTAGAGGTGAGATTCATATAACTCCCTTTCCAGTCCATAAACAGAACAGGGGATGAGAGTGATGAAATGATCACAGAAATTAAGCCTGAATTGGTTTAGTTTGTTTTCTATTGACAAATAAGAGAATTTGTCTTCAGACCCGTATAAATTCATGTTCTTAAACACAAATTGTGTTTTGGTGCACTTTCCAGCCTAAGTATTAGAAATATTAAGCACAGGAAAGCAGTCAGAATTTGGCACCAGTGGTGGGACTGAATATCAGAAACGAGCTGGAAAGGAAGTATATGCAAATAAGAAGTTAACTCCTTCAGCATGCTGAGTTTTGTTTTATTAGCATCAGGTTCCACCACAGCACTGAGCTATCCCTGGACATTAAGCACACTCTTTTACACCAAACCAAAGCCAGAATTAAAGACCACCTTTGTAACCCAGTGTGGCTTAGGTACAAACCACCACAAAAGGCAGTTTAAGGTATGCAGACCTAATTTTTTTTTATGTAGTGTGAATATTTTGCTACATCTGCTATGCACTGATCAGGCAAAAAACCAACAGGCTTTACAGAAAAAAGGACAAATTACTCTTTTTTCCATTCACAACTCATAAGATGGCAGTAACTGCACCTGTTGCAGCACTAAGCTGATGACAAACACAATAATTCACACCAATAAATGTTGCACTACATGCTTGGTGTCTATCTATATCTTTGCAAAATTAACTTTTCCAAAAATGTTATCACTAATGCTGTTCCTCACTTAGCACATGATGTTTTGCTGATGTATGACACCAAAATTCATTTATGGCTTTGTGGAAGTGCTAAGTGCTTCCCTCCTGCCAGCTGCTGTGAGCATTGGTTGGCTTTTCATGTGATGCGTTTTGTTACACAACATTTTGTTACAAGTATTGAGGGTGTTTTCTGTGATCTAAAGATGAAACCCAAATGCCAGTCAGTGCTGCACACGTGCAACTTTCCAAAGGCACACCAGACCTTTTCAAATGAAAATGTAAGCAGAACATCTGAGCTTTTAATATTGAATGATTTTTCATGGCATTGTAGGCCACGTGTTTTATTTTGTCTTCCAATTCTGGGAGGTTTCCTTACAAAGCAATTTAAAATACAGCAATTTTAATTTGCTAGCAAACAATTACCTTCTCAAAACAGCAAGACAGACATGCAAGAGTAATCAGCCGTCCTTCAGTCCACACTTGGAAGCACTGCTCACCACCTTCAGACACCAGGACAGCTACTTTTTCAGCTAATGAAATGTTTCCACACAGTTTACAACCACCCCCAGAAGAAAAGCATGCAAGGTCAGTTCTAGGTCTCACACTGGCTCTGGTGAATGTTTAGCTGGTGTTAATTACCACACTTCCACTCTGCAGTGAAGCAGTACCTTCATTTCTTTCAGTCCCTGCATGTATCTGCCTTCTACATCCTGAATCTGGTCCTTTAACTCATAGATATCCTGAGAGAAATGGTGAGAAAGGTGAATGATGTCACTGAACCTAAGGGGCAAAAGTACAACTGATACGGAATTATTCATATTTGAGGCTCTCATTTAAATATTTCTACCACACGGGTTAAGCAGTCTGATCCTAATCTGAAGCCTTGCCAGACGATGAAATTTCTTGGACAGAAGTTTAAAAAGTGCCATAGTTAAAAGATTCCTAACGGTTTGTGCTGGTTTTAAGAACCTCACCTTTATTTCTCTAATTGATGCCTCCGTATCTGCTGAGATGGACGTATCCCCGCTGCCTCTTCGTGAAGATGTCCCACCTAGAGAAGCTAACGTAGCTGCTGATAAACTCGAGACGGTCCGTGCTCCCTAGAATTACACAGTTTAAAATGGTTGTAATTTTTTTCCTAGACATATGGGTTTAAAAAAATAATTACACACAACATAGACTGTTGACCTACTGGTATAGACAAATGACAAAACATTAATTGTGTTCCTGGGAGTTACAATATTTCTGTGTTAGTTTCAGCAGTACCAAATTAAAACGTGAGAAAAACAGCTAACAGCAATTGTTATCTAGGCATCTAACACAACCAGGGGCAAGTCTGTGGCTTTTAGGTCATCCTAATTCCTAGTTGGCCTCTGGTGCCACAGAAAAAATTAGAATTCAGTATTAACAACAAACCCAGGGGAACGGGAGCTGTTGTTGCTCTGCTCCTGCAAGCTCTTCAGCAAGGGAAGGCAACAGAAAAAGAACCCTTGCACTTCCAAATCATACAAGCTTGATTAAATAACCTCTTAGGAAGAAGAATCAGAAGATCAAGATTCACCAAGGGAAACTAATGAGAAAAATCAGATGTAGACACTTACCTTTGTAACAGCAGTTTGCACAGCTTAGATTTAAGTATTAGTTCTAAATTAGATAAAATCTTTAGGGGCTTAGTATCATCTTGCCAGATATTTTTAAGAACTTGCATTATTATATTTTGTGGATGTTTTTTACTACTCTTCAAACTCGTCTTGCTTTCATTTGTATTTTTTTACTCTGCAGCAGTAGCCACACTGTTTTTAGAGAACTAAGGGTTCTGTGTGAAGCCAGTTTCCCACTTAATGCAGTATCACTTTGTTTTTTTAATTTGTACACAATATTACATTTAAATTCTACAAACAAAACCAGTATTCACATGGCTTAGCCTAAAGCAACTTCAGTCAAGTACTGCTGAATATCAGTTATAACTTCTGAACACACACACACACACACACACACTCATGTTTAAAGTTCAATAAATGCAGTAGTAGAAGGTCTGATAATTCAAAGTTTTGCCCCCACAGTAGGCTTCCTAGAAAATTTCTTTAAATTCACTGCAAGTTCTACCTACCTTAAAAAAACATAAAAAAATCAGAGTAATTCACAAGATCCTTCTTACCTTCTCGAAGTCTTTTTCTGGCCTTTCCTCGATCTGTAAAACAGAGGTTCGGAAGGAATCGTTAGATAATAAAGGACAGGAGAAGGTACTATGATATCAGAAGGGGAATTCCTAAAACCTTTCAGAGACTTTTCATTAGCAATCTCTATGTGCTCAAAAAGCAGCCAGCAATGTCCTGGCCAGCACTTCAGGGCATAAGCCAGGACGAATCACCACGAGTTCCCAAGCAGTACATCGCTCCCTGGAATATATGCATTGATGAAAACCTACGAGGTCTGTAAGATAAGACAGAGGAACACATTTTTCCTTATCTACATCACAGTATTTCAACATTAAGACAACAGTTATCTGTAGGTTATCAATGAAGGCATATAAATCCTACATGGATGTGAATGCAAACCTCCAAATCTTTTCCTCTACATAAGAACAACTGTATGCTATCTTCGTATTTGCTTTTATTTTTTTTTTTTAGGAAAACTTAAAACCATGCCTCAAAAGAACTCGAAATAGCAATTTACTCAAGTAGAGAAATCATACCATTGTTTAACTGAAGGCTGCAGAGACTTCCAGACCAAGACACCTTCTTGAAGCTGCAGTTTTATGGCCCTTAAATAAAATCAGCTACCTCTGAAACCTACCAGCAGCTCCTTCCCCTGTTCACAAAAGCAAAGCGTCAAGTTCAGTTTGAAGGACCATACTGAACCTGCACTGTTCCCAAAAGGAGAAGAAAAAAACTATGAAAAATGAAGTCTAAAGCTTAAGATTTCCACTGAGTGTTCTCTTCTAGTGTCAAAGAGTGACTGACTTCAAGCAAAAGAGCCCAGCAAGGCCGAGGCTGCAGAAACTGACCCTGAAGCCTCTATGTGGGACCGGTGCAAAGTCTAAATAAACAGCCAGTCTGTGACTTCGGCACTTCCTTGGAATTTACTGATTCAGAAGCTGGATCCTGCGCTAACACTGGCCAAGGAGAAATAAATCAGAGCCAAAGTGGGATTTAGGAGTACAGAAAGTTACCACGAATCAAGACAACTTCAATGCTCAGAAGAGAGAGCAAAAACCACACGCAACCTGGGCATCCCTTCAAGATGTTTTCACAAAACACTTTTAAAAAACAAAAGGCTTACCCAGATCAAGAGCCTAAGAGCTAAGAAGAACAGTGGCTGTAAAACAACTGAAAAACCAACACGGATCTGCTCCAGAGGAAGGCAGGGCACTGCTGAGGTTAAGTTAACACATTTCATTTGAAAGAACACTCAGAAACCTCCATCTCTTTCCAATCAGTTAACATTCATCATTTTTTTTCCCTTTTGAATTATACAGAACAACGTGTGGATGACCCTACTTGTCGTGTGTCACGCTGCCCGCAGGACCCTATTATTTCATGCCAGACAGCTCCGAGGGGTGGATTTGGCAGCCTTCTGGCCCTGCCAAACACCAGGTGGCTGTTTAACAAGAAAGTTGTGGCAGTACAAACATTGTTGTGTTACTACAGAGCAGTGTACACACACACACACAGGCCTTTACATCCAGGAATTTATGCCCAGCCTTTTGCAAAGCCTGTGTTATGGGTTTAGGGCACAACTGCAAATACTTGCCTTCAATGATTTGTGGAATGTAGATGGAAAAATGTTTTTGATGAAGAAGAGAACAAATCTTGATATTATTTTAATTATCCATCACTTGAGTTAGAAAAAAGCTTCTATTTACAACAGGGAAAACATTAAAGTTACTGTTACATTACCACACCTGTGAAGCCAGCTGCACTTTCACGGCAAAACAACCCCTAGCAGTTCTGAGGATGCAATCAAACATATTAAATAACTTTTAAAATTGGTGTGGTTTCAAAAAATTCTAGGAAGTTTCATCTTCCCTGGTGATGCTCTGCTACACGCATCTATTTGGTGCCAAGCAACACCCAGAGCATTTCATTATCTTCTCAGTGGAAGAACCACTGGTGATTTCTTTCAATGTTAATGTTAGAAAAATTGATCTGTTTTATATGAATGTTTTATGTAGCTTTCATTCTGCTCTTTTTAAGATGAATGTAGTGATAGCATCGCTCCACTGAAGACAGAAATCGTGCTCTCTTTTTCAGCCACCAGAGGGAACCCCAGGTTTTCAGCCTTCAGCCACTCTCCGAGGAGCCCTGTGGCAGATGATCCAGCAAGAAATCAAAGAAAGTTCATGAAGAAATGTTTATTTTTATTAGAAGCCACACAAAATTACGGTCCAAAATGTTTACCTTCTGTATAAACATGCAATAAAGAATACTATGGCAATTACACTGAGAATAACCTCTCTGCTCTCATGGTACTAAGCGTAGCCCTTCATTTGTTTTCTGTATCAAAATCTAAAAGACTAACAGAATACTTGCTAGAAGAGGAGAAATGAGGAGTAATTCAGCTAATGATACACAACCTTTAATTTAGAGAACATTGTCCTTCTGCATTACCTTCTTCCTTGCCAACAATTTGGGCACTTGGTACTTTGGTATATAAAAACAAAGGAAAAGGATGCAATTTTCAGAGGATTTCCAGCACGCACATCTTTGTTTTGGCAAGGGGACTACGTTGCTCTTTGCAAAAATAACTACAATGGGATGAGTTCAGCCTCTTCTGAAAGTTTTTCAGGCTAAAACCCGAGCCACACTGCCATCACGTCAGCACTATCAGAGGCTTACCGCAGCTGGAAACTTAACGAGAGCAGAATAATCCTACAAGCCTATATAAGGCTCTATCGCCTATTTTTCCTAGATAATAAAAACATTTTAGCACAATGTCTTAAAAAGTATTTCTCCCTCCTCCATGGGCAGGTTAACCCTTGAGGCTCTTTGCCACCAGCAGATTACCCAGGTCACAATCTGACTCGAACACCTCCTGCAAAGCCCTGACACCCCGGGACAGTTCTGCATTGCATCCCAGCTGCATCCAGGAGAGAAGAAACACGAATCTTGAAATCAAAGCAAGAGTCAGGACTCTAGAACACGTTGTCTAGCTTCCAGCCTCCTAAAGCAAGCTTGAGAGAAGCTAAATATGAGATTGCTGCTGCTGTGCGTGCTCAGTGCGTGGCTGTCGCTGTTCAGCTCCAGCGAGGATCTTGCTCAGAAAAGCAAGGTCTTTCTTGTCACATCTATTTAAGATCGTTTTCTGCTCTTGAAAAGAAAACTTAGCCCACACCAAAGACAAGTTATTGCAGTGGATAGTGCTGAGCAGAGGCTGGTATCTGCAGGGATGGGAACTAAAAAAGCAGCACCGCAGGCAGCCCACACAATCACAGCTTTAGCCCTTCGGTCGGCTCGGCTGGGGCACCCAGCAGCTCCTGCATGCTCTCCCAGTCACAAGAGCCACCTTAACAGCAGCAATAAACCTTTAAAATCCTCCCTCCAGTGCTACAGGATACAAGCCTCATGTAAATCTTTACATTCTGGCTCTATTTCAAATACAGAAATGCTTGCTTTTTGCTACCAGCTTATCAACTTAAGGAAAAACCTCCAGCAATTCACATTAAAAAGCTCATCTCAGTAGCTCAGGCACAAAGTTTACCTCCACCTGTACAGGAGGGACTGATGCTGTTCTCAGTAGTCCTGAGATCTGCATTTAATAGCAAGTATAATGCTTAAATATTAAACCTGACACATCCACAGATCTGTTACAGGAGCAAGGGCAGCAGACAGCAATTCCTGGTGGGAATAATGGGAAAAATGTTCAGGCACTGCACCAAAAATCAAACGTCAAAGTTGAGGCAGGTGTATTTACATCTTGTGCTTAAGCATCTTCCTGGCCTTTGCTGTGCTATGAACAGCACAGCCAGGAACCCAAGTCAGCAAAGCTGCGTGCAGCAGGTAGGACTCCTGTTCATCAAAAAGCTACAGTGACAGAGGGAGAAACAGTTCTGAAAAAAAAAGATTTAAGGGCTGGAGTGACAGGATATCACAGGCTTTAATTTAGAAAGTTAGGCTGACAAGTTCTCTATTCTGTTCATCTACTTTCTCATGACAGTTAATCAAGCGAGGGAACTGTTCGGTTTTGGTTTCATTTGTCCCATAGTGCCCAAAACCACAAAAAAATCATTAACTTTCAGTGTTAAGCACTCCTAATTTTTATTACAGTACATAGAGTTTTTTTAAACTATCAAGTGACATAAGCTTGCTGGGAATCCAGCTTTTTCAACCCAACAGATACTCCCTTTTCCTTCCTCCTCCGCCAGCCCTTTAAGAAATAAACTTGGAGTCAACTCTCTAAGTGTGTAAATGCCAGAGCATATATAAAGCAGAACCACGACAGCATATGGCTTGATATATCAAGGGAGGGAACAGCTCATTTTTATGGGCTGGCGATAATTAAATACTGCTACAGACCAAAACAATCACATTTTTCCGCTCAGAAGTTATCATGGTTGCCCAAGGAGGTCTTTATTCTTCTAGGCAACCCGAGCAGATGACATTTTGGGACCGTGCGAGTGGCAGCGACACACTGCTAAGCCAGCTGAGAAGACAGGGCTCGATTTCAGCACCCCGCTGCCAAGCCCAAGCACACCACTGGACCGAGGCACTGCTTAATGTAGGTGGAATAAATAAAAACGGGGGTCAGGAGGTGCTGCAATGACTTAGTGCACTATCTCGGAGGTGGCTTTGCAGTGCAGCTGTGGTGGCTGTAGGGCACCAGGTTCATTCTGCCTTGCAAGAGGTGGCTCGGTGTCCCTACAGCCCTGTACCTTCGGGAGGATTGATGTCCCTGCAGCCCTGTGCCTTTCAGACCTGCTGATGTTAACGCTCTGCCCCTCGAGGCTGCAGAAACACCGGCAGCTCTTCACACCCTGCCATAAAGCGCTGATTAAAAGAAAGAAAAAGAAATAAGGGTGCCTGTCGTCTCCTCGCAGCCCAGACTCCGCTTGGTGCCTCTCCCTTTTCTGTGCTGACACAGCCGGCCCTCCCCACCCCCGTGCGTGCAGCCAGGCCAAGCTGTAAGCAGAGAATGAGAGGACAAAATCCCCTACAGCTCCCAGAAGGGGCGAGCTGCGTTTTGTTCTCACCACAAGCAACCTGCACTCATGACTCAGGCTGAGCACAAAACACACGCAGTGGAAGCCAGTGTTAATGTAAAGGTACCCAAGCCCTACACTTCAAGGTCTTTAATGAAATAAATCCCTGGTTATCCTAATTATTTTTTGCCTTGGGGATAACTGAAATTCAGTTTTCAAGGCCATTTAGGAAGAACTTCCATGTTCTGCCTTGCGGTACAGCTGAAGACACATACTGCAAGAACTCAGAGCTCCCTCAGACTCAGGGACTAATTAAAATATTGATTTATTTTTATCTCACCAGCTGCCACACGTTACCTGATAAAAATCAGGGAGAAAAAAAAATTAAAAGCAGATGTACCCTTGCCTTTAAGGAAGACGTCTGCACTTTTCTATCGGTTCCATTTGCTCAACCCAGTTTATTCAGCATCTTTCTCCCCCAAAAAGATGGGGCTCACTTGATGAGCTGAAGGCTTCCCTGCGCCCTGCCTGATGACAAACGTGATGGGGGACATCAGATACGAACTACAGACCGGGTGTTACTGCAGAGGAACGCTCTGGATTTCCACGCTGCACCTTACCTTGCTGCATGCTGCCGTAGCTTCGGGTATCCAGATATTCCTCTTTAATTACTCCTCAAGGCACCATTTACAGCACTTAAGCTCCAGCCCCTCAGCAAGGCAAGCACCGCAGTGGGATGTTATGACTAAAGAGGCGCGTTGTGCGTGTTAATTTATGGTATCACCCTCTCCATCTCTTCGTGTCTTGGGGATGTGGTGGGCAATCCACAGCAGGTCCCTGGAGAACCACCACTTCAACAATTCGCTACAAGGAATGCTGCTGGGACACTGGGACACCTTCCTGAAACAGTGCAACGCTTCAAAAGGCACTGGCTAGGGAAGATCAACTTGGTACAGACCAGTTTCCTGTAAGCTTTTTTACTGTGCCTGGTAAGCTGCAATCCAACAAACATGCTCAGGTCCAGCCTCCTGACAGCCCTGCAGCAACACCACCACACCAAAATACTGCTGAACGGAGAGAAACCTGAAGGCTGCAGGGAGATTTAGGGCTTCCTGATTTTCATAGCCAAGTGACAGAACACTAACCATCAACAGTGCGCAAACTTTTGTGTAAAATGCTTACCAATGTGCTTTAAGCTCAGTAATTTCTACACAAATACCTGTGTGTTTACAGTAGAGGTACAATCCAGGTTCATGTGACTGCTAATTTTTTAATTATTTTTTGAATTTTCTCATCTGGTTCATCCTTCGTTGTCCCTAGCATAGCCTAGATAGCCCAATTAATACAGGCAGAAACAGTTTTATGAGCGACAGTGACCTCTTTGTACAGAAAAGACCTTGAAGAAGAGAAATTAAGCAGTGTAGGAACAAAAGAAAATAAGAGGAGCTCACCACAGGACTGGCTCGAGCAGAGCTGGCTCTTGAGGATGCCCGAGATCCTGACCCAAGGTAGCAGCTGTACTCTGAAGGCTGCCGCAGGTGAACCAGGAACAGCAAGCAGAGAAGAGAGAAAAGAATTAGGATTGGGAAAGGAAGCAAGAGAGGATTGCATCTGAAGTTAGTTACGAAAACGGTTACATGCAGCTGAACAAAGGAAGAGCAGTTAAAGGTCGGAGAACAGACACTTCAGATGTTATTTGAAAAAATAAGGCAAGCAGTACTTCTAGTTGATTGACCCAGTAAAGAGCTTTGATTTAATATAAGAAATGGCAGAACACAGAGTAAGTTTTATTTAAATATCTCAAGACAGCAGTCACAAATCAGAAACCTCTCAATTGCTACACAAAAGGCTCGATCCTACCACTCTGCAGGAGCATCGAGGCTCTCTGGTGAGCCTTCTTCAACATTGCACACACAAAAGAAATCTATGCTCCAAAAGCCAAAGGAAAAACCACCTCATCTACGTGGTGCTTAGAGTCCAAACGGAGCCCATCGCAGGGGCTGAACGCCCTCCTGACCGTGCAGCACCTGCAGCCCCTCTCTGCTGCCAGAGGAAGCTTTTCAGGCCAGTATCAGAGCGGCTGAGCTGGGGCTGACAAGGGCAAGGAACGCGTACACGCTGCTCTGCTTCCTGAGGTCACAACGCCGTGGCAGCAGAGAAGGGAAATGAAAGTTTAAAGCATCAAAGACACAGCCCTGGGACTTAGCGTGGCAGTAAGTTTAGAACCACTCCCTGCGTGTTCACAGGCCTCGGAGCAGCAGCTTCGCACTCAACCTTGTACTGAAACATATTTTATAGAAAAATGCAGGAGCTTGTATGAAGTTTGATTCATTCAGAACAGACCCGAGTTAAAGAAGTCACTGGATGTTTACCAGACAGGTTATTTTTCCTATTAGTACTACCTCAAGGCAGTTGTGACCAGAGCCTTTGCGAAGGGCCACGTTGGTGCACCAAAACTTGTGCAGAACCTGGCACAGAGACAAGGAAGGAGGCAGCTCGGGGCCAGGAGCAAGCACCAGGAACTCCTCGGCAGCTTCAGCTGTGTTGCTGATGACCTCGGTGAGCTTATTTCAGTCATTTGTGTCTGGGATATGAGAACACTGCAATCTGAAGACCTCTCTGACTGTTTATACGTGTGTACTCATAACCCTTTCTTCCATTGAGCTATGTGGCCGCTGTGGGAATCCCCCAAAACTCCCCAGATGCCCCGAGACACCCAGGCCCACAACAGCTACTGGAGGACTGATTTCAGCAACTTTAACCACGCTAAGAGAGCAGCTCATATAAATGAAAATTAAGTTTGCAGTACCAATAAGTGGTACCAGAGGAAGCAGGGCATAAAACCGGCTCCAGTGCAGCCACCAGCTCGGTTCCTGCCACTGGAACAGGCCAACCCTTGGAGGCCAAAACCTCGTGGTCCAGCTCTTCCTCGGGCAGGCACCAAACACTGGAAGAGGCTGTGCCATGCCCGGGCTCCCGAGCATCCTCTCTGCAGCCTTCCCTGCTCAGATCACTGACAGGGGCTGGGAAAAAGTCTTCAAACAGCTCTCGGGCTCAGAGCCCGCTGTAAATGATTTCTCCCCAAAGCAGAAGCGAATCATCTGGGCCTCTGAGAGACTTGTGGAAAACACGGGAAGACAGCCCGTACAAACAGAGGATTACAACCAGCTCGGCGCGGCGTTAACCAGCAAATTCACAGGACTGCAGGCTGCCAGAGCAGCCCAAACAGATAATTATCAATGGGTTTCACAAGACAGCCAGAAATGCAAACAAGGCACCGCTGGGAACCAAAAAGCCACGTGAAGCTTGAGGGCAGCAGCAGGATGCACGGCACAGCTCAGGAACCTGGGGCTCAGGGAGCGTTTGTCAAAGTTGGTTTCCTCCTCCACCATAATATAATTGTAATTTTTTTTTAATTATTATTTTTCACTGCTTTATTCTGGGGGCTTTTTGCTGTTCGGGTCTTGGTGGTTCATTTTACATCCCTCTGGGATATAAACCCCAGTGACAAAAGCAAGCCGGCCGTACGCTCACACGGCTCCTGTGCTTCATGTTAATGAAGTGGCGCTGGGGAACCCCTTCCTTTTTTAACCTACATAAATCCCCCTCTGCTGAAGACAAATTCACAGAGAGGGAAGGGACTTTCCAGGCTCTTTCTAAGGTATTTTATCAGGAAATGAAGCGAAAAGGCAGAGCTGAGCTGCCCTGGCTGCAGGGACTGGGCTCTGCCTGTGCCACCCGGAGCCAGTCTTGGAGCGGCGTGGGTAAGGATTTAGGATTTGATGGTAACAGTACTCGCTCCTACAGCAGGCTACGATCTGTCACAGGCCATCTTAAATGCTCTCAGCCCACAAAAAGTCTGCGTTCTGGTAAAAACGGGTTAATGGAGGACAGAGACACGACAACAGGGAAATGCAGAAACCATCTTACAGCACGAGAACTAGAGGCACTATACCGACGGCTCCCACTGTAAACGCTCTCGTCATACACAGACGCCTACAACCAAAAGACAGAGTCAGAGCAGGAGTGGAAGACCTACTTTCGGGTTTTGCAAACTCAAAAGGTGCAGGGCACGGGGAAACAGATTGCATGGGCAAGTACGAGCAGCATGCAAGTGAGGAACTCGCGGAGCTGAAGTCAGCGAGCCGGGGAGCTGTGTCAGGCACGTGCAAACCCCCCGTGCCCCCCACCCATCGCACCCCCATGCATTTCCAGCAGCTCCCCCACTCGCCGCTTCAACTGGTAACCTTCCCTCTGACCAAACCGGCAACATCAATTCTTAAATGGCTGAAACAGGTTTGATTTGCGTTTCTGGGGCTTGTAAAATGTGGGAAAAACTTACGCCAGATGAACCCCACTTCGTAGCCAATTTCCCCAATTAATCTAAAGGGAGGAAGATGCATGATGCATATTCCCAGACAGCCGTCCGCCTCCAGTTTACCCTGCAAGTGTCTGGCTCAGGAAACACAGAGGGAGGAGGAAATTCTGCCCTTAAGTGGTGAGAATTGAAATGAGCTTCTCTCGGCTTTTAAGCTTGCACAAGAACAGTGGAATTTGGAAGTTTTGAAGCAGACTGTTGTCAGCTGCTACCCCAGCAGGAAGAATTGATGTTGCCTCTCTCTGGCCTGCTCCTGCTTGCCCTGGGTAGTATGCCAACATGAAGACGAAGGTCTCCATCCAAAGAGAGGTCTGCAGGAGCATCACACAGCCCCGGGCACTACTTGCACAACGCCAACAGGGGTCAAAGGAAAGGGTCAGCAAGCCCCTGTCTGTACAAACAGCATGGCACGCGTGCACTCGGGTGGATCAGACAGGAGGCACCAGTGTGGAATACATGGGTCCAACGAGAACGACAGAGGTTACAACGTAGGCATGGCTGAAGGCGAGCAGCTTCAGCGCTTGTGTTTAGAGCACGAGCACCACAAACCCTGTAACTTCTGGCTGGCAGGGCATCGCTGTACAGCAAGGAGGGCTGAGGAAGACAAGCACAAAACTGTTTTTTTGCATAGAAAATGGAACAGAAAACAGGAGGCCTAGAGCAGAATTAACAAGCCTGGCAGAAGACTAGGATTAAAACACTGCAGCAGGAGGAAACCCGGTATAAAGAATATTAGTCAGCTGTGCCATAAAGGCATTAGATCTCATCTCGCACAGACTAAGAATGCCAAGCAGACGTGTGTTTCCTACAGGAAGGGAGGACACCACGGTATACAGAAACACAAGAGCGTGATTTCATTGTAGGTTAAGTTGTTATCATCTCCGACACATTTGTGTGCAGCAGACAGGGTGTTTCTCCTCACTTCAACCAGGGGCAGAAAAAGAGCTACATGCACAGACAGAAAGGTTTAAAGATACCCATTTTAAAGATCATTTCTTGCAGATTTTGTTATTAAACCAAAGGGCAGAGAAGAGCCAAGTTGCTCCGGACCAAGTTACGGATACTCAGCTCAGCACACCACACCCCAAGTGATTTGTTAGTGCTCATCTCTTGCACGATGCAGGGATTTAGGTTGGAAAGCACACAGGGTGCTGTAAGTAGGTGCAGGCAATACTCCAGCAGCAGTGCCCGGCTTGTAGGGACACGTTCCCACAAGCCACCCCGATCCCATGCTGGTGGGGACCCCATGGTGAGTCTGGGGACACCATGGACACCATGACACCATGGGTCCAAGGTCCCATGTCCCACCAGGCAGGACAGGTTGCACGGGCCCCAGCCATGTGCAGAGGACAATCCAACCTCTATGGGGACTTTAAAGCTTTGGGGTTTTCATCCAGCTGTGACTTGCTTGCTCATCCTACCTTAAAGGCCTTAAGCTTGCCTGGCAGGCAAGGTGAGCAGAGAAGTTGCCTCAGATCGAATGAGAAACTTGCGTCAATTTAGATTTCCCTTATTTTTTTCCAGCCCAATTTATTTAGGCCAAAAGCAAGCAAAGTAACTGCAGGAAAGGGAGGAGCACCAAAGGAAAACTGTCTGCCCATTTGTAAATGGCTTTCCATTACTCACTTCAACCTTAAAAAAAAGGTCTTCTTCAGTTTGGGGATTTCTTTTTTTTTTTTTTTGGTTGTTGAAGTTTTGCTAAGAAGAGCTACAAAGACTCTTGACAACTGGTCCAGATTTGCTCCTAACTACGAGAGGTTGTATTATCCAAATGGAATCACAACAAGAAGTCCAGGCCAAGCAAAACCAGGGGGCAACAGACCAAATTTCCATTTTGGGAGGAAGGCTGAGATGTGGAAGCATAGCCAGGGTTGTGGAGGCCCAGGTCAGGATAGTAGGAAGCCTGCATTGACAACAAGCAAAAAACTTTCAGAACTCAGTAACACGAAGGACTTCAACCTCCTTTAAGTGGGGAGCAAAAAGTACATGAGGAGCTTATAAACAGCAAGGAGTCAGTCCTCACTGATGCAAAAAAGATAAATGCATTAAGGAAATTGCATTAAAAATATGAGGAGATGTGAAAACCATGTGCCCTTTCCATTTGTACAGCAGAGATTTCTTTACAACAGACAGAGCTTTCCTCCAGCCCTACAGCACCTTATGCACAGGATACTTGGCTGATTTATCTTCCATTGAAGGGTTCAAAGCCTCAAGCTCCTTCCTCCCTCCCACCACTGCAGCCCCTAAGACAACGTGCTGTAAGGGGATGGTCTGAGGGGGCTTAAAAGATGGGACATGTTCTCCAAAACGTGGATGGAGTTCGTTGTGAGTTGAGCCAAGTGGAGGGGTGTTTAGCAGCATACTTCCAACGCCTGTTTGACTTCCAGTGCCTGTCTGACACCACCTGTTTTTACAAGGCACTGGGAACATTTATCTGTCAGGCATCATTCATTCTGGATGCACCATACCTAAAAAAATAGCAGGTTTCTGCTTTACAGGATTTTTTTAGGCAGCAATATGCCATGAACAACTTAACTTCCCTTAAACATCCATTTTTAAGGTGCACAGATATTCACATTTGCAAACCAAGGTTTTTTTTGTTTTTTTTTTTTGTTTTCGGTGAGCCCTGACCGACCCCAGCAGCAGTACTGGAGACAAAGCAGACATCAGCTCCGCTTCCAAACGTGGGAACTGCAGCAAGCTAAAGAAACCTCTTCGCTCTTGCTGCTGGATGTCTGTCACTGCTGGCAAACAGATGTGTGGAGTAAACGCTACACCTGCAGGTAAGCAGGGAGGACAGATAACTGGCCAGCCTCGAAAAGCTAGATCTCTTCCTACCCCATTATTCTTCCTGCGGAGCAAGGCTTTCACTCAGAAGAAATCTGAGCACGTTGTCCTGAGCTTAAAGAAATGATTTTCATTCCTGCCTAGCGCGCCTGTAACCTATGCACAGGGTGTTGCTCGCTTCCAAGGAATGAACCTGCCATCCTGCAAGCCCTGGGTACAAAGGCAGCCAGATTGCCAGGCACACGTTGCTCCATTTTCCTCGAAGGTTGGGAACAGCGGTGACAGCAGGCTCAGTGATTCCCACACTCCGAAGCTCTGCCTCTTCTCAGCTTTTCTGTTGTCACTTCGTCAATCTTCAGTTAGGTCTGGGGCTTTTGGAGAGAACAGTCCTAAAGGTGAACGTCAGCCAGACCAGCAACATCTGGTTTGGGATTTTCAGCTATTCCAAGTCACCTCTAAACTCTTGTTCACCTTCTAAATGAAGATTAATCTGAAATACACTTAGCAATGAAAACAAGGAGCTAACGATGCTGCCATAATTCTGCTCTACGTACAGTTAAGCCTCCACGCTTCAAACCCTAATGCCAAGAGGATTTTAAATTATTTCAGTGGAAAGCAACCCACTTCTTTTCCCTGGATGACTTTCCTACAGACATTTTGCTCTTGAGCAGGACGCAGAGCTCTGGAGTATGTCACCAAGGAGTAAGAACGCCGTTCGTCAGAAGCACTGCAGAATAAAGTTCCTTCAACTCAAACAGGTCAGCAAGAGTGCCAACAGCAGGACACGCTGCTTTCTTAAGAGCTTAAGCAACACTATTTCATTTTCTCTCAGCCACATGCACAAGCTAAATGCACAAAACCATATGGAAGCACAAGCTAAGTGGCCATAAAGCACACGGCCCCGTTTCACTATTTATACAAGTGCCCGTGTAACTTCACCAAGCAACCCATTGAAACCTGCTGAGACATTTAGCTAAAGGAAGTCTTATAAAAGCAGTTTATTTCCCCCCTGAACACCGAGCTTCAGTCTGCATACCCTTAATATTGCTTTAAAAGTCTTGATAACGTAAAGATCAACAGGCTCTGTACTGTAGCCAGGCAAAAAGCCCAGAGCAGTTCCCCTTCCTGCACCCAAAGGGGCTCTGCTTGGAACAGCACCTTGAAGGGTTTTGCCCATCAGCTGACATTTGACAGAGCAGGACAATCAGTTCCTGTAATTGCCACAAAACCCTTGTGCTGGAACAGAAGGGAACGCCGTGAGCCACGGGCGTGCACACAATGGAGTTAATCATTAAGTGTTTGTCACGGGAATATTTCTGGAAATGAAGCCCATCAGCGGTGCACAGCTAAGCAGGAACACCACCACTGGCTGGCCACCTCCGGGGGAGCTGCCAGAAACCCTAGAATGAGGTTTATAAAGGAAAAAAAAAGTATTGTGTTAAGCAAACTTCACATAAACAACATGAATTTGGGGAAAATGTTAAAGCCCAAGTGCTCTGTGCACGCGCAATACTCCCTGCGGCTTGGGAGCCCCAGTGCTGGAGCACGATTTGGGCATGTTGCAGGAGCTGGGAAAGTCACGGCACACGGAAACCCTGTGTGCCAGGGTCATATATTCAAAATATTGAAATATTGCTGGCAATCACATTTAGGTAAGGCTGAACTGTGACAAGTTAGGCAATGCCAGCTTCCAAGTCCTGTTTGTGCCAAACTCAGACGCTTCCCGCCCCACTCATGGCCTAATTTTGCTGGTTTTTATTTTTAAAACAGCTTCTTGCTGCACCTCTGTGCCTGCAATTGCAAAAGCCGCAACACGCAAGACAGGCAAAACCTGCTTTACCACAGAAAAGAATTTGCTAATTAGATTTAATCCCATTAAAGAGCGTGATAGATTGTATAGCAACATAAATCAGCTACTAACCCTGCTAGATTTTCTACTCTGGGACGATCCGTACGCGTCTTCCTCATAACCATTAGTCTGTCGTGGAAAGAAAGGAAAAGGAAAAAAAAGAGAAGAGAAAACTGATGCAGACCCCAAAGCCAGGTTTTTGTGATAACCATCGTTTACGAGGAGCAAAGGCAGGGACAGAGCTTTTCAAAGATACACCAGGAACAGGAGAAGTGCAGATCTAGGTCATGCTTTCAAACACGAGGATATGAACATTTGTGTCTGTCGCTATCTGTAAGCCAGCCAAAAATGTCAAGGATACTCCTGCTTGCCTTTTTTGACCCTTTTCTTTCTTCTTGTTAAGACAAACTTCTGCTTCCCTTATTATTACGGCTCTGTAACACCTGTACCTCTTCAAACTCTTTGGGGAAGGGAACGCAGGATGAAAAGGGAACACTAAGGATGAGAGGATAATAAAATACATTTAAAACTGTAGTTACTAATACCTCTTGCAGCTGAGCAACTCGAAAGCATCAGATTATAGCTAAAAACTTAATTTTAAGCTTATACGATAAAGAAACTCAGTTTAGGAGACACATGATGCTACGTGAAACCTCTTTTTAGCTTTCCCAAATCACATCAAAATTAACCCCAGCCAGGGGGGTTAATTTTCCATCTGCCACGTGCCAGCATTTTGTATGGCAACCCACAGACCAACAAGGGGTTTTAGTTGGTTCAGTTGTCCCCTGCCACGCTCAGCTGCCTGTTTTGTTGTCGTATGTGAGTTTTCTCTGAACACAGAAGACACAAACGTGCTCAGGAGGAGTGATTTACAAGCAGGGCACAATATTTCAAGTCAGTAAGAGCAAGGCAGCAGGTTGGGAATAAAAAATAAAAATAAAAATCAATACAACACAGATTGTTCTTAGTCTGGAAACACAACGTTTGAAGAAGTGATTATAGACCCAAAATACCTCAACAGATAGCATTAAGAGCTCAGATTTCTCAGCCAAGTCCCCATCCTGGTATCACTAAACAATAAAACCTGGTTTATTGAACATTAAAAATTTGCAAGTTCTCCATGATGTTGTGTTTTTTTTTGTTTAAAGTGGAAATTTGATTGGAATTTCTATTCCAAGTTAAACTTGAGTCTAAATCGTATTGCATTCCTGAAATGAAAGCCCACTAAGCCAATCATGAACCAATTTTCAAGCAATACATATAAATCATATGCTATACGGTGGCTTTCATAAAAGAATTAAACAAGTTTAGAAACCCGCTGAGATGCAAGCTCATCAGACAAGGTCTGGGCAAAGCTTAGGATTCTCCACTGAAATGCAATGTTGGTATCACAAATGGAAGATGGAAACTGGGCAGTGGCCCTCCAGCAGTCTGGAAACACTACCAGCCATCCTACACAGCCTTTCCTGGCTTTATTACCTTCTTCAGGCCCCACCAATCTGTCTAATGCTTTCCTAAAAATAGTTAAAACAGTGCCTCAGGAGTTGAAGGCAAGGATCCCAGCCCCACGTGGGCTGATGACCACTGCCGTTCCTTTTGTTACTACACTGAGGAATTAAGTTCATCTTTTTTTCAACAAGGCAATCTTGACCAAATGTAACCTCTTGGGTCATTATCTGAATGACTGCTATGCACAACTCCCTAGTTAACATTAGGGTATTTAATTCCCCAGTTCATAAGATGTTTCTCATTTATTCCTATCATTCTTCACTTCTGGCAACTTGTCTCCCACTCGCCATCGGTATTTTTTATCCCAACCTTGCAGGAAGCCCCCTTTACTCCCTGAATGTAGACAAGTAGGCACTACAGACTCCCAGAGAACCGATTTCCCCTTTAAAACTCCACGATGCTGTCTTAGAAGAGATCAGAGGAGATCCCTTCCAGCTGTCACTGTTTTCAACGGGATTATTTTTCAACTAACTGCATTTCTTTTACAAGAACTTGGTCTTGGCAAACGTTTCGCTCAAGAATGTTAGGCAGAAGCATACCAAAAGCCTTGCAGTCACGTTGTAGTCTCATCCAGCACTCTTCCTTTATGCCCTTAGATAATTCCCTTGCTTAGGGAAATTATGTTGAATTGACATGATTCATTTTTCACAAATCCAGGTTAAGTGCCTACCACTTCATGAGACACTTCTAAACATATCTAATTTAATTTGCCCTATTATCTTTTAGATTTTAAACTGAAGCTCCACAGTTCAGGTCACTTCCTTTATTTCCTTCGCCACTATGACCACTGTCCCCTCCTCTCCAGCTCAGATTTTTGAAGGCAAATGCTCCAGATGTAGCATTTCAGACAAGCTCTGCAAGGTGAGCTTTATCAGATCTTGCTAACCTATGTTCTGTGCTATACTAACATGCTAAATATCTGATCAGAACCTTTATGAAGACCGAAACAAATAGGGTGGCAAACTGGGGAGGCCGAAATATTCTGTTTTATTTGTTGTCATTTCAGAACTATGCAACTGACCCTACTAAATGTGCAGTGCTATAGGTGCAGCTGCTAGTAAGGTACTGCTGGTACAAAGAATTACCTTCAGATTGCCTTAGAAACTCTAGTGCTGCTCACCAGCCTACAATAAGCTAAGGAAGTGTCAAAGTGTCTCTGCACTGAAGGAAAGCATGTAATTACAATAATTGCCCTTGGAAACAGGCAGCTGAATTCTCTTGGTATTTCATCATCTCAGCAGACAGCACCTACCTGGCTGAAAGCGCTGCCGCTCGCAATGTGCTGTGTTCAACAGTTAACATCCCGATCTGAAAGGCGCTCCGAGATCTGTTCTGACACAAGGCGCTACTGACGCTGAGACAAAGGCAGCATTTAAGCAAGCTGCCTCAGCCTCCTGAATATTGTTTCCTCAGTTCAAGCTTCAGCACTCCTACCAGACGTAGCATACGTTGAATCTGAAAACGTGCTCTTGAAGTATTGCTGAACTACTAGTTATTCAAATGTTGCTATAAATCAGGGCTAACCTCTTACTTTGAGCCATGAAAAACATTACTACTCCTTAGATGGAAAGATGCAGCCTCTATTATACGTATTTTTCTAGCAATATTACTTATTTCAGTGTAATGTTAAAGCTTGAGTTTGATTTTGAGTTTTCCAAGAGGCTCTTTAGGTACAACACCAAGATCAGTGTTGGGGTTACGCTACATTTTGTGGATAAAGAGATCCTAGGTATTCATGCAGACCAAACCAGGCCTGTGAGTTACAGCGTATCCTTGACATTAGGCTGGGGAGCTCTAAGAGCCAACATGCTTGCACATATCCTCTGGTCCCATACACATTTACGTTGTGTATGTAAAAACCTCAGACAGACGGTTGAGATACATACTGCTTTGGAGTAGTTCTTCCTTTTGGTCCTCTCATTCTCTAATCCAGCCTGCAGTGAGATTAAGAATGCAGGGTGAAAAGATCAATGAATTTATGTGCACACATCCAGAGCCAGGCATGCATACCACCAAGCAAAACCATCAGACCAATATTCCTCCAGCTCTGCAGAGCATGGCTCAGTAAGCACATATGAAAAAAATCAAATCTCAACTCAAACGACCGGTTATTAACGCGTATTGTTAAAAGTGATGATAGTACTGTTAAATTTAGTAGCCACAGTTAAAATTATTCATGCTTGATGGGTTAAGTCAATTAATTGAGCTACCAGCTGTCTATACTTACTACATCAATAGATCCATGCAAAATCCAAATGTGTTTGAACTATTTTTGTATATAGGTCACTCAAACAGATTCATTGCATCTCTAATCTGAAATAGGGCAGGGAATGAAGGAGAATAATAAAAAAAAAAAAGGCTAGAGAGCCTATAAAACTGCTCTCCAGGCTGCTTTCTGCAGGAACAGAGACCTCCGTTTCAACACAGTACTGACACAAGACAGCACTGCTAACACTAGGAGGACTTTTAAAGATCTGAGCTTCAAGTCCCCATCTTCATCCTGGTCCTCCAAGAGTCAGATCTGTGGTAGGAGCTTTCTGAGGGTTCTCTCTTTTTGGGTTTCTGCTGACATAAATCTAGACAGAGCCAGTCAGAGGATGGACAGAGTAACAGAGAAATAAAAGCTTCTGTCCTGTCTTATGATAACTACTGAACTGGACTTGATTTGGATCTCCCTGGTGAAGGGGGTGTGTGCATCCCAATGGTAGGCAAAAGGTCTTCCCACTGGGACCACAAAATGCCTCAGGATCATTTTGGATCATCCCTTATCTTACACAAGCTATCACAGTTGAGGTTAGTTCATTCTTGGCAATTAGTTTTTAAACACACACTGCAACTTTCAGACTAATCTCACCACTGGATAGGCGCTGGCATACTCCAAGTGAGACTGTCAAGGCATGGGAAGAAAACAAAACATCAGAAGGCAAGGGAAAACACCAAAGCAAGTGGTGGCAATCAACCCCCTCCACCCCCCTACAGCAAGAATTAGCAAGAAGATTTAAATCCCACATAAGTAATTCTGATAACTCCGGACTTCTTGCACAAAGCCAGAAGTCAGGAACTTTGTCAAGTGGCCAAAATAAGGCAACATGCAAAAGCTCCATCACAAGTGACTAATTGCAGCAATATTTCACGCTGGACAGCCTCGCACAAGAGAGACAGCCAGCTGAGAAGTGGGAAAACAAGGACCCTTGCAGTGGAAAACTGACTGAAGAAAAGCAGTGTCTCGACAAACACAGGATGATGTTTCTGAGCTTCCCTACAAAAGGGCACTGAGCTTGCGGGACTTCGGAGATGAGAGAGGCAGGAGATTTCTGATGCTTTCACGACAAGCCAGAGGTAAGGCTGTCAAAGCCTGCAGGAGGCATAGAAGTGCTCAAGATAGCATGATACCAACCCACCAGGCTGCTGGTTACAGGGCAGTCACTGCTGTGGAGCTTAAATCAATTGGCAGGGCTGCTCTGATCAACACCACGCTGATGGCTGCTGTGCCAGAAGCATCCGGGGCAGCTCCCCACCACCCAGCTCAGTAGCCCTCCGCTGCCTGCAGTTCGGATGTCCACCTCGCAATTATTCCAGGAGAAAACTCAGAATAAAACCCAGGCAGGTTAGCAGGGAGGTAAAGTTGCATATAAAAATGTGTATTGCCCCATTTCATGAGAGCTGCCCGTACAGAACACAGCCATCGCTTCGAGGAATAACTCCTAATGCTCCCAGCCTCACAGCGACCCGGGGTGCCAAGGGCACAGGATCTATTTTCAGAAAGTGGAAGCCTTACAGACCAACTATAGCAGCATCCCGTGACTAAGGAAGTAGTCTTCAAATGTCCAGAAAAGAAGAGAGTAGTTTTATAAACCCTTCGTGGACACCAGACAGCAGTTTCTGGTGCTTTCTTCATGCTCAAATAGCTCAGAAGTCCTCAGAGGTGATTTGTAGTAGTAGTTTTTTTTTTTTTTTGCTTTGTTTTAAACACACAGAGTAGGAGCCACACCTTCACGAGTTAAGCACAGAGGTGGTCAAACTTAAAATAAGCTACTGTGTATCCATATTAGGGTAATAATGTCACTTAATTGTGAATAAAAGAACCAAATGAAGTGTGAGGGTAAATTTCAGTTTTGACTAAACATACAACTTCCTTTCTCCTACAATCCCAGTGACATTTGGACATCAGGGAAGGAAGTCTTCAGTTATCCCAGCTCCTGCCAAAACTCTTCCCGTGCGTGCTCAAGATGTCAGATGTCTTGCACAGCAATAGTCAGTGTGCTGCTTCCCGAGGGTAGGGGGGCGTCTGTGCAGCATCATGTGAAACACCAGGCTGTCAAGCTTCAGCCAGATGGGTCTGTCAGAAAAGGACATTCTCTGCAAAAATATCGGGTATTTATGGGCCATCTCCTAAGCCAGCTGAAGATCCTCGTGCAGCAGAAGAGCAGTGGTTAGCATGGCCTGAAGGCACGCTGACAGCTCCAGGAAAAGCATCAGAAAAGCTCCGTCAAGGCATGGTTGGGAACAGAGTGCAGGGCTTCTGCTGCTTAAATGTATGAAAACAAAAGGCAGGGGTAGGATTGAACCATCAAAATGCATCAAAGGAATCCCCAGTGGCTTTCCATGAAGACATGAAGTCTTTCAGATGAACACAGTGCCAAAGTGCTTGCATTATACCCCGTGAAGGGGGACACAGCTCCAGCCAGGGTTGAACAAATTTACATCATAGTCACCTTCTGAGTATAAAAAAAAGAAATTTTATCTGATCTAGCATTTTTTTCTCCCCCAAACGTGTCCAAATTTAAGTAAAATAATCATTGGTTTTCAAGTTCAGCCATAGAGATAAGCTTTCCTTCGTTGAATCTTTCCAGTTTTAAGGCATCTCCTCTCAGCTTTGAAAAGCACTCGACCAAGTTTGCCATCTTAAAGAATCAAGATTTTCACAGCACTTCTTAAGTAGTAATAAGAAAAAAGGGAAGAAGGCAACACAAAAAATTTTAAATAGCTATCATGCTATCTTACAGTGACATACGTTAAGAATCAGGAAGCGCTGACCAGCCTCTACAGTAGCAATAATTTATTTTTCCATCTTCCAAAACTCTTTCAGAAGCCCAAGAGGCATTTCACTTAACACTGGAGATACTCTGTCTAGGAAAAAAAGGGGTACTTCTACCCTAGATAACTATTAACAGGAGTTTTAAAGAGAAAAAATAGATGAATTTTATGAAAAATAAAACCTCCACAGAAGCCAGAAGCCAAGGACAATAAACAGAGACCTTGCTGTGAACGATACAGGTCTCGCTTGCTGCACAAAATACAGCTGACCATCCAGCCTAAACCATGTAACCAGTATTACTGATGGATTAGGAACACCAACAGAAGCTCGAATTATTCTCAAACACAGCTGGTTTAGGCCCAAATCACTCTGTAACAAGCTAGAAGCAGCTGATTCACGTTGAGAAGTGCTGAGCACTTCCTCCACAGCGTTACTAGCGGTTGTTTCTGTTTTGTTGCTACCAAACACTGCTCCAGACCACCAACACACGCTGCCCCAACAGCATTAGCTGGTCAGAATTAAACTGCTTAAATTACCTCCACAATTGCAAGAGCTGATTGTGTAAAAATCTTAACTCTAGCACGTGTAAGGACAAGCACTGTACTGGTATTTTGAGAAAAAGCATTTGAAGTTTTTTTCCTGATTAGCACTGGGTGCTCTCCCTCCCCACAGCTCAGCTCGGGGCTGCTTCCCAAATTCTCAGTATCAACAAACAAGCAGGGGAGTTTCCACGGTGCACACAAAAAATAGCAGCCCAGAGCGTAATTTTGGCTGAGGACTTCCTGCAGCACCGGCGAGAAGCAGTAACCAGAAGGGTATCTGCAGTCACACTCTTTGCTTGTGTTCCTCATCAGCAAATGCAAATCTGAGAGACCCCCTGGTTCAAAGAATTACTGGCCAAAATGTTCTTGGGAAACACATGCACCTTGAACACGGACAGTGGCATGACTTTGGAAGGAAGATGTTTTCAGTGAATTGAGGAAAAAAAAAAAAAAGCAGAATAACTGCTCTGGTGGTACAGGAGGACAGCATCATCGATACACACACATGCAGACTGAAATCGTACAATTTACCAACCCTCAGGCTTCCACGGCTACCCACTGACATGCGCTCATCTTCATCCGAAGCCTAGCAAAAGAAAGTATAAAGACAAGAAACCAATGAAAAGAACAGAAATAACAGGCAGTGATGTAAATGCGGGTGGCTTTGATGGGACAGAAGGACAGAAAAGGCTTAAAGAATAAATACCTAATAAAAGAATTTTGTTAAGCTACGAGCAAAAACTAAATGAAATCATACCCTGCCCAAGAAACATTACCAAGCATTTTACTACAGGGTGATTATGGATTTGCTTGGCCATTCCTTGTTCTATGTTCTTGGCCACAGCTGAATAAATTTACATTACACCCTCCAAGCAGGCTGTCTCCCCCACCTCCCTTGCCCCCCCTTTTATTCTCATGTATTTGCAAAAGCTCCTCGGAGTGGCTGGGGAGAGGGCAGAGCAGCCAGGAAGTGGTTTTTGGTGGTTTATTCAGCTAGGGGGGAAGGGGATGCTCTATTTTTTTCCTTCTAAAAGGAACTGCCTTATATACGTCTGTTTACTTCAGGGGAAACGTTTAGCTACAAAGCAAAAGCAAATACTAACCGAGGCATTTCTTCGGGCTCTACGGGAGTAACGCTCACTGTCTTCCTACCGAGGCAGCAGAGAAAAACAAAAAGTGAAGTGTTGAAAGGACAGACACACCGACACAGAGCCTTCAGAAAGACACAGGGAAGCTCAGAGCGTTTAGGAGTCAGGAAGGTTAAGCCACATAATGGAAGGTGACACCTTGTCAAATCCCAAAAGCCCTTTTCCCTTCGTGGTGACCCCAGCTTTCTTCCCCTCCCTTTTATTTCACTGTACACTTTGTTACATTTGCAGGAAACGTATGCAGGGACTTATTTGCATCTCAGAAATCTGTTTACATGATCGAGTGCATTCCCCTGCACTGGGAATCGGGGTACTCGCAGGCCCTTGTAATTAAGCTTTCTGCTTTACAGCCCTTTGAAACCTGGAAAGTGCTGTAGCATTTGCTGCCTGTCAGTAAATTAATTTTACATGGAATTTTTGAGCAGTGGTAGGAAACGAGAGGAGAAAGTTTCAGCATTATAATTAAGGGTTCTCATGTCTGAACTGATTTCTAAGCCAGGGAATTACTAGTAGCAGGGAGCTAAGCTCACCAAACGAGGGTTTGAAGAGACTTAGTGGCTTATCTGCGAGACTGCAGCATCTTCATGTTGCTCCTTGTGACAGCAGGTTTCAGGAAGGCATGCACCAAACCAGCATTAATGCTGGCTAATTAGCAAGGCTCTCAGGGCCTTTGGAAGTTTTCCTCCCCGCTGGAAGCGGAGCTGCTCCGTTTTGCCTTTTTCAGCGTGTGTGATTCACCCAGCATCACTGGTAAGCGATGCCATGAACTTCAGACACGCCAAGTCAAGGCCTTCATCCCTGTTCCTTCATCCCACATCAGGGCTGGTAAGAAGTCAGATGGTGCTAACAGCCAAGTCTATACCTGAGCTGCCAAGCCAACTCCAGCGGGACCAGCAAAAGCCAGCGTTGCCACAGGTCACAGCTCTGGAGAGCTCCCGGAGCAATAAGTACAAGGATAACTGAAGCAGCACGGATAAAACTTGCCCAAAATTTAACCGAAGACAGATTTGAAGAGACTCACACTGTAGCAAACCCCACAAGAAATAGAGTAAGCGCACACATTCCTTGTGTGAGGGGGTTCAGGGGGTCTGTAGGCCAACCTTCAGGTGGCAGGGTCTGGACAGAGGTCTGGAAGAATCGATGACTCTGCCCAAACCCTTCCTCTGGTTAGGCCACGTTTCAGGTACTGAACCAAAATCTTTGTGCTAAGGGAGGAGTTCACGCTTCCAGTGTATGGAAACACCTACTGGGGGGTTCAAACTAGCAACCGTACAAGCGTTCAACACGTAAAAGCTGGGTAACCACGTCGATCGAGGCCTACCATCCACTGCTCGATGTCGCCCCACTTAGTATCCAGACCATAATATTTCTACAGACAGAAAAAGGGAAAAACAGAATTTAGACGAGAAAGGCAGCTACTGACATCGAGACGTGCATCGCCAGGGGATTCACACACACACACACTGCACAGCCATGCCAGGGACACGGGGACAAGGCCCGCCATGCAGCACATGCCCAGGAAAAGCTTCCAGGCAGAGGGGTGTTCACGGGACGCCTTCTTACTTCTCAGCAGGGCAAAACCCCAAAAAACAGCACTATGGGGAAAGGAGCAAAGGGTGTAATGAGTCCTGAGGCCCTGACCCACTTAAGTCAAGACTCATTAGGAGGGAGCTGAGCACGGAACACTTTCAGGAGGAAAAATGCTGTCAGATCATGTTTACCGCACAGATTTGCCAAACAGGGAAGACAAGGTGAATGAAATGCAACTAATCTCGGTGCATTCTTCCTCACTGCTTTCAGAACTGCCCAGATCTCTTTTTTGTCCACCTTTCCATCACCGTGGCAGCAGCGCTACCAGCAGTGATGGCAGCACAGGACCCTCTAGAGCTCTGCGCATTTTAGCACTAAGTTTTCCTAGCAGGATCTTTCTTCTGAGCTGCTTCTCAGGTCATGTTTTCTCGGCATCACGTTTGGAACTTCCCACTGAACTTGCATTTCCACCAGACAGCCACTTGTTCAGGATCAACGAGTTGAACAGGCCTTTTCTTCCGCCCCAAACCCGCACTTGGACTGCAGTCTGGGGAAGTTTGCATTCCTGATGGGAACTGTAGCCCCGCTGTGCAAAGAACAGCACCGGGCTGGAGCACAGTCACCAGCTGGAAATCCTGCTTAAGGAACTACAGCACGTGTCTACGAACAGTTCACGTTATGCATTTTGTGTACCTGTGGAAAAAACAAGCCTATACTTGCCTGCTTTCTTAGAGGCTTGAGGAGGCAGAAGCAGCAGCAGTTAAACCTTAAGCAATGACCCAAACTCAGAATCTTTTTCTGGTTTATGCTCTGTAGTTAGCTCTCACTCAATGGTATTAATGTAATTTGACTTTCACTCCTAAAAAAAAACTATTAATTAAAAAACGAGAAGAAACATCTGAGCACTTTATGATATTGCATCAGTTTATTCCTACTTTGGAGTTCTTCCTCATTAGGCAGCAAAATGATTTTCATTTAAGGTCATCTTCATTTTCATTCTGACAGCTTGAAGGGAAGGAAGCTGGTTATGAGGTAGAAATTGCAGAGAGTTGCCCCATTAGGAGGCCGTCCTGGACAACCCAAACTGCACAAAGACCTTGGGATGCTGTCAGGGGTGAGGTGAAATTGGGAAAAAATAATATTGGAAAGTATTTAGGCCAGTAATTTGAAAATGGGAAATGAATTCACTGCATTGCAGGTATAAACAGTATGTGAGCATCTCTCTGGAACAAGAACAGACAACAGTTCAAGGCATTTAACCACATCCCTACGAGGACATAGAAGCATTCCCTTCCTCTTTCCCTGTTAAAATCTATTCTTCTGCTCAAATATGTGCAGTAACCCTCTACACTGCTTATCCAGGTTGCGCTTACATGAAATTTCTCCCTTAAACTACATGAAATTAGAGAGCACTACATGAACTACGGTTTCTCAAAGCTTACGTGCTTCCTCACATGTGCTTGGACTGGTTACTTCCAGGAAGAACTGAAATATATGTGTGACAGCATGCTGTGCAATTGCGTTTTACATACATCATGTGCTGCAAATGAGCCCAATTCCTAAAATTATATGAACTCCAGCTGGTCAGGATTGTAGACATGAGCAGAACCTGCAGATTAAACTTGGTGGTAAATCAGATCAGGTAAAGCCTTATTAAAGGCTTTCTTTCCCCCAGATTTTCTGACACTAGAAACAGATTTAATTAAAAAACAAACAAAACTGTACAACCAGTGGGAAAAAAAACCTAAAACATTAATATAAAGGCAGGGAACCCCTTCTCACACCTAGGAAGGGTCCATAAACCTGCTGATGACTTTTGTAAGGTCTCCTACTTCCTTTTTCTTCTTCCCTCTGTTCTTACTTTCTGACACAGGCTTCGGAACTCGGTTTCACAGAAGGGAGATGAGGAAACACCCCCTAAAAGACTTGTAAGGCACGAATTAAATTCCACTTCCAGTCTTTTTTTCCACCATTTGAAGTGACGTAGCAATGTGCTTACTGCCCCCAGAAAAAAATCGTTAATGAAAGGGATTGCTTAGTGACTATTTGTAATCTAAACAGCACATCTCACGATGGATTTAACCAGCAGCATCTCCCATATCAGCTATTTTGTCCCATCAGCCACTTCCCAATTCTTTAAGTCATCTGCTCTGCCCAGAGGGGCCTGGCTGGAGTGAACGTATAGGTTAAAGGAGATGGAAATGCTAAAGGCTATTCATCTGGTCCTAAGTCGGATGTCTCTGCCACCCTCAAGTTCTCCTCTACCCTGAGAGGTGATACTAAAATTAAATAATTAATGACATTAATACCATTGAGAGAGAAGTCCAGATCAGATTTGCTCACTAAGTGACAGTGAGACTGCTAGACTTGCAAACTCACTCCGGGATGTTGTGAAGCTAACCCACTTATCTTCTCATCCATGTCAGGACACCAACAGTAAACAACTTCTTTGTTTCCATGGGGCTGCGTATGTACCAGGAGATTAAATTAGTGTCCATAAAGGAGACCGATAACGAGCCTGTTGATCCACGGGAAGCTGTTAATGTGATTCACTGGGTACACAGTCACTCCCCATGTAAAAACAAGAGTAAGATGTATTTGTCACCAAATGAAGCGAGTCGGGATTGAGCACCAGAGCACATGCTTTGGGCAGCCACCTTCACACACACAGGCACTTAAAGGAGAGGTCAGCGTTTCCAAAAGCACACACTGCTATGCCAAGCATTGGGAAACATGCAGCCAAGGCCAAAGCAAGCAGGCTGGGGGGTTTAGGACGCATTTATCACTCAGCAAGCAAGCAAAAAAAAAAAAATAAATCTCAGAAAAATTCATTCATTGAAATGGAAAATGGGCAGGCTTAAAGAAGTGCATGCTTTGTCCCTCCCTGCAAAACCTCTTCAGGGCTATTCTCCCTGCAGGATCCACACAGGGCGCGTGCTGGAAGTGCAGAGGGGCCAAACAGCTTTTGGTACAGGGCAAGTGACCCCCATTACAGCTATGCTGATTACTATTATTATTAGCTGAGCCACCTTTTCGAGCTACGAGGAGGAAATTAGGAAGAGATCATGCCTTCAAACCAAGGGGAAGAGTATTAAACAACATAAAAGTGCTTGTAGCTTCTTGGGCAGACGGCAGGAAGGCCGTGCACTTTATTTACAGGACAATTACAAATTCAACCACCATATCCCTGATTTACTCGGTGCCTTTCTGCAGGCAAAGTCATCTCAAAGTCACTCCTCCTGCTGGCACCTGTTAGGTGCTTGCCCAGCCTGAAATATTTCCAGCGATACACTTGGCCTTCAACAGCAACACTGCTGTACAGTGACACGGGAGCCACCCTATTTGCACGCATCGGATGGTTTGCAGAACTGCTCTTATGCTCGTTGTTCATTGCCAAATAGTCACTGGGAAAGGTTACATGAAGTCCTTGACCAGCCATTTTATGCAGGTCATCTTCCCCCACTCCCCTTTATTGCCCACCCCACCAGGCTAGGGGAGGAAAGGGGATGTAAAGGCGTGGAAATACAAAGCCTGCTGGGCATCTTCCGTTCTACAGAAGTTTTTCTGAAGTGCTAACAGGATTGGTAGTGTGAGAAAACACGCATGCAAACGAGAATGAAACAGCAAGCCCTACCTTCTGAACTTGATAGATCTAGGGGGAGAAAAAAAGGGGAAGGAAAGAAACAAGGAAAGAAAAGCGAGCGTGAATGGATGAACAGCAATGCAATGTTCCATGAGCCAGGCTAGAGGGAAAAATATCAATTTTACAGAACATACAGTAAAACATGAATACAGAAAAGTACACATTGAAATCCTGTCAAGCTGAGTGAAATGAAAGCAGGGTTTATGTTCCAGGCTTCCTCCACGTGCCTTGCTGAAATACGCTCCTGTTTGCCTACCTGCTGGACTCCTGGAGGTGCAGACACTTCTCCCTGGGCTTTGCACTGGCCGGAGACCGACCCGCTGTAAGGCAGGGCCTCTTGCCTTTCCAACTCTCCTTCTAAATGTCACAGATGCCCAAATATTCACCTGTGGTGACAGCCATGCAACAACCAGAGTAAAAGCAAACCCAGCAGTGCCTACAGAGCAGCTGTCCTTCTGCTAAGGGCAATACCAGCACTGCACATCCTCCAGCTGCGTGCGGGACAGTGTCAGCATATCAGAATGGGGGCTGCTCTAACACAGCTGAATTTAGCTGAAGCGAAGCACAGCGCTGCTCTCAGAACCGCCACTGCCTGGGTAAGCGCCGACGCTGAATAAATTCACCCACCAGCCCCCTGCTCCGTGAAGGTGAGCCAGAAGAAGGGGATGTTGCTCCAACTCCAGCCCTTCAGCTGGTCAGAGGGTGGCAGGGAGGTTTGTCCCCTGTATTTTGGGGCCAGAGGATCCTCGCCATCCGCTGCTCTCCTGGGCCACCTCAGGTGAACCCTGAGCTGGGAAGCAAAGCGCCCTCCTGCCAGTCCCTGCCTTGGTGCCCAGATCAGGTTCCCCTTCGTGATCGGGAAGGCCAACTGCAGAAGCCAACTTAATACCTCAGAAGCATTAATTCCTCTTGCTAGGAGCACCCAGGGGATAATTGAGACCCGCACTGAAAGGCAGCGTTCCCACACAACTAATCACCTCGCTGATCTGCTGCTAAGAAAGCCTCTAAGAGGAAAATGAAGGCAAGCCTCCCACCGTTCCCAAGAGCAGGGGCTGATCTGCACATGCAGAGCGCTTTATCTGCGCAGGAAGCCAAGCACCGCAGCTTTACGTGCGGCTGTTGTTCCTCTAGCTCTGCCGTGGATGTGTCTCCCACGCCATGCTCCATATACACACTGGTACACGGATGCTTTCTGAGGGCTGTTCCGTAGCTTTCAGAGCAGGCCACGCATGCCTTTATTCTCCAAACCCCGACGCTTCAGGCTTGGCACAGCAGGTGCTCCTGGTGCATGCAGCAGGGCACTGAAGAGGTTTTGTGTCCAGGACCCAGATTATGGGTGGCTACGATAACAACAGGGCCCTTGTTTGGGGCCGGGCACATCAGAGCAGTGGAGAGGACACAGGGACAGAGCCGTGTTTGTTGTCCTCACTGTCACCACCTTTCACAAACCTGGGGTTTCTCGGTCAGCCGTTACATCAGCTCGTCTCTGAAGTGACTGGTCTCTAATCAGCGTGCTGTCCTTGTTAGATAACACGGAAGAGGGAAAAAAACTCTTTCAAACAGTCCTCTCCATTGCAGGTATGCCCCCCACTAAGAGCTTAACAGCCAACAGACTTCTGAGCAGCCACCGGTCTTAGAAAGCACTTTCCTTCTCTTATGGTATCACAAAAATGTGCTTTGCCCACAGTATTAGTGGCAGGCTCTGACTGACATGAGAGAAAAAAAAACACCACAAAGTACTGGCAATGCATTTTATGCCACCAGAAGCATAAATGCAAAGGAGGACAAATGCATGCCAAGTGTGCCAGGGAAGGAAAACTGACAAAGCAGCAAAGGCAAATTTTTTTCTGTCTTGAAACATAACTGTTGGATAAGTCTTGGAAACAGGGCTTTAATAAATTTTATTGCAAGCTTCTACAAAAAAAAAAAAAAAAAAAAAAAAAAATCTCTGCAGTTTAACCTGGTAACCTCGCTAGAATTAACAGTTTGGTACTCAGAGAAACCAGCCAGCTCTTGACTTGTTCTGCTGTGAGTGAACAATAAATACCTGCACGCACACAAGCGTTTGACTCAGCACCAAACACAGCCCTGCAGCAGGAACCAGACGGACCAACCTTTGGCTCTGCGAGCATTTAAGGAGCACGGCAGCAGGGTGGGGGCAGCACAGGACCCGTAGGTGCCAGGAGTCCTATCAGCTACGTGCCACCACCTCTGACAGTCACCCACGCGGCTGAGCAAGGCAATTGGCATCTGCCTCTCCTGCTCTGACTTACTGCGTGCTTAAGGGTGCCAGAAAGCCTGCAGCAGCCTCCTGCTTAATCGCTTGCATCTCTGGTGGCTAGCAGCAGCAGCAGCAAGCAGTGCAGAGCAAGTTCACGCGGCTGTGTTCAAGCACATCTGTGCCTTTCTCAGAGACTCTCCACGAGGAGCCTTGCTCTGTCAAATACACGCGATTCAGGACCGACCACTGCCCTTGTCTTCACAGAGCAGCATAGATCGTGGTTCCTGTGCTTGTTTTCTTTCAGAAAACACCCTTTACCTGGCTTACTTCTCTGTTAGACTTGCACGTGTGCTCTCCTTACCTTCCTCTCCCTGACAGCACGCTGCTGCTCGGCCTGAGATGGTATCAGGCGATGAGATGAAACCACCTTCCCAAACACATCTGGGATCCTGTTCCACCACCCAGCACTGCAGCAGCCTTCTGTCGCAGCTTTCCCACATCGCACGGCACAGTTCTTTACTCCTAAAGCCGTCTATACCTTACATTCCCAACTCAATTTACATGAAGCAAAGGCTCATCCCGCACCTGCAGCAAGCCTGCTGACCACCACCTAAACCCAGGCTGCCTGCCATGAGCTCCTCACCATACGCTCCTCTGAAAGGAAAAGGACTGGTCAATAAGGTGGCTGATAACAAACACAACTTCCAGAAGAATCACCTGTGCTGAAATTTCTGCTGTGCTACATTAAGGCAATCCTGCCAGAAGGAGCTTGGTGTGGTATCGCACACTCCCCACCATTTACTGGTGAGCTTTATTACACTGTGACTAATCTTTGGGGCACTCCTCACATGTGGCTACTTTAACAGCTTTCTAATGAAACAGCTGCTCCTTCTACTACAGAGACTTCTATGATAGACAACAAAAATCTCAGGTACCTTGTGCATTTGCATTTCCAGCAAGAAGAACATGAGCTAAATCATATACACAGCCTCATGATGCAGAAATTATCCAATTATTTTAAAGTTAGGAAAAATGAAAGACAGATTAAGAAACATCTTTAATACTTGCTGGTGGGCAGGACAGGAGTCAGTCTCTAGTCCAAATCCAAATCAGTAAAACACCCTATTTCACTGCCAGTGGGAGCTATATTGCCATGTTTATAGCTTGTAATGGGAACATCTGGAAACTTTTAACCTAGGCCAACAGCATACATACATTCTCAAGAGATCCATGCTCCACCAGAAGCCTGTCAGAGCATGTACACTGCTTGAAGCATGAACAAGTAAGCGCACATGCAATAAATTTATTCATTGCTTTTTAAATCCCATAACCGGCTCTAAGAAGCCTTCTGAAGTGGTAGCGCTTAAAGCTCTGGTTGTTTGACATGTGTGAATGTGCTATTTATTTCTCTGAAGAGTTTGGGAAGGAAAAGGAAGATGGCAGACAGCAAGCTATCCAGACACCAGTATCACCACAGTATGTTCTCCAAAGAAGCAGCTGCCAAATCCCTTGTGCTGATCGCTACTCAGGGTTTTATTTATCTGTGCTCTCTTTTATTATATTTGGAAGTTATCTGTGGCAATGAAAAGCTTTGTGCAGCCACCCTCATTAGCTCTACCTTGCATCTGGGGGCTGAGATGAAGCTATGTGAAAAATCCAGGGAATATCCAAGCTTGCGAAATATTAAGCAAGTGTGCAGTCACAGTCTGTAATTTATGCCAGTGAATTACAAAACAGATTGTAGTGAGTATCTGGGTTAGCTTGCACTGAACTCCCTGTGTTAGCGTGACACCCTGTACCATTCCATTTCCATCTACATAAGGAGATTTTCACCAAGTTTCAGATCAGTTATTTGTGGGAGCACACGGAACCTTTGCAGGCTTTAGCTTCCATACCAACATTTCAATTTACTAGGATGCCCTTTGCAGCAGCAGCTTTTAATCTTCAAGGGGTCATCAAGGCTCATTAGTGTCATCTGCAAATTAGATGGTAATGCTGTCAGCTGCCACAACACCCATACTTAGTTCGCAGCCCAAACAAAACACCTACTGTTTGTCTGCTGGGGCTCCCAGGGGCTGCTGAGCAACTCCATCACACTACAGGCACACCAGGAGGCCTCACGGTACCAACACTCATCCACGGTGCAACCCTCATGGCCATGGGCTGGGCTACAAGGAGCATCCCTCGACAAGCAGCAGCTGTAGCACTAAAAGGATCCGCTCTTCTACGGGCACTGTGCTTGCAGCAGTGCCCCCCTGCAGCTCTTCCTTCTGGGGTGTTTGCAGGAACTTCCAACCCGGCTGCGGGGTGCTAAGGCACATCCAAACGTGCCTCAGCTTGGCGAGGCACAAAGCTCGGTATGGGCAAACTGCCCACCAACTTCTGTTCCAGGCTGTTCTGTTCCTTCTCTGCATCCCAAAGCACAGATGTATGCTGCTTCTTCCTGCATAACCCCTCCTCCAAAATCCTTACTTCTTCCCTTTCCATCAAAACTTATTTTACTTGGATAAATTAAATTATGATTGCTGTTGACCCTGCTAGGTCTACTCTGCTGTTTCAATAAATCTCACTTCATTTTTGTTCACTGGACATCAGCAAATGTAAGTTTTAAGCCCTACTGCTTGTCACACCACTGGGTTGGTCAACCTGTGCTCCCAGCTCCATTTTAATGGCACTGTCTGAGCTTCTGTGGCTTCAAAACAAACCACTGCTCCCAGCTTCCTGGAGTGGAGAGAACACCACGCAGCTCAGCTCCTACCCACCAGAACAGGAGCAGAAGTGGCTGGTTTGGTCTTCAGGATCATTCATGACTATTTCTACTCTGGACACCCACGATCTGCCCTCACACTGACACGTAACTTTGCTGATTGCACAAAAACAACAGTTTTTTCCAAGGGTTTTGAGAGGCTATGCTGGGGATTTCATCCAAAAGCGCTGGAGTAGGCAGTGTTTTACCAAGTTCAGTTTCCAACTGTCAGCCACCAAATTTTACCTCTGCCCACAGCAGACCATCATTTTTATGAACAGGACAACCCCAATTTCACAGCAACGAAGTGACACGGCTTGCAAGAAGAGAGCCACAGGAGGGCCAGGACTCTCCCTCCCTCAGTATTCCCAAGGAAATGTTAGGAATTCACCCCCAGTGCGCACACAAACAAGCTGCATACCTCCGAGTTTAATATTAAACAATGATTACAAGCTAACTAACCACTGGTGTTTCTCTGGGAATTGTTATACTGGATTATTCAGTGAATTATTTTTCCTGGCCATTTTATTTGCTATCCTACGATAGCAAATAAAACCGAGGAGCACCAGCTCCACTCGGACTGAGGTCTCAGCCAAGCAGAGGCTGGCCCCCTGTTCCAGGTTCTTGGATCGTGCCCCCAGCACCTCGCACGTACCTCCTTCTGCTGCCGCTCCAGCTCCTTCATTCGGATCTCCCGTGCCTCTGCCCGCGCCGCTCGCTTCGCCGCCAGCCTTGCTTCAGCCTGCAGAAGGGAACACAGCGGTGAAATCACAGCCGGGCGCTCCGACGCGAAGCGCGCTCGTTCAGCAGGGCCCCAGACACGGAGGCTGGACTCGGCAGGGCTGTAAACACACCTGTAGGAGTTAATTCCCTCCTGCAGGGAATGGCCCTGCCTTCCACAGCTTGTTGTGCTTCCCCGGCAGGTAATGCACCCGTGTGCGGGCACTACCCCCAGTTAGCAGCCGCCTTGAGCAGAGCCCCGTGCCTCTTTAATTACCAGTTGTGGGGCTGGAGAGGAAACACTGCTAGGGAGAACACGGCCGGATTGATTTATTTAAGAAAGGCAGGTCTGGCTTGTTTGTTTTTTTCCCCCCATGCGGTGCAATTGTTTTTTTTATTGATGAGTTAATTGGACCCACAATAAACACGTTACGTGCTGTTCTTCCCGGCGGCTGACACGGTGTGAGCGCACAGGCGGGTGCAGCGGCTCGGCGAACGCTGCCTTTCAGCACAACTACACACCACCAGGGCTGGAACGATGGAGGCAAGGGAACAGGGATCCCAAGCAAACACATCGGCTCCATCTGAGCATCCAGACATCGCCATTCAAGCCCAAAGCTCTCTGGAGGGGGAAACCTGCCAAGAACAGGCCTCCCACGAGAGCTATAGAGCTTCCTCATTTCGACGGGGTTGGAAGTGCCAGAACGGGCTGGGAAGGAACATTTTTAATAATCTGGTTTAAATCCCAGGCGAAAACAGGAAGCCTGATGTGCAAAGTCAGCTCAGCTTTGGTCCGGTGGGATTGTGAGCGGTGCATCCAGTGTGATTCAGGAGGGCTGGGCAGGGAGCAAGTGGGATTGCACACTATTGTCACTCTAGGAGGGCACCCAACTCAACTCCCCTGGCCCCAGAGCTGCTCCCTGTAAGCAAAATACCTGTTTTTGCAGGAAAAACTACAATAACATGCAGGTCGAGCATACAGAAAGTCAGAGCACCAGCTCTTTCGCTAGCACTCCTAAACAGAAAGAAAACCAAGAGGAAAAATAAAGGTATCCTGCCCACCCCCAAAAAATGTTCAACCACTCGGACCAGGAGGAAGAGGGCTACGATTTTCAGGTAACAGGGAAGGGCTGGGGAAAGCCAAGCACAAGCTCCTGTATGGGAAGTCTGAGATCCCGCAGCGTTGTACACCTTAAATCCTCATCAAAAATAACAACGAAGAATCTGAATTAGACAGTCCCTCGGCAAAAAATAAAAAATAAAAGTAAAAATAATAATAACAGGCACACAGCCAGCAGACGTGTTATATATCTATAGATCTTGGGGACTGTTTCAGCTCCCTGTTGTGCAAATGCCACACATTGAAATGAAAGGAGTTTCTAATCCGTACACCCCAGATGCCTTCAGCTTGAGAAACCACTTGCAACACCAGAAAACCTGCTCAGAGGGTAAAAGCGTCCACGGCAGAAAGAGCCAATGTTGGCTTGGCTCTTTTCAGCTCCTGGTCTGAATTTTGAGGCAATTAGCTGGGTTCTGGAAAAAAAACCATGAACACACCTGTGTGCCCTACCAGGGACAGAGGTTCCAGGCTGTGAGGTCTGCAAGTTTTTAAGACAGCCACTGTATAAAAGTGCTCCAAGGCATATGCTCAAAATAAGGAATCACGGTGCTGGAAGAAGCCTTGGATTGACTTTACATGATCCCTCTTTACCTGAAAAGAAACCTAAATAACAAGAGGGCGACACAAAGCCAGGATTATTTGGATGTTAAAATGATTGTGGGTATCTCCCTTATGAATTTCAACAACCAGCTGATCTCCCAGATTAGAAAAAAAACAGCTGTATGTACAATGCAGCTGCTGTGCTTTACACACATCTGCATCTCCCCATACGTTCTCCTCGTATCACAAGGGCCAAAGGATTCACAGCCTTGCAAGCTGTACTGCACAAGTACACATCCTCCAGAACTGAGCACAACGATGAAACAAAACTTGGAAAATGAAAGAAAAAAACAATATTCCAAGCCCTCCCTGAGAAAAGGCTTGCCAGTTCCCTGGATACCAGCACTGACTGCAGTGAGTTGGCTTTCTGAGCATCCCATTTAATGGCACGTTATGTATATGTGTATATACAGGATACGTTTTGGTTTTAGATGCAATCCATGGGGAGCCTCCAATTTACTGTATTACAGCTTTGAAGCCCTCGCCTGCTCATACAGAGCCAATTTTCAAACCTTTAAGACATGCAGGAGTAAAAATACATTTTCCTTTAGTATCCCGGATTGGCTCACGTCCTGGAACGAGCATATGTTTTTTATGAACTTTGTCTTTCCAGGACCACATGGCTCCTCAGCATTAAGTAGCTGTCACCACAAGCAAGGGAACAAAATATTCCAGATCCTTTTAAATAGCTTTTGAATTAGGATTTTTTCAAACTTAACAAATCCTGCCATTAGCACGTACCTACTGGCACCTCTGTTAGAAGCCAGTGCAAGGTTATTCCACCCCAAGCACTAACCAGCACTTCCAAGTGACTCGCTCGTGTAGCACCAAAGCATCCCAGACACTTTCTGGCTGCAGGGGCCACGGGAGGTCTCTGCTCCCAGCCCTGAGCAGTGCTGGCACCAAGCTCTGACCCCGCTGCTCAGGGTTTTGTCCACCTGGGTCTTGAAAACCACCGAGGTTGGAGGCTTTGCAGCTTTTCAGGGCCGCTGCTTTGATGCCTGGCCATCCTCATACAGACTTTTTTCCCCTCCTGCATCATGTCAAGACCCATCCTCTCCCAATTTGACCTCACCTCCTCCACGCATCCCCCATGAAGAGCCAGCCTGTTGGCTTCTCAGTAGCCTCATCTTACACAGTGGAGGAACGAAGGGCAGCCTTCCATGAGCCTGGTATTTTGCAGCAAATTCCATGAGTGAGCTGACCATTACATTTCAGACATGTTCCTCGGGGTGCTGGGTGCTGTCTAGGTGATCACTGAATTGTTTCCAATCCAGCTTATTTTGTTACCTTTAGGCAAAGGTGTGAGAGGGTCAGATTTATTATGGACCTCTTCCTCAAAAGCAGGAGCACGACTCAGCTTGTCTCAGTTCAGCAGACCACACACTTGGGCTGCATTTTCGCATTAACAGCTCTCTGCTATAAATACCTCGGTTTCTTGCACAGCCTGCAAAGCACGGCGTGAGCTCAGCCTTTCTCCCCGTGCTGACTGCCCCAAAACAGGCTCTGCCTGAACAGCCCTGGCCTCCCTCCAGCCCCAGCACTGCCAGAGCAGACCCGAGTCACCTCGCCCATACCCCGACAAGGGCCACAATGCTGCTCAGCACACCTCCAGCGGCGACGAGCGCAGGCAGACTTCGAAAATTCGGAGTACAAAAGCTAAAATGAGAGTCTCGAGGCTGCTAAAACAAACAGCTATTGAAGGGATTTGAGATGAGATAAATCACTGAGACCGAAGGAAGCAAATCTTAGAACCATCTAAAATTCGCTGCCGACTCCGTGAGTAACGCAGGCCTCATCAGAAGTGACAGATCACTGGCAAAAACAGACGAGTAAGAACACAAAGCCTAATTGCACTCATTAAAGAGCTTTTGTAACTCCCTTCTTATGAAGCATCGCGCATCTGACAAAGATTGCTGGCGGCTTCAGCTGAACTGTGCGTGCCATCCAAAAAAAACCTGCAGGGTCTTCATGCAAAGCCCCGTGGGCAAAACGAGAGACGGCAACCACGCTGCCGAGAGGAGTGTGGAGACCCACAGCAGCTGAAAAAGAATTGTCTTATTTCGGGGAAGTCGCTGGAACTCTCCAAGTACACATCCTGCATTTTTGTCATTTCAGTGCAGTCGCCCGCAGTGATTTATAGCTGCAGACGCCCTGCGAAGTGCGTGTGTTGCTTTTGCCTGTCCTCCTGCTCTGTGCCCCACAGCCCTGCTTAACGCTGGGTTCAGTGTTCAGAGGAAGATCCAGCCCTGCGCAGCAGATCCTTATCGTGCACGAAGGAGTTTGGCACCTTCGGCCCTGCGACCTGCTTCGTTACCTCTGTGCGACGCCGTCCAAGAACAAGCTGGACACCAGCCGGGCAGGGCCAGCAGTGTTTCCTCCCCCTGTTTGCCCCACGGGGCTGCGGGGAGAAATGGGAATATCCACAGCTGTGGGGTCAACCTGTGCTGTGCCCAGCGCTGCTGCACGAAGCACAATGCTGGAGGAAGCGGGGACTTCCCGGCTCCGAGCGCGGCGTCCTCTCACCCGGGGAAGCTGGATGTCCATTATCGTCCCGACGAGAGAATTATGGAGGTGCCTTGGTTAGGTAGAGGCTGATGACACACATCCTGAAGGTGTGCATTCGCGGAGCTTTTCCTTTCTGCAGCGTTCAAGGGTTCATTGTTACACTGGAAGCCCCAAGAAATAGCCAACAAAGGCAGGAAATTATGCTGCTTTTTTGAGCACTGAAAAAAATTATGTGGACTTACCACAGAGAGCTACACGCATAGAAGGTTTCAATCTATACAAAGCTCTCCTTAAATCCAACGTACTCAAAATGATCTGCTTCTAAGGCTAAAAATTAAGATTAGGTTTGTTTTTTGTATTTTGCGGAGGGCTGGAGCGTTTGTTAGCTTGCCAGCATGAAACCATATTCAGAAAGCTCTCTGATCCCAACACCGCAGACATTTTAAGACATATGTTTGCCCGACTAAATGATACCTGCAAGCCCTGCAACAGCTATTACATGTTTCTGTAACAGCTATTCTCAGGCTGAGTTGCTTGCCAATGTGCCCAACACAGAGCCAGCAATTGGCGTTTGCTGCGAGCACAACTTTTCATGGGTGCTGCCATCCCGCTCCTGTGTTCTGCAGGTGAAAGCTTTTTCCTGAAGCGTTGCACAACGGTTCGCTCCCTTTACGTCAGTCACATGCTTCGTTAGCCAAAAGAAATCTGATAAGGCTTGGTGTACTTCTCAAAAAGGTACGGCTTATTTGGACAAGTAGCACCTGACTTGCTGTATCCCCACAGTGCAGCAGGCGCACAAATTCACCGCAGGAAACCCGCAGCACTGCTGTCCTCTGCCTCCCCTCCGCTCCAGCAACAAGTGATGGAAACCAGCGAGCCCCAGGAGCTGCTCCTGAATTATCACACGCTCCTTCACCCTGAAATGAGGCTGTCTGGAAATGACTTCTGTGGTTAGAGGTCACTCACCTGCATTTTTTTGCAGCCGAGTTGGGATTATAAATAAATACACTTTGCACCATTTAATCATCTGATGGCGAGCCTGTGAATCACGCAGGGATTGCTCAGCCCACATCCTGCCCAGCTTACCTTTCTCTTACATGTAAATGGCTCAGAGGGCAGCAGGTTCGCCTAAATATAAACCAAGGATTCCTTGCTAACCACCACCCTTTAGGCAGAGAGGCCCATTATGGGCTCGTCTGACAGCTCCCCTCTGAACCACGGGGTGACAGCGAGGAACGAGGAACGGGGAGAGCGACAGCTTGTGTCAGCAGCTGAGAAATCCCTCCTTTAAAACTTCATGCAGGCTCGGGGCTGTTTTGAAACTTGTAGGAAGCACAGACCCAATTCAGCTGATGTATCTGCTCCCATAACAAACTGAGCAGCGAGCAGCTTACGTTTTTGTGCCTTATTTTTGAAAAGCCTTAGAAAACTCCCAGCCTTTAGCAGAGCTAGCTGCCTGTGACTGCCAGTCAGGGGCAAAACCAGGCACCTTACTCGCTGCAGCGCTACCGTGAATTACACACATGCCCAAAATAAGGCTAAATTCTCATAGACTGTTCCAAATCATAGAAAAAAACACATGTAAAAAAGCCACAGCACTTTCTCTAAGCATCCACGATCATTATGCTTGAATTCAGGCAAAGGCACAGGCAGCTGGGGCAGAAACCTGTAGGAAGCAACCTCACAACACAGCAGAGCCGAGCAGCTCGATAAATGCCCAGGAACCTCATGGTATCCAGGGGACTGCAAAATACCGGTGGGACTACAGGCACAGTCCCTGCTGGGCTGAAAAAAAATAACAAACCACAAAGGTTTGTTGTTTTTTTGGTTTTTAGGCATGTTCAGTGCAAACACACACCAGCACGAGGGGAGCTGACTGAAGGCTGAGCAGCCCGGGAAGAGCTGAACGAGTACAGGTGCCTCCCCTGCCCCTGCCCCACTGGGATTTTGGGGCTGGGGCAGCCGGGGAGCCCTGGGCAGCACAGCAGCCCTCCCTCTCCCTCCCTCCTTCTCCCTCCGTTTGCCTTACCAGTTTCTGAGCTTCTGGGCTCAGGCAGTCTGCTTCCGTCTGCATGGCCGCAGCCTGTTCTTCGCATGAAAAACCGAAAGAAAAAATGGAAAGTGGTAACATAAATCCCCAGTGCTAATCGCTAGCTCCCTGCTGGGGGGCACGCAGCCCTCCTGGCGTCCCACGGGTGCCGGCACAAAGCTCTGACACCCCGGGGACGAAGTCCAAGCCTGGTTCCTTGCTCGCTCAGCGGGCTGCCGACGCTCGGCTCTGAGTCAGCAGCGTGCGCGCAGCAGCGACAGGCAGCCACAGCCCCGTCCCGAGCCGTCGGGCTCCATCAGCAGCCTCAGGATGTCACGAGCAGCGCAGCAGCTTGCCCCAGCGCGCCTCGGGGTTTCCTTGCGGGCGGCAACTTCCATCGGGCGCGGTGCCAAAATCTCCCCCAGACCCAGGCGGCTTCGGCAAAGCAGCTGGTGGCAGCGCTACCGTGAAGTGCTTCCCCTCGGCAGAGAAAGGGTTGTGAGGGTGGTTTCCAAGCTCCCCGGGCTCGTAACCTCCTCGATAAACACCAGCACAACTGAAACTCCCTGCTCAGTGCATGGCCCTCTGGGCAACACATCCAAGCCGCGTCTCTGAGCACGCTGCAGATAACACCCAGCAGCACCTGAACAGATCCCTATGTCTATCTATTCACACGGCCAGCATTTGCATCTCAGAAATAAACCACCTAACGGTGGCTAATTTGCTGCAATTATACCAAAACGGTGTGCAGGGTTGTGGGGAGCTAAGCTTAAAACGAGTGATCTGAGCTGGTTACTCCAGCATGGGCTGAATTCTTTAGGAAATAGCAATTACATGCTAAATGACACAGACAACAAAAAAAAAAAAAGTGAACAAAAAGCATTTTCTAAGTCTCAAGGTGCTGCAGAGCAGGAATAGGGAACGTTGGCTGGACAAAAAAAGGCAGTTGTGTGTTTCAAGAGGTCTTTGGTGATGAACTAGATGGGACTAAAACATGCTGGGGGGCCACAAAAAAAAAATCAGGAAAAGAATTAGAGAACACAGGTGTTTAAGCAGCACTACATGTGTCAATGCCTCAAGATCCACCTAAGAAAATTCGATGAATAGAGCAGAGACCCTGTCTCCAAAGACATTAGTGCCACCTCGATCCCACCCGATTTGATGGGAGAAGCAGAGGCAGGGCAGGGAGGAGGAGCGGAGCGCCAGCAGCTCCTCGCAGCCGCTGAGATTCCGCAGCAGCAACAATACCAAACACCACGACTCATCTCTTCCTGGCACCGGCTCTTCTTGGGCTGCCCAGACGCAAAACAGGGCGCTCCCTTAGCAACTAAACCCCGCTCGCTCTTTTCCTGGTCACCGGCAAAGGTTGGGACCTCGTGCAGCCTCCACCCAGCAGCTGAGCTCAGTTTTTCCATGAGCTGCTCACCTCGCACCGAGAAGCCGGCTCCTCACCCTGGCAGAGCACCCTGTTCCTGCATCTTCTGTGCCGCTGACAATGTTTTAGCTAATTATGGAAGCGCTGGCACTATTCTGCATTCGGAGGGTAGGATGCTGGCTGGATTCGTTGGCAGGCGCTGGACACAGCCGTGTCCCGTTGCTCCTGGAGAGGCTGGGCACACACACGGGGAGGCTCTGCAGGTGTGAAACTGGTTCTCTGCCTTCCATCCGACTCCAAAGCCTTCCATTTCTGGAAGCTACAGGTATTTTTTCCCCTTAACCAGCGTTTTGCTTCATTACAGGGTAAAATACTCAATCTTGCTTTAAAAAAAAATCTGAAAAAAGCGAACAGACTTAAGTCTACTTCAAGTGTGTGCATGAAAGCAGAAATAAATTAACAGATCTAAACAATGCATGCTCCTGTGAAACAGGAAAATAATCACATGTCTCAAAGCTGTGTATATATAAACATTAACTAGAAAAAGTCAGGCTTAAGCCACTCTGGAAGATGATAACTGGAGCTTCAAAGACACACAGCTGCCTCGTGTTCAGGTTCCTCTTGGTGAAGACGAACTAGCCAGGATGTACTTCAGGCACGCCTGCACAGCAAGACGTGAAACAGCCAGCAAAAGGGAGGCCCAGCACACCTTGAATGCAGCCCAAATTCAGTACAGACCAAACATCCCTCACTTACATTTAACACTCACCTATTTCACTTCCCTGAGCAGCTCGTACTGCAATCAGGAACCAGGCCAACGTAACGTGCTCAGGAAACGCTGCCCTACTCAGCTGGTACAAAACACAGCCCTAAGCCCTTTATTTCAGGCTGATAACGCTCCCGCCTGCCACATTTCCCTTGCCCTCTGCCAGTAAGGGCAGAGGATGCCAGAAAGTCCCACTGACCGGAGGAAAAGCGAGTGCTGCAGGTCCTGGCACGACCCAGGAGCCCAACATGGAGCAGAGTGCCTTGTTTTGTGGCTGCAGCCCGGTGGTGCTGCTTTTCTCAGTATCCTCGAGTCCAGCACAAGTTACCTGGGGTTCCCCCTCAGCGCTCAGTTCCTCATCTGGGCACAGCAGAGCCAATGCAGAGACCCAAAAGCCAAAGGCAGATGTGAAAAGCACCTCTGGGCCATGGCAGTTTGCTCCACAGTAGGGCAGGAGCCATTCCCTTACGTTAGTTCTGCAGGAAAAATGTCACACACACCTTTTTCTGATTACTTCTGAAATCGATACAGAACCCGAGATGTTTGTTTTCACTTTGATTACTCAAGAAAACACTTCATGCCTCAGGGTAAATCACAATAAACAAGTGCACTACAGACCTCCAGGTTGAACTCAAGGAGCAGGTGGTCATTCCCATCGTCACCAACTTCCATTTCTCAGCGATACGGAGCTGACAGCATCCAAAACACGAGCTGGGGCATGGCTGAGCTGATCTGCCACACGGTGTGGTTCATTTGGTTTGGACAGGCCAGCAGGTGCTGATGGGTTTCCCAGGAAGAGGAACTCTGCAGCCACATCATGCTCTCCTCCTCACCTCTCCTTCCTCCTGGTGCTCGTGCCCTAGGGTGACACCGCACTCCTACACAAACACAGGCCTAAATCTTAAACATCCAATTCAGAAAACTGCAAGGAGAAGCGCTCTGAAACAATCCCTTACCTGCAACTGCAGAGTAATTGTGCCATAAGGAAGACGGAAAGATCACAGCCATTTCTGAGGTACGTTACAGTCATCCATAAAATGCAAACCAATTCCATTAACCTCGCCTCCAGCACAGGTCACACCCAATTGATTTATTTTTTTTCTTGTCTTCAGGGTGTGTTGTGCCAGAGCTGCTTTCTGCAGGGGCCTGCAAGCACGGCTTCAGGTTGGAATAAAGTAGTCAAAACCTTTCCAGGTAGATTTAAACACCAGAAAAGCCTGTGACATACAGCACAGTGGCTCCAGCTTGGACCACACCAGTATCAGTTCCTAAAATCAGCAGCCACACTGCAATAGTGCCTGTCACCTCCATATGCAACTCAGCTGGTTCTACTTACACCTACAAAAATTCTGCTGTGTGTTCCCTTTGTCATCTTCAAGTAGCATCTCTTGGCATGCCAGCATCGTCCCTCTACTGCATGTTTATTACTTGCACTGTCTGTTCCCACCATTGAGAAGACCAGTCTCATTTTACAGAGGAAAAAAAGCTGGAAAGCACTTTGTCAGAAGAAAAATTTGGTTACTCGAGGACTTTTTTCTCCCCTCCCACCCCCTCCTCCTCAAGTTTGTAATCTTGTTCTTCTCATGTTCAAGAATGTCTATAAAAATCTACAGAGTAACACCCTTCTGAAGACATGAAAGCAGAAAAAAAACGACTCGTGCATTTCACTTCATCATTTCTGTCTGCTGTGGGCACCCTGGCACCCTCGCAGCTCAGCTGGCAGAGTTAACAAAACCTCCTTGTAAACCGTAACCAAGGCAATGAACTCAAGTGTACACAACTAAATGCTTCTTAGGAAAACAATGTCCGGTTTTCATCACCAAAATGTACTGCCAGTATCAACAGCTTATTTTCGATTGAGGCTAGAAGGCGGCACAGCAAGGAGGAGGAAGGAAACCGCTGAAAGGCCTAAGTGCTTCTCGGCACGGCGAAGTCAGATGAGCTGAAGTCATGCTAGAGGGGAAGCATGACTAGAGGGGAGGCAGCCGTTGTCTAATATCAGCTCCAGGAACCCATTTAACCCCCAAACTCAAAAGAAATAGTCAAAAGTGTTTTGAGCCAGAATACATTCATGCCTCACTAGCATCACAAAGCATCAGGAGTTTGGAATATGGATGCAGGTAAAGTTGTGGGATCTTCCCATTTTAGAAGAGCCAGATTTAAGAATAGCTCCTAGCAGCTTCCTGACTGACTCAAACTTTTCCGTCCCTTTGCTTATTAATGGGAAAAATGCACAGAATTTTAAGGTATCTGATGAAAACAATGGGTTTTGGTTAGGAACATCTCAGGGAGCCTGAGCATACAAACACCTGTGTGAAAAGCATATGCAAAAAGATCCAAGCAGAGTATTTCACCTGTAAACCAAAAATGCCTCTCTGCTGGTGGAACCACAGTGTTGGGCTTTGTCAGCTCCCAGGCCTCAAACCTAAAGCTTTAAGAGCTGGAAGCTGCACTAACCATTTCACCACAGTGGGAAGTTGTGAGACCTGAAAGACCGAGAGGAATCCCAAAGAAGAGTGAGCAGAAGGGCAGAGGTGCTGCCCCTGATCCTGCCCCGTTGTAGGACCATCAGCTGTGGCAGCTAGGAGGTGGTAAAAGCCAGGTCTAACAATTCAGACTTGCAGTTAAATATAATGATGGTTTCAGCCCAAATATTTGACCTTCATCCTCACTATGGAGGATAACCAGCACGCCACCTCAAACATACAGCAATCCTGCCTTTTCCTTCCATGTAACCCTACAAGACCGAAGTTCGGTGGGAGATGAAGTGATGCTTCTTACAGAGAATTTTCCTTGCACGGGTGTCCCAAGCTTGACTTCTCATTTTGTTTTTAAAGTTTCTCCGAACCCCAGAGCTTTGTTTTTCTCTTTGGTAACTCCCAAGAGCCAGGAGCAGGGAGTACGAACAGGCAGACATTCCCCTCTGGCATGCCGATGGTGCTAGCACGAGTTATCTGTGTTTAAGGGGTCAGCATTCTTGGTCTCCTCGCTCAACATTTTGAGCCAGAGACTGGGAAGAGAAGGAAGGGAAGAGACCCACAGCTAATGAGGAATTTACATACAAACACTGTCAGCTTTGGAGAAACATTTGCTTATGCATTTGCCTGGAAACTCATCTTGGGGAGATAATTCAAGCATGTGACCAGGAGCTGGGCAGTCTCGTTGACACAGCCCCTTTTCCCCATACACGAGGGGAATGTTTACTTTGCAGAACGCTGTGGTGAACACTGCGTACGCTTCCACAACGTCAAAGACAATTAAGGAGTAGCATCCTACTTCATAAATTACATTTCCATGTAGTCACAAAGGGCTTGCTGCTAAAAATACAGCCTAAACAATAACTCCGCTCCATCAGAAGCTTGCATGGATTGCCAAAGTAAATCCTACGGTAAGGAATCGATCCTAAAACAGCTGTAAAGAAGGGGGATATCCTGCAACAATTGCCACAGATCCTTGTAGGGGCTGAGAGGCATCTATCCCTTTAGCAAATGTTTTGGCTTCTCAAACCCCAAGGTATGGGGGGGAACGCTGTGGCATTCACCAGTTAGTGGGGAGGCTGTAAGGTGTCTTTTCCTCTCCTACCTGCTCAAGTAATTCATGCATGCTACTCGTACAGACCTTGCAGATGAGTTCTTCAGCAGCTCGCTCCTGGTGCTGCCCCCGGCGCGATGCTGTGCCCCTTGCGTACCAAGCTGCAGCTTTGGCCACAAGCTGGGCTCTGCTTTAAGGCTCCAGGCTCGTGGTAGGAGGGACGGTGCTCGAGGCACCTCCTTCAATTTAAACAAACCCCCTCCACGTGGAAATGCTGGAGAATTTCAAGGCGGCTTTGGAGGCGACATTGAGGAGAAGCTTAGTTGACAACTAATCAGCTCTGTAGGGCCCTGTAAAAACATTCCTGTAAGCAGCAGAGCCTGCAGAATGGGAAGGTCGCTGGTCAGGAGCATAAAGCCATCCCGAGCTATCAGTTTGTATACAGAGGGCATACCACTTTCACAGCTGCTTAGCAATACGTGCCCTGCCCCATTTTCCTCTGCTGATAAAGCACGGCGGGGAGGAAAGCACAACTCCGGCGCAGGAGCTGGCTGGCAGCCCCACAGCTTCGAACCCCGAGCGCTTTTCTATAGGCTGCGTGCTTGGCAGAGCACCAAGGCAGTATCAGCTCACCACATGTAGGTCACATCTTCAATTAGTGCTTCCTCCCTAAACGGCTCTAGGCAGAAAGTGACTGCTCCCACCAGGGAAGAATTTGGATGCCACTCCACAGCTGTAATCTCAGGGAACAAACCCATGAGCTTCGTACACCCCGTGCGTTTCTGCTCTCATGTGCTTGAGCTCAATTCATGTAAAATAATTCGGAGGAGTCGACGCTGTCCTTGGAAACAGCTGGGTCATTCACTCAAGTAAACGGATCAGAATTGTTGAGTCTAGCAATGATGCCCAGAAGGAAAAACACAACAGAAACCAGCTAACTGACAGCAACACCAAGTCCTGGAGTCTCACCAGAAATGCATGAAAAGCTTCCCAGTGCCATCTCCTGAAATACTCATTCGCATGAAGCTGCATTCAGTGCTCTCCTCCACTTCCTTTCCCTAAATACTTTTTTTAATATATATATAAAAGAGAAACTTCTCTTTTCAAGCAAGCACACTGACCCTTTTCAGTTCTCCCTATTAGACCAGCAGCGTTTTGCAATGACTTAACCACATTTAAAATGTAGATAAAACTGAACCTCAAAGAAACAGAAGCAGAATGGTGAGTTCCAGAGTACTTTAAATAATGCATTTCTGCTTGATTTTAAAAGAGCATTTGTAATAAGCCACGCCAAGTTCACTGCAGACTTTAGAGGGCTTAAGAGCAATCTGGGCAGAAGAGGGTAGCTAAAGGAGATAAGAGCTTGTAAAACCCGTCCCACAGTAGGTCTGGAGTTAAGCGCTCCTCAAACAGACTTGACATCTTAACTTAAATACACATATCTGGCATTCCACATTTCTTTTTTGGGAGGGAAAAACTGCATGCCTACTATAATACAGGCAGCAGGGTTACTATCCGGGTAGTGCTAATGACTTGGTAGCATGCAAAACTTGGTAATTTTGGCTTAAACCATATATGAAGTGAGAGATGGGAAATAAGTTGCAATCTTAACGGCTCTGCGTTGTCTCTAGCTTAATACCTCACTGTGATGCTACGAATGGAGAGTTGAACTGCATTTTGGTGCTCCACTGCTGCTTCTTCCCCGTGAAAGTGAAGTTGCAAGCAGAGCGCATTTCTCACCACGGCTGGTCCGTTGGCACACAGAGGTGGCAGAAAGACTTTCAGCGAGGACGCAGGCATGCAAAAATGAGTCCAGCCGCTGGTAGACATCAGCAAAAATCAAACACATTTGTCTTGAGCACGCTCCTGGAGAAAGTAAGCACAATAACCAAGCTGGGAGGCTGCAATAAACAGCAGTATTTCAGGCGTTGCTTCACAGCATAAACACAGGTTGGAGAGGGCTCCAGGGCTGGGCGAGTGCCAACATCTTCTTGAACGTGGACATAAACAGTTTTTGTTCCTGACTGGTACAAATATTTAAAATAAGAACCAATATTCAGAGACTGCTACAAGCAAACGTTATCAGTGGTCACAAGAACGGGGTACCCACAGAACTCCAAATTTCACCTGGATACGAGTCAGCAAGTCTGGGCTCTGCACCTTTAGGAGGTTAAAATTGCCAGTACAAACCTCAGCAGCTGCTTAGAGCAGTGTCCATAAACTTCCAGTAGAGAAGAAAAAGACCCTGAAATTTTTAAAATAAAAGGTTCTGATATTGCTTTAGGAGGACTGAAAATACAGCAGACCAAGCAAAGCACATGGCGGGGTACACAAAGAACATTACACGGCTAAAATAGATGATGAGTATCAAATGAGAGAGCACAGGAGGGAGGGGAAATAAGATGCTAATGAAAAATAAGTCTGGAAGGGAAAAAAGGCTCAGTAAAAGTACAGGAGACAAGTGCCTGTGACACCCAAGCTTTAATAGCCATACTCCAGTTGCTGTATACAAACTGCTATTCCTTAGGATTAACTCTGGAATGAAAGAAATTTGTTGCTCCTCTTTCCTATTTATGAAGTGTCTGTTTTATATCTGTTTGAACAAAAAACAAAGCCAGCCACTGCTACAGCCAGTTACATAGTGTTACTCCTGCAGCAAAGGCAGAAACAGCTCAACACCAACAAAGAACAAATTTTAAGTCCAGTAAATCATTAGTAGAAGAAAATCCACACATATTAATTTTTTAAATAGCATCCTCCAATAGGTCATAGTGAACCTACAGATACCAATTTTATTTATTATTCCTCTCTCAACTGAATGCCACGGGTTAACCGTGCTGAGCCAGGTAGAGGCTTTTTCATTTGCAAAGACAACGTCACTCCATCTAACTGGGAAGCAGAGCTCACCTACAGAAGGCACAGCCCCAGGACAGCAATTGAATCTCTGGATTTCCTGCATGAGGAGCCCTCAGAGAGCCAGACCAAAAGAAGGCAGGGCTACAGCCGAGGCAGGAAAAGTGTTTTCAGAAAAGGTTTTTACTCATCGAATCGCATGGAGCTGGCCACACCAAGTACAAGACGCCCAGACCGACTGTATCAGTACTCCGAGGTGGTGCAAGACTGGAGTTAGATCATGTGAACTGCTGGTACTTGAGAATCACACTCGTGTGGGGCCCTCGCGTTGTGCAATAGGTCAGGACAATTTGTCTCACTACGTTTCAGTGGGATGTTTTTGGAGAGCTTCGTGCCAAGAGCAAGGCAGTGAAGCTGCACAGGTCTCTGCCATCAGTTCGGAGTGATTCAGAACTTCAATGTGCTTCAGCTCCTGGCGCAGAGAACAGAGATTACACATCCCTCTGAAGGAAAACCAACGCACGAGGGAGCAGTTTGAAACCTTCACACAACATTACCCAAGTTTTACGCCAGCAGAACAACTGAGAAACTCCAAGAAAAGATTAATCTTCTGCACAGTTAAGTCGTTTGTACTGAGTGGGCATACGGGAGAGCACACAGGAAGGAAACATCGCTCTTGTTTGGAATTTAGCTTTCAGAAGCAACTTGTGCAATATAGCAGCTCTTTGTGATTGCAGAGGGTTATTGCTCGAGCAATAGCCCATGAACTGCAATGCAGAAGTGCTGACAGCAGAAGAGGTATGAGAGAGAGTGTAATTCGGTCAGTATATCACACACTTGCCAAGTCCGAAAGACAAGTGTCATGATACAGACTTGTCTCTACTTTTATTAAAAAAACAAAACAAAACAAAAAGCAAATCATACTAAACACCAACAGCAGAGCAGTGCAAATTCTTGGAAAAAAAATAGGAACAAGTGCTTTTTTAATAAATAAACAGATTCAGTCCTCTTGAAATAAATGAACGTTCCAATTTCCCATTATGCAGTGAGGCAAGTCTTCAGGTCAGTATCTCATAGAGAAGGTCACAGGAGTCCTGGCGATGAATTACTCCCTACAGTAAGGCCAAGAATGAACTTCCAGCTTGTTCAAGCTGTCCTGAAACCCACAAGAGGGAGTAGCTATCAAACCAAGCAAATGTTCTGTTTCTACAGAGACAGTACTTCACTCACACAAAGCTGGATCCCCGGATTTCCAGCACATGTTTAGTTACCTGAAAATTCAGTCAGGATGAAGATTATTAGCACTTTTTAAGCTGACCTCAGAATGACAGAGAGGATAAGAGACCACAGTAGAAGGTATATGCCTCTGTATTCCTGCTCAGGACATGGTAATTCAGCCTTCCTTAAATTATTACCCCTAACAAAGGCATTTCAACCACTTATGCAAAGAATAATAATAAAAAAAGCTGAAGCAAACCAGCAAAGGTGGCAGAAGAAAAGGGATATTTAGTTTGTATTAAGCTTCTGTGCCCTCCCCCCCTCCCCAGAAATGCAAATCCTACCTCACTTCATTTTGCCAGTAATTTGTTTTTGGTATCCTCATTCTCAGCTTCAGTGCTTTCGAAGAGCTCTAACAAAACCTAGGCATTTTTTTTTCTTTAAATACCAGCCATCCAAAAGATATCGGCATCTGCACTCAGCACTTCACTACAGCAGGAAAAAAACCACACACAGCATATTAGGAGGTCCTGTACACGCTCATGGCTCCAACAGGGGCTCCCTGAGAGCTCAGACAGCCCCTCGGTGCTTCCCCGGCTTTTTAATCCAGCTGTCACGGGTGCAGAGTTGCTCAGAGCCACAGACGCACAAAACACACCTGGTTTACAGGTATGTCTGAGGGTACAAGCTTTGCCAGTGTATTGAAAAATATTAATGTCAAGTATTGTTAATGAGCACGAGGCAGCTTGCTACTAGAGCTGGAGTAGGCTTTTAGGTTATGCAACAAAAAAACTGTGAAGTTATACACGGTTATACAACTTCCATTTGTTTTCCTAGGTCTGACAGGAGGTCAGGATTTTTCATGGGCAGTAACATCTCAGAAAAGATTCACAGCAATTTATCAAAGGCCTTAATGATGTCACATCACCTTGCACAGCCAGTTAGTACAAGGGTTCAGTGTTTAAACCAAATAAAACATGGAGACACCACCTCCAGGAGCCCTCCACATCACCAGAAGCAGTGATAATGTAGCAGGTAGTAATCACCCGTGGCTCCTGAGCACCAATTAAGCTGGGAACTAACGGAGCTCCTGGAAACCACAGCTGCTGCCCGCGAGGAAAAACATCTCCTTGCGGTCACTGAGAATTCCCCATGACCTTTCCCAAAAAAAAACAAACACAGATAAATCAGTATGTCCCTGCTGAGCTCCCAATCAGGCTCTGCCCACCTGCTCCTCCCTGGCAGTCGCATGAGGATATTGCAGCCACGTCCTTTATGAAGCTCTCCTGTCTCCCACGAGGCAGCGTGAGGATGAAAATCCATGCTTGTCCAGCCAGTTTAAAACAAAATAAGAGATCAATCAGTTGAGACTTAAGGGAATGAATGGCAGACTTGTCCAGCAACTCACAGCAAACACTGGCAAAGGAAGCAGCGCTACCTGACCATCTTACGTGATTATTTGAGAGACCTAAGAATTGCTGCTAATCGTAATTGTGTAAAAAACATGAATAATTTTAAAGCAGTCTTTTGTGAGGGGAGCACTTTAAATACAGTATACAGAATGTGCAGACATTGCCTGCATCTACAGAGCACAACTTGCTGGGAATGGAAGCGGTAAATATAGCACACAGCTTGGACATACTCCATCTACAAGTAACTGAGAAAGCCTATTTTCACCTCGCAAAAGCATTTAGCACCACTTTACGTCTAGCCAATGCTGAGGAACAGGCTTGTGAGCTATTTATACTCCGAGATAAAGGTGCCAAAAAAGGTTTTAAAAAACCTTGTGGTCATCAAGCCTCAGTCTATCTAGGAGATGCAGCGTTCCAGCTACACAGCCCATCCTTTGCTAGGAGCTGTGTGATGGAGCAGAAGGAAGTGTAGCAGGGAAGTGATGCTCAGGTTCTCTGAAAAAACACTTAAACAAGTGAATACGGAAGCTGGACGTGCTGTGTATTTGGCCAACATGTGAACGCATTCAGCTTATCCATTAGGTAACAGCAGGTTTAGGATTTCTGCTAAATAAAACATGTGGAGCTGCACAATTTTACACCATCACGCAATTAATGAATTGTCAGCTCACAGCTGGTTAGCAGCACCACACAAAAAAAAATCCCATCGCTGCTCCACTCTCACAAAGAAAGGGCTGCAGAATTATATGGTTATTAGCTCAGTAGGGCTTTTGTGATTCTGACAACGTCAAGGTTATCTGAAAACAGCCTCGAACGTTCAGAGGACTCGTTCCAGTTGTGCTAACAGCTCTCCAACAAATGCCACAGTCAGCAGTGTCAGCTTCACTGCAAGCCTGTGGTACCAAGACGGGGAAAGCCATCCGGGTGTAACTGGTTGTGCACATCCCATAGTGTCTGCAGCAAGCCTGGGAAAAGCAAGGCAAGCTGTCTTCAGATGGCTGAGTTCTAGTACACGGCAAGATTTATGACAGAGCTAAGGACAATGAGCAGTCCAGGTTTTGACAGATATGCCACTATAACCATGCTGCTGCAAGCAAAACGCTCAGAGGTGCTCATGGGGCTGAAAGAGCTCTCAGACCACCACGGGGTGACACTGCACCTGCAGAGACACTACAGCTACTGGCCTGGCAGCTACTGGGACAGGAGGAAACATGAGGCACCAGAACGTCAATCCCGAAGGCATACTTGATAACCAGAAGTCAGAATGTCAAGTAATATTTTTAAGCCTGTCAAATACCCCATGCCCCAAATAAACCCCATGCCCCATTCCCAAGCCAGCAGCTTCTTCCCAGGGCAGCTGGCAGGCACCCAGCTTATCATGGACACGGCTGCTTTGCAGCTGCATCGTGTCCAAGCTTTACCTGGGAGATGCCACTTCTAAATGCCCTTACAGAGAGCCCACTGTAAAGGATGCAACACCTACACTACGAGCATGCAGTGCTGATGCTTCCGAGTCTACCTCTCCAGTTGCCACTCGGAAGCAGAAATTATTTCTCATGGCTTGGCCTCCCCTTACAGAAGATTTTCCCAGTAAAAACACGAGCAAGCCAACTAATTTTAAGAGACTGTCCCAGATTTCCCCTAAGTTTCCTTGCCAGGCTCAGGTTTAACACGTGTGGAGATAAAACACCCCGTTCAAGCGTAATGCGATATCATTACAGCCCTGTTGCAGTATTTACTCTCTGCAAAGATATCCATTTCTGCTCTCTTACTTATACAAAATCTTGTTAACTGTTCACGTTTTGGTGGCACACAGAGACCAACTGAGATCACAACTCACCTGCATTAAGCCAAGAGGATCAAATCTTTCGTTAAATGAGCGTATGAATCCATACCTCAAATGAGTAACCCTGCCAGTGCTGCCCTGTACTGCTGAACAGTTCTTAACTCCTTCCCAGCACTGACACTAAAAGGAAAACACATTGGTGAGCACCCCCTACCAGCTTCAGCTGGAACAGCCACACTTCCCCATGCAACAAGTCCTCAGCACAGCTTCCTGGCCACTCGTTTGGCACAATTGATTACTAAGGAGCTCTGAAAACCTTGACTAGAGGTTTATCCTCTGCAGCACGCTGTAATTGTTACAGACAGTGCAGATTAAGTAGGACACTGGTACCGTACTGGATCAACAGTGCCCAAATCATCCGGCTCATATCAGCACCCCCATTAAAATCATTTTAGTCGATCCGGATGTTTGCACTGCAGCACGTTTTTCATGCCGTTCGGGTGTTGTTCTGCTAATAGTTTATCAATAGCAAAGCAGGTGACAGCCATAGCATGCTGCTACCAGAATCCATCCCTCCTCTCACGGGGATTCACACGGTGCAGCTCCCAGCAAAGGAAGCGAGCCTTCTGCTGCAGTCGCAGTGAGACAACATACTCCCATCTCCTCCCAAAACAACGAGCACACAGCTTACACCCTAGCTGTCTCTTCTACGAGGACATTAAAGGACACACAAACCATTTAGCACCTTTCCCTCCTTAGGTAGGTTCTGTTAGCCCTGTAAATTTTAAGTATACTGCTGAGAGCATTGATCATCTGCCCCACATACGATGCCATCTATTTGACCTTTTCAATCCTGCTATGATATCGCATCTGACCCAACAGCCATCCCTCAGCACCACCAAGCCAGCTGAAGGGTTTGCTTTCCCTTAATGATGTGCAGCATTGAACTTCTGCCATGCACTTACATCAATTCCGCTGGAGTGGAAAGAACTCTAAATAGGCTGATTATCATCAGCCCCATAAAAACCTCTGTCCCGAGGATCAATGAGGTGCACAGCTCAGCCCACGGAGGCAGCTGCAGAAGCTGGGGTGGCGAAGGCTGTGACTTTTACAAGAGGAATTCACACGTTTCTCTCCTGCTGAACCAGTGCCTGCTGCGCCATGCCCCGTTCACAGCTCGTGGGCAGGCACCTCTTGATCCGATCTCCTTAGGGCATTAGCACACGCTGCCAGCAAGGCAGCTGCCACTCGCCCCGCTGCGTCCCGAGGGACGAGGAAAGCTCCATTCTTAACGAGGTGGATACGAGCGACAAGGGCCAGATGGCAGAGGCGTACTCACCATGTGCTTCTCTTTCAGCAGGAGACACGCTGCTCCACAGATCTGTTGCGCTAAAAAAGCGAAATCAATCTGACTTGGAGTGCTTACTGAGTCCAGGGGATACTCCTGGACAACAGGCTGCCGCCCGCTTCTCCTTCGCTCAGCTCTCAAACCCAGCAGCAGAGGAAGAACAGAAGGCTGCACATCGCTCCTGCCTCATCCACGAGCTATCCTGTAGGTTGGTAAGGAAACGATTGCTGTTCGTTCCCCTGCGGTATCTCAGAGAGAGAAAAAAAAATTGGCCATCTTTTCATCACGTTCCTGCTGTGAAGTTTCCCCATGACAACCCAGCTGATTTGTGCAATGGTATTTCTGTATCTAACAAAAGGAACAAAAGATTGGGAACAAAAGAAAAATTGAGTAAGAGAGGGGAAAAAAAAATCTACTGCTGGAAATATGACTGAATTGTTAGAAACAGAGTCCAACTTTTTATAAAGAGTACAGGCTGCACACCCAGCACGTTCTTTGACTTGCACTAAATATAAGTACCTGGCAGACGGGGAAGAAATGAGAATAAGTACAGTTTATTGCGAGATTGAAGACCTGATCTCGTTATGAGACTAATGAGGAGAAAACAAATTTAAGTGCTGACCTATAGTTCTAAAATTAGTTTGTTAAATGCATTTACTACGAGCAAATGCCATTCAGATGACATGAAACTCAAAATAAGGCTCTAGAAAGCCGTGCATGTTTCCCATAACACACACCACCCTCCAAAACTAGAGTTCTTCATGTCTAGAAGGTTTTGATGCTCTTCAGTTACATGCTGCTGGGGGCTGTACGGGCTCTTTTAGGTGCTGTTTATGCTACGACAACCTAAGTCCCCAACTTTGTAATGCCTTGGTGATACAAAGCGCAAGCACCGTGGCTCAGCTGAATCCAGCAGGACTGCCCACAGCCTTGAAACTAAAACCACATGTTCAACTGTCAGGAGAGGCAGAGGTCTGGTAAGTATAGCTTGAATATTATATCCCTGCTCCTCAAGAAGCACCAGAATTAACAGTATGCAACTGTGCTTTCTCTAGTGCACAAGCTGGGTATAAAAATAGTCTTTCCTCCTTCAATCAGCCTTTCATTCTTCACGGTGACATTTAAACCTTTTATGCTACAGGGGTGTTTCATCCTGAATTTGGTGCAGTTCTTGCTCATTGCATCCCTCACGTGTTCACCAAAACCCTAAAAGAGCATCACATCAGGCTCACACCACTTGTACCTCTCAGACACCCTCAGTCCCAGCTCTCCAGGCAATGGTCCATCCACACATTACTGGGCTTTCTAAGAAACTGTCTCAAAGATAAGACAAAATACAGTTAAATACAAGAGGCTTAAGAATCCTTTATTTATGTTTAAAATGTGCAGACTGATTCTCTTCTCATTACCACTGCCACCAATGAGTGCTCAGACCAGAAGCGATGAAAGTCACTTTTAATACCTATACCTTTTAATACCTACACCTAGATTTTCGATCTCACATATACAAATCTTCAAGAGTCATTTATCTAAAACATTCAGAGAACAAGGGATCTCTGCAACAGTCTCACCATTAAACCCTCAGTTACTGAAAGGAAGGAGTGGAGTGTTTGGCAAGCCCTGATGAGCTGAATCCACGCTGGAGAGGGGGGCACAGCCTGAGCTTCCCCTCTAAGGTCTCCAAGCTGAGCCATAACTGCACGAAGCAAGCAGGAACGTAGACAACTGCAGAGATGGCACAGCAAAGCAGAGGTGGTTTGGGGAGACTTAGTAAAGAAGAGATTTTTAAGGATCTGACCCTTTTGATTTCCAATTCCCCATGAGTCAACACTCTCTAAAATGTTCATGCTGCTCCACAGAACCTATGGACAAAGCGGTCTGAAGGAAGTGGTTATTTAGCTCGATCAACACAGAGATATTTATAGAATACTATATTTTAAGAAGGGCAGTGTCTTGATTTTTCCAAGCTTAACCTTAAACCGACGTCAAAAACAGTCTACATTAAAATTTGTTTTTAAAAATTACGTTTAAATAAAATGCCCACTATACCAGGAGTTAAGCAGAGTCTAATAAAGTTTTGGTTAATTATTTTTCCAAGTTTGTAACTGACACTCAGTTTGCTCACATACTTGAATATTTAATATTCCAAACAGAAGTGGCTCACAAAAGCAACTAACATGCTAAAGTAATAAGTCTTTCTCTCACGCTGCTTAAGCACAAGATAAGATCTGTGACTCTGGGAGCAGCAGCAGCAGCTCAGCCCTACAAAGGAAAATCTATACAGCCTAAATTCTTCATGAGCGCTTGATTTCATCTGAAAGAGTGGTTTTATTCTCAACTTCAGGGCTGGAAGCCACAAGAGCATTTATGCTGTAAAAAGCTGCTCAGAAGCACAGCAATGCACTCTTGCTTCCACTAGAAAAACCAGCACCTGCCTGAATTTCACTTTCTTTGCACAGAAATAAGGCTCTTGCGTACTAGGGAGCACAGCTCAACTGAACATGAGGGTCTGAAAGCATTTTTCAGCTCATCTCCCCGACTCCTTCTGCAGATGGACTCTCCAAGGCCACAGACCTCACCAGCCTCAGCAGTTTAGCTGGTTCTGGATGTGTGCAGACCTGGGAAGCTACAGAACATACTGTTACCTCCAGCAGTTAGCCTGTAGCTCTCAGTGCTTCCTCCTCTGGTCTGCATCACTCTGCTTACCCTTTCAGGGACGACTGCAACACCCTCTCCTTATCTATCCTGCCCCTAGATGGCAGTGGAAGGGAAGCATGCAGTAATCTATTTCAGAAATAAACCAATTAGTTTATCTCGATGACTTATTTGTTAACTTAGGAAGTGATGGATGGACCCCATCTTGAAATCCAACAGTTGCTAATGGTAAAATAACAACCAGAAGTGTAAACTGTAAGGAACAAGTTGAAGTTAGTTTAATTGATGATATAAGGAACTAGGAAGACACTGTAATTTATCAGTCCCCAAAAAACTGAGTGACTGTTTTGTGTGTTTTCCATTCCCTCATGCAACCAAGACTGAAATACAGGCAAAATGACTGCAGGAGCAATGACACACAAGTGTTTCCATAGTGCAGACAAAGAAATCTCAAACTGAGTTGAGCATATCAACCATAGTTTTTTTTTTTTGTTTCTTTGTTTGTTTTGTGGTTAAAAAAAATCTACAAATAAACATGTTATATTTTAATGAATAAAAAATTAAATAACCCACACTTAACCCTACATTAAACTGAATAAATGCCTAAGTGACAGCGCCAAGACAGCTTTATGGTCTAGAATTTTAGCATCATCTCCTTGATAAGGTCATCCAGAGGAAGCTGTAAAAACACTCTCCCTCCCTCACTTACACGGGGTTTGTGGTGAGTAGGTAGGTGGTGATTACCTTTCCACTCTGAAGAAGAGCACTAACCAACAGCAAGCTCACAAGCCTGCCCCTTAGACCGAGATTACTCAGGTGCGAGCAAAAGGCCACGACCGTGAGACCTGTACCAAGCCACAAAGAAAAGGAGCATCAACTCCTCCCACCAAGAAATCCCCAGCAGCTTCAGGAATCTACCCCAAGGCTGACAGCCAGGTTTCTTCTCTGCATCTGCTCAGTCCTAAGCACTGCTGCAAGCATCCAACTGCAACAGCATCTGCCTTGGTACCGATACAGATCTGGCAGCTGAAGATCCCACTAACAACTGTCTAAGGCTTTCATTCCCTTCCACAATACTATTTCAATTTATTACAGGTGCTTAGGAAACTCATTTCTGCATTCAGACAGCTGGATTCGAGTACCCTCTATGTCAAATCTGCAGTCTAAGGAGAAGCGAGTGGAATACAAGTAGCAAAGACTGATGTGGAGTTACCTAATTCAGCATTCACTTTGGGCTGAAAAGTGTCAGCTGTTGGAAGTGCAAGCTGTCAGAAAAGATTTCCTCTGAAATCCTGCTTGGTAATGGTCATCTCAGTACGTGTGCCAGCACTGCCTCTCTCATTTCCAGAAATCTGCCGAAAATCTGGATGTTCACGTTCGCAGAATCATTACTAATTTAAGCGGTTCCAACTGAGCAGCTAAAATTGAGTAATTCTTCTAAATTCCAATGCGGTAGTAAGAGGAAAATTATTTTTCCATGTGCTCAGATATTTACACAGCCTTACTTTTGGTATGGTAAGCTCTTTAGCTCTTTAAGGATTTATGTTCAAGCTATAGCAGAGGAAAAGGAAAATCTGCTGCACTGTACATTCCTGGTAAACCAACTGTGGCTGCGAATGCCACACTTCATATACTTAAACTCACTAAGAAGCAATTTTATAAATAAAATAAGCTGCAGCTAAAAAACAAAAACAAAAAAAAAACAGTTAATAAGACTGAACTAATGGTAACTCTAATCTCCAAGTGAATATTTTTTCTATTTTCTGTTCTGATTCAGAAAAGTACTTTGGCTTTGTTGGAGGTAGCGTCAGGATGAACCCGTGCTGTGTTCCCTTGGTCATGTTTTGTCCTGTCCTTTAGGGGCTCACCATCACGGTTCTGCACCAATGCACTGTCTGAGTATCTGCTTTTCCAGAGGAACATCCCAATACCAGATGATAAACCACTATCATTATGGGTTTTGGAGAGGAAAAAAAAAGAAAAAGAATTAACTATAACATAACTTTCACAGATTATGAGCTGTTTCTTTCAGAAAATAGCTTCTCTGCAAGCAATCAGTGCCTCTCCCTCCCCCTCAGCCTGCCACCTCTTGGCCTTTCAGGCAAAATTTCAGTGTTTTGCCAACTGATTGTGCCCTAAACAATGAGCAGGTATCCACCTCATTTTAGTATTCAACCTTCCTCTGCAGCCCAGCAGACTGAGCAAACCACAGCACCTCGAGTGCACTGTGGACACCATGAGATCACCAATCTGCTTTCCATTATGGACTGCCCCACATCCAGATGGAGCTCATTAAAAGCAGCAGTGTGGCAAAAGGCAAGCCATTCACATGAGAGCAGAGGGCTGCAGCTGTTGACCAACTCAGCCATCCCCAAATAACTCCCGTAACTCCAGCACGTAACACAAGCCTGCCTTATTTGTCCACCTCGGACTGCAGGAAACTCTCACCCTTCCTTTCCAAGAGGGAAAGGGTAAATCGAGTAGATCAGATTCAAGATGACGTAAGTAACTTGTCCTTGGTGACTTCAAAAATCCAAGCAGGGAGCAGGGTTGCTCAGTCCTGCCGCGACAAGTCTCAAGCAGAGTCTCTTTGCTCGTCCGGAGCCACAGAAGACCGTAACACATGTAACACATTCACTGCGAGGAGGGGAAAAAAAGCAAAGTGAAAGTTCAGTTTAATTTTAGAAACTGATTTCCACTTCCCTCCGTGAATCACGGGAAGCCTTGCCAAAGACGTGGGATCTGAAAGGCCCTTCCTTTTGTCAAGCACAAAGTCTTTGCTTTCATGAGAGGTAAAGCTGCTTCAACTCACTGCTATAAGATGTTTGGCGTTGAAAAGCCAAAAGCCATCACAAAAGGCAGCTTTGTATTCAGGACTGGACAGACTATACAGCTGCATTTACACAAATTAGGAGAGTTTTTCTGAGTAATGTTTTTACACTCCAGAAATGCAACATGTATATGAGTAAATACAGCCAGCTTATTAACTATTATCAAATTATCCTATACAATTATTAATTTTAATGCACTCCCTATGCAAACATTGTTATTTCTTCCAACTAGAATCATCAATAAAACCTTTCCCTGAAAGCTGCCACTTTCTCTGTGAGGTTTTGTTTTTAATTACAGTTCTGCTAGAGCCTATTGCTCCTCACCAACATAACTTGATCTTTACTTCTCCACCATGCAATTTGCTTTAATTATATGGCAAATAGCGATAAGGCCATTAACATTAATTATGAGAGCCAGAGAGGTCTTTACATCAATTACCAGTAGAAACCAAAGCTCTGAGCAGTTTTTTCTTTTAGAATAAAAAAGAATTGACTTGATAACCTATCCTACCAAATTGCTCAGGACACTGGAGCCACTTCCTTGTGTACAGCCTCGTTGGGTGACAGCTGATTGCACGTGTCTGGGCTCTGCAGGGCCAGGAAACTGCTGCAAGGACCACAGACTGGGAGGACAGAGGCTGGATCACGTCCAGGTTTTAGGCTCGGTTATTTCTAAGTCCTCCAGATTTCACAAAATTATCTCAGAGCCCAACCTTGAGAAATCAGTTTTGTTCCACCACACGATAATGTCAGCAGCGTAGCTTCCAGATGTCTCCAACGGACCCGGAATAAGCCCTGAGCAACATCTGAAGCGATGAGCACGGGTCCCTCCTCTCTTAGGTGTGTTTTTTTCAGCCCTCAGCTGTCATTTTCAAGCTCTCTTTTTGACGACACTCCAGCTTCAGATGGCTGGTGATTGCGACAGGACCTTATAAAAGAAATTAGCTAAGCTTTCAGCCTTCCCACATGGGGAAAAACAACAACAAAACATGACTACGTCCATGGAGCAAAGCTCCAGTTTAGTGTTTCACTGTTACTCAGTCTTTTACCAGAAGTAAACATGCACAGATTTCCTTCCAACTAGGGCTCGTTCAGAGACGTACACCATTTGTTGTCAGCGACTGAGCTATGACCTTGCCCCTTTCCTTGCACACCCTTCCCACACCCAGCTTTGTCACCTCGAGAACAGGAGGCACGGATCAAGCTGATAGATTTGCTTCTGCACTTTACCAGGATGTTTTTACAGCTCTTCTTTTTCAAAGAGCTTTGAGACTACTGCTGAACAATCACTGCCTACACCCTCTACAACTAAATCAAGAGAAGAGCCAGGGTGCCAAAAGTCTTGGATGCAAGGATGTGCCTCTGGTCCAAACACAGCGATAAAAGGTGCGCTACATACAGAAGCGGCCAGAACTACTGGGAGTTATCTTGGCCTGCCCTGTCCACTCTTACAGCTCATTCATCAACTCATCAGTTCTACTGATTCTCTTCTCTGAAGTAAGTATTTTAAATCATACAGTTGGAACTCGCCAAACCTTCGGGGACAGGACACGACAACTTCCTAATCGTGTACTAGAATTAAAAAAATATTAAGAGGAGCAAGAAGCCTGCTAAGCACAAAGGCTCATTTTCTGTAGATTTTTATTAGTATATCAGTGTTGCTTCTAAATGCCCTCTGGAAGCATCATAATACAACAGCCACCGCACCAAGGAGCTTATATTTGCAGTAAGTAGGGCCAGTAGTGTTTGCTGTGGTTTACAGAGAGCTATTCCACCCAGTGCAATGGCTCTGTAATCGATCTTGGGTGCCAAAAGACCAGCACTAGATCAAAGCCATCATAACGAGGAGACAGGAGGGGCTGGATGCATCAAGGTCAACCTTCCAGTCGATTCATCTCTGTTACGATGTCTCATGTGTGGCTTCTCACCTTATCAAGTGCAGGTAGGAAAGGCAGCTCAGCCTTTCTCATCGTGCTTCACCAAAGCCCAAAACACCCAAACCATGAGCCAGCAGCTCTGCACGCCTGGAAGGCTTTCCTCCTTCCCTTCTACATGAACACAACTTATTTTTCCTTTTCTCCCCGAATAAGCATCTCAGTTGTAAAACGTGGCATTTGGACTGCCCCAGCAGCACAGATTTTCCCATGGTACTCTGCCAGGCTCACTTTGCTCTTGGTTTGAGTCACTGTTCGAGCGGGTAGCTCACTCTCCATTTCCATTCCATCCTTACCCTTTCTCCTGGAATTTCCAACAGTGCTGTGCTAGAAAAAGTGAGACATCTGCCCACAACAGGCCCTCGTAGTTCTCTGCACTTCTTGAAGCTGTAACAAAAGAAGACTACAACTTTTTGGTTTGATGAGCTTGGAATATTCCCTAACGCAGACAGCTGACACAGGCGCGAAACCGAGACAGCAGTTGCACAGCACATTGATTATCTTCTAAAAGCAGGAACACTGAAAAGCGCTCAAGCAAAACAAATGCCGAGCACTCTGACATCTAACTGCTGAAGCATGTGATGGCATTGCCATGATTTTCTCCCATGCCCCTGAACTAGCCCATTTCTAAAATAAGCACAGCTTGACAAACTAAAAAGGCTTCTAGGAAGCTATAATTTTTTTTTATTTTTTATCTTGGGGTTTCATATTTATGTAGCATAATCTCAGTGCGTAAGCAAGCAAACAGGATGAGGAGATAAACCACCACAGTGTAACTGCATCGCTGCGCTCACGCTGCCTCCACCTTGCAGATTTTTTATTTCAGATAGACCTTTATGGCACTAGCTTGATTTCATTTTTCATTTTAAAACAAGCCTGTAGCTGGCAATGGCCAGTACAATTTTCTGAGGGTGTCCGGCTCCAATACAACATGAGAAAGGAAAGATCTGAAGGCAGCACATGTCCATTGAGAGGCACAACGTCACACAACGTAGCAGCATTATCAGCTCCTGAACGAGCCAAGGCCTCTCGGCATCCCCTTACGGAAGCAACACCCAGCAGTCAGAAACCTGCATGCAAATTATTCCTGCTCCTCGGAGATAAAAAGGTTGAATTCAGCAGAATTAAGACCAGCAGCTGATGAGTAAGAGCGCAGAAGCTGGCCAACAGCCATCACTTCAGGGAATAGAAATATTTATTGCAGACTCCCACCCAGCCTAAGTATTTGAACGCGTAATAAAAATAGGCCTAGCTTAAGAAGTATTGTGCAAGAAAAGTTATTTCAAATTAATGCTCAAGAGAACAGAAGGCTGTCAACAAGACCCGCTGCCTTCTCCAAACACAAATCCCACTCCTGTACTTTACAAGGTGTTCCCTGTACAGCTTGGTCACGCCGCAGACAAAACGTGCTGTGATGCTGCAGAGTTTGAAACTCAATCCATTTACACAACTGTCCCGGTTTGGCAGCGCTGGGATTAATATTACATCCCGTTACACCCAGCCTGCACTCCTGCTGTACAGCTGAAGCAAAAGCAGCAGTCTGACACAAAAAAGAGCATATAAGGATTGCACAACTATTGTAGTAGCCATTTCTAAAGCAAGAATGCAATTCAGCCTAGGGTATTAGGCATCTGGATTGCCCTTCTGTGCCATTCCACACTTTCCCTCTTTCCCCCAGTAACCATCCAGGAGCAAACCCGGGCTGAGCAATGTCTTGCTGCTCCTCAGATGGCATCCTGTCAAGCTCAGCACGTTGCAGAGCGTGCTAGGGGCAGCGTGTTGTTGCTATATATAACTGGCTATCTGGTGCACAGCCTGTCTGACATTGAAGGCAAGTTCTCCTGGGTGGAAAACATTTGTTTCATCCTCCTTTGGATTTACTTTTACTCGCAGCACAACCCAGAGGAACATGAGTGCTCGTAGGACAGAAATGCAAACGTGATCCAGGCTTTGGGAAGACTCATGACACTTACCACTTATACCTGACCATTTAATTGCTCTAAGTCAGTAAAAGCTTTCATAAAGCAAGCAACAGCATGGTAAAAGCAAAGAATTGAGCAGCGTGGAAAACAAACACTGCAGCAGCTGAAGTTATAACATGTTAGGTAGCTGCTGGCTCCAGCACCAGCCCTCCCCAGCTTCTGGGCTCTGTGGGGTCAACTCACCCTCTCCTGTGTCCCTGGGCCTTTTCCTTTGAGAAGCAACATACCTAAAAATGCACCCAAGAAACCTTCAGTAATAGAAGCATGGGGTTTTTAACCTACCTAGAAATAAATATGCCTAAGGTTTCCTCCCCCATCACCTAGCCATAACACAGCTACATGCGATGCGGTCTGTAGGAACCCACGGGCCTTACCCCAGATTGCTCTTGGATCTGCATGACTCCTGCATGGTATCTTCCTAATGAAATGACCATCATACAACCCTAATCCTTACCCCAGATTGTTCCTGGATCTGCACAACTGCTCCATGCCATCTCCTACAATGCTCAAGGTGCAAGTTCGGGGAATTTGGGGAAGTTTAGTGTCAAAAAACTCAGGTAAAAAAAAAAGTCTCTGTCCTGACCACACAGCACAGCATTTACTCATCAGGAGCTACACTGCATGTTTATTTAAAGAAAAACCATGACAGTGTTCCTTTCAGCCTTACTTTTCTGGATTGCATAATGGAATGCAGTATGGGTGACTGGTCAAAACCAGTCACCCATACTGCCTTAACAGTCAATATCTGTTTTTAAACTGTTAGGGTGTCAAAATTATTATTATTATTATCTGTACTAAGCACTTCCAACAACAGTTTTGATCCTCAATCCCACAGCTCACTGGCAGCAAGTCAAAAATCAGTGTGTTGGGACGCTCGACGTGAGCTTCTCACAGTAAGATAGATACGCAGAGTTTATCTCCAAAAACGTAACCTTTTTTTTCCTTAAAACACAGGATAATGCTATACAAACCATCAAAAAATGTGGATGCTTTACAGTGGCTTGTACATCCTTTTAAAAGAAAAACAAACAACAATGCAAGACAGCCTTGTGTTTATGCAAAAGTTTTGATATGGACTCAGCAGGACTTTGCTTTCCCAGCCGTGTATTTAAAAAACAAAACACAAAACCACTATTCTCCTTCCTTGTTTAAAAGCCTTTTTCCCTGGAAAGGGCTGACCTGAACTTCAGGGTATTAAAAAAGCCCTTTTCTATTTACAGTTCAGTACTTTAGGAAGTGGGAGTTCCAAACACAAACATTCAAGTACAGAGTCAGCTCAATCTTTGCTTACACAGCACCTGCAATAAATAAAGTGCCTGCAAACTACCCCAAATTAGTTCCTCACTCCTTCCAGGTGTACTGCCACGTTCTGGCACAGACTACTAACAACCAGTACTGTCTTTCATGCTACGTTCCTACCTGGCCCCAACCAAAAGAGAGACAAAACTGTATGGTTTTAACACGTAGCATTAACATTCAAACCTGGGGATGACCTCGGGAGCACCTTTCCTTGGGTGGAACGTCCTCATCCACAAGCAGATTTAATTAAATTTAGCTCGTTACCCTGATTAGAGTTAACAGAGCAACCTGGCAATAGACCATTTGAATGTGTTTACAATCTGTTTAGTCGGTCTACAGCACGCTGGTTCCATGCTGCAAGGCACTGTTTTTCATTACCTCTCCAAACACATCAGCTTCAGATTAAATTTTGAGAAGTACCTAGAGTCACTGTAAGGACTGGAGAGGATCAGAAGTACAGTACAGCAATTACAGGAAGGGATCTGCAAGAGATACCACCAGAAGAGTCTCATTTTAGCTTTTTTTTATACACACACACATATACACACAAGAGGACTGCAAAAACTGTCATGTTTCCATGCCCCCCACTACTTTGTGAGCTCTGTTACATGTGCAAAGAAGTTTTGGGGGACAGTTGCACTCAATTCTTCAACCATTAACACCTTCAACCCTGCAGTGCGACCTGCAGCCTTTTGCTTACCTTCTATATCCCCAAGGTAATATCCGAGCTGCAGGCTACCTGGATTCTGCTGGCAGGGCATGGGCTGAAATTCCTGATTTGCAGCATCAAGCAGAGAAACGCCAAGAACTGCTTGTGCAAACCTGACTTCAGGGAAACGCTGATATCTGGAGAAACCACCTCAACAAAGCCTGGTGAAATTGCTTTTTCACATTGGTGCAGCTGTATTCTAGCAGAGGAGAAGGTCCCCCTGCTACACCCCGTACCAGATTTACCAGATTTTTTTTTTTTACCAGATTTTCCATCCTTTCAACAATAACACTGAACGTCATGCATGCAGTCGCAGCGCTCTAACCATGGCTCCTATGGACAACAGCCAACTTCCATGCTGAGTTCGCAGAAAAGCCACGGAGAAGAAATTTCAGAGAAAACATTTCAAAAATTCACGCTTCCAGCAATTCTAAACAGACTTGTGAAAAAAAATATATTAAAAGAAATTACACTATCCTCTCTCTCACCATTACAGCTCATTAATTTCTTTTAATCTGCAAGGGGCTCTTACCTGGTCAGCAGATAGGAATCACCCTCTCGTTTGCTATCGTTTCACGATCCATTCCCTCGCGTTAAGAAAAATTCCATCAGGGAGCCAGGACATGTCAAGACAACTTGCACCGAGCGAGATGGCGCTCAACAACCCAGCGGCTCCGATTAAAGCCGAAAAACCAGCCTTGTTTAAGAAATGATTGGACAGCTTTTGCGTGGGGGTGGGAAAGGATTACTGGAGCCAAACTGGGTCTGAGCTACGCTGGATTACCTGACGAGCCTGCATCCTAACAGACACAGGGAACCAGGGGACTGCAGGCACTGCTGGGGGATGCAAACGGCCTTCGTGGTTTTTTTGGTGCTATTCCTGAAATCCAGGCATGCCACTTGGGATATGCTGAAGGCACTGCCAACAGCACGGAGGTGCAGCCCTGCCCAGGCCCTGGGCATTACCCCAGCAGATGGGACTGCAGTTGGATCCCCTGTCTTGCAGTCTCAGAGATCATGTCACTGAGTTTAATGTGGAGAACAGCTGGTTTAGGAAACTGGCACGCAACACCAAGCGTTGTGAGAGTGGGATAGACCTGCAGCAAAGGATCAGCCCTTGGGAACCACGTTCTAGTAGAGGAAATTACAACAAAAGCCCAGTACCTTACAGTTCCCTACCGGCTTCTGAGGTGTGCTAAGTAACCTTCGAAGTGCTGCAGGTAAGGTTTTTGCACCTGATCCTTCCGTTCACAGACCCACTGATCTTCATTGCCTCCATTTGCAGATTCCTCCATTAGATGGTAACGGATTCTGGGCTACCAGGTGCCTCTCTGCTAGCAGAGACAATTTCCAGGCTGTCTGGCGGTGTGTGCTTATTCCATCGGTGATATAAAAGCACCTCCCCAGCACACAGAGAACCTTTCTTTGCTTGCTCTAATAAGGTTGCTCGTTTTTTTCCCAGGGTAATTAGACAAGAATGCACAAATATTACTAAAAACACTGTGTAGCCACTTAAACACACTCTCCATCTAGCAACATCATCCCTTGTATCCACATACAAGTGCTCTGTTTCCCAGAGCCCCTAGATTCCTCCACAGTTCATGGAAAGGTTAGGTCACATCTCTGCTTCAATGCACTCACTGCACGTCGGGACAGATTTAAATTTCATATCTAATAGACAATGGAATAGCACGACCCTTGGGTATCACAAGAACGTCCCAAAAGCCCACTCCAATTTTCAACAGATGCTGATTCAATGTATTTGTCAACATAAATCCTCTCAGAGCTCAGCAACACGTCCAGCAAGGCAAGAAGTCAAGCCCAGCACACACACATCTCGTATGGGAGAGCGGACATTTTAAAGAGAGCAGTGGATGGGAAATGCACAGCAGTGCAATAGGGCTGGCTGCAGCCCATCCGAATTTAAACAGACATTTCCTGGAAGCACATAAAGTTAGTTTTACTATTTTCCTAGCGGCAACTGCAAGGACTTTGAGTTTGCAATCAGAAAGAAACAACAAGTGATTACACAGACATAATAAAAACAAAACAAAACAAACAAAACAGAAAGCCACTATCTGTTATTATCTGTAACCAGCAAGAGCAAATATTTCACATTTCCCATTGAAGACTGCAGTACTTGGGCACCAGTGTAAGCAGCCCTATCTTAACCATGCTTTCAAAGAGAATCTGAAGTGATGTGTGTTTTAAAAAGGAAGGGAAAAATGTAGGGACTTCAGTCCCCTGACAGAGCCTGGGGACCTTTCTGTGCACGAAGCACACCGAGAGCCTTTCCTTACGCTCCTGGCATCCCAGGATGCCAGCTGATAAACTCTCCATAATTAGAAGAGCCAAGTGGGGATGTCTGAAATCCATCTGGCCTGAGGGAGCCTGACCCAGCTCTCAGGGTGCCAGATACTCCTGGATTCCGTTTCTGTCTGCTCGATGACGCTGGCCAATGCAGACAGGAGGGACAGACTCATCTAAACTTAGTATTCAAATGTGGGGATTAAAGAAAGCATATTTTGAGATGTAGGAAGTACTCAAAAGAGGAAGGCAAAGAAAAAAATAAATATTCAATTTAAATCAGAGACTGGTGAAAGGGAAGGTCAGCAGCGTGTAAGAGCAGAGACCATGAGGGAAGCAGTGCTGTTCCTACAATTTCTTTGTCTGTGCAGAAATCTGGACTGAAGGCATCTGCAGGACCACGAGTACAACCTGCCATGAGTCACCAGCGAGACCACTCACGACAGAGGCAGTATCACTTCGTCACAGGCAACACTAAAAGCCAAGTCAGCAGCCAATCAGCCAAACCAGCAGAGGCACGAATGGGCTGCTTCTGTGGAAGTCGCTTTCAGTAAGCTGGGAACATCCTCGGTCTCCTTTCTGGGAAAGATAAATCAATGACAAGTGACATGAAAAAACTGCAGGCTGCAACTTTTATGGTGGGGAAAAACCCAGCCCTCGGAGCCTATTTTGGAGGAAGACAGAAGTAATTGGTGACTCTGTCCCACTTGTTTCTTTGGCAGGAGCTTGTATTCAAACTCTCTAGTCTCATTCACAGAAAACATCAACCTTCTGACAGCCGAGGAAAGCAAATTGCTGCTCTGAAATCCTAACTGTTGTTTTTGCATTTCTTCACACGCCAACAATAACAAGCACTGCCCTGCCTAATTGCCAGGTATCAAAAATAGGAGCACAGAGGTGGTGATGCACCTGGCAATTTTGGTTTACCAAAGGCTCTGATTTCTTGTACAACAACATAATACAAAAATAAAATCTAAATATTTTTCTTTCAAGAGTACAGCTCACGAAGCATCCAAGAACTAGAATCCAACCTGAGTTTTTGCAATTATGCTGTCAAGATGAAGCTGTCTCACAAAAGAAATGTTCACCTTGCACACAACAGCAGTGTTGGAAGGAGAACAGAGCTGTGAACAAAGCAGCCAGGAGCTAGAAGCATCAGCGAACGACCAGGCGTCCTCACCACATCCAAGCCTGGAACGCAGCTCGGATTTGGCACCGGCTGATCACTTTCTCTATCCGCTGTCTGCAGCTCAACTCTCAAAAGCTGCGGTAGTGTTTAGGTGGATAAAACACAGCCCGGGCCAAGCAGCTGGCACGTGGGCTGCAGCCACGCAGAAGAGCAAAGCAGATTAAAAGTATTGCTCAGAGTTGTGCCAGTTATATGCAATTAAACACAGCACCCCAAACACATCGTTCCCTAACCCAGTTCTGCTAGTTTTCCACTCTTCACGGCTGGCAGTAAAACCTTTGAAAAATGTTGGATTTTAAAGAGAGAACCCTGCCCAAAGAACACGTCCCTAAAGTGGCAGCACACACTGCCTCGGAAATTCAATTACAGGAAAAGGTGACGCAGCTGGGGGACTGAAGGAGCAGAGCAGGACTGTAGGCTCAAGCGCAACTCACACCTACCGTGGGGCACAGCTCGTTGCACCAGGGGTATGCTCCCTTCTGCCAGCAGATTGGTTTAAGCATACATCCGTGTCCCAAAACACGCAGCCGCCAGCGCTGCAAGTAATCAGAGCTATCTTCTCCTCTGGGGACACCCAAAACTCAGCTGGTGAGGCCATGAAGGTGCTCGCAGCCCTGCTCGTTGGGAAATAAACCCCCCAGCCTTGCCCTTCACGCCTTGAGACATGGACAGTTTCAAACGATTACTGTGATTAGAGGTAGGTCACATTCCTATCCATCTGGAAGTATTACTTCTGTGCTTTCCCGGTATCTGAATACTGGAATTCGGTACCTTCTCTGTAGCCTCCAAAAATCAGGAGGTTTTAAAAGACCTGAGCAGAATGCATACGTGTTCATAACAGGACACTGTCACACAGCCTTTCACGATCATCTCCATTGAAGGCCGTTTCCACACTGCACGCACTGCATGGCAAGACGTTCAGCTCTTCCTAGGGCAATTAAACACCTTCAAATTACCAACAGTGAAGTACAGCCATGTAAGTGTTTATTATGCCATGCCAAGCTTCAATTTCAGCAAGTAAAGCTTCAAAAAGCGGCCTTTGAGAGTTTCCTTGCATTTCTTGCCTCTTATCAACAAGCACGGGTGGCTCTCCATCCTCAGAGCACCTGCAAGTACTGATGTTATGATAGGGACTGATGTAACGCTCTCATTTCTGCGAGCAGGCCAGTTCTTTTTCCAGCTTTAAAGAGAAAGTTCTCCAGCCTACTTTTTGTTCCCTACCTAAAACATCGTGAAGGAGAAGAGAGTACCTTGGGAGCTGATGTCACAGCCTTCTTTCTACACAACACACTCCAGCACTTCCCTCGCCTGCACCGTGTGAGGGAAGCCCAGACAACGTTGCCACTTCTCCGCTACGCACAAGGCCAGCGATTCATCTCCAGCAGGTTCAGACCCACGAGCAAGTGCACGGGATTAACACCAGCAGCAGAGAGCTCCGGGATGAAATGCCAGTGTAATTATGCCCGCTTTCCTTTCTCAGAAGCCTCTCCTGTATGTAAAAGCTCTCAAAGCTACCTCATGACTATCTGAAGGAAAATTTGGCTTACTGCAACGCCCCCCACCCCATTCCATTCCAGCAGGGAACTTCTCCCCCAAAAAGTATTTTCACAGAAGCGAGACAACAGCTGGTATTTTGGGGCTGCTATTTTAAGGTTTGCCCGTGAGTGCTTACATCCAGCTAGACAGATTCGCTGCTCGGGCAACCTGCTGACTTGACAGGAGGGACAAATACCTTGCTCCACAAGCCTGAAATGCCACACGGATTATGCTCCTCACAACCAAATGAGGAAAGAAAACCCGAATAGCGTTAAAAGCACTGCAAGTGTGCTTCAGCTCCAACATTATTCAGCGACCAGCCTGGAAAAGACACCCATCTAGAAGAGGCAGTGATTAGTACCACATCCTGCGGACCAGCTCAGCACCTGGGCTTGCAAAGAAGAAGGCTGGGCTCCCCGTGCTGTTAATCCTAACAGCAGCCTCAGGCCCGCCTGAAATAGGAATCGTGGTTCCTACACAGCTGTTTCCTTGGCCGGTGAGGGAACAGCTGAGGAGGCCAGGCCAGGCCCAGGCACACAAACAGACAACCAGTTATTTAACGCCGCAACAGGCGGATTGCGAGCCGGGACGCAGGCTACAAGCACCCATTTAACTGAAATGGGATGGTCTTAACAGTTGTGTCTCGCCTCTTAAACCATCCATAGCTGCTCCTTCACTTATTTCCTTCGGGAAGGATTATAGGAAAAAGGCACTGGCTTTATGTAATGCTTTCTGGCTACGCAGCCAATAAACGGCACATTCAATGAAGAGCGTATTTGCTACATAGAACGGTCTTAGCTTTGGAACACTTCTCCGTAGCTTACTGGCAAGCATTTGCTACAAAGGCCTCCATCCCTCCTATATTTAGGTCAGCTGGGCTCAGGCCCAAGCCCTCCAAGAGCATCCCTTGCCTTCACAATTTCTATTCTAGCAACAGCCCTACAGCCAGACATGCTTCTTCAGATCAGCTGCTCGCACACAGCAACACTGCCACAAAGGCAGGCAGCAACGAAACTCAGAAGTTGGTCAGGTACAAGTACCTGGTGTACCATAAAGCAGCCTGGTTCTAAGGACTGAACTACTTATCTGGCTCACAAAAGCCTTTGTGCACCTCCTAAATGCCAAGGGCTGCTCAGAAAAGTTCCCCCATCATACAAAGGAGGTGCCCAGCCCTTAGCTGGCACTACCTAGCACACCCTTAGGGAACGCTCTGGTCTGGGCAACAGCTCGCTGAGGTTTGCGTGGCTTGTGCTCCCCATGTACGTGTCCAGGCTGCTTGCTTCAGCTTCAACATTCAGCAAAGGGTTTCTGTGTGTAAACCAGAGTTAAATTAGCACCTCGGTTTCAAAGCCAGGCCTTTATGTTCTACGGACAATTATCACAGCTTCTCTTCACTTGTCCTGCAAGTCCGAGTTAGGCTTCTGGAGTTGCTTGGTGCCTTCTCATTGCACCCAGTAGGGCAGGCTGGTCAGCTTCGCCTGTATTTCATGTCATTCCTCATCAGCTACACTTTCTGCTCCTTCACAGGGGCATAACATCACCATTTTTCAATCACTGAGAATGCAAATCAACGCTCAAACTAAGAACTTCAATGAAACAATCAGAACTATGATTCAAATGTTGCCAGTTACTTAAAAAGTGTATATATACACACACACAAATATAGGTGACAGTTCTTGAATACTGCAAGTAACATACAGTGCACAAATCGTGAAGCACACCTCATAATATTACCTTTTAACAGGAAAAAAAAATCAAATTATATTAGTCAGATCAATAACTTTTCAAATTAATTACCAGTTAAAGAGTTCTCCTTTGTAAATCGCTCAATGAAAGAGAAGGTTTTTAGCACAGAGATGACAGCCAGGATTGTTCTGAGGAGTACAACACATCTGTACACAAGACATCAGGAAAGCAATGTTTAAATTACTTTCCTAATAAGAACAAGAAGTTTGCCCTGACCTTGCTTTCCTCGTTCAAGAAAACAGAAGACAGTAATTAATATTATCTGCCTACAGGAAAAATCTTATTTATGTAGACAGCAGCTCTCATTGTATTTGCAAAATTCCTTCTGCTCACAGAGCACTTCACCATTACAGTAGCAGGCTGGAATTTAGGAAGAGATACTCCCCTAGAAATGATGTCCCAAGTGATCATGCCAAACCCATTCAAAAAGGAGGGAAAAGGCTGGAAACCAGTCCCTGTAAGGTTTACAAGCCCAGGGGTAGCTGCCTTTCCAAAACACACGTACACCAGCCCGAGAGAACAGATAGATGCCTGCACAGCGTGCGCACGCAGCTCCTGCTGGCACGGACCTCGAGGAGTATCAAACTGCTAGATTTTGCAAACACTGCTGGCATGTATTCACGGAGAGGAATAAAATAGCCCAAAAGTTTCCATTGACCTAAACACAGAATAATCTACTGGCGTCAACACGAGTCTGAAAGCAGAGAAGCCTGTCATTGATCAGCTCCGCTCTCATCTGCAGGAGCTGACAGCCAGCAAGCATAACCTCAGCAACAGCAGCTAGGTGTACGAACAGCAACCCCTGAGCAGCAGTTCGCTGTGTCCATCTGAAACTCACAACGCCAGGTTCCTTGATTTCACCTTACTAACATAATTGCCAGTCATTTAATTGCAAGTCCAGCTCAGCAGCTGGATTTATTGGTGTGGCAGCGCTCTTACCTGACGGACAAGGTGATGTACGGCAGCGCTGCCTTCCCCTCTGCTCTGAGCACGTCTAGACAAGGTGATAAGCCACCTACAGCTGAGCCAGTTCAGAAATCCCCCCAAACATTTTAATCTGAACACTACTGCTAAAAGCCTGTCACTACAGCACGCTTCACTTTTACAATTTCCTTCCGCTCACTTACAGTTGCTTCCTCTTAGCGCTGTTCTTACATCCTGCGGAGGCGAGGGCTGCCTTCTTCCCTGCACAAAGCTCTCTTTTGGTCCGTGCGAGACTGCACCTACGGCAAGATGGCCCATTTGCAAGCTCAAATCAAACAGCCAGCTTATACTTCAAACAGCAGGAGGTTAAGTCCTTACAAGCCTTAGTAGCTCCTTAAATGCAGTACAGTAAAATCCCCCTACGTGCGTGTGGTACAGTCAGAACTATCTTTTCTGTTTTTTTTTGTTTTTTTTTTTTGTTTTTTTTTTTTGATATGTTCTGACAATAACAAAATACAACTGGAAACTGTCAAAGCAGCACTAACACCCCAGAGGAAAAACAGACGAGAGAGACGATGCGCACACTTCAGCTTGCTCTCAGAAGTAGTTTTACCACGGGATCTCTATGTATAAATCTGGTTTGGACCCCCTTTTAGACTCCCATCTGAACACGCCAGCATTTGTGAGTACCTGCGGCTCCTAGGTGAAAAAGAAAAGAGTAAAAACCTACACAAGAAGTATGTCTACATGTAAGCTTTGCCTAAAAAGCTGTGAGGAAGGCTGGAAGAGATGAAGACTCAATAAGCCTTGCAAACTTCTCAACACTCAGCATCTTTATTAGGAGGAGATGAAAGGCTTACTTTACATTTTCAAGAGTTCTTAGCATTGTACAGATGGATGCAGCCGGGCCTCCCTGTGTGAAGAGCAGGCAGTTAAACAAAACCATGATAAGGGCATAAAACCTAAAGAGTGAGTAATGCAAGGAGTTAAAACAATATGGGAAAATGCTGAACCTTGAACTTTTCAGTTCAGTTTTAGCACTCAAGGGAGAAGATAAAAGGCACGCTTGCGGAGGAGTTTTCAAATAGGGTTGTCCCTTACCCCGTGCTCAGAGAAAACAAACAACACCCTAAGTGTCAAACCTCTTCGTGATACAGCAAAGAACAATATGGCAAGCTAAAGTAAAGTGGGAGAGAGCCAAGGAAAGTGGGAGAGAGCCATGAAGTAGAAAAGAACAACCTAGGCCTCTTGTTACACATTTCTGTTTTGCTCAGAGGACAGTGGCCAGGACACAGTTGTGGAATTTAAGCCCTCATCCTCAAGTCATTCCCAGGATGTTATCATGACTCAAGCTCCAGCAGACAGCGCAGTCATCCTTACGTGCTATCTCACGTGCGGACACAAGGCGTTCCTGTCCTCCCACCTCAAACTACCTCCGCAGGAGCTTTCCATTCCCAGCACCGCTCAAAGAGCCTCTTCTTGTCATACAGAAGAGCATTTTCTCATCATACTGAGGCACATCTGACTTCTGTTAATGTACCATCTAAATCACTCACAGAGAAGTTAACATAGCACATATTCCAAAGACGCTACAAACAGCTCAAGAACAGCAGAGACATCCCAGATCAAAACTGCCCTTAGAGGCTGAATCTGAGAAGCATGACGTTAAAAGTAACTCAATCTACCAGCAAATTATCACTCAAATTTATAAGTCTGCCTTCTACCTCCCTATCCAAAGTTTATAAGCCTGCCTTCTACCTCCGTACCCATCAGCAGCACACTGCCCTACAGCAACTGAGCTTCAGGAAAGGACACCAGAAGAGCCTAATTGGCGTCGGAGGGTTTTATCTGGCTGAGGTCATGCCTTCAGCCAACCCACCCAAATCAGACAGGTGTTGGCAGAAAGGGGAGCAGAGGCAGGGAACAGGACAGCCACCTTTAGCAGCAGCCAGCTTGGACACAGCGAGGAGCAGAACCACAGGGCTGTGGGGCCAGGCTCGAGCCTGGGTTGCCAGCCTCCTTTTTGGGAGATTACCGGAGGAAGGACGCAAAAGAGTCCGCATAAACATAAAGCCAAATTCACACCACATTTGCCATTGATCCCATGCAGCTGTACGCGATCAGTACGAATTAGCTGGTAGGAACAAGGCAGTCATCAGCTGTTCTTAACTGTTTAAAGTCACATCAAGCCCAAAGATGCAATGTCTGATGAACCGCATGCCTAACTCGTTACATATAAACATATGCAAGCCAGTTTCCAAGTAGATTTATGCCTGCAAACACCATTCTGCTGTCTTTTGGTGTACATTTTGTTCTTATACGTACCTCCAGGAAAAAGGAGCGTTCCTGGTTCTCAGTCATTAATACCAAGCCCACCGCAGCAGACAATTTTTGCTCAGCGAAGAGGCCGGACTACGTACAGCAGGGCTCCTGCCCGGGCTGGCACGACGCAGTGTTTCCCTCACGTATAAACACCCTAAGTGCTTCAGGCTTAAGTGGAGCCCTCGGATCATAAATAGCCCCACACCGCTGCAATTAACGTTACCTTTTACTTAGCGTTTAATGACTTTGCCCTTGAACATCCAGGCCGGCTGACGGCCCCAGAAGCAGGCGGTGCTGGCGGGGTGTCTGGGGCTGCTTTGGGTGAGGATGTGGGGACACAAAGCGGTGCCACCACCACTGCCACCGCCGCCACCACCGCCGCCACCACCACCACACGCATCCCAGGCTGTGGTGCTGCTCCAGGGAAGGGCGCTCAGCTTCCCGAAAGCCACCGCTGCCGGACGCTGCTCGCACAAAAGAAACCCAGCTTTGCCCCCCGGGGGTTGTGGCTGAGGCGGAGAAGCGCAAATAATGGTGTTTGAGGGTTATTTTTGCGTGTGTGCTTTTTGTCTTTGAGGGGCTGCGCCTCGCACCTGTGAGGGGATGAGGAGGGGGGTGGCCGTTACGGCCGTTAGAGCCGGGGGGGCTGCTCGTGGGCGGCCGTTGGGAGCCCTGAGGAGGATGAGGAGGAGGCAGAGGATGAGGATGATGAGGAGGGAGGGGATGAAGGACACGGGGGTGCCGCTCACCTCACGGGCGATCTGGTTGAGCGCGTCGTCCTCCGCCGTCAGGCGCTCCCGGTTCGGCAGCCGCTTCCTGCCGGCTCCCTGCGTCCCCATGGCGGGGTGGGGAGGATGGGATCCGGAGGGGATCGGGTCCGAGGGGATCGAGGGGGGGATCGGCTCCGGGAGGATCGGGTGGGAGCCGCCCCGCGCCCCCCCGACTCCTGCCTCAGCCGCCCGCCCGCCCCAGCAGCCCGACACACAGCGCCCCCGCCCCGCGCATGCGCCGCCGGCTCCGGCCGGGAGGGGCTTGGGGAGAGGGGTTTTGGGGTCAGGGTTTTGGGGATTTGGGGTGAGGGGTTTGGGGTTTTGCGGTTTGGGGTTCTGGGGTGAGGGGTCTGGGGGTTTTCACGTGAGGCGTGTGGGGTGTGGCGTGAGGGATTTGAGGTTTTGAGGAGAGGAGTTGGGGTTTGGGGCTTTTGGGGTTCGGGGTTCAGGGTTTGGGGTTTTGTACCGTGGGTTGGTGGATGTGGTTAATTCCGCCAAGCTGCCATCATCGAGCAGCTCGGTGCTTAGCCGAGGTGAAGTAACTGGCGCTGACAAGGAGCCAGTGATCTCCAGGATTCCTGTCACAGCTCTTGTACCACTGTTCATACCCCGAGTACATCCCCTCGTACCGCTGTTCTGACCCCAAATACATCCCCTTGTACCGCAGTTTTGACCCCAAATACATCCCCTCATACCACTGTTCTGACCCCAAATACGTCCCCTCATACCGCTGTTCTGACCCCAAATACATCCCCTCGTACCCCTGTTCTGGCCCCAAATACATCCCCTTGTACCGCTGTCCTGACCCCAAATACGTCCCCTCGTACCGCCGTTTTGACCCCAAATACACCCCCTTGTACCGCTGTTCTGACCCACCCAGCAGGGATGCCACCCACCAGATCAGGTTGGCCAAAGCCCCATCAACCTTGGCCTTGAACACCTCCAGGAACGGGGTGCCCACAGCTTCTCTGAGTGAAAAATTTCTTCCTAACTTCTAAGCCAAATCCCTCTCTCTCTAAATCCAGCCCCCGGATAAATCTTAGAAAGGGGAGGAAAACAGCCAAAGCTCAGGGCAACTCTAAATTACAGATCAGACCTGTTCTAAAATCAGAAATCACCACAGCATCACTACCCACAGGTTTCTGGGTTAGCTGACCAGATCTGTCAGCCCATGCACACCCAAAGCCAACGCTTATCTGGAAGTTTTCATGTATGACGATGGGGATTTGGGTCATTTCTGCAGAAGACTGATCCTCGAATTCAAAACTGTGTCAAGCGGTTTAATATATCACCCCTTCCCACGAGGGCATTTATCAGGACATAAAGCAACCGGTTGCTGCTTCACAAAAAAAAACCAACAAAACTAGTTCTAGCAGAATCCCTTTCCCCAGATGGGTATAAATGCCCTCCATGCAATCCAGGCTACCGGGCTTCTGGTTCTCCAGAAACTACTTAATTGTCACTTGCTGCTTTTTATACCAGTGACATCAAGGTGACTATTTATAGCCGGTGCCTGTGCCGAATCCATTGTCTTCATTCCTCGGCAGGGCAATGCCTGCAGGGCCCCAAGTGAAACGCGATGGGACAAACTTAGCAAGGAATCACGCAGACCTTTGGTGGACAGCTGTCGACATTACTTTCTCGGAAACGCTGCGTCTTGTTTGTTTTCCTTTTTTTTTTTTGTAGACAATTTGGGCTGTGTGTGAGCTCACAGCTCATCTCAAAGTTGTTTGGGGATCCATCGTTCTTCTGATGACTCAGTAGCACGGACCAATGCTGTTTCTTGTGCCTGGGACTATTTATCTCTGCAAGAAATAAACGACTTTTTGTCAGCAGAAGCAGCTACGTCAGTCCCCTACTTTGCTTGGGCACTGAAAACAAGGGTGCCACATCCCCAGATTAGGAGTCACATCTACTCTGACTCCACACAAGTGGAGACAAAAGCACAGGCTCTGCAAGGCTGTGCAGGGGCTTTAATAGTGATCTGGCTTTGTGGGTAAAGCCTCACTGTGACTGGTTTTCCTAGATATCGCACAGGCTTCCCTCCTTCAGCCACCTTCACACACCAACCTCACCTCGCAGAGGCCTTGCTTAGCCCTATCAGGCTGTGCATAGCTTGTTCCCTGAGCCCTTATCCTTGAATTTGCCCCTGCCCTTTGAGGAATTCTGGCTAAAGGCACAGGGCAGTGCCTTATTTTTAGGCCCGTGTTACCCAGGGATTTCAGCCACCTGTGTGGCTGCATCACTGTTATCCACGCGAGGAATTTCCAGTTCAGCCGTGCAGGAAGATTTGCATTCGTGCCTTACTGGCTGGAAGCCTTGCAGAGATTAGGCCTTACAGCCAAGCTGAAGCTTGCGCGGGGCAGATTTATGTCTGAAAACCTGCCATTGAGAGAGCTTTCTAAAGAAAAAAAAAATAATAGAGTACTTGGAAGAGAAGTTACTGAGTGTCTGCAGTCAGAACTCAAATCACACATGCACTGCAGCCTAAGGAATCCTTTTTGCTCGCATTCCAGACACTTACAGTAATTTCTTCTTTTAATACAGTCAAAATAAGCTGTCTCGTTGTAAAGACACTATACATACAGAATTTGTCCAAATAAATATGAAGTAATGATTCAAATACATTAGTTTTGGCTACACTGTGAAGTGCATTGACTGCCGCTGCAAATTAAATACTGAAACACACATTTCTTATTTTAACAAGCAACGTGAAGTCGAGGCTCATTTTGTCTGAGAGCCATAACTGTGATTAATGATACTCAGACAAGCCTGAGTATCCCATGCCAGTTTCAAAGGGCTCTATTTTAAGAGCATAATACGTACCTCGTTCTCCAATATCCTGCGTACAAGGGGGCCATTTCATGCAGAGTACATCCCAAAGACACAATTTTCCCTCTGTGCTGCTCTTAAACCAAACCGCCTTGTAAAACCGCACTCTGGAGGATCAGAACAAGCAATCAGCTGTTAAAGCTGCCGCTGCTTGTGTACTCAGTAGGCCCTTTTTACACAATAAAATTGATGTTTTTATGCACTTCGCAGCAAAATATGGTTATGTTTCTATTAGCAGCAAGCCCTGGGATAGGGGAATCCAGTGGCTAGCTGACAGCATTGAAAGAAAACACAGGGACACCTCTCTGCTACACCATAAGACTGTGGCATTGGCTAGCCAGAAATGAAGTTTGACAGCTTTAATAAGATGTCCATTAGCCCGAGGAGAGTGGAGCACTTAAATACTTTGGAAAACCAACACTTCGGAGGCCGATATTTCATATTGTCAAGATACATGAAAGGAGCAGAGCCCCGCTAACACCGTAACATTTTGCAAACATAACAGCAGTGCTATCCAGCAGGGTCTGCAGATATATTAATGGGAAAAAATTACATCGCGGACAACTATGTGCTGGCACTGAGGTACTTCAGAAAAAAAAAAAACACACACTGCTGCATCTAAAGGGCTTTTCCTTTATTCTACCTCCTAAGGAGCCCATGATAATTGTCTCTTCAGCAAACGAACCCTCCTGGGAGAAGCCTTGAGATGTTGGTGTCACATCTGAGCAGCATCAAGACAGGGCTCAGGAGACCGATAGCGTCCATGTGGATGTATCGGGATGAAATTCATTTGTCATCATGTCAAAAGAGCGGCTATTTGCATCAGGGGAGCTCTGTTGTGCTGGGAACCTTGCGTGGCTTCACCTCAGAATTGGACCCTCTTCAAGGCCGAGGAAGAATCATCCTTCCGAAGGAGTTTTTCAAAGCCTTGGGCTTGATTTCATTTAATGTTTTCATTAGCACACCCACGCAAGTAGTCCAGCGCTAATGAAATACACCCTGTGCATTTCACGGGGTTATGAAGCAACATCAATAAAGGAGGATAAAGTCATACGAGAATAGGAAGAGGCTAAGACACAAGTGGAATGACATCAGGCAGACTGCAAATCCCATGTCAAGGACTGAAGCCGTGATCTCATCAGCCGGAGGTGACAGAAGAGGAGGAAGTTCTGGGTTCACAAACTGGTCACGGTTTAGTTGTGTGCCAGCATCACAACACAAACAGCAAAAAACTATGTTTCATGTTAGAGCATTTCAGGTAAGGGTCTCTCAATGCAAATACTTCCACCATTGCACAAAACATCCACAAGATCCTACCTGAAATGGTGCCTCTTCATCTGGCTACCTGTGTGAAGAAGAATTCAGACTCGCATAGCTGTAGGCAGAAAATCTGCATCTCTTTTCTATAAACTCCTTTGGAGAGAAGAGCTGGGATGATTCTACATAAAGTTTGGAGCCAAGTTAGCACAAAAGCTACAGGCCATACATAATAGCAGTCTGGAAATCACAAGTTTATTGCCAAAGAAGGTCTGGACACGCATCCCAAACTAAGCATTATCATGAGTGTCTGGCTGCAGACACCAGCACCGGGGGCTCCCTGCCCTGCCACGAAGTTTGGGACATCAATATCCATCCCGCTGGCACCTCAGCAGCCCCAGAGAGTTCTCCTGGCCCCCCGATGCTCCTGTTTGGATGGAATAAGACCAACAGTACAATCATGCAAGCATCCAAATCCGTGCCAGGCAGGGGACTTTACCTGCAGTTTGCAAATTGAGCTTGCAGAAAACTGCCCATTTTGGGCTAAAATGGGAACCGACTCGAGGCAGCCTCCTCAGACCTCATCTAATTAGGAGCAGACACAGCACGGCTCAGGGTTTTTCAGTGCAAAGCAAAGTTGAGCCAGCTCCACAGCAGCTGCAGGGAGCTGAACCGCTCCTGGGCTGCTGCACAGCAGCCTCGTGGCCGTACCTGGCTTCCAGCAAAGGCACATCAGGGTCTGCTGTTCAGGAGCTGTGCCGCTAGCTGCTCCCCCAGCCAGCTGCAAAATCTGGCTGCTTCTCTTCCTCTGGTTCCCCTCTTGTCATGTAAAGCTATGTTTTAAGAGAGCCCCAGGCTGTTTTCTTAGAAATAACGCATCAAGCATGAAATCAGTGAGAGCAAGGCATCACGCAGCCTCGTTACACGGGCTGGATCCTTCCTGCTTATTTGATTTCCCTGAGGTTTGTCTGCTCCGTGCTGCGTGGCTGTGTCTGCTCCGGTCCCAAATATTCCAGGGTTAAGCTGAGCCACATTTTCCGAGCAGGCCCTCCAGGTTTTCTTCAAGCTGAGTTGTTTCAGACCGCAGTAATGCACAGCCACAACACAGGGCCCGAAAATACCAATTGTCTGTAGTGGGTTGAGTGTTTGCACTAATTAGTGATACTGCCTTGTAAAACAGTGCGTGGACAGCATTTTGGGAAAGCCTACATGAACACCAGTTTAATTAATTGGAGTGGAAGGACGAGCTGTTTGCTGTCCCTATGGAAATCCATCCAGATTGATCCAAAGTTAGAGGAAAAACATCCCTTTTCTCCAGTGCCAGAGAACCCAGCCATGCTTTGCTTCTAGAGATCTTCCACACCTGTCAAGGACGAACTATTTCCCATTCACCACTTTTACATCAAAATTTTAAAAATTGCCATGTCTTTTCTCAGGAAACGGTTCTAACCACTTAATACCAGGAAGAAAAGCTCCTGCATTTGATGTCTCCCATTTCTTCATGCGTGCCGAAGCCGTGCATCGCTGCTCCATCTCCTGCCTCGTTCACCCACCCACCCAGGACAGAAGCAGACAGCCGAGATAGTTCCTGGCCGGCCAAAAACAAGCCGTGCTGGTGCTCAGGGATGCAGCCTCCAGCTGTGCTAATCACCAGCAGGGCAGGAAGGCAGGTCATTATCGTTTCCTGAAGTGAAGAAGTCTGCCTAAACTCGGAAGTGAAAGAAGATACCAGTAAGAAAACATTGGATTGAAACAGAGACAAAACACTTCACATGTTGCAGCGCATTCGAGCTGAAGGTGCATCTGATTTTAAGTCATAATACATTTTCCTAGCACCCCTAGCATCCCTATTTTTTCCATTCACAGGGAAAAATAACATTTGGGAGTGATCCATGCACTCAGCACACTTTCCCTGCCCTCTGCCCCCATGCACCCTGAGCCATCAGCCAGCTCCTGCACCCCAAGCCCCTCACCAATTACCATCCTCTGCAATTTCCTCGTCAGCCTTTCCACAGCATTAATTATTATGGCACTGAAGCCCTTCTGATCGCTCCCTGTAGGGCTGTGAGGGAATTATTTCCCCTGTTCTCCATCAGCAAAGAGCCAAAACGGTCAGGCAAGAGCTGTCAAAATTGCTAGTACTTAATTTTCTTGATGACTGTAGAAACAATTAAAAGAAGATTTTCCCCAAACACACTCAGTTGACACAGAATGCTTTCATTTCAGCTGCATTAAAAAAAAAAAAAATAGTAACAAAAAAGCACTGAATAACCCAAACTGAACATAGAGGAAAAGGTGTGCTTGCATCTACAAGCCACCAAGTTACATAGACAGCTGAATGGCTTTGCAAGCACCTGGCTGGAAACAGATCCCAAAGGCAGAAAGAGAACAGCCTTAGCCACAAATTTCTGCTCTTTCTTTTACTTTTTTTTTTTTTAAAAAAAAAAAAAAAAACTCAGTGCATAGCCACTTATTGCAGGGTTTCCAGCTTCAAATCACATAGGGCTGGGCACTGTCTTGGGGAGTTCCCCAGGAACTTGTCAGACACCACCTTCATTGCTCAACCTCGATTTCTGCAGAAGTTTTCATCCTCCCTGACCTTGCAGCAGCAGTGGTGGTGGCTGAGAGGAAAGAGACTTTTCTGCAGTGGCCTCTTTCTGGGCAGTCACTGAAGCTCCTGAAACATCCCAAGCGCACCAGCGGCTCCACAAAACTAATTAGAAGTTCCCAAAATAATTTTTAATACATTTTTCAATTAGGAAAGGAGCTGCTTAAGGTAATAGCAGGTAATGGTTTCCCTCCCTGAGGCATCTCCATCCCTTGCTGGCTCGCTGGCAGGGGATGAGACGTCTCACCTCCGCGTAGCAGCGGTGGCTGGCACAAAGCGAGGCTGCTGGGGCTCAGACAGATGAAATAATTTCTATTCCCGTGCGTGTACACACCACGCCTGCAACACCCAGCCTGTGAAGCCGAGGAGCAGCTGGAAACCAGCCAAAAGCTCTGACATGACCCGAAAAATAAAAGCAAGGAGACTGCGTGGCCGCCGGCCCTCTGCGAGGCAGGGGGAGACGGACCCCATCCTAAAACGCCTTGTGAATGCGTCTGTGCTATACATCCAAAAACTGGGTGGGGACTCCGGCAGAAATAAACCCGAGTTCACACCCACACGAGCTTTCCAAGTCTGCGCGAGACAACATTGCTCAAGTATTTCCCCCTCTCCCCGCGCTGGCAAACCGCTTGCAGTCGCGTTCATCACGACTGTCTCGTGAAAACACAGACAAACAAAACACTGCTGGGGGAGATTAACTGGGCTGGGAGATATTTTTTTGGCTGTCAGTGAACTCCTCCATGGCCCTTTGCGTAGAAACGTGCTGCCTACAGCCATTTTTAGCCTGGTTTCCTAAGGGAATGAGCCATATGTGATCACCCTGTCCGTGTGTGCCTGTCCTGGACCAAAAGCTTAACCCAGCTGGCCAGAAATCACCAAATTTTATCATCAAGGTCAGGGTCCATCCCCTTAACATGCTATAACCCTGCTGGCAAAAAAAGCATCCCCCTGAGTTCAGGGTGGGCAGCAGAAAACGCACGTGGCAGGGGAAGCTTAGGGGCTTTCATCATGCAAACCCTGCACCTTGTTGGTAACGATGAATCCCCTTTTGTAGAACTTTTCCTTCTTTTTCTGCATCCTCCAGGGGTTCTCCTCCCCAGATGTCCCAGCTGTGGGTCTGCCTGGCATCCCCCAGCCATCCCTGTGACCATCCGAGTCTCATTTCCAGTGGATTCGCTCCAGGACCTGCCCCTTCAAACAATTTCCAGGCAAAGCCATAGGAAAGCATTTCTTGTGGTTCACAGGCACTGAAAATGTTTATTGTAGTCAGTAGTTATTTTCCCTCCTCGCTCTTTAACACGTTCACCATCACTTATCATCTGGGACCCATTAATATTAAGCGTGTTTAATGTTTCCAGGCCAATCTCTGGAGTGTTTTAGCGACATTAATAATTAATAGGGGAAGGCGAGCACTTTAGAGGCCTGAAGCAGTTCACAACAGGCTGGGTTTCGAAGCTCAGCATAAATATCTGTTCATCGTTGCAACACCACTAACCCTCAAAATATTTCGTAGCCTTGCCATTGCAAGAGGGAGGAGCTCGGTTTTTCTCCCATTAACAAAGGCAGGGCTCTTCTTCCTCTTAGGGCTGACAAAACGACTCGTTAAGGCTCTGTTGCAACAGGAGGAACAAACCTTGCCTGTATTATCATGAGCAGGCTACCATCGGTCTTCAGCGGGTGAACTCCAGGGGGTGAACTCCAGTGTCCTCAGCAGGAGCCCTGAGCTGTGCCTACCCCAGCACACCACATACCTGTCAGCAAGGACGGGGGTAAAGCAATAACAGCCCCGTCAGCATTATGGACAAGATCTGCTCAGACCCTGGGCTTTCTACTTCACCAGGATTTTTTTAAGAGCACCTTTAAAGTGAGTTGATAGCAAGCGAGCCCATTTGCAGCTCATAAACGTAATTTGTCCTGACCTCTCACTTTGAACTCCCTGTGCTTACTGTGCTTTGGATGTTTCTTCTCCAAACAAACCAGCCTGTAAAAATAGGAGAGCCTCAGCCCATTCCTGAGGCTTTGCATCCCCTGCCCCCCAAAATGAGCCTGAAGCTCCCCAAACGACCTCGTTATTCCCTGAAATACCCAGGCAGTTCGGAGCCTGCTCAAAGGAGCAGGGTAAGGCAACAACTGGTTCTGCAAAGAGCCAGGACTGCAGATGGACTCTGCTCGTTTTTAGCAAGACTGGCTAAACCGAAATAGTTACCCCAAAGGCAAGGCTTGCTAAATATACTCTCCCACAAGTGACCGGTTCCTTGAAGCTGGCAGTGCAGAGGGACAAGACGTCTGTCCCAAGCATCTCTAGCAGTCCCAGCTCTGTGCTTTGCTCTCACTGCTAAGGACATAAAGTTTCCCAGTGCCTTTCCAGTATAAATAATGCGTTTTTTTTTTTTTTTTTTTTTTTTTTTTCCTGCTCCTTCACATTCCCTGGGAACAGCAGAAAGAAAGGAAAAGCCACTCGTGCTTTCAGGTACTTTCTTCAGCCTGTTGTGCAGCAAGAGACGAGGCAGACAGCGGTGCCCATGGAGCAATCTGGGTGGCCAAAATATGCCCTGGGAGTTTTGCCCTAGGAGATTTATTCTGACCTGTTCTGGTCTAAAACGTTGCAGCTCATGCAGGAAAAGGGATGAAAACAGAGCAGCAGGGGAAGGTCTGCAAGCGGTTTTGAGGTGCTCAGGTCATGCCTCGCTGGGCTGGAATATTTGGTGCCTACCAGCCCTGCGGCCAGAGCTCTCCTACCAGGTCTTGCGGTGTAACCACAAGCGTAAAGCTCCAGGAGCAGGTTCAGAAAGGAGGCTCGGCAGCAGAGCTGTGCTGTCTGAAATCACGGACGAGCTGTGCCCCCTAGTGGGTCTGCAGCTGGAGAAGGTCCCGTGTCGGACACGGTGCCCACCCCAGGGACACCTCCCCTGGGACCCAGGGGGTGCTTATAAAAGCCCCTGCCTCATCCCAGGCAGATACTACTGGGATTGGGAACAAAGACAAGAAGAGAAGTGCCCAAACGCTTTTCTACCCCTCTGCTGTGCCAACCCAGGTTCACGCCGGTTTGGGATTTCACAGGGTGGGTAGGAAACTTCTGCAAAGGCTCCCCACATCCTTTCTAGCCTGGGTGATGGGCAGGGAGCCGGGAGGAAAGGCTTTCCTGCCCTCTGGCCAGGAGCTGGGTGCGGGTTAAGCTCTGCTCGGGGGCTGGATGCAGCTGAGTGGTGTCGGTGCTGGGATTTGTTCCCCCCAAAAAAGAAAAATCCACTCTCATTTGGCTCACAGACCACAAAGTTACTCGTGCAGATCCAGAAAGCTTTCAGAGCTGGCTCTGGAAGGCAAGGCGTTACAGAGGGCCAGGTTAGTGCTACAAACACAAAAGCCACCTTCCTTTAGGTTTTTAATGACCTGCAGATCTTCCTGTTCTCTCTCCAGACCGGTTATCCCAATACACCGTGCTTTTCCCCCATTAAGATGTAAGAGCTTTAACAAGAGCTCTCTACAAAGCGCCCAGCCCCTGCGGTAACCAGCCATTAGTTTAATTAAAAGGCAGGAAAAGCCCAAGTGCTCAGGTTTTTCTCTTTGCTCGCTTTGTCTGCACCTCGCCAGCTTGTCTGCGAAGCCCTTTGCGGGAGCAGCGGGTGTGCCGCTTCCCACCCGCTCCCCAAAAAAACAAATCCCTTTGGCAGCCCCAGCTCCGAGTTATCACAGCCTGGGACCAAAGAGGAGTCTCACCTGCGTCAGCAGAAATCACAGTGTTATAAAAAACCCTACAAAGGCTGGATCCCTGGCACCAGCCTGCCTCGTACCCAACCCTCCCCTTCCCAAATCCCAGCTGCGGGATGCGGGCGGTGATGCTCGCAGCACCTCTGAGCTCAAGCCACCGAAAAAACCCAGCTCCTGCAGCAGGGACAAGGGACAGCGGGGACAGAGGGAGCACAGAGGGCAGGGTTTATGGCCCTGCCTCGCCCAGCCGGCGGGGAGGGTTTAAGGTTCACCCGTTTCTGCTCACCTCTCGGCTCTGGCACCGCTCTCCGGCAGCTGCTGGCACGCCTGACGGAGTTTCGCTTTTAGTTTTCTGCGGAGAGGAGGCAGCCGGGGAGGTTGGAGGAGGCCGTCCCCATCCGTCGAGGCTGTTCCTGTCTGCTGAGGCTGTTCCCATCTGTCGAGGCCGTCCTCATCCATCGAGGCCATCTCCATCCATCGAGGCTGTCCTCATCTGTCGAGGCCGTCCCCGTCCTCCGCCACCCCTGTGCCAGAGGAGAGCCAGCCTGCAGCCAGGTAACCCCTTCCTCTGCCTCCCACCTCCCCCAAAATCCCAAGACTTGTGTCTTCCCACCCATAATCAGCCCCAAATCCCAGCCATAAAGGCAGCCCAGCCTCCAAAATCGCAGTCGGAGGGGGATCTCTGCTTGTTGCTGGCTTTCTTTCCCCAGCAGGGCGATAATAACCCAGGCTCTGCTCCCCTCAGCTCAGGGGAGGGCTGATCGTGTTGGGCAATCAGCGCTGCGTGGATCCAGCAGTGTGTACACATCAAAGTGTCTTTGCAGGGCAGGTTTCCCTGTCCCCTGGCAAGCTTCCCCTAAGCACGGTGACTGCCGCAGAGCTCAGCGCCAGCAGGAACGATCTGGGGACGCCAGTGTGCTAGCACCAGCTGGGGAAAAACAAACAAACAAAACACCATAAAAAAAAAATCCCACGTCCCAAACCTGCAGGGTAGGTGCAGCAGAAACCCAGCAAATGGCTCCAGCATCCCCTGAGAGGTGCTGCCTCAGACATCAATTAGACACTGTTAATTTCCCAGGAAGTTAAACAGAGGCTTACACGACACTTCGCAGTGTCTCCATCTCCAAATCTCTGCATTCCTTTTATTTTTTTCCCCAATGATATCTTTTCTTTGGAAATAAAGGGTAATATTTTTTGGAAATATTTACCCCTGAGAGTGAACACAGCAGGACCCCCCCCCCAGGTCAGCGATAACGCAGATACTGATTTATCGAGCGGCAAACGCCAAGCCCTCGCTGCTGCCTTCCAGCTCAGATAACTGCTCCACCTCCTGTTTCTGGCTCATATCACTAACAATAAAGCCCATAAAACGTGGGTTTTATGCAATGCTTAACCCTCAGCTGGAAGCAGGCACGAAGCTGCTAGCGTAAGGTCAGCAGAGCCTGCCCCAAATGTCTGCCTCGGGACACAGCTGCCACAAAATAGGGAGTCTGTGTGAGGTCAAATCAAACTTTTTCCTAATTTTTCCAATACCAGCAAGGTTCCTGGTGTGCTCTGGTGGGGCTTAGCTCACAAAACCAGCAGGAAAGGAGATTTCAGGGTTTCTCTCTGACACCCTCATCCCAGCACAGGGAAATCAGGGAGGCTGCCTCGGCAGCGCCGACAAAGAGCAATCCTTCAACAGCAACAAAAACAAACACTTTCCCCTAAATCCTGTTAGTTTCCATCAAAATCAGAACAAAATGACTTGTTTTGCTTTCTTGGCGACCAGGGATATGAACCCCCTGCACCCTCTTACCATGGAAAAAAAGAAATTGTTGGAGACGAGCTGCGGCGATGCACCCCCTCTGCAATAGGTGTTTGCAAGGAAATTTCCAGCGATTGCAGTAATTGCTGAGGGGGCTTGGTGCAATCTTCTGGGGTTAAATGGAGGTGCATTTTAAGAAATAATTTGAAAAAAGGATTAACAGGGTTTACAAAACAATCCGCAGAGCTTTTCATGCAGCTGCCTGTAAAGTTTTTTTGAGCATTACCTATGGCAGCAGACAAAAATACCAGAAGGAGCACAGCCTTATGCTGCATTTTATTTTATTTTATTTTATTTTTTTGTTTAAATAAAATAATAAGCCAGATAATTACCTGCATGAACTGTGTCCCCGCTCTTCGTCATCAGGCTGTACAGTGCATTTAAGGGGCTGAAAACAGAAAATAATCAAGGGAATAATAATAATAACACTTCCAATAATCGAGGGAAAAGGGAAAACTTGGGCAAACTAACTGGGCACGGGCAGGGCTGGGTTTAGGTGTTAAAACTGGCTCTTTTGGGCAGTGTTGGACTTGCTGAGTTAGTGGGAGAGCCCCCAAAAGCTGTTTTGAGGTCACACCACACTGCCCCCAGTTGGGATTTCATGCAAGGTGCTCACCTGGGGTCACTGCAGGCATATTTTGGGTTGGTTTCCTTGCAGGAGATGGCACAGGAAGGGGCGGCAGGTGGCTCGCTGGAGAGGCATTGTCCCACCTACATCTACAAGGTGGTGCTGCTGGGGAGCACAGCGGTGGGAAAGTCGAGCCTGGCCTACCGATACATGAAGAACGACTTCCAGGAGTCGCTGCCCACCGTGGGATGTGAGTGAGCATTTCCCCCCCCTTCCCCCCAAAGGTGGATTTGCTTCCCCCATCTGCTGCCGGCTTCAGGAGTGAGCAGCCAACCTCTTCTGCTGGGGTGATGAAAACCCATCCAGTTTCCACAGCAGCATCCCCGACCTCGAATCGGGTTCAGCCCCGTGGCAGCAGCCCCAATCTCTCCGTGCTCACCCCAAGTGATCGCTCCCCAGCCCGCCTCTCTTTCAGGCTCCTTCTTCACGAAAATACTACGGATGGAGTCGGCCACGGTCAAGCTGGAGATCTGGGACACGGCCGGGCAGGAGAAGTACCACAGCGTCTGCCACCTCTACTACCGGGGCGCCCACGCTGCCCTCCTCGTCTACGACATCACCAACAAGGTGAGGGGGGGGGTTAACCCCTCATCACCAAAATGCTGCCCCGAGACACCCCACTGGTGGGACAGAAAGCTCTAGGAGCTGTGGTGTTGCTGTCTCTCCCCAGGAAACGCTCGGCAGGGCGAAGCAGTGGCTAAAGGAGCTGGAGAAGGAGTTCCTGCATGACGAAATTGTCATTGCTTTGGTGGGCAACAAGACGGACCTGGCTGAGGAGAGAGAGGTCCCGACCGAGGTGGGCACCTGCCTCATTCCCCTTTCCCTGCTACAAACACCAGAATACGTCCCTTGATACCAAAGGGCCTTTGGGCACCCCCAAAATGGGGTCCCTCAGAGGTCAGTGATGCATTTATGGGCGATTTATTGGTGCCTGACGGTCATGGCAGGACCTTCAGCTGCTCTTACCCAACCCAAGTACTCTGAATAAGCCTGGCTCTTGTGGTCACCTTGTGCCCCCAAACCTCACAGCTGGGGGAGAAACTGACCCCTGAAAGGTCTCCCCATGCCCCCAGGGTCCCCAGGACCAGGGCCAGTGGAATTAACTCAGCTCCTCTCCTCCCAGGAGGGCGAAGAGTTTGCAAGGAGCAGAAGCCTGCTCTTCGCGGAGACGTCGGCGAAATCCAACCACCAAGTAAAGGATGTCTTTATGGCCGTAGGTAAGACACGGGGGGAAGCATGAAGCCCCCCAGGCACGGACGGGACCCCCGGGCAGGGGGTGCTGCCCTGTGGCTCTGCTCCCCCCCAGCCCTTCAGCTCCTACAGCGTGAAGCAGAGACGGCACCGGCCCCACGCCGCGGGCAGCATGTGGACCTGGGGGCGAGCAGAGCAAGGACAGGGTGCTGCCGGGTGTGAAGGGGCCACGGGCTCCCCACGGGACACAGCACCGGGGAGGACAGGAGGGACCCGACCTCGTGCTTTCGGCGTTGGTGGTGAGAAGACAGCGGGTGGCACGTGGATGGCACAGACCAAGGACCTTCCTCATCATCTTCTCCATGAGAGCGCACGTGGTGCACGCACAGGGTCCTGGGCCAGGCTCTCACACCAGCTTTCTCCACGGGGGTGACCTCCTTGCTGGTCCCAGGGACCGTGCTGCCACCAGCCTGGCCAGGATCCCATCCCATCGTAATGGGGTTTTTGCATATGGGTGCAAATAAAGAGCGGGTCACCCTCACTGCCTCCTTCTCCCTGATCCCCGTGTCCACACACAGGTGGGGACCACAAAAGTCTGGAGGTAGCAGGGATCAGAGCCTGGCAGCAGCTGCCCAAATTGCTGTTTTTTTTTTTATAGGGGAAGGCAGGACACTCTCATCTCCTCCACCCCCAAAGAGTGAGGGGCCCCCTGCCCATGGGGTGACACCACAGCTGGTTTTTGGGGTGCACGGTGACTCTCAAACCCTAGGAAATGCTCAGCCACAAGGCAGCGAACACCCCTGGGGGTGCTCCCATCTCTGTCCAGGAGGGGACAGGGCTGCAGCACCCGTTTCCCAGCCTTACTTGGCCCCAAAAGCCCCCCTGTACTCCCATAGGGGCACCCCACAAAGGAGCACCCACCTGCACCACCTCCCAGTGCTGAGCCACTTCGGGGGATGGGAGCTCCCCCAGCAAAAAACAAAACCCAAGGCCACCTCCTCCCTAAATCCCCTCCATTAATTAGGCAGCTAATTAGTGAATGGCTGATTGCCACTCACCCCTTGCCCCCTCCCTCCTGAGATTAACCCTTCCTTCCCCAAGCAGCCCCACTCCCAGTGGATGGGGCTGGGGGTGCTCATCCCCTCCCCTCAGGCTGTGTGTGGGGACTCCCATTACCCTCACCCCCAAATTGGGTAAAAAGTGGGTAAAAGTGGGCTTGGGGGGGTCCAACTTGTGTGAGGATGCTGGGGAGTGGGGGCAGAGGGTGAGGGATGGGACCCCACATGCTCACCCCATGCCACAAAATGGGGCTTGGTGCGGGGACCCCAGAGGATTCACCTGAGAAAGCAGGGTGGGGGGCCCCCAGGGCTTAATTTTAGGTGATATCAGCAACATTCAGGCTCGCATCCTGTGTTCCCCCCCCCCCCCCACCCTAAAGCCCTCTTCCCCACGCGCTCGGTTTCAGAGCAGAGAGGCAGAAGGAGAGGAGAAGGGCTTTTATTGGGGTCCCCCATCTTCAGCTCAGGCGCTGCGCTCCCCCCGGGGGGACTGGGGGTGCAGAGGGGCACAGGCTGGCCGCAAGCTGCCCCCCCCCAGCTGGGTGCCTTCTCCCAGGGCTCGCCGTCGCCCGAATCTCCCCACCGGCCTGATCCCGCGGCCGGTGTACCACGAGGGGTCGATGTCCGGGTCTGCAAGGCAACAAGAGGCCAGGAGGCATCAGGGCGATTTTTTTGGAGGGGGGGGGGGGATAACGGGGCACTGCACCCCCCCACCTCCCCGAGGGAGGGGACTGAACCTCGAGGGGGGGTGACAAAGGGGGCAGAGAGGTGCTAAAGGCTGGCGGAAAGGCCAAACCAACCTGCACGCCGGCCCCCTCCCTCCGTCCCCCCCGGATTGAGGGCGAGGGGCTGGGGGTGCAGGGCGCTGGGGGTGTCTCGGGGGAGTCCCTTACTGCTGCTCTCCTTACTCCTGATTGCCATGGAGCGCACGTGGGTGGTGGCGGCGGGCAGGGCCAGGCAGGCGAGCAGCAGGCACACGAGGCAGGCGGCCCCCAGCTTCATCCCCAGAAGGATTTTTTCCCCCCCCCCGTTACGACGGCTCAGCCCGAGGACACGGCGACGGCGATCCCTGAGGTGGCTGCGGGAGCAAAGGGATGGCGGTGGGACAGAGAGAAAACCGCGGGGTTTGCTCCGGGTGGTGATGGAGACAGCGCGTCCCCTCCGGCTGGTGGCCCTGGGGAAATCCAGCCCTGTCGGGACAATAAAGGGATGCAAGGGGCACGGAGCACCCTGCTCATCCCTGTCCCAGGGGGAGCTGGAAAAAAAGAGAGGGACGGAGGTGAGAACGGCATCGCGTGGCCGCGGGCACGTGGGGTTTGCTGGGGCGCGTCGTGGGGTGCCATCCGGGCAGCGAGGTCGGTGCCTGAGCACAAACACCCCGCAGGGCAGCACGGGCTGGGCGATGGGTTTTATTTCTGCAGACACCTGCCGGGGTGAGGGCGGCGGAGCAAAGCTCGGCAGCTTTGTTCCCAGCGATGCCTGCGGAGGAGAAGTTTGCAGAAAGCCTGAGGAAGGCTCGGCGTGGGGAAGCAGCCGGCTCCAGCTCTGGCTTTTATGGGCCCCATCCTTGGAAACCCCACCGAAGCAAATCCCCGGGGCCAGAGCAGCTCCTTGGAGCCGTCACCCAGCGGACGAAAGCGTGGCGAGGCAGAGATACACGGTGGTCCCAGCCCCCAGCACTTACCGTGGTTCGAGGCAAGGTGCCCGGTGCCGTCCCGCTCACCCTCCGAGCCGGAGTCCCCCGGGACGCCGCTTTTATGCCCGGTTTCGTGCTGATGTCAGAGGCCAGCCCCGGCGGGGACAGAGCCGGGGCATCTCCTCTCCTCTCCTCTCCCCTCCCCGCCGCCCCCTGCGCTCGGCGCTCATCAAATCAGGGAAGGGATTTTCGTGACTCATAAGGGGCCATAATTTTATCTTCAGCCGGCCGAGGCAGATAGCTGGGGAATATGTTAATCCCCGCGTCCTCGACGTGACGTTATTCTGCATGGGAGGACGTTTTCCCCTCCGTCACCCTGCCCTCGTTTAGGGGGGGAGGCTCTGCACCCCCCTCCCACATGCTGCTTTTGGGAAATCAGACAATGAAACCAGCAGGCTCATCCCCGGCACTTAAAACTGCTTGAAATGGGTTAAATCTATTTAATCCTTGTGCTGCGCTCAGCGAGGGCTGATCCCCCCCTCCTGCCCGTGCAGGGGGATGGTTGGGCGCTGAACATGCATCTGCCCCCTGTGGAAAAAATGGGACCAGGACACAGGGACTTTTTGTCCCGTTTGCTTGTCCATATTACCTCAAACCACGAGTTCCCAGTTTACTATCCCCGTTCTTTCCCCCACCCCACTGTGGGGAAGTGAGCAATCACAGGTTCTGGACACAAAATTGGCTTTATTGGATGACTTAGTGTACGTACATATAACATCTACATGGGCAGACAGGGCAGGAAAACAGCGAGTAACAGGATAACTACAGCCTGAACAAGCAATTGATACCATCCCAAGCCTCCTTGGGCCACTTGCAGCCCTTGGCTTGGCTCAATCTTTTGAACTTCAGGCCACCAGGATTTTTATTTGAAAAAAAGGAAACTGGCTTTGATCCACCTGGAACGGGAAAGTTTCCAGGCTCCAGCCTTACAAGACTGCCCCGGGGTGACTGCAGGACTGATTTCTGGACTGCTAGGAGTCTCTACGGCTGCTGAAGCCAAGCCTATGAGTTACGTGCTTGGGAATTCACGGTGAAGGTGAAGGGCATTGACCAGCAGGTGCTGAACCCCGCGGATGTGTGCCCCCACACGAGGACCCGGCCACGCTCCTGCACCCTTGCTTCTTTCGGGGTCCTCGCTGGGGTCCTGGCTTCCCCCCGGCCGGGCTTCCAGGGGCAGACGGCAGCGGGAGGAGGAAGGGCAAGCGCTGGGGGAAGGCGGCGAGGCTCTGCGCTGAGGGCTCCTGTCGTCAGCAGGAGGCTGCCCCTCTCCTCAGGGCAGGTGGGTCATCACGGGCTTCTGCAAGGCACCGACAGCACGGCCTCAGCTTGTCCCCTGCCCCATGGGACGAGGCCAGTGTGATCCTCATCCATCCCCAGGGGTCCAAGGGGGGCTGTGTAGCCGGCCACGTACCGCAAAGAGCCGCTCTGCCCTCCTGCTCTTCCCGTTGGGGTTCCTCTGCGTCAGCGAGCCGCGGTACACTGAGTTGCGGTCGAAGGAGTCGTCGGGACCTGTGATGAAAGAAGAGGTGAGGCTGGGAGTAGGGCTCTGTGATCATTTGGGGCACCAGGAAGGGCACCTGGTCATCATCGCCCTTCCTCTGCCACCAGTTTCTGCCTTTATGGGTCTCCTTTATGAGTCTTTGACCTGAAAGGGGATGGAGCAGTCCCATTGCCCAGCCTGGGCAGAGGGGATTATGCTCGCCTGGTGACATTCAGCCTGGTCGAGCATCCCTCTATCTCCTCGTGGGGCTGACGTGTCCCCCGCGCTGCCCTTATCTGCTGCCCTTCTCCACCAGGAGGGCAGCTGGGCAGAGGGGACCTCGCCACCTCCCAGCCTGGGGAACTGAACTTTAAATTGCCTGTATTCATGGGGAAGTGCGATTCCTTCTCTGCATTAAATGATCTTTTCCCCCTTTTCCTCCGTTCATCTTCTATTTGGCGTTATCTGGAAGAAGAACCATCCTTTCTGCCTGTGAGCTCATGGGGCGAGATAAGAGGGAAATAGAAAAGTCATTTCCTAGCGGCCCTCGCTGATAGCAGTCAGGATGAAGCCACCCCCAGCCACCCCAGCTGCTGGGACAGGTCCCAGGTCACTGGAGACCCTTGGTGGCACGGCCACCGGGGTGCCACAGATGAAGCAATTTGGAGGATGGGTGACTGAGCACCCCTGAGGCCACGGCTCTTACTGCTGATATCGAGGGGGCTGTGGAATTTCCTCCTGAAGAACTGCAGTCCGGACATCTCCTGCAAGAGAGGGGTAGATGTCAGTGGTGGGGAAGGGGACAGGGGGACCGAGGCACCCCACAGGCTGCCTTTCCACCACTTCAAAGCAAGTCCTCTCGAGAGGAGAGGTGAATGCCTCACAGAGGCACAGAATACGTGCCTAGGGAAGGTGCTGATGAAGGGATGAGCACAGATCCCTCAGGATTGGGATCATCCTGCCCAGCACTCACCTGCCCGCTCTTCCTTGCCTTTTCCACCGACTTCACGGTCAGCCCTGCCGCGGACAGGGCCGCGATTCGAGTCTCGATGTCCGATATCTTTAAAGAGAGAAAAAATAAATAAGCCAAACCCCCATGGGCAGGGCCTGGAAGACTCCCAGCCGGCTCCGTTTGCTGCCACCAGCTCTCGGGGCTGCCCTCACCTCGCTCTCTGCCTGCTGCACCCGAGCGGCTGCCGAGGCCACTTTGTCCTCCAGCTCCGACAGCTCCGAGTCGGTCGTGCCGCTGTGCTGAGCCCCTTCCTCAAGCTCCACGAGGGTCGACTCGAGCTGGTACGTCTTCCCAGCAGTCAGGTACACCTGAAATGCAAGAAAAAAAAAATAAAAAACACAACATTGCAAGTTAACCTTCCTCCTCTTGAGCCCCAGACACAACAGCTCCTGCCGCTGTTTTATGACCACCTTCCTGCCTCGCAGCACTGACAGCACTGCTCAGTTCTGGCAGGGCTTTTCATCTCATTTCCTCCCTTCCCGAGGTTTTTCAAGAGCAATTACCAACCGGGTGATGCAGCAAAAGGCTCGATGTGGATACAAGAAGGAGCAAAACTCTGTGACCCCCTCGGGTAGCATCAGCATCCTCATGCCATGCGCCCAGAGGGGAGACAGGCACCTACGACCAAGCTGGGAAGGAGACAAATTGATGCTCCAAATCTGGTCCTACTTTTTTAAGGGTGTTTGTGTGGCTGAGTTGCTTGGGTCAGGATTTGGGGGGTTGGCTTTGAGCAGCTTTGCACAGGAACTGCTCTGGGTGTGCAGAAATGATGCCAGACCCAGGAAGGGAAACACACGTGTGTGGAGCGCAGCACATCCAAGATGAGCTATGGGGTGTGGAACAGGGATGTGTGGCCACTACGGGAAGCAACGTGTTGACTTTGCTGTTTAGATAAGAGGTTGAGAGGAGCACAACTATCTCCCCTCATAAAACCATGGCTTTTACTGCCACTTACCTCCTCCTTGGCTACTACAAGGGTGTGAGTCCAAGCAACGCAATTTAGGAGACATTAATTTGTCCCCACGTGCTGACATAAGCTGACCAAGTGGGTTCTGGCCACCATTTTGCTGAACAGCCCCCAAACTTTGATACTGCTAATGCACGTCCAGCTCCTCCAGTTCTATTTTTTCCTCATTTTTTCTCACGGGACGAGAACATGGGTCCCTCACGCTCCTTCCACCTTCCTCCTCGGCATCTCCTCCCCATTTTTCACTGGAGGATCACGGGATCTTCATACATATATGGGGAACACACACGCAACCTCTCCAATCCCTTACTGTGCTGGCTAAGCAAGAAATCCAGGAGGCTCTCTGCATTCCCACCCTGTTCCCAGAAAACTCTCGGGAACCTTACATTTTCTTCCAGCTCACGGTACGCTTCGGCCACCTCCTTCCCACCTTCCAGGCTGGGATGCTGCCCTCCGAGGGGGGCACAGGGCCCGTTGCGCTGGCTGTCTCCATGCACCGACTCACAGACCGCTTTCTCCGTGGCGTTTATGGCTCTCAGGACTTCAGTCGTGATTTCGCTCAAAGCCTGAGCCGACGACCTCTGCAAAAGCCCAGCACAGCCAAAATGGAGGGCGAGGAGGAAGAAGGAAGGAGTGAAAAAATTAAATTAAAAATTATCATTGTTTTAATGTGCGCTGACGGTGTGCGAAACAGTGTGAGAGAGGGTAAAAGGGGCATTGGGCCTTCGGGAGCTGGGAAAGATGGAGATGAGATAATTAAAGGGCTCGCATTGTTCCTGAAGGGCTCTCCAGCAGAGATGGAAGTGTGGCTAAAAAAGAGCTTTGATCTCAGCTCATGCTTCCTTGGGGACGGCGTGACAAAGGGAATCACCTCGAAACGCGGGTGGGGAGCTGCCATTAGCACAGAGCTGCTGCCGGGCTGGCTCCCCGTGGTACAGGAAGGCTTCAGAGAGGTTCCCAAGGGACCTTTCCCTGTCTGGAAGTGGTGTCATGGAGCTGTTGGCCAGCCAAAGCATCCGGCCACCTGAAGGTTTTAGAGGAGGGGAGGGCAACAGCTCTGCCTTACAGCTTTACTCCTCCGGGGAAACCCGCACCATCCTCTCACCCTTTTTCCTCCCAGGATGGCCAGTTCTGGTGCTGCACTGGAAAAGTGTGAGGTCTAACACAGCTTTACAGGGTCTGAGCATGGATGTCAGTAACAAAAAAAGAAAAGTATTGCATTTCCACGGGGCCAGGACTTGGGGCTTGTGTCCTCTCTTCCCACCCCAAGGAGCGCTGACAGCGGTAATGCTCGTGAGCACTGCCTGCATTAGCCCCGTCGCTCGATCAGTCAGAAAGCACGTGTAAAAATAGAGCGAAGAAACTCATCACCTCTCTCTCGGCTGATAATTCCCTAGAAACCAAGGAGATTGGGGTGATGTGTGCGCTGGAGACAAAGACAAACAGTTTTGTTTACAGCCGCACGTATTTCCAGGCAAGCGGCTCTGCGGAGAACCGGCTCGCTCCGTCCTGCTGCCACTTTTATCATTTTATGGTGCCCTCACCGTGCGGCACCGAGCTTCACGTTTTCCCCTAGGAATGCCTGCTTTCACCGCAGCCTTCCCCTGTTAGAAGGCTTCTTCCCGATTACACAGGAGATTTACACAAAAAAAGACTCAGTATTAAGCAAAATCCAAACCTGGCTCTCGACTGAGAGGGTGCTGATGCTAATTAAGGCTCGCGCCCACCACTGATAAATGCACTCTGAGTTCTGGTCTGATAACTGCAGATCAAGTTTCTTTCGGATCATCACTTTGTTTTCTAACAGGAGACACCCTCATAAATACCTCTAACAAGCAACAGGAAAGTGTAAGGAAGGTTGCTGTTAAAAAAAAATCTATGCTGCCGCAGCCTTTAACCCAAACTGCTCCATCTACACGCCACTGCAGTCATTTTGAACTCAATGTCCCACACAGGTATTTCATGGTTTTGCTCTAACTGTTACCGTGATGCAAAAAAAAAGCTGAATTTTTGTTTCCCTTGGCAGATTTGCTTTTGCTTGGGCTGTTGTAACTCAGCTGGGTCTCTGCTTCGGAGCTGAGCTGAGCGACTTCTGTATTGCCTGGCTGACCCCACTGAGATAAGCGTGCTGGTATCCTCCCTGCTGCCTTTTGGGCAAAAAGTAGCAGAATTTAGGGCAGATCCAGAGAATCTGGGCTTCAATATAAGAGGCACCAATTGGTCTCTCCTCCTGTTGCTGGCAGCAGGAGGCGATGGGAGGTAGCACAGTGCTCTAAGTGCAGGTGACACTGACTCAGTAGAGCGGAATTGGGACCCCAAATTTTGATTTGGGAGGTGTGGGATGAAACAAGAGGCACGTTGGCATAGAGCAAGGGAGGAAGGAACCGGAGGTGGAGCCCAGAACAGCACAGGGAGGAGGGCATGGATCACCTTTCGAGCCTCACTGGCCATGTCATCGCTGGAGAAGATCATCTCTGGTTTCTTCACTCGCGTCTTTTCTTCACGCTCCTCTTCTTCAGAGGAAACTTCTTTGTCGCTGATGTGGCTGGCTAGCTCCTGCAGCTTCCTCTTCAGCTCCTCCTCCTCGGCGTCAGGATCGAGCTGGGGCTCTGGGGCCGGAGACTGAAAGGAGAGCAGGGAAGGGACAGAAGGGAGCTGTGTAAGTGCAAGGGTCTGCCGTGGGGACAAGGGGGTGCATCTGGCTCCAGACACTCTCACCAAAAAAACAGCTGGGTGTCCAGCACCAAAGGGGATCAGGAGCACCCCATGCCCACATCCCTCAGGCCTGTCCACCACCTCCTTCACAGGGCACAGGTGGAGGGGAGCAAAACAGCAAGTTTAGGCCATCCTCCTCAAAATAAATTCCATCTGAGGCCCATGGGGAGCATTTCACAACAACCCAGAGATCCACCAGGCTGAGAGAAGCAGCTGTGTGAACCACCATCCCCCCGGGGAGCCTGGTTGTACTGCATCATTGCCCCTAGGTGCTCTGGTTTGCGATGAGAAACCAGGCAGCACGTTTTCCCATAGGACAGAGGGCGTATTTCCACGCGGCCCTGTTATTACACACGATTCATTTTACCCGCAGAAGAAACCCATTAAACTCGCAGCGGTTGGAAGGGATCTCTGGAAGTTACTGAACTCGCTGTCCCTCGAGTGAAGACGGGAATACAATTACCTGCATCGTACCTGATGGCTTTTGTCTAAGCTGTTCTTAACAGCCTCGAATAATGGCATCTGCAGCAGGCAACCTTTCTCCCAGGCAACCTATTCCAGGGCCCTGCTATCCTTTCTGCTAGAAAGCTTCCCTTAATAGTTAACCCAAAGCTGTCCTGCGGCAGCTTACACCCATTACCTCTACCCTGATCTGCCACACACGTGGAAACAAAGCTTTACTTCTCCCTGAAGCACCTTTCTGCCTGCTTGGATACTTCTGTCCCGCTCACCCCTATCTTTTCTTTCCTGGGTTAAACCACTTGGCATTTAAAGGATCCCATATATAATTTTTTCTAGTCCTCAGACCATTCTAGGTGTTCTGGTTAGGTGATCAAACCCATGTTTTGGAGGTTTTGCTGATGGCTGCAGCTCTGCCAACCTGGTGACACCTGCAAACATGCACACCTCCTGCTCTGCTGGCTGGATTTTCTGACAGAAACACTGAACAGCTGTCCCCATTCAGAATTTGAGAGAGAATTAGATATTGTATTGTTTTTTAGATGCCTGGGGGACTTCTCTGTAATTATCACTACTGAGCCATCTGTGGCCAGCGCACCTCATCCTAACGGGTTCACATGAAGGAAAAGAGAAGCACGCAGTCTAAAGTTAGAAACCCAAAATCAATGTTAAGTGGCCTCTGTTTTCACAGATTCTACATCGTTGCCCAACTTTAACTTAATTTAGCTGCTTTCTTCTGAGACTGATGGCACAGTAAGACAAGGGCAGCCCAGAGGAGATACAGAAATCCTTCTTGCCTCTGCTCTCTTACTCTAAATATTCTTGAAATTAGCATTTAATAGAGAACCAAAGCAAAATCCAGTTGTTTTCCTCGCGCAGAAGGGGCAGGGAAGGCAGAAGCTTGCACGGGGACCAGCTGATAGGAGGGGAAGGGACGGGCACCATCCACATTTTCTCTCCAGCTTTGCCCTGTTACCTCGGCAGAGTGCACCAGGATTTTTTCCTCCAAGCGGTTCAGCATGCGTTCGATTGCGGACATGCGCTTGTTGAGCTCATGAATCTAGAGGAAAGGAGAGAGAAAAGGAGTAGAGGACAGAGCCACCACCACTGCTAGGGTGGTGGGAACACAGCCCAGGGCACATGCAACCAGCGGAACAAACAGAGCAAGGCACCACCACCACAGGCTCCCCAAAGAAGTCACAGCAGGAGAGGAGGGTTGGAGAAGGGTTTACTCCATAAACCACTAAATAAATATAATAAACTATAATAAACCCTCACCACCAGCCTCAGAGTGTCCCTTGATGTCTAGAGGCATCGGGACGTGACACAGCAAACTCTCTTCCCATCATTTTTGTACTGCCTCAAATTCAACTCAACGTCAGTTTTCACTCCCTGCTATGACATTTTTCATGCAGCTACTACCCCACTGCCCCCTGCTGAATACAGCACTGGGAGAGGAAGAGGGAGGGAGGAAGGAATTTCCAATGAAAAAAATCCAGATAGAAAATGTAAAACTGAAAGTTTTCCCAAAACACTTTGAAATTTTCTCGCTACTCAATGCTTTGATTTATCAAGACTCTTGCCCCTCTTGTCTCCCTTCCTTCCTCTTCCAGCTGAAAAAGTGACCAGGAGAGGAGTCAGACAAAATTCTGGAAATCAAAGAGAAATTGCTTTCTATACTCAAGAGCCATGACAAATTTTTGTGGCTAAATCACTGCAAACATAAAAGGAAGCTTTTTTTTTTTTCTTCTTCCTTTAGAAATGCAAGTTTTTCTTTCTTCCAAAACAAGTCTTCCTCCTTTGATCAAAACAAATAAAATACAAATGATGAAAAATATTGCCCATTTTACATAGATAAAACACCACCTTCCACGTTACTCGTGCTCTGAGTGGCTGCCTCCCATTCAAAAGGGAGCGAGCAGTAAATGCAATAAGTAAATGCCGCAACAAAGGGATGTGAGGGCTTTGCTTTGTTTTTATAACATTTCCATCCTCTCACTGAGTTTTTGTGCTTGCTGGTGTTTGATTAATTAGATCCTCACAACAGCTTGGAGAGATTGCATCTGCTTAAGTGAAGATGAACATAAAAACCTGACACTGGGGAGAGCAGAGCACGGTAATTACCGTCCTGGATTGAATGCATCCTCAAGCAGCATTAAGCCTCCAGGCAGGAAGCAATCCAATCCAGCTGTAAGTGGTTTCTTGGTACTGTTGGGCCTGACTCTTGTGCCACTCCGGTGACAATGAGAGGTCTGCGATGGACCATAAAGCTCAGAAGAGGAGACCAACGTGAACCGAGCACCTGGTGCTACCTGCGCTATCCGTACCGCAGCTCAGAGAGGTCAGAGCATAATGCAGGGTTTGCTGTTGACGAAGGCAGGAGCTGAAGAGCTTTTTTTTCACACTTCCTCACAGGCCAGGCTGGTTCCTACGCCTGGTGCTCACTGTGCAACACAAGGTGTGCTCAAAGGCTGCCGAACACCAGTCTCTGTTGAAAAGCTTAAATGAACAAACTGAAATAAATCACAGCCCATAAGCAAGACATCAGCTAGGGCAAATGGCATTTTCTATAGGGACTGAAGACAGGTTATTTTAGCAGAGGTGCTGTCTCCAGCCTCTCAGCTAACCAGGACACATCTGTGAGAGACCCAAGACACCTAACAGAAGCTTTAGGTAAAAATGAAGGAGTCAGATTGTAGGAATCAGAGGAAAAGCAGCCTAAGACTGACATCACAGCTTTGGAAATCCAGAATTAAGGTCCCTTTAAGTGCACCAGAATGGCTTTTGGGGAGAGACCCAAACAGTAAAAGAGTTGGTTTTCCTTGTGGTTTGGTCCTGCTCAGGACCAAGACCTAGGCCTCTGCTGAAACCGAACATTTTTGTGTGTGAATGAGTTTTTCCCAGCTCAGGGCTTCTTTTCAAGTTTCATCAGATTTAAGAATTATGTTTTTCATTTTGGATTTTATTTCAACACCTGCAGCTCCTGGAGTTGTAGGGCTAGTGACCAGTCTCTGGTTTTGTTACCAGAAAATTTAAGTTTCTTCTGTTAGGCACTGAAAAGCATGCTCCTGCCAGAGTTAAAGCAAAAGAGATCTTCAGATCAAACACAGTTTTGATGAACTTGCACCCAAAGCAGTTTTAGAGAAGAGGGTTTTCATCTGTGGTGTGGAAGTGACACAGGGTAAAGAGATGTGCTCTTCATCTCTCAAAACCTTCAAAAGACAACAAGGAAAACATTGCCTGTGAAGCAACAGGCTATGGGATGTGATACCAGGTTAACTCGTGTTCATAAAGATGCTTCTGGACCCTACAGGGCACAGTCCAACATCTTGAAGTACCAGCTGGAGCTGTCTAGCACTGAAACCTGCATCTCCCTGCCTGCTGTGGAATTGCAAACTAGCTCAGAGTTTTGAAAGATGTTCTCTCTTCTTTGGGCTTGTACCTGGCCTCTCCTGGGCCAACAGTGACAGCAACACGTGCGTTGTTCCGAAGTTAATGGGCCAGCATGGAGCCTGGTTTCTTCCTGCTGGGCTGGGGGAAGGCTCTGCGGGATGCGGTTGCTAGCTGTAAATGCATCAGCGGCATAAAGGGCAGGAAGGATGAAGAGCTATTTAAGCTAATGAATGGTGTTGGCATAAGAACAAATGGGGCTGAATTAGGAATTAGAAGATGTCTCATAACCATTAGGGTGACGAGGTGCCACAGCAGCCTTCATACTGGTGTGATGGAGCAAAACAGAGCACACCGGACCGCGCTTAAGCAAGAGCTTGCGGAGGCGATGAAGGAAGTCATCTGAGGCACTGGTAGGAATTTGGCCCCATTTCCCCACTGCAAAGCACTGTGCACATTTCATGCCTAACGTACCGTGGTCTCATTAAGGACACCCAGTCCAAGGTTTTTCCATTTACTGGGGATTGAAAAACGAAGCACATTCACTAATTTGAACATATGCTGATAGAAAGAGAAGGAAAGGAAAGGTTTCTCCCTGCTTAGGCACATGAAGCATGGTGATGAGGGATGGCTGTGGTTACAGATGCATTGCCAAAAACACGGTCCAGGATGGCAGAATCACCCCTGTAAGCAGAAACCAGCAGATTTCTTCCCCATATATCTGTGTAGTCAAGCAGCACCGTGCATTTTGCTGCTGAAGAGGGCTGAGGGAGGCTTTACCATTCTCACCACCGACCTTTCTCAAAGGCGGCGTCAAGGACTGCAGGTCCTTATTTACAATTAAAACACAAGCTCGCAGCCCTTTCGATACCCTTCTCTAGACTGTTCCCCTGCTCTCATTCAGGGGAGGGACATGGCAGGTCGGCCTGACCCAGTCCTGCCGGCGCTGGAACACTCCACACCACGAAAGAAAAGGATCTCGAGGCTGATTACATCTCCAAGCCTTGACCTGATCATAAAGCCCCGGCACATTTAATTGAAGAAAGGGGACACACAAAACTATAGGTAGCTTGCAGTTTAACGGGGACAGACTGGAGAATTGACAGCACTGAAGGCAGGCTTGTTACTGCAACAACAGCGCGTACAAAGGGAAACGCCAGCACTTGGCTTTCTCCCAGCCATGGCTGCAGGAGAGGAAGGTTGGAAGGAGGCCTTGCGAAAGGTCCAGGGTGCTCCTGTGTAATGCTAACGGGGCAGAGAAACCACTCTTCTCCCTCGCCATGAGGGAAGGATAAGCCCTAAATGCAGCTCCATGCCCCGGGGCCTGCTCCCATGTCATGGCCACCTCTGCAGGTCCCCACAGCGCTGGGGGCAGAGCGGGGCCTTGGGCCTTCATCTTGCTGGTGCCCCCCGGCTGTGACAAGGGGACAAGCCAGCCCCTAGGTCATCCCACATCCCACCGCCGTGCTTGGCAAAGTGTAATGGCCACACTCCCTTCTCCCCTGGATCCTGCAGAAAGAAGGATCCGGAGCATGCAGGGAGCTACAATCCCTTTTGGGCCAGCACCTGGCAGGCGCCGGTGCCAAACTGCACCTCTGCGGAAGGGGACAATGGTTTTGTGCAAATGTATTGTGTGTTTCGTGGTTATTTGTGGGTCTGCTTCACCTCTGAGCCACACCTGGCAGATAACAAGGGTGGTTTGTGGCAACACAGCCTTGGCCACAGCCGTGGTCCCGCAAGGGGCTCTGCAGCCCGCTCAATACCTGGTTTCCAGAGTGGCTGATGTTCTCCTGGGACGAGGCTCTGCTCCGGCGTTTCACGTGGTGGGGCAGGTAGGCAGGGACCTTCTGGGCTCCGTTCACATCTTCGTCAGAAGTGTCCATGTCTGCAGAGTATGGGGACCGGGGCTGCTCACCCCAGGGGCTGCCTTTTGGAGAGAGAAGGCTTCAGTACAAAGATCCCAGAGGTTCATACGAACTCCTGGACATCAGTCCCATCCCTAAGACAAACAAATAACCAGTCCCTTCTCCAGGTTACTCTTTCTGCCCTTTGTCAGAGCTGCAAGCAGAGCTGCTGAGGTGGAGCTGGGAACAAGGAGCATCATCCTCACCCTCTCGCACCCCAAACAGCTGTGCCCTAAACCAAAAACTGACAGTGACTTCTTGATTTTGTGGCAGTCCAGGTTTGGACACTGCACTTCATGCATTCAGGTGCTGGGAAATTACTTATCTCAGGGGTACCAGCCTAGGAGGGAGCATTTAAAAGAGCAGACCCAACACCTTTTAAAGGAGGATTTCAAATGAGACAAGAACAATTGCAGGAAAGGGAATTAATAAGCCTGAGGGCCCTGCTGATTTAACAGCCCGGAGGGGCTCAGAGTGGGAATTTAAATGGTACAGATTAAGGTTTATCCAGTGTTTCCCAGTGCTCTGGAAGCCAAACACTGGAAAATACAGCCAGGCAGTTTGAGACCCACAGCTGCCTATGCAAAAGATGGCATTCAGTCCTCCTGGCTCTGCTGTCACAGCAGGAGACAGCAGTAATAAAAGGCAAATTCTGTGCCCTCATTTGCTAGGGTATTTATAAACCACAGACCCCACAGCCTGCCTGTGCAGCCAGTGACCAGGATTTTGTTGGGGACAAGACCAGCCCGTTGCAGCCAAATAACTTCAGATGATTCTTTTGTGCAAATATATATATATATATATATATATATATATATATATATATATATATATATATATCACTCTTGCAGCTACCTTTCCCCAGAAGGAGAGGAGGAGTCCAGCCCCACACACCTACCAGGTTTTGTGTTTCTTTCCAGGCTCCTTCTCCGCGAATTGATGGTGAGATGAACCTCTGTGCTGAAGAGCTGCTCTGGAGGGCTTGGGTGCTGTTCCTGTTCTTGCAAGATGTGGTGGAAGACTGCTGCCAGTCCTGCTTCCTCCATCCTGTGCTCCTGGGGGGCATCTTCAGCCGAGCTGGGGAAGCCTGGGAAGGACTGAGAGGCAAGGATTGATGCTGGGCTGCTGCCAGTGGGGGCTCCTCTCCCTTCCCGAGCAGTTCCTGGCTTTGTCCTTCAATACATGCATGGGCTGACCTTTTCTAATGCCAGTTTTTAACAACCTCTTAAAGGCCTTTTAAAGGCCTCTTAACCTTGCTGCTCAACTCTGAGCAATACTTAGGATCACTGCCAGGGGGCAGTGTTAATTTTTATGAGAAATGGGTATAGAGTCGCTGCAGCTAGGCAGAAAAAAACTTGGTCCCTGAGATCCACTCTTTTAAAACACCATGGCCTTTTTCTTACTAAAATAATAACGAGCTTCTGCTCCACATATCTGAAAATGATAAATTGGATTCGGATCATCTTGGCAGAGGTCAGCCTTCCCTAGATGTTAAATCCTGCAGCACAAGGGCAGGCTTAGATAACGAAAGAATGGATCTACTTCCTTGCCCCAAACTCGTATCAATTTACGTGGAATTGTGTGGATTGGCTTTTTGTTTGCCTGTTTGTTTTACAGCCTTTGTGACGTGTCTCAGAATATCCTAGATCTAGCTAGGAGCGGAGTTTAAATTATCACAGCCCGGGGTCAGGCAGCTGGGTGCTAGCACAGCAGGCGTGGGGCCCTGATAACACGGCTGCCTCCGGGCTGCACCGGGCTCCTTTCTGCGCCCCCCTTTTGGGGCTGACACTCAAACGCTACATCCCCAGTGCCACCACGTGGGAAAAACAGCCCCAGACTAGACGGTATGATGGGAGACCAGGCTGTTTTCTTTTTTTTCCCTGTCCCTTGACTAGTGAATGTTCAGTTTCCAAAAGCTAGCTGGAAATTAGAGTGTCCCATAGCCCTACAACAACACGAGGAAACAGCTGCCTGCAGAGATCAGCCAAGGGATCTGAAGGGGGAGATGCAGAAAGTCTCTTGGTATCTCATCTGACTGACCATCCCACTCCACTCAGCTGTCCTAACGTGGCAATGGGATGGGAGAGGATACAGCAGGGCTCTGGGGAATCAGCACTGCCGCCTCTCAGCACTGCCACGCAGCTGCAAAGCTGGCCGAGGAGGTGGCAGAGGTGACGAGGAGGAGGAGGAGAGGCAGAAGAGCAACCCCACCACCCCACCAGTACCTGAAAGCCATCCGGGCTGATCGGTGCTGGAGAAAGCTGCACAGACTGGCGGCGAGACTGGGAAGAGTACTCCGAGTCCAGTTCGAAATCAAAGGGATGGACAGACAGCAGGCGCTTTGTCTTGCGCATCTTAGCATGGAAAGTGCGAGAAAGGAGAACTCAGCGTGAACCACAGCTGGTCCCGTTTGCAAGGAGCTGGGTGTACAGGACAGCAGATGCTTATAGTGGAGTCAAGGAAAAGCAGGCTCCTGGCTTCCACAGCTCTGGATCAGGACTGTGGCCATCAACAGGCAGAGAGAGACTCTCTCCTGGTTTATAAAGGCTCAGCGGGCAAGCTGAGCTATTTGACCCCTCAGAGAGGTCCAGGAGCTGCTCTCGGGTCCTGCAGCATCCCCCTGACTTCAGCCAAGGATGCTGTGGGTGAGATCTCCCCGTGTCTGTGAGGTCTTTGGGTGTCTTGGGGCAGGAGCAGCTTGGACAAGCCCCTGAGACTTCAGAAGGGTAGATGAAAAATGAAGTACTGAGGGTGTGAAGTGCAGCATGTAACCGTAGGCTGGAATGGTGTGCGTGTAACAGGAGGTATGTAACATTAACAGCATTTCAAGGAAAGGTTTCGTACATACTGCAAGGACAGATACACTCCCCAGCAGGAACAGAAAGCCACCACCACCTCTGGCAGGCCAGCAGCAGTCGAGGGCACAGAGTGAGGCAGAAGGGGTGGCAGAAGGAGAGGCTTACCCTGCTGTAACACTCTGCTTCGGCCCCACGAAGGGCATCGTCTTCATCATCACTGTCATCCCCGATGCTGCCGCCGGCACGGAGCTGGCATTCACCTGGAGGGAGGACAGGGGCACGCTGTGCAGGGGAGCTCAGCACCCGTCACCCGGGGCAGGTGAGTCCCCACCACATCGCACCTTGCTTCTCCTCTGGGATGAAGCAGTCCACACCAGAAACACCTCCCTCTGTTAATTTGGTTTTGGCACGCTATGCCAGAGTGCGGGCATTGCACGAGTAAAAGGGGAGGGGACACAGGATGGGAAGGGACTGGGATTTCTCTCATCCTATCAAAAGGCAAAATTGACCAACCCTTTCCTCCTAACAAACACAACTTCTACCCACAAACTCAGTGTGTTCACCACAAACACAGCCAGCTTTAAGCATACAACGTAGACGCACTGAGATCGCTATGAACGCTGGCAAGCTTTGAGTCTGGCTGTAACCAAAAATCCCAGTTGTGCCAGAACCCACCCTTGGGAGCCCTGGGTGCACTGCAGGCAGGAGCTGAGCAGTGGCGAGACATCCTCCTTGTCCCAGCAGCTCTGCAGCTCACAGCCAGGGGCTGGGAAAAGGAGGAGACAGCAGCAGCCTCTCCCGAACTGCAAGCTGCACGCTGCAGTTCTCTTTTCAACTTACTGTTTATGTCTGGCAGGCTGTAAACTCTGTCATGAAGACCTAAATGAGAAGAAAACATAAAAAAATAATGAAAAATAAATACATTTTCTCCAGGTCGGTTGCACAGAACAAGGCTCAGAGCTGCAGTTCGCTGGAGTTCTCAGTCTCTAACCACCACAAGGCACAGCCATCAAAAGACTCTTTAGAGGTAACAAAACACGTACTCGGAGACAGAACTTGTAAAAAAGAATCAAAAAGCTCGTTGCCACCACTTCCCCAGTCCTAATGAAACACATCATAGGCTGGGAATGCAGCAGGAGGGGTAGCCACAGCAAACAATTCATCCTTCTCGCACCGTGCTGTACTTCTGCAAGCAGCATCCTGCGAGGATGTTCTTGCTTCCTCAAGGGTCAAGCCTTGTTAATGAAGCAATGATAAAAAAAAAAATAAAAATTGTCTGCCTTTGTGAAAAAGAAGGCAGAATCTCAATTTAAAGAAGTCTAAAGCATTGCTATCCTCAGACAGGGGCTGGTTTTCCCTAGGATTGGCCTTGCTTTGTGGTCTGATGAATTCTCACACTGTGTAAGTTGTTTCTCAGCCCTTTAATTTCATGTTTGCTGTCTCTATCCTCCATGCTCTTTGATAGCTCTGCCATGAGTGGTCTGGACAGAAGAACAATTGAAGAAGAACAAGCCTGAATCAGCTCATATTGATGGTATTTGTGCAGAGTTTTCTGGGGCTTCTCAAGGTGGGAATAAAATCCACATTGACTTTTCAAGGCCGGAGATGGGTTAAAAGCCTGAAATTCACTGCCACCTGCTGACACGCATGATGCTGGGTAACCACAGCCATCACTTCCCCTCTCCTGCGAGGACACATTTTACTCCTTGCCCTCAGCAGACTCCCAGCAGGAAGGCGTTTTGCCTAAAAATCCCGAGGGCCTGGCGTGGCCGTGGCGGGTTCCGTGCCTGCTGGCCGTGCACGCCAGACAGACGTGGCTTCACCTCGCCGCCGACACAGGGCTCAAAACCCATCACATCTCCCACGGAGCAAACCCGGGGGCTGTTTGCGGGCAGCCAGCTCGTCTGATAAGCAAATTCCTTGCCCGAGGAATGCAAGGCAAGGTGAGGGAATTAATCTTTGCTGGAGACAGAGCTCAAGGCTTCCTACCCTGAGGTTTCGGGGGTATCATCCCGGTGCTCGCCCTCACCTAGAAATGCCGAGTTGTCCCGCTGCCCTGGCTGCAGCCTGCCGTAGAGGGACTGCAGCACCTTGGCACTTCCAAACCTCTTGAACCGGGACCTCACGTGCTCGTAGTACCACTCCAGGGACCCGATCTTCACAATCCTGCTCCAAGAGAGGACAGAGGGTGAGCCAGCGTCCCATCGCCACAGGGCTGGGAGAACAGCAGCACCCCAATTCCCTCACCACCCCATGACCCCAGACAGATTTTTTCCCCCTACCTGGAGAGGCGGCAGGGGTCGCAGACCCAGCCCTGCTCCTTCTTGTTGTAGCGGCTGCAGCTCTTGCAGGTGTAGAAGTGGCAGTCCAGGCACTGCCGCTTGCTGTTCAGCAGGAACTTGAAGGGCTGCAGGCAGTGGACGCAGTGGGTTTCGTTGAGGTGGGACTGGTTTGTCAGGAACGCCCTCTTGCTGCTTTCCTGGTCGATCTTGCACTTCAGCTCCCTGCAGAAAGACCCCAAACGGGAGGGACAGGCGTTAGGTGGTGGGCAGTAATATAACATAATCTCACCAAGCTCTGCCACCTCTCACGTGGCAAACTCCGTAACCCTCGATCATTTCAGGGAATGATTTTCCAAGGGGGCACCCCGAGCCCCACAGCTTGTGGAAAACAGCTGGAGGGCAAATCTAATTAATGACAAATCGGGGGTTAAATAAGCTGAGCCAAAGCAAAGCAGCCGGGCTCTGGATTCAGAGCAGGTTACAATCTGAGATTAGGAAGAATTAAGAGAGGTGTTGATCCAGTCCCTCGGTGCTAAATTCAGCACAGATTTATATCAAATACAGGGTGCCTGTGCAGTGAGGTTCTGGCCACAGCTGGCAGAGATGCTCGTGATGCTCCCGTGAAAGCCCAGCTAATGGGAACAATTTTGGGAGCACGTCCTCTCTGCCACCAGACCTGGCTATCAGGGCTGGTCCCCATGCAGGAGGGACCCTCAGCAACAGCCAGCAGGGCCAGCCAAAACACACATTTCCACCCACCTGCCCAGAGCAGGGGCCGAAGGCTCTGCCTGAAGGCTCTCTGTTTGTTCTCTGCACCAGCCCAAATATGTTTGCCTTTGGGGCTACGGTTGCGAGACGCTGTTTGACTTGTAGGGAAGGTCCTACGAGGCTTGTTTTCCGCCTAGGCAGGGTTGGAAGCTGCCTTTTCCAGAGCAGAAATCAGCCTGGGCCACACACCTCGAGCAAGCAGCAGGCTTCACGGGGTTTCTGCTGTACCTGGCTGGCTCCACCACCACTAAACTTTCCTCCAGGGCTTTGCCGTGGAAAAACGAAGGCAAAACATAAGGCAAAAGCTCTGCCAGGTCATCGCCAGGTGCCACTCATGTCCCTCCAGCCCCCCCAGATCCTTGCACTGGGATTAGGGATCAGCTCTTTATTTTTTTTCTTTTTCCCCATGGAGATTTTTAAAGCCAGCTTGCTGCCAGCACACCATTCACTGTTATGCTGGGGCAGCTCCAGCTTACATTAAGCCAGGCTCTGGAACACGTAAAATCAGTATAAAGACCCAATTGGGCGTCTACTTTTTGATATTCAGATGCTTACCCTCCTAGCAGCGTTGCTAGCAACACGGTGCTAACGTTGAGCAGTACATTTCTATGGGGATACCAAAAACAAAGCCCCAAACAGAAAACCCATGATGCTGCAGACCGTGCCAGCCCTACAAACCAGCTTCTAGACGCACAGCTCAAGAAAACAGGCATTTTTAACCCTTTTTCCTTGCATTTTGTTTTATACAGGCATGCTCCCTTCCTTGTCCATCTCCACGGAGGGGCAGAGCTGCAGGAGCCGAGGACACCCACTGCCATGCCGTGTTTTGCCATCCCCCCCGGCAGGTGAACCAGTTTTCCTACCAGCTATCACCCAATCTCCCAGCTAATTGCACCAGCAAGCCAGCGAGGCTCCCATGCCCTCCCGCAGCTCATGAAAAGGGGAATATTTCAGACCTACTTGCTTCTTCTGTGGCTGAGATCGAGGCTGATTTCTTCCAGGGCGAGCATCCTAGGGGAAATCCCTAGCAAAGGATGACTCTCATCCCCTCACCCTCCCCTTGTGATCTGGGGGAGAAATCATCTCTGTCAAATGCCCTGTTTGTAAGGGTATGAACATAGATCTATTTGCTCGTTCGGTGGCTTTCAATTCTTTTCCCAACCTGTGGCTCCCTAAAACTTGCCCAGAGTGGCACACACAACATATTTAAGCCTACCGATGACAGGTTCAGTTATTTCTCGGAGATCCTATAGGACCCCATGGGCTCCCAGGACCCACTAAATTGCTGACCACCGATCTCCCCCACTAAATACTGAGACATCTGCCAGACCCCGTGGTGTGGATACTCACTCCAGCCGTTCCTCCTCTTTCTTCCGCAGGTCGAAGTCCCTCCGAACCACCTCCCAGACGTGCCTGGCCTCCTCATCGGTCAGCTTGGAGAGATCCAGCTTCCTCCCCATCTCTCGCCGGCGAGTCTGAGAAACAAAAACAGCCACGTCACAGAGCTTAAAACGCCTCCCCAGGGGGAAAAAAGGCAGGAAAGCCGCGGGGCTTGGCACGGGGCTGAGCATCCCCTGGTGTGCCAGCTCGCCCGGAGCGACCGGCTCCGGCACGCCGGGTCCTGCCAGCCTGCCCCAGCACCGCCTCAGCGCCCCCGAGCCTCTGCTCCTTGCTGTATTTCAACCCTTAAACCCACCGTCCTGCACCTACAGCCTTGTGTGGGGATCAAAAAGCACCTTGGGGTGCTGTCACCAGCATGACCATGCCAGAAAAAGGCCTCCTGTGTTCATCAGCTGCTCTCCCAGCGGCCAGGAGAAGCTGAGCCTCACTCATAACAAACAGTTTAATTAGGGCACGGTGCTCCCCTCATTTACAGTTATCAAGAAAAGATGGTTTGACAGGATTAAAAAAAAAAAAAGGCTAAGTACCTCATATATGCAAAGGAATATATTTAAATTGCAATAATCCAATTAGCAAAGCTGGTCTTGTTATCATACTTGTTCCCTCTCTGGGTAAAACATTGTGTTTTAGCACAACGATCTTGAACATTAAAAGAAACCCTTTCCTTATCTCCATCGGAGCAATGCTAGGCACACTTTTTTTCCCTTGACAGGTATCTTATCAAAAAGCAAGCCAGCAGGAGCAAAGGGGAGAAACATTCAGCCGGGTGGGAGCAGGGAAGGATTTTTGCAAGGAGTTTTCTACCCCAACAACTTTCCCGAAACAAAGATTAGGCTAAACTCTACGAACAGAGCCAGAAGAGGATTTCTGAGTCCCTACCTGGAGGAATTTGGTGCAGAAAAAGCAGTTGTTAGAGACGCTGAGCTGCAGAGGAGGAACACAGGAGCCTCGCTGATGTCCAGCGCAGACGTGCTCCCTCAAAAGCAATTAGGTTTTTGGCAGGGGCAGAGCCGGGCTGCCCTTACATAAGTGTATTTGAAAGCCCCACTGAATCCGAACAGCAAAGCAGGTCAATAAACGCCAATTAACATCACAACAAGACCCTGTTCCAGGGCCTTTTGGTGCAAGCCAGGATCTCAGATTTGGGTTTGCTCCCCTTGGGATGCAAGGACAAGGACGCACCGACGCGTGGCCTGCTATGCAATGAAAATGTAAAAATAAAACAAAACAAAATTTAAAAATACAAGGATACCTAAGTGCCCACACCCCTGAACAGTGCTGGTTTAGTCAGAAAAACATCACGTGGGCAGCTCCTTGGAGGCAGATCCATAGACTGGCATAAATCTTGGGAACCACATTGTTTTAGGCAAACTCTTCCCCCACCCCAACTCAATGTACCATCCAAAATAGGTGTGTTTTTTTTTTTTTTTTTTTTTTACCTTTTTCAAGGCAGTTTGCAGAGTTTTGCAGAGGTTCAGACGCAGGCTTTCGGTGATCAAAGCTTCTGCATGGGAAAGAAAATTAAATCTGCCTGACCGCAGCTGGTTCCCCTATCATCACTTCCTCCAACAACTATTCACGCGGGCTCCCGAATCTTGTGAACTGATGTAAAAAAATAATAAATAAATCTATCCAAACAACGGAACCACACAGAGAGATGCTATCACATGTCATGGGGCCAGACAGCATGATGTGAAGTTCACCAGTGCTTGCAGTGACCACGCATGCATGGGGTGGGAGTTCGGAGCAGGGATGTGAGGCAGGAGGAGGCTTTTTTGTGTGTGTTAAAGCCCTTGGGTTTGGTTGTGCTGGGGACCGGGGTGGCAAAACGGAGAGAGGAGTTTTATGAGCTAAGCCCCTCCTAATAATTAAGGTTTGGGTAAAGGTTGGGCTCAGTTTGTGATTTTTGGTTCTGTCAGATAGTAAAGGGATGGGACTCTGGGGGTAGGAAGGACAGGGAAGGGGTGTACAATGCCTCTGCTATTTCTGTACATGGCCCATGAAGGATAGTTTTTTTTTCTTTTTTTTTTTTTCTATTAATACAACCGTTTAATTACTTTACTGCATGACCACAGCTTGTTTGGATGCTGCCAGAACGACCCCGGCAGCCTCACTTAAAGGAAGTGGCCTTTCAACGTTAATTATCAATTAGAAAGTAACAGTCACGGGATCAGAAAGATGTTTGTGGAGTGTCATTTACAGGGTGGAAAATGGGTTTGGGGTGTTTTTCCCTAATCATGTGAGCATTACAAAGCTGGGTGATGGAGCAGCAGGATGCATGACCTCTCCCTTCTCTTATCTAACCAGATTTTTTCTCCCTTCTCTTATCTAGCCAGGTTTCTCCAATGTGGATCTAACCAGATTTTGAAGGATTATGCTACGAGCCCGTTCTCTACCTGATGTGAGAAGTGTTGCATTGCCTTCAGAGAGAAGCAAGCCCCAAAACATGATCCAATTTCACTGCATTATAGCAGGAGAAAACCAAGTTTTGGGCTCAGCAGGCTGCACCAAGCATGCACAAATCCTGCTCGTGTCTGGGCAACGAGGTGTCAGAGCCTGGCTCTGGGTGAGTTCATCGACAATTTTAATGCTGATCACACATCTTAGGTGTGAAATACTTGGGGAAGGGGCCACAGGAACTTGAACAGGTCATAAAATTTAGGGTGGAGGAGCCTGCTTGCTCCGCAACGCTACGGAGGTGGCCGCAGGCTTTGCCAGTTGCTTTGGGGCCCTGAGCACCTACAGAGATGCAAAGAAGATCCTATTTATCAGGTGGGGACCGCAACTGGATGTTCCTGTTCTGACAATTAGCAGGGGCGCAAACGAACCGCGCTGAGGCAAAGGGCTCTGCAGAGCTGGCAGCCTGGGAAACGCAGGAGGCTGTAATGCAGGAGTTTGGGCACGTCTGGGGAGCTTGCTTCGGGCTGTCTGAAGACACGGGCTGCCATCACCGAGCTTGTTCCTGCTCTGCTGGAGTCCAGAGGGGTCTCCTTACCCCGTTAAAAGGCAGAGAAGCTGACCCCACGCATCTCCTCTGCTGCCACCAGCCTGCTGGGAAGACGACGTGAGGGAAGGGCTGATAGCAGAGGACTCGGTTTTTCTGAAGAAAACCAGAGGCAAGTCCCTGGAGGCTGGCTGAGATCCATTAAAAAAAAAAAAAAAGTGACATCCCCACACCGAATTTGATGTGTTTATACCCAGAAACCTTACCTCGAATACGGGATTTCAGATGCACAGGAACTGTTGGCCTGGAGCTCGCTTGGATCCTGCTTTCAAGGCACCGGACTACAAACAAAAACCCCAAGATTTTGCTTTCACTACTTACGCATCAGAAACCAAAAACAAGCAGACGTGAGCCCGTGAAAGGAGCTATCTAACGCTGAGATCAGATCTTGCCCAGATTCTCTGAGCTGACACCCCAGACGTGGCGCATCTCAGGCTGGCTGCAGCGCGTAACAGCGGGGCAGAGATAATTTGGTGCCTGGCATCCGATCGTGCCACCGAAACAGAGATGCAGGGGGTGATACCCCGCTTCCTCAGGCCTTCGCATGCCATTCTCTGGGCTGTGATGGGTTTTGATGTAATGCTGGGCGATAACAGAGCTTTACACTCAAGCCTTCTGGAATAAGACTGAAAAATAAGATTGCACTTACCAGGGGCTGATCACCAGGAGCAAAGCCCTGCTGCCAGATTCAGCATGTAGGATCCTGGAGAGGGCACCGTTTGGGAGGTCACCCCAACTTTTATCCCATAAGCTGGCAAAATACCCAGGAAATTCCCATAAACAAGCTCGCTTGGCTGCCAGAGCATTTAATAGGGTCGCGGCAGCGCTGGGAACATTTCCACAGCGGGGTTTATAACCCAGCCTCAGGATCCCTACCTGCAGGACGGCTCGGTAGGAGCAAGCAGGAGAAGTGAAAGCACCTCGGGGCCCCGGCGTGGCCTTTCACAGCTCTTTCCCGTGGGGAAAAACAAGCCCTCGTTGTTCCAGAGGGACTGCCTGGCACCCGCCCTGCTCACACGGAAATAGGGGATGAGATAAGGTTTTGTGTGGCCGTCAGACCACATCCCCACGCTGATAAATGAAGCGCTGACCTACCTAGCAAGCCAAATGCAGGTGGGAAAACCTGTGAGGAAGCAGGGCAGCTTGGCTGTGCTGGAATAACCCTCTCTTCGATAAGCTTTCTGAGATGATGCTCTCCCCTAATCCTCTCCTGTGAGGGTTTTGGGTTCCTCGGGGACCTCACAGGCTGCTTTGTGCTGGCCAAGCCCAGCTCTGCCAGCCACAGGTATGTGCTCATACCACAGGGTGTTCTCAGAGCATTGCTCAATCTATTTGAACACTGGATGAAAATAAATAGTTTTTTTTTTTTTTGTTGTTCCCTCCCCATGACCTGCTCTGATGTGGGACAGCGCCGTGGCACTCCCAGACCTGCTGAGATGCATCCTGCTCTCTGCCCTTAACCCCAAGCAAGGGCACAAGGATTTTGGCCAGATTTTGGGGTGTCAGGAGATGGGGCAGAGGTTGGCGTGGAAATGAAGACGCAGAGCCCAGGAGCTGGGCTGGGGACAAGCGGACTGGCAGCACCTTCGGCTACTCCCATGCCCGCAGCTCCATCTCCATCCATCCCAAACCTGCTCCTGAGCCGGGTGGCATCACCTGGTGCTGGTTCCCAGCCCTCGGGCTGCTGTTGTCCCTGTCAGACGTGATCCCAGGGGCAGAGAGGAGGAGAAGGACAGGCTGGAGCTGCAAAGCTCACCGCTGCACAAGCGCTCGCAGCAAGGGCGCGCAAGGGGAGCCTTTGCTGGCCCCGCCGAGGGAGGGCTGCCGGTCGATCCGCTCCCTAATGAGTTTCCATTTGGCCCTCTCTGCCCTCTTTTCCACGTGCTGCTGGCTCCCCGTGCCCTGCCGGCAGGCTCCAGCCAGGGCACAGGAGGGACAAGCAGTGCTGCCCCTAACGCAGGTGGTGCAGGAGGTGACGGAGGCCCCCTGCCCAAAAATCAGCCTCTCCCCAGGCTGGGTTTCGAAGCAAACTCTCCCCGTGACACCCCAGCGGGATGCTGCTGGTGGAGATGGGCTGAGAAGTCATCTGCTTATCAGCAGCCTCTGCTTACACAGCCGACTGGCTCCAGCAGAGCAGCAGCATCAGCTGCTTTTCTCCTCCTCCAGCCATCGAGGCAAGCCAGAGCCACAGGGCTGCTGTGTTTGTGTGGTTTGGGGCTGGTCAGATGATGATTTCCCCCCCACATCCGAGCAGCCAGCCCCTGTTCACCCCAGGAATAAACAGCGAGGAGGAGAGCAGGCTGGCAAGGGAGCGGTGCCAGCAGCACGCCTCCAAGCGACACCCTGGGGCTCTCCAAAGGGAGCTGCCCAACAGAGGCACCCGGCATCCTAAATGCCCCCGAGAGGCTGTGGGGTGTCCCCACATCCCTGCCTGGCTTGCAGAAGCCTTGTGCTGCTCCTCTCCTGGCCAAAAATATCGCTGGAGCAAAGAGAAAGAGCTGGGGGATGCTCCTCCGGAGAGAGGTTTCCTTGTGCCACCGTGCGGAGCCCAGCACAAAATGCAGCTGCAGACACACCGTATTTCCCTCCCATAAACAAGTTTTTCTCAGCTCTCTCGCCAGGTACCACCAACACAGAGGTGCCCTTCCCACCCCGCAAAAGGTCAAACCACAGGAGAGCAACCAGCCCCAATGCTGAGAGTCCCCGTTTGTTTGTCCTGTTGCCTTTGGAAAGCTCTCGCAACCCCCAGGGAGCACTCACCGTTTTCTTCCCTCCTCCCTGTTCCTCCTCTTGGTGGAGAAGGAAAATCCCAGCTGCTGTCCCATGACTGCAGTGAAGCCTGGCCAGGGCTGGCCTCTTAGGGGGGAAAAAAATCAGGTCTCTTTCCCTCTCTTTTTGGTGTTCATGCTAGCTGAACACAGGCCAAACTGGCATTTCTGCGAAGCATTTCAGGTCACATAATGCAAAAATATCCCCTGCTGTTGGGCAGCAAAAAGGATCGAGCTGTTGCTCCCCACACACCTACACCCCCTGCAGCATCCTCCCTTAAATAACACCTCCCACACCCTTATCACAGGATGAATTTGGTTGGGAAAGACCCTTATGGCCCTCGGACCTGGTTGTGATGCCCCAAGCCAGGTGTGGGGGGAAAAGGACCCCATATTCAAGCTCTGTGGTTGCATCTGCCATTACCCCAGCTTGGAGCAGGGGTTTTGTTCCTATGTGCCAGACCTGGAGGGGATTTCTGGGCTGGGGGGAGGTTTTCTTTGAGCCTCCGAGGGGCTCTGGGGGAGCAGCAGTCACTCCTCAACCCCCCAGCAAGAGGCTGCCATGCAGCAGGGACACCTCTTGCAGAGAAGCAACATCCCCAGAGAGGCAGGGAGGCTTTCCAAATCCACTTTTTGCACCTTCACACCCCCAGAAACGGCCTGAATTCACGTCTTTGTGCCCAGCGTTTTCCAGAAGGGGCGTGTGTGTGGGGTGGGGGTGCCTACAATGTGCTCGGTGGCAGCTTTTTTGGGAGCATCACCCGCGGCACACTCACTCTCTCCACGCGCCTCCTCCCTAGGAGGAGTGAGCAGGGAACACGCTGTCCCCAAGGCCAGGGGACAGGGTGCCTGGCCAAGTCATTTATGGGCCACGTAACTCCTCCAGGCTGCTCTGGCACCCCCTGCCTCCTCCATATAGGTCCCGTAAAGACCAGCCCCGTCCCAGCTTGCAGGTGACCGGCTGTTGGGCGTTTTTGGGGACAAGCCCGGCGTCGCTCTGCCGGGGGTGAGCGGTGCCATTTCCCCTCATCCGGCTGTGGGATGAATGAATGAAACGTTTGAGAGAGGACGCGTTAGTCAGGCTGGCAGGGCTGCTGGCTCCATGTTTTATGTGGATTTTTTCCATTTTTTTTTTTTCCATGAGCGGCTGGGGAGGGTGGTAAACAGCAACAGTAACCAGGCAAAGCTGTCCCCACCTCTTCCTGCGTGGGGACAGGTTGAGCTCACACCCAGGGATGTCCCCAGTCCCTGTCCTTTTGGGACACCCAAAGGGAGACCCACGTTTGTAGTTGGGGAGACCTGCACCACTGCAGATGCTGTGAGCATCCAGGAGATATTTCCAGATGCAGCAAGGATCTTACTGACCACCCAGACTTTTGTGGCTCCCCAAAACCAAGCTATGAGGTGGCAAGACCCTGCTAAACCAGCCTGGCTTCCTCAGCAAAAATGTTACCAAACTTCAGCAAAACAACAATCTTTTCCCCAAATAAATGCTTTCCAAATGCCATTGGAAAGCCCTCTGCCTCCCACTGTATCCACTCAGCATCTCCCAAATCCTGCCTCATCAGACATTATTCCTGCAATAGGGAACCTCAACAAGAACACCCCCAGGACGGGGGTACCCACACAAAGCTTTGCATTTTCAGTGATCTCCTCTCCCTCTTTACATCTCAAGAGGCACTGCCTGGAAGTCAATATGTGAGAAAACAGGAGCAGCCACGGTGATGGCTGGCAAGGTCTGCTTTGGCCAAGACACATCACAAACCCATTTCCAGCCTTACATCTCCTAACTGGAGAAATACCTCATCTAATTTCTTTCCTAGAAGCCGAGTGCTGTGGCTCACGTTGTATTTTACTGACCTACAAGCTGCACACTGTGTTAGAAGGGAAATTATTCCTGTTACTTACATATTTCATAGCAGTTTGTTCCTTCCCATGGCAGGCACTGCAGAGCCCTTCCAGCAGCCCTTTCTGCAGGCTGCAGCTGGTCAGCCTCCAAAGTTTTTTCACTTGAGTTATGAGCTCTCCTGCATCCATGCAAACATGGATTAAGGATGTATACATTCATACAGCCCTGCCATGGGCTTGCTTTTATTGCTTCTCTGGGGCTTATCCCATCTTTATGCTTAGTTAGCAGTATTGGCCTCAGCTGGAGGCGTTGCAACAAGACAGGCACCCTTTTAAAAATGCCTGGCTTATCGGAGGCAAAGCATTTTCTAGCATACCCAAAAGCTTTAAGGAGCTCTGGTTTGGAAGGGGAAGAATAAAAATAAAAAATATAAAAGAAAGAAAGAGGGAAAAAAAGAAACAGCACATTTCAGTAGCTCCCATGTGTTCCTGCCAGGTGAAACTTTTATTTCACCTTTGGCTTTAAGCTACATAAGAAAATGGTTAAGAGGAAGCCACTAAACCATTTTTCAAACAGCCCTACACTATTTGTCCTTCCAGAAGGACTTCCCCTCTGGTCCTATGGAGGGATCTGACATTTTTGCTCCCACCCTTAAGGTTTTTCCTAATTACAGAAGTCAAGCCCCAGACACCCCAGCCCCCACGAGACTTCAGCAGGCATGCCCACCACCACTCTTTACCCTCCACATAAGCTTAAGAGGCAAATCCCACTGCCTTACAGATAAGGAGCTGAGACAAAACAGATCCATTACCCAACATCACACAGCAGGCCCAGCCAGAGCCCGTCCAAGGGACAGCAGCTCCCCCAGCATCACCCCCAGCAGCCCTGGGGACGCACTGATATACCTCCACAGCCCTGGTGCCAATTAGGAGGTGTGCCCCTGATTGCAATCAAGGCCCATTTGCACCTGGATGCTGGTTGGGAATGACAGAGCTGGGTGTCCCATTTTGTGCTTTAATTCCCACTCCAAATAACCCTGCTCGCTTTCTCCCACCCTCTCTGCCTGCTCTAGGGATGCTCCTGGCTCTCTTACTCCAGCCAAGGGTGGTATCAGAAGTGGTACAAATGCCTTGGGAGACAGACAGACAGAAAGTGCAGAGAAAAGCAAAGCCTCAGAAAACATTTCCCGGGCCATTTCCTAACTGGGGTGCTGGTTGTGGAGGGACTATTTGGAAGAAAGCAACAACTAATGCCTCGGAACTAATTAAAACCATCTATTCTGAGCAAAATGAAAAGGCAAGCTGCAGCCGGGATGCCCGTGCCTGGTTTTAGCAGGGCAAGAAAAAAGAGCTTGCTCTTTGAAATCGTGTTCGGGTTGGTGATGGGGAAAGAGTTTTGGGGGTACCCCTGGATTTCCTGGCACGCAGCAGCCCTGCCTTGCAGGGACGGGTTTGATTTGAGGGGATGAAGGTGGCCGCGGGTCTGGAGGATGCCCAAGGAGTCCCCGGTGGAGAAGCCACCAGATGGTGCTCAAGGATGGGGCCAAGCTGGGATGCTGCAACCAGCAGAGCACCCACTGTGTCCCGGTAAATTTGGGATCACCCCGATCCCTGCCTGACGTGAGGAAGGAGTACAGGGGGCTTTTATTTTATTATCGTGGATGGAAAGAGGATTCCTGAAAACCCTCTGGGCTCAGCGCATTCATCACATCCAGTCATTAACATACCGGGGAGGAAATCTCGCTAAACTTACTCACAGCCCTCTAGAAATGACCGTGGTGCTGTGATTCCGCCTTTTACCAGTTTCCAAAGGGGGTTTCTGGGAACAGAAAGAAGCCTGTCCCTGAGGATGTCTCCCTCCCAGGATGCTGCAGTGACGGTGGTTGGGACCTCAGGGAAATGGTTGAAAAAATGTAATTCCCCTGCCCTAAAACACCCACTGCATCCCAGCTGGCTGCGGTCCCCAGCTATGAAACCTCTTTTGGGGAAGGAAAAGCTTTTAGCTAGGTTATTAGGGTCATAAAGGCAATCATGTGGGAATTTCAGGCCTCTCCCAGTCTCATTTAATCATTGGGGCACTTGGTAAAAGCTGCTGCAGTATTAGAACCATATTAAGACAAATTCTGCATCACGAAGGGAATAAACACTAACAAGTTAAATATGTTCTCAATAGGGCCGTGATAGGCCCATAATGGGATCTGTATGTGTTTCACCAATATTTTCACATTATTTATCTACAGTCCCATATCTTGGCTGTTTTTCACTACTGTTCTGGGGTAGCTGGAGCTTTCCGGTGTTTTGTACTTTCCTTCTTAAAAATAAAACTTTAAAACATTTTCCTGCCTCCCCTGATTGCCAGGCAGAAAATTTTTCTTTCTGAAGGCACAGCTGAAGCAGCAGCAAGACAAACCCCAGGCGCTCCTGTGGCCGTGCCCTACTGGTTTCCACTGGTGGCAGCAAACTGGAGCCACTGGAGCATGCCTGGTGGACGCAATTTTCTCTGGTTGCATTGCACGGGTGGAGTGAGGCCGAGACGTGTGGGTGAGCTCGGAGCAAGGGTTTGGGGTTTGCAATTTCAAACCTCAAATTTTAAAGGTAGTAAATCCTCTCTGAATTTTATTTGGTTGTTTTGCACCAGCACCATCCCTGCAGACGGTTCCCCAGATCCCTCTATGCCACTGCAAGGGGCAACCAAATTTTTGAAGAAAATGCTTTGATTTGGACAAGTTGCCCCTCCATTGGATGCCCTTGGTCCTCCACCCACCATGCCCAGTGCCACTCATCCATCACTGCCTTCCCCATGGCTCCCTTTTTTCCAGGCACTGCCTCTCTTTTCCCCCAGGGAACAACCAAGATCCATCGTTCAAAATTCGGGGAGGGGACCCTCTTCCTTTAGGGCACATGGCCAGGGGTGTTTGCTTTTGCCCCCCCCTGCAAAGTCCCTCTGGTCCCCGCACCATTGCTGGGGCGAGCTGTTGCATCAGCTGGAGAGCTCAGTGCCTTCCCGAAGCATTCCAGCTATTTTATTTTATTTTAATGTGGCGAGCCTTTCAAACTGCACAAAACCTAGAGCAAACATCATAAATCCCCATTTGGAGCAACCGAAGGGAACTTGACTGTTTGATGCCCGGCTCCAGCCTTATATGGACCCAAACAGGGGCAAGGGAAAAAAATTGGTTTCCTTACCATAAATTCTTGCAGAAAGCAACCCAGTCCAGACTGGAGTGTTTAATTTTGGCCAGCGCCCTTCTGTCACTGCAGAAGCAGAGAGCTAAAAAAATAAACCCCAAACCTGCCTGGTTTGCTCTGCTAAAGGAAGGCTGCAAGGTATTTTTGCAGTGGATGAAGGTGAAAAATGAGTCACTGATCGGGCACTCGCTCATTGTCAGCGCCTGACTTGCTCCGGCACCGTTCAGGCTTTCACTAGGAATTTTTCTCTAGGCTCTGTGTGTTTTAAAGTGTTTATCTTTATGTTAAGGGTCTGACTTTCATTCCCCCAGGGGCACAGGGAGCGGAGGACGTAGCCCACCAGCGCTTCTCCTGCTGCATCGGATAGGAAACTGAGTTACAGACCCTCTGGTAGCTGCAGGGAGGGCTTGGCCGGGCTTTCTGCAGCCTCGGGCATCCCGAAGGGCTTCGAGGGAGCCCTGCGTAACTTGGTACGGTCCTTGGCGTGTCCTGTGTGCTGCGAGCATCCAAGCCCAGCCCTTAGCTCCTGAGTGAAAGTCATGCTATTGGAATAACCTCCCGCCACCCGGATTTTTTTTCTCTTTTTTTTTTTTCCTCCCTCTCTCTTTTTTTTTTCTTTTTCTTTTTTTTTTTTCTTTTTTTTTTCTTTTTTTTTTCTTTTTTTCTCCTCCACAGACGAATAACAGGCAAAAAAATTCAGGCCAGGGAAGCCGCCGAGTGTGGAGGCGTCCCCAGGGGAGCGCTGGGGAGGGGAGGGCAGTGTGCAGGGGGGGGAAGGACCGTGTGTGATGAGCAATTCTGACCTCAGCAAGAAGCATCTGGATCCCATTTGCAGCGCCCGGCCCCCAGCCGTTCCACGCCAGCCGCCTCTCCCGGCCCCGCACAGACCCCGTGGCAGCCGCCCAACGGGGACCAGCGTGCCCGCGGCGTCCTCGTCCCTCCGAGGAAGCCGACGAGGAGGCAGGCAGCCTGGGCAGAACCAGCACACCATGCAGCGGGGCTGAGCAGCTCTTCGGAGAGGAAAAAAAACAAGCAACAAAACCCCAAAATCCCGGAATAAGCAACTTTTTTTATTTTCCAGGGGTTCGCTCAGGGGTAAGTGGCGTTGTCCGTGCGGGAGCTCTTTGCCTGTGCTCGCTTCTCTTCGTGGTTCCCTTCCTTGCCGAGCTGTCAATTTTTATTTTTTTTAAGGTGTTTTAGGCAAAACCCAGAGCAGTGTCCCCAGAGGGAAGCCACCCTTTGGCTTTTCATCGGGTGTGGATAAGTGGAGCACTGCAGTGGGTTTGCTCACACCGGGGCACCCCAAAAGCCTCCTCCCTGAGCCGAGGCATCGCAGGTGCACGGGGATGCTCCTGGCCACAAGGAATCGAATTAAATTCATTTTAAAGCACCCAGCAGGGCTTTATTCCACTGCTGTGGGACGGTGCTTGTCTTCCATGCCTTGAAATCCCCACTGTGGGATGGAAGCAGCTCTCCCAAGAGGGGTGCCCCATGGAGCCAGAGCCCCCCCCCCAAAAAAAAAAAAATTAAAAAAATGGGGATTTTCTGGGGAACCTGTCTCTGGGATGCTTGGTCTATGGGGCTGCTTGTGCACGGGGAGGTGGGTGAGCCTCAACAAGTGGGTGGCTGTGACCGATGGTGGGGACACCCCGCCACATCCATCCTCGGCAGATCCTTCCCCTCCCAAACGGAGCCTGAGGTGAGGGTGATTGCGGCCAAATCGGTTTCCTGAGCGGGCACAGGGACCAAAACCAGCTGGAGAAGAGGTGGCCAAAGCCATTTTCCCCCCAGAGGGCGCAGCGGGGACCGCTCGGCTCCTTCCTGGTGGCTGCGATGGTTCATGTGGGCTCTGGGAGGGAGGAACACTGCTTTGTTCAAACTTCTGGCTTTACCCTATTACTGACTGGTTTAAGAAAAAAAAAGTTATACTTTGGTATCGATGGTTGGGTGCTTAAACAGCTGCTTCTTGGGGTAGAAGTGCCTGGTTTGGGAACTTTGTGGAGGTCGGAGCATCCCTGGGCTTGAGCTGGAGGCAACCGGGGGGCTCCCCGAGGATGTGGTGGTGGGACAGGGACGTGGCTCTGCACCACCCCTCGACCCACTGGGACCAGACCCAGAGCACGGGGCTTCCTATTCCCCACTGTGCACAGATTCAAGCGGGTATTCCCTCTTTGCAGAGAAATTAACTGCAGCCAGGGGTGGGATGCTGTGTCCGGAGCGGGGGGCAGCACGCCTTGCATCGGTCATTCATTCATTCAGTGCCCTTCCACTTTTTGGCAAACCCTTTTTGGGTTTTGAAAGGCATTTGCAGAGGAAAACCACTGTCACTGCTGTGATTTCTGAGACGTGCCTGTCTGGGAGCAGGAGGGAAGGGAACATCTTATTCCTTGCATCACTGCGAGCTCTGGCAGCCTGGGGTTGCTTGCTCCCAGCCTCACGTTGCAGGGATGAACCTGAACCTGCCCAGGGCTGGGCTCGGGCGGGCACAACGCACCACCACAGCTCCACATGCCCATCACTTTTTCCACCTTTTTAAGTGACCGGCGTGCCACATTAAGGAGGGGATTTGTTTGGGTGGAGAGGCGCCGCGAGGCTTAGGGTACCGTGCATAAAGAGTCATTGATCTTTGAGGGAGTTCCCTTTTTCTTTTTTTTTTCCAGCAAATACTCTCTTTCCTCTTATTAACTACTCTATTTAAGTCTCAGAAGAGGGAAAACAAGCAGATTTTAAGCCAACAGCGTGCTTGTAAGAATGAATGTGATTTATACTAGATGCTAGTAAGCAGGGGAGCCGCTGGTTGGGATGAAGGCAATGCAGCCCCATAGCTGTGCTGAATGCTGTTTTTCAAATTAAAGTGGCTTGCAAATCAGGAGGATTTTCCACCCTTTTGGGCTGGGCAGCTTGTAATGCTCAGGTCTGTGTTTATAGGAGGAACTATTCCCAGAAACAGTGCTCACCTTCCCCATGCCGCCAATGCCAGCAGCACGGAGGGAAACCCTTCCAAAAGGGCTGCTGCAAATAGGAACAGCTCTGCCGAGCTGAAGGGAATAAATTTGGGATCCATCACACAGAGCTCGTCCTGAGCCTATAGAAACATCCTGGCTTAGGGCTGCTGCTAGATGGTGAAGAGGTGGCCAGGTACCACCTGGTCTCAGGGCACGTTTTGGGGTGACCAAACCATTTCACAGGGAAAAGTGACAGCATCTGGCCTCTGCCGTGCCCAAACCACTGCTGGGAGCAGCTTGTGACGATGTTTTCCCCAGCTCAGAGCTGTGTCAGGGCACAGAGATCCAAGGGGAACACGTCCAACCAGGAGAGGAGCAGGCAGCCACCTCCAGAGGGCAACCTGAGCCACGATGGCTCCATGCTGGGATTTTGGGGCCACCTCTCCCCAGTGCTGTGGCTTTTTTGGGTGGCTGGTGTCCTCACTCAAGGAAAACTTGCTGCAGCCTTGTGGCTCCACCACTGCCTTCTGGACATCCCCACAGAGCAGATTTTTTTTTGGGGGGGGGAAGGATGATATTTGCAGCGTCCCATTCACCCTATCCGTGGGATGATGAGGGCATCCCTTTCATCCTGCCTGATCCCTCATGGAAAAGCTGCTGGGACACATCTGCAAGTCCACAGCCCTTTTTCCCTACTGCACAAGCACAAAGCAACCCACCCCACAGCACAAAGCGGGGATTTAGGGCCACAACCGCTTTGCAGGCTTTTATTTATGGTATTCTGGGGGACACCATGGGGCTGGACAGGCAAAAAGGACCACACATACCTCGGTCTGGGGCAGCGAGGCATCCCCAGGGCTGTGTCTGGGCCCATTCCTATCTGCCTACGTATGACACACATCACATTTCTATATAAACTGAAGGCATAGCTGCCTCCCACCCAAAGCCAGCCAGCCCAGCTGAGAGGCATATGTAATGAATCAAAGCGATACACAACAGCTGGAGCAAAGTTTTTCCCCCCCCTGCCTTTTATGTTTTGCTTTTTTTTTAAGCCTTCTCATCTGCTTTGCACTTTTTTTCAGATTTTAATTATGCTCTAGTGAAGAAAAAAAAATCACACACACAAGCAATTTTTAGAAAGTAAATTTGAAACACTCAGTCAAATATACGATTATGTAAAATGTCAGACTTGTTGCATACTTCTCTATGCATGAAGCAGAAAATAGCTGCTGGGGAAAATATCTAAGGAAATCACTTCATGGCGTTAGTAGTAGAAGTGATTGCTTTTTGAAGGCATTATTAGTAACAGATGTATAGCTCTGGATGAAATGGAGGACATACTGTTACATTAAGAGGTCACCACACACTATATAAACTCAAGACAGACATAAAAACTTCAGATTACTGAACGCTACACAACGCCCTTTCACACACGGGTTATTAACAGACTTATTTCTCCAGATTTTAGTGCTAATTCTTAGCGGTTGGGGAAAACTGCTTTGCTAAGAGCACTCCGTAGTTAGCTTTTTCAGCCTTTTTGCCAAGTTTGCAGTGGTTATACAAAAAGCTCCACCAGAGATTCCTCCCCCAGGACTGTAAGAAACTCTCCCTTAGAAACAATAATGATAAATTCAGGATGAAAATAATCCCCTCAGACAGTAGAGCAGAAGAATAAGCTTGCAGAACAGACACCTGACAGGGGACACAAATTAATGTGAATTACCTTAAATTCACATCCCTCCTTTTTGCCCTCCTGCTTCTGCGTTCAGACAAAATACACTACCTCTGCTTCTCCTCCACCTCCTATAGGAGGGTCATCGCACCCAGCACCTCCTCTATATAGGGGGATAAATGAGGAGCCCTGATAGGGAGCATCTGTGCCTTAAAGGCTCTTTTTTCTCCCTGTTTTATCATCCAGTCCCCAGGAGACATCAGTCACTTCCTCCCAGCCACTTCTCTGCCTCTCTCTCCTAATAACCAGCACGGTGTGTTCACAGCCCATGTGATTTTAGGGTGGTTTTGGGGAAGTTCGAGGCTAAAATTCCTCCCCTGGGAGTTCCGTTAATCAGCAGGGCTCTCCGCTTACATGTAACTGAAACTACAGTCTCAGGGGAAGCTGGAAATAGATCTGGAGCCTCCTAAAGGCTAAAACGGGACAGAAGGCGATTAAAAAGAGCAGCCAGCTTATTATTGCTTGAATAAATGAATAAAAGAATTAATGTTAAAAAAAATAAATAATAAAGCATTGTATTTCTAAGTTGGCTGAGGCAAATGAAAGAAACCCAAGGCTGGATGTTGTCCCACCATGCTGGGGGGAGGAGAAGCTGCCCCATTTCGGCAGGTTGGCTTTCCCCTTCTGCTTCTTTCCCCTGGCCTGTAAAGGGCCCCACAAGACTCTCCACAGCTGCTCAATGTCTTAAGCCAAAATCCCCCCAAATGTTTGCGTCAGCCCTGTCATTTTGCAGCTGGCAGGATGTGAATTTTCACCCGTTTATTTCGACTGCTCTCCCCCAGCTGCAAGGTCTGCTGGAGGGGTAGGGTGCCAGCAGCCCGTACTGGGGACAACAGCATAACTTTCTGCCTTTTGGGAAAGAAATATTAGCACTCTCACAGTGGGCTGTGTTTAGGCATTCTCTGCAGACATTCCCACCCCATCCATCCTGCATTCCCATTCCCATTCCCTCCTGCACGCTAGCTGTTGGCACTTGGCGCCTCTCTGTCCATCAGTATTATTATTATACAGAAAAAAATGGGTGGAAAAGCGGGGCCTGACTGGCACTATATGGATTTCATAAAAGCTACAAGAAAAGGCAAAGCCCTGCAGCCATGTGGAGCATCTGGAAAGGCAAATGTTGGAGGAGAGGGAGCCACGGGGCTTTGATGTGCAGGGACCAAGTGGAAGGGTCAAGGTTGCACCAGGTTTTGGGAAAGGCTGTGGATATCATTCCCTCCTTTCCATTGAATCCCACTCTGATAGCCCTGTGAAGTGTCTCTTTGGGGGGACGAGGACTGACCACTTAGGTGTTGAACTTTCCCCAAGTCAAGGCATCCTTTTCTCCCCCTGGCTATGCCAGATATTGCCATCTCTGCAACTTGCAAGGCTCGGCGGAAAGGATGAATTGTTCTTCCCACTTAACACTGTTAGGATCCTGTAGATGGATGGAGATGAGAAAATTGATTTTTTTTTTCTTTGAAATGGTGACCCGGTTAACAGCTTGATGTATTTGAATCACTTTTGGCCTGTTTGAGTAATTGAGCTTCATTTAGGGAATGAGAAGCATTAAATACCGCGTTCCCTTTTGGGAGGATATTTTCTCAGTGAAGCAAGGATTGCTGGTTTCTGCGCTGCAGGCTTGGAAATGAGGATTAAATAATAAATTGGCCATCTCCATGACAACACATACACAGCTTTCCTGAAGGAGACATGGTTTCAGAAGGTTTGCCAGGTGGATCATAGATAACAAACTTCCATAAATTCTATTTTGGCTACGACATATAACATATTATCCTTGGTGCCTTTCCAAAACGCGATCAGCCGGCTCAGGCTATTCCACCACCAGGGATGTGAGCTTGAGGGAGTCCAAGGGCTTTCTGCCACATAGCCAGAACACGCAGATCGCTTGGGCCTGGAATAATTAAATTTCCATTTGTATCCTTGGGACAGCTGAAAAGGTGAGCTGAGGCAAAGGGGGAAGTCCAGCAGGATTATCATCCTGGCTTCTGCAAAACTCGAATAAGGAACAGCAGCAGCAAGAGCAAATGCTTTGTCTGGATGTTTCGGCAGGTCCCCTGTGGGCAAGAAGGACAGAGCAGAGGGCAGTCAGGCATTTTGGAGGTTTGAGGGTTGTTTACTGATGGTAGACGCCCAGGCTTTATATTCAGTGTTACCTGTGGCACTATAGGCAAGAAGAAAGCCGTCTAAGCCTACCGTAGTGAATAAATGCCATTGTGATGGGAATGATGGCTCCTCTACAGAGCAGGACCTGACCAGCACTAAAATAATTTCTCCCCACCAATGCAGCATGAAAGCGTCAAAAAAACACATCTGTGCTTTTCTGTCTTGTGTTTCATCTGTTTAAGCACAGGCATGGATATGATGATAGTTGCACAACTTCGCGTTGACCTCTTCTTGTAGGAGGTGTGATGGTAGCCAGTAGCCATTAACAATTAGGTATTTAATAACAGCCAGGCAATTAACCTGATTCTCCCTCTCCCTCTCTCTCCTTTAGGTCTCACATCGTGTGCTCTGAAACAAAAAGAATAAAAGGAAAACGGGAAATAGACCAAAATGAGAAAACACCGGCATTTGCCCTTAGCGGCAATACTTGGCCTCCTGCTCTTGGGCCTTTGCTCGGTTGGCGCCCAGCAGCAAGCAGGTAAGACAGGACCACCAACCCCAACAGCACCCCTCTATCAACGTGCTGCTCGCTCACACCGAGACGTTGGCACCCTTTGGTTTTTAATGTGCATGTCCATGGTACGTTGTGGTTCGCCTCCTGCTCCTCTGCCCCTGCTGGGCCGACCTGGGCCTAGGCCCTCTCAAGCATGTTGCTAGCCCATGGCCGGCGTTGGAGGATGCTCTGCGTGGCCGGGGTGCTGGACGTGGAGTTTTTGGCTCCCAGGGAGACCCCGAGTGGGTTTCCTCTTGGGAAGAGCTGTTTTGATTTCATTGCATGCATACGAGCAAAGGGGAGAAGCGAGAAGAGCACTGCTGCCAACCCGCAGGGAGGCTGTTGGGTTCTCATGGTGCTGGCATCCTTTGGAACGGAGCCAGTGTCACCAGAGGGTTAGAAGAAGTAAAAAACCATGGAAAACCCAAGGCCAGCACCCAGGCTGCTTCCACGAGCAGTCCCTGCTTCTTTGTACCACCAGGAAGCCAGCAAACGCGCCAAGGCTATGTTTGAGCAAGCCCAAATTTGCACCTCGTGCTTTGACCTGGGGCTGGCATCCAAATTCACGTGCAGGCAGGGCTCAGGAGGGGGGAATCTTCTTGCCTTCCTCCCAGGGAAGGGTAGGTCGCATGCTGTCCCTTCCTGTCTCTGCCTGGAGTCCACAGTGCTTCTCGTTTTGCTCGGGGTGACGAGGGGAAACCGGGCTTTGGTGCCCCCATGCCAAAGAGGCCGTCGGTCGTTTGTGCGAGGAGGAATGCTTGCGCTGGCTGGTAGAAAACCCTAAACCCCATCTGTTTTTTTAAAGCTGTCAGAACCGTTGCTGTGGCTGATATAATATTTCTAGTGGATTCCTCTTGGAGCATTGGGAAGGAGCATTTCCAACTCGTTCGAGAGTTTCTGTATGATGTTGTAAAGGCTTTAGATGTGGGAGGAAATGATTTTCGTTTTGCACTGGTCCAGTTCAGCGGAAACCCCCACACAGAGTTCCAGTTAAACACGTACCCCTCTAACCAAGACGTGCTGTCCCATATTGCGAATATGCCTTACATGGGGGGAGGCACCAAGACTGGAAAAGGATTAGAGTACCTAATCGAGAACCATCTCACTAAAGCTGCTGGAAGCAGAGCGAGTGAAGGAGTTCCCCAGGTTATTATAGTGTTAACGGACGGACGATCCCAGGATGATGTGGCTCTGCCATCATCTGTCCTTAAATCGGCCCATGTAAACATGTTTGCGGTCGGCGTGCAGGATGCGGTGGAAGGGGAGTTAAAGGAAATAGCGAGTGAGCCCTTCGATACGCACCTTTTCAACCTAGAGAATTTTACCGCTCTCCACGGCATAGTTGGAGACTTAGTGGCAAGTGTCCGTACATCCATGACTCCAGAAAAGGCTGGGGCCAAAGGACTGGTTAAAGACATCACAGGTAATGGCCAACTGCTGCGCTCTGTCCTGGCCATGCTGATAGCTCCCATCAGCATGGTGACTGCTGGTGCTGCACTCTTTGAAGCCTTTGTAGGGGCAGACTGAGATGGACGTTCAGAGGTTTAAAAACAAAGGTTTGAAGCGTACGGCCCTGTGCTTGTGCCCATCGGGCATGCCGTGGTTTGAAAATTGAGTCCCCATGCTACGTGTTGCAGGAGGCAGTGCTCCAGGACCCTGGCAGGGGCAGCAGCCCCCCTGGGGACATCCTTCTGCACCCATGGCATGGAAAGGCAAGTGTAGGGAGCTCTCATGGGAGATATATTGAATTGCCCCATCCTATCCACTCCCAAGGTAGGGAAATAGGAGATAACCATGTCAGCCACATTGCTCCTGACCCTAAACCCTCTGGAGACTGCACAGGTCTCTGCTGGCTGCAGGGATACCAGGGGGAATGTCCTGGTGGTGGCAGTGGGAAACATGGTCTGTGCAAGGGCCCCCGATGGCACGGTGGGATGAGAACGTCCCAGCTGAGTGTGGCTTTGGGATGTCACCATGGCCAGGAGCAGCACTGTGCTGCCATGCCAGGAGATCTGTCCCTCTCCCTAGGACCTCACAGCCCCTTCAGGTTTTGGGAACGTAGCTCCCTCAAAGCCCTGCAGTTCCAGAAGGGTCCTGGGATTCTGTATTCCAGTGCACGGTGACTCTGGAAAGCCTCAATATTCTTCCCGTTCTCGGCTGAAGACAGCAAAATTAGTGCCTGCTTAGAGAACTGCTCCCCTAAAACCCCATCTCTGAGCCGGCGTGCAGACCTTGCTCCTCATCTGCTTGGAGAAGGCATGTGGTTTGGCAATCCCTTTTGAGATGCTACTCAGATGCCTTCTCTACAAGCTGATGACTTCCACCTGATGGGGCTCTGGGCCCTTCTCCTAACCGAAACATCTCCACAAACCGCGTCGGCTTCAATGGATCTGCACTGGCCAAAAGCTGGGGGCCGAATTTGCCTGGAAAAAATTAGAGCCTTCCTCTGTCCCTCCTCTGTTTATGAAATGACCGTGTGGAAAGGGCCTTCTGAGCAGCTTTGTTGTGTTTCAAAACAGAAGTCTGAGAGATCAAACCTTTCTTTTTATTCCTGAGACTCCATCTGAAGGTCAATAGCTTGTGGGGTAACGTAAGGCAATGGCAGTGTAATGAGGTGTAACATTAATCCCCTGTGTTGTCTTGTCTGATTAACCCTCACGTCAGCCCCACTGGATACTCTCCATCACTGCATGACACCGAGCATCACCAACAGGCTGTGCTCACATGTGTTTTTTTGTGCAAAGTGCTTGACAGGGCAAATATCCAAGTCACGTGAAAGCCACAGGGAAGGAAATCAGCTGCCGCAGAAAGAAGAGATAAACTTTGTAATTTCTAAGAAAAAACATGCCAATTCATGTGTAAAATGAATGCTATATATGATATATATATGAATGCTCATATATGAGCATCTCCACCACAAAGGGCCACGATGTTGAAACCAATGGGGGAATTTGTCTTTGGTAGCCCTATAGACTACAAATGGCCCAAGTCTCAGACTTTCTTTAAAAAGGCAAATTCCTACCTCATGTACATCAGGGAGTGTTTCCGAGTTCATTTCTTCTCAGAGATAGCATTTGCAAGTGTTTCCTTCCCCTGCTGTAACACAAAATTTAAGCTAATCCTACTATCGCAGTTTTGTCTCTGTGTACTTTGCACGGGCAATCTGTGGAGTACCATTAAACACGGAAAAAAGATGTTGCAGATCCTAAACCTTGCATGAAAATATGTGGTGTGAAAAGCATAGTACAAATAAGTTTGATTAAGAGTTTAGGAAGTCATTTATTCTGCTGGTAACTCCATGTAGCATTAACATATGTAAAAATGTCATGGATGTTTCACTAGAAATGAACCTGTCTGTGAAACAGAAATGCAAAAACAAAACAAAACAAAACAACAACAACACAGTCATGTAGTATTTCCAATATGGAGTACCAAAGCTGTTGGTCTGTGGCAGTCCCCAGAGCTGACTATCGTAAGTATGGAAGTCAGCCCCAACTTTGCCCTGATATATTCGTTAAATCTTAGCTGTCTGTCTCATCTGACCCTCCTTGCTTAGTTGTGTAACAAGCATGCTTTTATTTGTCCTCCAGCACCAGCTTGTTCCATAAATGTGCATTGAAGAACAAAGGTTTTTACAGTGATGACAAATTATCCAACACATCCATTTTGTATCTGTTTTCTCTTCGGCGGGAGTGACCCGCGATGACGCCCATCGGCGTCTTAAGTCTAATTTCTCAAAAGGACAGCCAGGGTATCTGAAACAGAGCTGGGTAGAACCACCTTGAGATGTCTCTTCCCTTTACGTTATGAAGTAGAACGTGTACAACCCAACCACAAATGTCACAGCAAAGCCAACCCTAAGCACTTTCACAGCTTTCGACTTCGTGTTGAAAAAGAGACCCCAAGTCCTTGGCAATTCTCAATGTTCTCCAAGCTGAGGTTGGCCATCAAAAATTGGCTCAGGGAGCTGGTAACCCTTTGTCGCTGGAATTGCATATCTGAGTCTCTTGGTGGCATTGTGGTGTATGAAACATTTACCAGAAAACTTCCGCAGGGGCCAAAAAATTATTGACGATTCTAATTGCAAAGACAGCAGGTTTATCCCTGGCTTTGCTAAATTCCGTGCCAGTTCTGCTACTGGGTTCACCTTCAGCTTTCAAAAAGCTGAGAGCCAGATTTCCAGATTTCCAAACTTTTCAGTCGTTTGCAAATAGTCTGAAGTTTGATTTGTTGAGATTGGAGAAATAGTAGCATGAACAATCTGAGTGTGCTTTGGGGTCTTCTTCCCCTGCCTGTTGAATGCGTAAAGCTCTTGGTGATCTTGATGGTAAAATTACTTGAGCCAAAGGAGGAAGAGCAGACACCAGGCCATTTTGGGTCTGCTTCGGTAAGTTTCACAGAAAAAAAAATGCTTCCCCTTCAACAACCACTCTAATGCCATGTTAAAGTTTTTTTTGGTGTGTGTATATTCTCAGCAGATGCTTGCAATCATCTGGGTATAGTCACAACAAATAGAGTTGGATAATTGTGTCATGACTGATTTCATCACCCTGTTTTAACCTGATTCTGCATTCCTTGATTGAATATCGAGAGGTCAGAAAATATCCAGAAAAAATACAGACCAAACTCATCTATTGATGATAATCAATGCATCTGTGCAAAACAACTAACAAAAGACAGCCTTGTATGGCATGGGTAGACAATTGTGTGGGTCAGTTTGCTGGACAAATATCATTGTGCATATGCTGGACAGCTGGTAAAAGAGTTACAGAGCAAAAACTGTAATCAAAACCTTTTCAGTTGCTTCTAACAATGCATTTCAAATAATATTTACTTTTGCTGGGAGAAGCCAATATATTCAGCCTCTGTTTTTAAACAGCAAAATAACAGAATTGCAGAAGAGAGGCTGAAACTTTCCATGTAAATAGTGTTTTTTCTTAAAAAAAAAAAAATGCAAGAAAGAGAAAGAGACTGCAATTCAATTCTTTTTAATATTACTGTGTTTTCACCCAGACTCTTCAGGGTGAATTGCCACCAAAATCCATCATTTTCTTTTGGCTCTGTCCATCTAAATATTTAGACAGGACTGAGAAGCGGTGAAGTGGACCTAGATTTCCAAAAATTACATTTTGCAGAGTTTTCTCCTCAAAAACACTGACTCCCATTTGACAGCAGCCATGAGCTCAGGTTTTGCCCAGCCCTGGAGAGCAGATGCCGGGGCTGGAAACTCGTATTCAATCAGAATGCAGAACTAAGAGGCAAAAACGTCACTTCCTCAGTGAATATGTGTTTTGTTTTCTCATTTTCGTGTTTCTTACTGGTTTTCCACGAAACATGACAGAACACTGTACAACTGCATGTAATCACCCATTTTAATGCTTTCACCTTTTGCATTTCTTTTTTTAAAGCTCAAGAGTCTGCTGACCTTATTTTCCTTATTGACGGATCAAACAACATCGGAAGTGTCAATTTTCCAGCCATACGTGATTTCCTTGTAAATTTGATTGAAAGCCTCAGAGTTGGAGCTCAGCAAATACACATTGGGGTGGTGCAGTATAGTGATGAACCCAGAACCGAGTTCGCTTTGAACAGCTACTCCACAAAAGCAGATGTTCTGGATGCCGTGAAGGCACTTAGTTTCCGCGGTGGCGAGGAAGCTAACATTGGTGCAGCACTGGAGTTTGTGGTGGAGAACCTCTTCACCCAGGCGGGAGGCAGCAGGATAGAGGAAGCGGTGCCTCAGATTTTAGTGCTGATAAGTGGTGGAGAGTCTAGTGATGATATCCGAGAGGGCTTGTTAGCGGTGAAGCAAGCTAGTATATTTTCGTTTAGCATTGGGGTCCAGAATGCTGACAGTGCAGAGCTGCAGCAGATTGCTACTGATGGAAGCTTCGCATTTACTGCCCTGGATATCCGTAACCTTGATGCTCTTCAAGAATTATTACTGCCCAACATTGTTGGAGTGGCCCAAAGACTCATTTTGTTAGAGGCCCCAACCATTGTGACTGAAGGTATGTATGCCTTTCTAGACTGTTGCATTTTGATGAACTTTGCACGCTTTAAAAACAAATTTTAATTTTTAGGTTTTTTTTGCAATGCATCTCTCTGGTCTGATTTTGGAGGAAATGTGCAACTGATGTGCAGAAACTCATTTACCCAGTGGGGTCTCTTTTGAAAACCATAAGGTTTTGTGTCTATAACTTGCATGACATGGAGTTTTAAAGAACACAAGCAGAGTATAAAAATGCTCATATAATCCTTTTTGTGGTATCTAAGAGTATAAAAAGGCCCATATAATCCTTATTATGGTATCTAAGCACCCCTGGAGGTAAACAATCCAGCATGTTTGGCTCTGAAAACGTGTATGTCATGTAAGCTTACATTATATGTCAGTTGAAAGTGGCATCAGAATGAAATTTGACTAGGGAAGCCAATAGGGATGTAAAATAGATCCCTGTTTCAAACGGTTGAAATTGCCAGCTTGCTAAAAGAGTAAAATGACCTACCTCATTGGAACTGTGCACTATAACTGGGAAAAGGGTGAAAATCCACCCTGGAGCTTCTTTAGAAACTCTTGTGTTGTTGAACTTAGAAGCAAAACAGCCCTTAGTTCTTCTGAAGCAAAATCCCTACCTTGCAAACTTATGTTTCCCTTCAACCTCTAATCTAATTAAGTTTGCAGCTTTCCATGAGGCCATGGGAAAAAAAAATAAATAAAAAAATAAAAAATGTGGGTGTCCATATTCTGCTGAGGTCACTTTATCACCTTAAGTCCTTATTGCCATTATTTCTGGCCTAGCATTAGCTTGGGTGCAGTAGAATAATGAACACACAGTGCTGTGTGTTGGTTTTATGGAGCATGTAGGTGATTAAGAGTTTCTCACCCTGTGATTTTATGACTAAGTTAAATGTACTGATAGCGAGCTTTATGAAAGACCCAACACGTTGCATTTTGGAGGCCCCTGGGAAGGGCCAGGCTGGAGTTCCTGCAGATAATCACCAGAACGTGTAATGCAAACAAGGCTTTGGGGATCTGAGTGCCAGTCTGGAGTTCTGTACATGCTGTTCAACTCGTGATGTATGTTGACTTATAAAACTGCATCCCAGATGTCTTCATTAATCTATGTCTAAACATGTTTGCTGTCCCATGGCTCAAATCAAAGGGAGGAATTTGCCTAAAAGATCATTTTATGACCTTGCCTTGATTATTGCAGGAAGAAACACAAAGAACTTTTCCCTGCAGAGCCCCACAAAAAACATATTTAGCTAAATAAGCTGAAGTATGCATGTCGAGCTAAAAACATGCATGACAGAACCCAAGCAAGTCTATGGAAAAACCATCTTCTGCCCCACTAATTTTAAACGCAGCAGGTGGGACATTTCCAGGGGGCTAGCAGACAAGGATCATTAGTTCAGAAGTACGTCCAATGCTCTGAGCTTTTAAAATCTGAGTGTGTTCCTTTTCAATGTTTTAATCAGATAATGGCCAGATTAAAAATGTTGGTACATTTGGTTTCATCTGCGCTTTGAATGTTTTTCACTCAGCTTGTTTGTAGAAGGTACTACAGTAGCATCAGCCCATGTAATCACTTACAGGTGGACCTGCTAAATAGAGAAGGTGGTGTTTGCAAAGGAACTTTAGGGAATTTCCGTTACCTAGTGTCCTTGGAAATACATTTGGATGGGGCTGCTTGATTCACAGCAGTGCCTTGGAAGTCTGGGGCATAAAGCAGTGGTTTGGGACACACAGAGCAGCTGGAATGGGATGCAAAGCCCCTTGGAGATGCCAAGCATTCCTGCCCAGTAAAGAAGTCATCTTGCTTCACTTGAGCTCTTGAGCTGTACACTAGGGTTGAAAGGGGCTCTCCAAGTGCCTTTCTGCCTCTCTCCCCTCTCCTTTAGTGACTGGGGAAGTCTAGGTGATTAAATCAGGTGTGGTGTTTCACCAGAGATAGCTGAGATGGCAATGAGAAGGGAACAGTGCAGGGCCAGGTTAGAGGGAGACACCCTCTGACATTCCTAGAAGAGTGCAATGACTTTGACAAAGATAATGCTTTGATCCCAAACCCTTTGAAATTCCTGGGAGACTTGCCATCGGCTTCACTGGGCTCTGGATCAGACCCTACGAGATGTGTACAGCCTTCCCTAAATATTTTTGCTTTTTATCCATTGAAAATAGCACCATGGGGTCCTTCTTCCTGTGGGTTTTGGTTTCAGTTCTTGCATTCTTCTTCTCTAAGGAAATGTACTGCAGCATTCAAGAGAAGTGAGAGGAATTAGTAGAGGAGGGAGCTATTGCTTCGTGGCCTCCCTCGTCTTTGCAAAGCCCCTTTGATGTTTTCCACAAACTTCTATATAAAGTCAAAAGTCCCCAGGGTACCTCCATTTTTGGGTATCTAGCTGCTGACAAGCAAAGAAAGCACTTCAGACATCTTTTCTGGATGATACAATGCAGGGATTTCAGGCGTTGCTCTCCATTTGGAAAGTTTCCTGTATTCAGCCCTCTCCTTCTCGCAGTAATTGATGAAGAAAAAAAAGCTGACTGGGGGGGAAGAACACTGTATATCTCCTGGCTCTGGGAAGGGGAGAGCTTAAATAAATCCTTGTAGCTGTGTGGGTAGCTCTGTTTGGACAGCCTGGGCGGTCAACGTGCTGCTGGTCCAAGCCACCAGCAGGTGAGGGGCAATTGCAAGGCTCCCCAGCAGAGGTGGGTCTCTCAGCAGTCCCGGGGCAGCCGAGTTGCAGAAGTTGTCTCCAGCTCTAAATCACTCCTCGGAGCAGCCCAATCTTAGAGCACTTGCCCGTCATGAGAAACCTGACGGAGAACAGCACTGCTTTCTGTGGCCAGCTGGTGTCGGGCCAAGGAGGACTGCAGCCAAAGCTTTGTTCTTTCTTCAAATCCAAAGTAAATAGCCTCCATGCAGAGGAGCCCTGATGGGACGAGGGGCTGCCCTTTCCCATCTGGGCATGACAGAGAGTGTTTGCTACTACTTGCCCTGAGTGGTGTGAGGTCCTGGTGACGCTGGGTCTCAGATTCCCTGGGGCTGTGCATTGAGCCTGGGGGGCAATGGACTTGCCCCCTTGAGTACTGACTCCACCTTAGGAGCTCATAGGTGGGCAGGCGATTTAAGGACACAACCTGGGTGGATGATGTTATGAGTGGGGTTCTTCACAATACCAGCCATGGCTCGCTGCTTTGAAAAATAAATGGGGGTTGGCTGAAAGAAAGTGTTGAGGTTACCTCCCATCGGGATCACATATAATGCTTTTGTCATAATGAGCATTGGTCTTGTTAATATTTACTGCTGTATCATGTTCATCTGCTGTGTTAAATATGATGGTGTTTTGGTTTCAACGCTGCACAACAGTTTTTTTTCCCCCTAACTATCTTCCTTCAAACTTAGCCTGGGAACTGGAAAGCTAATTGTGCTCTTTCTGCGTCCTATGCCATCGTCAATATAGAGTTTCAGAGATTACCGCCTAGGCAACATATTTTACTAAAGACATGGCAACCAGAATAGAATTCAGCTCTTCCATGACTGGGCTGGCTGTGCCAAGAAAAATCATAACTTGTTTTTGTTAGATAAGAAATAAGATGTAGGACGTGAAGACCCACAGTCCAGGTATGTTCAGTAAGTGGAGACTGTTCTTTACTTGTGTCATTGCTCTTGTGAAAATGAGTCCAAAAATGAGACCAAACCGCTCTCTGGCATTATTCAGATGGCTCCACTGCAGACCATGGAGCACCACCTGATAATTTGTCTCATGTCGCAGCTGAGTATCAGGATTTCTCCTGAATTTTTGCCCTTCTTTTTTGTTTTTGCTGCTTAAGCATTTTAATATTAAATTTTACAAGCAATGCAATTCTCGCAACTTCAACTCATCTATGTTTTTGAAAGGCGCAAACATTTAATCAGATTTCTTACTAGCCCTCCACTAGAACCTAAAACACAATTCTGTTTTGAAATCAAGACCTTTATAAACATGTTGAAAGTAACTATACCTCAAACAAACAAGAAGTCTTAAATGTTGCTGGGCTGTTGACATTGAATTGATGTGGAGGGGGTGATGGAAGCCTTCACTGACATTATATTCGTGTGTGTATCATTACTTGCAGTTATTGAAGTGAACAAGAAGGATATAGTCTTCCTGATAGATGGTTCAACAGCTTTGGGGACTGGCCCCTTTAATGCAATTCGTGATTTCGTTGCCAAAATCGTCCAAAGGCTGGAGGTTGGACCTGACCTGATCCAAGTTGCAGTGGCGCAGTACGCAGACACTGTGAAGCCAGAGTTCTATTTTAACACCCACCAGAACAGAAAGGATGTGATGGCTAACGTGAGGAAAATGAAGCTCATGGGCGGCACAGCACTCAACACTGGCTCGGCACTGGACTTTGTGAGGAACAACTTCTTCACCAGTGCTGCCGGGTGCAGGATGGAGGAAGGGGTGCTCCCCATGCTGGTGCTCATCACAGGTGGTAAGTCCAGGGATGCCGTTGACCAACCTGCGGCAGAGATGAAAAGGAACCGGATAGTGACCCTTGCTGTTGGGTCAAGAAATGCCGACACAGCAGAACTCCAAGAAATTGCCCATGAGAGGGATTTCGTGTTCCAGCCAAATGACTTCCGCCTTCAATTCATGCAAGCCATTCTTCCTGAAGTGCTGTCACCCATCCGGACACTCTCTGGAGGAATGATTGTCCAAGAACCTCCGTCAGGTAATCAATTACCTTGTTCTAGTAAAGGAGATATGGTTTATGATTTTGCCAACTTATTTTTTTACATGTAGTGATCACAAGAAAAAGCATGAAGTATGTGTTTCAACATAGCTACACATCGCCTCTTTGGTTTGCAGAATGTGCATGAACAGATTGACAAATTCGGTAGCATGCCTGTTATTATACCTTTGTCAACACTTTCTGGAGATTTTATCCCATTCCACGTTTGTCACCAACATTTAAAGCAGAGACGTGAAAGACAAGCCTTGCTAGATAAGTGCTAAGATTGTGCAGTGGAGGTTTTTTCTCTCACTTAGGATTTGTGTAACCTATGAACAGAACACACTGTGACTATCATAATCTCTTTCCCATTTTGAAAATCATTCCTAGTGGTTATTTACTCAAGAAAGCTAAAAAAATTGTTCTGAGTGTAAAGAAAACAAGAAAGTTTCTTCAAGGAGATGTTCAGAGAAAGCTACCCTGACACTGTTGGACTGAAATGCCTACTTCAGTAACATAATTTCTTATCAACATTTATTCAGCTCATGCCATAAGAGGCATATGAGACTAGTGTAGTGTTGACTTTAATTTAATCTGTTTAGAAGATGATTCAAAGCCCTGTGAAGCCAGTGTATTCTTTTTAACTTGTTCTTTCCATTGACATCAGTAGACTGGGAAGCAATCCAGTAGCTAGAGTCATGTCTTCTGAGGAAGTTTCCTGGTATTTTAGAAGGTGTTTTATCTACATAGAGATTTTATACCAAATTTCTCAGGATTTGTCCCCAGTAGAGATGCTTGAGGTTGAATTCTTGTCATGATAGATCATATTTGAACCTTGAAATTCTGTCCCATGGCATATGAACGTTAGTAAAATAGGACTTCTTCCAGCTCCCAGTAAGGTCAAGAGTGAGATTCCCATTGGCTTAAGTGGGTGTCAAACTGTGTCCATGTTCTTTTTTCTAGTTTCCCCAAGTAATTTAAAATTATAAACCACAGGGCAAAATAGAATGGATTTTTGAAAGAGTCCTTAAAAAATTAAAAGCCAACGACTGATCCACACAAAGAGCAGACATTTTAAAATTAGTTAGCCAATACTTGTCCTTAATTAAGATGAATATCACGAGACTTACTTAATAAGCTTTTTTTCAGAATGTGTTTCCTGCTAATACAGTTTTGCATGGCTATATACCAAACCCGACATTTTTATTTTTCAATGCAAATTAAAAATGTTCCTAAACTTCCTTATTCTTTAAAGCTTATTCATGCAGCTTATGTTTTTTGTACTCCTTTCGCTTGACTGTACTCACAGCTACACACATTTGCAATAAGCAAGTAAACATATCCCACTCTGTAAACAGGGTATTATTAGTAACATAACTAATTACGACACTGGGCTGTCTGTTACATTTCAACTAGATTATCTAAAGATATTTTCTCACCCTGGGCCTTGAATGGAACTGTTCTGGGAACAATTAAAAATGCAAAAAAACAAGACAATCTGTGAATCTGAGAGCAATGCCTGTAATCCAAAAAGCCCTCTTCTCACTTCTGTTTTTAATAGCTCAGTACTAGGACAGCAAGCTTACAGTGACAAGGCCAGCCAGAGAGATGGATGAATGTAGCCATATATCCATAGGTAATTGGGATAAAACAGGAAGATATTGGACGCCATTAGCAATGGGCATAAGTATGTTCTCAGATAACTTATTTGGAGGAAAGCATCCATAGGTACACTGGAAGAGCCAGCTTGTCTTTCTCTGAGACCTTAAAGTTTCAGCATTTTGGCCTGTCATCTGGCCATGATGTATTAAGAGAAAAAAAAAGCATAGGGGAGAACTTGAAATGTCTTTGGGGTGATATTGCATGTCTATGTCTCAGGGGTCAAATGTTGGGAGACAGTCTAGGATGAGTTTAGCCTTAAAGAAGGAGCTGAGAGCTGGCCAGTTACTGGCAAAAGTGGAGAGTTTTCCCCTTCCTACAGCCTGCTACATGCATGTCTGTAGCTGCAGAGATCAAAATGCAGTTTTCTGCACCAAATACTGTCATTGGAAAGGCAGGTGTCTCGGGCAGCCATTGCAGCCTTATCCAGACCAACTTCTCAAAGCCAATAGTAAAAGCTATTTTTAATACCCACGCAAAATACCAGCCAAACTGGTTACTTGGCAGAAGAGTTTTCCCATGGAAGCAGAGCCTCGCTCAGCGCCGTGGGCCAGCCGTTGTTGGCCGCACAGCACGAGGGTAGCATGGCTGCAGCAGTCAGTGCTCGGGGGCAGGACATGGTCCTCTATGTCCAGGGATGTCTGGGGGAAGTCTTAGCAAGAGGGTGGTAATTTTGGGTGTCAAGCAATGCCTTATGTGCCAAAATGCAGAAACATTTGCTAAAGTTGCAGTGGAAAGCCCCGAGCAAACCCGTGATGATCAGCAGGGTGTCTACAGGCAAAATTCAGTGTTGCTCCACCAAAATCAAGGAAGCTTCTGCCAGCTAAAGACATGGCCCAGAACATGCAACTCTGGCACTAGCAGCCTTCAAAATCATCTGCCATAACAGAGACTGAGCCCTGTTGATAAACCTGATGCTTAAAGACTTTTCAACTTGAGTCAGAAACCTTCTCTGCCAAACTGAGTGTTGTCCAGCAAGGTCCTCGTTATTTGTTGTTTGCTAATCACAGTCTTTCTCTTCTCTTTCTGTTCCCCACCTCCCCCTTCCTCCTAACAAGGTTTACATGTGTGTACGGCGCATGCTGTATGCACACATGAAAAAAATCTATTTTGTTTTCTATGATGTCTCATGTTGTTTTCTGTGCTCTACTGCAGTTCAAGTAACCAAAAGGGATATCATCTTTCTTTTGGATGGATCACTCAACGTCGGAAATGCCAACTTCCCCTTTGTGCGTGACTTTGTTGTGACCCTAGTTAACTACCTTGATGTCGGAAGTGACAAAATCCGAGTTGGCTTAGTGCAATTTAGTGACACTCCTAAAACTGAATTCTTTCTATACTCATACCAAACCAAATCAGACATAATTCAACGCATGGGGCAGCTGAGGCCCAAGGGGGGGTCAGTGCTGAACACTGGCTCTGCACTGAACTTTGTGCTTTCGAATCACTTCACTGAAGCTGGTGGGAGCAGAATAAATGAACAAGTGCCACAGGTCCTAGTCCTGGTGACGGCAGGGAAGTCTGCCGATCCCTTCTTGCAAGTTTCCAATGAATTAGCTCGGGCCGGAGTGCTGACTTTTGCTGTTGGAGTTAGGAATGCGGATAAGGCAGAGCTTGAACAGATTGCATTTAATCCAAGAATGGTATATTTTATGGATGATTTCAGTGATCTGACAGCTTTACCCCAGGAGTTAAATAAGCCTATAACAACATATGTTAGTGGAGGTGTGGAGGAGGTTCCACTCGCCCCAACAGGTAATATATACCTTCCTTCATGTTGACTGCATTGAGTTAACTATGTTTCTCTTGACTGTTTGTTCCCAGTGTACACCTTCACGCTTGTCCAAGTCATCAAAGCATTTAGGACTGTGCTTAACCTTAAATACGTGGCCTGACACAGTCAGCTCTTCATTTTGTTGAAGTCTTTGCTAGCACTCTCTAAAGACAGCACAATTTTAGGCAGGTCAGGACTGAAAAACCATCAGAGTGAGTCTCTGCCCACTAGTCACTTGTCCAGGTGTTCCCTTTCTATCACCATAATAACATCACAACCTGCAAGTGCACTGCCTGTACTAGCTCAGGCAAGGGGAGTATGTCCTTTTGGACACAAGGAGTGGTGTGGAAAGGTAAAAGTAGTGATAACGAGCATAGAAGAACAAAGGTCTAGCCGTGTACAGGTAGATAAATCACTTCCCAGAGCCTCTCTGAGGAAGTGATATTATCAGGCTGTCACAGAGGCTGACTTCAAAGATAGTCTCTAACCTTAAGCTCAAAAACTGTTATCAAGTTTAACCCTTTCTAAACAGATGTTTGCTCAATAATTCTCTTATTCTGGCTACATGCATATGAAGACATAAAAACATCCAGGATTGTTTAGTATGGAAAGGAGATGATTAACACGAAAAATATTAAGATACAAAAACATGAGGTGCTTGATTGTGCCTTGGACATTCAATGAAATTAAAAAGACATCAAATGGAAACAGGTAAAAGGAATTTTCTCCTCCCAAAGTCATAACTCACCTCTGGATTTAACTGCCTTGTGATGCAACTGAGAGAAGTACTTTAAGAGAATACAGAAAATATTCTATGTATGTATGTATAAACTAATGTCTATGTATTGCTTAATGAGCCTTTAAATAGGAAAAAAAATGCTCCACTGCTATTGTATTTCATGCCTCTATTGTTGGTAGGTTGCTAGAACAGAGATGTCACTGACATATTCTGATATGATTAATTTATGATATGACTGAGATGACACACTATAATACAGTATATGATATGAGATTATGGTGCCTGAATTTACTGAGTCCTAGGAGAGGTGTCCTTGCTTTCCTTTCCTCCTCAGATAAATACGGCAAAGGTACTGTTTAATCTTGTAGCCTCTGAATTCTTTGGGAAATGATAATCACTTGCTTTGCATATTGAAATCCAGGTAATAGACAAAGAAGTTTCTAGGATGACATTTAAGAAGAAAAATGCCTTCATGTCTTTTTTTCCCCTCTTTTCATTTGTGAATTTATTCTAGAAAGCAAGAAAGATATTTTATTCCTGATTGATGGTTCAGCCAACCTCTTGGGTAGCTTTCCTGCCGTCCGGGACTTTGTACACAAAGTCATTTCTGACCTGAACGTGGGTTCCGATGCCACACGAGTAGCTGTAGCTCAATTCAGTGACAACATCCAAGTTGAATTTGACTTCTCTGAACTTCCGTCTAAGCATGACATGCTTCTGAAAGTGAAAAGGATGAAGTTAAAAACTGGGAAGCAACTGAACATTGGAGTTGCGCTAGAGGAAGCCATAAGGAGGCTGTTTGTGAAGGAAGCTGGAAGCAGGATCGAAGAAGGAGTTCCCCAGTTCTTGGTCCTCCTTGCCGCTGGGAGATCATCCGACGATGTGGAGCAACCATCAGATGCTCTGAAGCAAGCCGGAGTTGTGACCTTTGCTATCAAAGCCAAAAATGCTGACCCTGTAGAGCTGGAAAGGATAGTTTATGCCCCGCAATTCATTCTGAACGTTGATTCCCTCGCTCGGATTTCAGAGCTTCAGCCAAACATAGTGAACCTGTTGAAAACTATCCAGCTTCAGCCAACAGGTACAGGGACCCAGGGTTTCTGTGGTTTCCAAGAGGCTGAGAAACACCATTTACATGCCCCCTTCTCTTTGGTAACTGGGGCAATTTGGCCTGGTGATGTTTAAAAATGATTACGTAGAAATTGCTGTTTTACTTGGATTTTCCTCTGGTCTGATCCAGCAAAGCACTGAAGTCCAAACTCAGTTTTAAAGATAAGTGATGCCATCAAAGGAAAAGCCTTTTGTTCAGCTGCAAGAGCTGCAGTAGATGCTGTTACTCGTGTGCAAAACATGGTACAAACATGAAGTAGCAGAGAGTCATTGCCCCAGCCAAATAAATTGACATGCTATGCTGGGCAAGGGCTAGAAGGAACAAAGTAAGGCTTGTCTCAATTCCTCTTTCCATTCTCCCTTTTCTGGAGGAGCTCTGTTTATTGCTCTGTTACTTCTTAAGGGATGTGATGGCAGTTTCTATGTTTTCTACAAGCCCCAATAAATTAGATGGTCTTGACTCAGTTACCTTAATAAGCTCAGTAAATGAATGTGGAGTCATTAAAGAACATAGAAAAGAATCACATGGCCACAAACAGAAATTGACACTGCGATACTGGAAATTATCCGTGTCCATCTGTGTGATTTCCCAAAGGCAGCCCTAATTTGAGAATTGACCTGTCTCCCAGAAGCAGGAGGAGACGAGGAAAAGTAATGACTTCTGCATCACCTCTCCTTAAAAGTTCTGGGCAGATGGACTTAGAATCATAGAAACATAAAAAAGAAATAGGGCTGGAAGTGATCTCAGGGTGCCATCTACTACAACCCCTTGTCCCCAACAAGATCTGCTCATCCAGAACTGGCTGTCATTTTTCTAATCTGTTCTGAAAATCTTCCAGTGGAGGAGATTTCCCTGACCTCCCTAATCAACCTGTGCAATTGCTTTAATATCCTTGTCAGTAGACAGTTTCTCTTAACCTCTGCCTTCCTAGTCACAGTTTAAGCCTTTTACACCTCTTTAAGCTCAGCAGGAACACGGATGTCAGCTCATTCCTGTGTTATGACAGTCTTTCACTCACCTCAAATCTGCCGTATGTCTTTTCTCAGTCCTCACGTCTCTAGCTGCATACCTATCTCATTCATTTGTTCCTTGCAGGTCTTGAAGGTTTTCTAGCTTTTCACCCTTGTTTCTCTGATATCAACCAGCACCTAATGACCAGAGATAATGTCCCCTAGTCTTATCTTACCTCATCCTTTCTCAGTGAAGTCGTTGCCTTTCTCGTATTTGTGCAGATTGCTTCTGCCTCAATGCAAACTAAGGCGATTGGTGCTCTTGAACTGTGTCCTCCCCTTTCAAACCATTTCTGTCTTGTCAACATCTTTTGAATCTGTATGAGATTGCTGGAGAAGGTGACATCGAACCCTTGTTAAGTAAATAAATTTGATGTCTACATCCTCTCTGTTAAAAAGCTGCTTGTGACATCCCAGACGAATTCAGAATGGCTTGAGATGATGATTTCTTGACCATTCAGTCTTGATTACTACACACCATGTTGTCTTTAGGTGCTTACAAACCGTTTAATAATTCGGGGTCGTTTGGTTGCTTTTTTTGAAGGCAACTGAACTTTATCTGACTCATCTGTACTCCATCTACTTTCCTGCATCTTTGAAGATAGGCACTGCGTTTGCTTTTTGCCAGTCTTCTTGTTCCTCATCCAGTCCACAAGATCTCAGAGGGAATTACCAATGGTTAGGGGAGTGCTACTGCTCTTTGGGTGCCACAGTCAGAAGTTCATCAGGTTCAATTTGTTTCAAAAATAGCTTATACTTAGGTATATCTGAGTATTCTTAGCCTGATCTTTTCTTCTGCAAGACGGAAACCATATTCCTATGTTGCTGGAAGGAATTGTGTCAGCCAGCTGCAGGCTGTACTTTTTATGGGAGGTGGATGTCAAAGGCATTAAACATTTTGCCCATGTTGACATCATCTATCAAGAGCTTTCACTGCATAGAAGGCCAACTCTATTTTTGATCTTCCTTTTATTGTAAAGTATTTACAAAACAAACTCTTGCTACTGTGGATGCTTCTTACTGGATCTCATTTTGTGCCTGTGGCCTTTCTGATTTGGCCGGTGTTGGCTTGGAATACTACTCCTTAGTAATCTGATCCCATTTGCACTTCTATGTGAATCCTCTCATGCTTCATGTCAGTGAAGAGCTCCTGATTTACATCACTTTTCAGAGGGGTAGCTAGGTTTCCTTAAATGCTATTAAGAAGCTTGTATTCTTTTGTAACCCCTTCCCAGAAGAGGGGCTTAAAATCCCTTTGACAACCAGGTACTGTAACTGATTCCACTAACAGCTCACCAGTAGCTGCATCCACTTAATATTCCTAATATTCTTGGCTAAAAGAGAGCCACCTCACAAGAGTATGTATAATATTTCTCCTTTATCTTCTACCTAGAGTCTTATGTTAGAACACTTTTTCTCTGCTCCTGAACTTTGGAGGAAGTGTATGGAGCTGGGATACACCAGGCAGTATCTGCTCCATCTTCCTTCCTCTGTTGTTCAGCAAACTATATGAATATTTCAGTCCTATATGTTAACCTACCAAGTTTCTGACATTCCTCCTAAATAATTACTTTGGTCTGAAGTCTGTATTACGACTTCAGCTGTGCTCGATAACTCTTTATATTTCTAGCGTTCATAAACAGGCATTTAATATTTTCTTCAGAGGAATGGATGATGCTCACGTTGTCTTGCTGACTTTGCTATAAACAAGACAATGACACTTTGGGGGATAACATTGTCCTGTTCAGCATTTGTGACTCAGTGACATTTTCTGCTTTGCTGAGCCAAAGTTTTGCAATTCTGTTAGTCAACAGCAGCACTCATCGGCTGTTTTCAGATCTCTGAGATTTCACCACAGTGTTTGTTTTTTTTAAAAAAACCAATGTTTACTCACAATTACTACTCTTTGTGCTTGAAGTCAAACCTTAAAAAAAACAAAAAACACAGTGACTTGTATTTTACAAAAAACATTTCAGCATTTTCAGTTGGATGTGCTTTTCAGTAAATTCTTATTTTGTCTGAGCATGTGCAGGATCATTTATCTCTAAGTTTGGTGATGCTTGAGGAAAGCTTTTCTCTCTTCATTGGCTCCTTGTGAGCACCCTCTCAACAGTAAATCTATGAAGACATTTTATTCTGAAACTCAGGCTTCTCTGGGAGCCAAAGTCCCTGATATCCCAGTCTCTTCTGCCCCTTGGTAGGGGATGGCACCCGGAGGTCCTTGGCACCCTATTTCCTATGGGTCTATGATTCTATGACTTGGTGGGTAAGGCACAGCACATGTTGCACTGTGGTTCCCACCAACTTCCACCCATCTGCCTCTTCGCCAGGGATTGCATCCGATTGCAAAGGAACCGAACCGCCCGTTCTGACACCTCGCCTTCCCCTCCCCAGACTCTTGCACTCCTTCGATTCAGTGCGCTCAGGTAATGATAATCACTTCCAAAGAGAATCTCACTTGTTCCCCTCTTCCCTTACTTGTCTCAAACAGTAGTTGAGAGAGGTGAGAAGAAGGACGTGGTGTTTCTAATCGACGGCTCGGATGGTGTCAGAAGAGGTTTCCCTCTGCTGAAGACCTTTGTCCAAAGAGTTGTTGAAAGCCTGGATATTGGCCGTGACAAGGTCCGTGTTGCCATCGTGCAGTACAGCAATGCCGTACAACCCGAGTTCTTACTCGATGCCTATGAAGACAAAGCAGATATAGTCAGTGCCATCCAGGGGCTGACAGTTATGGGAGGATCTCCTCTGAACACTGGAGCAGCCCTTGACTATCTCATCAGGAACGTGTTCACAGTGTCGAGTGGCAGCAGGATAGCTGAGGGTGTCCCACAGTTCCTGATTCTGCTCACTGCTGACCGGTCCCAGGATGACGTGAGGAGGCCCTCGGTGGTCCTCAAGACAAGCGGCACAGTGCCCTTTGGCATCGGGATTGGAAATGCTGACCTCACGGAGCTGCAGACAATTTCCTTCCTCCCGGATTTTGCTATCTCTGTGCCTGACTTCAGCCAGCTGGATTCGGTGCAGCAGGTCGTCTCCAACAGAGTCATCCGGCTGACCAAGAAAGAAATAGAGTCACTTGCCCCTGATCTGGTTTTTACATCACCCAGCCCAGGTGAGAAGATGTTTGTGTCTGCACCAAGAGCCAGCGGCAAAATATGATGTTTAGTAACATCATGGTTGCAACACAAACAGAAAAGCAAAGATGGTCATGGCTACACATCCATCTTGATCTCACTGTTTCACTATTTCTTTTTTTTTTTTTTTTTTGGTGTACTTAAGGTTAGTAGGAACTATCTCATTTAGCTGAGCCACGTTTAATTGCTGTCCTACTAAGTGGTCCATGTTGTATACACATGGAAGGTACATAAAGTGAATGCCAGGACTTTAATCTCATTTAAAGTCAATCGGCTGTTATTTGAGTCCATACTATTCCTCCCGGAATGGAAATTGTGACATTTAGATGCTACAGGGACACCTCCACACAACTGCAAATCCAGGTCACCTTTCTGCTAAATGTGAGACCTTCTTCTGATGTGTCTAACATTTGCTATGCTCATTCACAGGGGCAAGGGAGAGTGGAAAAGGATCAGATCTTCCATTTCTGGTCTCGCTTTGAATGAAACCCATCCAGTGTAAACCTGTCTCAAAGGCATGAAGGGTATCCAACCCTAATGAGTCCCTTTAAAATCCACCATCCTACTCCATCTGTCCCTTCCCTTCAGTCAGTCTGCTTTCGCCCAGCCTCATTTGTCGGTGTGATACTCAGCAATAATTCAGGCTTTGACCTGAATTATCACTGCAGAAAATGTTTTCTTGGAAATAGCAGAAGCTAAGAGAATAATGGGATAGAAGCTGTCCTAGAGGAGAAAGCCAAGGAAAGAGGGGTGGTACCAAGTGTAAAGCAGCCCCAGGCTGTCTGGCAGCCTGCCCTGAGTAAGGAGCATCACCGAGCTACATTTCCTTGTGTGGAGATCCCACAAGAAATTATTGTTCCATGTTTCCCCTGCTCCCTCTTGCTTCTTTTTCCCTGGAAATCGCTGTTCTGCATTCTTGCACCGCCTGAGAATGCACCTAGCAGATTGGTCCAGTCTCTGGGTTGGACCCAGAGCTGCCTGCAGGGCCTCCCAGGAGAAATCACGGGGAAAGAAACAATGAGCATCTTCCCCGTGGCCAAGGGCACGGGCCAGTGATGTAGACGATGAGCTTAGCTGCCCCCCGTAGGCAGTGCCCGGTGCATCCTCTGACTATTGCCTTCTTTTCCGCAGCGGGTGTGAAGAGGGACGTTGTGTTCATGGTCGACGGCTCCCGCTATGCTGCCCAGGAGTTCTACCTTGTCCGCGACCTCATCGAGAGGATAGTGACCAACCTGGATGTGGGCTTCGACACCACCCGGATTTCAGTGGTCCAGTTCAGTGAGCACCCCCACGTGGAGTTCCTGCTCAATGCCCACTCCACCAAGGACGAGGTGCAAAGTGCTGTGAGGCGGCTGCGGCCACAGGGAGGCCAGCAGGTGAACGTCGGGGAGGCCCTTGAATTTGTGGCAAAGACCATCTTCACCCGGCCCTCTGGGAGCCGTATAGAAGAGGGTGTCCCTCAGTTTTTGGTCATCCTCTCCTCCCGCAAGTCAGATGACGACTTAGAGTTCCCGTCACTTCAAGTCAAACAAGTAGGGGTGGCACCTCTGGTTGTAGCGAAGAACATGGATCCTGAGGAGATGGTACAGATTTCCCTTAGCCCTGACTATGTGTACCAAGTCTCCAGCTTCCAGGAGCTGCCCAGCCTTGAACAGAAGCTGTTGACTCCTATTGAGACCCTGACTGTGGACCAAATCAGACAGCTCTTGGGAGATGTGACCACAACTGTAGGTAAGGCCCTGTCACCACTATCTCCCTCTGTGTTGCTGTTCAAGTAAATATTGCCCAACTAGGTAAAAAACTTTCAATCCCTTCCCTCTAAGCTAAAGTTTTCCTTAGTTAAAAGCAAAGGCAGCACACATACTATTTTAGGAGACCACTTTTAGATATGTGGACATTCAGCCTTAGTACCGAAATACATTATTTAATTTGATTTTAAAGTCAAAGACTGCAGTGTGTGACAATTGTGTATTTAGCAGCTCTCTAGGAAAATCAGACATAAATCTGGGGCAAAACAAAGATGGAAACATTGACAAATCCAGAGAAGACTGTCCAAGAATAAAGCAGATAAGGATCTGAGTAATGCATGCTTAGATATATTAGGCAGACTGTTAACACGTGCATGCACTCACACATAAGCCCTTCTGGAGAAGCTCTACAAAGCACCATGCCTAAAGTTGGCTAAAATATGTTGTGCAGTTTTACATCACTTGAGAACAGATATCACAGAAATCCTACTACCAAAGCTTAAGCAAAGACTTGGCACACAAATAACTCTTCCTCTTCTTTCTTCCCTGTAGAAGTTTCTGGTGAGGAAAAGGACATAGTCTTCCTTATTGACAGCTCCGACAGTGTTAGGTCTGATGGGCTCGCTCACATTCGGGATTTCATCAGCAGAATTGTTCAGCAGCTCGAAGTTGGACCAAACAAAGTGCGAATTGGCGTGGTGCAGTTCAGCAATAATGTCTTCCCCGAGTTCTACCTGAAAACCCACAAATCCAAAAATGCAGTGTTGCAAGCCATCCGCCGCTTGAGGCTTCGAGGGGGCTCCCCTGTGAATGCTGGCAAAGCCCTAGACTATGTGGTGAAGAACTACTTCATCAAGTCCGCAGGGAGCAGGATAGAAGATGGAGTGCCACAGCACCTCGTCGTCATCCTTGGAGATCGGTCCCAGGATGACGTCAACAGGCCCGCTAACGTGATCGCCTCGACGATTATTAAACCTCTGGGTGTAGGAGCCAGGAATGTAGACAGGAACCAGCTGCAGGTCATTACCAATGATCCTGACCGTGTGCTTGTAGTACAGGACTTCACGGGACTGCCAACTTTAGAAAAGAGAGTGCAGAATATTCTTGAAGAGCTTCCAATACTTACAACAGAACCCCCTGGCCCTGTAGGAACTGGTAAGACTGCTATTATTCATCCTGTAGACTTTTTTGGATTGAGCATAGATAGAATTTGTACAATGTGTAAATGTCTCCATAATAACTCCTTTTGATTCCCAACAGTTTAGTCATATTGCTTTAAAGACCATTTTGAAGACTGTCTTCTAGGGCATAAAAAGAAAAAAGAAGGCATAGAATTCAATTTGAAAAGAGATGAGAGTATTACAAAACCAAGTAATGTTACATGATGCATAATCAATGTGTTGCATAAACCTTTCTTCTTGTATGGATGTAAGATGGTGCCAAAGACCAAGTAAAGTTTGAAAGGAGAGAGAAAAACAAAACTATTTCACAAAGCACTAAGCATCTGAAATATTATAAAAGTCACAATGTTTAATAACTGCATTTTCTTTATATATTTATTTTTAAGTAGGCAAAAAGCAGGCTGACATTGTGTTTTTGCTGGATGGCTCCATCAATCTGGGGAGAGATAACTTCCAAGAAGTCCTCCAGTTTGTGTACTCCGTAGTGGATGCCATCTATGAGGATGGTGACTCTATCCAGGTAGGACTGGCACAGTACAACTCAGATGTCACCGATGAGTTCTTCCTCAAGGATTACTCCAGTAAGCCTCAGATTTTAGACGCCATCAACAAAGTGATCTACAAAGGTGGCCGTGTGGCCAACACCGGTGCAGCCATCAAGCATCTCCAGGCAAAACACTTCGTGAAGGAGGCTGGCAGCCGAATTGACCAGAGGGTGCCTCAAATTGCCTTCATCGTCACAGGGGGGAAATCCTCAGACGACGGGCAGAGTGCCTCCTTGGCAATCGCACAGAAAGGCGTCAAGGTATTTGCAGTCGGTGTACGAAACATTGACCTGGAGGAAGTCAGCAAGCTGGCTAGCGAGAGCGCCACGAGTTTCAGAGTGTCAACAGCTCAGGAGCTGTCTGAACTGAATGAGCAGGTCTTGGTTACACTGGCAGCCGCTATGGAGGAGAAGTTGTGCCCAGGAACACCGGATGTTACCAGAGGTAAGCACGATCCTTTCATAACATGCTCAGGTCGCTCCCAGCAGTGGCTTTTAGGATCCAACATATTTTGACGGACTCGTCCAGCCCATATTTCTGCCTTGAAGAGGTATAGGCACGTGATGCCAGACACTTCATCATATTGGCAGGGCAACTTGTTCAGTGCCAAAATGAAAAGTGACGGTCCTTGTTCTGCCCACGGTATTTCTCACAGGCCGGTTGGCCCTTGGCCATTCAGTCCCTGACATGCATGATCTGCTGGAAATAGAATTTTTCATGCTTGATTATCCAGGGTGCCCACTTGACCTTATGAGATATGAGATGTGTATATGAGATAAAGCCAGAGCACTAGTGGTTATAAATTAAGATAAAAGTGCCCTGTCTAATGTCTAACAGAATAATTGGGAAAATCTGAACACTGGCACAGGCTGCCCAGAGCCTGGGGGGTTTCCTCTTTGGAGAGCTTCAGGAGGCGCCGGGACGTGGGGCTGGGCACCCTGCTCGGGGTGGCCCTGCTGGAGCGGGGCTGGGATGACCTCCTCTCTTCCTCCACATTTCCCTTTCAGAGTGCGACCTAGACGTGATACTTGGCTTCGATGTGACAGACGTCAGGAACGGCCAGAACATCTTTGACTCCCAGAGGAGTCTGGAGCTCGCCGTCAAGTCTGTGCTGGACAGAATAACGCGCATGCAGAAGATCAGCTGCACTGGCAGCCAGGGGCCTAACGTCAGGGTGGCCATCATGGCCCAGGCCCAGGGCGGGCCCGTGGAGGGACTGGACTTCTCCGAGTACCAGCCTGAGCTCTTCAAGAGGTTTCAAGCCATGAGTACCCGCGGGCCCTATTTCCTCACGGCCGATACGCTGAAATCCTACCAGAGCAAGTTCAGGTCAGCGCCCTCCGGCAGCACCAAAGTAAGTCAAAGCACAGGCCAGTGGGAGGGTGCTGGGCAGGAAAGCTGACTTCTGATATGCTCTGTTTGACAAGGAGAGTTGCTCTTTGATAATTTTGGTTGATAACGTGATTGCATATTCATAAATAAAGCCCTGACTTTTGGTCACCTGCTCGCTCCCAGCACATTGTCAAGGTCCTGCCCTGACCATTGCTGAGCCAGGGCCCACGGCACCACATCTGGCACAGAAATCCAAAACTTGGTGGCCCACAAAGGTGGAAAGGGTGTAGAAATTTCCCCTCTTCCTCTTGGATAAAGCCCTCCTGGGAAGGATGCCCATCAGGTTGCTCATGATTGCGCTGCAAGCCCAAAAAGCTCAGGATCCTGACATAAATTTGTTTCTCCCCCAGGTCGTAATCCATTTTACTGATGGTGCAGATGACTCGATGGATCAGCTGAGTGCTGCTTCAGCTGATCTGCATGAACAAGGTAGATTTTTACTCTTTAAGGAAGTAATTATAGCCTCTGTTAATATGTCACATATTTTACCACTATTTCTCATGCATCAGCCACATTTTGACAGCAACAAATAGGATTGAATAGCAAGGATTTCAATAAATTAGCAGTGATTTCCACATACATGCATGTTCTTCACAACCTTCCTGTGATATTTTGCACTAAGCAGCTAAGCAGGCAGGCAATTTGCACCAAAAGAGCTTGTTCTTGATTGAACAACCTCCGTTTGCAGCTGAAGAGGCAGGGAACAGCTCAGCTTCACAGCCAAGGGTGCGTGGGCTCTGCAAAGTGCCACGTCCCATCACAGCTCCTTCTGCTTTGCCCCCTTTCAGGTGTCAATGCTCTCATCTTTGTTGGGCTGGAGCAAGTGAAGAATCTTGAGGAGGTGATGCAGCTGGAGTTCGGGCGGGGTTTCACCTACAACAGGCCTCTGAGAGCCAATCTCCTGGACCTGGAATTTGAGTTGGCGGAGCAGCTCGTAAGTGACTTGGCACAGGCAGCGCTGCCTGGCTGTGATAGAGAAAAACCAAAAAGGCTGGATCTGGACCATCGCCGAGTGACACCCTCTTGGCTCCAGCCATCATGTCTCCCTACCTCATTTCTGCTTTTTACAGATGTCATAGCAAATAGAGTTAAGAGCAGATCGTGGCACTGCCCTGTCTGGTGCCTGTCCCAGAGGAGCCCTGCTCCTGCTGAGGCTGCAGAGCATTCAGCCCAATGGGACTAGGTTGAATGGAAGAGGTTAAGAAGCTCTCTACAAGTGCTGTGCCAAAAAGCTCACCCTCCATCTATATTTATACTGTTGTTTTCTTAACCTTACTGCAAGTGTGTGGGAAACACCCTCGTGCCTCGTCAGGGCTAAAGAAGAACCACTTTCTAGGTTTCATTCCCCGAGCTCATACAGTGCCTGTATATTAGATATGGTTTTGACAGATGAAGGAGTTTTGTTTTCTTCCAGGCAAAAACTCAGAGTTTTACTTCCCTCCCATATACATAGTCTCATTTGAGTTTATTGAACTAATTGTTGTCATCCCTTTTAAGTCCAGTTCCTCTCCACTTCACATCTGATATCAGCACCAGAAACCTCCTTTTCCAGCAGGTTTAATAAAATTAGGTTTAGCCCCCAAATACGCTATGGTAACCCCTTGCTGGGCCCTTCTGCGTAAAACAAAGTGCAGACATTTGGGAGTGAACCTTGTTTTTTGGGACAAGAACTAGTTTTCAGCCCATCCCCACGTAATCCAGTTGACTTAGGAAAATCCTTTCAAAATGTGAATGTGCAAAGCTGGCAGGAAGCATTTGTAGCCAGCAATGTACTTGGCAAAGAAAAGGATTTTTTCTTTCTAGTGGATGATGCAAAACCAAGCTGTGATTTCTCTGAAACTTTCCTTTTTTTTTTTTTTTTTTTTGCTGTGTACTTTCAAATTGTTCTCAGCCTGTGGGTTGCTGGTTGCAGCTACTCACTGCCACAACTTTCTCTTGCACTATTCCACAGCCTGGATCTGTTTCTTCCGAGATGGGATTGATCTCTTCAGTGACAGGCACAGTTCTGGGGACTGACCTCCTACTAAATGCCCTCTGTGACTTTCTGCTTCAGTTGGTTCCCATTTAAACCCTTTCCTCTGACATCCATTAAGAAAAGATAAAGTTGATTTGGTTTCCCTAACCACACAACCTAATCTGTCCACAAACACACATCACTTTCTCATGCTGCCGTGGCTGTTTCCAGGTGGAGAGACCCCAAAATGCTGCTGGACCAATGTTATACTTGGCACAGGGGTGACTGCATGGACCTGAAGCCACGCAGGACTCAGGGTGCTGGGGCTCTGCCAGGTTTCTAACACCTTCTGTTGTGCTGTTTGTGTTTCCCTGCAGGACAACATCGCAGAAAGGACGTGCTGTGGGGTCCATTGCAAGTGCTCAGGGCAGGAAGGAGAAAGAGGGCCGCCTGGTCCCATAGGACAAAAGGTGGGTCACTTCATCTGGGGGGGTGGCACCCCTTGCTGAGGGGCCCTGTGTGCCAGTGTCCACTGCAGCGCTGATGGGTGGGTGACACAGGTTGCACTGGGTGATGCTGGCACGGAGCTCGTGCTCCTCTTTCTCCTCATTTTTGGCCTATGAAAGAAGTGAAAAATGCTCTGTGTTTTCTTCTAGGGTGCTACGGGTGACATTGGCTACAGAGGCTATCCTGGTGATGAAGGAGGGCCGGTGAGTGATTGCCCTGCTCTGCTTGTGCTGCCCAAACGAGGGACCTCACCATAGCAAAGCATTCAGAGCTTTTTTCACCAGATATTTTCCACTGGGGATGTGGGGGCAGGATGTGCCCTCCCCAGCTAGTGGCTGAGTTGTTGGCCCAGTCCCCAGCTGCTCCTGGGAGGAGGTCAGCGAGGAGCTCCTGGAGAGCCGAGGGGAAGAGCTCCCTGTTTCTGCCCACAACAGCAACAGACAACACGAGTCCCGTGATTTCTTACTAGCACCGTTTCATCCAAACTCTTACTTCACGAGTCCCACGTCACCCCTGGGATAAACAACCCCGCACGCATCACGCCCAGAGGGTGAGGCCGAGGCCAAGGGGGCCGATGGTGCGCTCCTCTTTTCCAGCACCACAAGCAGGGGCCAAGTGCTGCTGTCAGAGTAAGGTCAGGGCTGGGTTAGACACCTCTGCCGAGCTCTGAGGGGTTCTCGTGGCCATTTTTGGGAAGGAGAAATTTCACGAAGCTCTTTCGTGGCTGAGAGCTTGGCAAGGATGTGCCTCTCTCTGCCGTGAAGCCTTGCAGCTGGCCTCTGCACGATGAAAGCTGCGGGCAGGAGGCGGTGGGGACAGTCCTGCAGACGTGGCCGGGTGCTGACCCCCCAAAACCTGATGCTCTTTTGGCTCCTGTTATTACCATGCAGTGCTTCCACACGCATGGGTTGGGACAAACCACTTTGCATGCTTGCCAAAAAATGCGTGTAGCAGAAGAACCCTGTACAGCAGGGGAGCCCTGACCATTGCATTTTCCCCTCCGTGCCACAGGGTGAGCGTGGACCTCCAGGAATGAACGGGACTCAGGGCTTCCAGGGATGCCCCGGGCACAGAGGAACCAAGGTAGGTTTGGAAGGAGCCTGCGTGAGCCAGGGCTGCTGCTTCATAGGAGATCCTCGAGCAAAGCTTCAGGCAGCAGCTGCACCACAAGCTAGGAAAGGCGGTGAAACGTGTAATATTTATGGGTAGCATTCAGCAATGTTAAGGTGGTATTTCCTACCGTTTGCTCCGACAGCAGGATCCTCTGGCAGGGAGCAGGGGAGTGCACGGGCCGAGCCCATCAGTTGCAGCTGAGCTACTGAGTCTTTAAAAAGCTGTCCAGCCTTGGACTAAGCTGAGGCTCTGTCCTGCCCCTGAGGTCTGGATTCATTTAAGAAGGGGCGTAGGGAGAGAGAAAAGTCAGCGGTAATCTAAGTAATTTATTTGTGGAGAAAGAGTTATGGCTAAGGAACGGACTCTTTTGTTGGATCAGCTGGCTAAAAGCCAGGACACACATATTTTACCTTGGCACGAATGTCTGGGAGGCAGCTGAAGAAGAAGGCTCATGCAGGAGAAAAGCAGGATGGAAAAACCCCGTGCAGCCAGCCCTGGCTCTGTGCCCTTCCCCACCACCACCCATAGCAGGCAGCAATGCCCTAATTCCCCTTTTTTTTTTCCTAATCTCTTTAGGGCTCTCGGGGATTCCCAGGAGAGAAGGTACGGAGCTATTTCCCCATGCCACAGCAGTGAGCGCGAGGGTCTGGGTGTATCAGAATCCGCCCCCCACCCCGGCTCCCCCTTCCCTTGGTGAACCTTTGCCCCTTACCTCTCTTCCGCAGGGTGAGCTGGGAGAAATGGGTCTGGATGGCATTGATGGAGAAGAGGTCAGTCGTTTTAATTACGTTCCTCTTTACAGAGAGTTGTTCTGCTGGCAGGGCCCTGGAAGTGGCAAACACTCTTCTAAATCATTTGTTATTTTGCAGGGAGACAAAGGCTTGCCAGGCTCCTCTGGAGAGAAGGGATCCTCTGGCAGGAGGGTAGGTTTCCATCACATTTACTCTCATAAAGGGCTAAAGGGAGGGTGGAAAGCCCCTGGGGGCTGAGGGGATGTTGCGGCAGAGATGTCCTGGGCATCAGGGGCCACTCACTAACCCTTCCTCCTTTCCCACAGGGTGAAAAGGGGGCCAAAGGCGAACGAGGAGAACGGGGCGACCGTGGGCTCCGCGGAGACCCGGTAACTATTGCTCAGGCATTTTCTTCATTTTCCCCGCTTGCTGCCAGCCCTGGGGGGTGCCCTGCAAGCAGCTGAGAGCACACAAAGCCTCCCTGTCCCATAGCTGGGGCTGGGGGGGTTTCTACAAGCGGTGCCCAAAGGCAAACTGGCAGACTGGGATGCAATTGATGGATCTGCAGGCTCAGAGTCTTCTGTTGGTGCAAGGGTTTTATGGCAAATTGGCACCGACAGAGATGGCATAGGGGTAACACGTGCCTCTTGACACCAAGCTGCCAATAATAGGTTCAATATATTAAAAACCCATTTCTGCTTCTTTTTTTTTGATATTGTTAGTTTTCAGCTGAAAAGCTGCATCTGCCTACAACAACAGAATTATGGATTTCACCTAGTTCTGTCAAAAGAAATGAAAAAAAGAAAAGAAATGTTGTTTCTGAGCTATAACAACAGTTTACAATGTCTGACTTTCTTGTCCCACTCACACAGATGTTTCTCATCGCTCTCTTGCTTTCAGGGAGATTCAGGAGCTGATAATACTCAACGGGGAATCAGAGGCCAAAAGGGTGAAATTGGACTAATGGTAAAGTTTCTCTGTTGTCTTTTTTTTTTTTTTTTTGCAATGGGATGGAACAGAGAAAGTAAGTGAAAAGGTGCAAGACTCTTAAATTCATCTTGCCTATTCAAAAGGAGTATTTTGTTGGAAAATGTTACTGGTTTACAATCAAAGCTTCCTTTGGGAAGATATCAGTTTAGATGATGTTTTGTGTAAAAAGTTGTGGTTTTGTTTTTTTTTTCTCAATGCCTCTTTGTCCCTGAGAACAGGTTTGTACTTCAAAATTAACTTCATACGCTGTTATGTATCAGTGGGGAAAAAAAATGAACACTTACCTGGGAAAATTTCAAAACTGGCTCATTTTTGGGTCAGTCCAGAATTAAAATACATCCTAAAGTGTCAGAAGGAATTTCCTAAAGAAGGGAATTCTTTGGGTCAGCTTGACCTAGCTCAGAATCTCGATGGAGAGCCTCTGCTGTTAGAGAGATCTCCAGCCTTACCAGAATTTTTAGTAATTTGTGTGCAGGTGTGAAAGGACACAGCTTTTGAGACGTGAGCCTGATCATCTCAGGGCTCTCACCTGTTTTGCTTTTCCCTTAGGGAGAGCCTGGACCCGTGGGGCCAAGCGGCCAAGACGGTGGAGTTGGGAGGAAGGTGAGCTGAGATTTGTTGGGCAGTAACTTCTTCCTTCCTGCCTTCCCACGCATTTTGTTCTGCAGTTTCAGGAGTTCAGACTAAAAGGAGGGTAAAAAAAAGTCGCACGCAAAAGGAAAATGCCTGGTGGTTAGCTGGCTTTTATAGACTTTTAAGGTCGAATCCTGATTTTATTCCCACTGGAGTAACTCTTGCTGAGACCAATGGGGCTACATCTGATTTACTCTGGTGAACATGTCCACATTTAGCTGCTAATTTTTAAAAGGCAACAACCAAATTGGAGCAAAACCCAAGCCTGGGGATGTGTTCCTTGCTGCCACCAGTCCCTTGCAGTGGCACAACGCACACTCCTGCCTGTCTATGGGCCCAGGGGAATATGAGTAAGGGGAAAGCTTATGTCCTTGCCTAACACATCCCATCATTTCTGTGCTTGCAGGGCATGGCAGGACGCAGGGGACCGATAGGAGTTAAGGTGAGTGTTTGTCCTTCCTCTTGCTGCAGTGGAATTGGGATGGATGCTTCCCCAGCCAGGGATGGCGATGCCATCAGGGCAGCTGACGGGGCCAAAGCATAAAGGGAATCTGTGGATTTATGCCCATTGATTGCAGGAGGTGGATTTCCCCTCTGTTTCTGTGCTTGTTCTTTGTTGTAAACTTCATCCTACAAAATAAATAAATAAAAACTGTTCTTCCCTGCCCTTGGTGTGGCATAAAGCAGTTTCCCATGCCCCGACATCCCCTGCCCTTTGCCACATCCCCCCTTGCTAACACGCTTTGTCCTGTTTTGCACCTCAAGGGTACCAAGGGCTCACTTGGTCAGGACGGGCCGCCTGGAGAACAAGGCATGAGAGGGCCACAGGTCAGTGAGTGGACAGGCATGGGAAGGCAAAATTTATGTCTTATGTGGTAAAATTTGTGTTACCTTGTCACATCTGTGTCCTTAAAGGGACTTGGCAGCATGAACTGCTGGGAACGGGTGGGCAACACTGCACTCGCACCACCCAAGGTGTGACCTCTTTGGAAACCATCTCTTGGGTGCTGTAATGTTTATTTTCCCTTGTGGTCTGCTGTATTGCTGGTGTGTCCCTGCCCATGTGTTTTGACACTGTTTCTCTTTCCTCCTGCGCAGGGTCCCCCTGGCCAGCTTGGCACACCGGGCATAAGAGGAGAGCAAGGCGTTCCTGGGCCCAGGGTAAATCCTTCTGCTCGTTCCCAGCCAGGGACCCAATGGTGCTCAGCAAGAAAATCTTGCTGAGCATCATAAGACACAGCCTATTTATCTTCCCGATTTGCCCCCTAGGGCTCCAGCTCAGTTTCACTCTCATGCAGCACACCCTTCCAGTGCGATTCCCTCTCTACTTATGCTAAGGATTTCTAGACTGGGAGTTACAGAAAAGGCAGTTAAAGCAACCATAAAGGGGTCAGGACTTCAGGGTATGGCCCATTATGGTTTGTGATGTTTCAGGATGATGAACATCTTTTGGTGACTGGCAGGGCATCCTCAGTGACATCCTCCAGCCTTTGAGACCAGAGTACAGCTACACAGGTCCCAATAATTTATTTCTCCCTCTGGCCATTTGCCCTAGCAAGGTTCATGGCCATAAAACCAGACGTGTCTTGCATTCCCCTGTCCTGAGCAGGACTTTGCCTATGGCATTTCCTAACCTTGCATATCCTAACCATGAATTTGACATCTGAATTTCCTACACTGCTTTGAGAGGCACCAGCCCTAGTAGTCAACACACAATTTATACAGTGACTCAGTTCAGTGGTTTCAGGCACGCAGTTTTTTGGACTTGTTGCCAACATGCCTCCCCCTCTTTTTGTTCCAGGCTGGTAGTGGGCCACCAGGAACCCCAGGAGAGCGGGGCAGGATCGGTCCCCTGGGACGAAAGGTATGTCTCCATGATCTGTGGACATCAGCAACTAAAACAGCAATTAGAGTAATCCTATTCTGGATAGGAATGGGCTTTAAAAAATACTGGAGATGAACATCTTGGGGCAAATTTAACTCATCTCCATTGGCTTGCATGGTGTGGCCTAGAGCAAGGTCTGTGCTCTGGCTGCTCCTTTAGGCTCCTGTATCACTCAGCAGAGACATCTGTGCAAAGAAACTGGTGCTGATGGCGTGGGGAAGGCTTAGATTTGCCTAGAGGTTTAGCACTTGCTTGAACAGGTGCTCCTTTTTTTCAGGGAGAGCCTGGAGACCCTGGACCCAAAGGGCCAAATGGACAGCAAGGCCCACGAGGAGAGATGGTAAGCGTGGCCATGCACTCACACCTTCAAGGCTGCAGGTCCCAACCTGCTCCCTATTGCTCACTTCCACATGGGTTTTACACTTTGCACATGTTTGCTAGGTAGGCTTCAATTCACACTTGTAGCTTTAGCACCACTTTTTTCTATTTTTCCCCTAAAAGTAATTTTATCTGTAGAAGGGCTTTTCAAGGGTCTGTGGCATCAGTGAGTTCTTCCTCTTGATGTTGCTGGTTCTGTGAGCTTTAAGCCAGTCCCATATGACTGCATACCAATGCCATTTGCTTTCCCATTTTAGGGTGATGATGGCCGAGATGGAATTGGTGGCCCGGGTCCCAAGGGCAGAAAGGTAGGTGTCTGCTCAGCACTGACATGAGTTGTCATGGACAAGAAACTAGCCAAGAGCTCTATGGACAAGGGCAGAGCCTGGGTGAACTCAGAGAGGTTCAATTCAGGGACAAAAATTATTCCTAAATGTAGCCTGGTGAGAAAATCAGGCAAGATTCTTCAAATCCATCCCCTCTGCCTTTGTCTTAGTTATGCCTCTGTATATCATCTCCAAGGAGGAGGTTAATCTGTCTGCATTATCAGCTTCATTTTCCAAAACCCTGTATTCCAATAAACCCTTATGTTTCTTTCAGGGAGAACGTGGCTTCATAGGCTACCCAGGCCCCAAGGTATGGTGCAGGCCATGAACTAAGTGCTCTTTTTCCAAACAATGTCTCTGTGACCTAAGGACTTGTGCAGATTTAGAGCTACATTTTCTGTTTTTCCCCACCCAGGGCGGACCTGGTGACCGAGGTAGTGCTGGAGGCCCTGGCCCTAAAGGAAACCGAGGCCGCAGAGTAAGTTTGTGGCACATTTTTCCCCCTGTACCTAAATGACCTGAAAGATTTGCACTTCTCCCCTACCTTTTGACCCATGCTCCTGCGAGTCCTCCTGCAGACACTCATGGAGAGGGCTTCTCTGTTCTCTTTCTAGGGAAATGCTGGAGATCCTGGGACACCTGGCCAGAAAGGAGAGATTGGATACCCTGGGCCATCTGTAAGTGCTCATTTTATTGTGGGTGAAGCCTCTAGCTTTTCCCCCGGAGAGCCTCCTGGCTGCCTCTCTGAGAAACATGGTGGTCCCTGTGGGTGCCAGGAGTTGAAAATCATGCCTACTTCCATCTCCTGCACCTGGGCCAAAGTCCTTTTTACTTTATGTGCCTCTTAGAACTTCCTCCTAGGAAGATGTCAGATCTTAATTTTCTAAGACCTCATGGAAGAAGTACTTTGTCTCTTACTGTTTCCCTAGCACCCTAGAGAGGTCAAGATGACTTGGATTGTCTTGCACGTGAGCTTACAGCACCTTAAATGTCCCTTTTGGCTGTGGCCTCAGCTAGGTATATTCCTCACCCTCCTGCTGTTGGAGGTGTGTTATCAGGGCATTCATCAATTGGGCCAAAAGTGATTTATCCCCGCTGTAGGTGGCATTGTGCAGAGATACCGCTCCTCCTTTGTGTCACCTCCTGACCTAGTGTCACCTCCCTGAGTGCTGTAAGGATGGAGGGAGGCAAGGAGAGAAACCTTGGCTGTCTCACCCTTGTCTGGGCTTAAATTATCCAAACTGTCCCTGTGCCTGTAGCCATCATAAGGTGGGTGTGAAATCCCCTGGGTAACTGGGAACTTCAGAGGCATTGACCCTTCAAGGAGGAATGTGTCTCACTCTACAGCCAATGTGGGTAGAGTGACATTTCTGGCATAAAGGATCTGACTTGCAATCTAGCACAATTAATAAGGAAGGAAGAAAATAGTTCTCACCGTTCCAGGAAACCAAACTGAAAACAGGCAGGTTTTTCCTTAACTTCTTCATGATCCGTGGTTAAACAGTCCTTCCATCTGGGTTCATGGGACACCCTGAAAATACATATTGCACCATTATTATTTTTTGTTTTTAACAGGGATTCAAAGGTGAAAAAGGACGATCCTTAAGTGTAAGTGTAGCATTGTTTCTGTCTTAGTTTGAAATATATATATTTTTTTCATTTTCCCTTTCTAACAATCTTTCATTTTATTCTCTAAAGCAATGTGATCTTGTGCAGAACATCAAAGACAAATGCCGTGAGTACATCAGTGCCTTGCTAATTCCCCATTGCTACCCTTGTCTGACAGCCATGTAACATAAATGGCACTGACTAAATGGATTTTTTTTTCCTCCATCTTTTCCACAGCTTGCTGCTATGGTAAGTCACCTTTAGTCCTTTAAATCCTGATGTTCTGGACCCTGAACTGTTTTTCAACCCACGTATGTGGTATGAATGATTGACTTCCACTGAGTACGTTTGGACCCTGACAACTGTCTGGGCACATTTTGTTCCCAACACATCTTTCTGGCAGGTCCCAAGGAGTGCCCCGTCTTCCCAACTGAGCTGGCCTTCGCTATCGACACCTCCTCAGGCGTTGGGAGGGAAGTTTTCAACAGGATGAAGCAAACCGTGCTCAGGGTGGTCAACAACTTAACCATTGCTGAAAGCAACTGCCCCCGGGGTGCACGGGTGGCCCTGGTCACCTACAACAATGAGGTCACCACAGAGATCCGCTTTGCTGACGCCAGGAAGAAATCAGCCCTTCTCCAGCAGATCCAAAACTTCCAGGCAACCCTCACCACAAAGCCACGCAGCCTGGAGACCGCCATGTCCTTTGTGGCCAGGAACACCTTCAAGCGTGCCCGAAGTGGGTTCCTAATGAGGAAGGTGGCTGTCTTTTTCAGCAACGGGGAGACGAGAGCCTCCCCGCAGCTCAACGACGCTGTGCTGAAGCTCTACGATGCTGGGGTCATTCCTGTGTTCCTCACCAGCAGGCAGGACGCGGCTCTCGAGAGAGCTCTGGAGGTTGGAGTCGTTCACTTTTTCTTTCCTTTTCTGTTTCTGACCCCAGCCCATTTCCCTGGGAGATCGATGGCTTTTTCTGTTGGCTGCTGGTTGGCTTCTACAGGCCTGCTTAGTGCTGAGAAAGCAATGCTATGCAAATGCATCTAGCACGTCTATTAGGAGGAAAATCAAAAATGCCTGGTGCAAAGCACTAGTTGATGTTCCAACGAACCAGCTGGTTCCCAGACCATGGCTCCAGTATGCCAAGGGTGGTATGGAACAGAAGAAAAGATGGTCCCCACTGTGAGAAAGACCTGACCGAGACAGAAAGGCAAAGTGTGGGAAGGTAGATGTGTGGTAGCATCTTTAGTAGAGGGAGAGCTGAGCTACAAAGACTTAAAGCACCAAAAATACCCAACACATCAAGCACTGGTTCAAGTGTTTGAACCTTTTGGTGGGACTTTTTATGCCTAAACTAGTCCCATTAACTGACAACAAGTGTATTAGGCTCCTCCAAAAAACAGCATGCTAGGTAGAGAAAATCCCATAGAGTTGTCCACAAGATTGCCCTCCCCTACTTTGAGCTGAAAATAACCCAAAGCAGCATTACTAACACCACATTTTTTTTTTGTTTGCATCTAACCAGATCAACAACACAGCAGTTGGACATGCAATTGTTCTTCCAGCCAGTGGCAGCCAGCTGAATGAAACTATCCGGAGGCTCTTGACTTGTCACGTTTGTCTGGGTAAAGCATCCAATTTCCCCTCTAGACTGTGCCAGATCCTTCTGGTTGCACAGCAGTTGGTTGTCAGTGATGCAGAAGGGAAGCCCAGGGGGAATTCATCCCTTTTGTTGCTGAAGACAAGGGATTTGTACTCTTGGGTTGAGTAGAAAACACTGGCGTTGTGAATGAGGCTCACTGTTCAGTATGGGTGTTCTCCACATTGTGAAGAGAAGCTCTGTTTTTGGCCTGTTACCATTCTGACAGCCCAAATGCCAATAGTTCTAAAATATGGCCTTCTGCCATTTATGACAGAAAGCTTCTGGGATGTCTTTGGACAAAAGAGCACATGAAAAAATACTACGTGCACAGCTAAATGTATTTTGGGATGAAATGATTTGTTATCACGTGATGGAGTGGTGAATGTATATGGCTTGGTAGTGTTTCATATGAAACAACAGATTTTAATAGTGACAAGAGAGGGTTATCTTTGGTTCCTCCAACTGAAACCTGCTGTATTTCTTCCCTAGATGTGTGTGAGCCCGATCCCATCTGTGGTTATGGTAGTCAGAGACCTGTGTTCAGAGACAGACGGGCAGCCCCAACAGATGTAGACATTGACATAGCCTTCATCATCGACAGCTCGGAGTCCACCACACCTCTGCAGTTCAACGAGATGAGGAAGTACATTTCCCACCTCATAAGTAACATGGAAATCAGCTCTGAGCCAAAAATATCTCATCACCATGCAAGAGTGGCAGTTCTCCAGCAAGCTCCTTATGAGCACGAAACCAACTCAAGCTTCCCACCAGTGAAAACAGAGTTTTCACTAACCGATTATGGATCCAAAGAGAAGATTATTAATTACTTAAACAACCGAATGACCCAGCTCTACGGCACAATGGCTATGGGAAATGCAATTGAACACACGATGGCTCACATTTTTGAAAGTGCACCAAACCCTCGGGATCTAAAAGTCATAGTTCTGATGGTAACTGGCCAAATGACAAAAGAAGAACTTGACTACTTGCAGAAGACTGTGATTTCTGCAAAATGCAAAGGGTATTTCTTTGTTGTCTTGGGCATTGGCAGGAAGGTGGATGTCAAGAATATCTACAGCCTAGCTAGTGAGCCACAAGATGTGTTCTTCAAATTGGTTTACAAACCAGGAGAGCTTCATGAAGAGAACTTACTCCGCTTTGGGAGACTGCTGCCATCTTTTATCAGAAGTAAGTAAAACATCCTGCAGCCAGAATATTACAGAAGGAGCAATGCATGACCTCAGTGTGCCAGGCTGGGCCCTCCTGCCTGTTTGTTGGGTGGGCTCTGGCCTGACCACCTCTTTGGGCAGTGGGTACCACTGAAGTGGTAGTCTCCTGACTACCTGAGCTCCCTGAACAACCAACAAATCCTTCTTCCCAATTTCAGCATAAATGCCATGTCCAGCAGGCATTTGGCTAGCTCAGGCAGAGATCTGGAGTTGCTCTATGCAGATTTAGGGACCAGACAAGCAGGATTCTTTGCTCAACGTCATAAACAAGATCAGCATGTTTGGGACGTACAGACTACCTTGAAAATCTAAATCTCAGCTTGCCTTGCAGTAGAATAAGAAGCCATTGTATGCACATATTTCCCTGCAGATAAATATTTAGGTTTGCTTGTTTTGATTTTTCTAGTTACTGCTTACAGGGGTCCTGGAAACTTCCAGCTCTCAGAAGAATGCTGTGTGGTTGGAAGTGCTTTGCTATGAGAATACTGTTTACATGGGATGGACTAAGACATAAAGCCCTCTAATATCTTGTAGTTACTGCTCTCATGTTTGTGTGTTGGAATAACAAATCTCCCTGCCCAGGAAGCTGCACTGACCACACCAAACATCAAGAGATAATCCAAGCTTTTAACAGGAGCAAGCGAAGAGAGAAGAGCTTTTTTAATTCAGAAAGAAATATATGTAGAGCATTGTTGGTAGCTGACCACTGTCCTCAACACCAGAGTTTAATGCCAGCCTCTCTCCTTCTCTAGGTGATTTTGCTTTCTACCTGTCTCCAGAAATAAGGAAGCAGTGTGAGTGGCTCCAGAACGATCAGCTAGCCAAGAGCTCTGGACATGCTGGACATAAAGCAGTGTAAGTAGTGGTTTGTCTCCAAGAGGATGAGCTGTGCTAACAGCCTGTATCAAAAGAGCAAGAGATTTATCTGCTACAGAAAGCAGACAAGTACACACATATTTTAAATTTGTATTAAACTTCATATTCATTTACGTATGAAGTAGCCATATGTTATTGTCATCATGCAGGTCAGGATTTCCAGAAATTGTTAACTTGGGCTTTTCAACTCAAAGAACTTTTCAGAGGTTGGGCTGCCATGGACTCTCTGATATTCAGGATCTGCCATAGAAGATACCCTTATACTTTACGAACAAAAGTGAAAGCTTACGTCACCAAGCCCCACTCACTGCTGGCATGTGTCCTAGCTTTGAAGGTCGAGTCCCTAGGAATGAGGCAAGCTGCAGAAGAGTCTGTACTGAATTCACTCCGATGGGTGCTGTGCAGGCAGATCTGTGCCCCTAGTGACAGGCAGTGCTCTCCTGTATTTTCCTGCAGTGTTTCCATTGCTTGCCTGTGAGCTTACCCAAAGCTGACAGACTATTTACCTCAGGGGGGGTGTTCTTACCACTGGTTTCTATGTTAGCTCCCCCAGACTTCCAAAATTCTGCTTATATAGTGCTTCAGACATATCAGCTGCTTTTGCTCCAATAGGTATGCGGCACCCAACGTGACCATAAGCCGAACCGTAAGCACCAGCACCACGCAAAGTACCAGCACCAAGCCTGCTGCCAGCACCAGTGCCCGTGCCAGGACCACCACTGCCAGCACCACGGCCCAGACCAAAGCCACGGCCCGAACCACCACGGTGCAGATGAACACCACCACGCAGAGCGCTGCAAGCACGGCAGCCAACACCAAAGCCACCAGCCGCACCACGGCAAGCACCACGGCTGCAGCAGCAAGCGGCAGGAGAAGACAAGGAGGTACGTGAAAGGCTGTCCCCCTGAGAGCAGTGCCTCTCCTTTGTCTGAGCTCCTCTGTGCCATAGTGAGTTGTATCTTTTCTTCCTCCTTGAGAGGATGATCCCGATGAGAAAATCACCACCGGGAGGACAAGTATTGTGCTTGCAGAAAGAAATTTTTAGGGACAGAACTGGAAATCTGAGCTGGGGTGGGGTTGTTGAGGCTTTGTTAACATCTGTGCTGCAAAGTTTGCCCAAAGACCAGGTCAGGGGCTGGATGCCTCAAGGCAAAACACAAGCAGGATGTCTAAGAAGGGCACAATCCATCGTCTGCTGGCTAGCTCAGCAATGCAGAGTCTTTCTAGCGTGTCCCATTTGCTGTCAGTGTTTTCATCCCCCTGGCTAAGTTTTGCTATTTATGGTGGTTTACACAATGGGGTTGTTTGAATTCTCTGTCAGCTAATATAAATAGCTGCAGTTCATTCATCACTGAACCATCGTGGGGACCTTTTGAGGAATGGTGAAGCTCCTTCATGTGAGTGCAGCTCACGTAAAGGAGCCTTCCCATGTGCTTCTGCGAGGGGATGCAGGCAGCTGTGGGCGAGACGAAGTAACAGAGAACATCTGTCAAAGCAGGAGGATGCTTAACCAGAAACATTAAACATCCATGTGAAAACAGCTTTCACAAGGTCAATGCTTTCATCAGCTTGAGAGGAACAAGAGTTTCTGGGTATTTCTTATTCCATTGTTGCTTCCAAGTAGTGTTTCTAAAGGCCTCATCCAATGCTCCTCCATAGCAGGAACACCTTTTCCTAACAGCTTCTTTGACCCATGTAAGGTTATGTTGGATCTTTGGCAGGCTTTGTTATCAGATCTTCATCTGGGCCATGAAAAAAAGCCTCCCTGCAGTGCTAGGGGGGGTTCGACCACCACAGATTTATTTGCTGCGGACTAAAAAGCAGTTCCTGCAGCGCTGAGACACCTTTCCTTGAGAGCTTTCCTCTCCATGTCCTTACTCAGTGCTTCTTCTGATTCTGAATTGCAGCAAAGATGAGCGACATCCAAATCACAGATATCACCGAGAACAGTGCCAGGCTGCGCTGGGCCAGCCCCGAGCCACACAATGCCTACGTATTTGATCTCTCCATCACCTTGGCACACGACCACTCTCTTGTGCTGAAACAAAACCTAACCGGCACCGAGCGCGTCATCGGAGGCCTCCGAGGTGGACAGAAATACCTCGTAGTCATCACTGGCTACCTGAAATCCCAACCCAAAGTAACCTACACAGGCACATTCAGCACAAGTAAGTACCCCTTGGCGAAAACAAACACTTTTTTTTTTTTTCATGTTAAGATACTGGACACAAAAAAAAAAATGGAAAAAATGTGTAAGGGATGGGGAGCCATTCAGTACCAGTGATCCCAGCCCTGGCGATGCTCAGTTGTGTCACTGCATGTTTGGTATCCTCTGTCCCAGCAGCAGGACCTGGCTGTGAAACACCATGGATGTGTTTCTTTGGCAAATTCAAGTTGACACTTTGGTGGTGTAAAATTGACCCAGATTGTGGGAAAATTAAAGCCGGTCTCAGAGGGGTGTTTGTCTCATTGTGCGTGCAGAAGGCTTTGCACAATGGGGCTTGGTGGGGTCCAGACAGCACTGCAGTAATTAATAATAGGAGTCAAACTGGGTTAAAACAGAGTAAATACAGTCCAGCGTGATTACAAAATAACCAAGAAAAGCTGTTTCTCTGACAGCAATTTCCATAGCCACCTATCTGCTTTGCATACTACAATATCCAAAAAAGGCATAGAGAAGGGATGAAATGGTGGGTTTAATCTTTTGGGAATCCAAGCTCCATGTGCAGAGATCACATCTGAAACTCACCAAACCCTTTGGCATGGCCAAAACTTGCTATATAAGGCAAAGCCAACATTTTTTTACTTTTTTTTTTTTAATAGCTTGGCGTAGAGGCGCCTTGGCTGGCTGGTGTGGTAAAGTTTGTGCTGGTGCCGCCAGCATCTGGCTTGTTCTGGCACTTTGGAGCCTCCTCCAGTGCCCATGGGGAGCCTTTCCAATGGCTTCAGCACGTTTGGATCAGGTCTGAAGGCTCTTACCTACACGAGCAATAAATGTGCCCACAAAAATGTTGTGAAAATACAACAGTTTGTAGAAGGAACATTTGCATGTGCTGACTTAGAGCCCTCAGTGCCCAGGGAAGCTGTGTTTCCTATAGTGTACATCTCAAATGGGAACAGATCGGGCAGGCAGCAGTGCCCAGCCCCATGAAAAGGGCATGGTGCAATCAGGTGGGGACTGCTGCGATATGAACCATGATCTGCTTTCCACCCCAAGGGATTTTATCCTCTCCCAGTGACAATCCTCAACTACAATTCCCAGAGGGCTGTCAGACTGTGATGGCAGGAGTGCGTCACAGCTTCTCTAAAGGCCTTTATGCAATGCACAAATCCTAGAAGGCTGCAGGAGAGCAGGAGAAGCTCCATCATGGCCTCTTTGTTCCCCTGGAGCATGCTGTGGTTTTCTGCCCTCTCTAAGACCAGAGGAGCAAAGCTAATCTGGCTACAACAAGGCCACGGCTGCTTCTCCAGAGCTCCTGTGCAGGCCCACACTGTGAGGAGAGCCGTGGCCACCAAAAGCAGAGCCTGGTGGGTCCCCTCTGTAGCCACCAAGAGCCCGACCAAGCATTGCTGCAACACAAACCGTGCCGGCGCAGTCAGGCGGCGGTGGATTACTCATCCTGCCAGCTGCATCCAATAAACACTGCTGCAAAATGTATGTGCTGGGGTAAACAGATCCAGGCCTGACTCCTGCAGCTTGTGTGTCCCCTGCTCCCCGTGCTGGAGCTGGGGCCAGGGGGGTTGTTTATGGCCATGCCTTGGCCCCGCTCCTGCCCGTGGTGGGGCTCCCGGAGGGTGTTGCTACAGGATCTGGTTGCCCTTGGCTGACCGCTCCTTCTGCCCTCCCCAGAGACCCCGGCGCAGCCCAAGGTGTCCCTGGCCAACATGATGATGAACACCGAGCCGCTGGAAGGGCCTGAGAGCGGTGAGTAGTGGGGTTGGGGGGCTCTGGTGGGACCCCCATGGAGATCTTGGCCATCGGCATCGGTCTTCCCCTTGCCCGATCCCAAACCTGGCCCTTTGCAGAGCAAGCGTAGCCCCGCCAGGACCAAGGAATCTGGATGACAGCCTTGGCTCCCTATCTGAGGCCTCAGCCCCGTGCGGGATCCCGAGCCTCCAGAAGGCTCTGGGATCTTCATGGAGGACTCAGACCAGGTCCCATCATCAGGAGGTGAGACAGGGCCCAGGTGCTGGCCGCTCCCCAGGGACACGCTGTGCCCCATGGCCCACCCAGTGCACGGAGACGTAGCTGTAGACACGAAACATGCTCCTTTTTGCCCCCATCTCTCCTGATTTATCACAAAGAACAGTCTTGGCTCCCTCACTTAACACACAAGTCCTCCACCGACAGCCAGTGTCCAACCCTTGGATTTGGCCTGCTGACAACGTCCCACCAGGTTACTCCCTGCCATCAGCGGCTCATCACAGTAAACCACTAACGAGCAAGCTGCCAGATCCTACTCTGCTGATAATCACATTAACCCTCGTTAGTAACCCATAATCACTGTAGCTGTTTAAGCATTGTCTCATGGCATTCGTTGACACCAAGCTCCTTACATCTGCCATATAATGCACAGTCATACTCTACTGCCCTTCCTCCACAGATCTGGAAGGGCCTGTAGCCTCCATAAAGCCATCACTGTCACCAATCTGGATGTGGATCTGGCATATAAGACTCATTCCTCATCCCCATATATTCTCTCTCTCTTTTTTTTTTTTTAAAAAAAAAAAGCTTTTTGCTTGTACTGTGGCTCATTTTCTCCCCAGCCTGGGGAGCTGGGTGTGAAATGAGCTGAGCAGCAGGTGGAGGTCTGGGATGGGGCTCAAATTACTGGTGGAGCAGGGAACTTCCATCTCATTTCATCTCATCTGCATCTTGGCACTTGTCCCACCACCGCTGTGATGCTCTGAGTGGCTCCTCGTGCAAGGTGCCATCTGTGCGTGGTAGCACTGTCCCCTGGCTTGTTCCCTCAAGGTGACTCTCACCCCTCCATGGCTTTGCTTAACCTCTTACCTGCCAGTCCTGTGGAGACAAGGTGTAGCTCTGTGTGGGTCTGTCAATGCAAAACCTCTCCATCTCGGCTCCTTTCGTGACCCGTTTGCAGCAAATGCCTCTGCCCAAGGATTTATAGCACCTGGAGTAGGGGGAAAACATTTTAGGAAGGCCTCCAAGGACAGTGCTGTTAATCTGCGGTTTTTCAGCAGGCTGAGGATATTAAACAGAGTAGGGCATGGGGGACAGGTCGTTTAACTGAGTCTTCTCTAGTTCTCTGTGCAAAGGGAAAGACCCGTGCATAAATCTTACAGACCTCAGAGGAAGCCCCGGATTCTGGCATCCTTATATAGGCAAAGCAGCTGCTCACAGGGATGGCCTTTGCTAATAAAAACTCTGGGATCTGGGCCTCAAGTTAGCATTTCTGGGCAGGAAAGGAACACACGTTTAAATCCTCATCAAGCCCTAACGCCTACCAGGTGTGGCTTGCCTTTAAAGATAAAGTAAGCACACTTAAGAATTAAAGTTACAGCCAGGCAAAGAGCTTTGGAAGCAGACGGGGGAGTTTGAAGGCCCAGTCCTGCCCACACCACCCTGGTGTAGGGGCCTGGGGACACGCTGGGTTGGTGCTTAGCAAGGGGGGGAACAGAAATCACGGGTCAAGGAAATTCTGCGAGCCTCACATTGGGCCGGAGCATCAGGTGCACGGGCTGATCCAGCCCCCTTGGCTTCTGGTGTTTTTAAATGCTTCATTTCTTTTATTGTTATTATTTTTTCCTTTTCCTGTATCTCTTTCCCTTTTCAGCTTTTAACTCTTTCAGGATCCTTTAACCTTTGCACCTTTTGACATGCAGATTTGGCAGACCCTTGCTTGCTGGACTTTGACATGGGCATGCAGTGCAAGGACTATCAGGTTGTGTGGTTCTTTGACTACAAACACAAGATCTGCAGCCAGGGTTGGTATGGTGGCTGCGCTGGTAATACCAATAGATTTGAGACCGAAGCTGAGTGCATTAGCAAATGCTTGAAATCATGTAAGTACCGCGTGGGGGTTAATCCTTTCACATTGTATCATGTTTGCAAATAATGTTTGCATCAGAGAGAAAACACCATTTAAAAACCAAACCCACACACTTTTTCCTCCAGCAGCAGCTGAGAAAGCCAAGCAGCCACCCCTTGAGAAAAGATTATCATCAGGTAACACGTACACAAAATAACCATAAACCAAAGCAAATCCATCACTTCACCTTCATCATTTCATAGCATGCATCCGAGCTTGTCCAGCACAAGATCACCAGCAGCACAGATTTGTTTTTCATCTGCTCCTTGACCTGACCATCCCCCAGCACCTGCTTTGCATGAGCAAGTTGCCTGCATGCCATGTCTCACCCCAGGGGCTGTCATATTTGCACGACCCGAGTGCAAACCACAGCTGGCAGCAAAATCACGCGCAGGAATTCGGGAGAAGTGTGCGGTCACTGACCTGCAGATCCCAAAGCGGTTCGTGTTGTCGCTGCATGACCGATGCCACCACTCAGCACTGCGCCCTTGCCATGGTGCAAACTACAAATGCTTCACTGCCTGCATCCAGAACACTTCACACGGAAAATGACTCCACATGGCACGGGGCTTGCGTGCAGATGTTTTCCTTTTGCAGCAAAAGATAAAAAAAAAACGAAGCTGAGGAAGGCACCCACGGGAAAATGGCAATGAACTCCTCTCCTGGAGGCGTTTCTAACCTCCTGGGTTTCGGGAGCTGGGAGGAAAGCAGTGACTTACAATCACCTGTGTTGGCTGAGCAGGGATGGGATGGGAACCTGACCGCAGCAAAGCCCTGCTATCATAGCAGCTTTCTTCTCTTGGTCTTTCAGGGCATTTTGCAAAGAAATGGGGGAAACCCGGGAGCAATGCAAGCTCTGGTACTGAGGGCAGGGCTTTAATCCTGTTAAAAAAGGCCCCCTCCCACACGTTTGGTTTTCTTGTGAGGATTTTAGGCTCCTTAAATCAGACTTGGGCATTCTTGCCCCCGGCCATGGTGCAGCCTCGGTCCAGCCTTTCCACCCCCAGGCACCTGGGGCAGCAGCTGCTCCAAAAGGAGATTGCACAGTGCTACAACCAGGCATCATGGACAAATTTGGTTGCAGTCTGGGGTCTTTTTGGCCAGAGGAATCAGCACATGGCTCGTGCAGAAACCTGTGGCATCAATCTGGACTGGGGTTTCACCCTGACAGAGCGGGGAAGCCTCGCTGATGTGCTTTTCTCCGGAGGGCGCGCCTTTCCGCTCACCCCGGCCCCTCATCCAGCCCCTTCTGATCATCATCACATGCCTTGATGATGTTTCCAGCAACTGTTGTTCAGGCTAAATTGATATTTCACGAACTTGGCGCCATTCTGCCCTGGGCAGAGAGTCAAGAAAAGCAACCGAGGGGCCCTGGAGGGATGCTCGTGTCTCTGCCCGCCCCGCCAGGGTCCCCTCACTCCATTCACTGCTTTCTCCCTCTTCTCTTTTTGGTTTCTGCTAAACCACAGCTTGAATCCACCGTGGAAAAGGAGACACAGGAGCTTGCAGTTCAGCTTTTAAAATGCTGGGTATTGGGCTGGGCTCTCGGTTCAGCCCATTGCAATGACTGGAGCCAGGTGCAGTGCTGAGAAATGCCTTGGCCTCCCAAACCTCAGGGCTCTTTGGGTGTGCTCCAGATCCATCTCCCCCTGGGAACCCTTTTAAGTGCTCTGATAACCTTTAACTGTTGAGATTTATAGACTTTTTATATTTTTTTTTACCATGACAAAATTAAATCTAAGTGCAGCTGAGGAGCCCAGACACATTTTCTCTGCAGGATGAATTAAAAACCCCACTTGTGTGGCACCACCCCGCACGGTGTGAATATTAGGGCAGGCAAACTGAAGGTTACGATTCAAGGGATTATTTTTTTTCAGCTATCATAGCACAGCAGCTTTCCTGAAGCCAGCAAATCAGATCTGTCTCCAAAGTGTTTGTTGAATTTCTCAGTGCCTCGGCTGATCCCGAGAGCCACTGCCAGTCTCAAAAGGGACAGCGGGGTCCAAACACTGGGCTGCCCAGATCCTGTGCTGTGGAAAAAAAAATGTCTTACCACTCCAGAAGCTGCGTGTTTTCTGGCTGGTTGGCTTCGTGAGGGGGTGTACTGGGTTTGGAGCAGTAGTCCTTGTGTTTGCATCTGCTGGCTTTCGGTATTCCGGAATGACAGGAAAGAAGAGAGGAGGATTTCTTAAAAAATTGAACCCCAAAGGAAAAGAGCCTGCCAAAGGGATGGGGAAGCTTTTGGCTGCCGGAGCATGATAGCAGAGCTTGAATCGGAAGGTCAATATTGATTTCAAATTCCTAGGAAAAGCAGAAATTAAAAAATGAAGACTTCAACAAGCTGCTTTTAGAGCAGAACAAACAAAACCATCAGCAGGCAGGAGGGACCTTTTCAACACTTCTCCTCTCCCAGTAGGTCATGTTCCCAGACCCTACCCCAAACCTTGGCCACTGCTTGGGTTTGACCCACTCGGCCCCACGCTCACAGCATGCAAAAAAGAGGGAAAATGCAATCGAAACGAGCAGGTAGGGAGGTTTTAGGCAGGACCTGCCCGTCCCTGGGGTCTGGTCAGTGTAGGGTCCGTGACACAGATTTTTGCCTCCCCCTGTCCTGCTGGCTGCAGCATTCCTGGGCGCTGGGCAGCCGCCAGCACCGGCCACAATTTCCTCCAAAGCAAACCTGCCACCAGCGCTTTCTTATTTCCTAGGATTTGCTGCCAGACCTACTTTCTAGTTGGGATTTCAGGGATAATCTTCTGTGCGCTTCTTCCTGTGAACATTTTATCAGGGTTTAGCAAGTCTTTCCTCTCATCAGACCCCAAAGAAACTTGCTTGCAAACGCACCCTTTGGTACATTCGCCCTATATCTCTATACTCTTCCATATGTCCGTTTGTGGATATTTGGGACCCTGTTTCTGTACCTTGATTCCTGGCATGCGGCCTGTAGCGTGATACAAAGCGCGCAGTCCTGAGACGAGGTTATCACAAGGCAATTTCAGGTCCTGGATTTCCTGACCACTTGTTGCTGGTGTACTCTGCATATCTTGGTTTATTTTTCCTTTTGGGGAAAAAAAAAAAGTTATTTATTTATTTGGCAATTTAATTACTTAATTTAATTTAACACATCCAGGTGCTTTGCTATTTTGTCCACCACTTTTCCAGTAAGAGAAGTGGGATGTCGTGGTGCAGCATGCGGTAGGTCCATGAGCATCTTCACACAGAAGATTCCTCTTTTCAGGGAAAGCCACGCTTTTTAATTGGAAAATGATGGTGAAAATACTTTTTCCCTTGCAACCCAGTTGATGCCCGCCAACTCATTTCCTGCAAATCCCCTGGATTTGCAGCACATGTCCTTCTCGCTGCCTTTGCTCCATCCCGGCGTGGATGCATGCATCCCCTGGGGCTCAGCGCTGGGCACGGACACCCAAAACCCTCCTTTTTGCAAACTTCAAGACTGGGTTTAGTCTCAGGAGACCAGGCAAAGCCTAGACTGTGGTTGTCCATTCTGACCTCGCATGCCAGCCCTACTCTCAGGCATTTTACAAGCACTGAGAGAGCCCGTGCTTAGCCCAGGGTCCCGGACTTCTTGCTTACCCTTGGTGCTCCTGCTTTTCCTTGCAGCCACGGACATCTGCCGGCTGCAGAAGGAAGAGGGGACCTGCAGGGACTTCGTGCTGAAGTGGTACTACGACCCCAAGACCAAGAGCTGCGCCAGGTTCTGGTACGGCGGCTGCGGGGGCAACGAGAACCGATTTAACACACAGAAAGAATGTGAAAAAGTTTGCGTCCCCGGTAAGCACCCACGCGCCTCCTCGAGGCCTTAGCAAGACCCAAGTGGTTGCAGCAAGTCCTGGCAGCCACCCTGGTCCTTCCCCAGCATCCCAACCTTATCTATTTTCTCCTTCTCCACCAACCCTTCCCAGGCAACATTAACCCTGGCGTGGTGACGACGATAGGAACATAGAGCCAGCGACCTGCCAACACATACCTCTGGGACAGCCAGGAGCGTCAGCCGTCGCCACCTTATCCCCATAGAAGCTAAGGGTATAGACTACCTTGCACTGTACTATTTCATGCTTTTAACTCCCGAAGCAAACCTTGAAGAAAGTGTTTTGCTACATGACCTATCAATATGGTGCTAAACTGTTCGTGGACTGAGTCCTACCCCTGCCCGGGTTATATTGTATAGCTTCAACGTTGCGAAGTATTTACCTGATTGCAGATTGTTACTGTGTCTGAACACGTTTCCAAATTACCCTTTCTCTCCAATTCGGGCAATGCAAAAATCAGCAAATCTAAAAAAAAAAGAAAAAAAAAAGAAAAAAAAAGAAATCATAATAATTTCACTGCAACTGTTACGTGCTTGCTTTTATCATTTTCATAACTGAGCATAACTTTACTTGGAAAGCCTTCGAGTAAGAGAGTAGCTAATTCTGATAAACAAGCGGTTCAATTTTTCATTCTCCCTTTTTTTTTTTTTTTTTTTTTTTCTCCTTTTGCTGGATTAGATTTCCAACTAGATCTCTTGTATGCATTTGTAACCTATGTGGCCAACCAAACTAGCGAGGCAAAGGAAGCAAGGTTTCTGAATGCAAATGCACTGCTGGGACCAAGGCCTCAGTTAACGAATTTTTAAATTGTGGTGTAGAATGTCTCTGGCATTCTTCTAATGTTGTCTGTTTTATAAAATACAAAGCAAAGCAATCTTGGGGGGAGGTGGGCGGGCTGGAGTGGGGATTTTATTTTTATTGTAGACTCTGTGTCAGGAAGTCTATACAAAGAACTTTTAAATAAAGTCTAATGGAGGTTTTGAGAAACTCGTGCTTTTGTCCCATTCTTTTTAAAGCTGTGGTAGGCATCAGGGGAATGATTTTTCAGTCTGGAAACAATTTATTTGGTGTGAAATCCCTAATGGCCCTTAAAGGGAGGATGGCTGTAGCATGGACATTCAGGGGGGAATCTCTGAGATGCTGCTGGTAACCTGGGGGTTTCCAGCTTGGGAAAGTTGGAAAATGGGATGTCCCAGGAGATGGCCATGAGATCTCCATCCTGGAGGGGTTTACACGAGGCAGGACATTGCTCTGAGCAACCCAGCCTCAGCTGACCCTGCTTTGAGCAGGGTGTTGGAAGATCCAGAGATCCCTTCCGACCTACACAACCACATGGGCATCCCCGGGGGTCTGCTTTGCTGTCCTTGGCCATGGTGACCACAGGGTATTCTGGTACTTATCTGGGCTCACTCAAGGAAGCTAAAATTGGTCAGAAAAAAAAGGCAAAATCTGCCCCAAAAGCACAAAAAGCAGATGAACACCTGGGAGCAACCAACCTCTGGGGGTGTCTGTCACTGTTGGGAAAAGGGCTCCTCCAAAGAGGGATTCCCCAAAAAGGGGCTCCTCCAAAGCCCCTGGGTCGTTTGAGGTGAATCCAGACAATATCCTGTAAAACCTGGGAGCAGCAGGATTAAAGAGGTCTGCGTGGGGCTGCAGATGGATCCCGGGGGCTGCTCCAGGCTTTGTCCCCGTGGGGGGACAGTACCGAGCCACTTGTGCCTGGCTGGGGTTCCTGCATGAGCTGAGCCCTGGCAGCTGTGCTCTGCTCAGCACCAAGCACATTGTAAGGGCTTCGTTAAAAAGGAAAACTGTTTTTTTTTTTTTTTACAGTTTCTTTTAAATTTTTTATTGCAATTGTTTCCCCGTAGCTGCTCTGAAGGGCAGAGCAGCCTGCCCTGCTTTTCACCGTGCCCCGAGGGTATGCTGGAGACCCCCCTTTTTCCCTGATGGCCTTTAAGCATTGCCTGCCTGCAGAGCGGACACATCCCACGCTCCAGCCTCCTCCGCAGCCTCTCCTTTTAATCTGGGAGCACCCAGGTTAAAATGACCCGTGATTCATCCTTCCCACCCTACCCTTTTCCCAACCTGGATGATCCAGGGAAGGCTTTGGGAAGGCGCGGGCTGGGAAGGGACCCCCATTGCTGCCGACCCCCGGGGTGTTGGGCATGGCCCTGCTCTGAGGAGCCCTGCAAGGCAGCAAGCTACGCCCTAGGCCCCCAGCCAGCAGCCAAAAGGGGTTACACATGGAAGTCATCTGCAGCTGGGAGAGCATCTGCCAGCGTGGCTGCAGGACGCGACCAGGAGTAAAAATAGCTCAGGGCAGGCGTCCCGCTCAGCACCGCCCCAACGAAGCGATGCGCTTCTCCTCTTGGGTTCGTTGCCAGGGGACAAAAAAAAAGAAAGCATGAAAACCTCCAAATGCTTCTCTAAACCCTGTGCTTGCTGTTTTCCCTTCCTTACAAACTCAATCCTAATTAAGGTGTTCTTGTTCAAGCCGCCCTAGGTGAAACCATTGCTTCACAGCATCCTACAGGACACGCAGCAGTCACTGCGTTGAGGAATTCAAGGGATGGATGTGTGAAGCAAAGGATGCTGCAGTCCAGGGACACCCTCCTTTAAGCAGGACACCCCATCTAAATCTGCATCAAAAATTAAAAGCCTGAGAAGCCATTAATTTCCCAGTTTTTTGCTTACTAGGTTCAAAGGACAGGCTTCTACCCTTAATATCAAACGTCTCGCACACCATCTGATGATGCCTACGCCTTTGTTTTGAGAGGTACAGCATCAATCTTCAACACCTGCTCTATAACGAGACAGCAAAGAACTAAAAGCTGGTCTCAACGCAGCATTTCCCCATAAGCTGAAATAAATCCCCACTGGAAGCAAAGCCTCTGCACCCTGGGGAGCTCAGGTCTGTCCCAGGGGCACAGAGCCCCAGTGAGTCCCTGGAGGATGTGCCCCGTGGCGGGGCTGATGCTCTCACACCCTCAGCTGCAGCTCAGAACAGGACTCATGTGCCCCAAATCCTGCTTTCTGGAGCCTAATAAAAGATATTATCACTCCCTATAAACTGTATCTTTCAGTGCATCGACAGCTGCGTCTCTTCTTCCACTAATTGCCAGGACGTCTCGTAAAAACACTCACTGTTAGTGGAGAGGTGACTTGGCCTCCCCGTCCTGCTCCAGCCTGCTTGGTCTGAACCTCACTGAGACTTGGTGCGGGTCTCCAACACAGGGTCAGCATGGCACACGTCAGCCCTGCAGAGCTTTGTCTAAATAATTCCCCCAAATGGATCCCCGTGCTGACCTTGGATGCGAGCAAGCTACGAGGCTGCTGGTGAAAACCACAGGACTCAACACCAGGGCCGAGACGTAATCCTTTATGGTGCTGACGGTACTGTAAAAATGGAGAGGAGGATATGCAGCAGAGTTAAGCTTTGCAGCCAGACCCTTAAATGTGGGAAAGCACCAGCTTTTGAGCGCTTGGTTGGGTTTTCTTAACGCTGTAGTTTCGCATTTAATTATCTCCATCTAGGGAAACCTTTACAAGGGGAGGCAAAGTGGCTCTGAAATGTTTTATTAGCCGGTATTAAGTTTATTGCATCGGTACAAGAAGCCAATCTAAAATAACCTAAATGTACAGATACACATCTCCGTGGGTTTTCCAGGAACGCCACGCTTGAAGCAATGCCTTATGCTGTAAGCATAACTCTGAGGTCAAGGTTTTAGGGAAACGTGTGCCTTTTCACCCGGGGTGCTCCTGAAAATAGGGGATGTACCCAAGTGAGATTTGGGCACGTGGGAGTCCCCAGACCCTCACCCGTGTGGATCACGTCCAGCTTCAGAGCACTGAGGGACCGCTAGGGAAAGGCAGGAAGCGTGGGCACTGCCTGCCCACGGCTGCGCTGGACATCTTAGGACAAAGAGCCCCAGCAATTAGCAGGGCCTGCACTCTGCATGATTTATGGGACGGCAGGAGCGGGTCCGTCCTTCGGTTAAAGCAGATCCGAAACAGATGTCTAACCTTTATCTGCCGGGACGGAGGAGCAGACAGCGGGGAGAAAGACATCCCAGTTTCCATGAGCTGCCGCTCCGCTCTCTTCCAAAGTCAGCTCGTAAAGAAAAATGAGCGCCACCAGCCAGGAAACTCTGCTTCGGAGGAATATATGTTTTGTTTTGTCGCTGGCTGCTATAGAGACCCCGCGGAAATAAAAGCGCGGCCGGCTGCCGTGACCTCACCGCCTTGCTCCGCGAAATCCCGCTATCACAGAGATGTAACCCCGAGGATTCGGGTCTGAAGCCTCGCACACAGGCACCCCTTTGGCCTCCTGGAAAGAGGGGCTGGGAGTGCAGATAGAGGGGCTGAAGCTTTGGGGATGCCACCTATATTTTTAAACATGGCGTGGCTGTTTCACCATCCCAGGGAAGGGGAGATTTTGGGACAACCAAGCTTTTGGGATGGGTGATCCAAAGGGGGACCACGCCAACCCAAGTGGTCTGTGACTGAGGCATGCACCCTCCTAGCTCAGCTCATGGTCAGGGAAATACCTGATAATAACACCCAGCTCTCAAACCTGCCCAAAAAAACAGCCTCCAAACCTGCTTTGGCAGGTGGAAGATACACACATGGCTCCCGGAGGCCACCCCATACCCTTGGGTGAGCTGCAGCTCCCTTTTCCAATTACATAGCCCATGTAGGGAACCTGCAGATGGTCAAAGAACTGGACGTAGAAACCTGAAAGGCCTTAAGTGATTAATTCTGCAGGTGGGGAGAACTGATCAGGCTCACTCCCCACTAACCCATGGCAGTGCCACGCTCACTGCCTTATTTTCTCACTTCCAAAACTGCTGGAAGTCAAAAACAAGCTTGGAAAAGCCCCTGAAGATGTGCACACCCAGCTCCTCAAATGCTTTTATTGCACTCTGTGCTTTTTTTGTGGCCACAAGGGTGCTCCCTTAGGAGCACCCCTTCTTTGCACCTGAAAACCCAGATGCAGAGCAGGTTGTAGGCGTCCATATGGGCCTAAAAGCAGCACATAGCCCAGAGGGGAACCCAAAAATGCAGGTGTTAACACAAAAAAAACCTTCAGTGGACCACAGAAGAGTTACATCTCGCTCCACAGTGGTATAACGTGGACCATGTGCAGCTCATGGTAGGGGATAAAATAAAACCACGCTAATTCTCCCAGCGAGCGATTCCCAAGGGAGGATGCTCCCTGAAGCGGGACAAGTCAGGGCGTCCTCACCAAACAGCATCTTACCTCCCATTTCCCAGTAGGCCAAGGCAGATTTTTGGGTTCGGCTGCCAAGCACAAAAGCATCTGCTGCTGGGGAGAGCGAAATGAGCCCCCATGTGCCTGGCGTGGCTTCATCCTGAAAGCAAGAGGGGAGAATTTCAGCATCAGCAAGAAGCGCTGTGAAACTGGCACCTCATTCCCACCCCTCTTCCCCTTGTGACAGGCAGCCACTGGAACAACTCCTTTTTTAATTTTTTTGGGGGAAAAAAAAATTAAAAAGGCTTTTTTTTTTTTTTTTTTTTGCAATCCCGAGCCAAGCTGATTGCAAAAGAGCGCGCTGTGTCCTGCTCAGCCCCGCGCAAGCTGTGTTCCTCTGTGGGGCCGGCTGGTGCTGGTGGTCACGTAAAAAGGAGAGGGGAGAAGAACAGCCCCTCGCAAATCTTCTTGACAGCCAGCCCCTGGAAGTGGCTGTTCCCAGAGAGGACAAGCAGAAAGGATTTGCTCCCGCAGCAAACCCATCTCCTGGGCAGCTGCCTCCTTCTCCTCCTCCTCTTCCTCCTCCCCAGCCCGGGCTAATTTCGTGTGGGTCCCCACCAGCAATCTCAGGAATTTCCACGGTGACGTGTCTAAGGAACAGACACCGATTGCTCAATCGGCAGCTCCGCAAGACAGGCTGAGAGCAGGGGAAGGGAGAGCCCGGAAAAAAAAAAAAAAAATCCCCCCCCAAATCCTAAGCAACAACGCTGGTTGGAAAAAGCAGTCAAGAGGTTTGAAGCACATCCAGACTGCTGCTCTGGAAATCAGGCTGAAAAATCTTGTGACATCAGGCTCTCCGCAGAGATGGCTGCTATTTCCCGGCTGTGAAGCCCTGGGAATGCCGACAGCAGCCCTCGGTGGGTTGGAGGAGTTTGGGAATTGAGGCCACAGTGCCCAAGCTGAAGCACGCAGCAGCTCCTGTTGAGTGCCAAGGGGAGGCTCCGGAGAGCACGGAGCACAAATAACGCTCCATCAGTTGTTATATTTGCACCAAAGCACCCCCAGCACCTCGGGATGACACAGGGGGGGCTTTACCTGGAGTATTTTGCACCCTCTTGCATCGGGATGTGCCTCGTGTCCGGGCTCTGCTCCAAAACCAAGTGGCACTCGTCAATTCTGCCTCAAAGGTCCTGATGTCTCTTTGTATGGATTTTCCTGCAAGAAAAGGATGCCAGCAAGATTAATTGGGTCGCTCTTTTAAAACAGCAGCAAGCAGGAAAAGGTGCAGTCCCTGGTGCCCGGAGGCTGTAGGAGGCAGAGGTGAAAATCAGAGCCCCCCCCCGTGCTTCTTTCCACTTGTGCATACCTTCAAGGTGGTTACGCCAAGGGAGACACCGTGACCCTGAATTTATCACTGATCGCATCCCCCGCAGGAGTAACACCCAGTTGCCATACCTGGGGAGCTGTAAAAGGGGAGAAAAAAAAATAAAACAAAATTATGATTAAAATGTACCACCTGTCCCCCCTACAGATCTGCTTCTGCGAGATGCTCTGCACCTCCTGCAGACCCCTGAACCCGCACCGTGGCTCAGACCTCAGTGGTCCTCCCAAAACAGGACCCAGCTCCCCCCATTATTGTGATTATTGCCCCCCTAAAAAAAAAACAAAACCCTACAGGAGCTGCACAGAGCTTCATTTATTTATTATTTTTTTTTCTGCACTCATTTTTTTTGCTGTCCTGCTGCCTCCCATGCACATCCGGGACCCAGCAGCGAACGGTGTGAGCTCATGGCTGGGGCGCTGCCAGCCTGGCGGAGGAGGGGGAGAGCGGGGAAAGGAGGCTGAAAAGGGGAAAAAAAAAAAGGGAGAAGCTTGAGGACAAGCCTGGATGGCTCTACAGAGCCTTACGGCAGGGATAAAGTGGGGGAATCACTGAGCTGGGCAAACTTTGCATCATGCAGGGGTGTTTCTAGCTCCTGGGAAGGTGCTCTTGGGGTCTGTCTGGTGCTCCCCCTGACTATTTTCTTGCTGTAAGATTTTGTGGAAAAGAAGGGGAATTTAGTCAGATCTGGCAAACCGTGCAAATAGCAGCAGCTTTGGGGTCCACCAGGACAAAACCCACCTGTGACCTTGCTCCTCTGTGGGGTAGGAGGAGGAGAGCCCCATCCCACATAGCCCCTGGGGCTGCTGCAGACAGGGAGCCCCCTTTTCCTTGGGGAAGGGCCCTTCCCCGACAGACGAGCCACAGTGCAATGCAATTAGCATTAATTAGCCCTTCCTTCCTCCCTTGGCACCCTCTTTGGAGGCATCCTTGGCTGGCGGCTGCACAGCTTTGCCTGCGGGGTCGGCTGCCCTTTCCCTGCTCCCCTGCCTCTGCTGCGGGTTTATTTTTGAGCTCGGATGTCCCCGGGGCTGGGAGAACCTCGAGAAATTATCGTGGTGCTGTTCAGGACCGGGAACCAGTGTGGGCATGGCGGGGACTGGGAACAAAACCCATCCCACCCATACTGCCGCTGTCCTGGAACCAGGACGGATTATGGCTTTTTTTTATCCCGTTTTAGCAACCTTGCTAGGGATTAGGAGAGAATTCAGCACCAATTTCCAGCACAGCAGCTTCAGGCACTGAGATTTCCCCATCCCCAAACACCTGCACTGCTCTGGGGGCCAGGACCCCTGGGATTCAGCTCCCTGACTCCTGTGCAGCCCTATAGGAGTGCCACAGGTTATATTTATATATATTTGCTATTTTAGCAGTGGTTGAGCAGGGTTGACCCACGCCACGGCCACTCACCTGGGCTCAGAGGGCACGAGGCAGCGCTTAAAGCCCACCGATGCCAAGCAGATTTCGGCTGCAGGAGGCTGGTTTTGGGCACGGGATGGCAAGGAGCAGAGCCAAGCACCACACTGTGGCTGGGGAGGGAAGAGGAGATTTGTTTGAAACAGAAAATATTTTACGACCCCTTCTTCCAAGGCCAGCATCCTGGCAGACCTTTTTTTGGGTCTGCAAATGTCAGAAAACCTCCTGGCAGTCCCAGGGGGGTTCAGCCCCACCATAAATCATAGGGTGTGAGATCCTCCCTGTCCAGCACCCCAGCAATGCCCCCAAGCTGCAACTTTTCCAGGGCAGCCTCGGCTCGGATGATTTATCCTTCGGAAAGACAAAAATACGTTCCCCTGGACTTTCTCCTCCTCCAAGGGATTGCATCCAGCAGCATTCCTAGCCGCAGGCTGCTTTCGGGAAGCTGTTTGTAAGAGCGACACGGGGTCATTTTTCTTCCTGCCTTCACCCGCCCGCAGCAGCCCAGCCGCTGCAGCCACGCAGCGACGTTTTCCAGAGGCTGGAGGCTAGCTAGCAGGCAGAATTTCGAGTAATTTCCTCCAATTATGATTTTTTTCCCTTCCTTCACTTACACCGGTTTCTCAGAAAGCATCGCCACGGCGCCTTGCAAGCTGGGCTGGGAGAAACCCACTGCTGTCAGCACAGACCTTCATCATTGCCAAGGCTATGCGGGGTGAAATATAAAGTTATTTAAGGGGAATTTAAGTCATTTAATAGCAATTTTTGTACCTGCTCAGCACAGCATGCTTCAGAAGCTCCCTCCCAGCGTCCTGCTTGCCTTGGTGCAGCAGTGTGGAGAGGGGAACATAGAGCTGGAAAGCAGCACTGGCAAGTTTTTGTGTTACAGAATGTTAAAATTGTCACTGCCACTAAAGATTTGCTAGAGAGCAGCCCCAAAATGCCCAGCCTGGCCCTCACAGCCTCCAAACCAGCTCATTAAACTCCTCATTCTGCCTTTCCGCCTCTCTCCAACCTGCTTTCCCCTGCCCTTCACCTCCCAGCAGCGCAGGGCTGAGTGCTGGGCTGAAAACGCATCCTCAAAACCTTCATTGTTTGGCCCATTTCCCCTTGGTTTTTCAGCAGAAATCTCTGGACGGTATTTTGAAGCAAATAAAAGCCAGGAGGGAGAGCCTGATGTTCCTGGCGGCCACGCTGCTGGGATGCTCTGGAAAAATCCTCCCTGTCCTGCTTCTGGATCAATGCAACCGGTTTGGGGCTGAAAAGGGGCATCATCCCTCCCCGGCCCCTTGGGATGAACACCAAATTTTCTATGGAAAAAAAAAATAATAAATAAAAGCCTGCATCCACCGCTCATCACTGGGTCAGGAGAAAGACAAATGAGATCAGAGCAGAAGGGATATGTGGAGGAGGAGAGGGGCTGCTGAGATGGGTGGCAGTGACCATCCTGAGCTCTTCCCCAGGGTGGGTGTGGATAAAAAGCAGGCAAAGCCCAGCTGCCCGTCCCTCAATGAGCCTGGTGGCAGGGTGAGAAACAAAGTTGTGTTTTTGCAGTAGAGAACTAATTTTCTGTATTTCAAGGTAGCTGCGTAGTCATAATAAAGAGAAATGCTAAGTAGATAAGCAGGCAGTAGAAGGCCTCACTGTTCCAAAATAAGGTAGAAGCTTGAGAAAAACAGGATGAGCAGTGTGAGAACAGTAAAACAAAGAGCACAAGTTCTCAAAACATAAGAAAGGAGAAATTAAAGGATAGAAAAAAAAGAAATATTGTACATATATGGTATAGAGGAGCGTCGAGCAGCTTGTGAACCTGTAGTACTCAGCCAATGAGGAAACAGGGGAGGTGATCAGGTGTCGGGTAATAGGGAATAAAAGGTTAGGATTTGTTTACCAAAATGCACTCCTGATTGACAGGCCGCCCGCCACTGCAATCGCAAATAAAATAGCTTCACAGAAGATCCTGTCTGAAGAAAATTATTTGAGATGTTTCTCACAATTTGGGGGCTCGTCCGGGATCTTGTCACCTGCCGCAGATTTCTTGCCAGCACAAGCGTTCCCGTCACGGGCGGTGGGTCATCTTGGTATGGCCAGCAAAGGACCAAGGCTGTTAATTTAAAGCCAGGCTCTGCGAAGCTCTGGGGAGAAGGGAGGCCAGCACAGACATACACGGACACAGCCCACATATATTCCAGCCCGGACTGGGAACAGGCACTGGGATTACTGCTGATAACCCGGACCGGAAAGCCGTGCACGGACCGAGGTAAGGGAAACGTTACCGTATCTTGCCTCAGGTTGGGTTTGGGGAGACTCTGGTGTGAATGAGTGTGGATGAGATGCACTTTTAGTGCAGAGCGAGTGTGGAGTCCTCATCCGCGAGGCTCTGTAGTCCCACGAGGGGACAGACAAAGTCCCCTGGGCTGGAGAGGGACGAAGCGAAAGAGAGAGGAGAGGAGTGAAAAAGAGTCTTGGGCCCTTAGGTGTACGGTACCTGAATATGGTGAGGTGCTTGGCAGTAAACCCCACCTCCGTCCTAATCCTGGGTGAAGGCGTGCGGTACTCTGTGGGTGGTGAAGTCCTCAGCAGCACGTCAGGAAGAGCTGGGGATTAAGGGTTCCAAGAGACAGCAGTGGGGTTGGAGATCCCGGGATTGTACCTAAAGATAGCCCTTTGGAGAGAATGGTAAGGATTTGGAAAGACAGGCCAAAAAGTAGGGAAAAAAAGATTTTAAAATATATAATTAAAAATGGTTTGATACTGTGTAACTGTCTGACCTAAAAATATAATAAAAGGAACTTCAGTATTTTGGCCAAAATACGGGTCTGATGAAAATTCAGGCTTGAAATTTATATGCAAACAATAAGGTTCTGGTTTTGGAGGAGGAATCAAGTAATGCTCCCTGTAATCCTAATATTGCACCGGAGGCAGCAGCAGGTGCTCCAGGAGGGGAGACAGGGACTGCAAATGATGCTGTCCCTGGAGAAGTCGCGCTGGGGAGCGCGGAGAGGCAGAAGCAGAGGTGGGGGGGTCCTGGTGGGGTCTCGGGGCTGTGCAGGGCCGATGCCACTCCCCCCTTACCAGCAGAGAGGTTGGGAGTTTGAAGGAGGAAATGAAATCTTTAACTGAGGGCCTAGCAGAACAGTCAAATCTGTTTCTAAGGCCTAATTTGTATTCCTGGGGGGGAAATGTCAATCTTGAGTATGTTACTCACTGGAGAAGAATGTTTTGGAGGGGAATGATTCGCCAGGCAGCTATGCAAGAATAGGAAACTAACAGCCCCTTCCAGACCAAGAGTAATTCCGATAGAGCAGAAATATCTGCTTATCCAACTGCAATAACAACAACCCACAACATAGAAATCCTATGAAGGACTCGGGGTCAGAATTAGAAAGTACTCCGGGACGAATCCTGAGGACCTGGTTGCCCATGAGCTCTTTAAAGTTCATTTAGGGATTAAAGCCTGGCCAGATAGACAGGAAAAGCTTCAGAAAGTGGGAGGCTGGAGTGAGCAGTGCAGGTGGCATGAAGGTGTACGCCAGGAGGGGAGATGAGAAGGAAAAGTAGAGAGCGAAACAAATGATATTCACAGCGTACTGGGTAGTGAGGCGGGGGGAGATAGAGGGCCCAGGATGGAAAGGAGAGGAAGAGAGATGGAGGAATAGCAGACAAGGAAAGCTACCTGTGTTGCAGCCTAAATCCTTGCAGGGACAGGCTCTGAGATGTTTTAAGTGTGGCCAGGCTGGCCACTTCAGCTAGGAGTATCCGGAGTGGAAGAAGGAGGAGAGATTGCTGTTATAAATTCAGAATAGGGGAGTCAGGGCTTCTCATAAAGCTGGTTCCCTGACAAAGGGAAAAAAGTGTACCTCAAGGGTTCCTCAAGTGTACCTCACCGTGGATCACTCTACAGTTATCGCTACGGGCTGCCGTCAGTCCGTGGTGCTTCGTTCCCCCTGCTCCTTCATGGTCACTCTTCCCTCTGCTCTGTTGTGGGGTGCCGACCCTCCTGGGCTGCTCCGCAATGGGCTGCAGCACAGAGATCTGCTCTGCTGCGGCACACCATGGGCTGTGGGGGTTTGCTTTCCCCACCAGGGGCCTCTCTGTGGGCCGCGGGGGGGCTTCGGCTCCGGCACCTGGAGCACCTCTGCACTGCGCTCCCCCTCCTCGGCACTGACCTTGGCGTCTGCAGGGAGGTTTCTCCCTCCTTGCTCTCCCAGCTGCTGCTGTGCAGATTTTTTTTCCTTTTCTTGGGTCTGCTCTCATAGAGATTTAAACTGCATTGCTCATGGCTTGGCTCTGGGCAGCGGTGGGCCCCTTTGGAGCCAGCTGAAACGGGTCCTTATCAAACATGGGGCAGCTGCTAGATTCCTCTCCCAGGGGTTACCCCTGCAGCTCGCCCGCTACCAGAACCTTGCCATGTGAACCCAATACACTGAGGCAGCCAGGTCGTCACTGGCCTGTAAAGTATTAAGGCTTAAATTAACTAATGAAACCCTAAACGTGATGGGGGTAGAAGGGACTGGGATAACGGTGCCACTTTTTGGGGACACCGAGCTGAGACTAGGGATAGAATGATCACTGGGCAATTATTGTATGCACCCGAGGCAGGGACTAACTTATTGGGAAAGGATTTGATGATGAAATTGGGTGTTCAAGTAGTAAATTGTTAGGCTGGAATAATGGTATTATTAATGGGGTGCTCTCAGACCCTGAGAGCAAAGATATGATTGCCTTCGAGTGGAAAGACTCTGAAATGGGGCAGAAGCAGTGATACAGATGGACAATTTTACCTCAGGGGTTTACTGGGCCACACATTTATTTGGGCAAGTTCTAGAATAAATTTTGGAGTAATTCTAGAACAAATTCTGGAGTAATGTGGATGATCTTTTATCATCAGGACAGAAGAAAATGGTTGAGAAGGAAGCCACCAACAAGCTATTCGTCTTTCTGGCAAAACAGGGCTTGAAAGTATAGGAAAATAAATTACAATACCTAGAAGGAGAAGTCAAGTATTTAGGGCATCTGGCATCTGAGGGGGAACAAAGAATAAATCCAGAGAGGATTCAGAGAACTGCTGATCTACCTCTACACAAAACTAAAAAGAAGTAAAAGTTGCTCTACATGAACAAAAGGAATGAATTACCTCAATTTCAAACAAAAGATGCTTTTCTTAAGAACTATATACTCGGGCTGTCATCCTCTTTGTCATCTCTCAGGACCCGGGGACTGTTAGCTCAAACCCCACCCTTGGAAGTCCTGATCCATCCATTCCGAGCAGGAGATTGGGATCTGATGCAGACACTGAGAGAACTGAAACTGCAACCTGAGTGGGACGGACTGTTCCAAGTGCTCCTGACTACCAAGACGACAGTAAGAATGGGTGAGAAAGGGTGGACTCATACCTGGGTAAAAGCATCAGTTAAAAAGCCCTGATACCTGAGAGACTGCAAACTTAACAAAGACTTTTAAGCTTAAAACTGTTAAAACGATCTGTTGTAAACCTTTAACTTCTCCTCAGAAGAATTCTTAATGAATTAATGAGTAAAAGGGACTGAATTACACAGAATTTGAGTGTTTCCAGGGAACACTCTCTGGAAGTGGGAGAAAAAGGAGGGTATTCAATCCCCACTAGAAGAATCCTTATTAGTTTGTGAATGTTGTTCTTTATCTTAAGAAATAACAATTAATTATTAGAGGGGTGTGTATATATACATAGAAATTATGTATTTTAAGTTTATTTTAGTAATACCTATTCTCAATGGATTAGTGATAGGATGGAGGGAGAAAGCAGCATTTCCAATTAATCCAGAACATCTCTTGAGAAAAACAAGATGAGCAGTGCAGGAATAGTTCTTTCTAAATCAACATCCTTTACTGGATGCTGGGGGGAAACCTAGTTACAAAAGATGAGGAAAAGGCGGAGGTGCTTAATGCCTTCTTTGCCTCAGTCTTTAGCAGCCATACCGGTTGTTCTCTGGATACCCAGTACCCTGAGCTGGTGGAAGGGGATGGGGAGCAGGATGTGGCCCTCTCACTATCCACGAAGAACTGGTTGGTGACCTGCTATGGCACTTGGATGTGCACAAGTCGATGGGGCCGGATGGGATCCACCCAAGGGTACTGAGAGAACTGGCAGAGGAGCTGGCCAAGCCCCTATCCATCATTTATCAGCAGTCCTGGCTATCGGGGGAGGTCCCAGCTGACTGGCAGCTAACAAACATGATGCCCATCTACAAGAAGGGCGGGAGAGTAGACCCGGGGAACTACAGGCCTGTCAGTTTGACCTCAGTGCCAGGGAAGCTCATGGAGCAGATCCTCTTGGGAATCATCATGTGGCACTTGAAGGGCAAGCAGGCGATCAGGCCCAGTCAGCATGGGTTTATGGAAGGCAGGTCCTGCTTGACGAACCTGATCTCCTTCTATGACAAAGTGACGCGCTGGGTGGACGAGGGAAAGGCTGTGGATGTGGTCTACCTTGACTTCAGCAAGGCTTCTGACACTGTTTCCCACAGCATTCTCCTCAAGAAACTGGCTGCTCTTGGCTTGGACTGGCGCACGCTTCGTTGGGTTAGAAACTGGCTGGATAGCTGGGCCCAAAGAGTCGTGGTAAATGGAGTCAAGTCCAGTTGGAGGCCAGTCACTAGTGGCGTCCCCCAGGGCTCGGTGCTGGGGCCGGTCCTCTTTAACATCTTCATCAATGACCTGGACGAGGGCATTGAGTGCACCCTCAGTAAGTTCGCAGATGGCACCAAGTTAGGTGCGTGTGTCGATCTGCTTGAGGGTAGGAAGGCTCTGCAGGAGGATCTGGATAGGCTGCACCGATGGGCTGAGGCCAACTGCATGAAGTTCAACAAGGCCAAGTGCTGGGTCCTGCACCTGGGGCACAACAACCCCAAGCAGAGCTACAGGCTGGGAGATGAGTGGTTGGAGAGCTGCCAGATGGAGAAGGACCTGGGAGTGATGGTTGATAGTTGGCTGAATATGAGCCAGCAGGTGGCCAAGAAGGCCAACGGCATCCTGGCTTGTATCAGAAACAGTGTGACCAGCAGGGCTAGGGAGGTGATTGTCCCCCTGTACTCGGCTCTGGTGAGGCTGCACCTCGAGTACTGTGCTCAGTTTTGGGCCCCTCGCTACAAGAAGGACATCGAGGTGCTCGAGCGGGTCCAGAGAAGGGTGACCAAGCTGGTGAGGGGCCTGGAGAACAAGTCCTACGAGGAGCGGCTGAAGGAGCTGGGCTTGTTCAGCCTGGAGAAGAGGAGGCTCAGGGGCGACCTTATTGCTCTCTACAGATACCTTAAAGGAGGCTGTAGTGAGGTGGGGGTTGGCCTGTTCTCCCACGTGCCTGGTGACAGGATGAGGGGGAATGGGCTTAAGTTGCGCCAGGGGAGTTTCAGGTTGGATGTTAGGAAGAACTTCTTTACTGAAAGGGTTGTTAGGCACTGGAACAGGCTGCCCAGGGAGGTGGTGGAGTCACCATCCCTGGAAGTCTTCAAAAGACGTTTAGATGTAGAGCTTAGGGATATGGTTTAGTGGGGACTGTTAGTGTTAGGTCAGAGGTTGGAGTTGATGATCTTGAGGTCTCTTCCAACCTAGAAATTCTGAGATTCTGTGATCAGTAAAACAAAGATCACAAGTTCTCAAAACATAAGAAGGGAGAAATTAAAGGGTAGAAAAAAAGAAAAACTGTACATATATGGTATAGAGGAGCGTCGAGTAGCTTGTGAACCTGTAGTACTCAGCTAATGAGGAAACAGGGGAGGTGATCAGGCGTCGGGTAATAGGGAATAAAAGGTTAGGATTTATTTACTAAAATGTGCTCCTGATTGACAGGATGCCCGCCATTGCAATCATGAATAAAATAGATTCACAGAAGATCCTGTCTGAAGAAAATTATTTGTTTCTCACGGCAGGCCAAGGGACAGCGCTAGCAAAGGAAAAGGTTCTCAATTATTTAATTCGGTTCCTTAATGCCCTGAAAATGAGGACGGGCTGCCAAGCCAAACAGAGCTGGCACAGCCAGGAGGGAAAAAGTTAGGTGCACTTTTGATTTATGAGCTGTCTGCAAGCCTCCCCCCCAGAGATGCCTTTCATTGGGGGCTTCTAATTGTTTGTTTCATCAGGTGAGGACAATAACAAGGCTGCTCACATGTTTTTTGGGTTTGCTTCCCTTTCCTGCCAGCTCCAGGGTCTGTAAACCCCACTCGTTCAGGTGTTGGAGGGGGCACAGAGGGGGATAAAAGGAGCCAGCAAGGAGCAGGAACATTTCCAGGTCCAGGCTGATCTAAGCACACAGCTGGCCAGGACACCACCCATGATGCTTCGTGTCCAAAACCCCAATTACCTCCCCTCCACGTGGCTCTGCACCTCCGCTTACACCCAAGGAGAGGAAAACAAACAAAAAGAACAAAAAGATTTTTTCTTCCATTTACTTACTTACTGCCCAAATACTTCCAGTCTTACAAGCCTGGGACAGGTAGGGTGGAGATTGCCATCACGGAGCCATCCACAGGAGCATCCTGCCCGTTGCACGATCAACCCCATTTGCCTTTTTTTCTGTTTTTTTTTCCTCAAAGCTGGGGAGCTTCCTGCAGCTCTGAGCTCCGCTGGAGCTGAGCCCCTGGAAGAAGCAGAGGTGTGAGCTGGGTTAACGTGGAAGGGACGGCAGTTTTACAAGCTTCACATTGGTTTGTAGGAAAACATGAAGGGCAGGCAGAGAGCACTGACACAGGCACCAGGCCAGAGCCCAGGGCTGCCTGCATGCACCACACGTCCCTCGTGCCCCTGTTCCCGTCCTGGGGTGGAGAAGGGGAACAACTAATGTGGGTGAAATGATGCCCAAGGCCACAAACAGCCTCATTAGGGGAAGCAGCGGTGGGTGCTGGCTGCCTCCTCCTGCATGTGCTCAGGGCTTGTAAGCAGCAAGGGCAAGATGCTGGGATGCTGACCTCTGTGAGCAGGGACCCATTTCCCATCAGTATCCCAGAAAACCCTACCCAAGAGCTCCTGAGAGCAGATCCCAGGTTTATTTGGGTTTTGTCAGCTCCTTTCTCACTCTGCCACTCCTCTGCCATAGGGTACCTACTTCTGGCTGCTACCAGAGATGCACCAGGCTGGAAAATTCTTGATGGTTGCCGTTGTCTGACTTTTGCCTCCTCTTAATCTGCAGCCCGATGTACAAAAAGCTGCAAAATCTCCTTTTTCAGATGCGATTCCGAAGCATTTTCTTCAGCCTCTGAACCTCTCACATGATTGTGCTGGCACCAGAACCAGAAAAGTTTAGTCATGGCCTGTGTCCCTCCCGTGCCAAGGACAGAAAAGAAAACAACCAAATTCAAAGCTAGCCGATGGCCTAAATCCCAGCCTGGAGCTAATGAGCTGGAGAGGCACAGAAAAAGGGGAAATTTGCCCCAGAAAAGGTGTCCAACGAGTGGGAATTAGCCACACGGCTGTCATCTCTGTAAGGGAGCATCCAGTTCCAAAAAAATTAAGCTTTCAGGCCAACAAGCAAATAAGGGGGGAAAAAAAAAAAAGGCGAAAAACCCGCAAGGCGAACCCAAGGACTTTGAAGAAGTTCGTGCTATCAAGGATTTCCCAAGCACGTGGGAGCTGTGCTCTCCCTGCTGCAGTGGCCTCCACCAGGGACCTCGTAGCCACCCCATGGGCAGCCAAGCTTCCACCTCTGGCCACAGCCCGTCCAAAAAAGATGAGTCAAAACTTGGGAAAGTCCTGCTGTTACCTTAAAAGTTAGGGTTTCTTAAGAAAATACCAGAACTTTCTTTCCTCACAGCCACTGTCACTTATTCCAGTGGGTTTTTAGGGGGTTCCTGCTGAAGCTTTCCCATGGATCCTTCCCACGGAGGACTGGAGACTCCCTGAGCCCCAGCGAGCTGGGATTTTGGGGCAGAACCTGTGACTTTAGTAAAACCAGGCAGCTCCATAACCCCAGTAATCGCTCTGGCTTCACTCCCACTTTTCCTGCTCCTGAAAGAAAAGATGAAGAAAGCAAAGCAAAAGCAAATCCCATCAGATGCTTCACTGGCTTTTAAGGCAGAAATTGCAGATTGGCTGCTGAGATTTTTTGAGCCAGGTCTGCCATGGAGCATGGGCAGCCAAAATTCAGCCTCGCAGGACTGAGCCTCACTCCTCCGCCCTCCGGCTCCATGCCCAGCTTGGCCAGGATGCTGTGCTGGGAGACACGTCTGCAAACGCCCATTGCATGAATCAGGGCAAGACTTCACCCCTTTTTTCTGCAGGAGAACCACCCTGGCTTGAAGTGATGCGTGTGTGCGTGCCTACACCTAGCGATGCACGCACGTGTTAATCCACAGACTAACCTCAGTAACTGGGGTTGGACGTGAAAGAATGGCCCCAGTGATTTTTTTTTTCTGGAACAAGTTTCCCTGTTTGTGATCCGTGATCTTAAAATATGTGGAACAACGATGTCAAAGCAGCCACGTGCTTCCTACTGATTGTAGGTTGTATAGTTTTGGTTGCACTGGTGCTAGATTTCATTCTGAAATCAGCAGGATGAGGGTGAGGACTCAGCTGAGACCTTCAGCAAGATGACTGCCACCTCTGAGATGCAACAGGAATTTGTGTTTCCCAATAAGGCACGATTGCCACCTCTGAATTTCTATTTCCCAATAAGCCAGGCCACGAAGTGGTTGGTTTTGTGAAGACACAAGACCTTATTTGAAAAGACTCCAAGAAATGTAAGCACTGGGTGGCACAAAGCAAGCCATGGCTGGGCTGAGAGCTGGGGTGACAAATAAATATGAAAAGCCATGCTGGGCTGGACTGCACAAACAGCCATTGGAACTTCACCTGATACGTCCTGAAAGAGATGAGTTTCATCCAACTCCGCAAGCAAGCTGAGACATCGGGCGGTCAGATGCTGTCAAAGAACTTTTGGGGGAGAGAAACTTCTGGAGAAATGAAGGGCTGAATGCAGAGAAAAGAACTATAAAATAAAAGCTTGCATAGGTCAAGAGGCTAAATTATGGGGAATACAGCTTCTCTGAGCAGCTGCTCTGGCTGTGCTGGGCCATCCCATACTGAAGAGTCCCATGGTGTATTTGGTTTTCCTCTACTACCACCTTCCCTACACTGCAAAGAGGGACCCATGACTGTGCTCCATGGTTGAAGAAGAGTCTATGCTGCTAAACTGTGCAAATAAGCTCTCAGCGTATCATTTCCCAAGTTCCCACTTTAATTTGTTGTGCTAACAATGTGCCCGAAACATTTGTTAAGCCCCAGGGAGGATCGGAGCAATGTGAGCAGCGAGATTAATGGCCTGAGGTTGCATGCCAGAAAACAGTAGCTTCTTTATAGGACAGACACACTATTTAGGTTGAAGTTTGCTTATTGCAAGTTACAGCTACATTAAGGGGATTTTATAAGGTGTGAAGTCCCCTGCTATGTGTCAGGAGATGTATGCTTGTCACGCAGGCAGTGGTGGCGAGGGGCACTGCTTGCTGATCTTGACCCTGACAGCAGTCCTTTGCCAGGAAAAACATACTGGGATATTTCCTTTTTAGGAAGGGAGCCGTTATTTCACTTTTTTTTGGAGCCCTTTCACAACACGTTCTCCTCCTTGCAGTACTTCTAATTATCAGCAAATCTCCCCGACTCCTTCGCACTCGGTGGTGGCTGCTTGGAGGACAGCTTGTCAAAATAGCCTAAAAGCTACTGAATGTGTGATGGGGCTTACCAAAGAGTATGCTGGGGCAAAGCTCCAGGACCTCCCCCTACAGCTACGCAATTGCATCCTATAGCCTTGTAACCAGGGGTAGAAGGATATTAAGGCTAAAACCCATTACATTGCCTTTGCCCTTTCTGTTGGCCTAAATAAAGAAATTAGCAAGGTATGTTTCTCCCCATCTGGAACATGGCAATTAGGCATGGGAAGGAGAAGGAAGAAAAGCAGGGCCACGCAGATCCTCAGCATTCGCCTTATAATGACACCTAACAGCATCTGCCCTGTAGTGACCATCCATCTCGTGCCTAAATCCAACACTTAAGCTACGAGGTACAAATCTGGCTCTTCTCCAGTCCTTAAACCCACCTCTACTGTGAGCCGGAGCTCAGCAGAGCACAAGAAGCTCATCAAAACATCACCATAATTTTCTATTCCCAAATTCATGTGCTCTCAAAACCACCTTTCTCTTCCTATTGCCTGTAAGTAGATGCAAGCCTGGAAGGAAACACAAATCCTTTGGGGAAAGAAAGGCTTCACTTTGGATGAGGAACCTGGGCTAGTTTCAGGGCTGTTCCAGAGAAATGAACCCCTGCTGTGGTTCAGATCATGTCACAGCCCATCTTAACCCTTGAGGTCAACCAACAGACACCAAAAATCACTCAAAGTCCCTGGCAAAACCAGGGATAAAGCCTGTGTTTCTTGAACCCCCAACAACATGACTATTGCCCTTCTCAAGCAGTTTTTCTTCCCTTGTTGTCAGCTGCTGTCAGTGTTAATGCTTCTGCAGTTGTTGGCTTTCAGCTATTTCCACTGAATTCAAGTATTTTCAAAGCAGAATCATGAAGCAATAGCCTAAATGCTGGCAGTCTTGTAGCCGATGATAAAAATCACTCAAATTCCAAGAAATGCAATCCTACACAAGTAATACTACATTTTATCACTTTTCACTTCATTTTTTCCCCCAAACTGCTTTGTTTCTTTGCCTCCAGTTGAGCTCTTACCACTGAAGTCAATGGAAAGAATGTTTTGAAGTTGCTGGAGGAAAATCCACGTGAGGACATCCTATATCTGAGCATTCATAGAAATGCAGAATACATACAAATGTAGGTAGGCTTCCAAAAAAAATAAATCCACATGATGGCTTTTGCCTGCCATTCCGGTTTTCCCTTTATTAGCTGGTAAGTGACGTGGCTTTTTTCTCAGCTACCAAACTTCCCATCTAAGCAAGCAAGCAGAGGGAACAGGGAACCTGGAGGGAAGGGGCCTTTTGGCAAGGACACGAACTCCATCCTGCTGAAGCCTGAGGGACAGCTCAGGGCACTAGGGCTGGGGGATGTCTGCACGACAGCCACAGCAGCTCAGAACTCGGAGATTTATGAACCAGGAAAACCACATGCATGAATTCACCAGTCAAGGTCAGTCCAGCTCCTTGCATCTTCATCCAGGAGGCAGCCAGATCATTTTTGCCAGGCATTCAGTTCGTCACGCTCCTGCTTTGCCTTGAAATGCTTCTGCAGGGATGCAGGCACCAGGCTGGAGAGGAGGCTCCCACCTTGCAGAGCTGGCCCCAAGAGCAGTGGTGCTGTGGCACAAGGTTCTGCTTTGCCTCGTGGTGACAACCCTGTGCAGAGATTCCTTAAGGACACGAGGACGAGGGGACTGTGGCAAGGGTTTCCTTTTATGACTCACCAAACCCTGGCTTTGTGCTCAGGGCTGGGTTCAGCTGGCATTAGACTGAATCAACCTCATGAGGCAAGGCTTCCAGCAGTCCCTTCTTGGTGTGCTGCATCAATTGCCACCCAGGGCTGCCTCGAGGCCATCGGTGCTTGGCCACCCACCAGCGGAGGCATCCTTTTGGAGAGCAGCAGTATAGAACTGCAATAGTGACAAGCAATAGTGACAAGACACGCAATAGTGACACGCAATAGTGACAAGAGAAGCGCTGCTTTTCCTCCCCTTACCATGGAAGGAAAAAATTGCTGCATCACCCGAAGTGATCTGGCAGGGACTGTGGCTTCCAGACCACAAGGGCCGTGAAGGATCTGAAAATTTGCCTATGGGTTCACACACCGACAGGCAGAAAGCCCTAATGAGCTCCGGAAAGCTTGTGCTCAGCCCTAATCCCATACGGAGGGAAGATTAAAGGACTGCAACCTCAGGGATTAGGGTTGTTCTGAGGTAGGACGTACACCCCGGGTCCGGAGCACGCTCAAGACAGCCGCTTTGATTTCTCCTTGAATGCATTAACGTGCGGAGCGGAAATATCTGGAGCTCAGCTGGGACAACACACAGCACAGCTGGGGACCCTAGAGGAATGGGAGGTTTTCTGGACTTTTTTTGAACACTTCCTTCTTTTTCTCCCCTCTTTCTTTTTTTTTTTTTTCCTAAGAAGTCTTTCATTTCCCAGGGAGAGATATTAAGTTCATGATGTAACAACTGCGGTGAGGGCTGCACTTTGAGTACAGTGGGATGTGCAGTCACAGAAATATGAAATGCTATGGGAAAAATAGCTTTGTTAAAATTAGCCTCCTCTCGCTCAGCACTGTAGAGAACTGATCCTTAAATCCAAACTCTGCCTTCAGACACACACAACGTTAACCAAAATTTGCGAGCATCCTTCTCATGTACCCAAACAATTTTTGCCTGCCTTAAAACCATAAGTTTTACACTCTTTAGTCTATTCTTGTGTTATATTAAAACACAAACCAGCTACTCGGTGGCTGGGCAAGCTCCTACCACCATACAGAAGGACCAGGGGCACTTCAGCCTGTCTCAATAGCGAGGAGGCCCATAAGAAGTAAAAATATTTGCACTTCTGGGACTTCTCACAGATATAACTGAGAGCTTTTACAGATTACCTGAAAACTTCAAAGCCTGGAGTTTCACAGACCTGTGGAGCTTCTCCCTGTGCTTCCATCAGAGCAGCACTAGGGATGTCCAGTGCCCATCAGTAGTTGCTCATTCCTTGTGCATCCACCCCAACAGTGGCAATTTCCTTTCAATCCTCCCCTATTAAAATCAGGAGCCTAAAAGAAGCAAGCTCCCTATGTTCTTTCTCTCTCTGTGCATTGCGTTAGGCTGGGCTGAGGCTATGGTTCATCGTGTCGCATGAACATCCAGAATACTGCCTACTGACTTGCTAAGCAAGTGCACCAAATTCCACGCAAAAGAGAAATTAGGGTAATAAAGAACCCTGCAAGGACTCTAGACGTTAAAAGGCCCGCTAAGCTAGGTAAGCAGGACTCTGCAGCCAACAGAGGGAGAGAAGCAGCTGCACAGCATGACTCAGTCTGTCTGAAGGTAGGTGGGAGGAATGTATTTGAGCCAGCCTCTTCCCTGTGGAGGCAAACCTCACTTTGCAATTTTTTTTACATTTTGGCCCAATGTTACAGCAGTTTCCAAATGACTTTTGCCTTTTTTTTTTTTGCAACACGTCCAGGGTCTTTGGGTGCCTTCTGGAAGAAAGGGCCTTCGTGGATGTCAACTGTGAGTCACTTGGAGGAAAGGGAGGCCCCGCTGGAGCTGTGGATGGAGCTGGTTCTCAGTGCTGCTTGTGAGACTCAAAGAGTTGTAGGCGTCCACAGCCACAGAAATCTGCACAGGGGCTTGTGGGGAGGGCTGGGAACAGTGACCAGTTCTGAGCCAAACCAGGTCAGGATTTTTGCTCTGTGACTGACGACCACGTCCAAAAGCCGAGGGATGAATGAGACAGGAACATCATCAGGATGATAGCCATGGAAATTGCTAGCAGAAGGCACGAAGCCAAGAAGGAGAGGAAAGAAGGGAGCGAGTCCCCACAGAGCACACACCATGCGCTATCTTCCTGTCAGCAGCTATTCGCTGGATGTTCAGCAGGCTGTGGCAAGTTCAGGTTTTCCAAAATGCTCTTTTCCATCCCTGAAGAATACCACAGGCTTCTCTTAATTCAGTCTCCCTAGCCAGAAATTATAAGTTCAGGTTACACTGAAAGAGTGGGTTTGAGGTTTCAGGGCACACAGAAGCTCACACACAACGTGCATTTTACGAGGCTGATGGCCCACATGGTTGACACAGTGCCTGTGCCCACGCTGAGGTATTTCAATGAGATCCAAAACCTTCAAATGAAGCCAAATCTTCCAGTTTTCATTTGGTGAGGCATGCTTTTTCTTGATAAAGCTGTCTTGTTTTGATAACCTTGCTGGAGGACTGAAAAAACAGGAAGTGGCTTCTGCAGGGCCACTTCTAGATGTTAGGAACAGGCAGGAGCAAGAGGGAGCAGCAAGCACTGTAGGAGCCCTCTGGGTTTGTGGCTACATAAAGCATCTGTGCCAAGAGATGAGCACCTCTCTCCATTGCTGCTGGCAGCCCTCACTCTGACAAGAAGCTCAGGGTTATCGTATGACAAGAAGTGAAGAAACAAACCATGGGGCTGGGTGTGCCATCAGAAATGAAATTTTCAGCTGCAATTAGCCTCCTTATCTCTGTAACAGCAGCAGCAAATGAATCCCCCAAGGTGGTGTACTACAGGGAAATGTGACTGGTCATTGCTGTCGGGTACAGATGGCTTCCCTGGCATGCAGCTGTCCTTATCAGCTATGGGAGATGTGAATCTTGCTGGCACCAACCTGAAACTAGAACAGATACAACTGGTGAAAACCTGGCAGATGCAGGGAATCCAGCCCAGTGGGCTGCCTGCTACCCAGTATACAGGGCAGACTTCCCAAAGGCAGGCTACAGCTCCTTCAGATCAGTACCTCACATGCAGGACTCCCATATAAAACATCTAGGGCATAAGCATTCTGTCAGACAAAGTATTTTGCCCACTGGAGTTATCCTAGTTAAGTGAAAGGGAGGGTGGAAAGCCAGCTGAAAGCACCAGGCCACGTGCAAATGAAAGTGATATCGTGAGTCTCTTTCTGGGAAAAAGAACAACAACAAAAATCCAGCACATTTCAAAAATAGAGGTTCCTCAGCTAAAGATAGCCCTGGCCAGCTGCTGTCTGGGGCAATCTCCTGCAGATCACCAGCACCTCCTCCAGCTAGGTACGTGTGAGGCTGCAGCATCCGCCTGCACTTCCTTTAAAAATGATTCTGGCTGGTGGAACACAAGGACTGGAGTCTCAGTTGTACGCCAGCAATTCAATGATAAATTGCCACATTTTATTACTATTAATCATTTGATAAAATAGGGAGGTGGAAAAGTACCAGGCCTAAAGACGTACGGGAGGGTTTCCACTACATCTTGCAGAGAAAGATGTACAGACCTCATCATCACACAGCCAGATGTCTACAAGTCTGGCATCTATCAGAAAGTGCACATCTGACCTCTGCGGATGGAGACACATCAAAGATGGACACCCAGCCTGGCAGCAGCAGGATGTACCTCCTGAAGGCACCATCTCCTCCTCTAGCTCTTATCAGCGCGTACAAGTGTGGGCAAAGTAACACATTTCTAGATGCCTATGGCTAAGCAAGACAAACCCAACCCCGACTCCATGAAGAACATGGAAAACGTACGCTGAGCTAGGAAGACATCCAATGTGTTCCAGGCAGACTCAAGTGACTTCATTTTCAGGAACACTGGGTCTTCAGAGCTTGTAGGAAGTAGGGAAGAAATGTTTCTCCAAGGACACATCCAGCTGGGACTTGGTCTCTGTCCCTGGAATGGCTCCTGCCCACTGAATTCGTTTCAGGGCCAGCAGTGACTAGTACCGCCCTGCCGTCTGTCTCTCCATGCAAGTTATGTCTCTCCTGAGATACAGTAAGGGTGTATTGAAGATGTGGAGGCTAAAATTCAGAAGTTCAGGCAGAGAAGGTCTCTGGGAACCTAACCGAAAGATTGAAAATAAGCATTTTGTGAGCCAACAAACTTTTTTATTCAGTCTCATTCGCATGCTCCTCATCAACACTGTACATGGGGGCTGAACGGAGTCATTAATGGATTTGTGCAGAATTCATCAAATTTATTTTGCTTGGGAAAACACTAGAAATGTTGTCAGTAAAGCCAAAATGTTTCACTTTGGTCCTTTTACAATGAAGAGTTTAACATTTTGTTGTGAAACAATTCTTGTTGAAAACAAATCACTCCTGATGTTAAACAAGGGAACTAGCTTTCAACAGTATAGAGAAATCTCTTCACAAACTGAATATCTAATTAAATCCAGAACACTTTGGTCTTTTTTTTTAAATTATTATTTTGAAAGATCAACAGACAAGATTTCAAGCACTCTTTAATCTAGAACTTTTTTCCCCCCAAAGTTTCTCTTTGACTAATTAAATGCCAAATTGTTTATTGATGCAGTTCAAGCCAGAACTTGGATCTCCTCCACTTGTTCACATGTTATCCTAAAATCAGCATATACTCATGGAAATTTTTATCCACTTGACCCTTTCCCCAGGTTACATGCCCACAAGCTGGCCCTCACCACTGAAAGCAGCGCTGTCCTGCAAGGGCAGCTTGAAAACATCCAACAGCATCCAACAGGCTGAGCAAACCTGAATCTTCCCAGCCCTGGGCCAAGGGCACAGCACCAGATATGCTTGGATTGTATGAACAGCTAGCCCTGGCATCATACCTCATTCTGGGGGAAGTTTTGCCTTCAAAAACCTAATCAGTGTTAATCTTCCTAGCATGTCAACGCAAAGCTGTCCTTTTTCCTTTCCAGGGTGGGGGGGAATAAAGCCATATGAAAGCCATTAGCATTGTAGTCTGGCTGAGTTCAAGCCAAAGGCATACGACACATCGAACGTTAATTGTTCGGGCATTTCAGTTATGTGGGAATAGTTTTAAGGACAGTAAATCAGGTCAATTTAGTATTGCTCTAATATTGCAAAAATTGCCTGACAAAAGCTTGATGTAGCTTAAGCTGATGACATGATTGCAGACAACCATTTAGAAGCTGTAACAGAGCTGGGAGGCTCATTAAGCTGAGCTTGCACATATCTATGGGGAAATATGGCTTCATCATGAGCCTACAGAGGAGATCAAATACCTTGGACTGCATTCAGAAGTAATGCATGAACTTCAGAAACAACAAAAAAAGGTTAAGACTTACATATTGACTGACATGCTCACCTCTGCTATGAATTCACGGGTGCTGCGTGAGATACCTGCATACTCCCCCAAAAAGCTGTCAGGTGAAAATGGACAGACTTGAGGAAGAAGCAAGTTTTTGCCAGCTTGGTTCCTTTTAAATTCACTGAGTTTTCCTGCTGCCTAAATGGGAGAGTTTGTATTACTGATGCCTTGTCTGACACTAATTTAAGTTGGTGCCAGGAGTTGGACCCGATGATCCTTACGGATCCCTTCCAACTCGGGATATCCTGTGATTCTAAGTTCTAATTAGGTGATGAACGTAAACAATGACAACTCATCTCACATTACAAATGATTCTGTTACTGACTTGCTAAAATGCCGTTACAAATCTAAAGAACACCAAAGGTTTAAGTACTCTGGTTTGGAGTTTCTTTTGATGGAAAGTAAATATCAAAGAGGAGTTGTCCCTGGATAGATTTGGGAGTACCAGAAAAACATGGATGCGTGTCTTTATGCAATCCAAAAGCATGAAGTAATTTTTTCCGGTTCAAAGAGCAACCTCCATATTTAAAACTAGCTTTTTCAACAGGACAAATTCCTCTTGGCTTTGAACAGGAGCTCCAAGCAGACAGCAAGCTCTATTTACTCGCGTCACTTGACCTCTCGCGTCTCCTGGGTTTTATTAACAGGATCCTCCTTCGATGGATTTGCTTTGAACAGCACATCAAAAGTGCTCTTAGAGTAGGAGCTAGAACTATATTTGGTTGCAGGAACTTGTAATGGGAAACTTTTTTTTTTTTCCTAGAAAGCTCACAGAATGCCACAAAATACATAAAGAACGGAGCTGGCCTAGCCCGAACATTTGGTAGGTGAGTCTTGAATTAAGCAAACCACTGGCAAGCCGTGTGCTATCCTGCTGTCTTCAGACTGTTTATTCTAAGCCTGGGTAACTGCAACATGATGAAAGGCTTGGGGTTAAAGCTCTGTTTCCCATCTTGTCAACAAAATTAAAGGTGAACCCTTTCCTAAGATCTTTATTTTGGTATTTTCTATAGTATTGGCTTTACATGTAGCGTCTACCATTGACAGCAAAAGCCAAGACACCACAAAGCATAAACACCAGCCTGAAATGTTCTCAGACTCCTGGATTTCCATGGGAATCTGGAATTTGAACGGGGAAAGCCTGAGGCAGATTTCCTGAAATAAAGGGATGGCTGTTTAAAAGGCAATTAGAGCACTTCGAAATCTGCAAACCCAAACAAATCATGCTGCAGGGCAGTCTGTCTCCAATCACCATATGTATAAATCTGTCCCAAAGTATTAGCAGCATTGTGCATCTACAGTCCCTGCCTCAAGCCAGGCTCTGCTGCACCCAATCTCGGCTCCAGCATACCACGAACTGCAGCCCCTACCCATGTGTTGCAATCAGACTGTCCAGTCCTTGCTGTTTCACCCAGTTTCATCCAGATGGAGCAAAAAAAAAAAGTTTTCTGGCAGTGAAGTCTGGCCGTCCTTTGGATTAAAGGGAAGAGAGGTCATGCATGCAAAAGAGGTGCAAAGATGCACTCTTCTACCTGAGCAGGACCATCAAAGCACGATAATCTGTTTAAGCATTTTATTACTCCCACGTTTGACTTTTAAAGTCTGTAATAATTCTGGCATACCGCTTGCTCTGAGCGGATCCAAAGTGATGCACGTATTCATCATCGCTCTTGGGACAGATTTCAGAAAATACAAATCCTGGATGGGATGGAGCTGTTGAGAAAATTTCATGCTGGATCACATTTATTGATCTCCTGTAATGCAGCAGCTGAAGACACCACAAGTTTCAAGAGTGAAAGGAAAACTTCTGTTTCCTCAAGGAGAAAGCCAAACTTTAAATGACATGACAGAGCAGTTGCTGCTAGAAGAGCTTTATAGGGCTTCCCACTACAAAAGGTCGGGATCTAGAGGAGCCATCAGCAAGACCAAATGGGAAACACAAGTGGCACCTGCTGGGGGTCCTGGTGCTATGGTGTGGGAGTCCAGGGAGCAGCACTCACAGCTTCACCTCTGCACAAACTTTGGAAAATAATCACTCTCTCCATTCCCCAATCCCTGAGATGTACAACAGGAGGATTAACAGTAACTTGTTTGGCTATTTTATGCAATTACACTAGGCACGGTATCTTTTCAGCTCCGTCTGCATAGTGTGCAGCCTCAGGGTCAATTAAAGCCCCTGGGTGCTGTTGTAATCCAGGTACATTTAATAACTGCTACAGAGATGGTGATGCTAAATTACTGTAGGTTCTCAAGCACCAGATTACATGGATCTGGAGTTTTACAAAGGTACTCCCACACTAGTGAAATGAATACATCCTTATCTCTGCAAAAAGAGCCAAGCACAGGTGGGTTGGCAAGCGCAGTTTCTGTTCTCTGGAAAGCTACAACATGCTTGCTTGTTCCTAGAGAGAACAAGGCAAATTAAATAAAAATCACATGTGGAAATTCATCAGTGAGTTGTCTAAGAAAAAAAATCAATACATTGACAAAGCAGATGTTGATGGCCAGTTGGAAAACAGCATTAGCGTGCACAGCTGCCTTGCAGGCGGTGGGTGATTTGTACTAGGAGCCCCTGGCAGCAACACTCCATGTCCTTATGAGCACCTCATTAAGATATCAGGGATGAGGAGGTCTGTGGGACCCCACGTGCTCCACGGGGAAGCAGAACCCTGGTACTCATCCGGAGGTGAGCCCTTCCTAACCTCTGAAACATTCCTCAAAGGGACAGCGTGCATATCCCAAAATAAGAGTCATTCCACTGGCCTTGGGTCAGATCTACAGAGAGCAAACAAAATCCAAGGCAAACCCTTGAGCACTTCATGGAAAGATTCCCACTGGCTTCATTAAACTTCCATTTGGGTCATTGGGCTGCAGCCCAAAACATCACGTTCTCCAGATAAGAGGTGGGTTTTGGCGACAAGGTAACACCTCCGTGATCCTTGGCTGCAGGCAGAATCAGCCCTATCCCCTATCTGAGAGGGGAGCTGGAAGGCACCCCAGCATGGCACACAAAGAAAGAAGTAATGCAGATGCTATGTTGTTTTTTTGCCTTTGTCATGCAAATACAGATCATCTCCCTGAGTGCTTGACAGCTTGAAACAGCTGCGCAGCTTCCTAAGGCAAAATCGCTGGAAGCCGCTTCACTGTAATATTTCATAAAATACTACACCCTGCCCTGTTTCCCTGCATATGTATATATATTTGTTTGCTCTACACATTCTACACTGCACAAGAATTTTCTATTTCCTGGCAGTCCTGGAAATCATTAAATGACCTCAGAGCACGACAGACCAGATGCTCTTGCGCCGCTTTATAAAAAAAGCAAAGCCTCAAAATTCATAACACCTGTTCTGAGTCCTATGGCCAGCTCTGCTAGTGAGAGCCCAGCGGTCCAGAGGGACCCAGCTGCTCAGCGTCCGTACAGCACATCCCAAGGCACGCTGTGGGCTGATATGCAGCCTTCTGGGACCTCCCTCTCCGAGCAGAGACCGCCCCATGGTGTTTTTTTGTTTTTGGTAAGTGTGCCTGGCTAAATTGTGCTGTGCAGCAACGCTGTTCGGATGTACTTGTGAAGTACAGGGTTGCCTGGTGCAACACGTGCTGTGCTTTCACACCTGACAGCAGGGACAAGTTGAAGTCAAATCCTGCCTCCTTGAAGCTGGTGCAATTGCTCTGAGAGGAAATATGAGGGGGGAGAACTGGCTGGTTCTGTTGTGCTCGTTCCCCTCATTAAAGGGCTGTCACAGAAGCAGTCACAGCCAGGGGCAGGCAGGTGAGGTGGTGGATGCAGGCATAAGAAATAAAAAAAGCTGTCTCAGGAGCTTAAAATCCAAACAGCTAAAGGGTAAAGAATTCTCCCATGTAACTATAGGATTGAGACAGATAAGGCTTTAAAAGGCAGGCTTCATGTCACATGGAAAAAACCTCTGGCACAGCAATGATTTGGACTCCCTGTCCTGTATGAAACCCAGTCCTTCTTGCTATCTCTCTGCCTGACTCCCAGCACCAGATCTGTCCTGCTAAGGGTGCCAGCAGTGCTGGGGGAACGTTTTCCTGCTGGAGGAGAAAATAAAGGGTGGAGTGAGATGAGACTGACCGTGAGGGAATTGGGGATTATTATTATCATTGTGGGGTTTCAGACTTTTTTTTGGTCCCTCTCCATTTTCAGCTCTGCATATAGAGAACTAGAGCCATCACCACTGAAAGTTTTCCCTGGCACTTTGGTTGTTGCCCTGACTCTGACCCTTCTTAGAAGCAGGGCTGGGAAGAGAGAGGAGCCAGCAGCTGCAAGCAGCCCAGCCATGCATCTCACTTAGCTGCTGCCTGACAGCGCACACCTGAAAGCAGGAGCTTCCACAACAGCCAGAAGCTTTACAGACCAACAGATCTCTCAGCCTGTACCCTCCGTTCTTTAATTCTGAAGCTCAGGAGACAATTAAAAACATAATAATAAACTCCGTGGCTTCTTAGATATTTTCCCCTAAGAAGGTTTGAAGTCTCAACATTCCCACTGGGTCTCAAGCCCAGGACTTCCACAATTTGGCTTTTAGACCTGCCCTTAAGCCCTTGGCACCAATAAATACAGATACCCCAGGGTGGTTGAGCCCTCATGGGAGGTTAAGTGCCTCTCTTCTTCTGTACAACTGATAAAGGAACAGGCCAACAAGGCTGATATGATCCTTAGAGCAGGCTGCTGGAGCAGATGAGCTCTCCATCCTCCACAGGAGGCAGAGACCCATTTAAGAAGGCACCTAAAGGTGTCTGGAAAAGCCTCGCTTTTAGCACCCACGTTTGAGCAATCCCTGTTTCTTTTAGGATTTCAAGCTTTAAACAACCCCTTTAGCTCTCCTTCTCATTTCTTTTCTAAGCAGTAAGTTCTATGGAGGCAACAGAGCATCTTTGGCCTTGTTCATGTAACACTGGGAGTGGTGGGTGCTGGCTTTGCACAAATAGCCTGAGAAATCTCACAGCAGAGCCAATATCTGCTCCCCAGGGTACAGTCCTGCCAGATAGTAATGCCTGCCAGACTTGCTGGTTCTTAGCGTTGTTGTAACATTCTACGACCTCACCACAGAGCTCTTTCACCTCAGGGATGTCACATGCATTTAATCATCTCCCAGTAGCCACCCCCAGTTCTCCCAACAGCTGCACGCACACAAAAATACCCACAGCCATGAGCCAAGCAGCAATAACAGCTCAAAGATCCCAAAGTCTGATTTCCTCTGTCATTTGGGGCTCTTTCTCAAGCCTGCTGACTGCCTGGGACTCTTCCCACCGACCTAAAAGGTCAGAGATTGGGCAAATGCAACTAGTCAGGGACTGCACCCCCACTAGCTGCTGAAAAGCCCGTTATGACTGGAGTTGGTGGAGCAGCACTGTTCAAGTGGCTTTGCCACTCCCTGTGAAACAGGCTCTTTCTAAGGGAAGAGGTCTCTGCTCACATAAGCACCTGTTGCTGACACGCTCCTCGCCACCACCAAATACAACCAAACACAGCGGCTCAGCCTGTTCACTCACCCTCTCCATCTCCTCTTCTCCATGGAGCAGCCTCTGTCAGCTTCCAGCAGCACCCTGAACTCCTAGGGCCACCTGCCTCTGTAAAGCCAGCTCCTTTCTCCAAGATGAGGTTTTCCTAAAAGGAGCAGAAGAGCAAAGAGGTGAAATTTTGTCATCAGTTAACTCCATCTCTCCTGCCTGCTGTCAGGGCCAAGCCTTCTTCTGTTTCCCCCAGGCTGCACAGAGCAGATCCTGAGATCCTGGCAGTCCCCAGAGTCTGTCCTGGGGAATCTTCTCATTTCATGCCCCAGGGTTAATTCCTGCTCTCCTCCTCCCCCCCTTCTGAACCACAATGCACAACCTAACCCTTCTCCATCACAGCATTAAACTTTTGCAGGAGTTTGGGTTGAAAAGAACCTGTTTTTTTCCCCACACTAATCCATCCCCAGACCTTTCCCTGGTGATACTCACCCACTCAGAAAGCAGACCAAGGACAGATGAACAAAAATGATAAACCAAAGAAGCTGGATGCAAATGGCAGGGCCCACGGAGCACGGGGATCTGACATGACAGGAGCCACAGGAAGGTCAGCTCTTAGTTAATATCACTCTTGGCAGTGACATTAAAAGACCATCCTCAGGAGAGGTGATTTCAGCTCCTGGCTCTGACATGGGCCTCCTGCCTGACTTGGACACCTCAGTCTTTCACCCTTTCTCTAATGGTAGCAATATTCTTTCCGCTCCATTTTATCTATATATATCAATTTTTTTTGGAGGAAGGGTAGGATCAGGCATGTGCTTTCTGGGCTTTGCTGTGATTTCCCAGATCTGTTGGGTTTGATCCCAATGTTTGCCTTGCTGGCAAACTGCAAATGCCCCTTCAGCCCAAAGAGGATCCTGGCTCTGCTTAGGTTTTTTAAAGCCAATTAGTTATTACAGACATGTCTCAGCTATTACCACATCATTAATCAACATATCACAAATACAGCAGCTTTATTTATTTAGCTATTTCAGGCCCCTCTCCAAGTAACTATTCTAATTGTTGACGACTACTTTGCCTGTATTCTTGTGATGTGCTTTCTTACTGTGTGCTTTTGGACGGATTTCTCACCAAATGAAAAAATATTGTTTTGTCAGGAAAAATAAATACATTTTTATTATGAAGTTTATCTCAGGAAAGACTTTTTTTTTCTTCCTCAAATCCAGGCTAAGTTTTCTGGTTAAACAGGAGCATAGCCCAGCATATGCAGCACTAACCTGGAGAGAATATGACTAAGTTTTGCACTTCCTATCTAATGGGTCAGAGCAGAATACTAAGCAGGTTTTCCAGACCCTATGAAGGATTAGCATCAGCTAGGACGTTAGCTCTGAGTTCCATTCTCACTGTTCCCATTCTCATTTGGGATAAAAACAGTCCCAAATTTCAGTCTCTCACCTATCTGCTGGTCTGGTTTCACAGAGCCAACCTGTCCCAGAGCAGCCAGAGTGGAAGCAGTGTAAGGTTTGTATGGAAGGCCTGTTCCAAAGCCAGTTTTCCTCACCTGCCCTTTGTATCTCCCCTCTGTTACGTCGCAGCGAGATGCCTGCAGCTTTGGCCTCGGTTTCATCATCCCAGCTGTATGAAGGAACCAAGGACCTTGCTGATGAGCGTGACCTTACACCAAGCAAGTTGTGCGTGTTTCTCTTTGGGAAGAGACACTCAGTCCAACAATTTAAGTATTTGCTCTGTCTACTTCAGTGTTAAATATCTCATGGTTAATTTCAACTCTGACCTGAAAAAAGAAAAGGAACTGTATTAATTCCTTTAGTATTTCTTTCCCTGCCCCCGAGCAGCAAGACAAAGCATTAGGAGTTGGTATTTCCCCTCCCCCATACACACCTCTCTCATGTCCCAAAGTTTGCGATCAGTGTTTGCTTTATGATTTTATGCACTCATCCCATGAGGAGTGTTTGGTCTCTTACACGATGTGTATGATGCTGTCCTAGTCTGCACTGTGCGATTCCCAAGAACAGCAAAGCCAAGAACTGCATCTCAGCTGCTGATAGGCAATCAGTTCCCATCAACTTTCCAGCCTGCATCCCCAAACAGTGATTCAGGGCTTGAAAATTGACACCAAGAACAAATGGCTCAAGACAGACAGGAAACAGAATGTAATTTCTATTTAACAAACAATCCTCCTGAGACAGGCTGGGATGAGGAGGAGAGAAGAACCTTTCTAAGACTCTACCGTAGAAGAGGAGGAACCTTTGGTGTTAACAGGGCTGCCTTTCTATCTCGTTCCCCCTGAATTCTGTACGTCTTTTTTAAAAGAGACTGAAGGTAAGCAACAAAGTTGAGGGCTCTCCACTAGTTTTGCTGAACTCATTTCTGTTTACATCATCAGAATCCCAAAGAAACTCAGATTACTCAGATTAGCACCTTCCCAACGATGCATACACCTATAGCAGAATCCTTGAGAGCTAATGTTGTGCTGGACAAGCAAATGCCAGCATAAGAAAAGTTAATTCTATTGACCAGAAGCGTGTAACACCATTTACTTTTGTTCACTGGCAATATCTAATCCGTTAAATGATATCAGATGGGCATGAGTCAACAGCCTACCCTTGAATAATGTGCTCTGGCTGTCTATAAATAGGTTTTACTTTCCCTCTTTAATACGAAGCCAGCTTCTGTAAGAGCTATGCACCACCAAGGGGGCTGTTGGGGAAAGACAGACATGCCTGGGACAAGGGGGTATTGAAGTAGCTGCATTCCCTCTCCTCTCTCCCTGCCAGAAGGGCCACGAAAAATACAGTAGTCACTGAGTTGCTGTAGCTGTCAGTATGGGCTGGGTGGTGCAGGAGCAGAGGACAGCAGCCAAATTCTTCCCATCTCCTCAGTTGCAGCTGAAGGAGGCTCCAAAGCAGACGACAGTGAAATCCTTAGTATTTCCCATAGATACTAAACATCTCTTTTTACCACACAGAGGTACAGAGCCAGGAAAACGTGCTACGCGCAGACAGGGAGCTGCAGCTCTATTCTGCCTGCTCTGACAGCTGCAGTCCTTACAGTGCTACTTCCAGGAGATGGAGAGCTTAAAAGCTGGCTTCAGTGGAGGCTTCAATCAAGCTGCAGTGTTTTGCCAAGACAGGTGATGCTGAGGACACTGAACTGTTTGAATCAGCTGCAGGAAAGAGCTAGAATATTTCTTTTTGAGGGACAAACACTTTCCAGTAGGGACTCAAGGGTCAGGCCCCAGGAGCAGTGAAATGGAAATTCTGTCTTTCTCCAAGAGCTGAGCCCAGTCAAATGTGCCTAATGGTCCTCTGGGCTAGCAAGCAGCAAAGGAGGTGAGATAGCATCATACGCAGTGGCTGTCATTCCCCAAGCCAGTTATCTGTCCACTCAGGGAATATGAGAGTGAGTCTCATATACAGAACACACACAGAACTTGAAAACCCTGATCTCCTGATGAGAGGGAAATAAAAAACCATGAATAATAAAAGAAACATGAGAAATATAACCTAGCCATTTCATTTTAGTGAGGTTTTAACTCTATAGCCTAATAACATGGATTTTGGGGTTAGGATTGTTACTGGTGATAATTTTTAGCAGCAATCTGTTTCCCCTAAGAGTAATGTCACTATCACTACTTTAGGGTAGAGACCAGTCACAAAAAGCCCTGATACTTCATGGATAAGTTTCATTTAACTTCAGTTGACATGTTCACGTATTTGGAAGTTCATCAACTTTTGTTCAGGTTCTCTCTTTTACATGATAATCTTAGGTTGAATATTAAAGCAAGTTCATGAGTGCACTCTCCTCCCATGTTGTGGGCTGAAACGAACGGAGGAAATGGTTCACTTAAGCTCTCGAGATTTTCTTTGTCTTTAAAGAGAATTCAGGATGGTGAATGCTGAAATCTTGGCTGAACCTGTGGGATTTTATGAAAATCCTATTGTTGCTCTAACCGTAACCCACAGAAATCAAGATCATTCACCATTAGTTTCAGAAGTGGAGTTCATCATAGGGTAAGTGCTTTTGAAAAAAACACATTGCTAAATCCTTAGCAGCTGTGATATGCAAAGTCTTGACCCCTTCATTGTGGGGCACACATAAGAGAAAAGATGCTTGCAGAAATAGTCCGTGAAACCTGGTGATGAGGAGACAGAGGCCACATAACCAGGTTAGAAACTGTTCATTCCTCATCACGCTTTGAGAGGGCTGAAGGTATAGCTCATAGGACAGGGCACAGTGGAGAACAGAAGCCATCAGGACGTGGTTTTGCAACATGGAACAAAAATCCCCAGTAAACCAGCAGAAATCAATCTTCTTGTCAAATACTGCATTCAGTGGGGCAGGGCAACAGACTCAGCTGGGACTCCAAGCTTGGTGACTGAGTCATTTCTCTCTCATCCCATTAAATTGGACCCAAGGGTTTTCCCACTTGGTTTGACAGAAATAGATACGAATTTAACAACTGGGATTGCACAGAAAATTTTTTCCTATTGCAGCTCAGGCAGGGCCAGGTTACACCGCAAAATAGATATAGGTTACAACTAATATATCTTTAAATCCCACTGAGTATATTTGGATTTGTGCTTCTATCCTGCCCAGAGACTGAGTCCAGAAGGCATTTAAGATCTTCTCCATTATCCAAATTTCAGGAAGCATCCAACAGACCTGTGCAATGACTATTGGCAGTGAAATTCAGCTCTCTCAGAGGGCTGCTGGTGTGCCACTCAGCCACTTCATGCATCCACAAGAGGTCCGAGCCTTCCAGGCAAGCAGTAGACTCACTGCTGCCTGAACATGCTGGGAAATCCTAGAGCAAACAGCAGCTATGCTCGGAAGGGGAGGCCCCACACTGCTGGAGATCATCTGGTCCAGCAAATCAGGGATTACACAAGCAGCCGAGAAATCCCCGGGGAGGTGTGGCTGGCCCAGAATTTCTCACCATTATCAGCCCTCAGAAGAGAGCTGAGATGAATGAGCATGGTCCAGCTCACGCAGTTATTTCATTGACCACTATTCGTGTAATAATGGTGCTCTGAGACACTGGGGGTAGCACATGTGGTCCCACATGGGCCAGATTATCCCACCCTGCCATAGCACAGTCTCTCTTTCAGTTTGGTGCTTAGCTCCACTTACCTGCTTCTCACTACAACCTTGACACTAGGCACTGCATGTCCTTCAGTTATAAGCTCAGAGACTAAGGCCACAAGGAACCATCACATTATCTCAAAACCTATTTTTAATCCAATTATCCTCTACCTTGACCGCCTTTTGATTTTATTCTGAAGTCCACAAGAGGTGAAGAATCTGCCACCTGGTGAAAAGATCTATTCATAGTCTAAAGAGTCAGAAGTGAAAGAAAGGTCAGCAGGAATGCTTCACTCCAGGGCCATCTTCATCCTCCCATGATATTATAAATGCACAATGGCTCCGGAAGGTGGTAACACCTGATTCTGAGATCCTCAGATAATCACAGACCTAGATAAAGGCAAGGCAACTTGTCTTTTGGGTACCTAAGGAAAGGAGAAAGCCTCAAGTGGGAGGCATGCCCGCATAAGGAGGAAGACAGAGCTTTTGGGGCACAGCTCACTGAATAGGAAACTTGTTTGTTTCTCTTGAGATCATAGCAACAGGACATTGCGTGCATGTTTTGTAAGTAAATTATGATCTCCCCCTCAAAGGAATACCTCTCTCCAAATAATATAATCAATTTTCCTCTTAATGGAAAAAAAAACTGTGTGAACCTGCCAGGCCAGAGACACTATCCACATCCAGCACATCTTCTGTTTTTCCAAAAGCACTTCCCAGCTTTAATCCCAAGGCAGTGAGTCCCCTCACGCAGACAGATGAGCAGCATATTCAAGAGATGCATAAATCACAGATAAGGAGGCAACCTAGCCAATCCTTGAAAACAATACAGTAAACAAAGTTTGCTTTCAGCTGCTTCCTCCAGGCCATCCACATGGCTGCTGCTGGATGCTGATCCACCAGTCCCCGACCAGTTTTCAGCTCAGACACAAGCCATTATCCCGCAGCAGTTCCCAGAAGACTCTTTGCTCTGTTCCCCATTACCTGTTACAGTTCAGCAACCCCCCAAGCCGAGGGGTGGGGATTGAAGGGGGATTTCAAGAGACTCGGAACTCTCCGCCAGTCGTCAGCTGGCTTCAGTTTCAGGCACGGATCCTTTGGAAGACATCCCAGTTTGCTTCCTATCTCGTAGTAAAGGATGCATTTCTTCTCTTTGAAGATCTCTTGTCCCTGCAGAGCACAACAGAAGGCAGTTACAGCAGAGTTCATCTGGTGTGCAAGAAACACAAACGCTCCAAATCTGTGAGCTACTTGGGTAACACAGAAAACATGGCCTAAATGTAGATGCAAAGATGAGCTGGCACAAACTGACACCATTTCATTGCTGTCTGCCTTTCTACTGATCACTGAGGATCTCTCTCACTGTGCTGAATGCAGTGAAGGGCTTGTGTATGCAGGGAACATGAGATGTTTTGCCAGCCATCCTGAAGCAGGCTGATAGCAGAGAGCTTCCCAACATAAAGAACAAAGTTACTTTCCAACCAGGGTCACACTCCAGTATACTTCTTTGCATTCCCTCTTTTCCAGCTTCTTTTGGCCTTGGAAACAGGAAGAGATAAATGTTATAGCAATCGCATTCTTTTTATGCTGCATCATTTCAAGTAGTTCACTTCAAGGACTTCCTTGGAAATACTTAGAGGGGTAATTCCAATCACGGACTAAACAGCTGTGACCTTGCTATGTGAAAAAGCAGAATTCAGGAACACTATAATCAGAAACTTAATGAACTTTTTCTGCTCAGCTCGGAAACAAACTCTCCTAGGGGTGTCTGTGATACCTTTAGAAACTTCTAAGGCAGAGACACAGTGGTGAAAGCACATATGAAATAGCATATATGAAAATACATGGAGATAAACAGCCAACAATGCCACTTTTTCTTCATGGACAGCTTCTCTTAAAACAGTGCTCTCCTACAAACACAGCACAGAAAGCGCAGTTATCAGTGACAGAAATCATACTGAAAGTTGTTGAATGCCAGGTGAATACATGAGGAAAACGTCATGTACAGCGATGCTGAGCTCTGCCTTACAGCACCCACCCATGGCTGCTGCTGGAGATGTGATGGGGGGCAAGATGGACCCCCCGACTGATCTGCTAGAGCTATTCTCATCAGAGCAGGTATCATCACACCTGCCAGTAACAGCATTACCACATATCAGACATTAAGAACACAAATATTATTGAAAAGCTTACAGAAGACTGGGGAAAGATAAATAAGGATGTCATCGGTACACCACATCTTGCATTATTCTGCAAACTGCAGGTTTAGAAGCAATAGAGATACCCAGCAATAAAACCAGGGTAAAGCTCTCCATCCTGGGACAATGCATAATAGGTGCTGCCCCAGGTTTTATTACCATTAGCTGAGTTTTCCTATTTAGAAGTGATGTAAAGCACTGGAAAGTTAGCAGTAAATGAGTCAGGCAGGACAAACATGCTATTCAGTGTCTCTCCAAAGATTCTGATGTCTATAAAAGCAGGAGATGCTTTTTCTTTTCTTTTTTTTAAACTAAACACTCAGGCTGCAATTCTTCTGAAGCTGAAGACTACGATAAGATAAAGGAGGGCATTAAGAAGTTAAGGGTACTTGGGAGCACTTATTTTTAAGAACTCTGCAAAAAAAAATTAACAGAAAGAAAAATTTTTACATAATTTGCAAACATATCCCCACTTGGTAACTACAGGACTGATGCTGATGAATTTAAACATGAGTCACATGTTGCAAATGCAAGGCTACATGCACAGTTTACTACTTCTTTATTTCCTGATAAGGATAAGAGCATACCAACAATGCTGCTTTGAATCCGTATGTATTATACAAGCATATTCCCACTGCACAGATTGCTCTCTACCTAATTTGTTTGATATGCATGATTGTTGTGAATTAATTGTTTAAGAACCAACAAGGCATTGAGAAAAGATAACATTCACAGTTGACCATCCCTGAAGTGATTTATTTAGTCTTAGCATTTAGATTCAACAATATCAGTTTGATTCTTACCTGGTCTTCCAACCAAATCCAGTAAACACATGGTTTAGTGCAGTAAGCCCTGTGATTATCAGAAAGAAACATCAAAGTTTTTGGTTGAGGGTTTTCATACTGCATCCAGATGCCTTCATGACTTCATAAGCATAACATCAAATTACACATCCAACTTCAGCTCTGAGTGCCCTGTCCTGAACAAAATTAAAGCTCTGAAGAAGCTTTAATTCTTAAGAAAAGTCAGAAACAATTAGAAAGATGTTTTAATGACTGCAGTTGCTTTGGAAAGCTAAATCTTTTGAGTCCTTCAGTTTGTAAACACAGCAACCTGCCACAAATTCTACATCCTCATTCTTGCCATTCAAAGGATTTCAAAAAAACAGTTCTCATCTCGCCCATGTCAACATGTCTTTTACTATGTAGGTTACTATGTAGGTACAAACAGAAAAATTAAACTTTTGACTGTACAAAAATAATTGCAGCAGGCAGACGCATAACAGGAGCAGGTTGAAACAACCAGCTACATTGCTATTCAACACAAATGATTTTAGAAGAGGAAGGCAAGGATCAGCTGTAAGGAACTTAAGCCTAGGATGAAAACTTTATCTCTGGGTAGGAAAGGCTTGCTCAGGAATTCGTCCTTTAACTCTCATCCGAAGCACCGCTTCATCAAGATGCTCAAACTTATGTTTAACCTTAAATACAAGCAGCATCCCTAAGCCCAAGGCCTCACCTCTGCCAGGAGGTATGTGCTTAAATGTCTTGTTAAACTCAAAGGACAGTTTCATGGTGGAAACTTCTGCTCCTGCCTTGCCAACCAGCTGACTGCCCATGGAAAAGCAGCTCTACCCCTGGACTTCACAGGATCTGTGCTCAGTATATTCAACATGTTTCAGCTGTGGCCATGTGAAAGCTTAATGTTAACACTGGACAATACCTAGTGACTGCAGGCACCTTTTTTTTTGGCTGAAGAACCATCCTTGCTGTTTGCTCTGCTCTTATTCAGCATTCCCACTGCCTGTGGAAGGCCAGGGAAGAAGTGTGTTAGCTCTGCCTGCATTACTCACAGAGGTTGGTTTGTGACTAAAGCCTGTCTGTGATTATTAATGGTATTTGGTGGGAGGCTATATTTAATAACATCCTTAGCTCCAGAGAAACAGGGAGCCAGAGAATCTTTATGGATCACAGACGCATTGTAAACTCTCCCAAAACCACAGCCTGGGAGAAAACAGTCAAATTAGCAAAGGAGCAGATATGTAGGCAGGAGGGCTGCACTCCTGTAACCCTGTACCTCGAGCAGAGCTTTAGCCAAAAGGCACACCTCTGTGCACACCTCTGGGCCAGAATCTACAGCAGCACTGCTGTCCTCTTGCTGTGGGAGCATTTGCACGAGACCCTACAAGGGCTGGCCACCCTTGCTGCCTATGGTCTAGACATATCAGTGCGAGACACGGTCAGATCAGCCCCTAGATGGATGTAGCACATGTGCTGTTCGTCTCAGCTCTCGCTGCTCCATCTCCAAATCAGTGTAAGTGTTGATACTCCCACCTTTGTGATTTGGAAATTTGAGTACAAATGCAAAGGAATCAAGAAGGAGCAGAGTGTGATGTTGGGGTAAGACCAGGACTAAGAACCAAAACAGACAAAAGCCTTAAAAATCATAACCACAAAACTGGTTATTAGTAGGTGTAACCTACCAGGTGCACTAAGAGGAAGGGATACAAGTTACCCACACACGGGCTCTGTTTGTTCCCTTCCAGAACATTGCTGAGAACTGAAACACTTCTGTTTCCCTTTCTCCTTGGCCACCAGCAATCACCAACCAATTTTGCTAAAGAAACACGGGTTGTGCAGTGAACTCAACTAATGACTGATCTCTGCTTTTAGCTGGATCTGCCACCAGCTTCCCCCAGATCACCCCAAGCTAAACAGACCAGGATTGTCTGTTCCCGATCCAGCTTTCCCATCTGAAAGAGGAGGATAATGGCTATAACCTTTCACTCCCCAGGGGCTGCTGTGAAGACATAACTATTAATATGCTTGTAGATGCTCAGGCATATGACAGATTGGCCCCCATCCAGCAGTTACTGCAATTAAAGGAAGATTTTGGTACAGTTCAGGGGGACTCAGAGCTTTTAGACCTAACCACAAGAAAGACTGGCATTGGCAGGGACACAGAGTAGCTTAATGTCACAGAAGAGACATTTCCCAGTCATTAAACTCGGTCAACATTTTAAACAAATTTGAAATGTGTTTAGTCTGCTAATGATTATTCTGCTTATTCGGATGCATCTGATGTTTGGCCACACACTCCAAATACGGGCAGCTGGCCCCAGTCCAGCCAAGGAAAAGGGATCCCCGCAGCACAACCAGAAGTGCATTGCATTGGGCTGAATAAGATATCCGCACTGTAATTAAAGTCCCTCAACTTAAACTGTGGAGCCGATGGTTTTATGGTGACTAAGACGAGAATGATGCATGCTCTCCATTTTCAAATGCTGTAGTGAGTGTCCCATGTTCCATGGGAAAGCAGATGTTTCTAGTAGTCTGAATCATTAGAGAAACTTATACTTCCAGACTAATTGCTACATAAAGTTGGGAGGAAGACTACAACGGGTCAAAATATTCCACATCTGTCTTTTTACTCCAGTGGAAAGTGTTTATTTTGACCAACATAGATATTTTCAGAGTAAGACTTTTCCCAAAAGTAAGTGGGCTATCAATTAGATGCAATTAAAAAAAACAATTTGTTTTTGTTTTGATTTGTTAAATATAAAGGTTTTCAAATAGTAGTTCTTGAAGAATCATAGCTGTGGAAAAACTTACCCCATACATTCTCCATTGGTATTTTGTCCCCCACTTTACAGATACAACTACCACATGAAGCTGTGGATCCCTGTGGATACGTTTACCACTGTCTTTAATGATGCATTTATTTCCTACAATACCTCCCTTCTGCCATCCTTACTTACACAGGTAAATCTATCCATCAGTTTCACCCAGAAAAGCAATACCCGAGGTGGCAGAACCAGATGGAGGTGTAAGGGGAAGCCCACAGACCTCCTGTGCATTAACCTACATCTGTCTGAGAGTCACTGCAATGCACCCACTGACACTGGGCACACAGATCGTAACAGAGTGGAAAGGCTGAACCTGAGGGGGGGAAAAGTATCGAAGTGCAGTGTTTTCTCTACAGCTTTTAATGAAGGCTTGCTTTCTGGTCCAGCTTGCTGTGGAGCACCGAATACTGTAATGACAAGGAGCCTAAATCACCCTGCTGCAGATATTCAGCTCTGCTGTGCCAAGGTCACTTGGAAATACGTGCTGCTCAGGCATCAGCCACACAAACAATTAGGAGAGATGCAAGCAAATGTAAGGGTGCCAAGTAGGTTGCATAGAAAGATGGGGAGAAAGTGAACGCAAACCCAGAAGCAAGCTAGAGAGCATCAAGCCACAAGGGAAAGAAAGTGCAGAGGACCATCACAAGCAAGAATCTCAGAAAGCACAGTTTTACAAACAGGACCACAAGCATTCAACACAAGAACATTTTCAAAATAAATGTGGGATGGGTTGAACTTGGAAGGCCTAAAGCATAGCTGCCCTGATAATCTTACACTACTAGGAAGGGGAGAAAGCCATCTGTTGGAGGACTGATCCTTCTCATCATCCAGAGGATGCAGGCTGTGCCTATGATCCTCCCCTCCTGCTCAGTACAGAAGGCAGCAACCCCTTTAGTTAAGCCAGGGTCATCTGAAGACGAAGCAAGAAGGAAAACATTCCCAAATGTGGGCAGAGGTCTGCGAGTAACTAACACATCTTCCACTGTGACAGACACCCGCCCCCAGCTCCTGGCACCGGTCAGAAGCTCTAGCAGGTAAAGGCATTTAGCTACTGCTGCTCTGACACCTCCCTCGAGATCCTCTTTTCACTGGAGGGCATTCAAACACTGGGCAGGACAACTCCAACTTCTAGGGTTGCCTTATTGGGTCCAGGAAGGGGCAGAGGAGGTCTGGAGCCTTTTCTGCTGCAGGCAGCTGCATCCAGATCCTTGAGCACAAACCCCCTTGCCTAACAGCAGCCTTGCTGGGCACGTGCCACACCAGATGCAAGAGCTCGAATGGTACAACATGGAAAATGTTGCCGTCTGCTCATGTTTCTGAAGTGAGACAGCTCCTGAACAGAGGGACCTGATCTCTGCTTTGTGTTCAGCCACCTAAGCTTGAAGACTAAATACTGCAAGGCACTAGCTGGTGAACACACTGTTCCTGTGAATGCCAGCTGAGTGACATGCAATATGGGGGTTTTCCAAGCATTTGTAGGAGATGCACAGCATGTATGTGCTGTGTCACTGAAACTGAGAAGTGCTAAAAGTACATGTTGCACTAAGTAGTGAGGGCACTACCAGGCTATGCAGATAGCAGGAAAGGAGCAGTGAGCACTAGCACAGAGTTAATCCTATTCATTCCCACTTTTTCCCCTCATTTAGGGGAATTCCCTGTTATTCCCACCTAAGGTTCCTACCTAAGCTGTCCAGTATCACTGTTTCATTCAGAGCAGCAGCTTAGGTCCTTGGTTTCTCTAGAGCAGAGGTTTTCATCTGGAGAAAGTCATGGCTGGATTGCGTAGACAGAGCAACCAGGATACAGCCCTCAGGGGCAATCTGCGTAGGATGCAAAAGCAAGACATATCAGCAAGGCATCTGCCTCACAAACCTCAGGAAAGATGTAATTGCATCATGTGAAATCCTTTTAAATGAATTCCCTTGCTTTTCTTTGCACTGACAGCAAGGAGGGAGAAACTGGCAGGGTCTCTAAGCTCCCAGCTGCACACTCCTGCTCCAGCTGAGTTTTTTTTTCCCCCCATCACGATTCCCAGAAACATTTGCTGTGTAAGAAGCCAAGCCTTTGACTGCTTCCAACTCCAGTAACGCTGCTCCTGCATCATCCATTTTCTACCAGCTGTTCGAGCTCGTGACCAGCATCAGACCAGCACCACTGCTGCACACGCTGCCTCCTCCATCCCAGTCCTTTGGCCTTGCCCTCCCACTTCTCTTGATCAACCTTTCTCCTTCAGGTACCTCTTCCAGCCCCCAGGCATCTGCCAAACCACTCCAGTTTGCCCTGGAAAGCCCCAGTCAGCCTCCAGCTCAGAGCTGGGCTTCTCTCATCCTTCAAGAGACGTGGGTTCTCTTCTTCACATTGCCAGTTGCTTCCTTAAAGGGTTTAGGGAAAAGATCAGTGATTAAAGAGGCGTGAGGAGCAGGCACTCTTTTGTGGCATCTTTGCCATGAAAAGAGCTGGGAGGACAGGCTTTAGTCACTGATCTTGTTCCCTTGAGAACCAGGTTCTAGCTCAGAGAGCAATCAAGCTAAGCAGATAAGGGATAGATAAGGGATGCCAGCAAAAGAGAGGAGAATAAAACCATCATATAGGAAACCTAAGTGGTCATTTAGGGAACCTAAAGCTACATCCAGTCCAGGATATGAAGTACTCTTGGGCACGCAGACCAGGTATCACCAGCCTCCTAATATTACACTAAGAAATAACAATTGCTTTGCTGAAGGAGCTGGATGGGAAGGACACAGCAGTGCTGCTCTGCCAGGGAGCAGTGACCTCCCAGCAGCAAAGAGCTGCTGCTCTCACAGTGTCAGCTCAGTGCCCTGCAAAACCCTAACAGCCAGCAAGGCAAACAAAGGTAACACAAAAGGAAAACTGACTGCAGGATCCAAAAGCCAGGAAGACAAACCAGTTCCCATTTCTCAGCTATTCACCTCTAGTCACTAAACAAAATCCTCAGTGCCAAGTCATATTTTCCAGCTCCATCAACATGTTTCCTAGCTAGCCCAAACCAGATGTGTTATCTTTTTCCATTCCCCTACTCCTGAATTCCCACACCTCATCAGCCCTAGTGCTCATTAGAGCAGACTGAAGGTCACTACATCTGTGCAAAACAGCAAGGGTGGACAGACAGACATGACAGGAGCTATTGCGAAACCTGCAGGTCCCTTTCTTCAGAGGAAGTGCAGGGTATTTATCCCATGAAGTCTACTAAAAAGAAATGAGCTCCAAAAAAAAAAAGTGGTGGTTGGGAACGACAGACAGAGTGCATTTTGTTTGCAGGCCTTTCATTAATAACACCTCCCCCAGTAACGAGTTTTATTTGTTTGTAAAAGTTCCTTTTTACTCAGTCATTTGATGGCATCCTTGGCAGGGACAGTCCATAATTCTTTACAGCATGTGTGTATGTCTGCTCTTCGAAACAGGCCTAATTAAAGCAAGGCTTGTGGTTAAGGCTCCAGCATTTTGTTCAGTGCGCCAGAAGAAAAGGAGGGCATCAAATTTTGAAGTAACAGTATTCCTATTAGCATGGCAGATCAAGCCACTGGGGGAAAAAAAAAGGAAACACAAGAGATGAAGCCACTCATTTTGCAAAGTACTTACCTTAATCTTATTAGAACCACACAGAAAATGTATGTCACCCTCGAGCACTGATTCAGACTCTGACCCTTCCACCTATTCAGGACAAAATGTCCAGCATACAGCTAAATAAAAACATCATACGATGGGTGAGCAATTGGCTAACGGGCAGGGCCCAAAGGGTTATGGTGAATGGGGCTGCGTCAGGCTGGCGGGCGGTCACCAGTGGGGTCCCTCAAGGCTCCATTTTAGGGCCGGTACTTTTCAATATTTTTATAAACGATCTGGATGTAGGAATAGAAGGCATTTTGAGCAAGTTTGCTGATGACACCAAACTTGGAGGAGTTGTGGACTCAAATGAGGGTGGAAAGGCCTTGCAGAGGGATCTGGATAGGTTGGAGAGCTGGGCGATCGCCAACCGCATGAAGTTCAATAAGAGCAAGTGCCGGGTCCTGCACCTGGGACGGGGAAACCCTGGCTGCACGTACAGACTGGGCGATGAGACGCTGGAGAGCAGCCTAGAAGAGAGGGATCTGGGGGTCGTGGTAGACAGCAAGTTGAATATGAGCCAGCAGTGTGCCCTGGCAGCCAGGAGGGCCAACCGTGTCCTGGGGTGCATCAAGCACGGCATCGCTAGTAGGTCGAGGGAGGTGATTGTCCCGCTCTACTCTGCGCTGGTGCGGCCTCACCTCGAGTACTGTGTGCAGTTCTGGGCACCACAGTATAAAAAGGACATGAAACTGTTGGAGAGTGTCCAGAGGAGGGCTACGAAGATGGTGAAAGGCCTGGAGGGGAAGACGTACGAGGAACGGCTGAGGGCACTGGGCCTGTTCAGCCTGGAGAAGAGGAGGCTGAGGGGAGACCTCATCGCAGTCTACAACTTCCTCGTAAGGGGGTGTCGAGAGGCAGGAGACCTTTTCTCCATTAACACCAGCGACAGGACCCGCGGGAATGGAGTTAAGCTGAGGCAGGGGAAGTTTAGGCTGGACATCAGGAAAGGGTTCTTCACAGAGAGAGTGGTTGCACACTGGAACAGGCTCCCCAGGGAAGTGGTCACTGCACCGAGCCTGACTGAATTTAAGAAGAGATTGGACTGTGCACTTAGTCACATGGTCTGAACTTGGGTAGACCTGTGCGGTGTCAAGAGTTGGACTTGATGATCCTTAAGGGTCCCTTCCAACTCAGGATATTCTATGATTCTATGATTCTATGATTTGCATTTTCATCCCCTCTTCCATCCAAGAATATTAAATACTGATACTATGAATTCATTCCAGGAGGTACATACAGTATTTTAGAGGCAGATAAACAGTAATTAGAGTAGATTTCCCAGTGATTACACTGGAAAAGAACTAAACACTGCTTCTGAGATTCATACCTGAAGCTCCTTGCAAGACTTCACACTTCCTAGAAAGAAGAAGAGTGGGGCTTTTACCTGAACCCCCCTGACACCACTGTGGTGCACTGAAACAAGTGAATTGCACCTTCTGCACTAGTCAGTTTCATGTTTGGACTCTGGTCTTGCAAAGCCACAATGGAAACTTCATAATGCAAAAAGGTTGGAGGCTGTAGGACCTTGGACTGGCTCATGAAGTACCTTCTGCTGTCTTGGCTTGGCTGCCTAGGAGACTTCTGGAGAACAGCATCAGGACCCTAGACTAATATTCTCAGAAAACATTTGAGTAGGAGGCCTGGCAAGTAAGTGTTCACTCCGTGATTCACTAGGAAACCAGACAAGGAATGTCTCCATTATCATACAAAGAAGTTTTGTGGTATCCTTAGTGGTGACATATTTCTTTACTGTCAGATAGCTACCAGAACAGCCTCAGTACAGAACAAGAGTGACTTCTAGTGCAGTCCTGGGATATGGCAAGGGTTATTGCTTGGCACTGTCCCTGCATGTGCTCAACTTCATTAGTCTGTGATGCCAAGTGCAAATCAGATTTGGTTTGAACTGCAAAGTACATGTAAAAGCAATGGGCATGGTTGCTGTCCCAGTGACAGCAAAAACTGGTCCCATTCCAGCTGATGGACATGGAAACCAGGGCATTCAAGGTAATATCGTGACGAGACAGCACACACACAGCTTGTAGCAGTAGCAAACTGACTTTTTTCACTTAAGAGCCAAGTCTGCCTCTGCAGAAAGCACTATTTTCAACAGATAAACCACAGCCTGGGTTTCCTCTCTTACCAGCTTAAGAGCTGAGAGTGCTGCCCTCTTCCTTCCTGATAGCCACCCTTCAGACCCGTGCTGGCATCAAGGCAGCGGAGCACATCCTGCTCACTCTGTGAGCACAGGCTGTCCTCCAAGCCAGGCAAACCACAGCCCCACGGGGAAGAAGAGCAGCCAGACTAAGCCGACCTGCACCAAGAAGTCACGTTGCACCCAGGAAGGCCAGCTACACTGGGCTGTGGAAGCAGGTAGCAGCAGGACCTTTTGCAATTCCCTGTGCTGGAAGAGATAAGTGTTTTCAGAAATAAAAATGAGAATAAACAAAGAAACCATTTCTGGCTCAGGAAGCCTCCCAGCCACAGCTGCTGGAGACCCCGAGGGTATCTGGGTGAAGTATTGCTACGTATGTGCTCTATTCTTATGCTCTCACCAGACCTCTAACCCTGCACCATGTGAGGATTGAAATGCCAAGCCAGGCAAGCCTATAATCTGATCTAGCAGAGCTGCTTTTATATTCTCAAACACAGAAAATACTTGCTTTCTCCTGTTATTGGCTCACACTAATTTTGCTTTGCCATTTTTAAGCCTGATTAGTTGAGTTTACATGGCCTTTGCAAGTTGGTGCTTTAATCTACCTGTGCCCAAGCAGTAACCTGCAGAGCTCTCATCTATATCCCACCACTGGCACCCAGACAGCAGTGACACCAGCCCCCGGGGGAGCCACAGAACACAGAGCATGGCTCTTCCTGGCTGCACGGAACCACTGCTCCCTTTCCAGCAGCTGGGACATGCACAAGGCCTTCCACATCAGTGGAATTAACTCATCAGGAAGTTTTAGTCAGTGTGACCACGCAAACCTTGTAGCATGAGAAGTTTCACACTGGATTCTGCTTCTACCTCTTGAGCAATGGTGATCTGAGGGGAAGTTACGCAGATGATGGCAGTCTGGTTGGTTAAAACTTACAGAATCCCAGTCCTGGCATCCCCAACACCAGCTTTCAGTCCTGCTCTGTCTGCATGCTTAGTGTTATGGTGCCTGCAACTAACAGCAGATAAAAACCTCAGAGTGTTTCCATTCAAAGTGTTCCATATAAAACAACAGGTATAGAGGAACAGAAGATGGCAAAAACTGGAAGATTAGAGGAAAAAAAGTGATAAACCAATTAACATAGCTCCTGCTTGGTGTTGCCTTTGTACTCTGTATGACCACGATGGCAGCTGAAGCTGATGGCAAGCAAAACCAAGAGGGATGTGTCTCAGCCGAATAGCAGAGTGCATACGTTAACCATAGCTGTACATGGCTGTCCTGTTTGTACCAGACAAAGTTCTTCCCTGCATGTAGCAGCCTTTAAGGATCACAGTCCATTACATTACCTAGAAGACAGTGTCAGACGTGTTCCTTAGGGCTTTCCTTTTAAGAAGCTGAGCCCCCAGAAGAACTGGATTGAAAAGAAATGTCATGCTCAGTCACTGTAGGGCTGCAGGTAAAATCCAGGGTGTCAACAGGGATATTTTCATTGTTTCAGCAAGCCAGGATTTCATGGGGAGATTATCACATCGTGCTGTTCTAGGGGACCAAACGCAGCCAGACAGAATCTCTCTTTAAATAATTAACAGAGAAAAACTGCCCCTGAGGGCAAGGCACAGCAGAAGCTTACTCTAGATGCTCTGAGTTGTCCCAGCCAGCAATCTCTCCCCACACTGGTCTTAAGTAACTTGGCTACCTGAAGGCAAGCAATAGGAAAGTGTGATCAAGTTCTGTTTCCCAACAGCATTCAAAGCATGGCAACAATATATGTTTGTAGACAGAAATTAGGAAAGTAGGGGAAAAAAAACCAAAGCACTCAGCCTTCAGCATGCTGGTCTCTCCAGTCTCAAGTACAGCATCATTCGTATGATTCAAACTGTGATATTAGGTGCTCCCTAATACAAATACACCTTGACATTTCTACTCCCTCCATTGAAACATTCTTTGAATAACATTTGGTTTGAGCGCGGGGAAGAGACTTTGAAGGATTAGTCTAGGAATATATCACCAAAGCAGGGGAGCAAACAGGACCTCATGAACATATTCACAGGAAAGGGTTATTCCAGATGAGCTTTAAGTTTCAAATTTCTCAAGATGTTTCATTTCAACTTTTTTCAAGGGAAAAGTTCCAAGAGCCTAAAGTGGCTTTATTTAAAACAATGTTTCTTTCTTCTACAGATTTTTTTTCCAAGCTCAGCTGTTGAAGCTAAACTGAAACAAGAACATTTTCGTGTCCTCAACAGATCCAAAAATATACTTTTCTCTTTTTATTGGAGGTGTGATTTCTACCCCCTCAGATTCCACATGGAAAAAGAATTACACCTCATTTTTTCATTCCTATTAAAAAATTCCTCCCCACCCAGACAGTAAAGGGAAAAAACTGTTTGTACTAGATGTGTTTGTACCTCCATCTCCCAGAAAAAAAAAAAAAAAGCGTGCCTCCTGCTTTCTAATCCAAGTGCCTAAACTGCATGACTTAGCCTGAGAGCAACGGGTGCATTCAGCTTGGGGAGCAGAGCAGGTTTAGAGATTTAAGACAATGGCTAGTAAGCTGATTTGGTTTAGAGAAATCCCACAGCATTGCCTAACAGCCTTCTTGAGCTTCCTGCTCCCAGGAAGTCTCCAGCAATCATCACTAGACAGACTTAAAGCTTTTACTGCAATGGTAGCGAGCAGCAGCATTACATCCCACACCCAACATAAATACTTGCTGTATGTTCCAGGCCACTGCCAAGGCCATGACTCAGTTCTTCCTAAATCTTTAATTCTCAGGCAAAGCTACATTTCTGATCTGTACATAGTGTTCAGCTTCATCACTTGCAATTCATGGACTTGAGCACAGAGGCGATCCTCACTCCCACTGGAAGGAGTGAATCCTCCTTTATTCCTTGCAAAAGGAAAAACTCCGTCAAGGCAGGCGCTCCAGTCCAGCCTTCTGTTCACACAGCAGGAGGGGACAAAACACCTCAAGAACTGCCTGTCACGAAGGCCACGTCTCTGTAGACACGGGGCTTATTTCTAGCTCTGCCACAGATAGTGTGAACTTGGGCAGATTCTTGAGCCCTGACTCCAGCTAACGCTGAGCAAAGCTGTAAAATAAAATGTTACTTCGTGGACAAGAAAAAGTCAGAACATGCTGAAGTTCTCTGTATCTCAGTCCCAAACAAAACAAACATCTCAAGACTGTTGTTTAGTTCTGAATTTCTAAAACAAAGGTTGCTAAACTTTAGCACCAGCCAAACTTGTCAATGGTTCATCATTGAGCAAAGGAGAAGAGTCTGTCTCCCGCCGTGGCCAAGATTCAGCTCAGCTAACCACACGCAACAGCTCCACTCCGGGTTTGCTCAAGCTCTTCACATGGTTGAGAGACAGACAGCGTTGTAAGGCAGCTCAGATGTTGATATAGCTGAGTCACCCCTTTTCTGTAACCTGAACACCCTGGAGACTGCTAGGAATAGCCATAAAGAAAATAACTACCACCAACTGGGGGGCTGAGGCCAACTTTTTATCCATCACTGTTTGGAAGGCCACATTAACCAGATTAAGTTGACAGGGCTTGGCTCATTGCTGTGCTTTATTGAAGACCTGAAAGTGAGCAGAAGTACAAGGATGTTTAAGTTTTCCACAAACTGCCCAGAAGCCCAGCCAGAGCCAGCATAGCTAAAGTTTCCAAGAAAAGCTTTAGCCTGAGGGAGGGGAGCAGGGCGGATGCGGCAGTATCAGTCACTCGGTGACCAACTCCTGCCTGGCATTGCCCCCTCAAAGCATGAGCCAGCTCCCATCACTCCCAACAGCCTTCAACATCATCAGCCCAGCTGAAATGGCCCAATTCACACTTGAACAGTACTTATTGTAGCTAGCAGATTCAGTCCCAGGCATCTCTTTGAGGACTAGATATGCTTAATGGGATTTGGTCAGTTAAAGTCCGTCCATTTCACTAGATAACCAAATATAAGTTCAAAGAACAGGACAAATATCCTTCCATTACATCTAGGGAAATTAACAGGCAAAATCATCCCCATTTCACGGATGAGAAACAGAAGAAAAGAACTGATGAAAAGAACACTCATCTCTATATGATGGAAGTGGCTATCAAGGCCCATAGCTTCATGATTAATGGTACTACAACATTTTTCCACCACTTCACACCAGCAGGAAAACAATTTCTTCCTTTCCAGGCTCTGCTAATATCATTAGGTCACAGCAGCTTGAAGTATTGCCTGATGCTCACATCCAGGTCCTTCAAATGCTGTGCCAGTAAAGACACCATTACATTCCTTTTCTCTACACAGTGAGCTCAAATCGTTACGGGGAGACACAAACACCTGACCTGATGCTCCCTATTTCCTGAGGCTGAGCTTCCATCCTGTGGAAGATTAGGGTTCAAACTGGTGCCGTGTTCTGACACTGACCCTGGGGCAAGAAGCAGCTCCACGATCCAGGCCCAGAAGAAAGAGTCAGCTACAAATTAGGATCTTCAGGCCTGGTGTCTCCAGTCTGTGGTTTTCCACGTGTGTGCTGCTTCCACCCTGGGTCTTCGTCCCGCTGCCTCAAACCTCAGTGGCACAAACAGCAGCCACTTCATCCCCTTCCCTTGGGAAAACAGATGTAACTGATTTGTTGACTGCATGCTATACAGCCTCACTTCTGGGGGCTGGTGTTGTGCAGACTCAGGAGGCACTTACCTCAGACCTGAGCTATCAGTAAGAAACGTGGACTTCAACCGCTCACAGCAGCAGCACAAGCAGCGCAATCTGGTTGAGTATGATTTTTCTGGTGTCTAATAGTGCAGATGAATGACTGTTTTGGCATCAACATATATGAACCTTAAACCACTTTAGTGTCAGCACATGTTTTAAGGTGCTTAAAATAGGCCCTATTATAACAAATCCCTGCTATACATAGCTAAAGATCCAGAGGAAATATCATGTCTGGCTTTCTATTAAATATAGATCCAATGAAGGATTAGCACAGTCCCACTGAAAACTAGGAGAGCTGAGAAAGCTTCTCAAAGCACCTACTGAAATTGATCCTGCTTCTTGTTGAATTGCAACATATTCCTAGAGCCAAATCAAGGGGTAACTGTGTTTTTTCCTGCTATCTCCTCTGTGTTGGCAATAGCAACTAGCAGCAGTAACAGATGAAAACAGAAGTTACTTTGGTAACTGGAATGCCTGCTGACTACATACTGATGTTTCTTGCCTCAGGTCAACCCATCTGTTTTTTCAGAGGAGCCCCCAGAGCCTCTTTCTGCACTAAACCTTTTATCACCTTTACGCACTGCAGTCTGCAGGACTGAGGGAAAAGATCCTGGAGTAAAGGTGGTATCTGGTGTGAGTGAGGGTGAAAGTATTTTGGCTGGGAATTAGTGGAATGCATTCATGGGAGTTATGAATCACCAAACACGTCCACTTTCCAGCAGTTCCCCACCTTGCAGAGAACAAACAGTTGGTGCTCAGCAGCCGTAAGTGGCAAAGCATTTGGCAGAAGCACTTCTGGAGCAAGTGTCAAGGCTTGAGCTGAATGCCAGCCAGAGCATCTCCTCAAAGCAGCCCTGATGGACTATCACCAGGAACAAAACATTTCCTGGATCTACTACAAGGAAGACAAAGAATTCACTCAGTCCCTGCTCCAAGAGGGCACAGCATTCAGAAGGACCAGGCCTTCTCTCCTTTCCAAAGGAAATACCCAATATAGGTCTGCTCAAGGGTCTTGAGGAATAAATTCAGCAGTAGCTGAAAAAACTGGAGTGCAAACTGAGTTACAGCAGTACCAGGATTTATTCCTCCCCAGCACCAGGGGCTACCCTAGCAGCACACGCCATCAGCATAAGATTAACTATGACCTTCCCAAACAGTGTATGGTGTATGGTATGTCCTGATCTCGCTTCCCCTGCTAGAATATGCACCATAACACTATATATGCAGTGTGTTCCCCATACAGCCTAGATTTTAAATGCCAGAAAGCTCTCTGCAGGGCCATCTGATCAGCCTGAACTTCAGCCTGTGCAACTTTTATATATACGGCTTGAAGATGACAATATTTACATCAGCTTCTGAGCAATATCCAATATCAGTGACTGTTCAAATCAGTACAGGGAATAATAAATCAACAATACTCCTTGCAGTGTTGTCAACTTTTGACATATCTAACATGTATTCAAGACCCTTCTCCTGCAATCATATTTTATGAAGAATTAACTTTGCAGCTATAGTTCAGTAAGGCCTTCAGAACTAACAAGCCCTAAAAATTTAAAGAGAATATAAAGAGAATATGTAGAAAAAAACGTTTCAATTTTTCGATCTGGGAGGTTCTGCCTTACAGTTTCAAAACCACTAGGCTCTAAGACTTAAGACTTTGGTTAGAAAAGTATCAAAGGCAGTATAAAAGGTTAAAATGTCAGAAGCCAGCTTTAATTGCTCCCAAAGGGAAACTTCAGGAAGACTGGGAAGAATATGAGTTCCTTATTAATAGAGGAAATTATCCTGTTAAACATCAATAACTAGGTAAAGCAGATCATGAAGCACTGAAACCAAGCAGTTTAGAATCAGAAATGATGTGATAAGTACTACTTAATGCAATTTGAAATGTAGTCAGTCCTCAAAGTCAAATATAAACAGGTCATTACGTGCAACGTTCTCACTTGCCTTTGGAAGGAAATCTGGATCCACTGCACTAAAAAGCAGCAAGATTTCTGCAAAAACAAGAGTTCACATACTAAGTTCCATTCTACTGAGCCACTGGCAAAAGGACTGATCTTCCACGCCTAAATTAATATTTCCCCTGCCATGCGCTCTTATGATCCAGCACATGTGGGAAGCCAGAGTCACGTTCAAAACCAGAACCCATAGATTTATCAGTGGAAATTACAGCTCCTGTCACCATAAGTAACTGGGAACTAATCCCTGCCATTCTTTACCCCTGCAAGGCTCTCTTGTACAGAGTGAAGGGAGGCTGACCAGCTTTTACCACCAAAAAGCCCAGTCAAGGGATGGAGAATGGTATGTGTCTCCTGAAGCATGGACTACAAACTATTTCAGTAATCTTCTTATCTTCCTTCCTGGTATTCTAACAAAGTACAAAAGCCATCACAGATGTAACCCGAGCACATGGCACTCCTGTGACTGGCACTACTCTTAGCCAAAACATTACCGATGCAAGCGTGCTGAGCAACCACAAGTCTCTTCTTGTATGCATTCATGGGTGGGCAGCTGCTAGAGGAAACATTCCTCCACACATATTCAGGTGGAAAGAAATACATGTCATAAGACCAGGAAAGAACAAACAGGAATACAAGTACTTAAATTATTCACAGCTTCTCTTTTTGGGTGTGCTTGTTGCTTCCATGTGTAGTTGAGCTGCTAAGGCCAAAAGAAAGGTCCCATAGGAAAAACAGCAATACTCACCAGTACTTCTCTTTTCCCTAAGTCCCAAAGAAAAGGTTTCCCTGAGTAAAAACTATAAATGCAAAAGTATTATTAAAATGTTGAAGTACGTGTACAAAAAATTAAAATACCTTTACAACTGCTGCTGGAAGATACAGCAGATGAATCTGGATGGTTCCCTGGGGTAAAATATTTTAGTTCAGTCACCTTACAAAACCTTTCCACCACTCATTTACAGTCTGCTCCTCATGACCAACAGCTTTGCTCACAGAAACAAGCTGGTGATGGTTTGTTGGCCAACAATATACACAGAAACAGCACTATTAAAACCAAGCCCTTTGCCCTACCTGCTCCCACCCTGCAGAAAGAGCTAGAAGCAAGCAAGCCTGTCAGTGAACTCATTATAGGATCAGTCAAATTGCTAGGAAATGGGCCCAAAGAGGCTGCCACAGTAATAAGCAACCAACTTTCGGGGCAGAAGGTTTCAGAAGGCGCTGGGCAGACACCTCACAGTAGATGGTTAGTGCAAGGTTACCGTTTCTCTTCAGGCCAAGGGGTGAGCTCCTGCTTACCTTCCCACCACTCCAGAAGCAAAGCAGCTGGAGTACACAGAGCCAAGCAACACACTAATGGATTTTTCCACTTGCTGAAACCCAACAGTTTGAAGCCGTTAGGGCTTCAAGCCAACAGAAAGCTTCATTACCTGCCTTGGAAAACTTTGCGCTGTGCTGTACAGCACAGTCCTGCTCGTGTTAGGGAGGACACTTGAGGTCACAAACGAAAAACATCAGTGCACGTTTCTGTTCAGCTCTGTGAGGAGGGAAACAGCAAAGCTTACAGCAGACTTGTGATACAAATATCACGAGATCCCTGTCACGGTCCTACCAGGACAGAGTATTTCCCTCAGGGCAGGGTGTAGAGAATTTATCTAACATACAAGCAGCCTGACCAAAGGACGGCTGCAACTCAGCAATTGCAAAACAACTCCTCTGTGTGCATCTCCAAGCTCGAGTAGCTCACACTGTAAGTGGGTTGAAGTTCTAAGTGGTAGCAGATGTTGGCAGTATGCTCTAGACCTTTGTTTCATGGATTCCCAGATAAACTGCTTTTGTACTAGTCCCTCTCTAGTAATAATTATAATTAAGTGCCATTTATATAAGGTCTTTCATCCAACAACCCCAAAGTGCTCAGCGCTCAATAAATATAACAAAGTAATACTCAGCTGATGTGCCATTTTATATTTGGAAAGAAGCTGCATACACCTCAAGTAATCGTCCACGCTCCTGCAAATGGTAGGTACCATAATTACCTCCAGTTCCCTGGCAGAGAAGCAGAGTTAAGGAACAGCACTGCTATGCCAAAGGCCACAGTGCACACCCCTAACAAGGAATTGACTAACTCAAGAGTCCCTGGCTCTAAATTCTGTTCCCTCTGTGGGCAGGAAGCCAGCCTGCCTCCAAGAACTCACATGCACTGAGAGCTTCAGCATTTTATTCAGAATGCTGAACTGAACAGCAAGGGTACATTTGCAGGGCACACAAAACAACCATTTAAAGTGAGTCCAATCAAAACAAAGTTTCACTAACACGATGTAAGGTAGCTAGAAGTGAATTTAGTTGCCCAGTTGTCAAGTGTGTCAAGACAATTGCCAAGTCCAATTGTCACCAAGTGTCTAACCTCGCTCATACATCCCACTGGAGAACAGCACAGCAGAGCTCTCCTAAGCACACGCATCACAGGAGATGCTGCTTGGAAGAATCCCGTTGCTTGGAAGATTTGCTTGGACCCAGTCTGCATGCAGGCAGTTGTTACTGGTGACATGAACCTGCAGCATAAGAAGCAAGCACCTGATTTGCCCTTTGGATTGGCTCAGACAAGGAAGCAAGCAGTTTGCCATGCCCAATGTCCACATCACCTGGCTAATAAAAGCAGAGTGCAACTGCACCATGGTAACATCCATCTATGAGCCAGTGGCCAGCACACAGCACTCCCACCCAGGTTCCTCAGCTTATCTTCATGCAGCTGGCTGCTTCTTAACATGAAGCCTTCTGACAGTAGCTGGGCTCCACGCTTTCCAGCTAGCTGGCTACTGCATAGCTCGGGCACGTTGCCACCTCAAAATGGCCTCACTCAGGAGATCCTCTTATTCAACCTCTCAACAGCCAAGTGACCCTACCCCAAGAACTTAGCCTCTCAGCAGCAAAACCATGGGAGTTGAGCAACTGTGCCCAGACTGCACAGAACATAACAGGTTTCAGCTAAGACACAGGAGAAAACTCACAATTATCGACTGTTGTGGCATGTGAGCAGCAGCAATTCCTTCAGCTACATCTGAGCACTGACAAAGCAAAACATTGCCCGTTTGTTCTTGCTGGATGGTCTGCTTCCCTTTCCACTTACACTGCTTCTACTAAAGGCAGATGGAGCTCTATCAGTTTACATTATGCATTTATTCACAGAGGCAACATAAAGAAGCAGCTGCAGTAATCTCAATTACTGTAGCAGTCTGTGGACAACAAACTAACTCAACTGTGCATGAGTTCATAATTTCAGTAGTCAGAAATCATTTTTTTTGCCTAAGCTTTGCCTACATATGAAGAAAACAGCATAAGACCACCACCTCTTTGTGACTGGTCAGGCAATAGAACCTGGCACTTACCTACTGCACTTTATGGTGGGGTGTAGGAAGTGAGAACGCTCACATGCTCTCATGAGACTCCTTGCCTCAAAGTAGCTGATGCTGCTTTTCTCCTGGTGATATCTTAAAATCTTGCTCTGCACCTGAAACCAGAATTAGTTGGGACCCATGGCTACTAGAAGCACTTCCTTCTCTACTTTCTACCAAACATACCTTGGACAACTGGCCAACATCACAACCAGCTGACAACACAGCCAAATGGAGATGTTGCCAAGCTCTTCTCAGCTAAATTAAAATAACAGCAAATAAGGAACACAGATTGTATTTAGAAAGTCACAAGACTAGCGTTTGGCCCTGACTTGGGGGTGAGGAAGGAGAAGGCCTATCCAAGGTGACGCCCGATTCTTTTCGGCTGAAATAAATTGAATTTCTACTAAAAGGAGCCAGGTTTCATATATAATAGGGAAAGTGTTCATTGGACAGAAATCGTATGAATTCATACGAGGCTAGACTGGAGCCGTTTTTTTCATCACACAGAAATGTAACAGCTTTTATTTCCTTTTATGACTCAGTGTTCCCAATAGAAAGAGCACACATCATGGGTTTGGCACTGCACACCACTCAATTTCCTACCAGCTCCATCCTGCAACGAAGCCAATATAGCCCATTTGCTTAACCTCTTCAAGGAAAGGGGTCTGCGCCAGTGGCCTCCTCCAGGAGGAGTGCAAAGCAGAGATGTCAGAGGAAAGCAGCTCTTGACTTGCGGTCCATGCAGCAGAACCCACCACTATATGAAAAACAAATGAGCCCAGGAGACAGTCAGGAGAAACTTGAGGGAGGTCTCTTCCTGCTCTGAGTCAGCATAGCTCCAAACGAGTCAGAGGAGCTCTCCTGTCTTGCACTGGGTAAAAGTTGTCTGCTGTAATCAATTACAGCTCTTCTCCCTACTGATTCATTCCCCAGCAAGCTACTGGGTTGCACAGAAAAGGCTGCCATTGGGAGTGAAAGAAGTCAGCACACAGGCTACAGCCAGCCTCTGCCTGAACGTAGACGTGATCTAGAGCCTTAAACTTAAACTACCTTTTGTGTTTGTGTTGCAGACACAGTAAAGTATCTCTGAACCACAAGGGTTTTACTTTTTCCTTAACGTGTACCCTGGGAGGGTTACAAAACAGCAGAGGTGCTCATGGCCTAATTTAAAAAAAAGTAAGTCAAAGCTCCAACCTCGATATCAAAACTAATACAAGCTTTTGTTGAGTTGTTAACCTTGCCAAGTTTTTTTTTGGGTGCATATTGTCTCATCTTCTTTCCAATTCTGAGCTCCTCTAGCTGAATCCATCTCCTCTATCTCAGGTGCACCTTTCTACATGGGCCAGAGGAATTACACAAAAATGTGCCAAATCACATTGAAAAGCATGGGGGAGAGAAATCCTCCAAAATACAGCATTTCTTAACATGCCTTCTATCGCTCCTTTCTCTCAATCACACACTTATGCTGGGAAAGTACCACCAAGTATCACAGCTCATACTCCCTGCCTTCACCTGCAAGAAATGTGTATGAGTTCTCAGTTAAGTGGGTTTACATAAGTAATTCATTCAAATTCAACAGGGCAAAATATTGTAATTCTTCAGATGTGATGAGGGTTTCAATTTCCCCAGTTATTCCTCTTACTGACTTTGCTGCTCCAGAGCTGACCACCACCATCTGCAGGACAACAAATCACTGCAATGGCAAGTGCTGGGATCAGTTCTGCCAAATATTATAACACAAGAAAATACAAAAAAAAAAACCACCACTAGCTTTCAAACGTGCATGTTGAAGGATCTCTGAGCAACATGTCACGAGTTCTATTAAACACACTGCAGGGACAAGAAGCTGAGTTGTCTAGGGTTTGCCAACTGCATGTAATATATGATGAGAGCCCTCCAGTAACTGGGCAGGAAGGCCTTTCTTCGAATCAAGAGCTTTTTCTTTTAATTGACCACTTCAACTGCACACCTGCTGCCCACGAAGGCTCAATGGGAAAGACATCCTTTGGATATGTGCTGGATATGATGCCACGGGAAAGAAAGCAGTGGTGTTGTGTGACAAGACTCTGGATATACCAGTATTTCTGCAACCCCACTCCCCCGTTAAAAAAAAAAAGTTTTGGTGCCTATAGCTGGGAACTTTACTCATTTAGTGAAGTTTAAGTTCTGCACTACGTACCTAAAGATAACATGAGATCCATAGGTAAGAGGGAGGGGGAGCAGCTTTAATCTTCTCACTCTTAGAAAACTGAGAAAAAGAAAAGACCTAAAACGAAGATTAAAGATATCCATAACCTCTTCCCTCCCCTTTTTCCTCTTTTTTTCTATGCTTTAGGCAGTCTTTCTTACCATGTGCCAAGCCATCAGAGCCTGCACAATTCCTTCCCACAGCTCTCTTGCCTTCTTGCCAGATCATTGTCCAGATGTCGTGCTAGATTTGAGGTGGCTTCTTGTTCTCTCTGAAGTCAGTGGGAGATTTCCCCTGGGCTTAGTAGGAACACGACTCCACCTTTTGTCTTGCATGCTCTGGAAGATATATTGTTCCTACTGTCTGGTTGGGTCTCACGATGTAGACTGCGTAGCCAATTCCCAGTTCCAATCCTCTTCCCAAAAGCACCACATGAGACCTTCCAAAGAGGAATTATAAAATGATCCCTCCCAACGCCAAATTTCTATTAAAAAAGAAAAATACTTTTTTCTGATAAGGTTCACAAGAATTGTTTATCACGCTAAGTTTTATTGTGCTTGCTCCCCCAAAGAACAGTGGAATCTGGGGAATAATGAAACTTGGCATTCTGACAAATGGCAAATGACAAAAAGAATGAAATATGGGTGCTTGAGAGCAAGATAATCCAAATATCTGGTTCCACACTGAGCCCAGGCAAAGTGCTATTGTTTATAGTCTTTGGCATTTGCTGTACCAAGGCACAAGAAATGCACCTTTTACAAATATCACAGCATAAGTAAATTTTTGTTAGAGCCCTGCATGAATCATGACACTGCCTCTTACATCCAACCTTGGCTGTGTCAATGCTACATTTATAGATATTTTGTAAAAGCTCTGAGCTATGGTTTCTTGACTTTTGTTTATAATAGCCTAGATCACTAAGAGACGCTGGAGAAGATCCGTGCTTCTAATGGGACACATCTTACAAAAGTCTGGGAACTCTAACCACAGGAAAAATGACAAGCCTTCAGAATGATTCAGTTGATATTTGCAAAAATGTTGGAAGAAGCTGGTTATTAAAGACTAATCACTAATGCACTTTCCCCCTTTTTTTTTTTTTTTAGATTCCCATATGTTCTGCCTCACTTTCTGAAGATCTCAGCACACAATCGTGTTTCTTGTTCAGACAGGCTGAGTAACTGGGACTGGTGTTGCCTCCATTTCTTTACCAGGGTTGTACTGGGGAATCAAAGAAGCCCTGGGTCACCTGGGGAGGGGGGGGGATGCCCACAATCTGGTACAGGCACTGCCACCAGGGTACCTCAGTGCTTTCCAGGACAGGCACTGGGACACCTGTGGGGTCACAGCTTACAAGCACTCCTTACCTTTTGAATCCTTTTAACGTATTCCCCTTGTTAAAAGCAGTGCACTCCCACCACAGCTGTGCCTCCTGCAGGGCCCTTCCTACAGCTTGGTATTCTGGGTAGTAATTACAGAAGGTTGGCAAGTTTCAAGTAAATTGGAATTTCTTTTTAATAGCTTTTTGTTGGGACAGTAATATTTGCAAGAGTCTTGCTCTCAAAAAAAACCAAAAATAATTATGGCTTCATCAAAAGCTCTTCAGATACCAAACTCCTGAGAACTGGATAGGTGCAAGTTAAAGTAAGAATTTTTTAAAGGGTGAAAAAATTCTCTCAGCTGACTAGTTTCCTATATGCTTCCTAGCTCGTATGCTAATGTCACAGTGGGACCATTCAACCAACATAAAAGTTTTATTTCTATAAAGAGTAAAGCAGTGAAGCTGCTTATAAGAAAAAGAGCATTGTGGTATCAATTAACACCCTTCTATGAAAGAACAAACAGGGCAATTTAACTTCCCAGTGGACTAGTGCAAGTATGCAAACTGATTGTCCATTACTTCTACTGATGAGCTAATATCAGTGACATTTAAAGCTCCACAGCCAGTATTACTACTCCTGTTCACAACAGCTGGAAGAGAAAAAGCCATTTTAGTTGTTGTATCAGAGTACGCAGCCTTGTTTTCAATCATTAATTAGTCAGATCTACTAAATTCTTCCACACTTAAAATTGTGTATTTTGATCCAAATCAACTTGCACTAAGTCAGCAGAAGACTTTAACTGGCTACAGTGGGAACTGTCAAAACCCTTAGGAGATAAACTGAACAGGAAATGATTTTTAAAGAGAGACCTCTTGCCCCCAAGGCTAGACAGTCCTAGGAAACTACAGAAACACACTGTTCTTTTTCAGCCTTCTGCTGTGGCCAAAAGATTTAAAACAAACATGTATCTAAGACAGTAAAAGAAGATACTTCCCTTCCTCCCCCAGACATCAGCTCAGTTGAAATATCCTACTGGCTTTTTGCTTTCATTGCAGAGTATTTCCAGCTTCAGCTAATACAGAAGAAATGAAAGCGTTTATTTTGTAGCATGCCTGGAAATGAAACCCCTAATGTTCTGTGAGCTAATTATTGATAAAGAGATTTTCGAACCTCTCAGATATCCAATGAGTACTTGCACTAAATTGCAGGGGAGGAATCCTTCTCACTTTTCTGAAGTTGAATGACCTCTAAACTTATGAGGACAGAACTGGAGGTTTTCCATCTGCAACAACAAAAGCTCCAAGTAACCACCAAGGATCTCTCAAAATAGAGGTAAAGGCCAGGTGAGCATGCAGATCCAGACTTGAACCTTTCCTATTTCAAGATAAATGGATCTCCAACATACCAAGTCCAAACAAATCAAAACAGTTGAAACTGCTCTCCAAAATCTGTAAAGATTTTGGATCAACTCTGCTAATCTGGACCTCTCAAGACTTAGAATAAATTCTCACAAGACCCAGCCTTCCTATCTGCAGAGGAACAGGGAGAGTTTAAGGAAACATTTCACTTTGCTGACACAGGAGGAGAGAACTCCGCATGGCATGAAGTTGCTCTGAGCGTGGCCAAGCTGGGTCTTGTTTCCTTAAGTTACCAGCAGACTCAGAACCACACTATAATCCACTAATTTGATGTTTGGTTTTCTTCTACTCAGCTAGATATTTTCACATTCAAGGCCAGATCTCCCCATTTCCTCTGGCTGGGCTTGGTGTTCTTTACATCATCATCTCTTCTTGCAGTGTGAATGCACAGGGTGCAGAATGGGGACTGAGAACTGCTCCAAAAATTTCTCACAAAAGACAGCAAGTCAGGTCCTTGCAGTAAAACCTCCATCACTCAACTGAGAGTTTAGAACTGATTTCTTGCCGAGACAGAATAATACCTGGGTAGCTGCTTCCCACCAAGCTGAACTACTCCAGAAAAGGGTGGCTGAATGAACAGGCAGAATTTTGAACAACAGGTTCACTCCTTTCCTGTCCATCAGCATATAGACTTATTTTTTCCCTTTCAGGTTTCAGGACTTTCTCCTTTAGCAGCATCCAAATGGAAACAATGAACTCACTATCACCATGAAATTCCTTCTTTGATTATCTTGCTATCTTGGCTCTTTTACATTGCAGCTACTCTACAGAAAGTTTTGTCTGCTTGCAATTCCCACCTGCACTTCCTCTGTATATCCTCTATATCCATGTCTGCAGGTCCAGGAGCTGCTAAGTTTAGAAAAGGGTCTGCTGCAGTGCTTATGCTCTCATCATGACCACCCACCACGGTCCATCAGGAGAGGAGTCCAAGAAGAGAGAGCAAGGCTCCCTGACAGCTTGTCTTTCCAAATACACAGCAACAGAAGTGGTGGCTTTTGGTAGCGATCCTCCCACACAAAAAAAAATCACTGCTTGTGTGCAAAGTGACCATAGAACCCTCCTTTATGACCTGTGTTATCATGGAGTAATTACTAGATTTTTAACTACAAAAAAAACACCATAGTGTTAACTAGAATAATTGAACACTCAAGCTTTGATCATTACTAGGAAGGCAAAACTGAGCAGTGAACATACGTTCTCATACCCACAAGCACATGCAGAATCATCTGCTAAGATGACACTTGGGGAAAACAAGCTTAGAGTATGAGCTTTTGAACAACAGGTTGAGTGATAGTAGTCTGATCACAGTATCACCCAATAAAAGACCTTTTCTTTATAGTAGTGATAATTTACAGAGGTGATACCACAGCACCTGCCACTCAGAAACCATAGGTGACTATGTGAACACCTACATATGCTCAGATCTCCAAGGTCAGAAGAGTTACGCTGTTTTCTGAGGTGTAAAACAGGTGAGGTGCTTGCGATCTAAAACCCACATTGGTCTGTGACAGAAGGGACAAGGTTTTGGCATTTTCCACACAAAGGCCAGCTGCACAGCTGTGCCTCTGCATATCACCAGAATGGCATGCATTAACCGGACTGCTACTAAAATAAGTGCTCCAGAAACCTTCAGCTTCCTTGCCTAAGGGGAAGAATGCCCCAGAAGCCACATCTCTACAGGCTGCTTGCAGCTATTAGACATGGTTGTTCCCTTGGCCACTAAACTAGGCAAAACAAACATTCGCTGATCTCATCCTCAGGTAAATACTCAAAACCCACAGTTTGGGCTTTGGTTTGTTTTTAAAAGCCAACTTACTCACAAATCAACTATACTAGACCAAACAGTGATGCTGCAGATCTCACATTTTCAGGTTACCAGATGCTCTCAGACATAAAAAATGCTGTTGCCCAAGTTGCTCCTCCTTTACTCTGTCACCTCCCAGTGAGAGAACATAACTGCATCTTTGTAGTGCTTAGTGCAGGACCTCCTGTCCCACCACCAGCATCTGCAACACACTCAAACTTTATTCTCCTCTCTCCTCTTTCCCCGCCCTCTGGCTATTCCTCCTCAGAAAAGGAAGCTGATGGTAATAAACAAGCTTCACAAGCCCTGGTTTACCTCACACTGTACACACCTTCTCTCATCGTAACTTAAAATAATCCATCCCCATCCTGGGATTTCTACAGAGCTCTTCTGTGGATCCAGGGAAGTGCTGCTTACGGGTGACATTGATTGAAGAAAGCCTGAAGCTCCCTTGGAAGAGCAGCGGACCTGCTGACATTATTTACAGCACTTGCTGGCACATCTGCAACCTCCCACAAATCAAGGGAGTGGAAGCCCTTTGTGCAAGGTGTTAGCATGCTGCAAGAAGACATGTGAGCAGTTAACACACATAACTCAATGTCCATTTGCTGCATGGACTTAGCCACGTTCTCCAAGGCCATCTCGGAGCAATCCATCAAGGCAGGTGGTTAAGCACTCCACAGCTACCCCTCCTGTGAGGGGGAAATCGCACACCCACCACCTAACAATAAGGGCATCAGCAAAGCCTCCAGAGGGTCCTCAAAGCTGTCAGTAATACCACCTGTCACTTCCCTGGGGACTGGGGATTTACCTACAAACCATGCAGGCTACCAGAAGCATGCTCACTTTCTCCTCTCACCAGGCTTTGTGGTCACAGGCACTGACCCATCCACAGGGAAATTTAAAAGGATGCCATTAAGTGCAACCCGACCAGGTTTTATTTCTCAGCCAAGAAGAACTTGAGCTTTTTCAGTCTTTTGCAACAAACACTGAAGACCATCCATCTTTCAGACCCATAAAGTCACAATGTGACGCTTGCTGCATTTTGAAAGCCTTGGCTTAATTATGGTACTTGGACAAGCCATGAAGATGGGAAGAGCTACTTGTTACACCTTATTTTAACCCCCCAAGACAGGTATAAACTTTGCAGTGCCTGGCTCATAGTCTGTTTTCTCAAACACATTGTTTTAAGGAAAAAAATCCTAAAGGAATGAAAGTTTATTCATGCTACAGAAGCGTTCCAAAGTGCATTTCACAAAAACGTTAGTTAACTGGCCAGTAAAACATAGCTCTCCCTTCTTCCTTGGTTGAGAACTGACACTGCTAAAGGGAAAAAGTCATAGATATTCTTTCTGCATCAAACAACCAAAGGTATACAAAGCCATAGTTGCTGCCAACAAAATAGTGGACTTTCAGCTCACCTCTCACCTCCCAGACATCAGCAAAACTCATCTCCCTCCCTAGGTCAGGGGCTTCCTACAAATCACTGGGGTGCTCACAGTAGTGAGTCTCTTCTTCTCTGCTGGTTTGAAGATTTCAGTGTCTTCTCAACTCCAAGCTTGGATCAAGGTGCTAGTTGGGAGATACCAGTGAAGATGCATGTCTTAAGGCAGTTATACATCCCTGTAATTAATTTGGGGGGAAAATTAACCAACAACTACACGAGTTTAATGAATCTCTCCCTCTGTAGCAGCAAGGTTGTATCTGAACTGAAAAGTAGATCAAAGGCACCTGCTGACAGCTTTATCCATCTTAATAACCCACCAAGATTTTTAGGACCATGTGGCCTGGAGAATAACTTGCTCACTTCCAGTGCTGCCGGTGGTCTTAGCAGCTTTTCTGGCACATGCCTAAAGGCAGTAAGGCAAATCCCATTCTTAAATAAGAAACAAAATTCCCCTTCAGTTCTGAAAGCGCACAATACTACACCCCCACTTCAAGCAATCTCAGACCATCAACTAGTTGACACAAGTTTCAAAACCAAGCCTCATCTGTCCACCCTCAGGACATTCTTACTGTGGTCTTAAAACTAACTATTTTTAAAACTAACCATTTTGCATTTTAAAAAAGGGGCACTCTCTCTTTTCTGTTCCCAAAGGTGTGCTCACCTCCAGCATCCAAAGAAAACTCATCACAATCAATTAACAGCTCAGCTGCGCTCTGTTAAATCCTTAAACCAGCTGAGAGCTGGGCAGGCAGCCAAAGAGCAAGAAAGAATGAGTCTAGATAAACCCCCCAGGTGATTAGCATTTAAGAAGTCCCATGGAAATCAGCTATTACAAAACCAAGTAACAACTGGACACACAACACATGGTTTGGATGAGTCACTTCTAACAGCAAGGGGGAAAAAATCCAACCGTTTCGGAATATCCAAGTTCTTCCCACTCCCAATTCTACTCCCACATGCTTCCTTACTTTTTAAAGCGTTAAGTGGAACATGAGCACCCCAGGAGTCAACTACATCATGACAGACATATATACATATAAAATGACATATTCCTAGGAGACATATGGTAAAAAGAGGAGTGGTGGAAGCAAGAGAAAGGAACACTCTGCCCTGACAAAGAGCCTAAGAGATAGTGTGTTAAAGGTCTAACTGACTTTCCTGTGGTCACAAAGTTTTCCCAGCATTAGGGCTTAGAGACACTAAACCTTTGAACGCTATTTGAGGAATTCCCATTGACCTATTTCCTCTCCCGCTATCTGAAGTAGCATACAAAAGGTTCTCACACTGATTTTACTTGAAGTTACACACCGTAGTCTGCATTAACGAGACCAGGTTGGAAATCTAAATCAATTACTTCAGGACAGACCTGGAGTGTTAATCAAAGGGGAATCTTCTCTATTAATTAGATGTTTATCTTGTAACCAGCTAGTATTGTAACATGAAAGTTGAATTTGCTGTTCAGAACCCCATGGGAGCATTTACTAATCCTGAACTTAACTTACCAGATGTTGAAGGACCACAAACACGCAAGGGCCATGGGAGGCAAACAAAATGCTATGACATGCCCCACAAATCAGTAGGGATTCACGTCCTTTGGGTCTTTATGTTCCAAAAGCAGCTTTCACCCATTGACTGCTTGAACATACAGTAAAATGCTTTTTGTCTAAAAATCTAGTAAGTAATCCTTAATCTAGTAAATAACTGCTTAGAAAACAAACAAGGTTCTTGGACATGTCAGAATGTAACTGCACGCTTCATTACAACCAGCATCCAAGGATGTTAGAAATTCACAGCTCGTATTTCCATACCAGCTCTTTCACAACTGTCCTCCAAAACTCACAGGCTCCTGCCCAAATCAGCCAAGAAAAATGTACTGTTCTCCAAGTGCTGCTTGGCGAGACAGGAAAAGGAACACACTACCTGTGAGAAATGGGCTCAAAAAGATGGGAGCATAGGAAATACCACACTGGGTCAGACCAAAGGTCAGTCTAGCCCATTAGCCTGCCCAGCACGGTGCCAATCTGATGCTGTTTAGGCCTGGCTATTCTCAGTGGATCTTTCGGCTCAGATTCCTCCAGCACCCACTAGAATAGAGATGCTAGAAGGCACATCTTTACCTCTTTTTATTTTCTATACACAGATCTGACACCTCTGAGTTTGCAATCCTTTTGGGACTACACACTCTGCCTGAAGCTCCTCCTGCAGTAACAAGTTCCCCAAGCTCACTATGTGCTGTACATAACTATGCTTCACCTGCTTTAAACTAATGTTCAAGTGTTCCCTACCTCTGGAATCAGGGGATTCATCAAAGTAGCTCTGCATTCAGCTTATCCATTGCCTTCACGCTTTCATAAGCCTCACACTCTGCTATACATTCTCCTTAACTGGAGTGTCCCAGCATTTTCAGTGGCTACCTGGAAGGCAACTGCTCCATCCCCTTACATCATTTCACAGGCCCTTTTCTGTATCTTCTCCAACCCCACTCTCATTCTTGAAGTGGAAGTCTGAACCGTAACACTCAAGCAAGCATTTGTGCAAGTGCACCAAAGTTTTACCTAACAAGATGATAACTTCTTGCTCTCAATACCCTCCTTGATGCTTAGCAGCCTCTTGGCTTTTTTCCACTGCTGCACATTATGACATTATAATAGCTATCAATAAGGATTCTCCAGTCTCTTTCCAGATTTACAAGTGCCAGTTTCAAGTTCAGCATCACACAAACACTTGACTATTTTCCCCCTAGATGTTCTGTCCTACCTTTATCCACAGTGCACTGAAACCCACCTGCTACCACTTCAGTCATCCAGTCAGTTGGGGGAGATTTTTACTTCTTGTCACCAGTGCTGCACTGACTACCTGAAAGAGCTTACTACCACTGACAAACAGAGGTTGTTGAGATACCCTCTCCTGGAATTGGAATAAAAATACCAAATGCATTTGTCCCAGTATTTACTTCTGGGGCCCCATGTCTGACTCTTCTTTATTGCAAAGTGACTAGTAAGCCCTACCTTTTGCTTTCTACCCTTTAAGCAGCTTTTAGAACTTGAAGAAACTTTCCTCTGATCCTATAGTAATATTATTTCCCTCAATGTTTGGTGAACATTGGACTTCTGACAATGTCAGACAGCTCTTACATCAACTAGATCCCCTTTATCCACGTGCCTAAAGACACACTGCTAGTGTTCCAGCAAATAAGGCTGGATTTCTTCACAGACGATTTTCTTTACAGAAGCCATAGCGGTTCTTCCCAAATAAACTGTACTTATCTTTATGTTCAGTGTTCATTATCTTTACCACCCATTTTTATTCACAGAAAGATAGCTGACAGCTTCTAGCACCCAGAGACCTTTCTGTGAACAGGAATAACCCCGACAGACCCTTAAGGCCTCTGACACAGTAACTCTTTGCAACAGAAGGTTGGACATTTGCCTGCAACTTTCCAGTCGAATACTCAAGTTCTTTCAGGACTCTCAGATAAATATCGCGGTCTTGGCAACTCCCTGCTATCTCCCTTGCATACACAGCCTGATGCATCCTGTACATCTACTGTATGCTTATCCAGGTACCCAGAGCTACTCCAATGCAGAAAACATTTTGGAGGTAGAAATCCACTCAATCCCTGCAGCAGCAGAGACAGATGCAAAGTCATTAAGCTCCTACCACTTCTTCCTCTGCCATGGCACGTCCCTGGAAATTCCCTTGTTGACTTCGCACCTGCAATACAATCAAGGACCTACAGTCCCATATGTTCAAGCACCTTTTGCAAATTACGGCTTCTGGTTTTGCCCTTTTTGTTTCCTGTTTACATTTGCTATTCCACATTTTACAGGCTTTTCTGTGCTCCTTGTTTGCACAAGCTTTCTAACATGCTCTTTCCCAGAACACCTCCTCAGCTTTCCCACCAAGCCATTAGAGGGGTGTTAGACTTCTACTCGCAGCGAGGCATGTTCTACCTGGGTTTCTGAGACAGTAGCTTTAAGTATCCAGGTTGTACATTGCAAGATGCATCATAGGCATCTTGCTTCTGATAGTTTAAAAAACAAAACTACAAAAAGAACATTTCTGTCTGCTCTCTCCAACCACACTTGAAGCTTAATCATATTACCATAGCCATCATACAGCTATTATCTCTGGCTATCATCTGTCAAACTGTCACTGAAACAAAAAACAAGTCTCATCTACCACCAGCTGCTCTAGGCTGCAACTACAACTGCATTCAAGTTCTCTGCATCTCACCCCAGGGAGACTTTGGGGTCTGTGAGGCGGAAACACCCTACTACTACTATCTGTCCTAAGCATTTTCTCAGCCTTCCGCTCTTAAGGATATATTTCTAACATCCAGGCAATAAAAAAAGCAATAGAGGACTTCCAGCCTTGATGATTTCACAGTAAGTCCCACCCTAAAACACCCAGTATTTTTACACTGTTATCCCATGTGCATCCCACTTTCTCCTGTAATGTTTGTGGCCGGTAACACTACCTCTACCATTCCAGCACATTACAGCAGGGTGATTGCTTGGTGTCTAGCAGTTTAGTTACCGTATATTTTTTCAGGTTCTCCACCTGGTACAGAAGCACTTGCAAGATTTCCTCCTGTTCCATCACCCAAAATTCACGTGTCAGTCAACTGGCAATGTAGGTGAGTCAACTGGCAATGCAGGTGGCTTGATTTACCTTTGGATTTCATTGTAATAATGCTTGCTTCAGCCTTCGCAGAGGTAGCATGAACAACGTCCTTTGTGTTGACAATGTTCATCTCACATAGATGCTGTTGCACAAAATAAGAGAGAAGGCAATCTCCAGTGTTTTTCACTCAAAGTTTAGCACAGGCTCGCCTGGAAGACTGAATGCATATGGAGTTCCACAGATTTTGTCAGCTAGATCCCAAGAGCCAAACTCTAGAAGATCAAGCATTGCTGATGCAGACTAAGGCTGAACCCATTTGCCATTGTGAGTTAACACAAACAGTATTAAGCATTAAATACGTGGGAGCAGATAATATATAAGCAGCTAACCAATTTGTAAAAATATAGGAGTATATGAAAAGTGCCACTATATAACCTTGCTTTCAGCATAAGGTCAGAATAAAATGAATACTCCATTTACCTCGAATCAGCTGCACTGTACTGACAGACTAAAAATGCAGTACGTGAGTTGGAACTAAAGTAATATGCTTGAAGCACAGTTCCCTTTGTTTGCTGTTGACTTCAGTTACACAATGAGACTTTCACTATGCATCATACTTCATTAAGTTACACGAGTTTATTCATACACTTTAAGTCTAAAGCCAGATCCCAAATAGGACAGGAAAGAACAATGTGTCATCTTCTTTCCTGAGTTCATGAGGGTCAGAAGCAGAGGACTGCCACCTGAGCTTGTGTGCTGAGGCAGGCTCAAGTCTACATAAAGATATAAAACCGGCTTCATATACCTTAAGCATCTGTCAGATTAAAACACCTACAAGGGAGTGTGCCCTACCTTGTGAATCAGAGGTCAAGTCCTGTTCTCAGTGCAGTGATCTACAAGTCCTCTCACCTCAGACGGATTCTCATCACATACTTTTACATCAATCTCAGCTTGGCTGTGCTGTTATAATACAAAGTGAGATGCTAGTCATGATTCAGCACTGTTAATTCAGCACTGTCTGTTCTATCTGTTGTTATCCCAACATAACAAAAGGCTCTCATAGAATAAACAAACTGGGCTCCTGCTCCAAAAGTCTCCATTCCTTCCCAGCCTTGTACTGCTACTTAGCCTGAGGACATGCTCAAGAGAGACATCCATTTACTGCAGTGCTTCAAGATCAATTGTAAGCATCCTGATTTTTAATGCTTAACGAAGTCCTCTCACCATTTACATTGAGTTATGGCTCACAGCCCTACCATCCCACCTGGAGTTCTTTGCTGGGAAAGCATTAACAACCCATACCACAGGCAGGACACCAGGAACACAAGCTACTTTCTGCTGCTCAACACAAATATATTAGAAAAAGTAGCAAAAGTTCCCAGGCTAGTTGGCATAATATGAGAATCAAATATTTTTTTAAAGTTTGCTTCCCATCATCAACCAGAAACTCATTTGCCTTCCATTTGTCATGGTCCACTGGCAGCTAACTGCTTAGCCTTCTTTTGTTTGAAATCTGACACTTGACAAAAGCAGGACTTTGTTTTGTTTTAAAGTCATATCAACAGCAAACCAGGCTGAAACTACAAAACACCTCAGTGCAGTGGACTGCCAAAACAGAAAGGTGGCTCATAACTTGCATCATTTGCAGCACCAGCTCCAAAATACAGAGCCACAAGGTCCATCAGCAGCATCCAGCAGTGTTTCTCAGACTTAAGATAGTTGGTGTCAAAGTGCATAGACCACTATCTCAACATTTAGGTACTTTGAGGCATCTTCATAGAACAGACATTTAGTTTCCCACTGCCTCTGACAGAAACACTGGATTGTAACAAATTAGCCTAGGCTTTGATTTTAACATTCATAAATGGACTGCACAAAGCTTACTAATCATTTACTAAATTACAAGAAAAGTTTCAAGAGACTACATATTAAAAGATGCACATGTAAGTAAATGGGAACAGATGTGATCACCAGCTGGGACCTGAAGAGAAAAGCTTCCCTGTGGACTTGCACAGTATCTTACAAGCTCTAGTTTTCACAAGACTAAGCCTACTCAAACTAAAATCCTAAGCAGTTTTTTTACTATTATATTTTAGTTGCTCTTGGACATTACCAAACATTAATAAATAATTTTTGACACCTTACAAGGGTGTCAGAACTGCTGCTGTCAATCCAGGAAGCCAGGCTCTGCACAGCAGATGCTCTGAATTGCTCGTGGCTATGGAAGCAGAAGGGCCAAACTAGTCCTTGCAGAGCACGGGAGGGGAACACCAACACATTGACAGCCCATCCAATTCCAACACGGAAGGACACAGGCACAACAAGCCACCCACCCAAGATCGTCTTCCAGTTCTGCCCTACTTTCTCTCACAGGGCTTTACTGCCACATACACAGCAGGCTGCTGGAATACAGACATAATGACAACACTGTTAGCTCTCTCCTTTGCGTCTCATTTGCGTCTTATGACTACCTTGAATCATCTTCAGCATTCATTTTAAAAACCTGGAAGTAAGTTTTCGGGTTCGTTTCTCTCACCATGAGATCCCCGAAGCACAGTGGTGTGTGTCTTAGGTCCAATCACCAGAACAAACTGGTCACAACCAGCACTTCTCATGCCACCTGAGGAATGAACAGCACCAGGCTGAGCTGATGCCATTTCCTTCACAACAGGACCTTCTCAAACACTCAGCATTTGAGCAATGAAGGAAAACCTGCACTGGTTTTTACCATCTATCCAGGTTACAAAAACACAGAAAAATATTAGCCTAAGTAACGTATCTGCAGCAGAATCCAAGTGGACCATAGCAACATCAGTGCCATTCCCATGTAATTTTCAGCAAGTTTCCTACAGGAAAATGGAGCAGAATACATTTAACTAAGTCACATCTCTGATCAGATCCTCGAAAACTTACTAAGCTTTGTTCTGAAAACCCAGCCAAGGTTTCCATGAGGATCTTCAGCAGGGAGCCATACCCTACTATTCTGCCTCCATATCCAGTTTCTCCTTTAACCATATTTGAGCTGAAGACAGCTTTCTCTACAGTAACTGAAACCACAGGTAAGTGATCACTGACCTGTGTAGGAGAGACTAACAACGCAAAGAAATGATTTTCAGTTACATGTGGGATGCAGATGAAAATGGAAAACGAGTTGAAATGGAACTTTCTTCAAAAAGTTTCAAGAATCCCTGCTCCCAGCTGAATTCTTAATGGTTTAATCCAAAGGTCCTCCCACTCCAGAGTTCCAGCACACTGCTGACAGAAGTGTTTGGAAGAACTCCAAAACCCACATTACTTGCTTCAATTAAAAAACAAATGAAAGCACAAAAATATTTCCTCTTCATTGCTGGGTTGAAAGCACAGTGTTAAAGCAGCCCAGGTAAGGATTCAAATGCCAAAAAATCTTACTTTATGAACTTATTTACACAAGCAGTTTACTAAGACAGGGCTCTGGACAAAGCAGCACAAGGCTATGCTTGGCTTGCCAAAGCAGTGAAAGTGTAAACTGAAATCTTTTAACATGGATCACATCTAACAGATGGACTAATGTTTCCATTCAGCAGAATTTGTTATTGACCCCTTTGAGACTGCAGTATTTTAGAACAAAATAGGCCCAAGCCAAGAGAGAAAGGAACGTTTTTTTAAAAGCAAAGATATATAACTTCAACTTTTGCAATGCTATGTGTCACTAAGTTGTTTATACTTCTCCATAGTATACAAGTACAGTCACCAACTGAAAGCCAGGCGTGCTGTAATGCACGTCATAACAGCAGTTCCTGCAGACTCCTCACTGCCTTTACAAGAAAGGAACTCCTACTTTCAGCTTGCTAGGTTGACAATAGCTCTACACACAACTTTCTCAGACGTTCAGAGAGAAATCTTAAACTCACTAGGCAAGCTATGTTATACAGTAACATCCCTCCTTCTACCCTGCCTAGCAACCCTTGGCTAACACGGAAAAGCTGCATTTGCCTTCAGCCACTACATCTAAGTGAAATTCACTTATCTGCTGTAACTCCAAACACTGATCCAGTACTTCAAAACTGAACCCCATCATTTCAGAGTACTCTGAGATAGCCCTCCTTCCCACTCTGAGGCGCTATGGGATAACTAACCTCAGACACTAAGTTATTCAGGACAGCACATTGCAACCTCCACGGAGGATTAAGCTACACCTGCCAATGGATGTAAATTCCCTATTTGGAGGTATTGTGAACCAGCTGATAGTCAGCTACAAAATGAGAAAAGGCTCACTGATTTGAAGAGCACATTGCAAAATTTGTACTTTTGCCTTATATTAGCTCAATACAAGCCAAATAAGTTCATTAAAGGTCCCATGACAGTTATCAATAATATTGCCCACAAAGGCATTTGTTTTAAGCTGTATCTTAGTGTACTGCCAATGATACATTAGTTTAAGTCCAAATTAACATGAATACAGCAGCTTGTCCCATTTGCCTTGCTCAGACACTAAGCAGAGCATTTCATTTGGCTCCAACACCACTAACATTTACAACTTCATAAATGAGCTAGAGGTATTAAGACTCAGCCCACTCCTCACCTGCCTATTTAAACCTGAAAATCAAGTCAGGGTGTTTAGTATCTATACAGGAGAATCAAAAAGCGTTTGTGCTAGTGGAAAAAGGAGAGAAGTATTTCTGAGAAGTGTGGAGTTGCATTTTGAATGCAGCTTCAAATCTGCTAGCTTTTTCCAGGAAGAATCAACAGATGTGGATTGAGTGCCCTACTTCACATAGTGATTTTTTTCCCCCCAAAAAACCTCTGCAAGCTAATGGGAAAGATCTATCCATATATCAGTGACTGGTTGAGTAGCAGGGAGTTTAGTTCTTATAACAAATGAGACCACCACCAATCACAAAACCTGCTATATTCAAAACTTATTTACACTAGCAAGGCAAGAATGTAAACACTGAAGTTACTCAAGTGATAATAAATTCTGATTGCAGAGACCAGAAACACCTTAATTTTACCGACTGTTTCACTGTGCATTTGTTTGTTATCCATGCATGTATCGCATTAACCAGAGGGAAAAAAACTGAATATGGATATGCAATGATGCACAAACTCATTATCACTACTAATGAAAGATACTGAAATAACTGTCACTATTACTCTGAGAACAGAGCAGTGTTCTAAAGATGGTAGAACAAAGGCAATCTTCAAAAGGATCAGGAAAAAAAAACAAGATACACTGCCACTGTGGTAAGCCATGCTATATCCACTATTAGAACAGTAACAAGCAGATGGACTTAAAAACTGACAGGAAACCAGAAACTCCCAAAAAAGGCAACGAGGATAAGAGATCTGGAACAGTTTGGGTTACAAAGACAAAACATAACAGCAAAGCTGAGAGACAGAACTCAAGACAAGAAACAAGTTAATCCCACACCCAAAGTTAAAAGCCAGTTTTAATTTTGCAGCAGACCAGATCCTATTCCAAAGTGATGAGCTTGCTAGCACTGGAGAAAAGAGCCAAGCTACTATACTTTAGTCAGATTAACAGCATACACAGTCCTCTTCTCCTATTAACACTTAAATGCAAGTAATTAGCCATGTCAGTAATTAGCCAAGTATTTAGCCAAGTTAGCAATCATGTTCAACTTCTGTTACTGAAAGGATTGTTTCCATGTCCTGCACAAAAACTGCAACAGCGTTGCCCAGTACATGCACAGAAGGGGAAGTTTTCACCTAGTTCAAGTACTTTACACCTTCAAACATTTTTACAAGACTCCTGTGTGGCATCAGTATTTTGTTTTTAATATAAACTCATACAATTGCTGTACATGAAGCTGTTCTGAATACCTGTTTAGGCACAAAGCATTGCACTAACCTGTAACTAGCCCTATACAAAGTAGGCCAATAAGAATCCATTAAAAAACTAGCCAAACCAGAATTTTACTCTAAGGAAAATTAAAAATCAAGCACACAAGATCAATGTAAACGCATTCTTTAATATCACTGAAAATAAATCTGCATCATCTTAAGAAATCCAAGTCTTAGGTGGGTTTCAAATAAATAATCACTTTGACTAAATGTTTACACATAAAGGGAGCTCTCAAAGCAGCAGTGCACAGTTTACAATTCCTCCCTAACACATTCCCGCAAGGGAATGTACAGTAGGTAGTACACACTGGAAAAACAATCAAAATATAGAGCACACCTGCCATCTTCAATGACAAAACCACTGAATATGTTGAAGAATGGGGGGTGAGAAGTGAAAGCATGCACTGCCCTTTAGAGCACCACTATTCTCCCACAGTCTTTTTACCAGCATAAGAAGGATAAGAAGCCAGGGAATAAAAGTCTTGCTTCTAAAATCCACTCTCAACTTAAAAATTAACAAAGCAGTGCTCTGGTACAGGAAATCTGTTCTTCAAACTGATGCTGCAGCATAAAATATCATCCCTACCCTGACTGGCCTCTACTCCAGAACACCTACTCTGATTTTCAAATTCCTTTCCAGTAACTGCAGGACCAATCCCAAAAGCTTAGGCAGGTAGGAGTCATTCGTAGCAGATCCTGGCTCAGCATACTGAAAAGAAACATGTCATGACAGGCTCTAAGGGGTACAGTTCCCAAGCAAAAACTCTAGTGTCCTATGTGCGCTCACTCAAAAATAAAACCTTCCAAAAAGTAAAATTCTTCCTCAAGGTGAGCATCAATTACTCTGCCATAAGAACATGCCTGATGTGAAATTTCTCACAAAACAAAATGGAAGATTCAACAAATCAGAAAGATTGACAAGAAAAAAAAGTTCAACTATAAAAAAATGTCACAAATAGACTTGCAAAAGGGTTACTGTAAATAGTTTTCTTATTTAAGTTACTGTTTCATCAAAACATTTGCTCTCTACAGATATGGATAGCAGTCTTCCATTCTTTGTACTTTAGATCAACACACAACTGACCTGCGATAAGCACAGCAGTGCTCACCATAGAAGCAGGTAACCCAGTAACATTAATTCCCCAGTACACTTAACCTGCTTCATTCCTCAAAGCTTTTCTTCTCCTTTTCTGATAAACCTGAAAAAAAAGTTTTGCATCTCTTGGCTACAGGACAGTAAAAAAACCTTAAAGTAATACTGCTGTGTACCTACTGAACAAAAATTACAGGAGTTAAAGAACTGTTTAGGATGCTATCTTGGCTTTGGCAAACACAAACTGGGATAACATACATTATATACTTTACACATTTGAGTAAGGGATGCTGCAACATTTAACAGATGCCAAAATAAGTCTTAGATTTCTACAACTGTCAGTACACAGGATTCCCAAGTTGCTCTGGATAGAGAAGCAGGATAATCAATTTTCAAGGAAAGCCACATAGTCGGTCAATCTGGCCAACTGCTGTTCATTTGGAATTGGTGGAACGGGAGCAGGTTCTAGAAAAAAATAACGAAAGTCAAAAACACAGCATTAATAAAATTAAGAAAGTAAGTCAATGGAAAATATTAAACACATGAGAATCTTAAGGGGGCACATCTGAACTGTAACTTCTGCCTATGCAGCATTAGCTGATAAAATACTTTTCTGTGATCTGCACAACTAAGTCACAAGAATTACAAAACAGCAAAGATACTTCTACCAAGTTCCAGTTGTCAGCAGGCTTCAAAAATTTTTTGCATATACTGGGATCTGTGATTATTGAATATTCCCTGCACTTGAATAAAAATGCTGCTGGAGCTCTTCAGGTGCTCCTTTCCTTACAAGCTGGCATACTGAAGATGTCACAGATCCACTGGGTTACCTGACTAACAAAACACTGCACAGGTTGCAGGAGAATGCAGTGCACATGGAGATGCTTAAACAAACACCAATGTGGAACTACAGTTTAAGGACAGGATGGAAGACAAGTGGCTAGAACCAGGTAGACATGGCAGGAATAAAAATCAAAAATGAAAAAAGTCAAGCAAATTGCATCATTTATTCTTCCTGAAAAGTTAGCAGTAGTTGAACAAGACATACTGCTTAGAATAGTTTCAAGAAGCAAGACCCTAGCTCTTCAAACTAAATCTGTAAACTGAAGACACTTCTGGCAACTGTGTTAGACACAACAAGCCACCAATTCAGATCTACTGTTACTTCTCATAAAAGAAACTATTCTGGGAATCAGCATGACAAAATACAACACACCCCAACCTACAGCTGCGCTTTGAGAAAAATGTTTTCTTACACACAGAAGACTTCAGAAATCCCTCCTCAGGAAAGCAATGAAGCCTACTCAGAGCTGCTTTGTGAAGAAACTGCCTTTTCATGAGAAATTTCAGCCAACCCCCTTTTTGTTTCACAGCGACTGCCTACTCCTGCTCTGGAATCAGCTGTGTAAGTGTGAATCTTGAGCACCATTTAAATTGCAGATTGGTATGTAAGGGGAAGAGAAGACCGAGGGAGAAACATTTAAGCAGTCCAATTGAATCTTCCTATTCTGTGATGCTGAGTTATGAAACTAATCATATTAATCATGCAAGTCTTCAACATATGCAAGCAAATTGTACACAAACAGGAAGTACCTGATGAAGGAATAAATCTGTTAAAGGAAGCTTCCAGCGCACCTACAGAAAAAACGTAACAGAAGTTAGCCCCATGGACCAGTTTGAAATGATTATATGCACCAAGCCAAACCTGGATAAACAGGTAGTTAAAACTAAGCCTGTTCATTGCCCAGGTTTTAGTTCATGTTTAAAACATACAATACCCAGTGCTCAGTGAACTAGACATGCAGCTTCAGAACAGTGAACACCTCCTGCCTCTTTCTTTTGTCCCAATAGTAGCTCTTGCGCTCATTTTTGGAAAAGAACCACACGTAACTAGCTCTCAAAACAGCTTATTTTGCAACTAGTTCATGAAAAAAAATGGTCAAAGAGCTCAGGACTCTGGTTGGTTATGTTCTCTTTAGATCCATGGCAATTTGGCTCCTGCTTCTAGAGTAGTACTGTACAGCTTAAGAGCAGTCATTTTATCTCCGCCTTCACAGCTTAACATTTATCTTTGCCTCAAACAGAAAACAGCCGTCGATACCACTATGAAAAAGTGTTTTTGCAGGCTGAGCTTTGCAGCAACACAGATCATTATCAACACCAAGACAGTTAAAAGATTCCATAGAAAAAAGCTTTAAAAAGCAAAGGAAATTATACCAACAAGTTGAGGTCCTCAGCACAAAGATCTACTAAATCCCTGCCTAAAGAAGTTTAACTTCTGGAAAAGTTCTCAGGTTCAAAAATGGTATATTTTTACTCATCTTTATTAGATTAAGACATGTCATTTGAGGTCATCCAACTTATGTTCCAATGAGTCAGAGCCAGCAGCAGAGGAGGAGCTGGAGAAGTCAGCATATCCTGTCTGCTTTTGTTTAAAAATGTTAATTTGAGGATTTAGTTTAATCCAGACTGCTTGTAAGACCAAACAAAACCCACTACTCTGTACTTCCTACATTTCATAAACATCCCATGTTTTACAGCTGCATAAGTCCACATAAAATATCTGAAATAACATTATGCAAAATTTTAATTAGAAACTATTGCATAGTTATTAGAATGGTAAATTCAATGTCCAGTGAAACAACAGCTCCACCCACCTGGCTTTTTAGGCATTACCATACGAGTGGAAAAGTCTGCTTGCCAGCCCTGTTCTAACACACCTGAAAAGACATTTTTAAAGTTTTTAAGAACAAATCTTATACAGCTGTTAGAAACAAAACAGATATACACTAAGACCAGTAGAAAAGCATCTCTGTATGCTGCCTATATGCTATAACCGAGACATTTCTCATAAGTATTTAGACATTTAGTTCAACAAGCAAGCTCTTGAAAGTAATAGCACATGAAACCAGTTTAGCCCACTACCTTTACTCTGTTTACCAGTGAATTGCTTTGACACTTCCACAGGTAGAAGGGGATAAAGGTAACTGGTAGCAAGTAAAACGGAAACATTTATCTAAAACTAAGCCATTTACCTCTATGCACTGTCTCATCAACTCCCTCTAAAATAAACTCAGGCTATATATATATATACACATACATTTACCACTTATGGCTCTCTGATCTCAATTTTTTGCAGAAAAGTTACTCAGGGAATTAGCAGAAAGTACCTTTCACAGCTTCTTCTACAGGAAGCCCAACAAAGGCTGCAAAATCATCTGCAACTATTGATGTATATGCTTGAGAAACCAGTCCAAAAGCTCGCCTCCTAGTTGCATCTAAAAAGAGATAAATGTAAGCAGACATACTAATCTCCATAGCCAAGAAACCTCAGAAAATGTTTCCAATCCAAACAGGACACAATCCATTTGGGAAAACCACTAAAACCTCAAAGTTCCCCCTTCCTTCCCACAATTTGTTCAAGTCTCAGTCAGCAGATACTGACAATAGCTTGCTTATGTCCATGGCAAAATCTGTCAGATTGCTTTTAACTTCAAAATGTTGTTTGCACTACCACCAGGATGTAAACTGCAGTTTGAGGAACTCCACTTTTGACTGCATTTGCCATTTGAAATGGATTTCTCAAATAGTTCTGAATCAGAAAATCATGAAAAATAGCAATTAGTTATAATCATTTCTTTTACCCCCACATCTTCTTTAGTACCAAAGCACCTACAGATCAGTTGTTCCTAAAACTCACAGAAATTATTGCAAAACAACTTGGAAGATTTTTTGCAGCCTGTAGCGCCCTCTAGTAGCAAGACTGTTTATTTGCATGTTACTATTATACAGCCTGTAACTACTAAAGCATTTGTTTAAAGCCACACTTAAAAGAAACTTTCATAAGCATCACAAGGTTCTGAAATGTCAAACCAAGCTGCCTACGCTTCTGGTTAAACGAGTTGGATAAAGTTGAGTGCTTAGTAGCCCATTTTGCTATTACAGAGCCAAACACCGTGTGAAAATCCAGTAAGAAAGAATACACAACCAGACACGATAAATAAAAGCATTCTAAGTCATCCCTAAAAGTTTTTCTAATGAGCTTTTTTCATTTACACCTGATACCTGAGATCCCTTAATTAAAACAGACAAATGCTTGGCAACAATGTACCTTTGGTTTATAATGATACTAAGCTGTTGCTTGTCAAGAACAAAAAAAATTAAGGTACCTCTAAGTGCTTCCATGATTGGTTGAATGGTCTCAGACCACTGGTGCGCACTGATTGTTGTATAGATTCCTGGGAAGTCTCTTTGCCAGATTCGTTGGCCTACTGACCAAACTGCACCAAGTTCAGCATTTGCCTGTTGAGACAAAAAACAGTTAATCCATAGTTGTCTGTTCTCTGCAATGACCATTTTACCAATGTAAAATGCTATGTTTTCAGAGGTGTAACCTTCCTGAAATAACCCATGCAACAAATTTCCCCCCCCATAAGAATGTTGCTTCACACCAAATGCAAATTACACCTAAAAAACAGACCAGCTACTCACAGAACATTGCTGTTCAAACACAGCAAGTTTCAGAGAAAGCCCAGATAAGATTTGGTTCAGCCAACTGCTGACTGAACTGATATAATTATTTTTTTTCCAAGAAAAAAAATCTTTCAGAACCATGTGACAGGTCCCATCTTGACCCTGAGACTTCTTAATTCAGGACTACAGAGCACTTGTTTCTTGTAAAATATACGACCCCAATTGTTTCCTTGAGAAAACATCTCAAACTGAAACAAGGTTTGGAGGCATTCCTAGTATATTTAGCTAAATGCTCAACATATGTCTTTGATCCACATGCAATGCAAACTAAAGTGCCTTCAGAAAGTTAAATCTGATGGTGCAATTTATCTGAAGTTGCATTTCACTGCACAAGGTATTTTACACCTTCAGGTGGAATGTGGCCCCACCTCAGAATCAGGTATTCAGAACACAGCTGTTGCGTTCCTCCAGCTGACTACCCCTTACCACAAGGCTTTCAAAGAAGAACTCCAGGTTTACAGAATCCTGCATCACAGGTTACTTTGTAAGGAAGAGAGAATAGTCAGATCTGCAACTAGAAGACTTTAGGAAGACCAGTATGCCATCTGCTGGACATGCAGCTCACAGCAGAGAACAGCCCAAAGCTACTCACCAAATAGAATCCTTGGAGGGGAAAAAAATCATCATGTGCAAGCTTACACAAAACTGTTTTAGTATCAGCTGGCATTTTATGAAGTACTTACAGATTTAATAGCAGGAGGAATTCTTTTCCAAAGATATCGTGCATTATTCCTAGAAAAAGGAAGTTAAAAAAATGCTTCTCAGTGACCAAATGTTTGCTACAAGGGGACACCAAAGATTGGTTCAGATGTTAAAATTAACACAAGCATGGCACAATCTTGGTGCTTTCAAATAATTCCTTTTATGTTTGATGAAGTAGAAAAAAGTTATTTTCAAGAAGACATGACAGTCACAACAAAGTAGTTCATTAACTGACTCATTGAATAAAAGCTGAGAAGAGGTTTTCCACATTTCTACCACAAGGAGAACTTCACAAAAGTTAGGTTTGCACTGTTTTTGGAACAGTTGGAAATTGAACAAACACATGCACAACTAACTTTTTACAGTCAGTTGTCATTTAGACTGGTGGTCTCCAAACTTGGATCATGCACTTATCAGTAAAACCTTTCTAAGCACCACCACCACCAATACACGTGTATTTAGAAATTATACAGATGTAATTTTGTACTGATATAAAACACAGAAATAGAACCTTAAAATGATGAGCCAAAAATGCAATTCCAGCTTAACATTATTTGTTAGTAGTACAAGAAAGTGTTCGTAGTGTGCCTGCACCCTGCTTTGGGGATCAAAGATTTAGAGTGCTTGCTCTTCTCAACTCAGCTTTCTCACATGCATTTAATTGAAATATCTAGTCATCGATCTTTAGAGCACAGCTGAGGAAATCTAGAATGGAACTGATTAGAAATGCTCCAAAAGATTTAAAACACAAAACAGAAAATAAGATTCACTGCATCTTATTAAAGCACAGTTCTACAACACCAAGTCAGAATTAACTAAAGCTAATATTCAACATCAGCACAGAATGGAATTTTGCCCCAAAATAACATACAGCTACAATGCAAGAAAACACTCAAATCATGGAATCACCACCCTGACATTAGCTTTGGCTTTGTCATCGAATGCAGCAGTGTTTTTACTCTGCCAGAACAAGTAACCAGCAGCACATCAATAAAACTAAATGCAAAGAATCAAGTTCATACAGGGATGCAGTAACAGCCCACCAGACTAAATTTAAAAGATTATTCAGATGGACCCAGATGCAGATTTAACTTCTTTAAACCATCAGTGTCCCTCATTTTTAGTTTAAAGCTGTCTATCACGCTGTAGACACAAGCAGCAGCCTGCAATCTTATTCAAAGTGAGTAAAGCTTGGAAAAGCCACAAATCAAACACCGAAGTGTTCAACGCTTTCCAGTTGAGCCCATTTCACCACTTAAACAACTGAAATCTGCCCCTTCGGTTACGGAAGGTGGACAAGAGCCAAGAGAGGAAAATATTCCAACAGAGTAAGGGGCTGTGAGGCTGAAGTCTGGACTTTAATTTACTTCAAGAACACAGCATTACCTACATGCATTTTGTTAATCCCACAACAAACCATTAGCATTCTGGCAGCTACAGGTCAACCCTGATCAGCCTAACAGTAACAAATCCGCTACCTGAAATTGAAGATTAATACAAGCCACTTACATGTCATTATGCAACAGGTATAAAGCCAGAAGCTGGCCATAAACAAGAGGCGTAGCAATTCCTCCAGGGGCCTAAAAAACAGGCACAAGGAATTTAGTTAGATTTTTTAAAAGCAGGACATCTTACCAACTAAGCAAGCAGCTAAGTTCAGTAAAACCAAGCACTCCTAGGCAGTTGCTGATTTCACATCAGGTAACAGCTGTGGACAAGTTGCTGCAGTACTTTGTAAATAGTTGTATCTTTCTATGCAGAGTAACTTGTGCACTCCTGAAGTTTTAGTTAGAGAATTTAGCTTTGTTTTGCTGCATCGACAAGGAAGTGCCATTTCACCACGCTATGTTCTAGCTCTTGCTCAGGGAAGTGGTAACCATCTTCATATCTCCTCACAAACTGTTCTAGGCACTCGTGATTTGATTTACCTTGATCTGAACTTCAGTTCCCCCCCCCCCCCCAAAAATCCCCCTCACAGCCCCACCCCCGGGCACGCCACAGGCCCGCAGCGGAGCGGCCGCGGGCTGAGAGCAGCGGTGAGCCCACAGAGGGGGACACCCCGCGTCCCCACCTCGAGCTCCTGCGTCTCGCACTGCTCCAGCAGCTTCCTGAAGCTGAAGGCGCCCTCCGCCATCACCGCCACCGGCATCTTCCCCCCGCCGCCTCCTCCTCCTCCTCCTCACAGCAGGCGGCGGCCCCGGCTGCCCTCACTTCCGGCGCACACCCACCGTACTTCCGCCCGCAGCGCCAAGCGGGCCGCTCTGCCCCGCAGCTCTTATGCTCTGGAGGACTGCGGGGAGGGCGGGGCCAGCGCCGGGGGCGGGGCCAGAGGGGCGTGGGTGTGAATATTAAAGAATTTATGTGTAAAGAGTGCGTCCCTGTGTGTATGTGGGTACATATAGCTATGTACAAGGGTATATCCGTGTATATATATGCATATATCCCTGTATTTATACATATATGTATGGATATGGGGTATATCTATGTATGTACGCAGATATAACCATATATATGTATGCATATGGAGTACATCCATGTATATATATGGATATATATATATGTATATGGGGTATATCCATGCATATATACAGATATATCTGTGTATGTATATATATACGTATGTATATGGGGTATATCCATGTATGTATATGGATATTTATGTAGGTATATGGAGTATATCCATGTATCTGTATACGTATGTATATGGGGTATGTCCATCTATATATGCATATTTATATATATTTGGATATCATCCATGTATATATATGGATATAGCCACATATGTACTCCATTTACATATGTCCATATATATACTGCATATACATAACCATGTATACCTCCCTATATTTCTCCATATATACCTCCACATATATATCCCCATATATATACCTCCGTACCTCCATATATATATATATCTCCCCATATATATACCTCCATATATATATATATATCCCCATATATATATCCCTATATATATATATATCCCCATACTTCCATATATAAATGTTCCCATACCTCCATATATACATATACCCTCATATATATATCCCCATACACACATGTTTAGAGGATATATGTGTCCATTTACATAACCATACATACATATGGCTACACCTATCCTATAAATCAGCATTTGCACCAAAAACAGGCTCCCTGGTGATGGTCTCGGCGCTTTTGGGTTGGAGAAGGGAAGAACCAGGGCACAGCTGCTCCCACTGCCAGCCGCCCCTGTCCCCAGGGCCCTTTGCTGTGCTGGGCCCTGTGCTGCTCTCACCTGCTGCTCACGCTCCCAATTCTCTCAATTTTTGGAGTGGGGGGCAGCAGTGGGACATCCCCCATGACAGGACAGAGTCATAATGCTGTCCGTGGAGGCAAGCACCCCAAGATGTGTTTAGTCCCTTGCCCACAGGCAATCCCTCCCTCCTTGACCTGGAATGGGAGCCGATGGGGACAGAGGGTTTCCATGGTTAATTAGCCATCCTTAATGAGCCCTCAGGGCCACACGTTGATTCACAGCGAGCAAGCACACACATGGGCAGGGGCCTGGGGGGTCTTGGGCACCCCTACAAACCCCACAGCCTTCGCTTGAGCCCTCCAGGCCCTGAAACCCAGCTTTGCCTTCAAAGGCCTCCCCCGGTGGCACTCACAGGCCTGGGCAAAGCCATGGCTCTGTGGCATGCTCCTCCTCTCACCTGGGCGATCAATTGCTCCAGAGATTGGGAAAAAATGATCAAAATCGGGCTGGTTTGTGAGCGCTTCCCACGAGAGGGCACTGGCTGCAAGGGAAATGCAGAAAAGTCCGAAGAAATAGGACGGAGGTTTTGCCGCGGTGCTCTGCTTCTCCCCAGTGCAGCTCCCGGCCACCTCCGAATGTCGCGCTCTCCTTTCATGCCAGAAACTCTTTCTATTTTGGGGCAGCCAGGCCATTTTTGTTTATTTTTTTCAGTCTTTCATTAAGCTTTTGGGACAAGGGAGGAAGCGGTGCTTTCCAGTGCTGTTAGCTGAGCCTCCCAAAGCCACCAGGACCACTGATACAAGCAATGTCTCTGTGTGGAAGTAGCCAGAAATACTGTTTCTCCATATTTATTTATTTATTTATTCTTTTTTTTCCCCCCATCCCTCTTCTCCTGCCTCTCATCTCCCCCTTCACCACACCTCCTGCCCCGGGGACATCCCCCTGCAAGCCCGTGATGCACCAAAACCATGGCCAGGAGGTGAACTCCTTGGACGATTTCTGCCCCTCAAAAAGCCAAAATCTCTTTTACTGGAGGCCTGATGACTGCTTCCCAAGAGGTTTTCTTCCCCTGGGGCCAAGCTTTTTCCCTGACTGTGTTAAATTGTCAGGGACAAGGCCAAGCATTGGGCGAGGAGACGTCTCCTGCTCACACAGTGCAGTTCCAAGCCAGGGATGTCCAAAGAGCTCAAATTATTTGCTTTCGGGAGGGGACGAAGCTGGTTAATACAGAAAAATGTCCCCAGACACCCAGTGCAAGGAGAGGTAGCACAGCCATATGTGGAGGGTTATCACGCATGGGTCAGTTTTCATTAGGAGGTAGCTTCATTAAGGCAAATTTGACCATTTTGGTTGCAGGACAAAATTTTCAAAAGCTGCATAAGGATGTGATAGCAGTATGGGGGAGGAAATATGTTAGAGGGGATTTTTTTTTTTTTTGCTTTTTTTTTTTTTGCATTTTTTACGCTCTCAGCATCACCAAAAGTGTCGATGTCTGAAAACTTCTCAATGAAATAATCTTGTCAGGAAAAATTAATTTTGATTTTTCCTTCAGCTCTGTTCAGACTAGCTTAGCGAATGGAGAATTTTACCCTGAAAAGGAACCATGAAATCAGCCCCAGGCTCAGCATGGTTTAATGATTAACACGTAAAAGAAGGCTGCATTGTAACCAAAACACAATAACAAAGTTCAGGGGATGGCTCCTTTCTGGACCCTTTATGGAGGACGGACTGAGAGCTTGGATCAGGCTTCGGGTTTGGGTTTTTCTTTCTCATTTTTCTCTTGCTGGTTTGTGGAGGGTTATGCTCCAGTCCATTGCAAGAGGCGTTTGCCAGGCCTCGGTCAGCGCATTGACCACCTCTCCCCAAGCCTTCAAGTCCCATCCTGCAGGATCCATCCACAAATTCCCCGCTCCTGAAGCGCACTCGTGTGCTTCCCAACCCCTCTGTCCCGTCCCATCCGCACCGATGGCTTTATGAGCACCATCCTGCACCTCCAGACAGTGACCGAGGTGGGTCAACCTGCCATCCCGGCCATCACGGGGTCATTTGTTCTATTTGGGAGCTTCTCTTCAATTTAAGCACCAAAATAAAAGCCCAGCCTGGGAACATAGACCAGCACGTAGGAGAATCTGTCCCGCAGCAAATCTGGCCAGGTTAAATTAATGGGAAATCTCCTTGTACTGAAAGGATCCTGGTTTTGCCTTTGGCCCGTGGGATTGAAAAGCACTTTAAGTCTTGGCTTCCAGCTGTTGCGGAAGTGTAAAGTATATTTAATGTGATTTTTATTCAGCTCCTTATGGCGGTGATGGCACGAACATCTCAGAAACTCATTTACGCCCCGTATGAATTTTAATGCAGCAGCCAAAATGGGTCCTAGTTCTGCAGGGCCGAGCCGTCCCAAGGAGCGGTTCTTTGTTCTCAGAGTCACACCAAGCCATTTCCAAGAAAGATTACCAGGGGTGTTGGGGCAGGGCTGTATTTCCCCAGCTGCTTTCGTGAGCTGACTGGGATCTGAAGGCACGCTCTGCAGTGATGATTACAAAAGGTTTCCCTTTCTCATCTCGTTCAAAAGCTTTTCAGGGGAACAAAAGAATCATTATGGGGAAAATAAGATTCAGCACACTGATACGGAACAATAGGAAAGTTAATTTAATGTGAAAGTTAAAGAAAACGGCGGTAAAGGGTCAAGTTTAACTTCTCCACACCCTTCCCCATCTCCTCAGTACCCTGATTTATATGAGCTGCGTCCGACCGGACTAAAGGCTGTACCTAAATACATTATTTCCTCCCATTACATCAAAGCCTGTTTTACACCAGCCCCTGCAATCAGAGTGGACAAACGCCTCGTTTTTACGAGCTGTGCGCAGCGGAAAGGAAGCGGCGAGCGGCTGGCGTGCCGGAGGAGCCCATTTCCTACGCCGAGCCCTTTTCCGAGTGCTCAACGTGAGGTCGCAGCCTGCGACCAGGTCCCCCCTTGTGATATTCACGAAGCACCAGCAGCCAACCCAAACAGCTCAGGGATGGTTTGGGAACACCCTGACATGGGGACGCCCTGTGTGCTTGCTCCAGTGTTGGGGCATTTGGAGCATCCCACAAAGAGCAGCGGGCTGGGGGCATCACTAAGAAAGTCCAAGTTATTTTTCCAATCTATTAATTCTCCCCTCCATATTTTTTTTTTATTTATTTTTGTTTGTTTGTTTTTATAGGGCATCATTTTCAACTCCAATAAACCAAGAGCTCTCTAGGGGATTGGTATTTTCCCTGCTTCATCCCTGTTCTTTCAACTCCAGCCTGAGAACCCTGTTTGCTGGAAATGCCTTGCTTGCTTTTTATTACCGCAGGACAGTTTAATGCAACGTTGAGTGCTGCTTGTGCTCTGTTGGCTTTCCGAATAAAGTGGATCCCGCAAATTTAATGTGCTGTTCTGTGTTAGGTGGCACTTTATACGCAGGTGTTTACAGCGCTGCTCAGGCACCGTATTTAACTTAGAGCAATGTGCAGGGAAGGACACGAAGGGGACCTCGTCCCCTTCCTCCCACCATTCATATGGGGCCATGGCAAAGCAACCTGCCTGGATCGAGCAGGGAATGAGCAGGGGTGACCAGTTCTGCCAGCAGCTCTAGAGGCACGGGCTGCCCCTTCTTAACCTGCGAAGGGAAAAGGAGACCCTCTGTGTATTTAACCTAAACATTGTTTTCATGACTTTCGAGGCATGTCTATGCATTTTCCTGTTTTTGCTTCATTCCACAGGATCCTTGGCCAAGTTTCTGTCCCCTCCCAAACAGCCCCAGCTCCTCGGCCAGCGGTTTTTGTTCTCTGCATATTTTAATCCAAATGAAGACCTTGGATAACTTTGAGCAGCAGAATATCACTTCTCCTCACTGCACTTCCACCACACAGCTCTCTTGATTGGAAATCCCAGAAATCCCCTAGATTTGGGGGAATGGAGAAGGGGAAATCCCAAGTCCAGCACAGGGTGTTTGGGGGGAAATTTGGGGGAATAGAAGGGGCATCCTTTGCCCAGCATGGGAGCATTTTGGGGAATGGGGTGAGGACATGCCTCTGCCCAAGGCTGCCCCATGGCATTGTCCCCAACCCCATGCCAGCAAACCTCCTGGCCGTCGTGACGGGAGCATGATGCATGACAGTGTCTCCCAGGGCAGGCTTTTAAACCCGCTAATCTCCTGTAATCGCATGCGTGTTGCAAACACCTGTTCCCCCTGCAAAGCCTCCGGGACTCTGGGAGAGCGTTTGGGTGAGCGTAATAACAGGCGCAATTAGAAAGGCGGGCTTTGATCTGCGGGGGGTAAGGAGTCCAGGCAGCTGTGCTCAAGCCTCTCCCGCAGTCACTCTTCTCCTTCTTCTGTCTCCCTCTCCATGACATCCTGACAAAGAAGACCTTGTGTCTGTGATGCCTCGTTACGGCTCCTTCCCAAGCCCCAGCCACCTGCCTGTGCCCGTGCACAGTGTTCGGGCACGTCACCCATCGCTGCTGGCACAGGAGCGGCCTTGATGCTTGCAATGAGCTGCCAGAATTTGGTCCCAGTTACTCCAAACCCACTCTGCAATGGGTCCTTTGTCTTCTGTTAACAGCTGGCCCCTCCATCCAGGTGTGCTCGCCACGCAGGGGTCCCCGTGAGCATCCCCCCAACGGGGGGAGCATGAGCGAGGTGCTGATGCTCTGCTGCACCAAGCAGTTTGCTGCCTGTCCTCAATGTCAGCATTTCCCTCCAAGCCTTTGCACTGTGTGCACATGAAAAAAACAACAGACAAGGAGCTGCCAAAGCAGGATCCCAGCCGGCATCAGCAAAAGTCTTTATGCTGTGCTGGTTGTGTGCAGCTGAACAGATTTTTGCCCTTGCTAATGCAGCTGGAGTGTGATCAGCCCTGCAGGGTGAGCAGTGTGGAAGCAGACACTCTGTTCAGGCAAACACAGAGGCTTTAAACTGGGACTTAAAATGCTTAACCTTTGTGATTTCAGGTGGATTTTACTGGGTTTGGTGCATGCACGTAGCAAGGGGATGTTCTCAGGTCATTTTACAGGGGTGCAAGCACAGGGGCAGCAGAAGCAGATAAGGGTAAAGCTAAAACCAAAGCTTCCTTTCCTGGGAAGATCTACCATACAGGTAGATCTTGCCTTGGCAGGAGCACAAAAGACAACACAACATGTCCTTTCCATCCCAAATTTCCACTTGTCTTTGTAGACATGACTGCAGGGGAAGTACCTCTTGAAGCAAGGACAGGGGAAAAAAAAATCCTTCTGGTCTTCTGCCACATAGTTTCCATAAATGCTGGAATAAGGCGGTTCTGAAAAGGAAGCGAGGTGGATACAAAGCGAGAGGAAAAAAAAAAATCTCAGGGAAAGGAATCTAACTCCATCAGGCAAACCAAAACAACAAATGTTCTCTTTTCCCTCTCCTTTTATTTCATGGAAAAAACAACAGAAGAAATAGAAACCAGGGAGGAAAGATGAAGACCCTTCCGTTTGCAAACACTCATGGAAAATGACAGGTTTTTACACATGGAGGCTGTTCATCAGCCTAGTTTTGGCCCGAATTTCTCTGTTTACAGTGGGCTCTCTGTGCGGTCAAAGCCCACGCCAGAGCTGTCACTGCGAAGCAGCGAGTGCCGGCGGGCAGCGATGAGCTCAGTTAGAGGTGGTGGCAGGATCCGAGAGCAAGGAGATTATTTTTGCTCCCTGAGGAAGCAGCAGGTGGAAACAGATCTGCAGTCCCTCTCCCTGCGGTCACCCGGCGAAATGCCTGCCCGGGATCCCTCACCGCAAAGCCGGGGAGTTTGCTTCTCCGAGCAAAAGTTTTTCATTAGAGAAGTTTGGGTTTTATAACAAGCCTGATACATTTGTATAAATATTTTGTTCCTTGGGGAGGGCAAGCAGGCTCCGGGAGAGGCTTTGTTTAACTGCAAAGCAAGTCTTCCATCAACTGCAGGGGGTTTGCCCACTGCCAAAGCCTCCCCGTGCCCTGTGCACGGAGTCAGGATGTGGTGACCTGGCGAGGATGGAGCCCATCCACCCCAACCCACATGCCCAGCATGATGCCCCGTGGTCTTCTGCTCCCCGTAAAGGAATCCTGATATTTCTCCTCGCTCCCCCCAATACCCTCCACTGGGGTCTAAGGCAAGCGTGAAGCTGGAGAGGCTTCGGATGAGCCTTTATCTGCAGCACGGTTGGGTTTTATCCCTCATTAATTTCTCCCAGGAAGGTCAGGCCAGCTGGCTGGTGCTGGGTGAGATGGGGAGTTTATGTAAAATGAATTTTTAGGAAAAAGAAGTTGGAGGAGAGCAAAAGGAGAAGGGTATAGTGAAGAGCAGAGGGGTTCTGGGCAGTAGCATCGTGTGACAGGGACTGGGCATCAGGAGCAGAGGCTGGGGGCATGGCAAAGATGCTCCTGCAGCACTTCACCTCCTCTTGGCATCTCAAAATGTTAGTTTTTACCAGGATTTTCCTTGTGGCACTATATATGCCAAAACCAAATCGAGTGGACCCTGACCAAGTCAACATGTAGCATCTCTGGGCATTTCCCAAGGGACTGAGCATCATCAGAGGAGGTGCACGAGGGAAAAAGGGATTAAAGAGGAGGTTAAATGTAGGTCCTTAAGGGTGGGTTTCCCAGTGCTAGACACGCGTGAGCCCTCTGATGCTGGGAGACATCCGAAAGGAGCCGTTTGGCAAAGGGGCAGAGAGCCACAGCCAGCGTAATCCCATTGTAAACCTGCCTCCGTGCCGGGAGGGATAAGGCTGGACATAGCCAGCTGGAAAAAAAATCCTCTGAGTGCTGAGTAAAAGCTTGCCAGGCAATTAGCATTGCCATTGTCCGCTCCGATTTAATTCTCTCACAGTGGGTTTTGTGACTTCTTCTTAATTCCTCAATCAGCCTGATGGGAGGATGTTTCTGTGGGGTTTGGGGAACACTGTCCCTGGGTCTGTGCTCTGCTTCTGTCTGGAAACAGCCGGTTTTACATCAATAACATGAGAGCAGTGTGGGGAGATGGGCTTCTAGCACAGGCTGTGCCGTTCGGTTTGAAAGGAATAGAATAATCGATAAAGGGAAGGTGGCTGTGAGAAAGGCTGAAGCAGTATCATCCAGCATTAAAATAATTCCTGGGCTAAAAGAAAAAAAAAAAAAAAAAGAGACATGCACACTCCATAAATGAGGAACTGTAAGAGTTTATGACAATAACAACGGCAAGAGCACAACTCATAACATAATCATTCGATCAATTTTCCTCAAATGGTTTCCAGACTAAGGGCTGGAGCAGGAGGCCAATAAATAAGCTCCCTAAATTCCACTTATACTTCTGCCTGTGAGCTGGCACAGAGCACTGCGTGTGCCCGGCAAAAAAGGCCTGACCTCAAGGACAGCTCGATGCCGGTGTCCCTGAAAAAAACAGCTCGCTCCATCCCAGCTCCCCTGCTGGAAAAGGTGACTTGTCCCGGCCGTCAGCGGGGAGAGCCGAGAGATGAAAGCCTCTCTTCACCCGCCAGACATTTCGAGCAGAATTACCTTTTGATGAAAGCATTTCTGCTGACATTTTTTTGTCTTCCGGAAAGCAACATGAGCGGAAAAATATCCATTCAAAATGAAACAGAAAGTTTCTCCTTTTTCACCTCCTTTGTCTTCCGTGGAAGAGTTCAGCGATGTTTCCTTTGCAAAATATTTTCTTTGCCCTTGCAGCCGTTTCAGCTCTCCCAGTTGCTCTGATTACTCGCCACCTCCAGAGTTCCTGTGACATTTATTTAATGATCTTGAAAAGTCCGTCAGCGAAAGCTGAATGCAAAAAAAAATATGTAATTTTAGCAAATTATTACTAAATTGCTACTTTCCCCGCTTCTTTGAATGTCACTGTTACGGCGAGTGGCTTTCCCTGCGTTAGCCTGTGTTTTGCCATGCTGATGTGTTTTAGCCTTAATAATTTATACCTTAATTCCCAAATTTTCCAGAACCCACTCCCCAGGAAGGTATTTTGGGACAGACCCAGCATCTCCATATTTCACCGGCTGTGGACGTAACTATTTAATTTAAGCCACCGAGCTATTTATTCTGCAAGAACACTGTGCTTTTATTAGCCATTTATTTACAGTACGTGGCATTCCCCACGTGCATGACCTGCTCATGAGCACAGAAGGAGGCTATTTATTTTGGAGTCTTCTCTAATTTACACTAACCATGGAGCAGGGACCCATAAAAAGGCTGGCAAGCGGAGCAGAGCCAGCTTGTGGGCTCTGACAACATGGCCACTACAAGGCACTATTCATCCCTCGCCCATAAATATATATTTCAAGGTGCCCAAGGGAGTCCAGAGTTCAGTTTCCATCTCCTGAAAGTTTTTTTTTTTAAAAAAAGCAGGTGGGCACCATGCACGTGGTCACTTTGTATGGTACCGACCTTAATGCAGGCTGGGGAGGCATAGGGCTGGTGATCCTGCACCCCCAGACCCCATCACACCCCTCTGTCCCCCTCGCACATTGTGTGCATGGCTGGAAGGGAAGAGGTGCAGCCACATTTCAGCAGGAGAGGGCCAAAAAAATAAATAAATCATAACAATTAGGAATTGTTCTACCGAATGCCTTTCCTTCTGTGGCACCCCGAAGTGTTCTTAGGGAACCCTGCAACACCAAACATCTGGGCACAGCAACAAGCAATAAGCAACAACAGCATGTTCATTGTTTAGCAGCCTTTTATAATCCGTCCAATGGTTTTTAAATAAAGTGGATGGAAAATAATGGAGATTCCAGGCCCTGGAACCCATTATTCTTGCATGCCAAGAGCAATGCCGCTAAGTGCAACAAGGACCCTGAAGTTAATGAAATTCCTGCCTGAGCAAACTTTTATCATGCTGTTTGGTAAAATGACTCGCGCATCATAAAAGCAACATCACTCAAGCTGTTAAAATGTCTTCTGTGTAAAGTCAGGCTAAGGAGCAGGAGGAATACATTTGTTAAATTACATATAACCAGTCATATACATTTTAAATATATCTTTATTAGGTTACTGGAGGTTGTTGAGTTTAAAGCATGATGGTGATTTGATCAACTGCTGTGCCAGTGATAGAAGTCTCCTGTTTGAATGGAAGGCTGAGAAATTTTAACTGATTTTCATACAGAACAGCAATCCATCACCCCACCATGCCTGGAAAGGCTCCATTGCTAGAGCAGTTTTCTGTAAAAATGTTTCATTGACAGTCGAATGAATAAATAACTGAAGCACTTCAAAGCCCCCAAAGGAGCATTTGTTTGAAGAATGCATTTTCGATGACAGCATCCACCCTGTTTCTAAAATCCCTAATAATCTTCCCTCTTCGACTCAAGCTCTGTTTTGCATGAGGGGAGCTTTGCAGAGAAAACCTTCCAGGCAGCCCTAATTAAGTTCAGCTTTGTCCTGATGAAGCACATCTCTGGAGCTGGATTTTCGTAGCCCTCGTGTCTGCCCTAACATCTCTCCAAGTGGAGCTGGCTGGAAAATGCCCTGAAAATGCGACGGGGACTGAATTTGCCCTTGGAAGCCCAAGCAGGTGTCAATAAGCAGAGGTCAACTGCTGACTTTTCACCCACCACAGCCTGCTCTTTGTGAAGGGACACACGGGACAGATTTCTCCTCTTCTGCTGCTGGACAGAGGTTGGAAGAGTTAATTTTAAGGGCTGCCTGAAGCTCAGCTTGTTTCACCTCCACTCCCCCCCTCCTTCAAGTTTTTAAAGTATTTAGCTGGAATTTATTTTCAAGATCAGTTACGCACAGTGCCTGTGAGTAATCCACCCTGGCTGGATAGATAACTCCAGGTCTCATTCATCATTTTTCCCTGACCCTTTATTTATAGAGCTGATTATAAAAGTGCCTCCACAGCTCTGTTGAAGTCAACGAGCTTGGGTCAATTTGTACCCACAGAGGAGACAAGCCCGAACCTTCATCTTTCACATTTTGGGGGGCTTTCACTGCTTTTTGACCAAAACCTGAAAAAGTAGCAGCAACAGAGCTGTGACAGACATCAACCATTTCTGCCGAGCCCAGAGAGTGAGCCAGCCCTTTGCCTGGAGGCCTGGGGAAGTGCAGGGAGATGAAGTAACCCTAACACGTTCCCAGAAGGACTCATAGCTGTCAGGAGCAGTCTACTGCAGGGAACAACAGGACAACATCAGTGTCACCATCCCTACCTCCTGACCAAGGGGCACCCGGGATAGGACGGGAGGAAATGGAGACCACATCCCATTAGTGAATGGCCCCAAAACCCTGCAGTCACCAGTACCTCTCCCTTTCCCGAGGAGTGCCGTGAAAGCGCTGCGCTCCATGGAAAGAAAACCATTTCCCCTGGAGAATGCTGGCATGCTGTTGAGCAACAGAGGCATGGAAAGTATTTTGGATCGCAGGTTTCAGGGAGGTTTCTTGGAAGCAATCACTTCTTGTTGTTCTGCTTCGCTGACATAAACCTGGAGGGCTCGCTGCATTTCTTCTCCCCACTTGGCGTTGCCGGAGTTGTCATGTCTTAGCCCACGCCTGGCGGTGGTGCTGAGCCCCACCGTGATGCAAGCACCCAAATTTAATAGGGCTGACAGCAAGAAAGACGGAGGCAACTTGGAGACAATCCAGAGACAGCCAGCAAGAGTGACAAGAGGCTGAGAAGCCATGAGCTACGAGGGACGGATGAGGCAGTTGGCTGTGTTTAGTCTAGCCCGGGATAGCAAGGCAGAGGGGCATGATAACAGCCTTCCAGCATGGAAAAGCTGTCACGGGAAGGGCTGCCACATCGTGCTGCATCCACCTGGTAGGCGGTGGGAGAAATCAGCTCCTCTTGCAGCCAAGACAAGGCTTGGATGTCAGCAAGCACAGGGTTTCTGCCACCTAATAACATCCATGAGAATAAAGGGCTTAGGGAAAACAGGGTCTGGATGAAGAGCAGCTGGGGATGGAGTGACAATTTGGTGTCCCCAGACCCTGTCCTGCTGCCCCAAGGTCTGTCCTGCTGCTTGCTAGCACTGAGGGAAGATGTTTCCCCTCCTCTGGCATGTGGAGAAGTCCACTTTTAACCTAGGTCTGCTTTAAACGCTAACCACACACAGGTGTGAGACCTCAGGCGGCTGTCCTTAGAGCAGGTGGCCAAGCAGAAAAATGGAAGCACTGCTGCTAAGAAAAAAAACCCCAAACCATATGCAAATAAATAAATATATAAATCATTCTGTACCTGAAACCTGGCTCTGCTCCTGGATGTCTCCTAAGGTCTCTCTGAGTGCTGCCTTCCTGAACCTGCCCAGCTCCTGGATTTGTGTCCCCTGCTTCTCCTCGGCACATATTGAGCATAAATAAAGCAGAGCCCTCCTGCAGCTTGCCCTCTCGGCCAGGGCTGTGTCCTCCCTGTGGTGCTGGAAAGCTGTGAACAGCCCCGGTGTGCGTGTCCGGCTCTCCCTCGCTGCGCAGCACCAGCTCTCTGCCCCCTTTACCTTTCTGCCCAGGATGATTTTTGAGGACTTGGCGAGCTGTTGCCTCACGAGGGGTTGTTTTGCTCAGTTCCCTGTTAAAAACAGTGAGCACACGTGGCGTTTAGTGGAACAGATGGCTGGCTCGGACCGCTCCGGCCCCATCGTCACCCCGCGTGCACACACGTGCGCTGTCGGCAGCGCTGCGGATCGTGACCCCGCAGATGGTCTGGGTGAGCTCAGTCTGGGACAGATGGAGCTTGGACCTGGGGGAATGCTCCGGGTCCTCCCCGGCGTTTGGTATTCCAGGAATCTGGGGGGGAAACGGGCTTCATCTCGCGCGGACTGGTGGATGGAGCAACCCACAGTGTGCTGCGGGAGTTTCAGCCGGGATGTTGCACTCCTGAGCAGGCTGGTTTCCAGGAGGGTGCAGCTGGGGAAAGTTTATTTTGCTGTGCTGCTACTGTCCCGAGGTCATAAAGGCACGCTTGGTGCCTTTAAAGCCCCTACTCAGGCCATGCTGGTGAGATGCAGGAAGGGCCGAGCGTCATGGGGAGGAGAGGCTTTTTTGGCTAGGAGGACCTCAAAGGGATGTGTAGCCCCTTTGCCCCAAGGGCTGTAACATCTTAGGAGCCCCCTCACCACATCCTGGCCACCAGCACCATCCCAACACCCCCACAGCTGATGTGAGCAGCTGTGTCCCTCTCTGCTTCTCCCCACGTCCCTGCAAAGGGACATCCCCAGTGTGCACTGTGCTGGGATTTCAAACCCAGTAATAACAACCAGTAATGAATAACGTAACTCAATCCCAGCTGGCTCTGGAGCATCAGGAAACTGCATCCCCTCCCTTCCCGTCCCCTCCTGGCACTGGCAGCGGGGTGAATCTGTGGGCTCGGGGCCTCCTTATCAGCCGCAGGCAGCAGGAAGCTCCCCGAGCTGGGGCGGCCGTGGTGCACGGTCTTGTGGCTGCCCTCTCTAATAATCCCCGTATTTCTCGTGTTTTAATCAGCCTGCTCACTGTCCACAGTGGCCAGCACACCTAGCCTTACCAGCATAATAATTAGGAAGCCTTTATTGGGTAAGAATTTAGAAATATCGAGTATCTCGCTGTTGCTGTTTCCGTAGATAATAATCCCCCTTTCAACTACATCCTGTCCAAAACACAGAGACAAAATGCAGCACAGTGGGAGATGGCATCCGTCCCCAGCCTTCGGTACGGCTGCGGAGGTTGGTATGAAATGAAGGGCCCCCATTCCCATCCTCGCTGCAGGGGAAATATTATAGGAGCTGGCTGGGGCCCAGGCCTAAATGTAACTTTGGAGAAGACTTGAGAAGCTCCTGTAAATGAAATTCAGGGGAGGAGGCTGCCTCTGAGCCAGTCCTGGCAGAGAGGAATCTACCTCTGAATGGGGCTTTTCCCTCGTGTTTTCCTTCTGGCATTCTCCTAATATGACAGCAATTAAAAGCCCTGAAAAATGGATGGGAACAATTTGGAAGAGGTCTCTATTAGGTTTGCTCTCATTAGCACTGCAGGCTGCTTTTTTTTTTTTTTTTTTCAGCTGCTAATTGACAGCTGCCTTCCACATGCAGAGTCAAAAAAAAAAAAAAAAAGTAAAAAAAAAAAAAAAAAGCCCCAAGATATTATATCAGGGGTAGTTTTAACCAGGGCTGTCTTGAGCTGAGGACCATGAGAAGGGAGATGGTGACGTGGAGCCCGTGTCAGGAGCCATGGAGCAGGGAGGAGTCATCAGCTGGGAATGGCACTCACCCAGCATCTGGAGATGCCCTAGGAGATATGTCAGGTCAGCACATCTCTTCCTTGGAAAGAAATGGGTTTGGCCCAGGAAATGCACACCGAAATGCTCCGTCTCGGTGCTAAATAGCTGCTTTCAACCATGCCTTTGATCTGCGGGAAATTACAGGCCTGGCCACAGCTGCTGGCTCTGTTAAGCACATGCCAGCATCACCAGGTGTCTCCACTTCCCCTGTGGGCTTCTGGGTCACACCCAAGAGGGCAGAGCTCTGTCCCCAGGAGGGACACGAGAGGAGCTGGTCCTCTCTGGACACGGAAAAAACAAAAGCAGATGAGCACCCATAGGAGCAGAGGGACATGTACCATGACCCTAAGTCACTGCTCCATCTCCAGCTGATGCCCCCTGGGACAGCTTCCTCCCAGAGGAAATAGGTTTTCTCCAGCCGTGGGCTTTCTGACATCTCAACATGTTGTTTATGGTAGTTATTAGATGGAGAGACTATTGCTTTAAATAAATCGTTCCTTGGGCATAAGGAAACGATGATGGTTTCCCCAAGCTGAGGGCAGGGAGTTATCTGAAACACAAATAACCACCGAGTCTGTCGATGGCTCTGTTTCTATTAAAGAGAAATATGTAAGAGATCAAATTCTGCAGCTAACAGCTAATAGTTGGCTACACCGCTGACATCTCCACATAAGCTCGCCCCTAAATAACTGAGCTTTGGAGCTGACTGGGAGTTCTCACCGAAATAGCTCTTTCGGGCAGGGAAATGCAATTTCTGCGAACTTGGAATTTTCTGCAGGGAACTGTTTCAGAGAGTTCCTTCTTTCCTTGGGAGCAAACAACAAAGAAGCCAACAAGCCAAATGATATTTAATTTCAGTTTGGCTTCCTTAGGATGAAAGCCTAAGTTTGTGAAGTCGAGCCGAGATGTTAAGTTTCGTCAGTATAGCATTAACCAGAATCTGCAACAATTTTGCTGTGCTGCTATTCATGAGAAGTTTTTCTGGCTGGGTTTCCTCTAGACTACATTTCCCACCATAATTTCCATAGTCTCGCTTACCTGGCGAGCTGGTGAGCTGGGACAGACATTGTAGCTCCCAGGAACACGAGGTATAGGGGATTTCACTGCGAAGTCCTTTCAGGGCTTTCGTCCTGTGTGTCCTTGCCCTGGGACACCACGGTGACCATTAAACCTGAGCAATAGTCAACCTGAGCAATGGCCCTGATGCTCCCATTCCCCTTGTTGTGAAATGATACAGAATGGCAAAATATGATGCAAAGAGCCAAAACCCACGGACTTGTGGCCTGCTGGGACAGATGCCATACCCACAGCCTTGAGGAGATCAAGATCTAGATCTAGATCAGTTGATGGCCACACTGCAGGAATCATACATTGGTCCAGTAGGGCTACAGGCTGCCAAGTAGGAAATTGCTGTTATTTAAAAAGATGTAAGCAACCAGCAACAGGAAGAGGAACCAGAAGACAGTGTTTTCCAAATACAGGTGGCCTCATTCAGCATACAATAGCATGCATAGGATATCATCCCTACACTGTGTATTTGTCTGCAGAGACCAGTTGAATGGATTTAGGACAGGAGTTCTCAGTCATTTGGATATCTTGCTGTAAATTCCCATGTGGCTGCTTTTATCCTGGTATACAAGCACATTTGCTATGCAGATAATCTCGGTTTGGTGGAGTTTAGAATGAAGCTCTGTTCCTACCATGGAAGAAGCCTTCCCTGTGGGACTATACCCATATGATGAGCCTGGCTTAGCTGCCAGAGTAGCAGAGAAAAGAGGACTGCCTTTGGTGAGGGAAATATGGTACGCTGGGATGATTCACAGCCCCCTGAGCATCCCTGGGTGTCCGCCACGGATGTAACGTGATGTACCCATTCTAATTGCCACCTGTTTCCATCTGACCCTCTGCCTCTGTGAAACCAAGCTCAGGTCAGCACCTGACCTGTCAGTCACTCGGGTCTAACCCTCTAAAACACAGAAAAAGCATTCTCCTCTCTATTGTACCTCCCTAACATGACAGACAGAAATCCTGCATGCTCTCTGGAAAAGACTGCTCCATGAACAGCAGTTACTGTAGAAAAGATCAGGCTTTTCCATCCATGGCAGACAAAACCTCACTAGCTACCAGCCCATGGCACAGGGTGCCTGCTCAGTACTAATTGCAGAAAGCAGCCTACACATTAAATAGCCTCCAGCCACACCAGGAGTAGTCCCACCCCCCTAGGCACCCATTTTAAGATCCCTAAAAACTCTGACAGTGGAAAAGGATCCTCATCTCGTCAAGTCCCAGCTCAGGCTCATGTTTCTGGTAAAGGACATGGGAGAAAATCCAGGAAAAAAAATGCTGCTTTGAGCTCTATCTATCTACTTTATCTATCTATCTATCTATCTATCCATCTATCCATCTATCCATCTATCCATCTATCTATCTATTAGGGGAGTACATGTATGCCTACAGAAAAAAAATGTCTGGTTTCCTAAGATCTTGTTTGGCTATCTTATTCTCAAGAAACAAGGCCATTTTGTGGCCACCTGGAGACTTGTCAGCAGTGGAGATAAAGTGAGGATGTCCCCACTGATGGGGTCAGAGAGACCCATCTTTTTCAGAGGGCATGGTCGCATCAGTGACAAGCTGTCCCTGTTTGCCACCCCGGCTGCTTGTTCCAACACAGCACACCCAAAGCAGCTTTCCAAGTGCAGCTGCTAAAAAAGCAGTAACAGAAATCCCCCGGAGTGGTCTCCCTCCATTTTCCCTATCAGCCAAGTGGCACTCCCCACCACGCCGCAGGAAAGACCGAGCACCGAGCTCTTGCCTCTTCCAACAGCCAGCAGAGAGAAACCAGACCCGAATCTCCTCGTGGTGATAGATGGATCAGAAAGGGGTTGGAGCTCTTTGTGTTTCTCAGGGATAAGGATGTTGTTTTCCTCTTTATCCCTCTGAGACTTAGGGGCTTGGATCTGTGAAGGCTAATGCACCAGGCCTCGCAGGCAGGGGAGTTTAAAAGGATGACTTCATTGGACTTTGTCATTCTCAAAACACGAAGTTTTGGAGAACATGCCATGGCACTTGCAACAACACATGATAATGGGGTGTAACCTGAAGATTTTACTAGCTCTCACTTGGCACAGTTAGCATTAGCCTGTGCTGCCAGCGTGCAAATAAGTCGCGTAGCTTTGGCTCGCGTTTTTGTTGATTCTCAGGCAGAGAGCTGCTCCCTGCCTGACAAAAACTGCAGCTGCATGCGTAGTTCTGCTTGTACATCAGGGATATCCCTCGAGAAGTTAACTCTGGCCACTGTCCACCAGCGAGCCACATCCTGAGCCTGCAGACACTGCTGAATTTGCAGCTCTTGGTGACCAAGCCAGGTTATCCTGTCCTGGCTCTTTTGGGCAATGCTTCCCAAATGTACCGGGTGCCCTGGCACTTTACCAGCTGCTCCAGCATGCAGCAGAGCTCACATAAGTGGTGCCTCAGGGCATTGCTTGCAATCATGGAATCATTTTGGTTGGAGAAGACCTTCTGGATCATTAAATCTGTCAGTCTGACCCACAGCATCCCATCACTAGACCACGTCACTCAGTGCCACATCCACACAACTCTTAGATGCCTCCATAGATGGGGTCTCCACCTGGGCAGCCCCTTCCAATGCTTTGCCCCCATCTCCATGAAGAAATTCTTCCTAATGTCCAACTTAAACCTCCACTGGCACAACTTGAGGCCATGCCTCACATCCCATCCCTCACCGCCTGAGGGAAGAGATGCATAATACCAAGCCATGGCCTCCTCTCAGTAGCTGCAGGAGCCGTGAGACCTCCCCTTGCCTCCTCGTCCCCAAAACAAGCAACCCTGGCTCCCTCAGCTGCCCCTCGCCTCATTTCCAGGCCCTTCCCAGCATCCTCACTCTTCTCCTCATGTGCCAAGCATCTCCACAGCCTTCTTGTAGTGAGGGACCCAAAATATTCATGATATTCAAGGTGCAGGCTCATCAGTGCTGCATACAAGGGGCCCTGCTGGCCACTTACTAAAAGCAAAGACTACAAGTCATAAATATGTAGGGCCTGAAGTCCCTTCTCTAATTGGGAAATGTGGGGGAGGAGGAGAGCTGGAAGCTAACACTCACTTCCTCACATTTTCAAACTTGCTTACAGGAAAAACAGAGTTTTCCAAGAAAGACATTTCTAAACTGGAAGGAGCGGGTTTCACGTGAAAATTTCCATAAGAAATTTCCCCTTTTTTTTTTTTTTTTTTTTTTTTTTTTTTTTTTTTTCTGGTGAGCATTAGCAGAAAAGCTTTTGTGTAAGAGGATGATGCATTTTAGTCGGTTCAAGGAGGACATCAATGGGTAGCAGGAGGACTGAGCCCTGGCCATAGCCCTGCTGTTGGGTGACCTTGGAGGATCACTGCCATGCTGTTTTCCCATCTGTAGGGCAGGGACAAGAAAGTGCCATACAAGAGTTAGCTGGGTTATTAATAGAGGCCTCTGGCTGAGATTTTGAAACAGCCCAGGGGATTGAGAAGCCCATTTATTCCGTATGATTCAAAGCAGGCAAATGACTCAGATTTCCTTGACACTTTTGAACATTAAAGTTAGGAAAAAGCTCTCTCAAAAGCATTTGTCTTGAGGGAAGCAGTCATTTGAATATGTGTCTTTCTTTTTCCAAGTACAAATGGGAGCAAATTACCAATGAAGCTGAAATGTTTTGTTTGGTTTGATTTTTATACTGAAAAATATCAGATATAGATCTGAACATCAACTGCTCTGCATGCTATAGTTGTGGTAGAAAAACAACTAATGTAGTGGTCAAAAGGAAACATTTTGACTATATGGGATGGAAATGTTTCCATAATTTCCTGTTTAAACTGTAGGTGAAATAGATACATTCTCCCAAAATGTTTGGATTTCATTAAATTGCCATTTTTGGCCAGATCCAATAGCAGCAACAGTGCGCGTCTAGTTTAAACAGTTAATAGATATAATAGATTTTCTCCAGCATTGCCATAAATTACTTCCTGGGTTGACTTGTAAAACCCCAGTGAGAAAGGGGGTGAGGAACAGGCCACAGAAAGGTCATGGCAGGATCTGGCCTGGCATCAGGACCAGAGCATGACAAGAACGTGGGCTGGGGACCAGAGGAAAATTGAAGGAAGGCATCTTGCAAAAGAGCCTGTGCTGCCAGATGGGATGCTCCAGTGCAGGTTTATAATTGTCTATTTCTGATTCAGGGCGGCTAAAATTAGAAGGCAACAGAGGGCATTTAATGTGCAGTAGCAAAGCAGTGTGAAAAGGCAGATCACAATGTGGGGAAGTGGATAAAAACATGGTATCAACAAGGAGCATCAACATTTCTTGGTATTTTATGCAGATCCTGGAAATACTTGATCCCATGTAGAGGCAAGAGAATGGACTGTATAATCTCTTGCCTTCGTTTCCAGCCCTATTTATTGGCAAAATGGATACATCTTGATTTCATTCTGACTTTCACAAAATCTGATATGGCTCTATGACTTCATTAAAAAGACATTTGGAAGCAAACAAATGAACGATTTGACCAAAATCTTTATAAGCTAATTTTTCTCCTGGAAAGTTTTCGTTTTGACAAAGGGGAGTTTGCCACAGGGGGAAAAAAAAATAAAAAAAATAAATCACTCCCTTGGAAAGTGTTCAACCAGCTCTTTTTTTCCTCGGCTCAGTGTTTACTGCAGTCTCAGATGTCACAGTGACACAGTGCTGAGATGCCAACATTACGCTTTTAAGTCAGTGCCGTATCGACCCCTTATCTCACCCATAGACCTACGGCTCTGCTGCCCTAGCTGTGAAGACAGTCTTTCACCCAGGGTGGGTGTTAGCTGCGTGCAGTAACACCTCTCCCCAGTTCTCATGTGTGAGTTCAGCAGATGTGTTGCTGCTTCTTAATCAAAAATCCACAACTAAGAGGAATTCAAGGTAAACATCTCCTTCCAGCCAGAACGGGCAGCAGTGATAATTGGTTCTCGCCCGAGATTGTTTTTCTTCTGCAGGCCGCTGGGCTGATGTATTGGAAACCCTAAAAATAAATGAGAGAGAAGAGGAGACCAAGAGCTCCATTTGCTAATATTAGAGAAGCCAAACTGGGATGGATTACGTTCGCTTGGATGCAACATAATTAAAAGGAATTTGTGAAAGAGATACACACGGGGAAATTCCTAACAACATAAAAGGGAGGAAGGGACGGCTCATAAAAGAGTGATTCCCTCTGTTTTTTTTGGCAGCCCAGCCAAGCTTCCCAAACACAAGGTTGTAAAAGGACTCCACGCTGAGTAGAAGACAATAACAAGCAGGTGTTATGGAAAATGACCCTTCCCTGAGCAGATTTGATATTCCTGCCATCTCGGCGCATCCTACGTCTGCGTCTTAAATCTGTTTTCGATGAGCAGATGCAGACTTAACCTTGAGTCCAACAACCATGGAGTTCAGCTGCTGTGCTTTCAGAGAGGAGCTCGTGTCCCCATGCCTGCTGGCTGCCACGAGGCACCGCACCAAGGACACATACCCACCACGACTTGGCCACCCAGGGCATCCAGCCACCAGCCCACGCATGGGCACAGGAAGCTTTGCTCCTGAGTCTGTGCAGAGATCAGTAACCTAACTCCAAAAAAAAACCCCAAAGGGTTGAACATGAATTCCCCAGCTCTCATAAACGCCTCAGTGCTTACAAGGATTTCAGTCATTACATTCACATTAAACCATATCAAAAAATAAAAAATAATAATAATTAAAAAAATAAATAAATCAGAAGGGGTGTTTTCCTGTCCTATGTCAACGTAAAGTGAGTTTAAATGTTCTGGGATTTCTCCTGTGACGAGGCAGCTGACCTCATGTAGAGGCTGGTTTTGAACATGCTACATGTGAAACTAATTCTTAATTTGTCTAAATTCAAATGTTGTGGTGCCTGACACTCTAATTTGATTTTTACCTCTTCAGCCCAGTATCAATATGAAACATATAATTCAGTATCAGAACAAAAATTGCGGTGGTGGTGGTGGTGGAGATATCCTGTCCTTGTGCTGTGCGAAACTCGGTTGTATTAGGCCATAGTAGTCAGCGGAAATCCTCATAATCTAATTCATTTTTTTTCTTATGTCTGAGTTCCATGTTTTCAAACAAAAATACCCAAAATGTAACTGTAATTGGAACTCAGAAAAGGGAAGATCAGCCAAAATTAGCAAGTTTGGCTTGGATTCATGCCGCTACTCTATTTTCCAATAGTTTCTCCTCAAAACCACAAATTAGCACTACACGACTTGAAAACCCTCTCTGCAGACGGGATCCCGGGGGCAGGGATTGCTGTGCAGCCCGAGGGTTTCACACCTCTCCAGCCTTCTCACAGGGGTTGGGGAGTTTTGCTTCCATCCTTCCCCATGCCTGGTGCCAGTTTTGCTCCTAGTGTCCTACAGCAGAGGGAGAGACCTTCCCCAAGGCTGAATGCTTCACTTCTCAGTTTTCTGGGTTGGGTTTTCCATTTCCGACCCAGCCTGGGCTGTTTATTGTTTCCCTGCACTCCGCAGAGGATTCCTTGTACATGTGCAACATCCCTCATTTCTACAGCTGAATGGCGGAAATAAAATAACTTAAAAACAAACAAACTACCCAAACCCAACCACAAAACACTTCCTGGAAAAGTTTGCCGATCTGCCAAAATCAAAGAGCTCCCCTAAGGCAGGCGGAGGAAATTCAGAGCCCCAGTGGGTTCCTGCCCAAGCACCTCCCCAGGTTGTCCACAACCCAGAATAGGAGCCACCAGCTTTGAGCCTGGAGACATCACGTGGGGTTTGCACCAAATCTGGGTGATGCAGAGCCATTAAAATATTATTTAACTCCTGCACTTGATGGCTCTGGTTTGGGTTCGGCCGCGAGCCAAATTGGGTTTGCACTTATAGGGAAAACCCCAGGTGTTCAGTCTGCATTTGCTTTGACTTCTCACCCTGATTTTTGTTCCTGTGCAGGCAGGAAATCCCGTCGAGGCAGCTTTGCATGCACACAATTGGGGATTCCCCAACATGACCACGCTGCTGCCGGTGCCGACAAAACCCACTGCCCACCTGCTGCAGGTGGTTTTCCAGGAAACAGCCCTAATCCTCTCTGCATTGGTTTGACACCGTGGCTTACATCTCACTGAAAATTCACTCTCAGGTATAAGCAAGTCCTTAAGCACTGCAGTGTACTTAAATATTTTTTTTAAAGGTATGCAAGAGCTATTCGCCTCAGCTCCCATCATCCCTGGGAGTTCAGGTGCTGGCAGAGATTAAATAGAAAAGAAATCAGCAGGCCATTTAATCTAGAATAAAACTATGATAGCACCTATACATTACAGCAGTAAAGGATTTGGGCAGAAACAGCAAAATTAGTTGCTGTCATCTTGGTAAAAGCACCCAGATGTAATATTCTTCTTCTTATTATTATTGTTGTAGCTGTTGCTTTTTTTTTTTTTTTTTTTTTTTTTTATGTTCCTTGTAAAAAGCAACTGATTTTTGACATTCTGAACTTGCTTTTAGCTGAAATGGGTAGGAATTGTTTACAGGTTTAAGGCAATGAGATGGTTTCATAATGACTAATCTTTGAAAAAACATGGAAAATACTGTACAAATAAACCAAAAGGCTATAGTGAACCTTCACAGAAATTTGAACTTAATCTGTCAGAAATGTTCTTGTTGGCTTTTAGAGCTCATGCAAATAAAGAAACATAGAATTTGGAACAACAAGTTGAGTTATTAGCCCAAGGTAAGTGGTTAATGAGTGCTAAATATACATGTCAGTGAAAGATATACAAACTAAAAGTGGCACTTCTCTTCTCAGAGATTATGTCGGGCAGGACTAGCAATAAATTAAATCTATCAAGCTGCCCTTTGGCATTGACTAGCGTCATTAGAGCCAGCAAGCCAGAGTCCTGCTCCCATGGCTTTTCCCATTCCTGCCCCCCTCCCTTTCCCCATGCCCACAGTTGCCCATCGAGTCATTGCTCTGTGCACCCAGGGCTGAGACCTACTTGTGCTGGCCTTTCTGCTCCTTGTTGTGCGTTTTGAGAGGGGTGAAGGATGGGTTGGAAGCACATATCGCCTTCTGCTGCCTGGCTGCAATATCCCAGCTGCCGCAACGCCAGCTCCTTTGAACTGTGATTTATTTGCGGAGGAGGACAGGGGATGGCTGGGTTGCGCTGTTTAAACCAGACCTGCCAACCAGCCTTTCCCTTCAGCTCGCTCTGCCCCTTAGACTAAACAGGTTAGGGCTCAGCTGAAAGGCATTGCCCATGCCAGGTGATTTGTCATTGCCTGCTGAGCCTGGGGGATATCGGTCCCCGTGTGGGGAGCCCGGTCCCAGCACAAGCACCACTCCCGTGCAAAGCATCGCGCAGGGCAAGGGGTGGAAGGACCTCAGGCGTTGTTTATTTTGGATGTCAAGTAATAGTAATAAATAAGACCAAATAGCAGCATGTGTTAGCACTGATTCAGCTTTGGATGCCAGAGAAATGCACGATCCCAGAGCTGGAGGGGACCTCGTGGGGGCGGCGGTGCCACTTGCTCAGGGAAGGACTGCGTCTCCCCACTGGAGCCAGGACATCAAACCCATAGCCACTGAGCCCCACAAGCAGCAGGAGCAAACACAGGCACTAATTTCCGTGCCTTGCCCCTAAGTAGCATTTAAGGCATCTTTCTGCATTTGATTTTCAATGAAGTTTGATGGACGTGGTGAAAACTGCCTTGCCTGTGAGCAATTTCCAAGCTAGAGACGGTGCCCTCACAGATCTTGGAAGGGCTTTTAACTTTGCCTTCCAGCCCTTGAGACATTTACTTCAGGGATGAGAGACTATTTGTACCACCAACCCTTTTTAAAATGAAAAGGGGTATGGGGCAAATCCAACATTTACAGGCAGAAAATTACAGCAATGAAACATTTCCAGCAGCAGTCTCTTTGATGGGAAATGCATGGCTACTTCTATTTCCAGTTAAGGACCATGCTGAAGCATGGTATCTCAAGTTGTCTGGGCTTTTAAGACGATCGGGGCTAGAAAGGCACATGTTATTAGTGGTGGTGAACAAGCTGGGAAACGGATCTGCCTGAGAGGAGGTTTTCCAGCTCAGTTTTGAAATTGATTTTCAGGCTTTTTCACAACTTGTGTGAACATTTAAATAAAAGAATTGAAAAGTTCCCCCCAAAAGGCAATATTTCCAATCGAAAAATTTACATCAAGCCACAAATTCGAGCGTGTCTTTTTTTGTCTTTTTTTTTTTTTTTCTCCTTTAAAAGGCCATTTTTTGACAAAGTTGCTCAAAGTGATCTAATGCGTTGCAGTTGTCAAGATGTCGGAGGTGTGACGACAACGTAACCTCAATGTAACCTCCTGCCTTTGAGCATTTTTTAGCATTTCCAGAGAGCAGCTCCTGCAAAGCCCTGCCTGCGGGTGTTTTCCTGGGTGATACAAAAAAATTTTCCTCGGTGGATCCCTCGCCTCTGAGGTCCCTGATGGAGAGCCCACAGCTGCTTTGCTCAGCGAGGAGATGGGAAGCGTGAAAAAACCTGAGCTCCTGACTCAGGTTTCACAGGGCTGGGAGGGTGAGGACCAGGAGAGGGTGTGGAAAAGCCCCCCCATGCTTTAGATGCTTAGGGAAAAAGGGGTGTAAGCAGGGGTGCTTTACAGCCCGGACTGTGAGGGACTTTTGGTGCTGAGTGTCCCAGCTCCAAGAGCACAGTTGTAAATAGGGGGATGGGGTCAAAGCAAGGGTTGTGACCTGCTCCTGTTTAATTTAAAGGGTGGGCAGCCCAGGAAGTTTTCCTCTTTTCTCTTTTTTTTTTTTTTCTCATTTCTTTTTAGAAAGACGTGGGTGAGGAGAAAGCATTACTCGCAGTGGGTAACTTTAGGAGGGATGCACTGGAAAGGGGAGAAGAGCACATCTGGCAGGGGGAACCACAAAACACCCTCCCCTTTCCCCTGGCTGCCTTCACAGCAAGGCACACCTCAGTCTCTTCTTCAGAAAACCCTGTTTACAAACTTGGCATGGGCTGTCACAGGTAATTTAGTATGTTTACACAGAGGTAAGAGAGGAAGGGGGTAAAAAGGGCACATTGTTGTGGTGTTGGTTACCTCTTGATCCCCATGGCACAGCTGCCTATGGGGACAGGGATGGGGACAGAGACAGGGTCCTCCTGTGGCTGTGATGTGCTTTGGATATGACACACAGCACCAGGTATGGGGCAAGAAATATGATCCAAAGTGACCTCACGCTCCTGCCGCATTCTCTTTTTTCCCCGTTAAATAGGATTTTGACATTATTATAGTTTTCCTACTAGAATGAGAGCCTTTGGCAGAGAAAACAGATGTGCTTAGAGTTCAAAAACATGAGCTGCAAGCCTGAACTTCTAATTTATGGATGAGGTTTTACCAATTACCTTAGTCTGTATTTTCCTACTGTCCCCTCCAGGCTGAGGACCCCCGGTGTCGGGCTCTGTGTAATCTGGGGCTGAGCAGCTGTGAGCTCCTCAGAGGTGAGGCGAGGGGGAGGCAGCAATCCTAATAGCACAGGGAAAACAAGGGGGAGAGAAGGGAAACCTTATCCCAGGCAGGAGCTGGGGAGATCAGCAGCTGGGTGCAATTCAAGAGCAAGCATCGTTGCATGGGCAGCAATCTGTAAAATAAGTAAGTGCAACATGTGCCCCTCTCCTTTTGCATGGCTTGGCTGTGCTGCTCTCACGTTGCTGTGTCATGTAGGCTCATGGTCTCCAGAGGTGGAGCATCCCGAGGTCCAGTTTATCTCCTTGCTATGCACCACCCTCTCCCTCCCTCCATCCCTCAGCAAGGCGTGCGTGGGAACCGGTGGAGGCAAGGGATGAAAGCGTGCAGACCTTTCAGCTCTGGAGATGCAGAATTTCCTCCTCAGCATCAAGTCAGGCCCCGAGCCATTTTGGTGGGGAATGCCATCACAAACAACGTGCTCTGTTTTCCTCAAAGGAGCTGCCCAGGATTTGCGTGCGGGTTGAAATCCTCCTCATTAGCGGATTGTGTTTTCTTCTCCTGTTTTATTTCTTGTTGTATAAAAACGTGTTCCAAAGAAAAGGAGCCCAAGGGCAGACCATGACAAACCAAGTCTCTTCCATCTTTCTTCCAAATCCTCCAGAGATATTATTTCATCCTCATCATGGTATAGAAATAATATTTACCTCAGCTGCAGCCAACGCATAGCATCTGTAGCGCGGTGCGTGTCTGCGTCTGCCACACATCTGGGTGCCTGGATGATGGAGAGGAGTTCAAACACAGCCCCGTAACACGAGTCTAGCAGGAACTGCTGGCCATCGCCCAAGGTAAATGGGCAGGATCATACGTAGGCGAGGCGAAGGCGGTGGTCAGCCAGTCATCTAGCTATGCTCACACCACGCTTGCCAAAGCAAACTGTCTGCCTTGACCCCGACTGAGATTCCCAGCACAATCTTCTTTAAGCAAGCTCCAGCGAATCTTGAATTATCCCGACACACAAAATCCGTGAGATGGGAAAGCCCTAAGAAAGGGCGGCCCGTGATGAACATTTCCCATCTCTTCCTCACTCTGGCTCCGAGGGAAAAGCTTGCCCCCGATCACCTGGGATTCTGCTGCTCCCAGGCTTTTTTCCAAGGTCTACAAACAAATGCGATGGATCTTCCTTCTCCTGATGCCTTCCACGTAGAGGTAGGAAGCCGATGAGAGCACAGTCCCCTTTGACTTATTTCCCTTGATTCTCCCAAGCAAACACAGACTTGGGTGCTATAATGAGACAATAAAGGCGTTTGTAGAGAGACAAGAGGTAAATCACCAGTGATTAACCACTGTTTAGTGTCTGAATTTCTCATTTTGCCTTGAGAGCATACAGTCAGCGTGTATATGGGGCTCTTTTCCTACCTCCCGATACACAGGACCCAAGCAACATGTTGGTTCATCCCATTTACATATTCTGCAAGAAAATGGTTAAAATGCATCCTTTTGGAGGCCTTCAGTTGTTGGCTACCACATTTTCAGACTATTTGGGAAAGAAAACATTTGTGGGTTCTGGTCACTGAGAGGGCTTTACACTTCTTCCACTTTTCCAAAGGTAGCCCCCACAACCACCTCCTCCATACATCTCAGAGATGTTTTTTCTTCTCCTCCCCAAAGGCTGGAGCGGTTTCACGTGGGCTGGTAACTATATCAATGGGATTTAATGCCTGTCCATATGAGGCATGCAATGAAGTGCTCTTCATAAAAACAAACTGCTGGCTCAGAACTGAACAGCAAGAGATTGGAATTACGAAAAGCAAACAGGAAATGCTCGAAACGAACAAAAACATGATATCACAGCTGGTCATTTTTTAATTTAAAAACTGTCGAGGAAAAGGAACATAGGAGACAGCTCAGAGTAAACCCACATTAATTCCTCCCGATAACTCAGTTCCTAAAACTAGTGAATTAGCAAAAGAATGGATCATGAATAAGTTTGTCTCATTGGGAAATTGTAGCCTGGTTGGTACCCCCCTCCTACCTGAAGAGACTTGTGTTTTCTATAGCAGATACGAAAAGAAGATCTTCAAGATGAGAAAGGCTACATAACTGCAAAAGTGGTGTCTTTTGTTATTTTGGTGGTGTGTTTTTTTTCCCCAGGAAATGAGAAATACCTGTTGGTTTGGGGGAAGGAACTGTATGTCATACGTTACTAGTGCTAGTCTATACAGTTCTCATGAGGAAGTTTTTAACTGGGAAATTAAGTTCTGTGAAGCTACCTCGCTTTTTGAGAGTGTTGCGTCAGTAAAGGTAGATTTTATCAAAGTTTACAGCTTTGATTTTATCAGAGTGTTTTGTCAATTTCATTCAAGTTTTACGAAAGTTTACATAATTCAAATCATCATAATAAAATATAATTCAATATAATACAATTTTGATCAGTGAATGATTTTTAAAAATCACTTTGCAGGCAAATTGGAAATTTGATAGTCCATTTTGACATAGAAGGAAAACAAATTTTACCTCAAATTTCTTTTCAAATTATGAAAATTTTCATAAAACACATCATCTGGTTCCCACATGTCTCTGATTTTTACCATGGTGAAGCCTCCAGTATGGTGTCTCTTCACATCACACGAGATTAATTCAAACTGGCTTGGATGAGAACAGTCCATGAAGGCTAAGAGCTAGATGGGAGAAAAAGCAAAAAGACAACCAACAGAGTATATTATTGGCAGAGCTGGTGGATTCCATAGGGAGGTCAGTGTTAGGTCTATTTTTTTTTACGTCTTTATTAATGACATGAAAATGCAACATGATATGGCAGTAAAACAAGGGAGAAAAGAAAAAAAGGAACATAAAAGAAAAAAGAAGATTGAGCAGTCAATAAGAGAAAAATTCTACTTCTATGAGGTTACTGGTTAGAGAACACCTGAAACAGCACGTTCCTTTCTGGGCACCCAATGCTATAATTTGCAGGGAGTTCATAGAAGAACAACAGCGATGGTGGAAATGGAGGTGTTGAACTTGGCTCGAGGAAGGATTGGACAGAATAACAGGCTATGAGCGCTTAAAGAAAATAAACACCCAGGGAGAAACTCTGACCTTCTTGAAGCTGATGTCAAGACTTTCATTGACTTCTTCATATCCAGGATTTCACACCAAAGAGGAAAAGGAATTATTTAGTGGTGGAGAAGGCTACACAGAGATAAACTCTGAGATATCTCTGGGATAAAAGTAGAGGTAAAATGTGAGTTCAATATCAAGGGAAAGCAAGGCAAGAGATTTCAGTTTTGTTTAAAGGCAGCAAAATCCAGAGTACCAGCAAAGTAATGCAGAAAGAGCCAACTGCAGCTTTGTAACCCTTTAATTAGAACAAGGTTAAATAAAACAAGTGTTACTTATTCAGCTCTGATGAGTGAGGAAAATTGGATGTTAACAAAAGCAATGCTACACCCCCTGCAGCCAAACTCCCAACTGTAGCAAGAGACAGCATCTCCCCAGTTTAAGCACAGATGTTTTTATACGGCAAATGTAAATAAGACATTGCCATCTGGTTAATAAAATGCACATCTAAGCTAGACTTGTCTGCGTGTCCCCAGATGTAAACATTTAAAAATACATATATATATATTATTTCTCTAAGGTCTTCATCCAAAATGCCCATAGAGGAAGAATTCTCATTGACATCAAAGTGTTGAACAGGACCACAAAATGCCTTCTCTGTCTGTCTGTCCTATACATTATGAATTTATATTAAATTTCACCACTGTCTGTGAAGCGATGTAACCAGGTTTAACTGCCAGCATGTATGGTAGACTGCCCAAAGTCTGATGAAATTTAGAGGCTATTGCAGAAATTGGCTTCTGAAATGTATAGCACATGTAAAAAATCAGGCACAAGGCAAGCTATTTTCAGCAAATGGTAACTGTGCTGAAAAAAATCCAATTTGGAGATGAAATCTATTTATGCATATGAGTTGAAATTGTCAACCAGTTGTTTGGTATAAAGGGAAACACATTCCTGGAGAAGTGGAAACTTGGTGTTCTTCAAAAGACTTCTTTCTTCCCAAACTAGCATACTATTAAAACAAAATTCAGAGGGATTAACTAACCATAACATCAAAAGAAAATGGATTGTCCCAGGTTGCACAGAAAGTTTTGAGTGAATCACTTACAGGAAAGGTTTTTGTCTTTCTCATTTTCTTGCGAAAAAAAAGCAAGAAGTTTCCAGATGGGCTTGGTCACCTCCCCAGGTAGTCCACTCCTTCCCTCACTCCCGTGGGAACGCCGTGGATGTGCAGGCCTGTAGGGATCATCTTGTTCATTCTTCTGCAGAGAAGATATTACAAGTTTGAGGATGTTTGAGGATGAATGCCTTCACGGAGGTGTCTAGCTTTGCCTGCACGGCAATGACAGGAAACCACAGCCTTGGACTCCACTCTTACCACACCAGCATACTAGCTGTGGGAGTCTGCTGCCAATTTTTATCTTTATAGAGGGGCTGAGCTTGCAGGAAGATTGCCAGAATGAATTCTTGCCCCACCAAGAATGAAAAAAGAAGGTAAGATAACATCACTCAAAGTCTCCATGTGCATGCAAAAAGGAAACATAATTCAGCAACAATATAAAGAACTTGCCAATTTCACATGAGATAAACAGCTAGAGCTACCCTCCCATGTGTGTGTTTTGGAAGCAGCTTTAGCACTCCACTTGTCAACACTGCATTCTGTAAGACTTTTCCTATCTTACTCAAGCTTTGTATAACTGTTTTAACTATTTATTTATTTATTTATTTATTTATATTATTATTATTTATTTATACATATATCATCTTTCCAACCACTGTGAGTGGCAAAGCAGTGGAACAGTTTATCTCATCTGTGTACCTCAAGGGTGCTCATTGAAAATGAAGAAACAATAATTTGGCTGTCCGGGTGCAAAAAGCAAGAGGCACCAGGAACCAGTGCTTTCTATTTATCATATTTGAAATAATAACCTCAAGTTTTATTTACTTTTTAAATAAACAATCTTAAAGCTAAAAAGAGCCCACCAGCTTCACCCCACTACTTTTAACTATAAGCTCTTTGTGTGCACAAGGGGTAGCAGGGTTTCAGGCCATCCTGATCAAGCCTTGGTCAAGGTTGGAACGGGTCGCTCCAGGCAGACCTTGGAGAGCTCCCATGAATCCCTGACACGTTGATGCTGGAACTGGCCTTTCAAATCACCCTTCTACTAAAATCTCCATCAGAACTTCAAGGGGAGATCTCTAAATAAATGAACGATACCTTCCTCCCAGCTGTTCCCACAGTTTGTTGAGACAGGTTGGGAAAATATCCAACAATACAACAGTTGCCTTGAGGCATGAATAGCATTCACCAAGTCCATCAAGCACCAGAACCTACATTTCTGGTTGGGCCCCTGAAGAACCGCTTCAACATCTCTGGGTCTCCTTGGATCAGGTGAAACACTACTAACTGTTTTTGGTTGCTCAGAATATTTAAAGTTAAATCATAAGGGGAAAAAAACTAAAAATCTTACTCTTGCAACCCACATGGGGCTTCCTTGCTGGTAGAAACTTCTCAAGAGCGGGCTAGACTTGAGTCATTGTACACTGACAGAAAGTTTTTCCCTTTTGATTCAAATTTCACAGTTGTTACATTTTTTAAGAGGAAGTTGAAAATGTTTACTGACATGAACCATACTTTGTGCTTTTTCAAGAACTGAAAACGCTCCATTTCAAGGCTCTCTTTGAAATGTTTTCCTTTTTTCCTGAACACTTTTTAAGGCTGTGTCAAGCTTCCTCATTAAAAGCAAGAGGTGATTTCTTATCAGCTGCCTGGCCTGGTGTGATGTTTGCGTTACGCCGTGATGTTTTGTTTAAGTCCTCAGGGCTGGGGTCAGGGGCTGGCACTGCAGCGGGCAGTCTTCCTGCCTTGTTCATGGCCAGGGGCTGGGAGCTCCTCTTGCCTTTCCCAAAAGAAAGACATTTATTTTAAATGAGTGAGTAACAGGATTGGGTACATATTTAGGCTGCCCTATCCTGAATAATCCAAAGAAATCAACCCGTTCTAATAAGGGGAGAAGTACTCCTCCATCATTAACAGATCCCAGCTCCATTTTCCCTTTCATCCTCACGCGTATCCCCAAAGCATGTCCCCAGCCAGAACCCCCTCATGAAGCCCCACCGGGTTGCAGATCTCCACGGCCCCCTCCAGGGTTATCCTTTCGCTCATGGAGGCCCATTTTTGCAGGGAAATGACCTGAAGCATTTTCTAGCTTCTTTTCCATTCTTCCAGCAAATTATCTCCAGACTCCAGCTGGCAGGGTGGGAGCAGAAAGTCTTCATGAAGTGGCTCAGACAGTGCCTGAGCACGTACAGAAAGAAAGCCTGGAGCCATGTGTGTGAGAAGAGAGGTATGGAAAATGTGAGTGAAAACAGAAAAACCGGGAGAGGAAAGGAAGGAGGCACCCCAAGAAACAGACCAAGCAACATGGACATGATGAAAGTTGTACATGGTGCATCCCACACAGTGCCTGGAGCAGCTTGGGCAGATGTGGGGGGTCGCTCACACTGCCATGGCAAAAGCTGAAATAATATGGGAAATTTGTGAACCTTGCTCCTAGGGATCCTCGGAAGCAACACAAGGTTCATGAGGTGGCTGAGTGCTGCCCTAGCTTCCTGGAGGAGCTCAAACCAGCCCCCAGGTGTTATTTTAACAGTTTCTTGTGTATAAATGTTTATAAAATGCCTGCTTCAAATACCCCTTTAAAATAAAATAAAATAAAATAACCCTCTGAAAAATAACCTACCTCTTATTGCGTCTTTGGCAAAATATTTTCGTAACCTTTCCTATCTTCAACCCTGGGGCTTCTGCTAGCTGAGCAAAGCTCTCTCCTCCCCACTCCCCAGCCTGCCCATGCTCCTCCCACAGGGCAGCAGACCGCTTCCTTGGTGGTTAATAAGGTCACACAAGGCTGTAAGCATGTCAAGATTTGGGGGCAGAAGGAGGTGGAAGGAAGAAAAGAAGCTTTTCAGATTCACAGACCCATCACAACCACTTGGGTTTCATCTGCAGGGGTCAATGGGAGTGAGGAAAAAGTTCAGGGAGCAAAATGATTTGCTGACGTGCAGCATATTTGATTTTCAAGGCTTGGGACCTCAGGCAGGATTGAAGGGCTGCTCTGTGTGTCCTGGGCATGGGAGATCTCTGCTTTCTGTAACTCTGCCCATTATCAGCAAGCCCTGTTGCGAATGGTCTGGATGTCATGTCACCGTGGGGTGACTTCTTACCAGGAACATCTTCCTGGCAAGGGAGAGCAAAACAGTTTGAAACCCCAAACAAGAATAAGATTTGGCACTTGTGCAGTGTCCTATTTTACCTTTTCCCCCCTCTTCTTATCCTTTTATTAGTTGAAAAATAAATATAAGATGAAAAGGATAAAGAAAGGTGAATCTTGTATTTCATATGCTGGAAAGTGACCAAAAGTCACTTGGGTCTGGGCTAGCTACATGGGCATGGTGTGGGGCACCACACCAGCCCCAGAGGCATGCAAACGTCAGCCCTGATCCCCATGGACAAAGCATCCAAAAGCCTCCAACTAAACAATGAAGGTTCCACCCTGAGAGAGCTTTTGGGAGGCTTTAAGGACCCAGAAGCAGGGTTACCTGCATATTACCTGGAGGTGGACAAAGCATCCCTTGGGGATGAGTGAAGGGAGGATCTCTCCAGGGCGGTTACAGACACTGACCAGGGACTTGGCTTGGCAAATGCTTGCTTCTTCCCAAACTTCCCATCCCCCTGGCCCACCCAGGGCAGCAGGGCTACAGCCCATGGCCAGCGAGAAACGACACCTGAAGCTGAATCAGCCCCCAGCTGAAAGTCATCATACTGCTTGGGATAATAGAACTCATTTCATGTCCACAGCGCTTGCCCCTTTTCGTTCCTAAAATTGTCTGGCTAGCGAATCCCAAGGCAGAGCTGTCAGTCTGCCCCCAGCCATCGCTGCTGCGGCACATGAATGGGGACAGGCTCATTTTGAAGTCTTCCTGGGGTAAGTGTGACCTACTTTCATGGCCGCAGCACGGTTCATTATGAATTCCTAATGATCTCATTGTTCCATTAAATGAAGGTTGCCACCTGTCCCGAAGACGTTAGATCAAGCTGGGATTAACATATCTGCTGACCCATTTCTCCCTTTTGTAGGACACAGAGCCATGATCAATAGGTTTCTCGGGGCACCCAGGGCTGAGCGTTGGCAGCAAGCTGGTGCTGGCTGCGATTGGCATGGGGTGTCGGGTGGCCATTTGGGGTTCAGATTCCACCCACATAGACCCCATCAGAAAAAAAAAATGTTCAAACCCTATGAATAATTTATCGTGGCTAAAAATCACGGGGAGGGAATTGCTGAGGTTGCATCCAGGGCAGATGAAATGCTTCTAATTTAAGAGAGGCTATAAGAGACTCGATTAAGGGTCTGAAGGCTGCTTGCAGTTTTGCTCAGGGAAATGATCCTGAGGGCAAAGCTGCAGTAAAAATGCACAGGTTGGCACCCAGCAGCCTTCCTGCGGGTGCAATAGCCTGGCTCAGCACCCAGCTCCACCAGGGCACAGGGTTGGAAGCACAAGCTGTGCAGCACTGGGGGCAAAATGAAGAAAGAAAGAGAGAATAAAGAGAGAGGAATAAATCCCCACGGACAGGCACAGAGAGCGTGTCACAGCCAAATGACCTCAAGTGCACCGCTTTCTTCTCTCGCTTGAGGAAGGCAGGAGTACAGCTGCATTTTTCATAAATAGGAACACCCTAGCTTGATGTTTTTTAAAGCTGTCTAGACAGTACAGCAAGACCTTATTTCATGTCACATAATCACTTTCCCATTTTTCTTTGCAGCACAGGACGTTTTCCAAGATTAGATAGAAGCTGGTGGAGCAGCGTGTTATTAACCTTGGGTGTGCCTCCCTGCTTTAGGCTCTCCTTGTCCGAGCGGGAGGTGCCTTGCTGTCTGATCACGTCTCCCCTTTATTCCTGTCTTCCCCCCTTGAAAGAAGAGCTTCTTCCTTCATTAGATGGCCAAAGCTAGAAAAAAATACGCGTGGAGAGGAGATTTGCCCCTGCAGAAGAGTATCGCAGGGGAAGGACACTGGGCAGAGATGCATCCCTCAAAAATACCTTGCTTGGTGTTCCTTGCACCATTTGCTGCTGTTGAATCCAGGTCCTTTTTTGCGTGCTTTTCAGAGAAGAAGCCCAAACAGCTGCCCTGCCAATGCTGTGACCAGGAAACCTGGCCAGCAGCAATGTTTTTATAAAGTCTCATCCCACGGCAGGACTGCCACGTCCCCACAAGGCTGTTAAAATGATCAGCCCTGCACAGCAGCAGGCAGCACTCTCCCTTTTTCCTTGCTCAGTGTTTTGCTTTAGAGGATGCAGAACCTGACTTTGGGAACAATTTCAGCTCGAGAGTACCTAGTGTTTTTCTTCTCCTTCAAGCAAACTGCTAAAATGATCCAGGAGAAGTGCCTTTCCTTGTACAAATTCTCTGCTGCGTAGCAGAAAGTGAATACATGAGCTGCCTGATATTAATGCTTTACTTCACAATTTACATATCAAGTGCTTTAATGAATTGTTTTCAGTATCATTGTCTCTACCATGAATAAACTTAAAAGTAATGGATTTGTAATTAATTAAAATTTAATTACAATAATTTGTCATTTTATTATTTGCAATTATTACCGTAAAGGCAATAAAAATTGCAGGATGTCACAACTGAATACAAATCCCTAATCAGAAGCAATCAGCTTGCACCGTAACCTTGAACAAGGGTGATTTTATTAATGCACCTCTGCTGGAGCCTGACCTGCTGCCGTGCCCGTGGTGGATACAGCACCTTCAGCCCTGGATGGGGATTGGGGTGATCAGGGGGTCATCATCTTGCAAGCAGAAGTTTCTTTGCTCTGAGGTATGAAGTAAAAAAGGGCAGGGGTTAAACCGTGGCTGTGCTTGCTGCTGCCATCCCTGTGACTATTTCCAGGACTCTCAACATCCCTGTTCACATGTGGTTAATTCTCCCCACTTGAGGGAACAAGATATGCGCTTCCTTGTCCCTGCATCTTGATATCTTGAGGCTCCAATCATTTCCATGACTGCCTGGCATATTTCGTTTGGCTTGGCCCGATATCTTAAAAAAACATGTTTTAGAGCAGTTTTCCACTGGCTAGTCTCAAGACATCTTCAAAAGGCATGAGAACTGCACCCACAACAGCAATTAGACTGCAATTAAGCAAAGACTTTTCCAAGTGAATGCCCTCAAGGGGTTATTTTTGTGATGTGGGATGGGGTCTTCAGGTTGGCTTGTCCCATCCTGCTAAATTTATCCCTTCTCACCATCATATCCCAATATTTTCCACAGCCCAGGCCGTCCACTGGTTTTACTCTTTGAAGTCCATTAATTGGTTTTGAAAGGAGTAAATGCATTTTTAGCTTCGTTTCCGAGGGAAAGCTTATGTTCATTTGCCTGTCCTCCCACAAACCCTCCTGGATGTGTTGGCCAACTTCACGCAAAGCCCACAGAGGGAGGAGAGCTGTCTCGCTGGCACTCTGTACCTACAAGCTAAGTGAAAACCAGGCATTTGGAGAGAGGCAAGAGGAACCCGTTTGATGTCCCCTCATCTCCTGGTGACTCTCACTGGGTTTGAGAACCCCAGATCCATGTGGGAAGGGCTGATCCTGAAACATGGTCAAGGCTGAACCCTACGGAGCCCCGGCAGACCGCCGTGTTTCAAATGCAAAATGTCTCTGCTGCTTCTGGTCAGGAACTTGGCCACCACTTCATAAATCAACACTCCACTATCATGTTTGCTCTGTGAGCAGACAGTTTGCTGTGAAACAATACAGTCCTGGAGGCGTCAGTGCCCTTGGGTTATCTTAGTGGGAGACTGACATCAGAGACTCGCTTTATCCACTAGGACGGCTGCACTGCACTGAAATTCCCTTCCACGACACACCGATAGGTCTAAACAGCCTCTATTTTTAAGCTGTGATACAAGAGCTTTTTCAGAAAGCTTAAGATCCCTGCATCTCAGCGCTGAGGCTTGCAGAAACACACAGCTTCAAGCACGCAGCCATCCACATAGCTTCGCCATGAGCTGAGAGCTAAAGGCGTACGTAAAGCCTCAGCGGCATCAGGGCCTCATTTTAGGTGAACCTTAGAAAACAAAAACACCATAGTCCTGGGGTATTTGCATTTCTTGTAAACACGCTTGCAAAAACACTTAGCAAATGAATGTTAATTGTTCTGCAGAAATCCCACCCTGTTCAAAGAGGAAAAAAAAAAAAAAAAAAGCCCGAGGTGGATGTTGCCAATTTTTCCTTTGACCCCCAAATAAAATGCAGGTGATCTCATCTGACATTGATCAGCAGAGCCTGGGTGGGAAATAAAAAAGAAATTACTTCATCTTAAGTGTCTATTAGTTGATGTTAAGCAATTAAAAAGGCTCGGTTTGATAGTAAAACCCTTGTGACGAGCACACGGATGCCAGGACAAGCTCGGTAGGACTGGAGCTGTCACGGCGGCTGTCAAAACCACCTAGCTGCGACCCTTTAAAGCCATTTAAGTGCCTTCAGTTGGGTTTGGGAGACAATTATGCCGCTAACAAGCATTTACATGAAAAAGGCTGCAGGCCCCTGCTTTTGTTGCTTTTCCAGCTGAAGGCTGGCGGACCCGGGAGCATTTTACACACGCTGCAGCTGCTCGGGTAGCAGGGAGAGATAAAACTTGACAAATTAACGCAGCACACGCCAAACAAAAGAGCGACCTTTGAACTTGTGGTTGCAAGGATCCCAGCCCAAGATTCATTCAGAGCTAAAATCTCCGGCTTTAGCCTTGCCCCCACGACTGCATCTGGCCTCGTCCGGGTGGATAATCCCTCCTGAGCATTGCGCCAGCCTTTTCTTCTGATTTTCACCCCATTCCTTAAGGAAGGGATGGCCACTGTGTGTCTGTCTGTCTGCTCCTTGCTTCCTTCCCATAGGGGTCTTCTCTCAAGGAAGCTCCATGGAGAAAGCCCTCCAAGATGATGATGTTTTTGGTGTTCTCAGTCACTTGTTTTTCCAGGGCTTTCTGTAATATATAAACTAATCCATCATTCAAGCCATAACCCTGGCTCTTGTTGAGGAAGAAATGGACTGGTGGTGGCTTGACAGCTCTACTGCCTTTTTGTCTCCTGATTTAGACTTTCACAAATGATCCTGTTGAAGCTATGTCTTGCAGTGGCACAATGTGAATTGATTTTGGTATAGATTGATGATACCACATTAAAGCCACTTGGCAGGGCTAACATTGGTCTGCTTGTATTCAACGGATATCTTAGAAGAAAAAACATCATCCAGCCTGTGCCTGTACCTGGCCACCGCCTTTCTCCAAGTGCATGCTTCTGTAGATAAGTGCACAGCATCGTGTCGGGGTACCCAGGAAAACAGAAACCTTTCACCTCCCTGGAAACAGCAAGATAAACCCTCTATTTTAGAGCCCCTTCTTTAATTGGTAATTCTCATCAAGTCCGTTAAAATAGGAACAAACAGGAAATGCTTTATATGCCTCTAAAATAGATTCAAAATGCTCACTAGAGTGACACAAAGGTAAACAAAGCATGGAATATGTAAGGCAGTAACAGCAGCTCTCACCACATAGCTCAACATTTATGGTTAAAATAAATAAATAAATAAAATTTTCCTTATTTTACTCTTCTGTCATCCAGCGAGAGCATTGCCAAACCGTGAGGCAGCTCTGGTCTGAAGCTCGATTTAATGCTTGGCTCCCACTGTGAATGTGAAGATGGAAGTGTTTTGGTACTCTGGGGTGGGACCAGGAGTCAGGTGTACTTAATTTTCAAGAAAGGAACCCACATAACAGCATCTCTTTTCGTGCTTTAAAGCAAGTTTCACTGCTGTGATATCTTTGGTTCATTATACCTTTTTCATTCCCTTTCCAGACAGTAAAAGCCAAAAGGAGAAGCTGTAACCACGTAACTCTCTCCTGGCATTTCCTGAGCTGGGATCATGTGGATGGGAAGGATTGCACAGCCCACGTGCAGATGGACCTGACGCAGAGCCGGGAAGGGTCTGGGGAACGTCTGCTCCCCACATCGCAGGGCGTCCCTCTACAGTGAGCACTGCCAGAGCATGGTGGTCACGCTGTGAGGTCTGCACAGGTTCATGCGTTGAGGACTAAATACGGAGAAATTGCATCCAGCCCAGGAAGAAGAGCAGGGGGGGAAACACCAGATATACACTCACCCTGTTTTAATGGTCATCCACATCTGTAGACAACTACTTTGATTGCTCTGAGAGTCAGGACTTGACAATATTGGAGGTCTTTTCCAACCTAATGATCCTATGAGTACATGGCTCTATCTTTAAAACCAACAGCACCCCATGGTGGTCATCCCCACAAGTCCTACCAACATTTCAGGAGCAGCACAGACTGGGGCTGGGAGTTTCCAAGAGGCTTTGCACCCCAGCCTTACATCACCGTAATCCCACAGGGACTTGCTTCTTTCTTTTAGCCCCCCCAGACCAAAACTACATGAGTTTTTCATGTTCTTTCCGCGAAATGTGAAGGCCTGTGCAGATTCCCTCTGCCACGCTGGGGACGTGATGACTGACGAATCGAGATGTCTCTTGTCAAGAGCACCACAGGAGGCACTGAAAGTATCTGTCTTCTGGAAGAAGGTTAATTACAGAAGCTCAGCATGCACATAGGGGTCCCACCAGTCAGCACAAGATAAGCAGCCTTGGGAGGATAAATTATTACAGGCGATAAGGCAGAAGTTATCCTCAAACAGCTCTGTACATGTGTTCCCGAGATTGACTCCAGAGACGCTTGTCATCAGATGTCAAACAAGAAGCTACAAAAATCACAGAGAAATAATTTCCTGTATTTTTTTTTTTCTTGTCAGCAAATGACATTTTCTCCCTTGTTTGGATTAACTGAATGATTTCAGACCCTAAAAAGACACAGCTACAAGAGGGGAAGCAAGTCCAATACCTGCTCATGGGTGGCTGCCCAACCCAGCCACCCCATCGTGTCTGCAGCTATGGGGGCTGGCTTTAGCTCTAGGAATGAGATGAATTACAGACACCCACCGCTATGGTTTTTGTTGTGACTATCTCTTCTACAAGCCATGTATAAACAGGAAACCACGCCACATGGCAGGGAGCGGACTAAATACTGGCAAATACTGATAGAAATCAGGTCATATTGACATCCTTTGTTTATCCATTGCTTTGTTAACACTGTTTATCCTTTGTAGCTTAGATAATGTCTTGGCCAGATATTTTTTGGGAAAAAAAAAAAAAAAGAAAAAAAAATCACATCGCCATCCATCTACTACTCTCTTGTCCTCCACAATCTGTGGCACTGCAAATGCTCATTGCCAAATATCACCAGCCGTGTTGGACCCAGAGGAGAGGAGGCTCCTGCTCTGCAGGTCCAAGCTGATTTACACCACTCTTCCATGAAGGTTTCTGTCTGATTCCCAGGAGCTTGCTGCCATGTCTTGCTCTGGGGGGATTTCTCTCCTACAAACGTGCCAAATGCACTTCAGGTGAGCAGCCTGCTGCAATGCAGGACAAACCCACAGCCTAACAGTGCATTGCACAGCAAAGAGCAGCCTACATTTGGCTCTTTATCCCTACCTGGTAGTTTATTCCAGGCCTGGATTCATCGTGCTGGAATGAGGAGTTTACGTGCATTGTAAATTTCTTTCAATGCTATTAACACGCCAACATCTGCACTATTGCAAACATGATTTATTTGCAATGTTTTGTGTTTTACAGCAGCAGCTCATCTGTTCCTAACGCTACCCTTCCCGGTCCAGATAGGCCGGAAATATCAAGGTAGCGTTCCCACCGTCGGCTCTGGGACATCAAAAATAAATGACACGAAAAGACCCTTAAATTCCTGCGTTCATTTTTCAGGGATTTCTTTACCCAGCTGAGTCCACAGCAGGTCACAAGCTTCTGCTGGCTGCTGCCTCTTTCACATACCTTCCGCCTTAGTTTTCTGGTGTAACCCCTTACTATTCCACCCCTATCGACAGGGCTGTGGCAGTTTTTACCAGCTAACGAGCTGCTCCTCCACTCCCAGATTTCTTCTGTATTGCATTAGGGCTTTTGCAATCGAATCCAATTCATTTTTAAGCACTGCCTCTATCAAGGGAGCTCTTTATTAAGCTCACAGCATGTGGTGTTTAACCTTTACAGCGGGTTACCCGCGTACTGGATTCCTCCCTGCAGGTCAGACCCTCTTCTCTGCCTTCACCATGGATGGATAACATGTCCCAAGTGGACAACGTGTCCCTTTACAGGACAAGGTGTCCCCCTGCAGAAGCACAACGTGTTTCATGCTGGTACCTAATGCCACCCACTGCACGAGGAGGACAGACATCTCATTACTGATCGGGGTCACAGAACCCGGCCCCAAAACAGAGATTTTGGGACTAAGATACTCAATGCCTCATCCCCTCCATGGTTTCAGCAGTGCTTCACCCCGCCCTGGGCCACACACCGCCATCCCCTTTGCTCGAGTTGTGTTTCCCATTCACACAGGAAAAAAAACCTTGTTATAACTCCGAGCTGACGCTGTTTGGGGCAGGGTCTCTTCAGTTCTCATGGACAACCACACGCAGTTAAAAATATTGCAGCTGCTCCGAGCGGCCAGATGTTACCCCTGCAAATTTCCTCGGCCCTGTGCTCCTTCGGTAAGGCAAAATCCCTGGCTTGGGACGCAGCCTTAAAAGGGTTTGCTGAAGATATAGGGTGGGCTTTGCTGCATGCTCTTTCCAGCAGGAGTAGCTCTGCAGATGCTGGGATATTCCCAGCGTGAGCTGGGGAGCGGAGCCATCACCCCGAGCAGCCCGAGGGGTTAGGAAGGGCCGTGCCACCACGTGGGGCAGGATTTTGTCCTGTCCTTAATTTGCCTGTGGGATCTGAATGGAATTTTTTCCTACTTCTCTGCCAGGCAGGAAAAAAAATTTCTCTTTGTTGTTGTTTATACTGGACAGGATTAAAGCTTTCAGTATTTGTTATATTTAGAAGCCTTTCGGACTCTGATGATTCAAAGAAGCATTACACACGGCTTTTACTCTGTTTGCCCTTCGCTCCGTTCCCTCGCTTTTATTGTTCTTCCAGTTTACTCATCTTCCATGCCCAGCATCCTTGAACCTGCCTCATTTTTCCCAGAACAGGAGCTCTCAGAGCCCATGAAGCTGGGCCAGCCTTGACTTTCCCAAAGGACCGAGGCGTTTTTGTTTCTTTTTACCCTTTGATTTTCCTGGGGATGCTGGGGGAAGGAGGGACATGGCTCAGACCTGCAGGGAACTGCTCACAAGCAAAGACAAGGCCACAATATGTTCTCATAAACCTTTCCCAAAGATGAGCAAGTGGATGATTGCTTTATAGACAACTTGCAATGGAGCAGAGGGGAGGGAAATTTAGAGAAGTTTACACCCAGTGCCCATTTAAATTATTCTAAAAATCAAACCCACGAAATCATTAAGTCAAACTCAGTAAATTATTCACTTCCACGTGGCCAAAAACCTTATTTATTTTTTTTTTGAATGCCACATCCACCACCGTTTTGCAGAGCAAACACATGTTTTGCTGCAGCCTCCCCTTACCCTAGCACGCGAAGCAGGATGGAGCTGGTGATATCCGATCTCTAATGGAAAAAAGCTGCTCACTTGGAGCTGCTCTGATTTATTCGGTAATAATCTCCCCTACGGGGAGTCTTTGACCTCCCCACAGAGGCTCCATTAAAACGGAGCCTGGTAGCTGGGGAGGGACAGGTAGTTAGTTTTAGATGGCTTTGCTGCGGAGAGGGGCAACAGGTACCAACTGTGCACTGTCAAGGGCCATTTCTGCACATTGTCTTCACGTTAAACACAAAGGCAGCCATCAGGGCAGAAACTTATTAGCTTTTTGAGCGAGGTCTGGTCCAGACCCCGTCATTTGCTTTAACTCAAACCCCGTGCGCTGATGCTGGTGCGTGTGTTTAATTTGAAGTGTGCAGACTCTCCCCTTGCTCAACGCTGAGCTTGCACAGAGCTGCTTGGAGGAGCAGTATGTAAAAAGCACTTCGACTCCAGCTAAGCCTGACCTATACTTTTTGGCCACGGGAAACCGAGGAGCAGATGTTTGGTGCTGGGATTTTCCTCCCAAAATATCTCTGCCTAATGCACATTTTATGGACTTGCTATTGCCATGTACAGCACAGAGGGGCCTGTGCTGTCACACGGAGGGAGGTAAAGAAGGCATTTGACAACTTTCCTCCCCTTTTTGACTCAAGTTTTGTTTTTGTAAGTGATGGGCAACTTTTCAAATTCATTCAAACTCATTGCCTTGGAAGCCCTTGTTATCTGTTACGCGTAGAGCAGTGTTATTGCAGCCTGGATAGCTGAGCCTTTGCAGAGCGAGGTCCGTCTTCCCTTAGCCCAAAGGATGTCACTGGGTAAAATAACCAGATGAGCTTTTGAGTGGAAAAGTCCTCCTGCGGGCCCTCTGTCTGAGGCAGGACTGCTCGCCCAAAGATCACCAGAGAGCATTTGCTGTTTTCTTTGCGCTGCGTGCAGCCATTAAGGGATTTCAGACTGGATGAGGCAAGATTGCTGCTAGCAGTTGGGTGGCACTTCTGACACATCAGCACACTAAAAGGAGTCTACAGCAAACTTTTAAGACCTCCCCACTCGCTGCAGCCCTGATTTAATTCATGTGTGCAAAAGCCCACCTGTAAGCAGGCATGAAACACGAGGGGGCATGGCTGGTTTTGTTCCTTTTTGATCTGGAAGGGAAATCTATCTGCACGCACTAAGAGCTACAGCATGAAGCCAAAACGCTCAATTAAAAGACAAATGATGTGCATGAAATCTCTTAGGTGACCAAATATTTACTGCACCAATGAAACTCCAAAATAAGTTCCCACTCCGAAATACTTGAAGTTACTAGACTTTTCCCCCATTTTTCTCTATATGGCCAAAAAGTTTCCTCTGGGAAGACCTCTCAGGGCTGCAGCTGTGTTCCCCTCCCACCAAACTGCTGGGAGCATCCTCTGGACATGGCCCAGGGGGCACCAAGGGGCTGCACGTTCAATTTGGGCAAAATGCCACGCTCCCCTGCGTGCTGTGCCAGGCACGGCTCGTGGGCAGGACAACATGTCTCCACTCTGAACCCACCCCACAAGGAAAGGGTGATCTCAGTCCTGGCTGGGCTTTTATTTTTCTCTTATATATATATATAAGTAATGTAAATAAATCAGGGCTAAGTAGCTCAGGGTTGGACAAAGCCTCACTGCACCACTCCATCGGGGCTTTGCTGGAGTGGTGCTTGGCCACCCTGCTCCCATATGCAGGGGGTTTCTCCCAGGTGTTTCTCCCATTTTTAGGACCTTGAATCCCTCCTGGACTGGGCAGACTGTCTACAATTACATTTTTGCATGGCATGGAAGCAGTTTCCATGCAAGCCCTGGGGAGCACATGTACCAGTAGCGTTGGGGAACCAGAGCTGTGACATCCCCTGTCCTCTCCTGCCCACGAGCTGCTTATTTTGGTGTCTGGGCTCTAGAGAGGGCTGATGTGACGAGGTTTGCATGACATATTATCCATACAGATCTGAGCCAGGCAACTCCATGCCGGGAGACCCAGGGTCTCCACCGAAGTGCCCCCAGGAGCGATGCAGGATGGCAGGCAGATGAGTTACTGCCTGCCAGCTGAGAAAATTTAAAAAAAAAAAAAACACGCTTGCATGTGTGCCCTTCGCTGCTGCCCTCGCCAGCAAATTCAGCCCCAGGAAAGCTTTTTGTCAGTGTGCAGTAGGAACCAGGGGGGATGCAAGCACAGGCAGCTGCTGGCACTCACCGGGGCTCCATTCCCACTAACCATGTTTGAGCCTCGATGCTCAAAGGCAAGAAAGATCGGGGCTGTTTGTTTTTCCCGGCTGCTCCCGTCGGACAGCTGGCCATTCCCAGCACTGGCTCCTGGCTCATTCCCCATCAATGGCCTTGGGCCAGTGCCTCCGGCAGGCTGCAGGCTCCCTGTCCTGCTCTGGGGCTCCTGGGCTGCTCAGATTGGGCCGCACCGATTCATCACCACCCTTCCAGACCCCAAACCCATTGCAAAAGCTCCCAGACAGCCGCGACCTGGTTTTACCCTTCCCACCCCAAATGCCCAGATCCCAAAAAAATGAAATACCCCCGGGGCTGGAGCAGCTATGCCAGGAATGCTCCAGAGGGCTGCCAGCCAAAAACATGAACTCCTCCGGCAACGCACTGGATAGTTTGAGTGTTTTCCTCCTTCCACTAGGATTTATTTATTTGTGCTGGTTTTGCTTTGATTCTAAGCCTTGGTAGTCCTCGTGCCTTCTTTGCCTTTCCCGTATGCATGCAATGGACCCAATTTCCCAGTGATCAAAGTGAGAATAAAACAGAGAGACTGGGAGATTTATAGCTCGGGAGATGCAAAGTGCAGAGGGCAGGAAAGCCCAGCCTTCCTCTCCTCCTTGGTGTGACTGTAGGGGAGCTCACAGCCAAAGCCTTCAGACTGGATCCTTGGGATCCTGCAGGCGGCCCAAAGAGGTGGGCAGTAACAGCCTGATGTCCCCCTGTCCCAGTAGAAAATGTGTCCTGCCAGAGAGCAGCGCAGCCCAGGAACCCCAGGGAAAGGTGTCCTGTTGGGTTCTCCCCAACACCTCCCCAAAATGCTGCGTTTCGAAGCAATTCCTCCTGCCAGCATCTCCCTTTATAAAAAAGCAGGCTCTAGTGCCATTTAACAATCCCCTCCCATTTCTTGACATTAGCCTAAACCATGCTGCCAAATTAAGCGAGCCGCAGCCCAGAATAAATTATTTCTCATCTTTTTCTCCTCTCCCTCTCCAGCCCCCACCACTGCCATCCCTCAAAGGGACGGAGCACAAATAATTCAGCCTCTGCCACGTGGGCTGGTTTTAATCAAAGGATTTGCCGGGCTGCTACTGTGTGGGACACCTCATTAACAACTTTGCACCTTTAGGAGGGAAAAAAAATTGCCATTCCCCTTGTCAGCATCGCTTCGCTTAGTGCCAGGACATGACATTGGGTCCAGGTGTCCGGTCTGGTGTTTTGTGCCCTCCTGGGACAAGTTGTATTTCAGTGGGGAAAACAAAACAACACAACAACAACAACAGGGCATGGCTGTGATGAAAGGGCTTCGAGGAGCTGCCCATCAGAGATCAGAGCCTAATGAAATTTGTCTTTGTGTGTGTGTGTGTGTGTCTGCTCCTCTTTTTTTTTTGGGGGGGGGGGGTCTTTGTGGAAAGCTGAGCTTATTAAAATTCAGGGAGAACCCCACACAAAGGACACTTCTTAGGGTCCAAAGGCACACTTATTACCGCCGGGGTTTTGATTCAGATTGTACAGAGCATGCCAGTTTCAGGAGATTTTTGGTATTGTTTGGGGAGAAGAAAGCAAGCCTCACTGATCATTTTCTTTCCCCGTTTAATCACAGCTGCTGAAGTAAGCAGGTGCTGCGAGTCAGAGCCCTCAGAAAAGGGGGGAAGGGGAAAAGCTCATCTGCATGATGGACTTTTACTATTTCAGCTCATTAAACTGCAGCCCAGCGGTGTTATGCTCCCGGTTTCCTCTGTGACAATGGCAAGGAACCGCTGGGGAGGCATCGCATGGGCACGCAGGCAGGAGGCAGAGCCTGCCTGGACTGCAACAGGTTGGCATCCATCAGCCAATGGTCTTAAACAAGCATCTATTTTCCTGTGCATCTCTAACAAACTGAGAAATGATATGTGGAAAAAAAAAAAAAGAAAAAAGAAAAAAAAAAAAGGTTGTAACAGAAAGAAGGGCTGTATTAGCAGCATGGAGTGTAAATCTGGCTTCTTCCATTAATTCTCTTATATTTGGGAGAGCAAACCCAGGGGTGGCTTTTATGTAGGGCTGGGCAGATGAGCCTCTGCCAAGTCCTCTCTTTCAGGAGGGGACTGACTTGTAAATATAACACATCTTGTGACCCTCCTCTCAAAAAGTAAAGCCCACAGCCACGTTCTGGTTCAGAAAACTGCCCCAGGCCCTTGCTGACAAGTGTTTCTGGTCATGTCTGCAGCTTATCTGAGTGTTTGCTATATGCAGCTGAGCCCTCAGGGGTGTTTACTCATGAAGAGCAGCAGCAGGAGTTTCTACTAACCAGATCTTGACACTGACAAGAGAGCTGGGTCCACCCGGCTTTTTTTTTTTTTTTTCTTTTTTCTGCACTGTTTGCATGTTTCCACCTGCTAAGCTACAAAAGCTATGAGAAAACCTCTTGTGTTTTCTTATGAGATTTTTCTTCTGGGAAATCAGAGAATCACAGAATTTCTAGGTTGGAAGAGACCTCAAGATCATTGAGTCCAACCTCTGACCTAACACCAACAAGTCCTCCACTAAACCATCTCGCTAAGTTCAACATCTAAACATCTTGTAAAGACCTCCAGGGATGGTGACTCCACCACTTCCCTGGGCAGCCCATCCCAATGCCTCACAACCCTCTCAGTAAAGAAGTTCTTCCTAACATCCAACCTGAAACACCCCTGGCGCAACTTTAGCCCATTCCCCCTCATCCTGTCACCAGGCATGTGGGAGAATAGACCAACTAATTAATTAATTAAGAATTAAATAATTAACTAATTAATTAAGAATTAACCAAGAATTAACTAATCACCAGTATGAGTAAGGGGCTCGTAACTCAGCCTGTAGCTGTTGTGGGAAACCTTTGTGGGCTAAACCGAAAGCTGTTGAGAAATGTTGATGTTTAAATGGCAGACGCGATTGCTCGAGAATACAGGGAACAAGAAATTCTGTTTCCAACATTTCCTGGCATATGACAATTGTGATAAGGGGATTACTCTAAACAAAATTCTCCGTCTCAGGTATGTTCATCACTTTAATTAGACCAAGCGTAGATGGAAATTTACAGTCTGCTTCACCTTCTATTTAAATCTCTCTGATATGTTCCCTTTGCACACCTGTTTGAAATAAAGTTTGAGTGGAAATGTGGGAACCACTCCCATGTAGCCTCAGCCGAGAGAAGAGCATACAGAGAGTAAGCATCAAGGGCACAAACAGGAGAGCTGATGGAAAAGCATCACGACCACTGCTGTTGAATAATCCACATTGACCAAATTACTAATGGACAAGCAACGCCCAGATTAATTCAGGTTATTAAGTCAAATAAGGTGGGACTGTGTATCAGGAGAACATCACACTTAGCTGAGCAGCTGTGCGCAACCTGACATCCACTGATCTCATAAATAAGTTATACTTATTTATATGTTTTACTCACCAGGGAGGATTTGCACATGTATCTACGTAATTTCCAAACTGCAGCTTGGGGCTGCCAGAGCTCGTGGAGTGCAGAAGTCCTTGCAGGGATCAGGATGAGGGTCAAGTCCTCCCAAGATTTCTTTTTGATCTCCATCAATGATATTATTTGTTCTTTTCTTGAGATCTGTGCAAAGAGAAGGTAAAAATAAAATATGACAGGTAAATGGTACAAGAAGTATAAATATATTAATTATATATTATAATATTATTTTATTAATACTTATTTATTATATTATTTTAAAATATTATAATAATATATTAATATTATAATATAAAGGCTAGAAATGGTCTGAGAGATTCCACAAGGCTGGAAACATGTCATTGCACGCATATATTGACTTATATGTAAGACAGCAGTTCTTTTAGTCCCAGGAAAACAGAGAGAAGCCCTTCTGTGTGGCCATGTCCCCCTCCCCACAAAGCGTTTGACAGATTTAAGTGGGTGAGCTGACACAGCAGATCTCGAGGCTGTGGAGCCCGAGACTTTTCTATGAAATATTTGATGGCTGCGTAGAAACACAGTGAGTAATGGCAAAAAAATTCATGGGAAGTGTGCTACAGAACATCACAGGCCTTGTTCTGCAGGGCCCCGGAGAAAATCACAGCGCCTGCTCGGCGGTGCCACCCTCAGCAGACGAACATTAAGATGTAATAAATTTGCAAACCATTTCCCCCTCCAGCCCCCTTATTTCTGCAGCCCAAACTCTGCCAGCCTCCTCACCGGCTGCTGAAGGAGCCCACATGAGGCAGGAGCTGGAAGGAGCGGATGAGACCTCCCCACTCCCTTTATGGTAACAACACGGGCAGGAGGGCACAAAGCCCCCAGGGGCTAAAGGGGCTCCAGGTGAGGCCCCAGGTGGATGGAATTGCACAAACACCTACAAAGACATGTTTCCTAGAAGCTTGCATGCAGGGAACACATTGCTGGAGCCACAGCAAAGCCCAAAAACATCTTAGAGGATACCCCTATCCCAAAGCACTTGAGAGATTGGGAATTATGCTGAAGGGTCATTAAAAGGTTGGCGTTTTTAAAGTGGTGTATGATGTGCATCGGGTTCATCTGCTTGTTGAAGGTCGCCTTTTACTGTTGTTCAGTACAGCAAACGCAGAGCCTTGTTGGCAGGGTATCACAGGGCTCTGGACGAAGCTGTTGGGGTGGTAATGCCCAAATTAGTCAATTTAATATGGATAGATGGGGGGGAATCTATACCTGCATATATAAACCTATGTAACTCATCGGCACGCCACAGCTGATTTTAAGATTTTTATGCATATTCACTGAAAGGATGGGTATTTATGGCTGGAGCTCAGTCTTCCCAGCTAGGGATTTCTCTGAGGGGTTTCAAGAGGACATGGCACACAGTTCTTAGAGCACACCATGCTTTGTGGGTTTGCTGATCACTGCTGTGGGGTGACACCACCTTCTCCTTGAGGCTGCCAGTCGGTGGCTGTAGGAATCCGGACCAAGTGGGCCATGGCTGTTTGGTGCCCCTGACCTGATGCACTTCTGGGTGGTTTTGAGGCCCCAAACTTGCTCCCAGCTGTGGCCGCCCACGTTATCTGGCCCTGCAGCCCACCAGATGGTGCTCTCGGTATTAACTATCTGCTCCTTTCACTTCTGCAGAGAAACTCCAGCACAGGTGGGGTGTGGAGTCAGGCCATGAAGCACAACTGTTTTTTGTGTTTTCCTAGAGCACCAGCCAGGTGACACTACATTGTCCCAGACATAACACGGTCCAAAAACCTAAAACAGAAACACGTTTTCGAAGTTTATGAGAGTGGTGGTGGGCTATGGGTGCTGGCATGCACCTTCAAGGCTAAACACATGTGGCCCTTTGGCTGCACCACGGCCTTGAGCTAAAGCACTGGGGATGGGGTGGGCAGAACAAAGGTGGTGGTGTGTATGTGTGTGTGTCCCAACACCCAGGACACTGTACCACACATCAACAGACCCTCGGGCTCTTTGGAAACCCCCTGGTGGTTTGGAAACCCTCTGGAGGCCTCTGTTCCTTGGAGGCCTCCTCCGTGGGACTGGCCGCTGAGCTTTTCTGGAGTGATACCACAGGGCTGAAGGAGCTGGATGGGACACTGGGGGACCTCGGTGCTTCTGCTTGGTGAAGATACCAAACCTTTCCTATCTGAGAGTAAATTTGTAACAGGGAGAGGATGTGCAGGGCCATCGAGGGATCTCCACCACCGGAGGTGATTAGCTTGCACAGACATCCAACCAGTCATGAGTTTGGAGGCTGGAATAATGAACTGGGGTCCCTTTCAGCCTTAGTTTCTCCCTGATTTTTGACAAGAGGAATGCTTACACTTCCCATGCCCTGTGTGATCTGTGATGGTCATATTTATATCAAGTCCAGAGAGCTGGATTAATGTCATAGGGCTGATCCTGAGGCTGTTTCTTTGGCCCTACAGGATGGACAGGCAACTGCTTTCATTCTGTGTTTCCAGTTTTGCAAAGCTCTCTTTAATTTATCCCTTGTAAAACCTGGGGCAAAGGGGAACATTTAATGTGCAGCTAAATAAAAAACAGAAAGTGCACCACACTGGCCGTCTTCCTAAAAAATAAGTACACTTACTGCAGTCAACCATGGGACACCAGCAGCAAAATAAAACCTCAAGCACAGAAGCCACTAGGCAAACTGGCAGCTAACTCCGTGGCTTTTGTTTCTTTTTTGCCAGTAATGTATTTTTATCGCGGAGAAGCAGGAAAAGGGAGAGCATTAAAGGCTGCCTGTGCTGGTACGCGGGAGCACTCCAGCCATTTACGCCCGTAATGAGTTCTGCTGCCTCTGAGCAGAGCACAGGTAATAGCAGGTCATAAAGAGGGTTTACCACCCGAATTGCCAGTCTCTGAAGGTTACTAAAAACCCATTCAAATGAGCACGGTCAAATCAGCCTGGCTGGTTTGAATTCACCTCTTTCTTAATAGTTTAGTGGAAACCTCAGTTTTTCCAGGCATTGGAAGGGAGTGGAGCAAATGGAGCAAGCCCAGTGTACAGCTGGTGTAAGCAGGAGGGGAGTCTGGCCAAAAGCTCTTGAATTTGTCTGAAATCTAATGCTACTATTTGTTTGCTTTGTCTGGAGCCATCCCATCAGCTCATTGACTGGCTGTAAAAGATCCCTGCTTTATAAAAACGGTATATAAAGCACATCCATGTTGGGAAGGGCCAATGCAGCCTTGGGGCTGGAAAACCCTGGGGGCTTTCCCTCATGGAAAGCCACCACTGTGGCCCTACTCCTGTCCACCTCCTGAAGACACCCCGTGGAAATGGCAAGTCTGTGAGGAGCCTTTGGGGACAAGCAGACATCTCTCCCTTGCCCCCTGCTGCAGGGCATTGCCCAGGAGAGCTGCAGGCTCACTATTCCTAAATGGCTCAATGATTATCTCTGGTGAAAAACAAACCTCTCATTTTTTTCTTTAAGGACACGTCAGAAAGCTTGCTTACAGCAGTGGTGCTGAAGGTGTGCTCTATAGCCTTTCTTAAAAAGAAATTTCAATTATATTATTATAATATTATATATATGTTATTGTTTTCCACCTGAAAAGGCCGTGAGAAGGTGGGCAATGCTCTATAAAAATAATAAATAAATAATAATATATTTTTTAAAGGCTCTAACACTTCTGTTGTGCTTTCAGTGCTGTGTTTCACAGTGGGACATGGAGAACATCACTTCTCAACCCAACCTCCCCTGTCCCAAGCTGGCACCCCTGTCCCTAGGAGAAGCACCTTTTTCAATCTCTTCACCAAAAAAAAAGCACCAAAAACGTGCTTTTTCTGCCTGACCTGAGCCAGGATTTCTCCTTTTTGGCTCTTGGCTTCCATCCACCCTGACCTTGAGCCATCCAAAGAGCACATCTCTGTTTTGCCTTAAAATCTGGCCCCAGGAATGGAGTGGCTAAGCGCCAGGGATGCAGTCACTCAGGTGTGACATGCACAAAGCTCCTTGAAGAGAAGCTAATGATTTTAAGAAAGAAAAAGTCGGCTTGGGGTGGCCTATCTTCAGTCTGGCATATTACTAGGGACACATGACAGTGCCTGGGGACCTGGACCACCTCTGCAGCATCCGCTCGTGCTCTTGGTGTAAGGTATGCTCTTCTGTATATTTTATGCAAGAACCATTTCACCTTTTGGAGAGCGAAAATCCATCTTGTGCACATGCCTTTTCATTTACAGCCAAAAAGAAAGAGTCAAAAAAGCTGCATTTCTATTGTTCATCTCGCCCTTTGATTTCTCTCCATTTTCCTTGCCTTTGTGTGTGTGGGAATGTGCATTTTGTGGGAACGCATAATGCGTTTTAATGTTTTCTGCAGTTGTTTAGTGGGTCCCCTTCTGAAACCTTATGGACCACCATGGGCTGAGAAACTGGGGTGGAAGATCCAGAGAGACAGTCTCGTGCAAATCCAGTGTCGTCCCTTTGAAGTCCTTGGGGCTTCCACGGCAGCCAGAAGTAATTAGTGAGAGAAAGGGATTGTGAGAGCTGTGCTGGCTCGCAGTCAGCAATTCCCGCTGACTTTGAATAAAACAGAGCGGAGCCAATACCGAGCACTGTTGGAATTACGACACCAAATGCCCAACCTATTTATCCAGCGGCTGCGGGGCTCAGGGACAGCTCTCTGCAGCAGGACTTGTGCTGTAGATCAAAATTAAAGACTCTTATCTATGTCTTAATTAGGTGCATAGCCCACTGGTCCTGTGCCTTTCTGGCAGCTGGGGCTGCCACGTTCCCAAAGGGGTGTTCAGATCCATATTTCTTCTACCATCTTGCTTTTTCTCCCCTCTTCAGTTCCTCTTCCTCCTCCATTAGTTGTTAGCAAGGTTTCTGTTTCCCATGCCCAAAAATGTTGGCATCACTGAGGTCAGAAGGTGTTGGTCAGAAGGAACCTGGGGAGGTCTCCAGCCCAACCTCCTGCTCCAAGCATGGCCAGCCTCAAAGCAGGATCCCAAGTTCGGCATGCAGAAGGCAAAGAGGTGCTGGATGTGATGGATGTGACAGCAAATTGTGTTTAGGGCAGAATGCTAAAGTTCCCAGAACAGCTTTCCAACAGTAAATTCCAATTCAGCCAAAATCTTGATTTGTGGAAGAATTTTGATTTTGTCAGAGTTGGACAGCAAAACCTCAGTTTGAAACCCAAAGCTTCATCCCAGCTTTCTCATGTTGGTTAGTCTAGCCTTGTCTTTCATTCTGACACCCATGTTTAATATAACTTTTTACAGTGTTTAGACTATAACGTGAAACAGTCCATTTCAATCAGGTCGCTTCCATATTTCTGACTCTAAATTTCACCAGAACTTCCACTCAGTGAAAAATTTGTCATTTCTTCCTGATGTGGGACAAAAGCAAATAGCAAAATGACAGAAAGTTTCATTCCATGCAGTGGGAATTCGTCTTTCTGGATGGCTTTCCCTGCTGTCAAGAAGAAGGGTGGCTGGCTGAGGCAGCGCATGAAAGCTTTGAAAGTTAATCCAAAGTCTCTAAGCTGGCAATGCATCTACCAAGCCTTGCATCAACTGCCAATATCATGCGGATGGGATTTTTCAGGGTCCCCTCAAAGAATTGAATATACGGCTCCCAAGACGCCTGAGGCCTCCAGTTCTGCTGGGCTCCTTTTGAAGAGTCCTAGCCTTTATTTCGTTCTGCTTTAGATAACCAGAGTGGGCCCCTTGCTCATGGGAAGCATTGTTAATGTGTCACCTCCCACCAAGAGGAGCTAAGAGTGGGGGAAAAAAGGCGCACGAAGATATTAAAACAAGGAACTGGAATGTCTACAAACTGTTTGGAGAGTTCATTCTGAATTCACATATCCCCATTTACTATTGAAAACGGCTATTTAGCTATTTATGGCATTGTAAGCAATCACTCTTGGTTTCCACTTAGCCTCAGATGGATGGTTGGCCCATATGTCTCATGCTGTACTTAAGCAGGAGGGGGAAAAAGAGGGAGCATAGAAACGAACAGATCTTTTCGGATGGCCACATCTGGTCCCCATGTGTAAGCCCAGCTTGGGGGAAAGCCTGCTGACAGAGAAAAGTTGCATGCTGCGGTTCTAGAAAAGCTTCCTCATACATATAATATTTATACATACACATTTTTTATGTGTGTGTATATATGCCCACAGATAGATATTGAGTTGGACAGATCTGTCATTTCTTTTTCTGTTCTGAAGTGTGTAGAGCCTGCCAGATGCAGACCACTGGGCAGCCCCAATTCCTTGTGGAAAATGATGCTATCCCTTACGCTTTCAGACACAAGAGGCTGGGAAATAGGGCACAGAGAGGAGATCTGAACACCCTTGGGTTTGCAGTAAGGGTGCAAGACAGAAAGCAGAGGGGCTGACGTGAAGCTTTGCACATGTTTGATAGGTTTAAATGAACTTCTGTGCAGTTCTTCAGGTGCTGGAGGTCACTTCTTCATGGTTTCATACATAACAACATATCTCAAGCTTGTCCTTTCTCACCTACATCTCTCCCAAGGGCATGACACCTCCTTCTTGGGCTCAAGGCCTCCAATTCACATATAATTTTCCCCTCCATATGTTTTCTACTTGTTACAGTTTTTCAGCCATCTCTCCCTTAATAGATGGGGAAAGCTGGGCCACCAGTCCATTTTTTAAGGCCACTTCATACTTGACACCCCTTTTCTTAAGACCAGAAGCCTCTCCTCATGGCGGAGCTGGTGTCCTCTTTCCTTAGCACCCCAGGACCCCGATCTCTGCTGTGACAGAACAAATAGAGCTGCCGGGATGTTATGGCTAATCAGCAGGACATCTTTAACCTATTATTGATTTGGACAGCCAGCAAAACAAACAGGAACAAAACCAACTCAGCTCCTTGATCCAAACAGCCATCTCCCAAGGGCCTAAGTGTCCAATAAGATATAAAGAGGGAGCGAGTTATGAATGTGTAAGCATGGCCGATGACCTGGTGCTTTGCTGAGCTGGAGCCAACAGACTCCTAACATTAAATCTGTGTCAGAGGAGAGGTTGCTGCTGGGCCTGAAGAATATTCTAGGAGCACGAAACAGGCATTTGAAGGAGTATTTTCGCTTGGCGAGATCCTAGATTTGCACGTTGCAAGGCCAAAAGGGAGCCACATGTTTCTGAACACTGGAATTTATGCGGCAGTCCAGGGGGGAGCAGGATAAGGCACTCATTTCCCTTCTTGCTTTCATGTTGGAGCTGAGGGTCTGGTGTCCCTGCACCTTTCTGAACCCCCTGTCCTAGCGAGACCTTCTGCATGGCCTCATCCAGTGACCCCTGCAGCAGGGAGAATTAATCTTCCCCACCACACAAATGCACGCAGAGAAACCCAATAAGCAGCCCCTGTACTAACAATTACGTTTGGAAGAGCACATCAAGCACCGAGCCAAGTGATCTCAGGTGATGGAGCAGCCTCCACCCCCCAGGGCAGCTGACTCAGGAGCTGTTTACGCTCATGCTATAAAGCAGGTTTTATCTCAGCCCCCATTCTCGATGTGTCGTGGCTCGGGGAGGCTCTCAGCCAGATGTCATTGACCCCCAGCCCAACACTAGGGGATAGCAAAAATATTAGCATCCCCCCAATCTCCTGTTTTCCATACCCAAAATGAGATCGGTTGAAGGATGTGCCAGCTCCTTGCAAACCCAGGGGATGAATTGGTGCTTCCCAAGAACCTCACGTGGGATAAAGGATGGGCAGAGGGTAGAAGGTGGTGGTGGAGACACAGAGTTTGTCGTTAGCCTTCATGCCCTGGCCTGCCTGCGGAGCCTTTTCTCCAAACTCGGCAGCACTTTCATGTTCCTTAGCCAGTCTGCTGCGGAAACTGGGTCAGGGATTCGCATCAGCGAGGCTTATCCATCATCTGCTTTCCGGAGAACCCTGCTCACAGTACCTCTTTGTGCCGTATCAGAGGGCCCAGGACTGATAACTGCCCTCATTTTCTCTGTTGGAAGAAGGTTTTCACATGTTCCCGTGAAAAGCTGCCACTTTGAGACCCTGGTTTAAACTAGAAAGCTGAGGTCCCATATCTGGGAAACATAGGACCCTTTTTCTTTTTTCGTCTTTTTTAAAGGCTCTGAAGACAATCCCACAATATGGCAAACATAAATACATCACTAAGTTTTGAATACTGGCAAAAGAAGGAAAAAAATAAAAATGTGTCCAAAGCCTGTGTTTCCCCCCTGCAAACACCAGAACGGTTTTCAATGTTTTGTGGCTGTTTTACAAGTCAAATCACTCTGTTACGAAATGCCATTTTTCCACAGCATCCACCAATACTGAACATTCTGTTTAAATAAGCCTGTTTGTACTTACACGTGAGCAACATACATTAATTTTTGCTGGCTTTTTCCAGGGATAGGAACGTGGTTCCACAAGGGCATTAAAATAAACATTTCTCAAGTGTTTGCTCTTTATCATATAACAACAGCAAGGAACTGAGCAAAACCCATGTTGTTGAGAAGTTATATGAGTATTACGTTTTCTTTTCGTTAGATCCTGCCAGGACTCAGGGGGAAATTTCTGAGGCTAGAAATGACAACGAGAAGCAGATTTTGAATAAGGGGTGCTGGAGGGGTGTTTGCAGTAGGCTGCGGACCCTTGCGAGCATGGGGCTTCTTTGCCAAGTCAATAGGAGACAGTCTTTGTGCACATGCGGGTTGCTCTGACTTTCCAAAAAACACACACAACCTTTTCCACTTTCCCCTAAACAGTGAGTTTGACTCAGCTGAAAGCAGAAGCAATTGGACTATGCAGACCAAACCTAGGAGTTGAGATGCCAGGACTTCCCCCAGCTCTACGCTATGCACAATCCTTCAAACGAGCAGCCTGGAAGATAGAGAAAATCCTGGGGGTCATCCAAAGTAAAAGCCGTTTTCCTATCATAAGCGGCCCAAAACTAGAGCTACAAATCCAATCTTCTTAAAAAACTGAGCTGTGGTTTGGATTAGATGCCCTGAAACTGGATCAATTGACTCCTGTTTTAATGTGGGAACCCAGATCAGATGAGTTTCATAATACCACTTCAGATGTGGCTGAGGACTTAAGAAAGCAACAGATCTTCCAACATTTTCCTGCTGCAGTCCTGCTCTGAGCCAAGAAGCACAAGTACCACTAGCAAAAGCTGTCATCGTCCAGTCTAAGGCCATTTTTCAACGACGTTATAAGGCTGAGCCCAAATCCTTTCTGAAACCTAATTTCCGACCAAACTAAACCACAGCAGCTCTCTATAGCTGTCTCGGAGGCCAAAGTTTTGCATCCTTTTGGAAGGATGGCCCAGAGAAGAGCAGTTTTAGGGGTAAGCATTTCCTTCTTTTGCTTGGCTCTCCTTCCAGTAACTGCTGTTGATGTTTCAGCCTGTTTTGCAAGCTGCAATCCCTTTTCCCTTTGCAAACTGAGCAAGCTTTAATTACTCCCACAATTTTGCCTTTAAGGGAAGAGCCAGCCATATTAATAGGCTAATAAGAGCAATTGCTCTGAGCATCATACTCCCAAACATACAAGCCAGGGTATGATGTGAAAAATAAAAAAATACTTGGATTATATCAATGCGCAGTCAAACAAAGGAAATTACATCAGGGCTTTCTCTCCCTAGCTAGTCTCCAGGTTTGGGTCTTATATACCCTTATGTATGTCTGCATATAACCCCATTATTTCTCTTTCCTCCATTCCCATCCCTCTCTGGAACAAGGACCTTTGCAAAATAGTACTTCATCTTATTTTGGAAGGACATCAATAAGGCACACAGAGCTATAGTGCATTCAGATAAAGCTTGGAAATCATTTCCTTACAGGAAGGAGCTATCCCAGTTTGTCTTCATTCCCTTTTGATTATTCTGCTTCAGATTAGAGGTAGTCAGGAAATTACAACGGCTTCAGAAAAAAATAAAGTAAAATATAAAAGAAAGAGAAAAATATCAAGGAAAAGGATTTTTTTTTCATTTCCTGCCAAAAACAATCCCACAACTTTTTTGAGGTTTCAGAGGCTCAGTTACATATCTTTCTTCCTTTTCCCTTTTTAAAAAATTATTTATTTTTAAAGTTTTGCCATAACAAATACCGCTTGGCAAATGCTTCTTGTTTTTAAACAAAATAAGGGTCATTATAAAAACGTGCATCCATCTTCTCCCAACACATTCTTTTAATACTGAAGATGGAAGGATACTGATGGTTGAGTCATTCAAATCCAACATTTGCCCCAAAGAGCGGGTACCAGGCATGTTGAGAAGACAAAACTCAGCCCCACAAATTTATCACTGAGGAGAAGAATTTTTGGTTTTAGAGCATGAGATTTTCCCTGGTGTTTTCTGGTAAACAACTGACCTAGTGAAGAGCACATTTGTCCACAGACAGACCTGTCATCTCACTTCTGCTCCTCACAAAACTAGGTCAAAACTTTTCAAAGGATGGAGATGAAACACAGCTGAGTTAGTTACTTCCAGAACTCGATTAAACACAGTGTTGGAACAACGGGCCCGGGTGGTTAAAATACTTCCATCAAAATGATTTACGCTTAGCTTTTGTAAAAAGATATTATATGACAGACCATACCACGCTTAGTTTAACTCCACCTGAATGGTCTTAGCAGTGCCAACTTCCTGCAGTTTATAGATAGAAAAATAGATATAGATATAGATTATAGATTAGATAGAGATATATAGATAGATGACATAGATATAGGTATATATATAGATAGATATAGATAAATACGTATAGGTCCAGATATAGATCCAGATATAGTTATAGACTAGATATAGACACCTAATTTGGCACAGTACAGCTCAGCATGGCACTGTGGCTCCTCTGCCCTGTCTCCCCGTCCCATTTCCACAGCTGTGCTCTGCTCCCAGAGCTGCTGCCCCAACCCACTACTCAAACAACCGCTTTCAAGAAGCTCCTGTTCATTTGTTTTAAATATCCCTCCCCAGGGAGCCTTCATTAGGCAGATGCCACGATACGAATCTTAGAGCAACAAGCAGCAAAGCCTTCATTTGGGACGAGGTGGAGAAACCCATCTCTCGTCCCCAATCCAGCAAGCAGCTTCAGTGGATGAGAGGCACAAGTTTATTTTCTTTTTTTATTGGAGAAGATCAAAACAAAGCTAAGAGTGTGGCAAAGGGTCCCCAGAGTCAGTAGGGGAATAGGCAGGGATCAAGGTAGCATCGTTAGCAGGGCAAAGCACACACACCAGCTCCTACACCCCAAGGAGGGAGACCCAGCAGGAGCAGGGGCATGTACTTGAAAAACAGGTTTATTTTCCACCTCACACATTTTATTTCATATTTCCTCCTCCCTTCAAGTAGCACAGGCTTTCAGTAAAATGTGTGAGCTGGTCAGTAGGAGTGGTTGCCTGACCTCTGCTCACCATTTCATAAACCCCATCAGGGCACCTCTTACTCTGCTCCTCACTAAATGAAACAGACTAAATCTGCTTAACCCAGTCCTCCCCCACCTGCAGAAGCCTTTCCAAGCTCTTCATCCTCCCTGGATCTGGGGTGTTTTCCACCTTTTTTTTTTTTTTTTTTTTAATTATTTTTTCCCCTCTCACATTCTTCCACCCAGGCCCACACAAGCTCCCCAAACCTCCCTGCTCGCCTTCGTGCTTAACAAGGTGCTGAATGACTAAGAAATGTTTATGCTTTGCTGGCCAGGCAAAACGCATTGGCAAGAGAGAGGTTTTTAAATTCTTCATCTCAACACAAGTGAGACACCAGGGAGGGAAGGCCTTGAGCTCAGCTCCTAGCTGCTCTCCTCCTGGGACAGAGCAAGGCACCCAGTGCTAGGGCTGGGCTGTGGATCTGGTGTTAACTTGCCATATTTCTGCTTAAAAAGGGTAGGCCAGTCATTTCTCTCACTAGAGGAAGCAGTGAAAGAGTTAACGTTGCCTCTGGGATTGTCATTTTGGGGTGTAGAGTTAAAGGTTGACCAAAAATCCCTGTTTGCCCACTGCTGGGACATCTTAACTGTGCCCGTCACAGCTGAGATGGATGTGGAAGGCCTCAAATCCCCTTTCCCCCTCCTTTTTTTCAATTTCTGTTGGAGAGATAGAACATTATATGGAAGGAAAAGAAGGAAAAAAATATGCTATAAATAGCAAGGCAACATCCCCAGCAGGACAGGTTGGTGCTGCCAGTGGTGCTGGGCCAGGCTGGAGAGAGCTGCCACATCCCCCTGAGGAGCCACCGAACACCTGGGGTGATTTTTCCTGCCTGCCACTAATACATCTCCCAGCACATGGGGGCTTCCCTAACTTTTCACGCAAATGGAGATTTTATTTTTTCCCTTCTTTTTCAATTACATGTTTCATTAACCTGTCTGCTCCTCCTGGTTTGCTTCTGACTAGCTGAGTTTTTTTTAGACTGAGGAAACAAAGAAGGAAATCGAGCAGTAATCTATTACTGTTTACAGCTGCCGTGGGATGCTGCAAAACATAATCAGTTGTTGGTAAAATGTTTTCAGTAGTAGGGAAAAAAAAAAAGAAAAGAAGAAGAGAAGGGAAGAGAGAAGGGAAGTTGGAAAAAATAGCAGTCCCTTGCTGAAGATAATTTCCAACCTTAATTCTCCTTTAAAGGAGGAGACGTGGGGCTTTCAACAAGGCGTGGGCTCGTGGTGCCTTTCCACCTTTCCTTGGTAAGAGTTGGGTTCAGAAAGTGAGAGCTCAGCACTCATTTGCCAAAGCCCTCCAAATTTTGGTTGGAAGAGCTTGCTTCTCTAAAGCAGACTGGAGGGCTGGAGGGAGCAATGACTGTAGTGGTATTCCCCAGCAGAGAGTAAATACCTTCATATCCAGCCCTAAATTCCTGGGTCATCACACTGGCTTCTCAGATGGGGGCTTTGAGGTCAAAACCATCACGTCCACTTCTGACAAGACCAGCCCAATAAGACTGTTTGCCCAAGGCCATCCTGACAGGACTGACAGCCCCACGTCTCACTTTCTCGGGATGAAAGACCACAGGTCAGCAAATGTGGGCCTCTGAACAAGACGTCCCCTTCCAGTTCACCTCCATCAAGCCATGTGAGGACACACGGGGAGGCTTCATCTCCCTTATTGCTGCTGTAGCAGCTTCAGAGGAATTTGGCTGGCCCCGAACTCGCACGTTCCTCCCTGAAAATACCTCTCCTCCCCCCGGGGCAGCCCACATTAATTGTATGCAACATCTTAAGGACCACCCAGCTTGTGCTGCAGAGCATTCAGCAATGGATAAAACTAACAATTGCATCTAGAGAGGCCAAGTTCTGTGCCAAAAAGATTAGTAGTGGGAAAATTCCTCCTTTAGGGAGCTTTGCAGCCAAGGCCCGGCCCTCAGGGTTCATGACCAGCAGCATGCCCCACGTGCATTTAACAGCTATTGGTAAAACCTGGGAAGAAATGTGAGTCTGGTGACTTCCACTAAATCTTCTCTTTGTCCTCATTCATAAAAGGGAGTGTGCTCAGGTCAGTCATCCCAGCAGAACCATAAGCACCCAGCACCGAGTTTCATTTATCAGCAATGTTGTAGGGGAAGCTGGTGATGGGATGGGAAAGCTGTGCCCACTGGAGAGTCAGCTTTCTCTCCCATCCACAAGCTGTTAAAAAATCCAAAACAACCAACCAACCAAAAAAAAAAAAAATTAAAATAGTGTGAGGATGTTAGAGAAGAAGGAAGAACCACCTCGTTTGTTAGCCACACAGACTTCCACTGCACATTTCTAAGCACAGGCATCATAGATGGCCAACCCAATGCACCGGTGAAGACACAACTGTGTGATGAAGAGCCATGAAATGAGCAGGAGCCAAACTATCAATTCCAGATAAAAATATTCTTCGGGGGTGAAAGATGAGCACTGGCCCCCCTCGGGCTGACTTTAGAATTGCAGAAAAGCAAGGATGGAAAAAAAAAAAAAAAAAAAAAGGCCTGAGATGTTGGCTAGACACAAGCGAATTAACCTGTCACTGTGTAGACAACAAGACCCTGCTGTAGTACCTAGAAAGTCTATCACGATCCTGCCCATCACCTGCAAAGGTAAATTAGAGATCTCTGCTAGTTTGGGACATTTGGAAATCTTTTAAAAATATTTTTCTCCCCTGGGTATCTCAAAGTCAAGGACTGTTGAGTGCAGCCTTATTTGTGAAGGTGTATTTGAGACAGTTGTGCTACTCTGTGTACCTTTAATGATCCCGTTAGTACAGAAGTGACAAATGTGAATTTGTGCAACCAGCAAGAATTAACAGTGCATGAATCAGCTTGGTTACAGAAACAGTAAGTCAATAAAGCCCCAAAAGCTTGATTAACATCTTTTCCAGTCAGAATAGCCCCATTCATAAGCACTGAGTTGTCTCATCCAGGCATGCCAGGGGAATCACAAGCATGAAATATTTCATTTTGCAGAAGTGGTTTGGTGTGTTTGTTTGTTTGTTTTGGGTGGGAGAGAAGGGAAGCCTTAAATTTACTTCTCAATTTTTTGTGGGAAAGCTGAGATTTTTGTAAAAGATTTAGAGTGGTTAGCCATAGTCCAAGATAGGAAAAATGAAATTTGAACATGAACAGGGCCTTAGGTAGTCAGTAAGTCAAATTACATGTGGCCAGAGGCACACTCTGTCCATTGGAAAAATTTGGGGTGGGCACAGAGAAGTTTGTCCTCTGCACATTCAGTTGTTGACTTAAACTCCACAGGGAATTTATAAGTGATACACACTTTCTTCAACCTTTTCCATCCTTTTGCACACAGCTGCCCTCAAAATCATTCATAATAAGTCCATTTTTTGGTCTTACACCTATTTTCGCTAGAAAGAACACTTTAACACTTGACCACAGAGGTCTTTGGTCTTTCTGCACATAACTGGATTTGGTTTATGGCCTTTCATCCTTTCAATCTAATCAGAGACGCATGGAAAATTTGGAGCATTGTGGACAATCAAGAGCAGCAAGGACATCATAGTTATGATATGTACAAAAAGAGAAGCCACATCATAAAGGCGGGAGGATCTTGCAGACTGACTTGCCCAAGATGCAGAAGCCCCTTTTTAGTCTCCATGCATACATAAACTATTTTTGTTTGTTTTCTCCCCATTGTAGATAATAGGTTTCCCTTTCCCCGTCTCCAACCTGTTCCTGACCACTGTTAAGATGAAGCCTTTTTATAACAGGCAGCACTGAAACAGCTTCAACTCCTAGTGAAGGAAGGGGAAATGCTGGGACAGGAGAACAGGCAACAGTAATATTTAAAAGATTAAAACCATTTATCTGAACCTCACCCTATTAGGAACCTGCCAAAAAATTCTTCCAGGTGAATTAGGAATTGCATGGGATGACAACGTGTATAGATAACCATGACAAATCAAGAATGCTGAACGCCTTCCAATTTAATTAATAAGTTCCACCCATCCAAGGCCTTTTTCTGAGAGCCCCCAACACATATTTTCCTGGTTTTGATTAATTTTATTTAATCAGGGAGCTTCCTAGTCCCTAGAAAACACCCCAAAAATTAATGGGGCTGCTGTATCGAGCTTGACCTCCTTCAGATTCCACATGTGGGATTTAGCGGTGGTGCCACCCAGCCAGATGTTTCCAGTGCTTTTCGAAAAGAAATGCATTTCTTCTTTTATTGGACACCATGGCAAGGGAGCCCACGTGGAATGTAAACGCTGTGTGCAGAGATATATATTTTCTCTCACTGTTTATAAACACAGAGAGCCCGGTTCTTCCCCCACAGGGGTTATATGAACCCAGAATTTGTCAATGCTGGGGAACGTGCTCCTGATTTATACTGAAGTAAGTGAGCGAATTGCTTGCAGTAGGAAAAAAACAGATCAGGCAAGCAACCACCACTTTTGCATATAGATTTGAATACACACACAGCACAATATTTAGATTAGCTGCAGTAAACAAACTTGCCTCAAAACCCATAAAAGCAAACGTCAGACCCAGGGGGAAAGTCGGGGGAAAATCGCCTCATCTTTCCCCGTGGGAAGGGAGCTTGCTCAGATGTGAAAAATGCCCTTGGCAACACCTCCTCTTGGCCTCTGCTTTGACATCCCTGGGTCATGCCTTGGGTTTCCTTTCCTGAAAGAGCCGGGCCAGGCTGTCACAAGCTCTACAGAGGTGCAGTTGGATGCTCACCAGGTTCTTGCTCATCTGTGGGTCAGAGATCCTTCTCCTAGCTGCTTCTCCTGCCTTGTTGCCTGTCCTTGTCCTCCTCCAGCCCTTCTTTGTACCCTGCAGCACAGTCCTGTGAGCTGGGGCAGGTCTATTTTCTCCCACCCAAACATTGTCCCAGCCTTCAGTCCCTCCAAAATCACCTTGCGTTGCCACACCGCCTCCCAAACCTATCAGTGCTGTCAGGTGCTAGCTATTGACTCATCTCCAGCTGTCCTGCCCTCCCCATTGCTGAAGAAATTATCAGTTTTCTTATCAGAGAAGGAACTCAAAGGCAGCTCAGAGGAACTTATGCACAGGTAGGTACGAGATACAAATGATCAATTTATCAAAGATAGAGAAGAAAGAGAAGAAACAGCCTCTGAGACCACCTGCACACCTGCACTGAGGAGTTTCATCATGCTGGCTTTTGAAGAACTGATAATCTGATCTAGCATAACACATGTGAAGGCAAATGCACGCCCCTTCAGCCTCCTCCTTATTGTGTTTGAATGAGACAGACGTACTAAAATAAGGAAAGTATTTCAGCTGGATTTTGTCTTCTCAGGCTTTCTTGCGTTAGTGATGGCATACAGCAAACCACCCCATCAAGACTGATGCAAAACATTTGGGAAAGGGTACAATCATGTAACCCTATTTTATTTTATTTTTTTCTGAATCTGCATTTTTGTTTTGAGCAAGGTTGTATTAAAGAAAACAGCACAGATCTGCAGTAAATACAGTCATTAGTTTTTTTGTTTGTTTGTTTTTTCTTTTTAGCTCCTGTAAGAGGCAGTGGCTCAAACATTTACATCCTCAGTAAGAAGCAGCGCGGGTAGCCCCGTATCCTGCCCCAGCCATGACTGGATGCCCAGGAGTACAAGAAAAACATCTGTAAAATGATTTCTCTAATCTAAGCAGGCATGTGGTTTCTGCTAATGGGCTAATAAAAGGCATGAAAATCAAAGTAGATTAATTTGATAGCTGGAGTGCATATGGATGAGATAATACAAATGGTTAGCATCAAGTGTCCTTACAAGGCATTAAAGAAGCCATCAATATTCTGACATCAAAAAAAATCATGATATTTGCAAGGTTGAACTCTGATAATAATGCTTTTTCTGCCCCCAGTACTGCTGCTATTGCTGAAGCGACACGAATGCACTCGTAGCAGAATAAAACACTGTATGTATACACATGCTTACACACATAAATATCTATATATTTATAGATACACACATACACAGGCATGAGGGGATACATAAATATCTGTAGCTCACAAACGAGCAGTTTCAGGAAACTGCAGGACACGAGGGAGGACTTTGTTTAGAAAACGCTTTCCCCCTTCCTCCCTGCACGAGGAGATCTCCACCATCTGCCGCCCAGCTCCTTCCAGCCGAACCAAGGGGCTTGCGAGCACAGAGGGGTCACGTTTTGGGAGGGTTTAGCTTGGTTTTGGATGGATGAGGAGCATTCACTGCTGTTACCCACTGCAGCTTCTTCCTGCTGGGGCTGCAAAGGTGCAGGGGGGTGATGCTCTCCAGGGCTTTGCCACATTAACCAGAAGAGCCAAGACAACCTCTCACAGCCAAATCAGGACAGAGAAGATCTGTTCTCAACACTGGATGTCTCTCTTCCATCCTCAAGCATCATTTCATGGCTGTATCTGAGCATGGACAGAGGTGCCTCGCTCCTTTTATCCATATTTTTAATGCTCTGGCAGAGGGAACCTGGGAGCATCAAGCTTAATAAAACTCAACGTGTTGAGAAAAGCAGAGGAGGGTAGAAAGAAAGAAATATACATATAGATAGATATGTGCAGATATGTATTTAGATAAATATACATAAAGATATGTATGTATATAAATATACACACCAATGCAGATAGCTATGTCTATAAATATGCATACAGATACGTGTAGGTGTGTATTTTTATAAATATACATAAAGATAATGCAGATATATATGTATATAAATATCCATACAGATAGTTAGACATACACAAAATCCCAGAAGAGGGAGGAAGGGAAAAGCCGTGTTAGAGGGAGGCAGCTCTCTTAGCACAAGGCACAGGTGCCCCAGAGTCAGAGTGCCCATGTGCTGGGACAGCATCACCCCACGAGCAGGCAGAAGGGAAAAAAACTGCTTTAGTGGTGGAACTGGACCAGACTGAGGAAACACCTTGGCATTTGGAGCATCTCAGCATCTGATGGCTTGTGGTGCCGCATGACAAGAGAAGCAGGTGGCCATCAGCCAGAGGAAGAGGGCCACCACCATTAGCAGAGATTAAATTAAATTAGCAAAGGTGGGCTTGCCTCACACCCCAAGAAATGCAGAGCTCTTGGAGCTTGACTTCCAGCCCGACCACTCCCTCAGGAGATTAGATCCTCATGGCCGTGGGAGCAGATTGATATCACATATCTTTCCCCACTCCGGGATTTTCTTTGAGGAAGGTAGTGCCAAGCCACAGGGAAGCACACCCTTCCCTCACATCAAGCCATGCGTGACAGCCTCCAGCGCGGCAACGGCTGCTCCGAAATCCCTGCTGGGCCGAAGCAGCAGTCTGAACCGTGAATCACACATGCCTAGCAAATTCCTCTTGTAAAAGTCTGGCAGCTGAGCTTACACTGGGCTTCTGCAGAATGAGAAACGTGTGCCATTTCCATAGGAATCAAACCCAACGAGGCCCCCTTCTTTCCATTATCCCGAAGAGGGGAGTTTGGCAAAGTGTTGAGGGGGACTTGGCTTTCTCTGTCTGGCTGGAAGTGTAGGACGGGGCAAAGAGGCAGGGATAAAAACAGTGTCTGTAATTATGATACTCCCCTGCAGCTTGACTGCAGCCCAACACCCATCTTCCTTTTATCCCATGGGTAGCATCCTCATGAAAGCACTGGTCTGTGCCAGACCAGAGGTGCATTGGGGTGTAGGTGGCTGCAGTGAGCCGTGCTCAGGGGCACTGCCAAACACCCCGGGGAGCTGGTGAGAGCACACTTGCTGGGAAAGCCCACTAGAAGGGTGCTGCCTGGGAATTTCTCCACCTGAAAAAGCCTAAGATCAAAATCTGTCCCTGGGCAATATGGGGGAAAGCAGTCTTGAAAAAAAAGCTAAGTCTTCCTGTTGGAAAACAGGAAGAGCCAAGCCCTGGGAAACTGCTGAACTCCCTTCCCGCAGCCATCAGGAAAAAGGTGAAGCTGAAATTCTCCAACTAGGAAAGGTCCTTGGGAAAACAAAACCTGCTTGCTTGTTGCCTTTCTTTCTCCTCTTTCTTTGCACCTTCACCCAGAAGGGAACCAGGTCCTTTTTCCAGCCAGCCCCACCTGCCACCAGTTTACACACCCAGGTGCAGAACCCTTTTGGCACTGACACCTGAGCTGAACCCTTTTGGCCCCATTTCTGTGTCACATGAAGGCCTCTTTCCTCCAGCTCCAGGAGTTTGCACACCCTACAAGGCGATCTCTCCCAGTTTAACTAGCAGAGCCCTCCCCATCCAAACCCTCTGATCACCACCACAGCAAAGCTGGCAAACAGCAGAAAAGAAAAAGAAGCTGAAAGGATGCAGTTAGCTCCCTCCACGTCCAAGAAAAGCCCCTGGAACAGCAGAGAGTTGCTGCACCCAGCCACCAGAGACATCCCCATGGTTTGAGCACCAGACGTGAGATTTTGGGAATGTTTTTCCATAGGGTGAAGCAAACATCATGACCTGTGTACGTGGTAGTTAAAGAGAAATAAATCTCTTTCTGGACTCGCTGAAGGTGGAGCTGGATACATTCCCCTCCTGATCAAAGCCCAGGAGCCTCCCAGCGTGTCACCTTGAACGGCTTCTCATTAAACCCTGCTGCAAAAGGTGGAGGGGCAGGAGCTTGGGGATGGCTGGAGGAGGCTGTGATCGAACAGTTTAACCTTCCCTGCCTCTCAGCACTGGGGGAAAAGCCTGTGATTTGTGCAAACCCAAGCACCGCATGGCTGCTGTTGACATAAATCTGCTTTTAAGCTGCATGTCATGCAGAATACCCCAAGGCTCGACACGCCGCTCCAGGTGCTTATGGCTGCGAGCCCACGGCAGACCCCTAATCCCCCCAAAAACCAAGAACAGAAGAGCAGGAGTCAGGGGAAGGAGGGAACTGAGCAAGGGAAACGGTCGGGGAGCAGTGTGGATGCAGAAGGATTTGTCCCAGCAAGGCTCCTGCACAGCCAGAGGATGAGGGCGCAGCCCCAGCACAACTTCCTCAGTGACACCCGCTGTAAATTTGGGGCAGCCTTTTCGGGGCAGCCGAAGGACACGCACCACGGGTCCTGCTCCCGTTTGAAGTCAGCAGGAGCTTTGCCAGCAACGCGAATAGCAACAGGCTCCAGAGATGGGCTCCTCGTCCAGACACTCGGAGCTGCTTTAGCTCACGAGCCCAGCAGAAAACCGCTCGGTGTTTTTGTTGGAGCTCTTTTTTGCCAGGTCCGACGAGCGCTGAAGCCAGCACGAGATAAACAGAGGGAGTGCAGGACAAGAGCAAGACGATAAAAAAAAGGGAAACCTCCGCTTCTTTAAGGCAGGGAGCTGTTAGATTGCCTCCAGCTGCCTCCCAGTCCAAACCCTGGGAGCCTGCAGGGAACAGGGGAGAAGGAAACCACACAGGGCTTGATAAGAAAACTGGGTGTTAGTGAATGGGGTGACCCCACCCCATGTCATTGCTGTCATCGCAACAAGTGGGGAAACTGAGGCACGGGAGGGCAAGTGTCACTCGCTCTACCCCAACTCCCTGCAGGGAGGATTTGCTGGGTTTTGCAATCTCTGCAGACCTCAGGGAGGCTCAAAACCTGTTTTCCACACTTAAGCCACACAAGAGATGTGCTTCTGATGAAGAGGAGGGGAAAAAACAGTACTTGGAAAGCTTTATATTGCCCTTTGACATAGGGGATGTGCTGGAGTGATTTCGGCAAAGCACCTGGTGACAGCTAGGGGAACCCAGGCCGTGGTTTAAGGGGTGAAACCCTCTCCTCCAGGCCCCCACCAGACCCTTATTCCCTCCAGGTTTGTCTTTGCAAGGGAGATGGTGAACTTTGTGAGGCCGGGCTGCCATCTGGAACAGGCTTAAAGACATCTCTGCAACCCAAGCAGCAGCCGCCTCATGCCTCCTTGCCTTGAAAATGACCCCTGCACCACATCCTCGGGGATTAAGCTTTTAATTCCCCAGGAGATCCTCCTGCCCAGCTCATGTTGTAGCACTGTCAGTCCCCTCTGTAGCCTCCAGCAGATCCCAAGGCATGACATCGTCAGAGAGACACACAGCCCTGCAATTCCTGCTCATAAAACCGCAATCAGCACAAACACAGATTTGGCAGAATCAGCCAAGTGTAGGAAATTGCCATCAGAATTTTTCTATTATTTAAAAAAAAAAAAAAGCAATTTCAAACCTCTCTGGTTGATGAACTTTCATAAAAGGCTTTCCATAGCTGCATTTCTCCGTGGCACGTCACTGTGGAAGACACCTGAGATGCAGCAAATTCCCCCAAGTTAATTTGAGTTGTGCCACGAAACAGATGTGCTCTTTGGTGCACAGAGAACCTTTTTCTTTAATTTCAAGCCAGCCGCTGCCACATCAGATCAGCTCCACCACATCACCCAACGTGACAACGAGTTGTGACACCCTCCTACAGCATCAGGAGGCGTAGGAGCACCTACACTGGAGGTAGAGGAGCAGTTGTGCTGCGTATAGGGGCAGGTTTGATGGGAAGCTGGGGCTGCTGGCTTGAGAGGAGGTGTTTGGGAAAGGAGAGATTCCTCTTTCTGCACAGTGAGGCCAGTGCAAGGCATCAGGGCCAATTAAGACCGCACAATTAAGCGGCATGCAGGAATGAAGGTGGAATGAACCGGTGAGTCGCATGGAATGTCACCCCCTGGGCCTGGCTCGCAGCTTGTGGGAAAGGACACGGAGTTAATCAGAAGCTTTGGAAGCAGGAAGAAATCATTAGAAACACCCAAGCCTGGCCCCTTGCGTTAGGGCAGGTCATGCTTTTCACCCAGAAATTCCTACATCGAGTCCAATAACTTGGAATTCACCTCTGCATGACAGACACAAACCTGAGAGAAAACTGAGAACAAATGCACGAGACCTTTTGGATGTCCACTCTAATAGATAAACCTCTCATCCTTAAAAACCCAATGGAGACATCGTGCCTTCAGCTCGACATCCCCATAGCTGGCTGGGCTGCAGTCACAAACAGCTTTCACCCAGCCGTGCTGGGCACGGATAACCACGACCACAGGACCCTTCAGCATCACCTAATGTCTTTTTTTTTTTTTACCAGTTCTCCCTTGCTAGAGCCTGCAGAGCCCCCACAAAAGCCCACGTCTTTCTGTTTTTTGCCATTACCCTGCCTTGAACTAACCCTAATTACACCACAGCTCATTTGCACGCTCACACCCTCAGAGCAGCTGTGCACAGGGATCCGGCCGTGCCTGAGCTTTCCTTTAGGTAAGCTGCTGTAAGGAGAGCTCAGCACCGAGCTGTAAGGTAAATTTTCCAGATGTGAGTCATTCTCTGCATCGCATACAAGGGGAAAAGTCCAATTTTACGGCACTTCCAGCAAGGGAATGCAGAGAATGTGTCATAAACGCCCCTGCCTCTGTCAGATAGGTGGTAAATTGAGCCACGAATGTTTGAACCGCTGTGCTTTGGAGAGCTGGTGGGAACGATTTGGAGTGTTGAGGCTCTTTCATTCAATTATAATTTTTTTTTTTTTTTAAGATGTCAAGGAAATTTTTCTCTGCCTCGTTACACCACGCTGGCCACTCCTGAGAGTGCTACAAGAACTGGTGGGCAAGAAACAACCCCCAGCACCGACAGCCTGCTCACAAGTGACAGAGAAATGAAACACAGCCCCAGAGACCACTTATAATCACCTGGTACCACTGGGCACCGAGGGTGCCTCTCAGATGCAAGAAAGTGTTTTTCCCACCTTCAGGAGATCTTTATCCAGAAAGAGGCAAACAAGAAAGGCAGCCTGCAACCTTTCTTCCTCTAGAGAAAATATTTTAGCTATCCCAGATAAAAGAGCCAAGCTTGACAAGGCATTACATGTGCTTTTCATGAATTTTTGCAGGAGGTGGTTTCTGGACAGACTTAAGGAATGCACTTAGCATGCTGTTTCCCTATATAAAACACTGAATTAGCATTTCTCCCCGCGATTCTGCTACGCACAGAATAACACAGGATAAGTAAAGACCCATAAAAAGGCTCCCATAAAACCATACAGTGCTCAGTTTTGTTTTGTTAATCCCCTGACTTCATCGATTGCTCTGTCTGCTAATAGGAACAAGGATCTCCTCCACCAGGCTTTTGTGCAGGCAAAGCTTATCAAATATCTGAGCTGAGCCTCGCCACGCCTGGTGCCTCAGGGACTTTGTGCAGCCAAAACCAGACACGCAGAAAACCTCAATTCCCCATGGATTTCCAAGAAACTAGGGGAATAGGTGACCACGAGGGCATTTGAGATGCTGACTGAGAGCAAAGATCTGGGATGGTCCCCGCAGGCACTGACCTTACTTGGTGCAAGCTGCCTCCACGCATGGGATTCCCAAGGGGAAGCCAGGACCCCCTTCTGACCTCCTGGCGAGCAGACCGAGTGGGAACGAAGCAGCATTAACGAGGGAAACATAAGCATTTTGTGCTTTTATAGGAGGCCTCAGACCGTCAGCTGGGAGCCCATCGTCAGGGCCCATCCAATTATTCGTTAAAAGCATTATAATGCGCAGCTGGCCCTGCTCCTCCAAGTACCTGGCATCTAATTTACGGGGTAATGTTTCTGCGAGGCTGGCATTAAAGTGCAGAAGCAACAGTCTCGGGTTAAGAAGGTTAGGCATTACATCCAGATCAGTATTATCAGATGACCCAAAGCAGGGTTATATTAAAAAAATGCCTTAATTAAAAAATACAGGTCAGAACCAGTTTGAGCTCCAAACCCCCCTGGTTATATTCACTAATTAGAAGGCTGGGGTGCGTGCCTCAGCCTGATGGATGAGCTCTGCCTGCCTCGTGGCATCACACCAAGAGACGGGACGCGTTTTCCCCAGCTCCTCAGGCACAGGGCTTGGGCTGGACTGCACCACTTCTCTTCATTTCAATCCACCTTCCTTTATTTTATTTTTTTTCCTCAGAAATTAATAGACTGAGGGCCTTCGGCAGTCAGAAATCAGCAGGGCACTAACTCCGCTTGGTTTCTTAACCCTAAACTTCAACTTCTGCACTGAAACCACGCCAGCTGTCTTCTCTAGAAGAGCAGAGTGAGCCTATAGCTTATTATAAATGGACAGCCCCGACCCCAAAGCCTGGATTTGGGACTCAGGAGATGGGGTTTCCTTCCCTTGCCCAAGCTGAGGAGTACCTAGGGGAACCCTATGTCTCTTCGGGGTGTTCCCAGGGTCTTCAACCCTACGCTGCTGGAGGTGCACACCCCAAGCACGGGTTTGCTGGGGACAGACCATGAGCAAGAGCAGCTGAAGAGCACGAGCTGAGCGATCCTGAGCACGAGGCAGGTGTTAAATCCCAGTCCCAGGGGAGCCTCTGGTGATTTTCAGCAGCCAGAAGGAGGAGGCACGATGCGGACCATCTGCACCCCATCCACAGCCACATCTACAGATGCCACCTCTGGTTTGGATGTGGATAGCAAGTTTGTAGTGGGAAAAAGGTTTTATCCCTGTCATCTTGTGAGTGCTGTGTGCACATGAGACTCACACCAGCATTGTCAAAGCCATTCTTGGGCCATGTATAACCCCACAAACCAAACCTGGAAGGTTGACACCTGGTGACTGCAGATGAAACCCCACATCTTCTCACCAGCACCACCAAAATTCGCCATTGGAGGAGAGCAAACCTTCCCTAGGATTCTCTCCAGAGATGTCCTGCTTGAAACATTGTCCTGTAAGGACATCCTTCTGCTTGGACAGAACCACTCCTGCGCCCTGAGACAAACCTTCACCTATTTGCAGGGCAGGATTGGAGAAGGCCATGGGGAAGTGTCAGGAGGTGGGATGAGGACCCAAGCAAACCTACTCCAGGAGGTGAGAGATGTAACAACAACAGAAAGGAGAGAAAACATTGCCAGCCTCTGTGCTAACAGCTGTAAGTTTTCCTTTCCATGTTAAAAGTTCAGATGCCAGAAGCCAGACTGTGCATTCAGTAAGAAGCCTGTTAAAATACATATACATATATATTTTATTATTTTTTTTTTTGTTCACTACAGCTTATTTTAACCCACTGAAAATTCAAGCAATTTGCATGTTTCATTTGTTTATCTGCTCCCCTGCATAGAGATCCTGGTATACAGCTTGTAATCCCTTTGGGAAAGCAAATTGGTAATCTGATAAAGAAAACCACAAATGGGAGAAGGCCTTCCAGTTTAGAGAAAAATACATTTCCTTGGGAAAAAAAAAAAAAAAAAAAAAAGTTCATTACTTGGTTATTTTAGCATGCAAGCAAATTTAGGAAATGCTCGGTAGGTAATTCATGAGACTGGGAAAGGGAACGGTCACAGCAACAAGTGGTGTGTTTGGTGTTAGTTCTGCTGTGCTCCGTTGGTGTGTTTCCCCAATAAAGGACATTATTGCTGCCCTCCAGTTTCATTTAAATAATGAAAATAGATGTGTATGAGGCACCTCATCCCTGTTCCGAAGTGTCCTGGGAGGAGATGGTGGGATGGGCTCCATCCCACCACCCTGTGATCCACCAGGGACCACCAGGAGGGTGACAGCGGGTTCAGGTGACAGGCAGCACACTTTTAGGGACAGCAATCACCTAACCTCATCCTGCCCACCGCTTCCACCACCCTCGCTCACACAACATAAGGAGCAAACATCTCCTGCATCCCACGGTGGTGCTGGAGACATCCCGGAGCCCCCAGGGTGAGATTCGCAGCCCAGCTCCACGAGCTCCGTGGGGTGAAGCACATCTCCAGCGGCAGCAATTTGTACCCTGAATCTCTGGCTTGGCAGAGATGGCATTTCTTTGTGGTCTCCTCTCCTTTGTGATCCCCACGCGCTCCAGCCCGTGCCTGGGGAGCTCTACACGCGCGTGCTCATGCGTGACGGAGGGAGAATGCCTCTTGGTGGGAGCTGCTGACAGCTGAATGCGGCAGGAGACGGGCGAGCCGACGGCGTCTTCCAGCCAACAGTTGTTGGCTCCAGCCCGCTGGAAAGCCGGGGAGGAGAGGAACAAAGAGGCACGTCTCTTTTTGGAGAGCGGCATCTGGGTGTTGGGTCCCGTCCCCGTGGCAGGAGCAGCACAGGGGAGCACGCACGGGGGATCAGAGCGGGCTTTCCTCCGTCGGAGATTTATTGCTGGGGAACACGGCTCCTAGGAAGCCTGCGGGGTTTCTGGTTCTCATCTCCTCCTCCCTGCAGCTGCCACATCGCTCAGCTCCGCAAGCTGCATAAATCAGCAGTAAGGGCCGGGAGATGAAAGCGTAAATAGGCCGTCGGAGAAGTTATTGACACTGAAGGGCAAGTTCTGCCCTGACAGGCGCTCTGCAGCCTCCCATTCATTACTGGGGGTGTGGGACGGGTGTCTGCAGGGGCAAAAGTCAGCCCTCGGGACACAGGTTTCATTTGCAGCAGGTCAAACCAATGTGGGCACCTGCAGACAGATCCCCAGCCAGGGCAGGGAAGGTGCTCCGGGGCTTTGCACCAGCTGAGACCTGGTTTCAGCCCCTCCCCACCATTTTATCCTCAAATCCTACTGCCATCCTGTAGCTCCCAGTGCAGACCTGAAGCAGGACAGTGGTGTTTGCAGGAGGGATGGCACTGATAAACCAGGGAAACCTCAGATGTGCTGAGAAATCCCACGTGCTTCATCTGAGACCTACGGGGGAGAGGAGAAGGAAAAGCCCTTTAATTCAACACTCAGCTTTGAAACTTGTGCTTGGAGTATCTTAAAATCTTTAGTTCTCGACTTGCAGGTGAGAAACTCGTCTTTTTCTGTGAAGATGGGGGAAAAAAAAAATCTTTCTAAGACACTGCTTTAAAAGCTGTGAACTGAAAAGAAAGGGCCCACAGGTATTCATGTTGAAAACTCCGGGATTTTGAACACTGCTCCTGACCTGAGGGCGAGGAGACTGGGAGAGTCCCCAAGGGGAAGCTACCTCCCAGGGCTTCACAGCTTGGCATTAGCACACTGCGAATTTAAAAATAAAAATAATAATAAACAACTATTAGAAATAATTATAAATATCCATAGCTTCTTTCTGGAGGAAAGAACAAGCACATGGGTGTCTGCAAGGCACAAAGTTATGGTTGGTCTCAAAAAAGACTCCCTCTTTCAGAGGTTCAACCAAAAGAATAAATTTCTAGGGGTTTCCAGCAAAGGATAAGCACCGTTTAACATTAAGAAAATGGGAAGGGTTTCATCAAGAAGACCTTTCTGCCGAACCTGACGCTGGTGACAAACGGAGCTACTCTCATTCCTCTCTGCCCTCTGACCCTCAACCCCAAAAGGACTTCCCAGGAGCTTCCCGGGAGCGTTTGCCCTCAAACTGTGACCCCAGGGAATAACAGGACTGCTATCGCCAGCAGCAGGAGATTTGCACCAGACTGCTGGCTTTTCCCAGAGCTGAACACCTCTGAGTTTCCCCTCCCATATCTTGCTTCTTTCCACATCACACTTAAACTTTCCGGGGCTGTTTCTCTGCTGTAACACCAGACAACAGGAATGTGACACGCCAGGTTTGTTTGGATAAAGCCAGAAGGGGGGATTAGGGTGAGCTTTCTAATGGAAAACTGGCACCACCATTAGCTCTTAGGTTGGCACCAGGTCCAGGAATAAAACTTACACACAAGAGGGAAGCCTCCGAATTCCCCAAACAGAGAGCATTACCAATGCTCCAGCAGGAGTCGTTAGGCAGGACTCCAAGCTAGAGCTAATGTTTTTCCAAAAATAACTGAGTCAAAAGTCCATAAATGACAGGAATTTCCAGCGCAGAAACCCCAGCCCACGTGCTGTCTGACAGCCAGCTGGGAGCAGTGCCATACGTGGTGCCTCTGGCTTTGGTTCTTTGGGGTCCCCAAGTCCCTTTTCACCCAATTTTGCTGGTGGCAGAAAGGAAAACCTCCTCACAGAAGGGCTGAAGGGGGCTACATGCTGCATGCTGCTGTATCCCCTGACCCCATATCCAGACCTGTAGCTCATCAATAAGGAAGCCAACCACAGCTGGTTAAATCCTCACACTCCAAGCCCACCATAGAAGCATGTTGTGCTAACAACTGCTCTTGCTGCACTGGAACTACTGCTGAGCTAGTAGTTAAGGGCTGCTGAGATAGCCCCTGCACTACCCAGCAGCGACGGCAGTGGGGAAATACTCTTTTTTTTTTTCCAGAGATCTCTCTCTCTCCAGCAGCACTGTCTGCTCTGCATAGCAGGGGATTTCATGCAGAACAAAGATAAAGAAATGCAACCCTGAAACTACTTTTTTAAAACCGGCAGAAACAGGCACTGAAGCAGGCAGGGACGAAAAGTGGTGGGAAACAGCTCCAGAGGTGGGGAGAAGCAGGGGGACTCCACAACTCTTCTTACAGGTGTCCACAGGATCAGTGCTGAGGACTACCGCAGAGGTTTTTCCCCTCTGCAGCCTGTCTACTTCTGACACCCCACATCTGGTGGTGCAATATGATGGCAGCCTTTGGGGAAAATCCTGAATAACGCAAATTTTCTGCCATGCATCCAGACCCAGCCACACCGACAGTTCAATACAAGAAGATGCGTGGTATTTGGAACACCGAATTTGAATCTTGCACATTTGTTGCTCACCAAGGCTGACTTTTCTTCTGCCGTCTCCTGGCTGAGATGAAATTCAGGCTGTCAAGTGGCTCGGGGCTGTTGCTTGGAGATGCAGACCCGTCTATGTGGGAACACTGGCAAGGCTGAGTGCTTTCCCCTAAACAATCTCAGGAGGAGAGTCCAGTGATCACACAGATGGCTGAGCACCATTCCTATACAAGCTGTATCCTTCCAGTGGTACAGTTTTATTTTTCAAAGCGATAAGCTATAATCTCATTAGCTTGGTTCCTTTAGCAATGCGGAATACACCCTATCTGATGGGCAAAAGGAGGCAGGGTTTCGGAAAGCAGTGAAGCACGGGCAGTGTTTTTGCAGCCTTCTCCTGTTTCAGCACGACATTAGTATGTGCGATGTGTGCTCTGGAGCTAGTTTGGTCTAATCCTCTCCTTTGTTTGCCTTCCAGCATTGCAGCTTTTAAACCAGCGTGGCATTAGCTTGCTGCAGAAAATGCAAGGCTGGCTGACTCCAAGGAAGTTATAGGACCCGCACGCTTTTTAGGTTTTGTGTGGCAGCGCTTTCAGAAGGAAGCCTGGGCATCTCCACCGAGCAAGGGCCAGCAGCAGCACACACAGCAGGCTGGGATGGGCCAGGAGCAGACTTATACCAGCATCAATGTCACGGGGAAGAAGAAGGAGGCTTTGATATAATGTTTGTTGGATTTCCATCAGCACTGACAATACAGTGTGTTGGTGGAGGGAACCAGAAAGAAGGAGGGATAAATAAGTCCCTTCCAAGAATCACAATTAATTTCTAACTAAGCATCTGCAAGCAAGTTGTCAGCCTTACCCATATTGTTCACGTCTGTCAAGTATCAGCATTTCAAATGAAGTTGTCCAGAAATCTCATTATCAATAATTTCAAATTTCTGCTGAAAAAAAAAAAAAAAGTAGTTATACTTTAGTTTAACAGAGTACATATAAGAAACTCTCTTCAATTAATGCCTATTTTGAACCTGGGGTGGGAAAAAAATGTCTAAGTTCTGAAATCACATTTGAATCCAAATTATTCTACCTTTCATCTGCAGAAAATATTAGTGATTGACACAGGGTTTCAAACACTTGGCAAGGTCTTTTTTGAGGTGAAGTGCAGACAAGGAGAAAGAAAAAGACTGGGCTAGCAGATAAAAACACCACCTTATAAAATAGAGGCAATGATATTCTGTTAGCAAAGCGAGTTCTGAAGGATGTAAGATATTGAGGCAGAGCTTGGAAGAAATTAAGAAAGAATGGGCATTTATCTGGGAAATAAGGATATCTGTTATCAGCAACCTGTTTATCTCTGCTTACAGCTTCTTTTGGCAAAAAGCTACAGCAGGCTCTTGGGATTTGCCACTCAGGGAGGTATTTTTCCTCTTTGGAGTCCAACTTGCATCTCACCTACCAAGCAGAGGCAAAATGTTGGCAGGAATTAAAAATCTCTCAAAGACTATCGAAGCACTCTGTCTTCAGAAAGACGCCCCACTCTGCCTACACCTCCCCACTGTCACTGTGAGCCCATTTGAAAGGCAAACAGAAAAAGAGAGGGCAGATCTGTAGTCCGTGATCAACTTGGGGTTTCCCTCTTTTTCTTCAGCTTTGGGCTGCCCGGCACATCCCTCAGCTGGGATGGTGGCTCCTCAACTAGCCAGGCACACACACACACACAAAAAAAACATTTTCCTTTAACAAAACAACAGGGAAAAAAAATAACATCTATTCAGAACAGATGTCACTTGGACTGAAGGGCCAGACTACACAGCACTGGTGGAGGGGAACCGTACATGATATTAAACAGATTGCTGGGTTTTCAGACATCGTCTGCTGTGTTTTGAAAGGCAAGCCTTTACCCAGCAACATTTCTCAGGATCCCAGCAGAGTTTCACGGGAGCTACGTCCTCAGCCGACATAAATCAGAGCTCTGCTGAAGGCAGGGACATTGCACCCGCTTCCTCCAGCCATGGGATCTGGCCCCTGAAGCTTGCAGCTCAGCACCCTGTGATCCTGACAGCACTCTCCTTCTTCCAAGACAATCCAAGTCTTGGCAGAAACGTCCTTCTGTTTGAGTGAAAGCACTCCCACTTTGTCATTTCCATCTGTAATTACCAAGGGATTCAGTCCTTCATTGGGAACAACCACGATTGCTCCCTTAAGACTTTGAATGTGCTGGTTTTCAGAGATGGGGAGAGAGAAGGGCAGGGGAGAGAAGAAGAAAATGAAAAATTAAAGCAATGTTTTTTTTTATTTTTTTCAGAACTGGCTTTGGTGACTTAAGAGATTGTCCAAATTCAGTGTATCCCATGGTTGAAGAACAAACAGCCTGGCGGTGGAAGGTGCAAAGCTGTGTTCCCCTGTAGGCAGGACTTCTACTCACCCTTCAGCTTTTCACAAGCCATGAGCTTCATTTGGAGGCTGTGGAGCCAGAATTCTGGCCAGCACAAAGCAGCACTCTCCCACTCGAGGATCCAGCCTGCTCAGCCCAAAAGGACCTTCTAAGGATGCTTCCGTTGCAATGGGGCCGTGGTAAAGGTGACAAAAAAAAAAAAAAAAAAAGATGCTCTTTGCCCTCCTCTGGCAACGAGTCATCTAAAAGCACAAGTATCTGAAGGCACGAGGGCTGAGCCTCCTGCCTGCACCCCTGCCCTGGGCAGCCGCATCCTCCAAGGAGTTTAGGCCTCTGTTTTGAACTCTGAGGCAAATCAAGGCCATGTACTGAGCGTTTTTTTCTCTTTTTTTGCTAATAGCACTGCGTATTGGAGTGTGAATTACAGCCAGCAATAATAATGAACTCACAAGATAATGCCACTGGGGAGAGAGCAAGAAAATTCAGGGCCAGAATACAGAAGCTCTCATCAGGCAGATGGAAGGATCTCTAACGAAGGATTTTGCAGCAGGGGATGGTTTGGATTCAAGCAGATTGATGCATCGAGCCCTTTACGTCTCTTACATATATTTTTTTCTGAGCTTTCTGCACGCAATTCTTGCCAGATTTTTTTTGGACTCTGCTTGGCAGAGAAGTGTTTAATCAGTGTTCAGCCTCTTTATGGGGCTCTCTCTGAGGGAATGGATTCAGGGTAGTGATAGCAAGTGGTAATTTTGGCTGCTTAATCTAGGTTGATTCATTTTAACAGTCTGCTTAACAATAGATACCATGTGGCCATGACCAAAGAAGTTTCATGGTCTTTACTGAGATTTAAAGTAGGTGTGAAATACTCTAAAAATGCATCATTACTGCACGAGTGATAAAAGCTTCATTGCCCTAATGAGTGAAAGAATTGGCACACGCTCCAGAGCGATTATTGCTTTTCTCTTTAAGGTCACTCAGCATTGCGGGATTCCTGAATTTCTGTTATAAAGTTGCAGAGGAAAAGATGAGAGTCTGAAAGCTCCAGATCCTGGAATCAAGTGATCATAAGCATCAAATACATTTCCTTCTAGAGCGATGTGTTCACACAGTGCGGGGAAAAAAGATGGGATACAGTGAATCTTGGGGAGTCTAGGAACTGGAGCCAACAAGCCAGTAGTTGTTGATTTCCTTCCAAGCTCAAAGGTTTAGGATCTATCTAGTGGGATGCTCTGCTTGTGCTGTGCCAGGGTAAGCCATACCTGGTTTTTGTTTTGTTTTGGTTTGGTTTGTTTGTTTGTTTTCCCTTGAGGTGACTCCGTAAGTATACGTATCCCAAAGTGGACAAACTGCTCAGAGCCTCAGCAACAGTGGGCAATCACTACAGGTTTCTCCTACCAAAATAATTTAACTTCTGAGAGTTTACTTTGCAGAATCCTGACCGCATCAGCCTCTGGGGGAGAAGGTTTCTTTAAAGGACACTTTAAGGCTTGTAATGAGAGCTGTTGCTTGAATGTCCTTGTGGCTGTACTGGGTCAAGTGATGAACCAATACTAAAGGAACAGTAGAACTGCAAAATCAAGTGCTAAACAGTTGTGAAATATTCGACCTGGCAATAATAACTCTTGCTGCCATTAGTGACAAAATGCTCCTTCCAGGTGCCCCTCTTCTGAACTTCTGCGCCACCTGTAAAGAAGTGCAGCTCTTTCTTTCAGCCTTGGAGCACAATCCCTGCTCAAGGTTCAACTAAAAGAATTACCAGTTTCTGTAAGAAAGACTCCTCTTGGTCCAAAGCACGTCCTTCTTCAATACTTCAGCCAATACTCAGATGGGTAAAGAGCGATGCACCTGACTTCAGGCTTGACATTATATATATGATTTCTGCATTGCTCTGGGGAGGAGGGATAGAGAGAGCACAACCATAGCATGTCTTATCTCACGTTATAAAGCATGACAGATGTGTTTCTGTAATGCATTTTGCAACTCAGAGTAACAGACAGTCAAGGAAAAGGTTTTGAGATGAGATAGTAATAAAACCATTTTGCATTCCTAAATCAATGCGTGTACAGGATTCAAATTACATTTTAAAAAGCAATATTTACTCTTTACAATAGCAAAGTGTGCCATTCCTTGAGTAACTCGGAGAGCACAATCAGAGCTGGCTCAGGCACAGAGTTTCCAAGCCACAATAATGACAACAGTTTTGGAAAACAATGTCACCTTTAGTTCAGTTTAAATGCAGAGAACGTGGATATTTCTATAACTGAAATCTCACCATAGGACTTTGGTTTTGAGACACCAAGACACTGGTTTTTGGTTTTGCATGTGTGTTTTGTTGCTTTGGTTTTGGTTTTGTCCAAATGATGTAGGGTCACACACACCCCCAGCATTCTTGGCCACTGCTGACCTGCAGAGAGAGACAGCTACAGAGCTGGTAACTCCCGTTCCTGGGATTTCCCCAGGCTGCAGAGCTCAGTTTGTCTGGGAAGCATCTGGTATCCGGACACCACATCCTAGGGCATTAGCATGGAAGTTCGGACCTGGAAAATCCAGCACTGCCCAGTCCCAGGGCAGCCAGGAGATCCCTGCCCAAGGGCTGAGGCCCCCGAGGAGCAGCAGTTCTTCAGAAACTCTCTTCCCCTTCACAGAAGTTGCAGTTTAAAAGCTTTGATCATCACCACTGTGACACTTAGGAGGACAAAACCTGGGACACTTTCTGGAGCATTACCAGCTTGTGATTACAGCACCATTCGGGTTTGAACTTTCCAGCCCACAGTGAAATTAGCAACAAACACCAAGCCTTAATGGCAGAGTTGAACTTGAAATCCCTAGCGCACATCCACCTACAGCCATTCAAGCGTTTTACGCATAAAATCAGCAACACTCCAAAGGCATAAATTGGAACCAGGTCAGTCCCTACCCGCTGCGGGGGGTTGTTACAGAACAGCCTCACCATTGTGCTTACGTGCACATTCTTTCCACCATTTCTGAGAAAACATGGACAGACGGAGTGCACGCACATGTGTCAAGAGGAAAGAGGACAAAGGAAAGGGGGAAGCCCATCTCCAAGAAATCGCTGATTAAAATTGCTCCCAAGTTCCTGTTCCCTCCACATACGAAACAGCTTGCAAAAGTCCAAGTTGGGTGGATAAAATATCAGCCACGTGCCTGACTTACAGCACTGGGACTGAGGTTTGGGCAACACTTCAAGACTTTCCCCTAGGAGTCTATCCAAACCCTCTTTGCTTCTGATGTGGAATAATTTGGAAGTGTTTTTAGGCTGCCGTCTGGGATAACACAAGGGCTATTGTAAACACACATGCAGCCAGTCAGCATCGAGCCCACACAAATCTGGTCTGTACACACATAAATAACTAGCACATATTACTTTTAAAAAGAGAATTAGTTGAAATGCTGAATTACAATTATAAAAAAAAAAAAAGACTAAACCGCAGAGCAGGTCTTCAGAAGAAAAAAAAAAAGATTTTTTTTAAAGGAAAGGGTTATGTATCATGAAATTTTAATAAACGAAATGCACTTAAATGCAGGGCACTGGATTTAAAGAGCTAGGGATGAGATGCAACCATAACCAGCTATCGTCCAAGTGTGTGCAGTGAAGCAAGACCATAATTTCACGGATGCTGTTCCAAAAATACTGCTGCTAGCTGGGAAGGTTTGAAAACGTAACAGAGCGTAACCAGGGCACAGAGAACTGCGCAGACTCAAAGAAAACCTTCTTGAGACGACAGCCCAGAGCTCTCCCAGGAGCATTAACCCTGTGTAGCTGTCGTTTGCCTGACCCCAGCCACAAACCCTGTGCCAGGGTGCTTAGGATGGAAATGTAATTGTTCTTTCGGTGTTGTGGGTTTCTAGAGTACTTTTGTTTCTCTCCACCATAGTGGTTAGGAACAAATTCATCTCACCTGTGAGACGTGTCCCAGCTGGCTTGAAGGCAGAGCAGTCTTTTGGACCTCTCCCAGCTTTCAAGGCAGGCTGCCAGGATCCCAAAAACGTGTGCCTTCTAGGTGTCCTCAAGGGAAGCGATAGCCAGATACTTGCACCATTCAGGCATGGCCATGGTAGGAGATGGAGAGCCCCTTTCCTAGCATAACCAGGTGGCTCTTGCTGTCTACGGGGTGTCTTAAGGCATTACTTCCATAACCTTTAATATTTCTTCAAAATTCCTCTATTTCTGGTATTGTCCTCTACCAGTAGACCTCAGGCAAGCAGCTGAATCACCTCACGTGGGCATCTGAGCAAAGAGGTCAGAGGAGGGATTTGCAGGAACTCTGCTTCCCTTCCTTCTGGCTGAACATTTTTCCTTTCCCACCTCCTCTCAGAGATGTGATATGACTGAGGCCAATGGACCTCACATGAAGGCTTCCATTTTCCCTGGCAACTGGTTTGCATGCAAGGAGTGGAGCCTCTCCATAGCTGGCCCCCAAAAGACTAAATATCTCCAGGCATTTCTGGAGATGCACCAGGCATTTCTGTCCACCATGCCAAGCCTAGACTGGGAGTTAAAGCAAGCAACAGCCAACCAGTCTGCCAAATTTATAGATGTTGAGGTTTTATGTCTTGCTATTTGATGGATTTCAAGCAGAATCCTTCCACACTTTGGTGGGGAGAGTGAACTTTGGGAGGGGGAGGACAGGAAATGAGATAGGAGAAAGATTTCTCAGCAGTAATAAATCCATCTTGATAATAATGGAGCTATGCACAGCCACACTGTGGCTGCACCACGTGAAAAAAAAAAAAAAAAAAAAAAAATTCCCTGGGCAGGGAGTAGCTGGAAATCGAAGTAACATTTCACATGGAGAGGCATAAGCTCTTTGCTCTTCTACCATCAGTTCTATTTTGGCCAACATTGTGCTTAAAGCAATGCTCAAAATAAACAAACAACAAAAAAGAATCATTTTGCCCTTACATTAGTGTTTGGTGTCTGCTGTGATCACACAGGTTATGGGTTGGATCCCACCTGGTAGGCCAAGAGAAGCAGGGAAGAGGAGATGGACCCATGAGAGCCCTCTGAATGAGAAGCCATGGGATTCCTGCTAGCTCTGCAGCAAACAGCGGTATGTTGACGTGGTCTTCTTGGAAGAAGAATTGATCTAAAGACTGCTGAGGCCTGAGATTAGACTTCGTCCACTGCAGCAGCCTCTGGGCAAAGCAATGTCATCAGCCTCTGGTCTGTTCATGGGGTTGGTCTGACGTATTTCCCAAAGCAGAAGACTGGTGCAAAGATCCCATCACTCAAATGCCACATCAACCATTGTAGAAAGGTAGATAAAGTCAGGGATGTAAAGCACTTCTAAGATAACACACAGAAAAGGGTCTGAAACAATGAAAACACTCAATAAAGCACTGAGAGCATTAATTTTACATGAACTCATCATGCACAGTGATTAGTTTAATTTAGTCAAGATAGCAACCACAACCTGATCCTCAACAGCAAAATCCTTCCTCAGTTCTTTGTCTGCGACCTTGCCTGAAGCTCTCACAACTGTAGGTTGAGATATTCAAAAAAAAAAGTCTAAGTTCCTGTTTGTTTGGTGACCTGTCAGGGTAACACATGTAGGGGGGCAGAGAAGAACTTAGGATATGACCCAGCAACACGGAGTCACTTCTGGTAGCAAAGGAAAGTGCCCAAGGGAACAAGCCCAATTTCCAAGGTCTGACTTCTCAAGACATTCAGCTTAGAGGCACTTTAGTTTCTGATTTCTGGAGGTTTACGTACCACAGGGTGACAGGAGGGTCCCACCTGTACCAGTACAGGTTACTCAGTTGACACCACACGAGTGCCAATAGGAAATTTTATTAAATGGAAGGAATTCATCCATCCAGCTCTTCAACGGAGGAGCTTTCCCTGTCTTGTTGTGTCCTGACAACCTAATCAGATCAGTACCCTGAATACTTTTAACTATAATAAATTCACAGGTTATGTATGAAGCCATCTTGCTTTTAGTTCCCCAAACAACTCTAACCTGAACGGGTAAGAATGCCAAATTTGAGCCTCATTTAAACTTCTGCACCTTTCCTGAGCCAAGATGTTGGGTGCAGTCTGGGTGTCTCTGCCCAGATTCCCACTCGTCATGTAAAAACAGTTGGAGATAGTAGGGAGGAAAGGAGATGAGGAGCTGAGAGGCATGTAAGCAGGGCTTGGTATTCACAGCTTATGCAGGGCTTTCACTCTGAGGTTAGAAAGTGGAAGGAAAGCCAAAGATTAACAACAAACACACAGGTGGAGGGAAGGACACATGGGAGAAACACATGGGAGAAGCAGCAGGAGGCAATGATGTCTGCAGGACAGATAATCATTTGGGCTTATTTTTAAACACTAAGAAAACACCAAAGAGACTATTTCCAGACTTCAGAGACTTTTCTCATGTGAGAAATATTAGAATTAAATGGTTTGCAAAGTCATTATCACCATCCACCAAAAGATAAAGAATACTGATGTAATTGAATAACGTACAAGCATCCTTAACCAAGCCAAGGATTAGAATTGGTGGGGAGCATGGAGGATAGACATCTTTTGAAGGGCTGATTAGCAAAGCAATCTAAGAATATTCTCCAGGCTGGAATAAATTAAGATACACACTTTCTTGAGATGCCTGGGATGCTCTGTAATTTTATGGCATCCAAATGCTAAGAAAATCAAGGTGCTGCCAAGATTGCATCACTAAGCATGTGTTAAAGGTCAAAGAGTTGCAAAAAGGTCAGTTTTGCAGGTTATGAACATCTGTAGCAGTTATAATCAAAATGCATGCAATGTCTAGAGCTCCTTATGGCTAAGTAACAAGAACTACAGTAATCATGTCATACACTTCTCACGTAATAGACTTCTTAAGGTTTTGCCTCTCTTAGATTATATTGCCCCTGTCATTATGGAGGTGTCACTAAAGGGGCTGCTTCCTCCCTCCTCTTCTTCCCAGCTATACAAAGCTGAACTGCAACGAGACACCAGACAAGCAGCGAGATGGCAGCCGGCCCTCTGACAGCCAGGAGCCGGGACATAGGGGAGGAACAGCCTCTTATGGCAGCAAGATGAAACAAACACAATAACATCCATTTCTAATTTCTTTCAGAGCTGCCTGATCTTGACAGAGAACAGCAGAGATGGCAGTCAGATTCCTGCTATTCCCAGCAGCACTCCAGTTACTCGCAGACAGCTGAGAAGTCACAGGCGAGACAGAAATGGATGCGGTTTCAGTCCTTTTTCCTGTTATGACCATGCTACACGATCTCGGCTCCATTTTCCTCCCCTTCCATTCCTGGTGGTGGAAGCACTGATGATGAGGACAAGGAGCACATTAACTCTGCTTTGGAGAGGTCGAACTGGCTGAAGCTATTCTCAGCTGGAACAAGCGATCTCTAACAGCAGGTGTGAGTGCAGACTTGTTGCCTGACCTCAGAAACACCACTTAGAGCACTCACCCACTTAGCTTTAACCATTAGAGTGAGGCAGGTGCCGAGCCACCTTCTGTAGTCCACAGGGAGCAGTCAGCTGTAGCGGCCAGCCTTCAGCAGCCCTCATCTCTTACCTCTGCAGTGAGGGAGCCTTGGGGTCTCAATAAGAACAGATGCCAGATTTCTGCATGACAAAGTAAGGTTAGATATGTATTTAAAGGTCCCTTCCCTTCCCTTCCCTTCCCTTCCCTTCCCTTCCCTTCCCTTCCCTTCCCTTCCCTTCCCTTCCCTTCCCTTCCCTTCCCTTCCCTTCCCTTCCCTTCCCTTCCCTTCCCTTCCCTTCCCTTCCCTTCCCTTCCCTTCCCTTCCCTTCCCTTCCCCCTGTAGTCTTTTAATGTGTTTTCAGCTGGAAAATTCATCTTGCAAAAATCACTGTATATCAAAGATTGGGAAATTCCCTATCAGCTCTAATTAACATTATAGCTCCATTATGAAGGGGTGTGGTGTACGTACTTCGCTGTAGACAAAAGCAGATGTGCTTCAACATTGTACACTGCTCGGGCAGATCCTTGTTCCTCTCAAATACACAGAAATTCCCCCTGCCTTTCCTTCTCCCTCTTACTTCATAGAGCCATCAGACCATCTGTGGATTACAAGTCCTGAGCCCAGTGCCAGCTCCTTGCACAACACAAAAGAAGGGAGGAAACTACCAGTAGGAATTCATTTAAAAGTCTTAACTTGGGGAGGAAAAAAAAAAAAAAAAAAAAAAAAGATTGAGAGAGAGAGATCTGCCTAGGGGAAAAGCATCTGGCTTGGTAGCAGGATGGAAAGCACAATGCAAATCCTTCAAACTGCCATCACATATTTTTCTCTGCAAGTCAGTGCAAAGTGAGGCATGTACCCCAGGAAGCAAGAGGCCAGAGCCTCAGTCAGAAACATTTTAGCAAGGAATCGTCAGAAATCCATATTCTCAGCATACCAGAGGCAAATTCCTTCTCACTTCAGACTAAGGCGTTGCCTGACATATAGGAAAGAGTAAATTGGATAAAGCCAGCTTGACTTGCACGTGGGCCAGGACTTCAAGTGCTGGATCAGAAATAAGTAGGAGCCACGTGAGAGCATCCACCATTTTGAGCACATCAGCAGAGAAACATCTACATGAAGGCGTATGACTGCTCAGCCAGCCACTTCCCCCATGTTCTGATGACAGCACGAGCTGTTCCCAATGCTGGCGTGCCTCCATGGTTATTAGCAGCTAATAATAATAATAATCCAAGCATTTCTGGGCTCATCATCACAGTATCCGAGGGTGGTCAAAAGTATTGAAGGGTTTGGTTCGCTTTGGCTGTGGAGAGTCCAAGCTGGAAATCTGATGTGGCTTGAGCCCAGTGAGTCCCTGCAGGGAGACGTGGATGGTGTTGGGCTCTCCCAAGGGAAATCCTGACCCAGTGGCCAGCACCCCTGCCGTGCACAGGGAGAGACAAAGTCCCCAGGTACAAGCAGCAAGCACTGCAGCTGACCCTTGTGCCACTCATTGCTTTCCTTGCCCATCAGTCTTGCCTTTTTGCACAGTGGCCTTGTTTCAGAGGTGGAGTTGTGGCGGGGATCTTTCAGGCTGTGTAACAAAAGGGAAGCAGGCCAGGCTGCTTATTCTCTTGGGCAAGTGTTTCAACACAAGCCTTAGCAGGAGGAGAGTCAGGACATCGTGTCCTGCAGCTCCGTGGCCAAGGGACAGAACCACATCTGGATTTTCCAAGAAGGTCTCATCCCATAAGCTTACATTGGGGAGGCTGACCAGCTGAGCAGAGACGTGCACACATTTGATTTCTTTGTCCTGATCAGCCCCTGTCATTAGATAAACTCCAGGCTGCTAAGACCAAGGCAGAGGTAGAACCTCCAGCCACCTTAAGGGCTCCAGGATCAACCAGAATGAGAAGAGGTACTCACAGCGTCGGGTGGGAGGTAGGTAGGGAGCCCTGGGAAGTTTCCAGTTTGGGACTTTAGACCCTCATTTCCTTCTCATCCGTGACTTCAGAGCTCAGCTCCTTTGATGCAGCACTTCTCAGTCTCAGCCCTGCAGACCCTGGTGAGCTATGGGTTACGGATAGGTCTCTGAAACGTAAAAAAAAAAATAAATGCACATTTCTTGTCAGAAGGCTTAAATTCACTGTGTGGGAGTCTGCAAGAAAATGCCTGGTACTCTGCACGTTGAAATGAGTCGAAAGCTGTTGGCTCAGCTTTAAATCTCATGTCCCCACACTGCAGGGTAGCATCGGGTGACAAACCATGGCCAGTCAGTGGGAGAAGCCTGGGCAGGGTGGTTCATGAGGCTGTCTCTAACGGGGATCTGTGCTCAATCATCACGATTTATCATGTCATTAGGAAGTACAAAAGATGGTATTTTCATCTGAAATTCTTGCCAGCACTGTTACAGAGTTAAATATCTCAGTGGTTACCTGCTCTCCAGCCCAGCTCTGCAGCATTACATCGAAGCCTTGTCTCCTTTCCCCTTCCAGCAGAGCACCAAAGCCACTCATTACACTTGCCTCCACTCCAGTTTTCTTCCTAGAGCTCACGCACATCTGGCAAAAGCAAAAAGCAAGAAACATACTGTGCTAAATAAGATGCCTTTGACCTGAGTCACTGAGTGGGACGCAGAGGAAAAACATTCACTTGGAGACAAGGTGAAAGGCGTCATGCCAAAGAATTTTGCAATGAACAAAACAAACCAAAAACAAAAATCACACCCATCAGGAAGCTGCCTGCCTCGAGGAACCCCACAAATCAGAACTGCCCATGATAGCTCAATCTCTCAGCGTCCCCATAGCCCGTGGAGCCAAGACATACAAGCATGCTGGGATCCCCCTGGAAGAAATTTCAAGGCTCAGTGGTGAAAATAAATCATGTCTTAATGCACTTACACTTAAATTTCTCCAAAGTGGTTCATAGCGTTAAAACACATCTCTCTCCCATTAACTTTCTAGTGGGATATGTGAGTAGTGGAGGCTTGGAAATGTAATCACAGTGCATCCCTTAATCGCCGTCAGGGTCTTCAAAAGGTAGCCATCAGCCCAGATCAGAAGGTGGCAAATAGACTTGTGATCACTTGCAAAGGTGGCATTTCTGTGAGCTGATTTCTAACCTATCACCCCAGGCTGTGTTTTGCAATACATTACAGTCACAACTAGCAGCTACAGGCTGGTTTCTGAGCACAAAATCTGGGAGAGGGGTAAAGTCCAGCCATTATGCCCCAACTACAGAGCAGGGACACTCCACAAAGAGGAGAGGTCATCTAGCCAAAACAGGAGAAAAGCCAGGATCATACGAGGGGTGAAGGGTGGCATGTTAGCAACTGAGTGGAAGCAACAGGCATCACCTTTTTTCTTTCATAAGCACGACGCTTGCTCAGAGACAAGCAGAGGGAAGACAAAAGGAATAAAAGAGAAAAAGGTCTGATAGAGGTAAACTCATTCCAACATTTTGAAATACGTTTTTATTTCAGGTTGAAACAGCCTCTGAGTTTCCTTCAGTTTTTATTGGGGAGAAAGATGTCTTTTTTTACATGATAGTCTGAAAAAATCTAGTTTTACACTTCATGGCAAACAAAAGACATTGGATCAAAATCATTTTAACATTTTCTCCCAAGAGTTCCCCAAAAGCCTTCAACAGGGTCAACTGAAATTGCTTTTTGTTTCTAGCTAGTGCAGCCAATTGACAAACACTTCAACTATGTTCAACTTTTCTTTAATCCACATTTCTTGTTTTGCAAAGCTACATGGTTTTCAAGCAGATCTCTCTACTAGCTGCTATGGGGACATAATGCCATCCTCTCCAGCTCAGCAGATTTCAAATTCTCAGTATTAATAAGATTTGTCATACACTATCTGCTTTTGTTAGATATTAATCTCATCCCCAGGGGACTTTTCTCTTTCCTCTGCATCTGGCAGAAGAAGCCCTGCTGCCCATAGATTTACATGGAGATGCACCAAGTTGTCCTTCCATGAAGAACTCCAGCTCACAAGAGTGGATAATCAATTCCACATGAAGATCTGTGAAAAATCTGTTCTCTGACAGAACCCTCCACTGCAGGAGTTTAAACTGGTTCCAAGTTGCTATTAAAAAAAAAAAAAAAATCAGAAGAAAAAGAAAAGAAAAGAAAAAATAATTTATGCAAATAATGAAGTGTTAACAGTTCTTGCAATATTTGGTGCTTTTCCCAAAGCCATAGCTCACAGAGGTTAACATGAGAATCCAAGCAATTGTGTACACTTCTGAGCCTCCTGTTTGGGGAGGGGTGGGGGGAAGGCAACATTTCAATGGTTCCCAAACCCAGAAACAGGTTAAACAAACTTCTGTGTGGAATCGCACAGGTATAGCTGAGCTTGACTTGGAATGACAGGAATCTACTGGGTGGGGTTGTGGGGTCTCTGGTGCCTATTCCAGGACTATTTTCTCTGATTCTTTTTATGCCTGTGTTTCTAAGAGCTAAAATTACACTGCTTTCAACCAAACTTTCATTTCACATGGCTCTTTACGTCTTAAGACACAAAGGGAACAATATTTGCCATTCAAACAAAGCAGCCAATTCTCTTTCCTCCCCACTCTCATTTCTGCCTTCTGCCTCCGGACAAGGGTATCCTTCCCCCATGCTAATTAATACATGGATAAAGGTTCACCTTGAGGTTGAGAGTTTTATGGAAAAATTAATTACAGAACCCAACTTTACAATTACCAGTTGAGACACTCACATTATCTGCCATAAGACCCCTCGGGCTTCACCTGGATAGAAAAAAAAAGTTTGCAGTGTGCTGTGAGATGACTTTGAAGGCTAAGCTTTGAGAGCTAAGCTCTAGAGAAAGTACAAGAGCACAAGCAGGGCCACCAAAGACCTCGGTTATGATGATACATAGCTGGGGGGCATCAACAGGTCAGACGAAGAAACAATAATAGGTCAGACACACCATAACGTACTTGCCAAAATTTAAGAGAACTGAGAGTAAAATCATAAGAAGGTAATGAATCTCCTGCACCCACAATTTGACATTCAGCATCCACTGCTGGTGCTGGGTAGCAGCAAATCTATTAAACAGGCCGAGAACTGCAGTGGTTGGAAGATGATGCATGATCAATGCAGTGAGAAAGCTTTCCTTAGACAAGACATCTGAAAATGTGCAAACGGTGTGGCAGGTTCTCACATCAGCCTTCGGAGTTAGTGGTATGGAGCGGCTTAAGAAGATCAAGACCACTTGCATACTTAGATCTCAGACCTGCAAACGCTTACATACACACTTTGGTATTTGCTCGTGCTCCCCATTCCATAAATTTTCTTTCATTTCAGGCTCAAGTGATGGAAAATCCTCTCTGAGCACACGAAGAACTTGCTGAAGACAGAAAGTGAAGTATGGCAGAAAGTCACCATCTGGAGAATATGAAAGACTCCTCAATTACAAAATCAAATAATATTAATAATAATAATAATAATAACCAGGAGAAAAGTCATATTGGCACTATGCAGCAGGACTGTATAGACTGCCATGCATGGATTTCACCCACCCTCTGGGAGCTCCCACTGCCAGTTGCTGCAGCCTATGACACCCTTCAGGGTGTTACTTTTAAATAATGAACCAGATTCCTCTGGAGGAGGTTATATTCAGACAGCCCTTCCTTGTGCACATGCATTCCTGGCCATGCTTCCACTCCCAGCTAGATTTCCTATATTTCCTATAGATCTTTTAGTCCCTGCAGTCTTAATCCACTTGAAACAGAGGGACATATAACAGAGGGACAACTCAACATCCTGCCTAAAAGTTTTATACAGCAGGACAAACACCACAGCTCATAACCTGGAACTAATTCCACCACACACCTGAAGTGCTCACACCACTTAGGAACACACCTCTCAGTTTTAAGAGGAACAGTCCATTAAGGATGAGACAACACACTGCAGAAAGAGCTGCATTTTGTAACATATCCAAGGCTCTGCTTGCCAATCTAGTAATCAACTTGCTGGAAAAATTACCTAAAAAAAAAAAATAAAAAAAATCAAGCAAGCATTATATCAGCAATATATAAATGTAAATTCCTCACAGCATACATTCCTGAGCCATTTCTACAGTCCTTATTAGAGGCACTGCATTGCTGCGGATAAATCCTTTTAAATTATCTGTTTAAAAAAAAAAAAAAAAAAAAAAAACAACTATGAGATCTGTGAGCAGGAAAAAAAATAAAAGGAAGAAAGTAAGAAAAAAAAGTCCCTGAGTGACTGTCACAGAGAAACAAAGCAAGAAAAGAAGAGGAAGCAATGAGTTGTGGACCACCATTGGTGGGCACTTGAATAGGAGCCCTGTGCTTGACACTACTGTGACTTTGAACAAAACCGAAGTCAAACAGCTATTTGTCAAGGAGTACTAATGCACACAAGTGGTGAGAACCTGGCCCTTCTGTAAAAATGTGTCAGGGACTTTTCTGTAGGGCTGCGCCGAGCCCCCTGATGGATTGTTGTACTCTGAGCACAGCATTGTGAGCAGTAATAATAAGACATCTGGTCAGTTCTCTTTCTGAAAGAATATTTTGGCTCAGTGGGAATCACGTGAGCAGCTCCATGCACAATGCACAGCCTCGGCTGCCTCACTGCCATGGACCTGCAGCACTGGGCCCGTCCTTCCCTGCTCCCAGTGGTACCTTCTGGTCCCAGCTTCACCAGCCCAGCTCCAGGATGTGTGGCGAGCGACCAGCATCTCCTTCACATCTTCCTGTCTAGGCAATGCACAAGTACCAACTTCGCATCATCCATTGTAGTCTCGATACCCCACTGAATGAGGAGAAACGTCTCTTTGATAGGATGCTCAGGACACCATGGCCAAGATGACACACACAGGTTGTGCAGCTCGTCCCTGATTATACATGTATAGCACAGTCCCTACATGTTAAATCCACTATGTGTATCCAGATCAGGCAGGCAGAGCATACACAGTAGGTCTCAGGACAACAAGGACAAGGAATTTGTTGTGCTGACACTAATTTGTTTGTACACACCTAGCAGATGTCTCTTGGATCTGGGGAGGTCCAGCAGCTCCTGCTCTCATCAGGCTACGAATGTCCATATTCCTTGTGGATCGTGGCTTGGGAAGGGGTCCAGGGTTTCATCACTGTAGAGAAGATCAAACATAACAGTTCATAACATGAAGGACATGGAGACCCCCACCCAGCAGGGGCAGGAAAAAAAAGCCCAGTTTCATTTGTGGCAGTGAGGGACGTTAGTCAGAAGAAAGACTGAGAGCCCTGAGACCCAGGTAGCAAACACTAGGGAGGCAGAAAGATCCCTCAAGGTGGCTATCTAAGAACAGGACGGCACAGAGTCTGCTTCACTTGCTTGTTCTTCAAGCCCTGCCTTTCTGCAATCCCCCTGCTATTTGTTCCTCAGAGATTTTTGATCTTAAAACCCCACATGTGCAGAGAAGGTCCATGCTTCCCCCTTCCTACATGAAAGCGCTGGGGAACAAGCAGGTATTTGTTAACACAGCTTTCAGGCAGGAAGCTGTGAGGTGCTAAAAGTCCTTTACAAAGCTCGTAGGCCAAAACAACCCCTTTGGTTAACTCAGAGTTGCTTCGCTGAGCTCAGGTCTCCAGAAGAGACCACCTACAGCTTTCCTTGGCAAGGCACAGAGCTGCTTTAACGTGGGACTGCAGCATACATCATCGTCTCCCCAAATAGAGCATCGTTCAGCTGGCGAGGAGGGAAGGATGAGCTGCAGGAAGATTTTAGCAAGTTGCCAGTGCAAATAGGCTCCCTGGCTGCAGGTAAACCACCAGCAGCTCCTTGGAAGCCATCCACCTTCCTTCCTATGTGTTGGCAGGGCCCGAGGCAGCCAGCTCACAGCCCCAGGGAACCAGGCATAAATTATAGAGCAAATTACATAAGAACAAAGTTTCTAAAGTTTTTAAAGGTTTCTTAAAAGTTTCTAAAGGGAGTTTCATTTCGGAATACATTTTACACAAAACCCCTGGAAAAATAGGAATTTCATGTAAACCCTGACAATCTTGAAACTGTAGTAGCAATAAAAAAAAATAAAAATAATAAAAAAATAAATTGTCAAAACAAAACAAAAATAAATAAATTGGACAGGGCTGATAGCATCTCCCTGCTGTGACAACCACGAGCTCAGCAGTATGAGCACATAAACCAGCACTGGCCAACCCTTCAGAAGACCTCTTGCAATATCCTACATCCTGCAAGCAATGAGGGGAGCAAGGGGAGCTGTGAGCTGGCTGCAAATGGAACTTGAAAAGTGAGGAAAATAAGGGAAAAAGAAGCAGAGAAAGGAACGTTGAAGTGGAAGAAGAAAAAAGAAAGATGTCTCTCTGCTTCAAATATTTCACAACAGAGACCCACTTTCCAAATACTGTTTCACTGTGGGGAGAGGAGTGGATAGCGTGGTTTTCATTTCATTTTCACTTTGAAAACACTGTTTTTATTTTTTTTTTTCAAACATCCACTGAAGTGCAAATTTTTACCAAACCAGTACAAAAAAGAAAGATTGCCTCAAAGCTGAACTTTTTCAAAGCCACATCTGTTCGCATTTATAGGGCTGCAGCTGAGGAAGGCTCCAGCAGCCCCTCATCAGAGGGTTACGGGGGGTTACGGGCCCAAGGCGAGTGCACACGGTCCCAAATGAACACCGGTGCTGCTGCTTTTTGCTGGAGGTGCTGGGGGGCAAGCAAAAGCCAGGCGGCTTCTCCTGCAGCCAGCTCGGTGCTGAGCCGGGGAGATAAGGAGCCGCGGAGGCTCAGCCTGCAGGAGAGTGATAAAGGGTGCCCCCACACTTGCAGTCCCCATGGTGGGACTGGGCGCCCCTTCCCAAAGGGTGGGCAAAGCCCATGGTACCCAGGGCCAACAGTGTCTTGGTGGAGTCACAGCCCTGCTGGCAGGGAGAGGACAGTGCACAGATGGGCCCAGCGGCCATCTTCAGGCCTCTTCTCCACCATGCCGCCCACTGAGCCATGGAGGGAATTTGGACCAGGGTGATGGTGTCCCAAAGCCAGTCCTGGCTTAGCACAAGGCCGAGTTTTGTCCTGAGGAGCCTCTCCTTGCACGAAGAGCAACCACCAGGAAAAGTACCTCTTGGGTTAATTAACCTCTCGCTTGGGGCAGGCTTTATCTGCCACCAGTTAGGGGGAAGGCAACCTCGAGTTGTGACGGGGAGATTTAGACTGGATATCAGGAAGAATATCATCACTGAAAGGGTAGTAAAGTGTTGGAATGGGCTGCCTAGGGAAATGGTGGAGTTCCTGTCCCTGGAATTATTTAAGAAACATATGGACGTGGTGCTTGGGGAAATGTCTTAGTGGTAGATTTCATAGTGTTAGGTTGATGGCCAGACTTGATGATCTTAGGGGTCTTCTCCAACCTAAATGATTCTACAATTCTCTGGTTATGTCACCACCACACCCATACATCAGCATGGCCACCAAGCCCAAGAACTTCATAGAGATCTTCTTATGAATGCTCCCAGCCGCACAGTCCCTGCCTGCACACTGGCAGTGAGAAATGTAGAGAGAAGGACATGGGACAGAGACTTGTACCATGATACATGACAGTGACACTCTGTCCTCCCTCTGTCCTCAATACAGACACTGATCACTGATGGTGACCCTGTCACCATACTCAGATCTTCCTGTGCACGACATACACATTTCTGCTGTTTCAGAGATCATCCTCTCTTTCCTTCTCACCAGCACCCTGTGACCTTGACCCCCATCCCCACTTTTCCATTGCCAGGTGCCAACAAGGACCCAATGCAAAGCTTTCTGACACTACCTGGCCACAGAAAGCTTGTAGTGCTGGGCTGAGCAATGTAGGATTTCCCTAACCCTAAAATCCTTAAACCCCTAAAACCAGATGGCAAGCCAAAGTTTTTTTCTGACATGCAACAGAATCAGAACTGACATGATTGGAAAAAACAAGTTCAATTCCTCTTGGCAGGATATTAATTTAGAAATCTCTGGTGTCATCGCCCCAATTCACAATGAATTTGAATCCAAGCTTTCCTAGTGCCAGATGACACAAAGATTTGACAGAGAAAGTAATTGGAGGAAATGGCTCTGTAATCTAGCTATTGTGCTGGCAAAATCCAGCTCTCCTGAAGAACAAGGTTCACTTCCTGGCATGGCTGATTCATCATCTTTTATTTGTCCCCAGTGCCTCTTGACTTTTGTCTGCCTGGCAGGGATGGCACAGCCCCTTCTAAACAGCATCAGAGGTCTCCTGGCTATTCAGGCTTTCATGGGCCTTGGTGAGCAGCAACAATGGCATGACGAGAGCGTTACTGAGAGCAGCCCTGATGAGAAGGACCTGGGGTGTTGGTTGACAAGAAGCTCGACATGAGCTGGAAATGTGTGCTTGCAGCTCAAAAAGCCAGCTGCATCCTGGGCTGCACCAAAAGCAGTGTGGCCAGTGAGGGAGGGGATTGTCCCCCTCTACTCTGTTCTTGTGAGACCCCACCTGGAGCCCTGCCTTCAGCTCTGAGGCCCCCAGCACAAGAACATGGAAGTATTAGAATGAGTCCAGAAGAGGCCACAAGGATGGCCAGAGGCTGGAGCACCTCTCCTACAAAGACAGGCTGATGGAGTTGGGGTTGTTCAGCCTGGAAAAGAGAAGGCTCCGGGGAGACATTATAGCAACTTTCCAATACCTAAAGGGGGCTACAGGAGAGCTGGGGAGGGATTCTGTCAGGAAGTGCAGGGATAGGACAAGGGGTAATGGCTTTAAACTGAAAAAACGTAGATTTAGATTAGATGTTAGGGAGAAATTCTTCACTATGAGGCTGGTGAGGCTCTGGCACAGACTGCTTAGAGAAGCTGCGGATGTCCCATTCCTGGAAGTGCTCAGGGCCAGGTTGGACGGGGCTTTGGGCAGCCTGGTCTAGCAGAAGGGATCCCTGCCCATGGCAGAAGGGTTGGAATTAGATGATCTAATTAGAAGACCCTTCTAACGCAAACCATTCTGTGATTCCGTGATGAGCCCCACAGGGTCAAGTGTTCACAGGCAGGGTGAAGAGCAGGCTTGGATAAGTCTCATGGGCTGCTCCCCTGGGGCAGCATGCACGCTGGCAGAGCGAAGCTCGGATGGTGGCACAGGCTGTGCTGTACTGGTGCAGATACAAGGACAGGGCACATTCAGGTGGGAGTGATCCCACCTGGAGAGCCTCAAGGCCTCTGTCCACTCCACATAAACTGCTGCACTGAAGAACAAAAGAGTTTGCCCCGGTCCCACCAGAAAAAAAATATATATATATATTTTATATATATATATATATAAATTAATTAATTTAAAAAAAAAAATGGAAAAGGGAGAAACACGATGGAGAATTCATAAAATGTGTTCTGTGCTGAATTTAACAGCTTTTACCTAGAAACATTCATGTACACAGGTCCTGAACCATAACACACAGCATTTTTCCACTGCTCTAATAACAACCACTTTATTGACCTGTGTTTTCATGGCGTTCCACTAATCACTTTGTTTTTCTAACTGCCATTATCTAGGCTGGATGGAGAGCTGCTCTGGATGAATGTCAGCTCCACTCCCAAGCTGCACCCCCGAGATCTGATAATTCGACTGCTGGAGCAATGTGAAACTCTATACCTGCTAGCTGTGCATATCCAATCGATGGCAAGTTCCCTTTGGGAACCCTGTTAAAATGCGCTCTTGCCCTTCAGAAGGCTCCTCTCTATTTAAATAAACAACTTGGAAGATCGAGCATAAGAGCAGTCTAACATACCCTGGTATCCGAATACATCTTTTTGCTCCATGATTTGATTCCCTGATTAAGTGAGCACCAGCACACTGAATGCACATGAAGCCAGTGATTTGGTGGAGGAGGAGTGGAAGAGCTCAATTATTTTTCCTCATCTGCTATCAAAAAAATATTAGGATAGTAAACAGAGCTAGCAATCACATAGAAATGCCCGGGAGAGCTCTTACCTACTGGTATGCAGATCTGTCATCTGGAATTCATTTATTCACGTTCACTATTCATACTATTAAGCTACAGAGGTGGTTGGGCAAGGACATATTCAAAACAGATCTGAAGTTATTGAAGGGGCTGCCACCAGTCTCCAATTCCAATGTCACCTCTGGATGTAACCAAAGGAACCAAAGCAGCCAATTAGTATTTCAGAAGAAGCAATGTCAGTTTTCAACAACACCAGCGTTATTAAACAGATATGGCTCCCATCATCCTGAAAGGCAGAATTCTGCCTCCTTCTGTCTGCGAATTCATTGGTGTTATCAGAAACAGAAAGCATCTCTATCATACTGCAGGTCATGAAGGCCCAAATTCATCCTTGGGTTAAACCAAGGCACGGTGTCTGGTTCTGCAGCCAGTAATTGCCTATCAGACCTGTATTGCCACCAACCAGCTAAAGTGTGATGAGTCTTGGGTGTCTCTAAACTTCCTGCTGGAAAGATTGCAAAGAAAAATGGTTTATCTGCCTGGTGAGTCCTATTCTGCATCTCATTTTGCTGCTAATTCCCCCAGAAAGCTTTCACAGTACTCAGGATCCTCTGCATCTTGTTTAATTATATTCAGTAACTTAAACTGCCACAGAAAACCTGCTTTGGCAATAATCACTCAGAGCTCTAAAGAAACCCCATAGCCCAGTGGAAAACATAGATCTAATTAGTGCATTGCCCTTAACTGCAGCCTTATTTCTCTTTGCAGCGATGCATAGGCAGGTATGTACAGTGGTAGCTTACCCCAAATGTGGTTCCTCCATGGCCTGAGAAGCAGAAGACACGCTGCCTGCCTCTGATTTTGGGGGTGTAAGCAGAAACCCAGCAGGACCCCCACACCATTTGGCACCAGGACATCCTACGGGCAGCTCGGGGCTCGGCTTACTCCCAGCAGTGCTCCAGGGGGACCACACGTACGAGGGCTGAAGGAAAAAAAAAAAAAAAAAAACCACATACAAAGATCGTGGAAGTCTCAGGGCAAGTAAATTACTGTTAATTGTGAGATATTTGATTGCAAGAAGCACCAGATGGCCAGCCATATGTTTTTGATTGTAAAATTAAACAAGATTAACCCAAACAGGATTTCCTCAGCATTCTTCTCTGACTGGCTCACAAATACATCTTTAACACCTATGCCACAGATACAGCACAATCAGAAGCTCTTCCTGCCTTTCCCTAATCTACTTGGGCTAAATGCTCGGCCGAGCAATGCCCTGCACTTCAAGATTTCCAAGTGCAGCGGGACTGACAAGAAGCAGGAGACGGATTAATTAAGAGATGAGAGAAATGCGAAATGTCAGCTCAAACAGAAGTAAAGTAACACCAGCAAAACACCTTCCCTTTCACTCTGTAACAACACGAAGGGCACAAATGGACGGGAGAGGACCTTGCTACGCAGACCACCTCCACCACTGCTCAAAAAGAGCCTTTCGGTATAGTACCACTACAGAAAAAGGCGTTTTCTCTGCCTTTCAACAGTCCTCTGGAGCTCTGCACCACCAAAACCCCGCTCCTGCCCTTCTCCTAGGAAGGGTGGTGTTGCAGAAGCTCAGTTTTTCTTTGTGTGATGAGGGGTAACGATGCAATTTGCAGGCTTTGGCTATTCCTTGCTTCAAAATAGCTGAATTCCGAGACCAAGCCCTGCAGAAATCAGCTCAGACAAACTTTGCCTAGCAAGTCAAGCTTGCACGACCTGCTGCTCCGGCAAGTTTTCATCCATCAGCTACCAAACCTGCTCACAGAGTCAGCTGCCTCTCACGCTCTCCCTGGAAGGTGGACCGTAGCCAAAAAGGCCCTTCCAAGCCCACCCAGCTACCATATGCACACACACGTTATCATATTGGATCTCGCAGCTGAAGCCGGGCCGAGCCCCCAGTCTCCCTGCAAGCTTTTCTCATGCAGATTATGCACGTCTTCGTTTGTTTGGAGCAAATCGGTTGTGAATCGAACATAAAGGGTGTTCGGGGAGATCTCCCATTGCGCCATTCCCCAGCGCAAATCCCCAGGACACGGCGCGTCCCGAAGCTATCAATAACACTCTGCCCACACCCTCCTATCTTATCACACCCGGGCAGACAACCTGTTTGGAAAGTGTAATTGCCCATCAGCCAACAGACAACGAGATAGGGCTCTAGCTCATGTAAACATGATTTTTTTTTTTTCTTTTGCTTTTAAGCTTTGAGTATCTTCACTTTCTGGGTTTCTCTGGAGGGCAAAATGCCTTTCTTTGTCCATCAGACAGCAGACCATCGTGGTCTGACCCTCACCTTATTCATCCCTGTCCTTGAACTTGACTGATTCATGGTCATTTAACATGCAAAGACACACAACACTGCAGGATTGCTGCAGTTTGGGATGGGGTCTTTAATAAACAACAGTTTGAAGCCCCCCTTCCATGATGCTGAGGAAAATGAACCCAAAAGGCAGGTGCTGGCAGAGCAAACCTTCCCTCCTGCAAACACAGAAAAGCCTGGCTCAGCAGCAAGGCATTAGCAAAGGGAGTACCCGGGCACTGATACAAGAACAGCCTGCTCCTTCCCAAACTGCAAGTCCCTGGTTGGAGGCAGCCCAGCCATCCAAGCTGCCCATCACCTGCTTCACTTTGATGCTCCTTCTCCAGCACCCATGACAGTTCTTCCCTGGTGCTGTTCTTGGCCAGAAATAAACGCTGCAACTCCTGCTGTCTGTATGGAAACAGCCCCATTGTCCTGGTGGCAGCTTGGCATCCCTGGTGGTTTTAGGATGATGGACCACCCCAGGCACACCACACTGTAATTAGGCTTTTACAGGTTCTAGAAACCATGCAACTTCCTCCATTTTGTGACATGGTCTGTCTGTCTGTCTTTCTTTTTAATTTTTATTTTTAAACAAAAATGGTCACAAACATGATGAAAGCATGAAGTGCAAACCAACCACGTTTCCAGCTAGCACCCTGCTTCTTTCCATGCCACTGGAAGCCACCAAAAGGAGAGCCAGCTCCCCCCAGGAACAAGCTATCTATCTCTTTCAGACCAAAGCTCTTCAGCCTGCACACACACACGAAGGACAGTTCTGCTCTGTATCCCTGGTTATGAGGGAGATATTGGTAAAGTAAAACATCACCAATGTACAGGTGTATTCAGGAAGTGTAGCTGAAAAGCTCTAGTAGGTCTTCTCCAAGCACTTGCAAACCCCAGGATGTTTTGGCCAGATTTGGATAGATTTTCAGAGATGACAAAAATCACACCTCCAGTGCACAGACCCTCTCCCTCCCTCACCTCATCCCTTCTCCATCAATGAATTTCAAGGCGTCTGCTCCAAAGTATGCTGCGCCCTTTCCCGTTACCTCTTCCATGGGAGCAAGCCAGACTTGCTTTAATACGGACAAAATTATTTGATTTTCCACAGACTTATTTTTAGAAATGACTGGGTCGCTCTGAGCTGGTATTTCCCCAGAATAACTCAGTCCAAGGCAGACACCTTAGGTGGAAATCTCCAGCCCCAACAGGCAAAGTCTGACGAAGATATATGCAACTGGAAAGAGTATCCTGTCATAAGGAGCAGGGAATTACTATATAAGCACTGGTATATGACATACTTATAAAGCATAGCCTAAAAAGCCAGTTTTTAAATGAAGAGAACAGATGCTCTGAGAAAACCCTGTGCAAAATGTTTCTTTTGCCAAAAACGTAAAAGGAAACCCAGTTTAGCTGAAGATCCAAATTTTAAAGGCAATCCCTAGTAAATGAGGTATAAAACTGAATTCAGAGCCTTTCCACTACTTTCTTGTCTTTCCAGCAGAGCATCCGCTGGGTTGTGCTTTCACTGGCAATCACTCCTCCACAGCCAGCTGGGGAGATGCCCCAGGAGGTGGAAGCACACATTAAAAAAAAAAAAAATTACAAGCTTTTTAAACGTGATTTATCCATGCTGGGTACTTCTCTATCTAACCAGATGCTTCCAAATGTCTGGCACTAGAGAAAAACCTATAATTTTACCCCCGTGATATATTACTAGCCCATATTAGACTTGCGCAGAAGCAACTACAGCTATTGCAGCCAGGGAAAGGAATGTAAAAATATGTGGATTGCACTATAAAACAAAAGAAACATCAAATATGGTATGATCTTGGAGGAGTTTTGTAAAAAGCAGAGGTTCATCTTGTCACGTGTGGGTCGGAGGAGGGTTGCATCCAGCTGTGGCTCTCATGAGCTGCCTGGGCAAGGCGCTTCCAGGGATGCTCTGTACCAAGGGGCGATGTGTGTAATGTGATGGAGCACTGATGTCAGGCCCCATCCAAACATGGGTCTCCTTCCAAGGGGCTTTCAGAGGGAGGCGAGTGAGAACTGGACTCTGCCCGATCACAGGCAGCCGCCAATAAAAGGCACTGCTCCTGTAACATCTCACTTCGATAGCGCAGGGACCACGGTGCATGTCTTTTATCAGCGGGTTATATGCGATGCACAGATACGGCTGGAAAAGCCAGCACTGACACAACTGGGAAAAACAGATATGCTTTTAGCCTAAAGAATGGCTTGTCTGTTGTGTTTTTTTTTTTTTTTCTTTTTTTTTCTGAAATCCATTGGCTGATCTAACAAGAGATATTGCTTCCTACAAACCTCGCCTCGCTTCTGGGAGCACTGCAGGCAGCGAGAGCATCAGTGCACAGGGGAGGGAGCTGGCTTGAAACACACGTAGCTCTTGTTCCTTCGGTGAGAGAACAGCTTTTACAGAGCATAATCACTTGTGCATGTTCGTGAAAGGAACCAGAGAAGTGACCCTTGACAGGAAGCTAAATCTGAACAAACAGTGGGGACCAGGAATTCAGCCCTCTGGGAGGGCAACCACTGCTGCAGGTTGTAAGCTCTGTCCTTATTGAGACTTTTTTCCTGAAAACACAGGTAGGTTCTGCCACACTGCTTTCCCTCTTTGGTTAAGGGTCAGAGCAGCAGTACTGGGACTGCGAGGTGAGCTGGGACCCCTGTCTGACCCAACTCAGCACGATCCGGACCACAGGATGAGCCCAGGAAGCACAGACTGACCCCACTGCCCACCTCTCCCTGAGCAGCAAGTGGAAAAAGTCCCAGTCAGGGAACATCCGTGCTCCTCAGTGCTGAAGAAGAAAGGCCAACACTCCAGGAGTGAAGCCCTGCAAGGACAGGGGGAACTATGAGTGGAGAAGTCGGTGCTCACTGCCCACCTTCCTGGTGGGATTTTGGGCTGCTGCCCCATGCGGGGCTGTGCCTGCAGCACCAGAAATAGGACCTGGGTGTCGCGTTAAAGGGGTGTAGCTGATTAACCGTTACGGGCCCGGTTGGATTCAGAGTACTGAACCAGTCGGACATTCACCAAAACTGGGGGTCCGTTCGGACATTCACCAAAAACGTAATAACCACCTGGGGGTCCGCTCAGACATTCACCAAAAACGTATTAACCACCTGGGGGTCCGCTCAGACATTCACCAACAATGCATTAACCGTCTGGGGGTCTGGTTAGATTCAGAACACTGAACTATCACGGATAACCACCCTCACCCTAGTTGCATTAATGAGAGCTATCACAATGCAATCAAGTATGGTTTATTACAGCAACAGATAATCAGGTTCTTTTGGATTGCCGGTGATAGTGACTATCTGCAAAAGCAAGCTAGTATGCATGAAATACACAGGTGTTACAGGGGTTCTAGGTGCGGGTTCTAGGTGCGGGTTCTAGGTGTGGGTTCTAGGTGCTATAGGTGTTACAGGTGCGCAGCCTAGAAATAAACGTGTTAAAAGGATCAAAGACTCTATAGAGATTTATAAGCAAATATTCAGATCTCACCCAAAGGCGTCCCAATGGGGGGGGAAGAGAGGCTCAGCCCGTCGACTGATCCCAGGAGTCAGGAGGTCCTAAGGATGTTGTATGTCCTCGGGATGGTATCTCCCCTGATGATGGTATCTTCCCTGACGATGGTATCTTCCCTAACATCCCCTCTCTCTTGGGCCAATTTATATTATTTTCTATCTTTTAGGTGGAGCTTGAGTGGCTCTAGTCAAGCATATCTTAGTTATGATTGGTGTAAAGTTTTCCCGTCTCCGTTTAAAGTAATAGGCTCCGAGAAATTCAGGGCGCATGCTCAGTGAGGGGTGGTCGCACCTTGGAGGCGGGTAGCTTTTGGGATGGAGGTGTGTTTTGGTATTATAATGATATTATAATGAGCAAAAAGTACACTAGGGTACAGCATTTGTCAAAACATGACAGGTCTTTGGCTTAGGGTGGCAAAAAGTGCAGCTTTGTGCACAAGAACAATCGAGGCCCCACCTGATTACAGAGCCTAGCCGTGGTGTCTCCACTCCACTTTACGCTCCGTGGTGTTCCTTAGAGCTAGCACACCAAGTTTCCCCAGCGCGATAGCATCTAAGGTTGGGAGCCTAGGGAATGCTCAGATAATGCAGTTATGCCCTACCCTGAAAGCCTCTTCAATGCTGTACCTTTTCCTTAAAAGTGTGAATGTTAGTTTTATTTTCCTAGTTACTTCAGGCATTTACACCACACTGGGTCAAAGCTGCCCAGATGCAAAGCTGAGATAAGGCCCCTGGGACCAACGGGAAGGTGCAGGGTAATCAGCCCCGAGTTTCCAAGAGGCAGGAGAAGGTGAGGAGAGCAACACAAGGCAGAGGGAGAGCGCATACAAACAATTCCAGCAGAACACCTCCCATGAGTTTCATCTATCCTGATAAATCCAGAGCTGGTTATCAACCAGCTGCCTGTCCTGCTAACTAATTGTGCAGAGCACTGCCACTTCAACACGGGCTCCTTGGCTCTCCTAAACCCATGCTCTCATCTTTACCCCCTGCAAATTAACAACAAAAGCAACCAAAGACCACACACTACTAAAAAGCTTGAATAACACCAACACAAAATCAAATCTGAACGTGTTTCTGTTAAGACAGGAACCAATGAAGTACATCACAAGGCAGCAAGAGGCAGAAAAATTCCTTACCTGTGAACCATGGGGCCTGGAAACAGTCACGAGCTTTGCTGTTCTTCTGCTGGTTGTCTCCAGCCTTGTTCTCCTGTGAGGCACTGGCTAGAGGGTTACCTCTGTGAGTCTTGTTTTGTCTGCCTTGCTGCCTTCCTCCAACCTTAGCTGTCAATAAGGCGGGCTGAGTGTTAAAATGCCTAACAAAGATTCTCATGTAACACGGATTTGATGACTTACAGTTTGTTGAAATTTCCCTTTTCCATCATCACCCGAGCTGAAAAGGTTTTAGGTTTTTCTTCTAAGTGCGTGGATGTAACCCAACGCCTTGTGAAGTGGAAGTGGTCGGTCACTCACCCGAAGCAGTCAGGAGGGCTTGGTGAGCACCCAGGCAGCAGTTCTGCAGGTGCTGCATGTTTCTACCTCCTCTCTCCCCAATGGCTGACTTGATATTAGCTGAGGAGTAGAAAAAAGCTAATTTCAGTACGTGATTTTTATTGATGACCGTTTCATTCTTAGCAATGATTTCTGTTGCCATAGTGCATCAGACTGAGACCTCATTACACCAACCACACAAGCCCCAGGAGAGCTCGCTGTACCTTTGCTGGGTGTCCCAACTCTCTGAACAGCTGAAAATTACAAGAGGTCAGAGGCAACCTTTACGGATCTGGAAGCCCTGATGGCCCGAAGGGTCTGACCTTACAGGTCAGGACTAGCTGAGCGGAGACCAGCTCCCATTTGTCAGTGATATCCCATTGGATTCAGCAAGGCCAAGATTTCTCACCCTGTAAATCACCGCGAGCACAGCAGCGCTGCCTGCAACTCAGAGGGGGCATCCCTCGGGGATGGATGGGGATCCAGTGATGGATGGTTATTCACAGGAGCTGCCTCTGCGTTGGAACAACACTCAACACGTGGGAATGGATCCGAAGATGCACAGCCAGAGAGCAGGACCCTTCAAGCCAGGGCTGCTTTCCAGCAAAGGCTAAATCTGCACCAAAGCCTGACTTACAATCGCAGGCATTTGCTTCCTTTTATATTCCATGCGATGGCCATTCATATTTGGGGCTATACGGTCTCCAAGGGAGTCTCTGCCTTAGACTTTCGTCACGCACAATGCAGACAGCTCCAAATCACTTCTTGACTTGAGCAGGAAAGAGCCTCCCCTTCCCCAGGCACCTCCGAGGTCTAGTGCATGCCGCAGCCAAAACGCCGCCGGTCTCAGAGAGCAGAGGGGGCATCAAGAAAAGAAAGAAGAAATCCAGGCCACGAGGCACTTGGGACTTCCTCCATGACATAACAAGAGAAAGGAGGCTGCTATCAAGCACCATGACAAACTGCAGGGAGAAAGCTGCGGCTACAGAAGCACCTGCCCAGGCAAATAAATCCCATTCCCTTACACTGAATTATCTGGAGCAGGCTCTGCAGCCACACGTAGGTGCATAACCCACTTATGTGGATGGACACCTCGCAGTATCCACCTGGAGAGGCTCTTATCCCTTATACAAGCAGCACCCTGGGTTAGGCCCAGTTTCAAGGGTGGGCTTTCAGCTTTACGTGAGCAAATGTACCCCAGTGAGGCTTCTGCAAGCCGGCAGAGAGGGCGCCTACAACTGAGAGGAGTCGTGGAGCTGAACCTGTCTCAGGGTCTGGTTTTCGTTCTTTATTAATCACTTTCACGGGCCTTTGCACTTTTGGATCCCAGCCTGACTGGAAGCAGCAAATGCTGGAAATCTCACAAAGCTTTTTGAGTGTGAAACCCCTCCCTGGAGAACATTTAATACACTTCAGGTTCGCATCTAAATTTTCAGGGGCTGAGCCAAGCAGTCACCTCTCTCAGACGTTCAGGATGTTTTGCCTGTCAGAGTTTCCAGCCCAAACTACAGGCTTTCATCCCGAAGCATCTTTTGCAAAAGCAGGACTTTGATATGACCCAGTGCAAGGGGATGACGGCAGATCCATGAGGAGACAGGTGAAGGGAGGGATGCAGCTCACCAAAGGAAGCCATCGGGGCTGCTTTTCTCACTAAACACTCACTTCTCCTCCTTTCCCGGGGATCTGCGAGGCTCCATCACCTTCCTCCTGTAATTTGACTGGACAAACAGTGCCTGGCATTCCCCTCCGCAGAAAGACAACTGTCAGGCGAGGTTTAGGAAGCCTCGAGCGATGCCAAAACACGACGTGGCTGAGACGTGCAGAGCAAGCCTGCCTCTTGGCCAAGAGAGCTGGAGCGTGCGTGGGGAAGAGCCTCCCTTTTTGCTGTGTTATTCTCCAGACTCACAATGAGCGCCATTCTCCCCTGGAAGAAGGAATCCGAAACACCCCAGCTTGTCATCGATTCACTGCAAAGGGAAGGTAGAGATTCCTCCCATTAAAGCAACCACTCCGGGCCCATGATGAAGCAGCCGAGCTGAACCAAGAGGAAGCGGCGGCGGGCGATCCTTGAGCTCCTGCAGAATCGATGTTTCCGACTGACTGCCTCCCTCGCCCCTCCGAACCTGTCAACCAAAAATGCTGCATTCACCGGGCCAGACGGGACGGGAAATGAGGAGAGAAACTTTCTTTCCATCACCACCCTCTTTATAAAAGCACCACCTCCGCCCCCCGCCAAAGCGACGGGGCAACCTTGAAATTCAAGCCAGCCATTGAAACGAGTTGGCTGGGAATAGAGAAAGGAGCTCAGCTCCACGTCCTCGAGGGCTCAGCATCTTCTGTGCAGCACAGGATTCCTGTACCTTTCATTGTGTTGGCTTTCGAGGGAGGCTGCATGGAAAAACAGAGCCTGGAGGGACCGTGACCATGCTGCAGAGGAATTATGGGCTGCTTAGTGTGAAGTCGTGGCCCACGTTCAGGTGCTGTGCTTGCAGATGTTTCATTAGCCCTTGATTCAGGGAGAAAAAAAAAAAAAAGGAATACGATGTCCTGAAGAGCAGGATCATTCCTCTGTCACGGATAATCCTGAGCTGAGCAAATCCCCTTTGCCCCTGGTTTCACCCCAGGCAGTGAGAGGCAATGACAGCAGTAGGGGTGCAACCCTGGCTTGCTGGTCGGGAGACCAGAAATCTCCCTTCAGCATGAATCCTTCCCTCCCTCACCTCCTGCTCTGCAGCAGCAAACCTGCAACGAAGCAGCCTGCAGCAGCCCCAGGTGACTCGATTCTCCCTCTGCACAGCACCGAGCACAGCCCCACGCTGCGGCCACCCCGGACATCTCATCTCCACGAGTCCAACCTCACCTCGCCCACCTTCAGCACCGCCACCAGCTGCATTTGTTCAGACAGAGCAAAAAAGCCCAGCTCAACGGGTTCGTGCTCCTGGCACTACAGCAAACCAGGTGCTAAATAACGAGAACATCCAAGCGTTTTCCCTGCTGGACAAAGGCCCAGGGTGTCACCCTGATCGATACGGAGCCGATGGGAACAGATCTCTGCACGCTGCTGTGAAGGGAGCCGTAACCCCAAAAAACAGATAGATCCATGCTGATGCACGGCGGCTGTGGCTTTGGCTTTTTGTGTATCCAGATTCCCCACTGCAGAAGACATAAATGTGCCTGTAGGTGGCCCAAAAACACTGACTTATTAAAAAGAAAAAGGGGAGGGGGGGGAAGAAATGAATGCAACGTCTGTCACCCTTTTGCCGAATTTTTTTTTTTTGTGTGCGTGTGTGTAGTTGGTGCTTGTTTTTCAGAGATTTACATTTTTGTGTGTGTGTCATGCGCTTTTCATGCATTTTGAGACCTTGGAGTTTAGAAATTCAAAGCACTTGTCAGTCACGTCAATCCTTCTGGACAAAACATAGCTGCCACTTGGATGGGTTAAAAAAAAAAAAAAAAGCACAACAAAATGCACTTTTCCGTCAAGCTGTGACTTGGTCACCCTCCTCAAAGCAGCCAAGACAATGTTTAGAGAAAGCAAAAAGAAAGATCTGAGTTTTCATACTCGTCGGTGGAACTAAATTGATTAAGGTCATTTCCTAGGTAGGTTTGAAATCTTCTGCAACAATTTTTTTGAAAAGAAAAAGCAAAGTGCCCCCCAAAAAAGGGAAAAGTCGCAACTGCAAAAACATTAAATCTGCTTGGATAACTCAGAATATATGTTGGCAAGGCAACATATCACAGCTTGAACAGTAAACCTGCTATGTCAGAGGCTCTGCAACATATGAAAGAGACTTGAGTTTCAATATATCATGCTGAATTTACTTCTTTTCAGCCTTTCATGGCAAAGCATTTGATGTCTATCCTTTCACTGTTGCAATCGATAGGGTGACCTTACTTGAAAGTTTCCTGACCTTTGCTGTTGTCGGCATTGTTCTGATAAAATGTAATTTAACTCTTTTTCTTTAGTCTGGAAACAGCACTGTACAGACAGCAAACATGATGGGGTTTTGTTTTTCTCTCCCTAACCTAGAGGGGAGAGGTAAAAGCATCCATCATCAGCGTTGGCTCAGAACCAGCCGACGTCAAGAACCGCTTGACGTACAGCCGGCACGATGCTCTGCCGAAGCGGACCCGCTGAGTGGCACCGATCTCGTGCTTCTCATCAGTCCTAAGCCCACTGGCATCTGCAGAGGGGCTGGCTGGTTTCCCAGCGCTTTTCTGCAAAAAACATATCCAGCAAGGCCTCAGGCTGATGCTCGCCCTTGAGGGTTGAAGAGCATCCCGCCCCTGTGCCGTGATACTGGTTGAGCTGTACGAGGGAGAGCATCAAAACCTGCCATCGGTGAGCTGTCCCTCTATGGATGGATGGATGTTGGTATCTCTGGTACTGGGAAGTCAGAGCATTTCCAGGATGGAAGCCTTTATCTACGGCCTTGCATGTATTCCCCATAATTCTGTGGAAAAAAAAGAAAAAAAAAAAAAAAAAAGAGGATCAAACCCTACTAATTAAATGAGGAACAAAAAAAGTGATTTCTGTTCAAACAGCAGCTACCAAAACAGAAGGAGATGGATTTTTCTTGTGACCGTGGGCCTTGGAAAGGTCTGCTTGCTTTGGGGTTACATCTGGATTATCCATCACGAGATCTTTGTGAGCCTGGTTTGAATCATATTATAGCTCTGTAATAGCAGTGCTTTTGCAAAAGCAATTTCACTTTGCTGTTATCTGTTTGGTTGCCATTATTACATCTTTGTCTTAGTGCTGTACATGGGCATTACGTTGCGTTAGCGATGCAGATGCGCACATATGCACTCACACACATACATTTGTCCGGGATTATTGCTAAAAATCCCGACCCTGCTTATAAAAAGCCCTATAAATCCTGAAGAGCTCCCTTCAAATCAGCAGCATTATTCTACTGCAAATCCAGGGTGTAAATCAGAGCAGACTCTGGCTCAGACGCTCCCCAGCCGCACATCGCAATGCAGCAGCGAGCTCTGAAGCACGTTGGGGTCTCTGTGGTGAGGCTAAACAAGTCAGTTCCCCCCCCCCAAAACCCCTCCCAGCTTGTGCTTCACGCAGGGGCAAGCCCCAGTGCTCAAAGCACCTTGCACCAGTCCCATTCGCCTCATCAAGTAGCTCTCTGAAACAGATTAAGATCTGGCTTTGGCAGCGCTGCCGCGGACACGTGCTTAAATATTGCTCACAGCTGAGTTATTTCTTGCTTCTTAGTAACTTTAAATGGCTTTTATGCTCAGTGAACTCATCAAAGGCTAGTATCTAAAGTCAGCAGCATTGAAACCATGAATTAGCCAGAGGAGAAAGGGGCCAGTTAGCCTGTTAGGCGTTTCTTACAACCCATTATCTCGATGGTTGCCAGAGGATCTGATTTAAAGTCGCTGCGCTACACCTGAATGTCGTTTATGGCTCATAAAAGGAAATCTGTGTTTGAGTAACAATAAAGCAGGACTGCACTTTCTATAAAAAAATATATATCCTTTCTCACGGAGCAGATGTATTTTTATTTGCTCAGCGCCTGCCTCCGAGGCACGTGGAGCCTGACAGTGCTGGGATCCTTTTGGCCATAAAGCCCAGCAGTTAAGCAGGAGGACTTGTTCCGACGTGGATTAGGACACCTTACATTTGATTCTTACTCATTTTTCCAACGAGGCTTTTACACAGTGGATTTGACCTCCTGCAGAAGGGAGGACCTGAGCCTGCTGCACACCTGTAGCTGCCAGAGGAGCGAGGGAAATCCCTGGGCATGGGATCAGTCCCTCAAGCCCTGCACTTAACGGTGGGACAAAGCACAGACCCTTTGTCACAGCCCTGGCTCCAGGACCAGGACATTTGGGCCAGACAAGACCACAACAGCCACCACATCCATCACTGGGAGTCACAGATGCTTCTTCTTGAGGACACACATTTTCACTCACCTGTTACCGATGAAGAATCCTCCGTCACATCAGACTCCAATGGGGGCAGAACGATCCTTTTGTTCCCAACGTGAACACCAGCTGGGGTTATCGTGCCGCAACACCTGCAGACTGTCCAGCCCGCAGAACCTCCCCAAGGCTCAGCACTACCCAAGATCTCTAGGGCTGATGCTGTGCTGCGAGCTGCAAACTGTGAAGAAAAAGCCATGAAATTCTGCCAACTCGAGCATCACAGGGAAACGTCATCCAGCCTGAGCCAGGACCTGAACTGGAAGAGCTCTGCTGCTGTAAGACCTGCAGAGCAACGTGCTGCAGGCACAGCCCAGCACCAGGAGCCAGAGCAGCTTTGGTGAGGGGACACATATCCAATTCTAGCAATTGGTATGAGGGAGCACTTTCCTTGCAGCCACAGGCTGCTCCGTTTGGAGACAGCCTGCTGCTTTTTAAAAGCAGCGAGTGCCAGGAGAGGATAGCAGACTCTGCAGCACTGGCAAACCTCTATTTGTATAGCATCATCTTTGGGAAGCCAGTAAATCACCATAAAGGAACAGAATACAGTCGCTATAAAATTGTTTGGCTGTTAGGATGTCAGACGGATGTTATGACTTTGTTCAGAACAGGAATTAAAGTGTAACCTTTAAGCAGCCGTCGTTGTGCTGGAATTGCAAACCACGCAAACCAGCAGCAGCAATCGGTGACATCGATTTCACATTGGTTACCTTGTCCTGGGACGAAGACATCCGTTCTGCGAGTGGTTTCACTGGCTTAAAGGCCTGCTTCATGCATCCTGCACCGGCTGAATCTCGCCCCACACTTTCACAATATGACACTGGAAATTCAAAGCAAGCCGTAACAAAGAGAAGAAGAGATAAAAAGGGATTTAATGCTCTCAGGACTGCCAACCCCCAAATTCCACTGCAAGCAAAAACTGCAGAGGATTGAACCCTGATGAGCCTGAATGCCGCTCCATTTGCGTACTTACATATTTTTGCTCCAAATGTTTATTTCTAAGCTACAGACATGGCTTTTCATCACTGCTAACAGCTTTAACCTTATAAATCCATCAGCTTTACCTTCCCGAAGAGCACATTCTTCCACAGACCGGTTCCTCCCACCCCTTCCCCTCTCACCGCTCACCGGTGCCGCCTCGCATTCCTCATTCAATGGTCTCTGCCCACCATCAACAAACATCAGAAAAACACAACCAACAACCGACCTGTTTGCTCCCACATCAAAGAAAGTCTGGTAGGCAGCTTTGCAACTTCTTCTTTGGGGCTTTTTTTTCTACGGAGAAGGACGGTAGGGAGAGGAAAAACAAGTCAAACCACTAGGACTAGGTAAAGTTTTTCCAGCTTTTTATTTTACAAAAATAACTTACAAATAGAGACAACTCTCAGAAGTAAGATCATTCATTCTGTGCATAAGGATACAGCCTTGTGAAGTACGGACGTAGGAGTTCACAACTCTTACAATATTGTTAATTTTAACATGATGGTAACTATATTACAATACATACATTTCATGCTCCAGACACGTGGGTACAACCGCCACATAAAGCTGTGGTCAATAAAGTGTGCCAGCCAGCGAGGACGCAGGTACGAGATCATTTCTGTACTGCTATTTGTTGTCATCCTCTTACCTATCCTAGGTAAAACCAAATGGCATCCTAACACTCGGACTACAGCACTCCGAATACACTCATCAGCAATATACTTCAAATACATGATAAAAATATATTTAAATTTCAAATACAATTGTATAAGGTACACCAATAGCCAGAAAATAAAGTCTTGAGCTTTTAAATACAACACACTATATATATAACATATACAATGAGACGAGGGGGAAATCTACATGTGGAAGGAACAAGCTTATCCTGAAAATGCATGTTATCTATAGTACACAATGGCTTTGTCTGCTAGGAAGTCATTTCCATTTGCATAGCATTGTCAAGAAGTCCAGACTGGGCTAGGAGGAGATCAAACAAAACACAGCAACAAAATGCTTCATTTTGGTACCACTTCCATTTTGCACCCGATTCTACTCTTAAATTACAGTTTGCTATTTCTCTTCTGTAGGCTGTAATTCATGCCCCGTTCATAACAAGCATGGGGAGAGGGGGAAAAAAAAAAGTCAGAGAGTCAAGGAGGGTTCTTTACGGAGCTGCAGTCATTTGGCATTTTGCTCCAGAGCAGAGTATTCTGCTTCCGACACTCTGGAAGCATCGATAAGCTTCGTGAGGCCAGTTTTGGCAGAGTACTTGAAAATAAAGGCCTTCATGAGCTCGTATCTGTAGTTGCGGTTAATGAAGCTGTACAGGATGGGGTTGACGCAGCAATGGACTAGAGAGAAACACTGGGTGATGTGAAGCGTGGCGTACAAGAAGTTCTCCATTTGACAGCTGAAGGGTATGAAATGAAGGCTATAGAAGATGTCAAGAAGGACAGTCGCGTGGTAGGGCAGCCAGCAGACGAGAAACACAACCACGTAGGAGAAAATGATCTTCCCGCTGCTCTTCCTCTCCTGGTCGCTGGAGGCTGAGATGGCCTTGGCGAGGAGGAAGTAGAAGAGGGCAATGACTGGGAACGGGATAAGAAAGCCCAGCACGACGGAGATGAGCTCCATGCCGATCAACCACTCTTTGAAGCTCTCCTCGGGATAGACGGGACGGCAATAGGTTTCGTTGTTGGAGGAGACTGTCTTAAGGAAATAGGTGTCTGGGAGAGATGCGGAGAAGGCAAGAAGCCACACCAGGATGCAGATGCAGCGACGGACTATCTTCTGCTTGCGATTGCTGGAACTGGTGAAGTAGGCAACTGAGAGGTAGCGGTCCACGCTCATGCATGCCAGGAAGAAGATGCTGCCGTACAAGTTGATGGAAAATATCAGGTGAGTTATCTTGCACGTGATTTCTCCCATGTGCCACTGGTTATGCTGGACAAGGGAGACAACCCAGACGGGAAGGGTGATGACGACACACAGGTCGGCGACAGCCAAGTTGAAGATGTAGAGGTGGGTTTCGTAACCAGTCATTTTGGCTTGCAGATTGACCCACACCACGACGGAGTTGGCCACCAGCCCTATGACAAAGATAAAAATGCAGAAGAAGGAGAGGGTGTAGAGCAGGGCGCTCTTGTTCAGTGTGCCCGGGCATGTTGTCGCGTCGACCGTGATGCAGTCGCTGTTGTTGCACATCCAGTTGATCTCCGTTAAGTTGGCCTTCTCCAGGAAATCAAGGATTGAAGTCAAATCAAGTGCACTCATGTTCGCTCGCTTCAGGGTTCGAGTGACCTACGGAACAAACAGGATCCAAAGAAAAGACCCAAGTTAGAGATATTTCTGCTGCCACCTTTGTAGCAAAAAGCACACGCAGGACAGGCTGTTTTAGTGATGTCCTGCTCTCGCAGCACACTTTCATTAAAGAGATCTGCAGAGTAAAAGAAACAAAACAGACCCATAACAAAACTCATCTAGTTGATGAAAGAGGAGCAACACAAGCTTTTTGTGTGATTTTTCCTTGCAGCTCGTGTCTGACATCATCAGGTTGGCTATCGTCCCCGGGTGTGAAATCCACAAAGTACACCGTGGCCAAATAAATGTCAGGCGACTGAATCTGTCTTCCCCGGCATAAATGATGATACTATCACTTTCAGCAGGGGAATCTTTAAGCCATTTTATCTGCACTCCCTCAAGCATAGTAGAATTGATCTGGCTGATACACGGTCCCGTAAAACATTTACCACTAGCTCTGGTAAGCATCTTGTCAAGCCCAGCTCCAGCTGCATTAAGCAGAACTGGGGAACTAAGGGGCTTTGTACCCTCATCCAATTTTAAATTTAAATCCGGCTCCATCCTCCCCCCTTCCCTTCAATTCTATTTTACAAAGCATCCCCTGTGTTTAACGATTATCACGTAGCTTGGGGAGTGGAGGGGGGGGAGGAGGAATCAGAGCTGAGTAGATCTGGTGGGCTTAAGTTTTCTTTTTAGAAGAGAGCTTTGATTTACAAAATACTCCCCCATCACAGCTGGCTCCACAACAACTGCTTCCTCCCCACCCTTTCTCTTTTCTAAATCTACTTTCTTGCCTCTTCAGCTCCTTCCCCCATTGGCAGGCAGTGGACAAAGCACGGGGCTACTTGTTCAGCTCCTTGCCAGCAGAAGGAAGGGCCCCAGCAGACCCGCACGGCTCACACAAAATCCCAGCCCGGCTGCTAATTACCGTTGTGCTTTTGGGGCGGTGTAAAAGGCCTCCTGCCCCGCTGCGACCCTCCCACCCCGCAGGGCCAACACCACCACCCACAGCCTCTGTCCGCCTTGGCCCACGAGTGCTGTGCTTCAGGAGCAACAAGGCTTGTGCAAGGTTTGTACAAGGCTCGTATGAGGCTCGTACAAGGTTTGAATGAGGCTCGCAGGCTGCACGGCAGCTGCATCTCTTCTGACACAGGGCCGTGACACCAACAGGCCTTCTACTTCGCAGCCCTTCCTTTCTCCCGGCTTAATTGTAACAAGTAGCTTTCTCTTAATCTGTTGTCTGGCCACCGAAACTGTTATTACAAGGCGGACAGCCTGAGCGAGCTGTCAAGGGATGCAGCGTGCAAGGAAGAGGTCTGTCAAGACAAGCATTCCTCACTCACTGCCCTCACTAGCTGATATTTCAGCTTGTGTTTCTCCTTTCCCTCCCACTCCTTAAAATCCTTTGGACACTTTAACATCCTGAACCACGGCCAGGAACCTTGTTCCTCCCAGTTCCCCCAGCCCGTGCAATTAGAGGTAAACCGTGTAACTCACAGCATCCTTACACTGTCTGCTCCCGCCCTGGGGCAGGGTTGCTTTGCACGAGCAAGGGGCTGGAACAAGCCAAGCCAAAGAAAGTACGGGGAGAAACAACTTACTCAGCTGCTTCTGTCCCTGAACGTCCTTGATCCCACAGCCTCACCTCCCTGAAGGGTCTTTGGGTGGGATATAGGTTTTGGTGGGGCTTACAGGGCTGCCTGCATTGCTGAAACTCATGGGGAAAGCTCAGCTGCCCCCAGATGTCGTGCATGAAGGAGACAGTGGAGCAAGGAAGAGTTTGGATGAGGTTTTCTGTTAAGCAACCTCTCCTTGTCCCTGCAGGGGACAGGCTCCTGGGCCAAGGAGCTCTGTGCTCCCCAAAAAGGGACCCTTCACTCCCCTGTCTGTGTAACTCTCTCATCCCAAAGCTCCCACCCTTCCTGCCCCACCGCAGCGCGGGCTCTGCCAGAGACACAAACTAAGGAAGAGAAGGGAGATAAGGGGGGAGATTACAGGAGAGGATTCAAGGCACTATTGTCCCGGTTGAGGGGAGGCCGGTGGCACTAACAATGAGGAGGGCAAGCAGAGATCAAATCTCTCCACAAACAGGGCCCAAATTGGCCCCGCGAGGGGACCTAGCCTATTGCTGCAAACCTATACAGCCTTCCAGCCTTTCATCTTGCTGGCGTGCTGAAAGACGAGGTTGAGATCCAAACCACATTAACCGCTTATTTTGCTAGGGCCCCCTCCCTGTACCTTGTGTCAACACAGTCAAACCAGCTCAGAGCCCCGTGCAAGGACGAGGATGACACCTGTGATGCTCCCAAAGAACTGCAGCAAGAGAGCACTGTCCCGTGGGGAGACCTGAGATCTCAGGTTATCCTCGTCCAACCTTCCCAAGTGCTGTCTCTAACAAGACACATGAGGTAGCACTGGCTCCTGCAACCAAAAAACCCACAGAAAGCCAGGGAGCAACCCCACGGTCAGCATCACTGCCGTGGCAGACCGGCATCAGGGGTTAATCCATGGGCAGAAATAAGTGGGATTTTGCACAGCACACGCTGCAATTTCTGCTCATCCTGGGTTTAGGAGGATGGGTCAGAACGGAGCATCACCCCAGCAAACTTCAGGGGCCTGCCTCTGAGCAATCACTGCCCCCCCTACAGCCAGTGGGGAGAAAAGGGATTCTCTACATGCATCTGCTCAAATTCAGACACCAAGGAAAAATGCCTCGCTGGCTGAAGAGGGAGCTGAGACAGCAGCAGCTTTTTGACTTGGGACAGATGATGCCCCCCCTCTATGTGGCCATGGGAGCTCCTGGCTGCTGCCCACCCCTTAGCTGCCCTGCTTGAAGCCCCAGCTCCAGGACAGGCGGTCCCATGAAAGTCCCCCTCAAGTTCTCCACCACCTCCCCTCATCCCCTGCATGCACACATCCCAGGCCTCCGAACCTGGAGAGAAGCACAGCAGCACCATCCCCGCATCCCTGTACCTCAGAACCCCAAAGCAAATCCCCTGCCTAAAATACACCATGAAATTGTTGGCCCTGTGGCGCAGGACAGGGTCTCTCATGGGGTTTTGTGGGCAGCGAGGAGAGCAGAGCAGGACAGACTCCAGCCTAACCCCTTAACACCCCACACAAATCGCATGGGTGGGCTTGGGCACCTTCTGGGTCTAACATCACCTCCTCTAGCAAGAGGACCAGGCTTATTTTACACCCCAAGACCCCAACCCAAGCCAAACACCGGGACGTGGCTGTGACCACCCTCTGCTTCAGCACCAGGAGTAGCTCGGAGCAGGCTGCGTGTGTCAGCTCACCGGTGCCAAGAGAGAAAGGCAGCCAGAGCCAGCAGTCCCCGCTGAGAGGACAGCAGGAACAGGGTGGCAGAAAACCCTAAAACCGGTGCTCGTCCCACGCTGGGGATGCTGCAAACAGCGTTTAGCCCAAATCTCTGCCTGCCTGGTCCACGGCGTGCACGTGCATCCATCTGTCCGGGGCCGCCTGCATGCCTATGTGCTTTCACATCCCCAGCACGGTAATAAAACCCGAAACCGATCCGGCCTCCCAGGCTGGGAGCCCCGGTGGGGAGGAGCTGGCTGGGCTGAGGGATTACGGCGCTCCCAGGCCCGTAATCCCATAGTCCGGGATTAGCTGCAGCCCCAGCCCCAGCCCTCATTCCCAGCCAGATTAGCAGGGAACGCGGCACACGGCCGAAACGCAGCCACGTCGCGTCCCTATATATATAAAAAAAAAAACACTTCCAGCGCTCCCTGCGGACAGCACGACACCCTAAAAACCTGCGGACAAAGCCACGAAGCACCCCGTGGCTCCTACCCTTCACCCCCAGCCCGGGAGCTGTCAGCAGCCCAGAGGGACACCAGCATCCCGCGGGGCGCCCAGCATCCCAGCTCGCTTACGGCTACCAACCGACTCTTTACCCGTTTCTGAGCGAAGCAGCCCCCCCTGCCTCACCCACAGCCCCCCAAACCCCGGTGCACCCCTTCTCGGCCGAGCCCCACCGCCCCAAAGGGCTGGGGGGGAGGCAGGGGCAGCCCGCCCGCCATTACCTCAGCAGCCCGGCGCTGGCAGCGAGTGAGCGCCGCCCGCCGCCGCCCGGCCCTTATGGCGGCCAGGGGGAACCGCCTCCAGAGGGCGGCCCGGCCCGGCCCCACCGCCCGCCCCCCGCTTTTGGGGCGGCAGGGTGGGCTGAGGGGGTTGTAGGGGGTCGTTTGTGGAAGATAAGTTGTTAAATGAGTGGGGGAGCGCGGCCCCGTGTGGGGGTGTGAGGCGCACCCAGAGCCTCGCGGGGCAGCCACAGCTGAGCCCGCGGCTGCACCCAGTTCCTGAAATGCAGAAGAGATTGTGACTCCTGGGCACAATTTTGTCCGTATTACCACTAAAACCGACAGCCTGGTCCATATCGCCTCTAAAACTGACAGGCTGGTTTGGTGTTAGAAGCAGAGAGAGCCTCAGTCACCAAGTGACCAGAGACAGCGAAGGGGGGCAATCGGCAGGAGGGTTTACAGAGTTTGTGTGTGTGTGTTTTTTTATTCCCTACCACTATAACACAGAAGACTAGGCAAACTAAATACTAGACAAACTAAAGACTAGAAAACCTAAAGACTAGGCACAACCAGGCTAGGCAAAGCGCGGCAGCCAATTCTCACCTTACCCCCTCACCACAGGCAAGAAAAGGTAACGCCGAGGAAAGCTGAGGGGATGCAAGAGGCTTGCTAACTAAAACTGAAAATGCTTTCCGTCGCATTCCTCCTCTGCAAAGGAAAGCCCTGCCTTGCGGGGAAGAGGAAGGGGTAGGTCTGTGTTCAGCTCCAGCAGGGTCAGTCTGTCTGTCTTTCCTGGGGAAGATGCGAGATCGTACAGCAATCTACCTGCCAACAAAACAGCCCGTCCCTGGAGCAACACCACGAATTGCACAACTGCTGAAGCCTGAAAGCAGTGCTGACAGCTCCAGAGGACCTGACGCACGCCTGTACCACCAGGCTGCTCCAAAAATGACAGATAACGCAGGGCAGGAGCTTGGCGTCCCGCTGCTGGAGCACACACACGGCTCTGAGCCCAAGACACCCAGCCATTACCGAGAAACTCATGAGCTAACACCTTTTAACTGGCACTTTTTGGTAGTTACAGGGCATTTCAGCAACCTGAGAGCTTCAACACCACCAAAAGTACGTATTTTGTTTCCCTGGTGATGCTTAATCTTATTTCCACAGGCAATTAAAAGCTTGCCTTAAAACCTATTGGAAAATCTGTGCTTAAAAACAGACCATGTATTTTTCCATGAAAGAAAGCACCTTGTTAAAGTTTTCCAACTTCAAGAGAGTCTGGGATGCAGCAAAATAAGGCATTTTATTCTGTGGCAGAAAGGATCCACTTAAAAAAGACTCCTAAAAGGACTCCTACTTGCCAGCAGAGCTGTCGTAGGTTTTAAAACCAGATTGCTTTTATAACTGCGCTTCATTTCGCAGCCAGTGATGCCTTATCCTGCCCTCATCAAGCAGCAGCGTCAATGGACGCATCAGATTTGCACCCCTGCAACTGAAGGCACAATTAGCTTCAGGTTTGCTGCCAGCAAAGAGAAGATTAAGCTGCGGGCATTACACCTCCTGCAGCTCCAAGGACGCACTGAAGCTTGCCCAGCACTCAGACCAGCTGGCAGCGCTGGTTCCTGCTCCGGCTTTAGGCAGGCTGAGCTGGGAGCAGAGCCCAGGCTGCACAAGCCCAGCCCCATGCTACCCATACCGAGATTTTAGGTGTCAGGGAAGGAGAACAGAGGGATGAGCCTCTCACTGTCCCGCTGATGGAGCAGGTGAGATGAGATGTACCTCGTTCCCCTCCCTGACCATCACTCTCCCCGGATGAGGATAGTTACGTCCTCCGAACTTCACAGCTGTCAGTGAGCAAAGCATTTCGGCATCTGCTTAAACGCTGAGTGCTCGCTGAAGTCTGTGAATGTTGGCGGAATTGAAGTACGATGAGTTCAGACAACGACAGGCTTATGGTTAAAAATAAGCATGTACTGAAGCACTTGGCTAAATCGGGCTCCGAAAATCCTAAGCAAAAAAAAAAGTATTCTAGCAGAAGTCCAGAGTCACTTGGACAAAAAGCAAGCAGAGTGGTTTTTCCTTACTTGGTGTGCCAGAAAATAACAGCAAGTACTACAGCCTCTCCAAAAATACCATCCAGCTTCTGCAACCCCAAAGCTGCTTGGCTGCTTGCTGTCCAAGAGTTGCAGGCAACCTCCTCTCTTGCATTTGGTGAGAGCAGAGCCCTCGCTGCCCCCGCTCCGCTTTCCAGGTTCCTCCCTCCAGCTATCTTTTTACAGAGAACACGTTCCACACGCAGGAGGGACGAGCCCATTCCCTTTCCGTTATGAAAGCCAGATTTTGCTCGGCGTTCAGGGATGAAATGCTTGAGCAGTAAGGAAAACAACACAGTCTCAGAAAACCACACAATGTGAAACCATCCCCCTGCAACACAGCAAGCAGAGCTGCGGAGAAGCTGGACGCCCCGGATAAGATCAGCACAGGGTTGATGCCACCTGCTTGGTGAGATTAGTTCATATCTGCTGCTATTAGGCTGCTGCTAGAGCCGTTCCAACGAGGGGCCCCAAGAGATGTGATCTCTGAGACAGTCCAGCGACCAGAAACTGCTTGTACAGACACAGCTGGGGAGGCAAGATGAGTTCTTACGAGCCCAAATTTGCCTCTCTCCTGGGCTGTGGATTTACACTATGGGTACAGGGCAGCACTCTGCCAATAAACACGTGCAGCAATTGATCTGTAGTTTGGCACCAGTGGTTCCTCAGCCCAGACTGCAGGTGATGTAGACAAACCATAAAGGCTACTGAATCCTGAACATCAGGCGACTGCTCGACAAAGAGAGCAGCCCCAGGGCTGTGCTTTTGGGGTTGAAAAGTGACCTGTGCTACCAGGCGACCCCACACATTGCAGCCCATCACTCCTTAAAAACAAGTTGTTTCCAGATGCTGAGGAAAGGGGCAAGCTCTTCACAGAGGAGTCCGTGGCGACGTGCCAGGGAGGGACCGTTCACCTTCAGAGGATGCTGGATTCATCTCGCTGCACATTTCTTGGGGGTCTCCCACCATGACCCTCTGCTACCTGGGGTCCACGGGCAGCACGACATGGGGCCCAGCATAAAGTCAAGGCTCCAGTGTGTCAGTGCCACAGATAAACACACGTAAGGGTGAGCTCTGACCCATGGAGATAGGTAGGGCAGGAGGGATGGACAGCGAAGACAGTGTTAGATCTGTTAGGGAAAAGGCAAGGAAAATGCAGCTGAATAACATGACTCAGGGTATTTGGCTCAACATGGTTCTGAAAGCTAGATTACTACTGTGTTTAACTGCCTGTCCAATAGCATCATCTTTTTTTTTATTATTATTTTTCCCCCAAAAGCACAGATTTTTAATGCTTGTATTAAAGGGGGTGGGGGACAGGAACAGAGAATCAGGAATTTTTCACAGTCACTGCAGCCTCTCCCTGTCGCCGTTGGGAACAAGGGCTGAAAGCCTCCTCACTTTCTCTTAAGGCTTCCTTTTCCAACTGGGAGCCAGACGGATGCTAACACCCAGCCCTGCCTGCTTAAGTCAACAGATAAATTAAAAAGAAAATGCAAGTTGGCAGCTTCAACTGCTAGAAAGAGTTGGGGGGGGAAGCCAATAAGGCAAAGTGCGTGTGTGTGTTGGGAGGGGTAGCATTTCAATAGCACATCAAACACCAAAAAGGGACAAAGGGAAACGTTTCTCCACTGCACACGAGAGGATCAGCAAGCCAGGAGCAGCACCGCCAAGCGTGTGTGCGAGAGGGTGTCCAAAGGCAGCAGCATCACGCACAGGCGGGGAACAACGTGCTGGCCAGCACTGCGACCGCCTTCCAGGAGTGCAAACACCCACGTTGAGATGACAGAGCCAGGGAGAGCCCGAACACACAGACGCCTGCAGGAAATCAGGCTGTGATCCATGAAGTGCACAAAGGTAAAAGAGCTTCCTGCAGTCCTGGGAGTCGGTGCCAGTAGGCTGCTGGATGGAAATGCAGCGCTCATTTCCTCCCTCCTCTCAGACAGCTAGTTCTCTGTCCTCTGCTGGTCACGTTCCTCGCTGTGTAAATTGGATGATGGGTGGAGGAAAAGACTGTGCTGACAAAAGGAATAAATGGATGACTACATCAGGAGTCACCTCTAAAATCGCTGGGCAGAAAGGAAAGAAGCAGCGAGTGCCCAGCAGGCACAGCAGTGACGGTGGTACTGCCCGGTTTCACTTCCCCTACAGCAGAAAACAATCGAGCCATTTAACGCCAAACCATGCCTGAAGCAGCCCCCGGCAGTCGCCAGGAAAGCCACAGGTCTCCTGTCCAACTCTGACCTTTCTAGTTTGGAAGAAATGCAAGAAGAGGAAAGGGGAAAAGAGCAAGGAGAAATATGCTCCCAACTGCTGCAGCACAGGCAGGTGCTGGTTGTGCTTGAAGCAGCACAGGGAAAGACACTTTTACCCTTACACACCTCCAGGGACACCAAAGTCCTTCTCCATTGAAGGATGGAGCGAGCCAGGGGTGCCCCAAACTGGAGGAACCTCCAGAACAGAGCCTGGGAGGCTGGGGAAGCCACCTCAAGACACATGCTGGTGGTGCTGGGTGGGACACCCAGAGTGCCCCAGGATGCTGTACTCATGCTTGTCAATGCGCTGCGTTGCCTTGTTTTATAGCTACAGGAACTGTGGCACAGAGAGAGAGAGAGACGTGCAGGCAGGGTTGTGGAGATGACCACAAGCTGTCCTAGGACGAGGCTCCTACTCCAACTTGCAATACTGTGGCCTTAAACCACAAAACCAAGCGCTTGGCGAAATCGCAGCGTGGGACGTCTCTTCCTCCTCCATAGCATTCACCCTTTAGATTGAAGGTTCCTGAGATTTTTTCACAGAGACACCCTTGTGGGCTGGTTTCCATCTGTGCTGTAGCTCCAAAGCTATGTTTTTGACTTCTCCATTGCAACAATAAGGAGAGAATTTAAGAGTACAATTTTAGAGAAAGCAAGCTGGGCTCCTTGGGGTGTCGCAGGGCTCCGGCATTAGAGGTTTCAAGGCCCATACACCAAAAGGCCTGTGACAGCCTGCAGGCTGGTGTTTTCCAGGCTGAAAGGATGCTGCCTTCAGCATTTACCTCCTGACAAGTGATGGTGAACAGCGCTGACTCAGAGAGACAATACAAAGCACGCAGTGCCTCACATGCGTCTCAATCAGCGGGGCCACCCAGGACTTGAGCTGCTCTTTGTCTTTCTCCTCCGAAGACACAGCATGAGAAAGGTTAATGCCCCCGTCCAGCCTTTCTGTCGATCCCAGCAGGATTCGCAGCCGTTGATCCTGGGAAGTTTGCTGAAAGCCAAGCACAGGTAGGGCACGCATCCCTATGGAATCTGCCAAGGGAAGGGCCAGCTGAGCAATCAATTTACCATTTTCGAGGCACAGAGGGCTTTCAAGAGAAATCGATTGGCAGCATGAGTAGGAATATTGCCCATGTAGCTAATAATTACCTAAGCTGGCTCTCTCCTTCACAGCTCATTTCTGCCTTGTTCTTTGACTAAATGGAAGTGTTACCTATGGATGTTATTTGTGGCTTCATAACCTCCTGTCATCGGCATTAGTGCAATTTATTTGAAGATGTGACAGAGCGTGACCACGAGCTAGATCAAATAGGACTCTGAGCAAGAAACCCTGCCTGGAGCAGTAAAGCAGCTAGCAACAAAGATTTTCAGAGGCATTGGTTTTTATATGAACACCATTCAAAACTTCTCTCTCCACACAGATCTGTCTCAGACCAGCACCATGACATAGATTCTGACAGAATTTGGGTTTTCTGGTACAGAAAGCTGGGTTTAACTTTGTGCCAGCAACAGGCATTACATGTGGCAGAGCAGGAGCAGAGAGGGAAGAAAGGATTTGAATCGGGATGATGGAATCCCCCTGCCTTCGCTGGCTTCCTTGGGAAAAAGCCCTGCTAGGTGTAAAGTGACTAAACGCTACACGCCGGTAAGAAATAAAAAAAATCATTAAATCATAAATCTTTTGGAAAGGGGATCTACTGGGGAGATTATATTCACTTTTCATGGACATATTAATTCAACAGTGGCATATCATATTGTTCTCTGTGGGGAGAAAAGACACATTGTTTTAAAGCATGATATTTAGAGCAGTCCTTTAGGAAGGAAAGCAAATATAATCTTGGCAAGGAAAACCGACTACATGAGCACTGAACAAGGGACATTAAAAGCAGGGCCCAAGTCCCAGCTGCCGAAAGTCAGCATAGCTTGACTGGAGTTACTGGAGCTAAGCCTGTGCATGGGAGCTGAGAATGAAGGTCACCCCGATTTAGCCACAGCTCCTTGGAAATGTTAAGTAAACGAACACAAAGGGCAATTTTTTACTCAGCCCATTGTGAACACTGTCTAGCCTGCTTGCAAACACCAATGGCAAACGTTACAGATGTGTTCTCTACAGGTTTGACATTTCTTGGTTTGGAATTACCTGGCCGACTCCTTCAGGGCTCTGATCACTTCTAGGCTCAGCACTAGAAATGGCCAAGCCCCCAGTCCAGACAGATGCTAAAGATCTGGGTAGAAATTTGGGTAGAACTGGCAATTGATTTAACCAGCTGCAAAACATGGGCTCACCAAAGCCCTTCTTCAGCTGCACACTGGTCCAGATACCCTACATGCTGTCTCTCTGTTCTCCGGAAATCCCAGGATGGCACATGGCCAGAAGTGTTTGCATCAGACTGATAGCCATCTCCTGCCTAAATCACAATCAGATAGAGGCTGATTAACACCCCCCTCCCTGAGGGACCACATCTGGCAGACATTTGAGGAGCACCCTGCACACAGCCAGCCACAGCACATGGAAGAAGCCTCCTCACGACAGGCAGCTTCCAAACAATGAGGCATCTCTGCCACAGAAGTGGTGGCGGAGACTTTCCAACTAAGAGTACACTGGCAGCAAAGTGTTGAGAGAGTGGGAGATGTAGAGGTGGGACTGGTCTCGCAGCCTTCTTTCACAGCTATGGTTACACTCCACCATGCACCCCCAGCCTCTCTCCTGACCACACAAAACAGTACCAGGCACTTCATTTAATCAAAAACTTTGGGGAAAGTTCTCAACAAAGCTCCTCCCTGTCATTTTTTACCCTTTAACAGTAATAAGTTCTCCAGCAATTCTTGTAAGAAGCTGGTGATGCATCCTAGAGAACCCCCTGTGGGAACCACAGAGGTCCAGGGATGGTGTTCCTTTCACCTGGCTAGGTTAGCCCAGGTGTAACTGCTTGCCTTAACCAAGAAGTGAAGCTGCACTCACAGTGATCTCTAACCCACTTCCTTCTATTTCCAAGACTGGCTTCCTTGGAAGAGAAGCTCAGAGCAACTTCACACAGCACCATCAGCACAAGTCCAATCACCCCAAAGAGGTTTAGCATTGTTCTGCTGTGCTACTGCTCTCCTAACAGCTGTGGGAAGAACTTCAACTTACATACGAGTTACCATACAGCATCTGTTCATGACCATGTCCTTTCTCTGTGATAACTCGCTATCCAAAGTAGCTTATTCCAGAGAAACAAGGGTAGAAGACAGCTAAAGCTTACCGCTCAAAATAACAATGCCTGTTGAACAGCTCTTGCAAATACTGCAACTCATGCGAGTTTTAACCAGCTCAAGCACAAGCAACTCAACTTGGCCCATCAGAGAAGTCTGAAGATGGGGTTTGCTTATCACCCAAAATGCACGGGACTCTTTGCACTCTCTGCACACGCATGCAGACTGGACTTAGACTCTCACTTTTTCCTTTTGCCAACCCAGCTGCCTCAGTAAAAACTTTCCCATCCATCCCAGTGAGGTGTGAAATTTGAAGCACCATTGCTCCCACCAACAAAAGTGCACACAAGGCTGTCCCTAGGTAATTAAACGAATAGATTAAATTAAAAGGGCTAATGCAACATTAACCATGAACAGTCAAAACAACAAAGTCAGTGCACACAGACCACAAAGATTCTTAATGCAACATTAAGTCAGTTTTACGTTATTTATGTTTGCCATAAATGTATTTAACTACCTGCTTGAGATGAAAAACACTAACAAGGCAGCATTTTCATCCGTACCTGGGCCAGGTTCCCAGCTGAGACAAGCAGTTTATACCACCCAAACATTTGGGCAATTTTTTGTTTCTGTAGAAACTCTTGTTGCTTGGATCTTTAATATTGGCTTTAGGTGCAAGTCACACTGGCAGCTGGTCATGGCACAATGCCTTAGGAAGCCAGAGAGGTCTTAGACTACTCCAGAGCTCAAATTATCCAATGTGAGCACAAGAAGGAAGTGGTCTGCGCTTTAGCTTCTGTCCAGGGCCCCTGGAAAGTTAATCCTATCCGATTACACTCTTTTTTTTTCCTTTTTTTTTTTTTTTTTTCTTTCCACAGAAGAAATAAACAGTCTTTTGTGCTAAACATAAGGCTGCCTTCTTTTGAAGGAAGATTTATCATCCAGGATAAATTTATGAGTTCATTCCATTTTTTGTCACAGCTCTTCAAAGCGGTGTTTTTACTTTATGATGCAGTATCGCTTGGTTCTGCCTGTGTGCTAAAGAGTCCCCAGAAGAGATGCCACTCTTCCTTCTCTTTAAAAATATTTAACAACAACAAAAAAAAAGCATGAATGCAGATGAATTCATCAGTTGTGTAAAGCCTGCACACCACATTCCACGCATGCATGTTAGAGCCATGCAAACACACGTGTAAGGAGCTGGGAGTGGTCTCCTTTCAGGCAGCAAGCACCAGGAATGCAATCGATGACACTGTTCTATGAAGAGTAGTTACCAGTGGATGACAAAATCTGTTCCGAAATGCCCCATGAGAGGTCCCAGCTCTGAAATATGAAGGATGGGTTGCTTGCCTTCCCCACACCAACAGGGACTCTGTTGTACTGAACTGAAACCTTGAACTCATTACAATGTCACTCTGTCTTCGGATCCGATATCCTGTGGGGGAATCTTCTGGGAATGTATTTTGGTTCAGACTTGGGTCAAGGAGAGTTGACTTGACCTTAAAATAAATCCAGGCAATCTTGAGCTGAAGAGCTATTGACTACTGTTTGCAATACAATAAAGTAAGGAGATCAAACTCAGTTGAAACCCAGGGTTAACATAAATCCAAGGAGAAAGGGGAACAAGAATATTCATTCACTAACATGACAAAGGGGACATTTTTTTGCATTGGCAGAATACAGAACAGGGACTGAAAGTGCTTCCCAGGCAGCATTTTTAGTCTCACATATGGTGAGTGCTGTTTAGCTGGGCTGATATCTTCAACAGACTGGCAGTAAGATAAGAGGTACACAACTGTACGTGTGTGTGAAAAGGTTTTGTTGGCTTTTTTTTTTTTTACGTCACTAGATGGAGTTCCTCTGTATGCACACAGGGCAGCTTTTGTGAGAGGTATTTTATATGGATCCCCAAGGAAAGATCTCAGCGGACAGGCTCTGAGCACTATTGTGTGCACGTGTGCGTAATAACTCGCAGTAACTTTTGCTTTATGGTCCAGGAGAAACTCTCATTGTACTCACTGCAAGTCCAAGGTGAAATCCTGCCCCAGCTAAGGGGAGTTGCATCATTAACTTCACTGAAGCTAGCATTTCTCCTCTTCCAGAATATCTTTTATATTTGTTGGATAAAGCTGTTTTTTTAACCGGGTGATGCTTCCCAGGTCTGCATTGCAGGGATCCTGTGAGATGTTTCCTATCCACACAGTAGCGTATCCTCAGAGAGAAGTGGCACATTCCCCACAAGCCCTTAAAGCCCATCTCGTTCCAAGCCCCTGCCATACACAGGGATGCCACCAGATCAGGTTGGCCAAGGCCCCATCCAGCCTGGCCTTGAACACCTCCAGGGATGGGGCACCCACAGCTTCTCTGGGCAGCCTGTGCCAGGGCCTCACCACCCTTACAGTGAAGAATTTCCTCCTAATGTTTAATCTAAATGTATCCCCTTTTAGTCTAAGACCATTCCCCCTCGTCCTATCATTATCTACCCAAGAGTCCTTCTCCATCCTTTGTATAAGACCCATTTAAGGCCACAATGAGGTCTCCCCAGAGCCTTCTCTTCTCCAGGCTGAACATCCCCAGCTCTCTCAGCCTTTCTTCATAGGAGAGGTGCTCTAGTACCTTATTATCTTTGTGGCCCTCCTCTGGACTCGCTCTAACAGGTCCGTATCTATCTTGTGCTGAACATCCCTGAACATCACCTTCTTCTGTGCCTGTGAAGTGTCCTCAGAGGTATGGCCTGCTTGAGTTTGCATGCATTTCCAACCTAGAACAGCTGGCTCATCTCAGGGTAAGGAAGAACAGCATAGTTTAGTCTTTCTGCTGGCATTCATTATCCACCCCATTTTGCAACAAGGATCTGGTCAAATCCCTCTAGTCTCTCCAGTCTATTTCCACCATCCCTTTCTCCTGAGCACACAAAGAGACAGACACCTTCTTCTACGCATTGCCAGGGAAGAAGCAGAGCAGCTGAGCTCATCACAGCACAGAGGCACACAGGGCTGTGCCCAGGAACACCAGCAGCACGGACACAGTAGGAATTAATTCACCCAGGATACCTCAATGCATGTGAGAGTGACCAGGGTAGCAGCTCACAGGAGATGAAGTTGATCTCTGCGCCAAGACACGACCATCACATCCCCCATCTGAGTGCAACTATTTCTAAACACAGCCCAGGGAAAGCTGCATTTTTTTATTTCACTAAAGCCCATTTTATTAACTAACTTGCACTCTAATGGAGATGATCCCATTGTTTAAAGAATAAATTATACTGCTTCTTCCCATCTCCCTCCGGGATTGCATGATTCCTGGTCAGGCTGTATAATGTTTGATCTAAGAATGTATAAATTCATCTAAACAAAGCTGCAATAAAAAGTCAAGGCTTCAAACTCTATAAGAAAAAAAAAAAATAAAAGTGGGTTTGACAAAGTAACACAGAGTCTAGGAATCTTTCAGATGAAATAAAGTATTTTAAGAGGGACTTAATATTCAAACTCAGCATTTCACATCTGCACACTTCAAAGCTGTCAGGAACCTCACCCCTGACTCAAGTGAAATCTCCAAAAACTGGGATTCTTTCACCAGTGTGTGAAAATTAACACTTTCAATTGCAATTAGCAGTATGACAGCTCTGCTCACACTTGGCTCCAAAAACAAGCTGCACATGAATATTCACGGCCAACCAATGCCATTTAATAGTAGCTTTCTGGTAAGAACCTGCCCTCCAGATCAAGACTGAGAGAAGAAAGGCACGGATCAGCCTCCCTGGAGTATCTTTACAGCAAGTACCCAGCCACTGGTCACTTCCTAGTCGTTGTAGGATTAAAGCTTACCTGAACTGCAGTGGGGACAGCTCTGCTGGAGCAGGTGTAGGGGTTACAGACATGGAGTGCAAGTGTTTTCTAATGGACACACAACTTTCCTTCTGAAAAATATCCATCATCATGCCAGCTCCACTTCTCAACCACTGTCTTGCCCAAGACATACACCTGTAGGATGAACGTAACCCTCCCTTTTTAAAATTCAGCTCCCCCTAGAATGGCAAAAACACAAAGAAAAGTGGTTTTGTAGATTTTCCACCCATCGTTAGAGGTCACAGCAAGTCAGGGAACCTGCACGGTCTTTTAGCTGCTGCCTGCCCCTTCTCTGCTCAGGTACACAGTGCAAGGCAGTCAGAGCATCTGAGCATTTTCTGCATGTTGTACAGACAGCACCAATAAAAATAACTGGAAGAGGAGCAGAATTATTGATTTCCATACTGTGAGTTTGTTATGGAAGAAATTAAATGGTTCTTTCAATGCTCCAGTCTCCAAATCAAAGCTACAGCCATTATATCTCCATCTCTCCTCACCAATGTAAATGAGTCTGAACCAGAGGAACTAGGATAAAATAAAATGCAAACAGGGGTAGTCGCTAAGGATAGGGGAGAGAAAAAGAAAAAAAAAAAAAAAACAGCACTACCTCACAAATAATCACATTTCAGAGCACATGAAGGAACGCCTAGTGAAGTGGTGAAAGACAAGCATTCCCTCAAAGAAAAAATTAAAAGTTACAAGCTCTGTTACAGGCTTTCCCAGCACATGCTGACATGCTACCAGCCAGACTTGGACCAAAGATTCTGCCGAGAGCTTTAAAAATGCAAGTAAAATCTCATCTTTTGGTATTGATGCAAATTTTGGTATTGTTTCATCCCCATGTCAGTATGAAGTCACCCACAGAATGTGAGCTGAGGGTTGTGATGCCCTGGGGAAGGAAGGCATGAAATGTCCTGGAGAGCCAGAGGCCACCCATAGGAATGGCAGGATCTTCTGCTCCCAGGGTCCACCCCAGCACCTTTTCCTTGCACTGAGTTCACAAGGCAGGAAAAAAAAAAAAAAAAAAAAAAAAAAAAAAAAAAAAAAAGCAACTGCTTTCCAAGTGTGATATTACTGGCACTCGCTAAAGAGAAAAAGCAGATTCCTTGAGGCTCCCTTCCACTCTTAAATAGCCAAAAAGTTGTTCTCCACCAGAACAGCTTTCCAATGAAAGGCAAGAAATATGTTTGGAGCTGATCTCAAGGCTACCTGCACAAATCAGTGGAGCCCTTGCTCTCCTCAGCAAAGCCAGGAGGGTGGAAAGCAGAGAATCAAGCTCCTCTGAGATTAAAATATTTACTTGAAACTGGACGCCAGGAAGGTGAATGCAAAATCATGTTTGAAAGGAGATGGTGGCTATTTAAGGGATGGAAAGGCAGATTATATTTACAGGGTCATAGGATAAATTTAACAACTCATCTGAAAGAAACCAAGATTCAATTAGGAACCCAAACTGAAACTAGCTCCTAAGCCATTTAACTTCTACTCGTGGCATTAGACAAAATTCAGCTTTAAAAACAGGTTGCAGATAGCTTTGGAAAAGTTCTCTCACGTTGTAGAAAATTTTATAGGGACAAATCAGGTACTAAAGTTCTCACCAACAGTTGATCTGCTTGTCTGCCTTTAAAAGAAAAAAAAAAAAAGAGAGAGAGAGAGAGAGAGAGAAAGAAAAAGAAAATTGCCTTCCATTGCCTAATGGAAACTTCAAGCTAACCCTGGAAAACACCCTGGCCCACCAATAGAGCTGGTGGGGAGCTTTCCAACAGACAGGCTTTGGATAGAAATAAAAAAAAAAACAACTGACATTTTTTGAAGAAAAAATGTCGGGTGTCATGGAATTATTTCAATTTTCCAGCAGAAAAAAATAAAAATATGAAGGAACAACTACTTAATCTTAATGCGAGTTCAAGTCGTCATTTGGTCTAGATCACTGCTATTCCCCACCCTTTGCTGGTGAAGCTTTCTGCTGGAGCTCCGTTAACATGATTCAGCCAACTCTCTCCCAGGAGAGACATTGCTTCATTGGCATCCCTGTTGTAGCCTGAGAAACGCAGTCCAGCCAAAGGAGAACAGACGCAGCTTCTCCAAGTTGATTGCTTTTTTTCTCTTGCACGGGCCTGTCATGTTGCTTGCACAGAAACAGGAGGAGTTAATCACGTTCTTGACACGAAGAAGAGAGACATTTGTTTTTTTAAGCTAGGCTGCAACGAAGAGAGCGGGGATGCTGATGTCAACCACAACAGTGCAATCAGCACACACCCACAACTGGCTCCAGAAGCAGGGGAAGGAAGGGAGAGAGTTATTTATGAATTACGACACGAAGGCAGGAGACAGAGCTGCGAGCAGCAGGATAGCGACCAGCCCAGCTGCAATTTCTGCTGGTGGGTTTAAATCCTCGGGATCCCTGAGCAAGCTATTAATGGCCAGATGAATGAAAGCAGGGTCAAAAGGCACTTCCAACAGGTCTGCAAGATCTTCACGGAGCAGCTAATTGTTCAGGAGAGAGGCCCACACATCAAGGATGATTGGTCTTGTGAAAGAGACGTTAGGCGTGCACTTGGGGCTTTCCTGGTTTTCGAGACAAGCATTTTGTTTTATTCTTCAGGACTCGGGCACAAAGTACTTGTTAGCACAGGCAGGTGTGTGGTTAGCAGGGACACGCAGGCAAACATCTGGAGCCAACAAACCGTTGCTTCAGAACAACTTCTCGAGCAAGCGAGGAGCACACCAGAAGGTCACAGGCAAAATGAGAATGAATTTAGGGCAGGCGCCGGGACAGGGCTCACAGTTAGTCACACAGCATGCATAATATGTTTACACAGAGCAAAAGATACTGCTTCCTACATTCATGCTGTAACAATCAATAACGCTTTGTGATTTACTACAGGTTCAGGGCAGGTCAACATGCCACGAACAATTCCTCTGCTACAAAGATCAATGTTCTTCAGTGACTGGTATTTATTTTATGCCGTGAGCAAGATAGCCGCTACTGGTTCTGCCTGGTCTAACATAAGCAGATGGGGGGGTGCTGATGATATCTTAACCCCTCAAGATCAGCTTTGTCAAAGGACCACCATGCCGTGCCTTACTGCAAGAATTTGCTGGCATGAAGCGAGTGTGCCTGGAGGTGCAGTTAGCCAGAAATCCCAGCATCAAGAGAGAAGGAAAGACCGTTCCTCTGTGTTTACTTACTGAGCAGCAATCTCTTGGCCTTCCCACTCAAGGAAAGCACGCGCTTCTAAGATTTCAACCAGCATTTACATCCCTGTAACAAATCAACATGGATTAACACAGAAATTGAACTGGGGAATACAGCCAGAAAAAGCGGCTACAAATGTTTTCAAGGTCATTGTGATTAAAAAAAATACATAAAAGAGATAATAAAGAGCACTGGGAAAGCAAAGTGGCAGTTTAGAGGAATGACAAATTTGATGCTCTCATTCAAAGCAGCAGCTGATCAATAACCTGGGGGGCTGCTACACGCAGCTGATGAGCTTTGAGACACTTGCACAGTAAAGTCCCTTCAGATACCTCACATTTTACAAGTCAACAGAGCATTCTTCCAGCAAATTTCATGCTGAAGAGAAAGCACTGTCTCAGATTATGGAAAACAAAGTCATTTAAAAAAACAAAAACAGTCTGGGATGACTAGGGATGACTAAGCCTCCCTCGCCAGCAAGAGGCACTGAGGAAACTGAGGCTTTTCATCCCTTGCCTTCACTTGGTCCTTGAGCCCTTCTAAGAGCTACACCTGAAGCCTCAGCTGGGACAGTCTCTTTAGCAGCTGATCTTAGCAGTTCAACATTAAACACCTCATCAGGTGCATATCAGAGAGTATCTTTCTGATAAAACAACACTACTGGAAGTCAAAACATGGCTCTGCTGAAGAGAATACAAGTTATGCTTGCCCCAGACATCCAAGATTAGACCCGAACAAAACCACTCTTATCGCTGACTGTAAGGTTGTATAGTTTTAAAATAAAACTGATTGTGTCTGCTGAGAATTACATTCTTTAACAAAAGGAATTGCTTACCAAACCTCACACACCCCCACAAAAATAATAATAATGTAATTTTGTGGCTGAGAGCCCCAACAGTAGCAGTTTGATTTGGCAGAGACCATCCCCTCCACAACACCTTTCTGCTTCTCAAAATAGCAACAGGACCATAAAGTCCTCATCAGGACACCTGTATGTTCCCCACCAGGGCACACCTAGCACATCAGGGGATGTAAGCACTGATGCTAATTGCTCTTCACAGGTTTGGCTCTCACCTGCCAAGGATTTTTTTTTGTTGTCTTTGTTAGTTGGTTCTGTATCATTCTGTTTGTTTTACCAGTTCACAAGAGGAGCTAACTTCTGAGCACGAGCCATAATGCAGCAGAGAGGGATTCCTGTGGAGACCCCAGGAAGAGGATCCAGAAAGCAAAAATACCATGTTTATGTAGCCTTTTCAGGAGCTTCAATTGCACTCACCTGTCACATAGGCTCAGGAAAGCCTTAGACTTGTCATTCCTATCTTCTTCTTTTCCTTCCTCCAGATGATGCAAGGGCCTAGTGCATGTCAGTGCCATCTGTAAGGACCCTCATTCCTGGGTATTTACAAATGTTTTATTGCACTGGTGAAAAACATGAGAAGAAATAAATTATGAAGCATCTCAAGTGATCAGGCACTCCCATGAGGCACTTAAGATAGTTACAAGAACAATTTACAACTGTATTATAAAATCCCTCATCCTTTAAAGCAATGCTGACACTGCAGAAAAATGTATAAATCAACACTGCAGAGGGCTTTCAAAACTGCTCTTAGTGGGCTACAATGTTCATGTTAAATGTGGGGGCTGCATGCCTACAAACCAGCTACATTCTTCCTTTTTGCAGGCTTCAGGCTGTCAAATCAAATGCTGAAATACCTTCAAAAATAGCTTAGAAGATGTAGGCACACCCCAAGAACCTGAGACATGGTGCCTGCTCTCAGAGACACAAAGCCCTCTGAACTACTGAGGAGCAGGAAAGCTTTAACACACACAATTCCCAACGACACAGAGCTACTGGCAGCTGCCCAGCTCGTTCTGCCCAACCATCCTTTGAAGGCTCTCTCATTTTGGGAAACAGAAACCGATACCCCACACAGCGACAAGCTGAGCCAGGGGGTCATGACATTGTGTCACGGACAAAGCGAAGAAAGAAGGGATATGAGCACTGGGATACCCCAGGTGCCCATTTCTCTTGATGCAAGGAATGTGGAGGTGGGCAGTGCAGCACTGGTGGATGCTGGGTTCCAGGGCAGCCAGTAACACCACACCTCTAGGTTACTGCTTCGGATCTGGCTAGCGTCAGGGAGTGCTGGGGAAGCCTGGATTTCGGTCCCAAAGGCACACCAGCAGCGTGGCTCATGCTGCTGATGGATTTGCAATAGCCCTGCGTGGCCGAGCTGACAACATCAGCCGGGAGTCAGCCCAACGCCTGCTACGAGCACTGCCTCTGCTCTAAAGTGGCGTTAACTTGATATTCAGAGCATTCCTTCATCATGAGGACGTCATAAAAATAGAGGCAAGTTGAGGAGAAAACGTGCCTTTAAGTGAACCATTTCCATATTGATCAACCCAAGGAATTTGTGTTAGTAATAGATGAAGAAAAAAACTTTAACCGCATGTGACAGGATGGCTCAGTTCTTTGGATCTCTTTGTTGCCCTATCAAGCCACCGCTCTGACCTGCTGGGCTCGAGCCACTCGATGCTGGAGGCTGGCTCCAGCTGCTTCTCTGTGCTGTCTAAGGAATTATCACAGGAGACTTCATGCAATTAGGCCTTAAAAATGGGGATGTCAGTCCTCCAGAGGAACTAAGCCTGCTTCATGAAAGATACTTTAGCCTTTGCTTTCGCTGCAAAAGGAAGGTGTTTTTTACCCTGAGGATTTATATCAAAGCAAGACACTAGTAAAAACACGGCAAGCCACTGTAGTTTTTACCTCTTTGTAGCTTCTCAAGGTGAATATCAGTGGAAAAAATCTCAGAGGTGACAAGGCACAGAGATGGCCATCTAAAGCTCCATACCTCAGTACGGAAAAAAAAATCCACCCCTATGTTTTTAGTAAAGACAAACCTGCTCTCTCTCAGCAACAGGACTCCATTTAGAAATCAGCAATGGAAGCATAATAACCTGCACAAAGCCAGCAATCTCACACCTCCCAATTTCTCCCCGCAGACTGAAACCTCTCTCGGAATCCATCGCCTTTTTACAACCTGGCTGAACACTACCCATCCCAGGGCTGCTATACCTTTCACAGTCACCAGTTGCATTTCCTCTGAGCTGGCCGTGCGAAGGATTTTTTAAGGCGATGTTTCTCATGGACTGTGGGTAGCTCTAGCGTCTTCTGGGATTCGAGGTACGCTCTGCAAACTGCTGATCCTGCACACAAGAAATAACAGAGGGAGGATGTACAGGGATAATATTTGTATTGAATGTATGTTTTTCAAGAGCACTTGAAAACCAGCTGTGTAAGCAAAGCGAAGGAGGACAAGTATCTCTGATGAAGCCTGGAGCTCTGCAGCACGTGCTCCAGAATAAGGTGGATGGTGGACGAGGGAAATTTAAGGTTCATTTTTCCTGCTTCTTCCATTTCTGAACCTCTCTGATCTGTGCAGTGTCTCAGTTTAGCTCCTTTCACAACAAATACGAGCAATCCCAAAGTAAAAAGGCTGCAATGGCACAAGTGCTGTAATAAAACCTGCTGAACCCAGGCTGCTCCATCTGGCACGTTCGGCCTACCTGGATATAAAATAGCACCCCGGCAGCCTAGATGAAGTATCCATATATTACTCAGCTAATTTGGAAATCACAAGGCTGACAAGATTAGGGATAGGAGACGCCAGTTCTCACTTCACCACTCCCTTTAAAGTAGTCCTCTGAAGAGCCCAAGGCTTATTGCTTGGCTAAAACATATCCTGTACTCACTCTAGTCATGAAAAGCACCAACAAATTGACAGACAAAGTAGAATCAAGGGTTTCCAAAAAGAATCAGCCTCGTAAAGCTTTCACAAGCTGCAGTTGACATATTCATTGGATAGATCCAAGCTGTTCCTAAAAAAGCGCCCAGAGGGAACACAGTTCCATCTACAGAAAAAAACTACATGGTATTTTGGATGGGCTGCACTCCCACAGCACATATTTCACAGGCTATTTTTGCATGTGCAGTGGTCATTCACCTAGAGTATCCATCATTCCTCCAGTTACCCAAGCATCCCAGAAAACGTGGCCTGATTTCTCCTTTTTTGCTCCTTGACATGGCATTTATTCTGAACATAAAACAAAGCAGCAGCCAGGGGAAAAAAAAATAAAAATAAATGTGTGCTGCCCCTTCAAAGCCAGCTGAAGTTTATTACTTCCATTTCTCTGGCTTTGCCCAGTTTCTCATGCGTAACTTGTCTCCGTTCCTTGAAGACACCCACCTTTTCCTCTCCTCTCCCCAGACAGCAAGCATTACCACGCTCACCCTGCTGCTTTCTCCATTTTCAAATCCATCCTTAGAGCTCAGCTCTGCCAAGCTGCACGCTAGCAGCTCCCACTGATGAACAGGGGGAGTGCCCCTCAACAATTTTCTCCTCCTCCTAGCTCATCCCTCAGTAGCTGAGACCAGAAACCTCCCTGCATGGCCAGAAATCCTGGGACCACCACACAGACGAGAGTTAGATGAGTTTTGTTTCAGTAACTTTTACAGCTTCTTTGCTCTCAGGCTTCAGGCAGCAGTAAAAGAAAGGCAAATATGCAGTAGAGTGCCAGTATCAAAACCTAATAAATCACTCTGCATGGAGAGAAATATAAAACTGCTGTGTCCGATGGTGCAGTCTGTTCGGTGCAGAGATCGATGTTGGCTCTAGCAAACCGTAGGCTTCGAGCAGTTGGCACCTCCTGGGCTCCCCAGGTCACTGGGACACAGTAAGCTGACCACTAAAAGTGGGAAATTGCTGCTGTGTTGAGAGCCAGGACCTCCCTACAACCCACAAGGATTTTTCCTGGTCAGTGTCAAGTTCTGGCTTCACACAGCCCAGAAGTATCATGAAAATGAAGACCTTTCTGTACCTTCCTCTTGGCAGAATAACGATGTAGCCCCCTTCCAGAAAAGCCTCAAGACTGCACTGGATTTCATTAGGAAACAATTTGGATAAAACATCTTCATTCTGCAAAATGGAGCTGAAAAATTTGCAATCTATCTTAATTTTTTCTTGCAGCTCTGAAACGGAGACGCTGTGAAAAGAAACCTTATACATCCATTGCTCTCCTGATTCCAGGTTCAGGGGAAAACACAGAAACAGCTGAAAACAAAATTTACAGACCAAAGCCGTATTTAGCTTTATGCAGGGGTAAAGCTTTTCATTGCTAGACAACTATTTCGACCCAGACATTTCCCTGCTGTGGCTAATCCAAAAAAATATCTGGAAAATCTTCCTTTCATTTTCACTCAGGATATGAAATGCCAGTGGCACAGAGCACGTCAACACTTGTAAAACCTCCATCCTTTCTGGCTTCACCAACCAGCTAAAACTGACAGAAAACAAAAAGGAAAATGAGAAATTGATTCCTGGATGAAGTGCAATAAAGTTGTACTAACTTCCCTTAACTTCCAGAGCCTTATTACATGGATTTTATTTGATGAAATCGATTATATGGTACACTGGAGATAGGTTAGTGAATTAGCTTAGCTTATGCTAATGCCTATCATTTCAGGGTGGGTTTTACCTGGCAGAGAAGATAGTGAGGTGTGGGATTTAACATGATTTGTTTAGGAAGGGATGTGCTTCATCCTCCAGGACAAATTCTTGCTCCCCTCCCTGAAACAGGGTAAGCCCTTAAGTTTTTTGTTTGTTTTTTCCTCTCACTGCTTGGTTGATTTTTGGGCGTTTATTTGTTGTTTTGTTGTTGTTTTATTACCAGTCTCAGTTAATATCAGTTCAGAATAGAAGCAGCACTTGCATACTGGAAAGGAGATGCAGAGCCCCAAAAAAATCTGCTTTTGCAAGTAGAGAGGAATTGTTTTCCTCACTTCTACCAAACAATGCAGCCCCTTTAATACAGCCCTGAGTGGTAGGAAAAAGAATGGGCAGTTCTTTACACTTGCTATTAATATACCGCACCTAAGACCCTTCTCTCATACCCCATTTGGGGCACAATCCTGCAAAGTGACAAGTACCCTGGTCCTGAGCCAGCAAACATACCTGTGTTTAAACCTCAAAAAGCTGTCCAATGCCACTGAAACACTAAATCTATAAGAGGGTCCAGTGGTCGACGCTCAATCGACTGGAACCCATACACAGAAATGCTTTTAAAAGAAATGGAATTGCTTGGGAGTGTCTTATTGTGAGTCAAGTGTTTGGAAGCTTCCTGCACCACTTGGTAAAGCAATACATCTCCAGAAGAAGAAAAACAAATGAGCAAAGTCAAAACCAACGTTTTGTTTGCTTTAGCAAGAGAACCAACCCCCAGAAGTGAAATCTTATACTGTGCCTCTGTTGGGCTGGATTCCTGTCTTCACCTTGCTCCTGGTTTTTGCTCCACCAGGCCTCTGCCTGTCTCCGGAGGATCCTCCTCAAGCTACGAGAGGCTTTTCGTGCTGCTTTATGGCACCAGCCTTTAACAAAACCTAGAAGTCGAACCAATGATTCAATCCCTTCCTGGTAGATTGGAGCTCAGGCTGCAGACCTTTCCTTCTCCACCACAGATGGAGAATGTGAATTTACTGTGAAGAGACTTGAAAGTGTAAAAACTTAGGTTTTTCGTAAATGGAGATATATATATATATATATATATATATATATTAATCAAAGCTTCCTGACCAAGTTCCCAGCTGATATCAAATACTAACACCAGCTGGTTGCTAGTGGATATAGTCCATGTGAAAACAAGAGGTCTGGTTTCTGTAATTCACAGCAAGATTGAACGGACTAACCCCCCTAAACGCAACAACCAAAGCGGTCTTCAGAGAAAGCATTTGTGAGGCAAGATGTTTTTTCTTTCAGCACGCCAGCGAAGGACACCTGCTTATCACCGGCACTCCTGAGCTCGCCAAAGGAAGAATGTGACGGTGCGTAGAGCCAAAGCCCTGTGACTGAAGGCAAGGGCTGGTGGCCACAGGCGGGGAGAGGGTGCTCACATTTCTCTGAGCAACCAACGCAACAGCAGAAAGTAATGCAGAACCCAAGGGACTGCACTCTCTCCATGAGGATCCACTTGCAAGAGTTTTTCATCCACTGTTACCAAAGTTATCCTTATACATTTCACCTTCCCAAACTTCCCACAATCTACTTTTACCCACAGCATTTCTCACAGGTCCCATCTCCCTGACCTGTTGTCCTATTCCTCCACCTGTGTTTATGGATGCCAACTGTGAAATCCAATCTCAGGCACATCTCCCTGACCCCTCTGTACCATAAAAAAAATCCCCCAAGCTAACCAGGCACATTAGACGTGCTTGAATTAGCAAGGAAATGAAAACAGGCCACGAGAAAGGAGTAGGCTGAAGGAAAAGATGGAGATGTAATGCTAATCGATCATATCAAGTCACGGTTTATAGGAATTCATGAACTGGTATGAAAAAAAAAGGGGGGGAAAAAGTGTTGATAGTCATGAAAATTCCTGAAAAAAACTGTTTCCAAAACAAGCTTGTTTTCCCCACTGCTATTTTAACACAAACACCAAGAAAGGTTCCAGCCATAATACAAGGAACTCTCTTATCCACTCCATAAAAATGTCTGGGAGTCAGAAAATAAACTCGTTCCTCTTCTAATACCTTACCAGCGCACTTTCATGCTTGAGGACCTCAGGAGACAGCACAGAGATGCAGGAAATGCTGGTAACCACTCTTTAAGGTTGAGCAATCTGAGGCACTGAACAGTTCCTGGGATTTAGCGAAGCAGAACCATAACCTTAACTCAGTTTGGGATATTGTCTCCCGAATTAACCTAGCCAGTTGAACATATGACTCATGAAAATGGAAGCTCGGGGCAGGGGGTGGCAACTGCCATTCAGTATACATATTTACATTTGCTAGCTCAAGGGGTTATAAAGCTATTTCTAATAATTGTTATGTCCATTTCAATAATATATTTTTTTAAACTGATGTAGTTTATCATTTTTTCATGGTAAATGTTCTTAGTAGCCCCCCTCATCAATGCACCCCATCAGGAGAACATGAACTGCTGGAGTACAAACCATGACCACTAGAGCCGTGCTTCTGGACACACAGGTTGGGCTCTTACAGTGATTCAAACTGGGTTCCAAAAGTCAGTCTTGGCTCTTGGTAAGTTAACAAACTGAGAAATTAGGAAGATTTGCGTCCAGGACCAAATACTTGCGGCTCACCAGATAAATTAAATGGGTCTCTCATGTTAGGGCAATTTTCTAACAGCTGCTCCCCCACTCCAGATCTGATAACATGGAAAGAAACAAAGTAAAGTGACCACCTTTAAAATAGCCCCACAGATTGTAGCTTTGGGAGAAGACACTCACAAAACATTAAAGGTCAGATCTAAATCCACAGGCATAATGAAATGCAGTTACAGATGAAACTCCCTCCTTAACGTGCTGGACCAAATTCAGCCCTGCTCAAACCACCCAGCAGACGAACCTTGCCTAGCCACGGCTCAGAACTCCAGCCGTAATGAAAGCTTGTCCATGATTTGAACCCAGCAACAATTAACCTTGACAGGGGGAGATAAGATTCAAGTTTCAAAGAACAGAGAGTTTACTAGATGTCCGTATGCTTTCATGAGGCTTTGATTATTATTCTAATGCAGTTGTTTGTGGTTTAATTTCCTTTTTTTTTTTTTTCTTTAATGGTCACATTGAAAAGATAAAAGTCTTTGGACTCATGGCAGAAGTCAAAGGATGGCCAAAATCCAATCTACCTCCACCCCATCACGCTCATCTGATATACTTCCAAAAAAAAAAAAAAAGGGGGGGTGGGGGGGAAATCAGACAAATAGAGGTTGTGGACAGCTTAGGACTGACTTGTCTCAGACTTTCTGGAAAAGGGAGAAGAACTCATTAAGCCATAAGGAAAGCCAAAAGCACTTACGAAAGCACTCTTTTAGGGGACTACAATAAGAAGCCAACAGATCTTTACATACTTCCCAGCAGGAAGCCTACAGTCATCCATAACATTGCTGATAGCCCTCCATGCTTGGCGAGGTTCCCATTCGACCATCTGGAGCTCATCCATCGAGGTGCAACTTTGAGGAAGAGACTGAGCGCCTGGCAAAGGTGTTCAAATAGCAGCTGGGGAGAGGGTTTTGACTCCCGAGCTTCTGCACGGTTTCACTTGACAGCAACTGAGGGTACATCTCTTCTGCAGATGGTGCAACTGCAGATGGTGCAGGCCGCTCCAAGCTAACTTTAAAATGACGAGCAGAGTTACTGCTGACAGCAGCAGCAGAGTTCAGCATGTGTGCTGAAGCTTCCCAAGAGGCTAAGCAAGTAGCTGGGCCATTTGCCCAAGTGGCTGCATTTTATTGGTACCAGAGCTGGATAAAAACAGTTCACCTCATGCCTCCACAGCCCACAAAGCCACCGCACCTCCTGTGTTACAGAGGGATCCTGCTCTGCTTCTGTTCTCACCAGCTGACGTTTTGATCTTGCTGATGTCTTCAGCAGAGCTCCGTCCGACCGAGGGCCAGGAGTTTGCTCGGCACCTCAGACTCTCCTTTGAAGGGAAGGAGCAATATTCACCCTCCTCGAGGGCTGTTAATGAGAGCACGTTCTCCAGTTACCCACGTGGAAGTGCAGCTCCAAAGCCTCTGCCGAAGCTCTTCTAGACAATGCAGACAAGGGCGGTCTTTAAAAAACAGGAAGGAACCAAAGATGGGGACTGACCTGGTCACATCAGCTGGGGAAGGTGGGAGAGAGCAAGCACACTGGAAGTGTTTCCATTTTCTTCCCCACGTCCATTGGATGTCAAGACAGCAGCAACGTGAGAGTTCAAACGTGTTCTCAGTATTGGCAAATATCACTTAGTGGGGCCTGGCATCTACACTGCCAGGAAACGTGCCATCAGCAAAACAGAAAGGCAAGCTGCAATATGGTGCATATCTCCATGCTATTTATAGCCTCTCCCCTCACACGTACACACACTTGTATCCCCTTGGTATTTTCTTGGCTGTACTTACAACCCCTGCTTTGCATTTGCACAGCACGTCCTGAAATCAATCATGAAGTTAAACACGCAGCCTGTCCTTCTTCAGGCCAGCAGTTATCTTGGAGGACACCTTGCTGGAGGTGAGGCGAGTAGGAGGGAAACGAAATAGAAAAATCAGAAAGGGACAAGGGTGTTTTTTTTTGCCGTGAAGCCACCATGAGAGCACTTAGGCACCTACAGCCATAAAGAAAAGACATCCTAGGTTGAGCTGTTGTTTCCTAACACACATCTTCACGTTAAGTTGAAGCTGCCAGGCTGATTTGCTGCTACATTATCCCATCCAGCCTGCTCCCATACCTTTTCCCCTGAGAAGCCTTCAAAGACATAACTCACCCAGCTTCAGGTAAAGCTCAGAACCCAAAAGGGCTCCTCAAGGCCTTTTCCTGTACTTGTAGGTATTTTATGCCTTGTTAGTATGCCGTCGGCATGCTCAGTTCTCTCCTTAAAAATCCCACAGCTCCCTGGCGTCATGCTAGGAGCCACCACTTGCTCTTTAATGAAAACATAAGGCCAGAACCTGGGAGGCTCTTTCTGGATAGATCCCAGGACTGTAACGTGGCTTTTAAGCCATATTGCTTTCACTGAGACCACCAGTCAAAGCTAAAGCACAGCCTGCTCTCTAAATATCATTCCTACAAGGAATTGTAGGAATTCGTATCATTTGTATCAAGGAATTTTATCATTCCTTGTAAGAATGATATTTAGATATTTATGATATTCCTACTGTGGTTTAAATCACCTGCCCCAGGTAACTGTGGGGTAAGGGGGCAGAGGCCCAGGGATGAGCCTAGCCCAGCTCTGCAGAAAGAATGTGCTCAGCCTCCCTCCCAGCATCCAAAACGGCCCCAAAACCACAGCTGAATCACATCACGTTTCAGATTTTCAGTCACAAGATCACAGGACAAAGGCACAAGGGCACACTAACAATTGGCAGTCCGGCCTGCCCCAGATTTTTTGAACTACCCTGGAAAGCTCCTGCAAGTGCTTCAGAAAAGAAAAAAAACCTTCCCAATAAAGCTGAAGAGCTGGGTTTTAATATTGTGTGCATCATAGTCTGGCTCATAGCAGGTCACCGGTCTTGACAGAACCTGGTTAGAGGGGAAAAGCCTTTCTAGTGGCCCAGAAGCCTCTAAAAATGAAAAAAAAAAAGGAGAATGACAATCCCCTAGAAGCAAGGCACATGGAGCACTAACAAACTGGCTGCAAATAGCTCTCAGGCAGTAAATGAGCCACAAGCAGACTTGATTTTTATGAAGAAATTGTTAATAGCTTAGTGCAGACCTAAAGAAATGGCTTCTGGGTCCAGACCAGGACTACTAAAATACACCACAGCTTGTAAAAGCTTGTGGAGCAGTGCTCAGGCCTGCTGCTGAGCACAGGATGATTCAGCCCCTGCCACATCCTCCTCTTTACAGCTTTAAAGTAACATCTGAGCACTGCTTTTTTCTGCTTCCTGATGCTCTCAGATCCTTGTCCTGGTAATAGTATCGCATCTGCTGCATACCAGAGCATCAGCAAGGCTCCCCTCCTCGGGCTGTGAGCCCCTCACGTTCCCTCACGCCGCATGGCACGGTGTTGCGTCTGTGAGAGCTGAAAGCTGCCAGGCTATAACACAAACAATTCCCATCGAACTGCCCTTATCAGAAAGTCTTCCTAAAACCAGGAAGACTGAGGGGCTACGAAAGCACGGAAAGCTGACACCTCCAAAGAGCTGTTTTCTTGTGGAGATCCCACCCCACAGAGGACATCAGGCTGAAGATCTCACTGAGGCATTACTGAAGATCGGTGTCTGGGCAGGTTCTCTGCCATTTTCTGCAGAGCTAAATAAATGTTATTTCCCAAACTCTGCCTCTGGAAGACAGGTAAGGCACAGGATCCTCTTTGGCTCCTAAATTTTGGAAAAGTGGTTATAATAGCACAGCGAATGGCATAACACCACACCGGCCAGACACTTAATCAGTGTGATGATGTCCAAAAAAAACACAGAGGCAGATCCAGACGCTGCAGAGTCGACAGCAACAGCAGGCTGATTTTATTAGCACCCCTCCCCAGCCCAGAGCGAGGCACAAGCCTGGAGATGAGGGTTTTGTGAGACCTGGATCCCACTTTAGAGGGCAACAGAGTCCTGGTTGTCCAGAGAAGCAGTAAGTGTCGATCCTATAGCAGTTAAAAGGTGCAGGACTCATGCTTGTGCTATCTGGAAGAGCTCAGTGGTTTCCCCCCTGGCATTGGCACAGACACACATATCCCACAGCTAGCAGGTTTCCTGCCGCGGGCTGCCCATGCTTTCTGAACCCGGGTTGTGATGAGCCAGGGATTTTTCTGGCTAAAGTCAGCCCCAGAGGAACCACCTGGAGTCCTTGGCCCGTTGAAGGAGAAGCACTGCCCTCGCATGACTCACCTTCCCATCGCAAACAAGGCTGAGAAACTTTTAGGGGAACAGCATTTTGCTGGGCGAGGAGAGCACAGACGGGCAGTGCGCTTCCTGAAACACACCCCGTAACTGTCTGTTAGTCACGACGGCTGCTGAACCCTGACCTCCCTCCAGTGAGCATGACGCAAAACAAAGCTCCACTTACCGGTCTTGACACTGGCAGCAAACGTCACGCAGCGATGGAAAAATAAGGGTTGGAAAAGACCTCGGGAGGTCACCTAGCCCAGTTCTGCGCCTCGTGCAAGAGTCAGCGCTGTATTATCCTTGTCAGGCACGTGGCTAACCTATTCTGAAAGGCCTCTGGTGATAAAAGCAACATCCTCTAGGCCTTTGCTATTTATATCATAATTTTGGGCACTACTTGAAGAATAGAAGGCACAGAGGGGGATAGCTGCATAATAGCTGAACTTTGCATTAGAGAAATATCGCTGGAACAGGGGGAGGCTGCTGAATAGTTAAGCATCTCTCAGCCATATATCGGCACAAAACGTGAGGGCAGGACCACCAGCAAGGCAACGAGGGCATGACAGCCTCAACCTATCCGTCCAGGCCACCTGGCAGGGTTGTGACATCTGGCAGAGCTGGCGGGGACCGACCCTCCTGCGCTGTGCAAGGCACAGGTACAGCCCTCAGCGCCGGCTCCTGCAGCCGCTGCCTCCCACAGAAGCTGGTCTGACATTGTTCTTGGGGATTAACAAACAGATAAATAAAAAATAAAGCTGTGTTCTCAGCTGCACGGGAGGGGATGTTGCAGCAAGATGAGGGTCTGGACATATTTACACAAATATGCACACTTTTTTTTTTTTTTTTTTTTTAAGAACAGTGGAAATGCTTTGCACAAAATCCCATTAGCAAATAACAGGATTTCTGGCAGCACCATCTGTGCACCACATTGAACACTCGCCCCAGAGTGCAGAGACTAAAGCACTATGCATATGGAAACCGAGACAAAAGAATATACAATAATGCTCAAAGGCAAGGAGAGCACATGTAAGGTGGGGTAGAAGCCAGAAGAGACCTTTTCCTCCCCATCCTGACAATACCCATAGCCCATTCTTTTCACAGCCTCCCTGCAATGATTCCTGAGGCATCTCACGTCCCTTCTGTGCCCACTGTAAGGCCCTATGATGTTGTCACAGAAGGGGAAAAACTTTGTCATGAATGAGAATCAGCTGGCAAATCAAAACCATTCAGTGCAAGGTGTCACAGAGGTCTGATATTGAAGCCAGCTGGAAAACACTTTTTCCTCAGGTGTTTTTCAAGCAGGTCTCCTATATTTTTAAGCCAAGATGTTACCTGAAAGAGGCTGTGCCTCATCTCTAAGTTTCTTCAGCTCTGCCTCAGCAGAACGGGCCTCAGAAGGAGTCCAGGAGAAGCCACACAGGGGTAAGCCTGAAACAAAGCAAAGAAGGATTTGCTCTGAGTGGGTTTTGGAGAACAAAATAAACACAGGTTTGCAAATCAGCAGCTTGTAGCAGCAATCTTCAGCAACTCTCAAGGACCCCTTTTCCTCCACACTTCCAAATGTCTCTTTGTCTGCCATCCCAAGGGCTCTTCAACAGCATCCTCCAAAACAGCTATTACAGCAATTACTGCAATTAATTGATTTGCATATCCCCAAAGCCCCATCATTAGTGCAACACAGCCAAGCGTGTTAGTGTTTAATAATATCAATCAACAATTATTCGTAACATCCCGTCCTGGCAGACCTAAATATAGAGACAAGCATTCATGCGAAAACAAAAAGGAGGGGGAAAAAAAAAACAGCAGCTAAACAAAAGAATTAATTTAGAGCAGAATTAGGATCATAGAAACAAGAGAGACTAATGGCACGGTCAGATGTCTTGCTCTCAACTCATGCATGACCCTCCTAACCAACTTACTCTCAGTTACTTAGCTAGCTCTAACTCAATTGATTTTTTTTCTTGCAATAAATAGCCAGCAAGCCACAATGAGCATGTACACAGTGGAGCAGAAAAGAGACGAGACAACTTTCACAGTCTGCTGGCCCCGCTTCAGGAAAGCACTTCAGCAAAAGCTTGAGATGGTCTCCGTTCAGGGCAACGCCACAGCACACGCTGAAATTTAAGTACGTGCTCAAATCCAGATCTTCCCCAGGCCGAGTGCTAATAAATGAGGAAGGCTGCAAGCACACGTGAGGCTATGTTCCTCTCCCCCACCCAAACGCCCAGGCGTTGCCTCCCCAGCTGCATTGCTGCAGTATCTACCGCATGGCGTGGAGGGGGAATCCCAGACAAAATCTCCCCCTGGCCAGAAGCCTGCTCAGGGCAGAAGCCCTGGTCACATCCCAGGGAAATACAAGGCCCTAACAAGCAGCCCCTCAACGGGCCGTTGTGTGGAACTGATCAGTGGGTTTCCGATGGCACGACATCTCTAGAAGAGGACTGCTGAAGGGTGGAAAATACAGGCACCACTCCCCACACAACTATGGCCAAAAAGGGACTCATTTCCCCCTTTTTCCCCCCTTCTATGTCAGATGTAGAGCTGCTCTTTTTTTTTTTTTTTTTTTTTTTTTTTATCATGGCTTGTACTGACAGGAATTTTTGCCGGAGAGGGAAGGGAAGGGGGAAACACAACGTCTTTGGTTCCAGTTTTCCAGGCGTTTTTAGCAATACAGGCTGCACCTCTTAGGGACCATATGCTCCTCACTAATCTCTGGGTTCAGAGCCAAAGCCCATTTGCCTGACATGTAAACCCTTCAGGACAAAAGCTGTCTTTTTGTGCTGGGACTGGATAGTGCCTCGCACAAATATCAGAGCCCACAGCTACCATCCGAATGGAAATAGCACACAATAACCCAAGTCAATGGGAAAATTAGCATCTTCAGGGAGTTTGGGATCAAGGCTGCTCCTTTTTGCCCAGGCTGAACTCCCACCGGAGCCAGGGAGGAGCTGGAGGGCTAGGCAAGAAGTCCCGGACCCCACAAGCCCATCTGCAGGGTTCACACTGTGGTGGGGTCCGAGATCTGGACTGAAAGATGAACAGCACATTTTAAACCACCCTGAATTAAACTAATTGCTGCTCTAATTACTCTGGTGAAAGCACTAGGGGCCTAGACGTGCTAAAGGCACCACTGGGCGGCCCTTGGCAGTGTGGCTCGGCCTCTTCAGAAGCTCTCAGTGTCCAAGGGCAGGGGAGCGGCCCAGGTGCAGATCTCTCTTCTTAGCACTGCTTAATATTAAAACAAATCACCCCCACTGCTGTCCTGTGGCACCAGGGGCAGTCAAGACCAAACCAACAAGGGCAGGCAGCCCAACCAAAAGCCATTTTCCACGTGGTTTGAGCTGCCGCCCCAGGCCTCCCCCTGCCCAGTCGGTGCGGAAACACGCCGTAATGAAGAGGCCTGCTGTCAGCTCTGCTCCTCAGCAGCCTTTTGAGAGACAGAAAGCCACTGTAGCAACATTGCCTCTCAGAAAAAAAAGGTTAATTGTGTGCAAAATTAAGTTCAGGGGGGGGGAAAAAGCAAGAACGCATGAGGTTAAGCAAACACCAGAACATTTTTCAAATTAGTCCTAACATTTGTTGCTTGTTTTTCCCACTTAATCCTCACAATCATACTCACGGATTTGCGTTTTTGCCGTGCTAGTAGACTCCAACCCTGGGCTTTAATTGAAACCAGAGCCTTGCTCACGAGACAAGTGATTCAGTGAGACAACCACATCTAACCCAGCCATAGCTCAAAAGAGCCCAAACCCAGGGAACTGAAACAAACCTGCCACATTTCACACATCAAGAGGGAGACAGGAACACCTCAGTCTGATCTCCCATCCCTGTGAAGCATCACCCAACATGAACCCTATTACCAGCCCTGTGGCACCCATCTTGTTAGGCACTCACGCTCCCTGTTGCGTACAGAAATAGTGTTGCTTTAAATAATATCCAAGCCCTCTAGAGGAGCCTGCTTGTCTTTGTGTCCCAGAAACCATCAGACCATACATGCCTATTTTATGTTTGATGATTTTGCACACGGAGGAACCTTTTTCACTTGATATCCAGCCCTGGCTGTGGGCCTCCATGTCCGTGCTCTGTCAGTCTGTTTCACTAGTCAGGCCAGCAGATCTGAACCATCAGCACCAAAACAACTGAAAACACAAGCTGATGACTAAATGTTAATTAGCATGAATGGCTTATTCAGAGTATTTTTAATTTGTTGGACGAGGCAAGTTTTGACTTGGTTTTCTTGGTTTAAGCACCAGGAAAGCATGGGAACACTGGAGTCATGCAGCCATAGGCAGGTAGTTTCCAAATAGTGATGTTGTTTTCAGGAATTCACACATGGGCCAGGAACTGCAATGATTTCTAGGGCCCATCAGCAAAAAGGACAGGCAGCACGAAGCATCACAGCTTTCCACATGTTAACTCCCATGCTGACCAAATGAAGAGAAGGCATCTTTCTCTAAAATGTGTCCTGCTCCAAGAACATGTTTTGTTTATTAAAGAAATTAGGCCAGGAAGGGCTCTAAAGGTGTTTTCTGCTCTCACAGATGCAGCAGAACAACTGACAGGGCCACGGCATCTCCAGCCTTTGCTTTTCACTCCTCCTGACCATCCCACAGAGCTCAGGGCTGCGGCTCCTCTCTGCAGCAAAGCCTTAATCCTCACCCAGTCCATCCTGAGGTCCCACGAACAGCACAACTGTGGGGCAGAGAAGGGTCCAGAAGTACCAAGCCAAATGTCCCTGCAACCATGGGCAGGGAAGGTGCAGTTTTGCCCCAACACCTCACCCCTGGCACATTTCCATCACCTTGGGCTCCGTCCATACCGCAGCTGCACTACAGCTTTATTCCAGTGCTGTAAAGGGCACTGGCTGAAATCCCTTCAAAAAGACACCCAGCTTCCCAGCTCGGCACCCAGAGCTTAAGTTAAAAGCAGCCACCAGCTAACGCCTGCAGACTAAACAAAAGTTTTTACGCTGCCCACAGTCTGGACCCGTAATTGGAGAATCATACAGCATGAAATCTGCTATTCCCTTTTCTTTCATATCCCTCCCTGCCTCAGCCAGCGCTGATCTAGGGGACTGTATCACGCCTTGCTGGTAAGAAGGAATAAAAGCACCTTCTCATTAGCAGTATCCTAAGAAGAATAAGAAATAAGGTTTTAAAACCCCCTTGCTTCTTGTTGGCCTTCTAGCTTCCTCTGCTGCCTGTAACCACACACAAAGTGCTGGTAGGTATGCCCCAAAAATGAACTGCAGTAAGTATGAACAGGAAGCAAGAGAAAATGCAGTTGCAGCAAACCACTTCAAAAAGACTTCAGTTTTGCTCAGAATTGCTCGAAAAGGAAATTTGCCACTCACGGATGTTCGCCCTTTACCTTGTACTCATAAAATAATAATGATTTTTAAAAGGTAGTCTGATTTTCTCCTTTTTTCTCGGGCAAAAAGGGTTTCTGGAAGCCAGGGTCTAAAAGCAAAACACAAATAGGAAATACAGCTTCCTTAGAACCATACTGGGATTCTTTGTAAAAACGCCTAGCAGCTTTCACTGCTTCTGGAGAGCAATTGGTAGATTTTAGGGGAAAACTAAAACATCAGTGTCCACAACGGTGTTTCGCAGAATAATTTGGAAGGAGAAATCCAAAATAACTGTTGACGTGCACAGTGCTGAAGACCTGAAGAGGGCACTTAGCACACCTGGGATGAGCATCTCCTATCTGCTGTAATTACAGTGAACAGTTATCAAGGACACCTCCCTCTACAAGCAAGAAAAAGTGATGTAAGCGTTTTAAGTGGTTAATGCAGCTCTTTTAGTAAACATAGATGGCACAATGTCAGCGCTTTGCTGAGATGATATCAGCAAACAGGCATTTTTCTCAGAAAGTACTTGCATAAGAAAACTGAGGACATTGAGCACACTCCAGCTTCTTCTTATCTTATTCTTAAACACAGCCATTAAAAAGAAACTCAAGCAAACCAAAACACTCAGAAAGGCTGCATACTTAAGTGTTCACATTGACGAAGCGAAGTCACATCCCAAGGAGCTCAGCCTACAAACCTAACCAGATTTAAGAGCCAAATTCCCCCAGGGTGCAGAGCTGGGGCTGCTGAGAGGTCACTGCTGTGGGAGGAACCTGCGCTCCTGTGCTCCAGCAACGGCTGGCTCCTGCCAGCGCAGTGCTCCCAGGGGCTGCCCACATCTGCTCAGCAGGATGAAGCCACAGCACACACAGATCTTGCCACCTAATTTCATGCATCGCAGACAAAATGATTATCTGGGGGGCTGGACCTCTTCCTTTGCAGTCCCACATCTTGTTTTCAGAGGTGGTGGGAGAAAGCCTTTGACCTGTCAAGTGCCTTCGTGAAGGTCTCAGTGTTAGCATCCAACACTCTCAGCAAGATAAACATACAGTAATTTAGGTTGGAAGGGACCTTTGGAGACCATCTGGTCCAATCCCCTGCTCAGCGCAGCAGCAAATAAATAGCAGCACGTCTCCTCTGCTTGTGCAGCCAAAGGCACAGGTGGGCAACGCATGAGGAGTGGGGGAGCAAGAGAGAGACCTCGACACAAGAAAAACCTCTCCTGCTCTGAAAATCACTGCCGAAAAAAATCTCCTGCCTAATAAGATGCTGCTAAACCACACACTGCCCTAACCAAGCATTTCAACTCCTCGACCCTGCACTCCAGAGCCTGGGAGGCTCTCCTCTTCTCACAGCACAGGACACAGCGTAATGCAAAAAACATTTCAATATTCAGGGTGAGCCAAAGGCACACGGTAACTGAAGATGCTGAAAGCAAATCTTGTGCCTGGGCCCAAAAAATCCAGTACTGAAGGCGTGGAGTGCTGCCACCAGCTAGCTCTGCTGTAGGAAACACCCCGGTGCTCCTGCTCTCATCACAACCACACCAGCTCTGTCTGCTCAGCACAAAATGACCACGGGGGCTGCCAAGTCCAGGCCTAGTGATATTTTCAGTAACACCCATGTAGCTAAAGGACTGCTTTCACAGCAACGCTACCTCACGCTGCAGGCACTTGTAGGGATGTGGATGTAGAGCATGCAGGTTCCTTCTTTGCACTGGTTTGACTTTCTGTCTTCAGGTGCAGGTTTGCACAAGTGACAATTTTATTGATACACATCCAGTTCCAGCACAAACATGAGCCTAGGCCAGTGGGCTAGAGCTCCTGCGTGAGAGGAGGCCAAGGAAATACAATTGTAGGACACATTTTAGAGATTCTCCCTGATTTTAGACCTCTAGCCCTCGCCAATGAAAAAATCAGGTACATAAACTATCTGTGCTTCCACACGGCTGTCTGTAAAAAGGAGAATGTATACGGTACCTTAAGTCTAACTTTTACCCCTCCCTGACAAGGACTGGTGGCATTATAATCCACACTGCATGCCTTGTAAAACAGCAAGGGTCTGCTGTTTAACAGAGTGATTCAATAGGCAGCAAAGAAAAAAAAAAAGAAAAAAAAAGAAAAAAAAACTTACTTCATTTACCCCATGCAGCCAGCCTGGGAAGAGCTGGATGGCAGCAACAGCAGACAGAAGTCTCAGAGGTGTTTCACCACCACGCACTTGTCTCAGATAAAGGAAAGAAAAACTGCAAAGCCTTGATTTAACTAAGCAATTTCACCTGTTTTGTGCTCTGAACTTGATGTAAGAAGCAGAAAGAAACTGTGCTACCCCTTTCCAATTCTGACAGTCTTACCCCATGCTTTCTCCTGCAACAGTTAGGAGCTGTTTTCCCTCTGGTCTTTTTATCTCATCACACCAAAAGCAGGGACAGGCCTGGAAACAAGATTGCAGCCACCAGCTTCATTCATAAATCTGCCTGAATCCTTGGCACAGCAAAGTGAGCTATTGTGGTCATTTCTCACAGTTTACCACCTTGTAGCCAGAACGTATTGTTTTTATTGCTATTGTGAGAACAAGAGCAGGGAAAAAATAATCTTGAGCTTCCCTTCCCCTCCCCACTCCAAATCAAATATAATGGGAAAAAAAAAAACAGGCGGATGTCAGATTCTCAAGGGTTGGTGTTTTTTTTTTTGAGCTATCTACAGGAGCTCTGTCTGGTGCTGCAGGTTTCTGAGTCTGAATTTTATCAATGGGTTGTGTTGGGTGCATTTTAAAGGACAGCAGGTGTTAGAACAATGAACCCAGGCAGCCTTTACATCTGGGCTACAAAAGCCATCTCAGTGTTTACAAGAAACAGGATAATCAAGAAAACATCCTGCCACAGGCACCTAAAAACTACAGCCCCTTGTTATTCATTTTTCTCTCACACTGTACGGTTTATTTATAGCTCGAGAAGTTGAACCAGGAGGAGGAAAAAAAGTTTCACACTCATTTCCATACAGACATGACGCACGAGCAACGTGAAAGGGACTGGCCACCAGGCACTCTGCTCGCATTGCTCCTTAAGCTCTAGGTAGGGTATTAACCCTTGAGCTCTTGCCATGACTAATGAATTAGCTGGGTATAAGTTGGTTTTGCTTCATTCATACAGCCGTATCAGTTGCACCTCTCTTGCTAACTCATTCTGGGGCACTCCAGATGGAAATTCAGTCATCATGTACTGAATATAATGTCCCTAGAGCTTCAACACAAAGAGATGGGCAATTATGGGGGAGGGATCGTGGAAATTGCTCATCCATCTTAGCCTTCAGTGCTTGTGTTTTGATCCTTACAGCCAGCAGAGCGCAAGAGGCTCCTCGAGAGCTGACTGCTTAGAGGGGACATAGAGGGTCCTCCCAGTACACCCTCTGGAGGAATTTCCTTCCCTCCATAGGTGGTTCTGGCTGCCCAGCCTTCAGGGTTAGAAATGTGAATGCACGATGCATCACGCACACCTGCAGAACCAAAGGTTGCAATCAAATTTCAGCTGCTGATGGACTGTGGCTACCTACAAAAACCACAGTTTTCAGCCGAAATTATATTCCCCTTCTTCTTTCTCAGTGCAACCAGTTCCAGTGAAGTGGCTTTTAGTAAAAGTTTTTAGTAAAAGCTGTTATATATATATTTTTTTTTAATTCAAATCAGAAATTAGTTTTCATTAAAGATGCACCAAAATGAGACCTCTAAGAACATTGCTCCCCATCAGCAATAACATGGGAAGCTCCAAGGTATTTCTCCATTCCACATTAATGTTTCATGGCTCAGGTCATCCTTATATCCAGCAAAATTAAGTATTCCATCTGTTTATACCCCTCCTCCCCTTCTATCCTCCCTGCTTTAAGAGTTTCACTTCTGGAAGCCTTCAGAAAAACATGCTAGCTAGAGCCCCCCCAGAAACCCAGAGAAAAGAGAACTGAGCTGCCCGGCCTCCCAAGGAGTTTGACTTCCTTACTTTTGAGATGAATCAAAGTGGATTAACTCAACAGGTGCTTTACTGGGGAGTGGGAGGGAAAACAAAACAAAACACAATGGAACAACAGCCTACGTGCACAAATACCAGATGAATGTGTCTGCTGGGTGAGGAACTGCTAAAGCAGATGGCTAATATCCACTTCTCCTTTAGGCCCATGTCACTGGCTTTAAAGACATCAAGTCCCAGAGCCCAAACACCTCCCCCATCAATCAGACTGAGTGTCTGGAAGTGGATCTTACTGATCCAGATGTGACCCCTGAAAGGCTGAGATGCCTCCTCTGCCCCTTAATCACGGTCTCCTCCCTGGTCATCCTCTGAAACACCAGCTCCCCAGCTGGACTGCAAAGGCACCTCAGTCATATGCACAATTTCTTGCCCTAGATGAGAGATTTTCCATCAGTCTCTCCGTTTTATGCATTGAGCCAAGTCCACCACCCTGTAAATCCATGGCAGTAGCTCACTGCAGATATATATAATTACTTAATTCCCCCAACTGGGTAAAACAGCTATTTTTTCCCCTGAACAAGAAGACCATCAAATAGCAAACAGCACGGCTATGAACTGACCAGCATCTTCGACCCTTTTCCCCCTCCTTCCATTGAAAGCAAGCAGCCTTTTACTGCTGTGAGCTCTTACTAACCCAGGGCTCTCCGGGAGGCCGGTCACACTGAATCTCCTGCCTATTTAAGACAGCATGAGGCACGCTGACTCAGGTCAACTACAATCCCATGGACAATAACTGCAATTGAAAGGAACAGATAATGGCTCATGCAATTGAAAGGAACAGATAGATACTGGCTCTTTCTCCTTATTTGTTAAAACCATGAGAATTTTTGAAGTTTTCTGTGATGAATGTGCGGACATAGCTAGTGTTAGAAGTCAAACTTTTTGACGTTTTTCCATTGGAATCGTACATTTGTTTTTGGCTTTGGAAAACATTTCAGAACATGGGCTTGGGCTTTTCTCCCTTGGTGGCAAAAACAATGAGAAAAGGAAAGGTATGCTAAAAATTAGGCGAGGAGAATAAAGCTAGAGATGCAAAACAAACTGAAATGACCACAAGCAGCAGACCCAACATATTTTCAGTTGTCCTTGCTAGTGTTTTCAAAACATTCGGAAGTCATTGCCTTCCGAATCCCATTTCAGCTCTTCTGAAGGCCTGTACAACAGGCACGCTTTTTCTTCCTACAGGGGAACAGATAGACTTATAGCCACTCTCACCTCTCCATAAGTTTTGAACAGAGGCCACCCCATAACCATGGATATTCACCACGATTACTTCACAGACCCAAGAACAAGCAAAATTAAGAGAAAGTGATGTAGAGCGTTAATATCCAACAGACACTTTGGCTCAAAATAAACTAAATGTTACACACCAAATAAATGACTGGGGGGAAAAAAATGAAAGCATGCAAGATATTCTGAGCTCTCTCAATAGGGTTGTGAAAATTTTCCATCAGATAGAAAACCACAGCAAATGCTTTGGACAGAATGGGAAAAAAACTAGGTTGACAGCTGCATTGGCAACCATTCTCCAAGAGTGGGTTCAACCCCATTTACCTCCTTTCATTTTGACAAGGGTGAGAAACAAATAAGAGCAGCAGATTTTGGCTTTGTAGGTTCTTATTTAACCTTTACATCAGAGAGAAATGTATACATTATTTTAAATTGCTGGCTGTTGAATCTGTGTAGTGTGTGAACAGTTAGAGGATCTGTATATCTTAAAAAGAATTGAAATGGGCCTGTCCGGAAGTGCCATTTCACATTTGATGCTGAATACGTCTTCACATTACACAACCAAAAGAAATGCTACTTATTTCCAATATTTGCTTTCCAGAATAATATAGAGGTGACCTTTGCCCTCCTAAGTGATTAAAGCTTGACACAGGGTTTGCATTAATTTATTAAAAACTTGCTAGGTGAAGCCAAATGTTAAAGCCAACTAGTTTTCTAAAACCTCTGCTAACAAATTACTTGGATAATCGCCAGAAGCCTGAATCCAATCCCTTTTTCTATTTCTTTCTCGCCAAAAAACATCTGGTGTATGTTAATTGTCAATCTGTATTGACTGCAAGATTTATTCTGGTCGGCGGCTTTACGAACAGCATCGCAGATAATTAGAAGGCTGAATGCTGATGAACAATTGTCAATACCGAAAAAAATCAATACGCTACCAGATGTTTCCTAATGATAGAGAGTTGACACTATTTGAACTGGCTCTTTTGAAAGCTTTAATTTTATTGAACAACATTTATTTCACGAGAGATGATTTGGGGTTTTACTTTTTAACAAAGAGAGAAGTGGAGTGTGGCATGGCATTTAATATCTGGCTGAGATTTAAAACGCACTCTCCTTATGAAGTATGACATTTTATACCTGAAACCACAGGAACATTTCCCACATTTAAGTGATAGAGGAAAATTCTTCAAATTAGATTTGAACTTTATACCTTCTAATTCTGCTCCAGTCCTCCTCCTCCACATACCATGCTCGGGCCTGATGAACATGCTGGTGCTATATCAAAGTCTAATAGACCTGACTACCGACAAATCCCCTTCACTTAGCCTTGAAGTAAGCAGCAAACCTCCTGTAGATCATGGTAGTTAATGTTAACTGGCAAATAGCTCAGAGACTCATCACACGACAAAATGAACTGGTCAGCGCAGCCCTACTGGCAGCGCCATTCCTCCCCAATATCAGAGCACGCAAGGATGTGAGCTAGAAGTCAGCTCTGAAGCCATAATGCAGTCCTAAATCCCCAAGCCTGCAGTGAAGAGCCGCCCAGAGCTCCTTTACGCACGTTAATCCAAGCTTAAAGGGAAACCAAACATCTATCTGCAAGGAAGCCTAGAGCAACAGCTCGCCAAGCTTGTCTGAAAGAGCTGCTACTTCTCCCTGCCCTGAACGCACAAGTTTGCCACGCAACAGGATTGCAACCAGGTCCCCAATTGGACACTTTCTTTGCAACCCCAGCTCATTTTCAGCATGCGGAGAGGCCCCTTCAAGGACTGCTCACATTGTCGAGAGATGCCCCTTAGACCTGACGCGATCCCACGCTGTACTGCAGGCTGAACAAACGCAATACCCACAATGCTACTTGGGGTTACGTACAGATAAATACTGCCACAATGTCGAGAAAACCTTGCAAGTCTCCCATCCCAAAGGAAAGAATGAATTTGGCCAAAGAGCCTTCCCACCCCTCACGCTGCTGGGTCTATTCCAAACGCTGACCAACACCACCTCCCTGAAATATTTCATGCACCGAAACTTTTCATGCTGTGCCCCAAGTCCCCACGGCAAAGCGAGCAGCAGGACTCCCAAGCTGGGGCCCAAAGCCTCCGATCATCCCTTCTGCATGCTGGAGAAAGCCCTGACCCAGCCTTTGCACGCTCTTTGGGGCAGCAATGCACAAAACAGCACTCCTCCCTCAGTACTGTGCCTTGGGGCACAATCCAGACCTTTGTAAGTGCTTTGAAATATGAGTTGCAAAGGCATAACATTTTTTCTATTATGTTCCTCGCTTTACTTTAAGCCCCCACTCAATAAGAGACAGGTGCACTAAGCTCTTTGCCAGGGACCTGAATTTAGAGGAACAAGGCCCTCCAGTTTTAAAAGTTATCCTCCTGTAAGCTCACTAGTCGCCTATTAAGCTTGTAATAAAAGGCTTTTTTTGAAAAATGATGGCACCTAGTTTCCAAGGCAGCAGAATTTTTAAGCTCGTATTTGCAAGAGCCTAAGGAATTACTGACGCCAAAAGGAATGCGCTGTAGAAAACCCATCACCTATTCCTGCTGGATAGATTAAATAACATGGCTTTATTTTTTAATGCAGCATGATCAGGACAAGAAGTCACTATCGATGCTATACAAAAATATACAACGTGTGGAAAAACAACTACAAATCCCTTTAATTTCTGGTTGTAGTGAGAAGTATCAGCCTGCTGCCTATAGGAATTGTCGGAGACGCGTGATCCGGGACTGGAAAGACTGAGACACTTCACAGTATCGACTGACTGTCAATGGTCTGCTGGACTTCAATTACAATTTGGCGTGTGCCTAGATCTTTTCTGCAGAAATGGATCAGACAGTAGGACCTCCCCTGCCCCAAAAGGCTCACAAGCCACACAACATGAAGGAAGCTCAGAAAGAGGCACAGAACTTGAAAGAGGGCTGTGGTAGCTCCAGGGGGAGAGACTGGATGGGAGATGAAGGAAGGAAAAGGAGAAGAAAGCTGGAGAAGGGGATGGAAAGCAGCTGAGACAGACCCCAGGCAGAGATGCAGCCACAGCAGAAAATACAACACCAGGCAATCATTTCCGGATGAACAGCCCAGGCAAAGCCGCACCATTTCACTTCAAATCTTTACTTGAAAGCACAAGGATTCAACAAGAAACCTAAAGCAAAACAGAATATCTCACACTCCTCAGTTTCTCTCATCATAACCTTGTATTTTCTTAGCCTAAACCAATTACTCAATCATACACTACTCTCATTTCGGCTACAAAGCAGGCTCCTTTCCCATGACAACAATATCAACTCCACGCATTTCATAATTGATTTTACTGCATGACTTTTCTCAGCAAAGTGATTCACTCTTTTCAAGTTCCCTACCAGCTGATGAAAATGAAAAGCCCCTGAACTTCTGCACAGACTTGTGCACATCACTTTTTGAGGCTCAATTTCCCATTCTTAAAAGGAAGATGTTTGGTTTCCTCCAACTTTTTTTTTTTTTTTTTTTTTGGTGGGAGGGGAAGAGGGGGAACAAAATGAGCAATGAGCATTACTTCATCTTTTATGCTGCTTTCAGCAGAAAAAAGATCATCCTTGCACTGAGGTGCTAAGGGGCAAAGAATTCACATTAACATAGTATCAACACCAGAGTGGTTGCCTTTCATATCAGACAAACCTTACTTCCACTGTGTGGCTCACAAAAAGGAAGATCTTTTTTTCATGCATCGTGAACTATACACAGGCTTCCTCACTTGAGGCACCGTCTTTGCCATCCACATCATTATGAGCAATCTTGTCACTCCCATTTCAACTGATTCAGAAAGCTTCTTGCTTTTTAGTCTCAGGCACACCCGATGGGTTTCTTAGCTATTATTTTAGAAGCTATTTTTGAGCGACATGTTGTAGAGTAAAAGAACCACAGTAATTTTCTATTAGGACTGACTCTTGAATTTATTTATTGAAACACAAGTGTCAATTCCCTTTCTCTTGGTGATCTGGGAACTGAGCAAAAGAATGAAAGGTATCTTGAGGTGGATGAGAAAATGTGTATTGCTTGGGGGTTACAGCCAAACTAGTCCTTAAAACCACACACACTTACAGAAACAGTATCACTGGGACTCTGCAGGTAAAACCCTTGGCTGAAAAAATAGCTCAGATGGAAGTGCTGGCCAGATGCCCGCAGTAATGGAAATAAAAATGTGAGGTTCCCATTCAGACTGTGGAGTTACCTTGGTTAAGGTATTCAGCGAGAGCAAAATGCAAACAAGTTACCGATGTAGAAAATCCCCTGACCTGGGTGAGAATTAGAAGACATTGAAAGGAACTAGGCAGATGCCTGATGGAAACAGACGGCATGAAGTGGCGCTTTCAGATTAACACTGCTAATTACAAGTGGATTTTCACCGTCCTCCGACCAAAAGAAAAGGAACAGGTACTCAGTTCACATAGCACCAAGCCACCAGTCCAACAGGACACCAATGAAATCACGAGACTGGCATAACCATCACACGGCCTGAAAAATAATATGTCTTACATGATTTTTATTATGGTCTTGGTTCTTCAAGGCTTACATTTTCAAACTTTTCTCCAAAACCATGGGGGCTAGGAACTGTATTTTGAAAATGCTATAGCCAAGATTCTCACCTAATTATACACGCCAGGACTTTGAGGAAAAAAAAAAAAAAAAAAAAAAAGGCAAAGGAACACAGACACCCAGAGATTTATGGCAAAAAATGTGATCACTGGCAAACACTCATTGTCCCAAGCTTCTCTCTTTTTTCCTTCCCCACCCGCTCTGTGGAGGAGTGCATTTTTTCCCCAGAATGATGTGCTGTAATCCTGTCTTGCTGGCTTTTATTTTTCCCCTTTTAAAGGAGGCGGCCTTTAATGTTCTGTAATGGATGCTTCTCGTGCTGTATACATGCAATAAATTAAAACGGGATTATTTTTAAAGACTCCAGCTTCACCACCATGTAAGTGGCTTGCCGGGCTGCCAAGGAGCCATTGTTTACAAGGAAAGGAAGCAGCTGTGCAACCCTCGCTGCCAGCCTCCGACAAAAGCAGGGCTCCGAAATTACGGGTGTGATTTTACAGGCCGTACTGCAACACGCCGCTGCGTCCCCTCTGGCTGACCGGGGGAGACAACAAGGAAAAAAATAAAGCCAGAAAAAAAATGAGCAAATTTTGCTACGCGTGCCTGCGTGCCAAACGTCACCAAGCGTGTGCTCGCTTAACAGATCCATGCCTGCAGATGCGCTCGATGGACAGCGCTGGGATGAAACTGAAGGAAATAAAAACACGAGACGGGTTTCCACCTGCTATGAGGGGGATATATAAATATATAACCCATATATATTTGTATATATATATGTATGGGTTGCCGCCCCGTCCGTTCCTAGGGCTTGCCCGCCCCCATCTCCGTGACAACGGCGACGCGGCGCGTCCCAGCGCTGGGTTCTCGGTGCCGGGTACCGGCCCCATCCCGGTGCCCGGTGCTCGGTACCGGCCCCATCCCGGTGCCCGCTGCCCTCAGCATGTCGCAGGCGTGAGTAGCGCCGGGGGGGACCGGGCCGAGCCCGGAGACGGCTGGGGGCGGGGGGGGGGAGCGCCCGGGGAGGGCTCGGAGCCGGCGTGGGGCTGCACGGGAGCTGCGCGGCTTGGGTAGAAAACACCCAAAATTGAGACCGAGCCCTTTGGAGAGCGCCTGGCTCAGCCCCACAAAGCCTCAAGTCACCAACAGAAATATTATCCATACCCCAATATGACCCATCCCGACTTAGGTTCTCTCCTCCTCACCAAACACGCTTTTTCCTCCCTTACAGACCAAAGTTTGCACATATGTTTGTTTTTTTTTTCTCTTTTCTCTCTTTTTTTTTTTTTTTCCTCCGTAATGAACTCCTCATGCTTTCAGCACAATGCAAAGCCTCACAAGTTTATTTGCAATAGCCAGACACCGATGATGGCATCACATCAAAATGTCTGCAAGGAGCCCTGCCCGCTCCTCCAGCAATACCACCCATAGAAAACCCGACCCTTATGTTTAGGAAACCTTCCTCCCAGACCCCTCTCTGTGTCAGGTGAGACCCCGGAGGCTTTAAAACACCCCTCCACCTCCAAACTGGAGCAGCTCCACCTTCATCCTTCCCTGCCTCAGCCTCTAGCCGCTGCCTCATCTGCCCTCAAAAGCCCAGACGCCACTTCTTTTCCAGCCAGCTTACTTTTCCCAGCTCAGAAGAAGGGTGAGCTGAGAGGAATAGGGAAAAACACCCGCAAGGGTGCTGCAGAGTGTCCAGGGGCTCTGTCCCAGCACCCAGAGCCAGCCTCCAGCTGCTGCAGGTTTGGGGAAGGCTCAATTTGGTTGCTGGCTGACCTGGTGCAGACCCTGGCTTGTAATGCAATAATTGTGCCTCGCACTGGCACCATAACTTTGTTAGGGGAGGTTTATAAAATCATAAATGGGTATCTAAACTGCGTGGTTTAAAACAAGCAGCAAAAGTAGTGTTTGACCTCTTCACAGGAGAGTTCTCAGAATCGGTTGTTCTCACTGTCTGAAATACAGCCCGCTCCTACTTGGGCTCAATTAACACAGAAGGAATTAAACCGAGTGTAGCTGAAGAATTGTTGTGGTTCCACAGTTTGGTTTAACTCAGTTTAATATTAATAGAGAGTGCCCTTTACTTTTCCTGCCGCATTGCCAGCCCTACACAGTAAATCCATATAAACATGATATGCATCGCTACACCACAAGACAAAAATATATATACACTCCTGTTCCCAAACGAGGTAGTGATACTGCTAAGGGTCTCCAGCTTGACATTGAAGCTGCTTGGCTCACTTACTGCAATCACGCTGTAGCTGTGCACATTTACAGCTAAGCAAATTCAGCCCTTCGTAAACACGAGTCTGAATATGCACCAGCTCACCAAGTGCTGCATCTGGAGAGCTGGATTTAAGCAGCAGACTAGATCGTTTTGTTTCATGTATTCTGCGTCTCACTAGACCAAGTTTTTGGGGTAGTTCATGCTCTTTATCACCTCCCCAGCAACTAGATGCTGGTCATTACATAAGAATCATAGCAACCCTTTGAAAAAAAAAAAAAACAACACCCAATCACTCTGGAGAATGAAAAGTACTAAATTCTTAAATTCTTAGCTAAATATACATAGGCTTAATTTCATTATTTTTAAGTGGCTGAGGCTGATAATGCTGGTATGTCAATATGAATATTCACTATTCACAACTTTGTGCATCCCAGCACAGAGCTGAACAGTAATCAACGCTGCTAGTTAAGAAACAGGAAAGTGCTTTCGTTTTGCCCTAGGTTATATTATTTTGCAAGGAATGGCTGCCTAAGCTGCCATGTCACATGGAATCCAGCCTCCATCCTGCAAGGAGGCAGGCACATCAGTAAGCCACAGCTGAGTTTGTAACACAGATTTTTCAATACTGTACAGTCACATCCTGTGTCCTGTATAGAAAAGCTGCACAGCACATAGCTTTTTTTTTTTCCTCTCCTCGAGTTTGAGGTAAACGGCTGCTTTTCAGACATCTGGAAAAACAGCTGCTACGCACAGAGAGAAATCACACGCGCCTCGTGCAGCCAGTTGGACGTGGCAGAGTTACAAAGTGCACACGCAGGGCAGCTGCCTCGCATGCACTGCATCTCCAAGCAGTGGGATTGGCAGCATTGCAGCGCAGCATCGTGCTGCACACAGCCTACTTGATGAGGGTTTCAGCATTTTTCATCCATGTAAGTGTTGACGATCTTCAAGGCCCTGTGGTTTTCATGGAGGTGTGTTCTGCAGCTGGTGGAAGCATGTTGTTCCCTGCTGCAGTAAGCTTTGTGTCTTTTTTTGGGTTGTAGGCAGGACACTCAAAGCGCTCAGCTACATCCCTGTGGGGCCGATAAGCTCCAGCAGCCGGCCAAAAGAAAAGTTGGCGTGTCCAGACACGCTCGACATTTTCTAAGGACAGTTGGTAGCGCTCACAAGAAAGCACGCCCATTACATTTGCTGTGAGGTTGATTAAGAGGTGCTCGATGTATCCCACTTCCTCAAGTGCTCAAGCCCCAGCATTTGCATACAGATGTACATTTTGTTCCAGACATTGAGCAGGAGATTTGCGTAGATGTTATTGCATTTGTTTTCCTGCTGCGTTTCCTCCTCTTTTATGAATTTGCTTACCAATTACTTGACCTGTAGGATCTTGACCGGTAATTTCTTAATTCACCCTTACAGCCCCAGTCCAGACATGTTCAGAGCCGAGTCTTGGCACTGCTGCCATTTGTACCAGGTTTTAATCAGCTGCAAGACATTTGCCGCTGCCACCAAGGAGCTTTAAACAATCCAAAAGCTTTAAAACTTAATCTCATATCACAAGCAGAACTTACATAAAGTCAATGGTTAAATATTAATCTAAGACAAGATCTCTAGCGTTTCCCCTTCTGCTTCTGACAAAAGCGACCAAAGGAGAGCTGTATATTTTATGTTACATCCCCAAAGCTCAGTTAAAGAAAATGAAGGTTGCAAAACCAAGCGCTGAAAACGTAAGAAAATGTCAGAGCAACTTCTCCTCCCCTTCTCTCCCCCTGCGTTACGTGGCTGCACTATGATGTAGTTCCATATTTTGTGATCATGTCCTGCTTTCTTCCCGTGAGGCCCAAGCCTCACGCAATGATTGGACTGTTGTTGAATGTTTCTTTTTATCCCCTCATCCAGCACGTGGCCCCAGGCCATATTCTTCAAATTCCATCCAAACACCACAATTATTAGCTCCCTCCTGGGCATTCTTATCATGTTCTCGCCAGTACATCTCCCAGACATTCACAGATTCATCTTTACCCCTTTTTCCACCCCTGGTGAGCATCAGTGTCATCCTCCTTGTATTAACAGAGGAAAACAGAGACAGAATCAGAATGATCACAACCAAGACTCGAGGCTGCATCTCTCCCGTGCCTCCCTTAATGAGCAGGTAGGGAAAGACCTCGTGTGTTTCTCATACCTTTCCTCCTTTGGGAAAAAGCATTGTCAGCAGATCTATCCCAGCAGCACTCGTGCCAGAAAGCAGCTGAAAGACAAGGCTACAGTCTTCAAGAAACTGAGCAGGCAGCGTGAAGTTTAAATGAGCAAAAAGCCTGACAACGGTAGAGAGGCACTCAGAGCGTTTGTCCTTCGTGCATGCAACTGGAGGTGGTTTCCTATTACGAATAGGAAGACTTCCTATTATGTTTATGCTACAAAAATCTTTTATCCCCTCATCACATCATTGTTTGAGTACCAAAGACTGGAACTGGAGATGACAGAAGTGCAGAGCTGTTCGTGCTCTGTATGTTTTCTTCCCCACTCACAACTGAAGCCTGTTGAGGTTTATCCTTCAGTTTCCTCAAACACTTCAAACTGTAAAACATCGCAGCTAGAGCGAAGAGGGAAGTCATCTAGCAGCCTTGCGTTAGCCACCAGCTAAACAGTTTGGCATAATTACAAGGCTATTGTTATACGAGGAGCAAGGCAGGCAGGCCTGACCGAGTGGCGAGCCCACACTGCTCCAGACCATAAGCTAAAGGCTTTTAAAGCAGGAACTGATTCAGACAATGTTTAAGGCCATTTCTTTCTCCTCCTTACAGTCCCCGCTGATCTGTTTCTGTCCTATAATAAGTTTAGCCCAGCAATCACTACGCAATGCTCGAGCAGGCTGTTGTGAGGGAACAGGTACTCTGCTGACGTGAATAATCCAGCAGCCAGCCCCAGCCTGGTGATTTTTCAGAAGAGAAAAGCAAGGCAGCAGCTTTTTTGCAAGCCCCTCTTCCTCTCGGGGCCTCGCTTTTTCCTCCAACCTTTGTCTCCTATTCCTTTATTTTCACAAACGCTGCGGGGCAGGGTTTCCCTGCCTCCTGTTTGCCCAGGGCTTAGCACAATGGCTGACCTGTCAAGCACCCAGAGGAGACCCGAGGACCCTGCGCACGCTTCCTTGTCGCTCAGCCCACACCCCGGTTGCCTGCAGCCCTGCACGGACACCATGACTCCACATACAGCCTCTGCTGCCTTGGTTCACACCGTATATTTTGCAACACACACCACAACACTCGTAACCAGACAAGGGAGTTTCTACACTAGGTGGCTAAAGAGAGCCACGCCAGTTCAGAGCACAGTTTTCACTTCCACCTCTTCACATCAGAAAATGCTGTGCATTTCCACGATCGGAGTGTGGGAGCTTGAGGTACTTCTGCCTTCAGAGGACACACCGGAGAAGCCAGGCATCAAGACAGCCTGGGTTCATCAGACTGTGTATGAATCCAGCCTGGCGTAGCTTGGAGCACAAACTGTGCCACAGCCTGGAAGAGCAGAAAGCGTTCCCTTTGGCTGCCAAATAAAAGAGACAATTTGGAAGAAAAAAAAAAAGACAAGAAACAAAAGCAACCCCACTGATGCCAGATTCCACTCCTGGCTCAAGAGTGGTCTGAGGGACAGTTTGCAAGCTCAGCACAAATCCTTCCAAGAAGGGTGTGCTTAAGTCTCAAAGCCAGTTCAACACAAGTAGGCAGGCTAATCTCAGCTGTACTGAAAACCAACAGATTTCTCTAAGTGTAAGAAGAGATGGGTCAAACAAACATGTAAAGTTAAAAGGCCCTGGATTATTAAAAACTGAGGCAATGTGTGACCTGGCAGGATTTTAATCGTCCCCTTATAACTTCAGCAGAAAATCATGTGTCTAAATTTCACTCAAAATAAGCAGATCAGGAGCAATAAAATGAAGTTGAAGCTGGAAGTCATGCGATGGCAAAAGAGTCTTCTTACACACTTGTACTAGGCTCTGCTTCCACTTCGTGGGAGTGAAAAGAAGGGATGCTGGTGAGGAGGCAAGCCCTGACCTTCCCTCCCCACTGTAAGCTGCCAGAAATTGCTCTGGGGGCTCTGGAGTTAAGTCACTTAATGTGTTTTTTCCCCTCGTCCCATTACAGAGTTGCTTATTTTTCCCATAGCACTCCTATTTGTAGTTGCTATGACAATTAATTTGCAGCATCATTTATACACAGACTGTCTGCAGAGATCAAGAAACCGACTTCCTTCTTTCCCAGGTTTTAATAAGCTTATGCCTCGAGAAGGGAAATTACATTCAGTCCTGCAGCTTACCAGCACTAGCAGGCTAGTCGGATGCTCTAATCCATCTCTGGTGCAATATCGTCCTCAGGCACGTGCGTAGCTCACAACCCGGCCATTACAGAGTGGGAACGAACCTACCAGACAAACCAGCATCAGTAAATAAGGAGCACTTGAGGCTGTCCTACATTCCCCCTTCAGCACGTGGAAGCAATTGGAGGGAGTTTGCAGCTTAACACAGAGGGACACTGAGCAAATTGGGAAAAATCCAAATAGGATTTGGGGTTGCATGCTGTCTGATTAAGAGGCAGGGAGGGTCAGTGCCATTGCTTGCTTTTAACACAGCATCTTGAGGACGTGCGTTGCTTCCCCTGAACACATTAGTCCCTAAGCAGAGGGTGGCTGTGTTCAGGGGCAGTGAGATGCACACTCTCTGTGGTCACTTCTTCCCCAAACCTAAACAACTCCTCAAGAGCCAAGTCCTCCAGCAAGGGCTATAAACACCAACCACATCTTATCCTTCAAACTACCCAGAAGGGCTCTTATCTGGACACTAGGAAACCCACAAATAATTATTTAAATCCAGATTTGGGGAAAGGAAGCAAATAGCAATGCACATGTCCTCTAGTTTATAAATCAAGCGGATCCCAAGAGACACTCAAATCGTCCTTCTGCTGACACTGCCCAGCTATCAAGTGCCTGCAATTCCCAGCCACCCAGCTCACAACCCCAAAAGCTCTAGGGACAGAGATGTTGGGCACCCTTCCTGCAGCAGGCAGCCACCAGCCTCCCACAGCTGGAAATTCAGGGGGTCCACCGCAGTGCTTCATTTCTGAGTCTGACCTCTCTTCTGCCCTCACTTACACAGGACATCAGTGCTGCAAGAGCTCCAACCATACCATAATATCCATAATCTTAGCATTAGACCCACAGCAACGTGTTTGCAATCATCCCAGTGCCGATCTGATAAACTAATACTTTATGGAAACAATTACATCCCGTTTGCACAGCCTTACATTAACGTCCTCCAAAGGATTAGAGCGCTTCTTCTCTCTCTGTCCTAAAAAAAGTCATTCAAAATAGAAAAAGAAACTGGATATTAGCTGGCTCAGCAGGGGGAATCACTTGACATTCCTCAGTTAGAGGAGAGAGAAAGAGTTTTTCTGTAAACCAGAGGGGATGATTGTGGAGCTAGTTCATGTTTGGGTATATCCTGGTGTCTTCATGCAGTAACCTGTGCTGGAAACGCTCTAGCCCAAAGACACCACCCTTCATAAATCAGCCATATAGCTGCGGGGACAGCCCACAGACTTCCCTGGAGATTTATAATCTCCCTATTATCAAATCATCCATAGGTAGGCAAGAGCTAAGTGAGTACAATACCACGTTGTTCCCTTCTGCGCTGACAATCTCATCAGTTTATGTTCTTCCATGGGCTGGCTCCGGAGTAAGTGCACAAAAATCCCATTGATCAGCTGGCCAAACCACCAGGTCAAACCTAAGGGCCTTGTTTAGGGCCATCTTTGTCCCCTTTGCTGGTTTTATTTTGTTTATCTCCTGCACCTGGGTTAATTACTGCAATTGAGTGATTCAGCTCGTGTAATGGGATGTAAATGAGGGAGGAAAAAAGGAAGGGGAAAGACCTGGGTGGGCTGCAGAGGCAGTAGGAAAAGCAAGTCCAGCTGCATCCTGCAGAAACCCAGGTCAGCTGAAAAGTATAATATGCACTTAAAAAGTTAATGGAGCACATTGAATGGCAGAGTTTAGATTGTTAGGGGGTTTGGGTGAGTGCTGGGGTGAGTCTCAGCAGCCCTGGCAGCATCCTGCTGGGATGGGGCTGGGGCAGCGTCCTGCCACCTGGTAGTCTCTGGCTGTGGTCAGCCTGTATCCGATACCAGAAGTGACAAGGGCAGCTGACAGAGCTCCTGCCTAGGTGTTTATTATCAAGCACAAGCAAAGTTAGCAGTGACCCGGCTCTCTTTTCAGAATTAACACCCAAGCACACCCTCGGTGCTGCATGGATCAGAAAGAAATCTGCTCTGAAAGTTGTTTAGTGGAGGCGGAGCGGTTTGTTGTGCTCACCTTTCTTGGCAGGGTTGACAAGCCTGCTGTTTGGGCTCTTCTCTGAGCAAGTCACTGCCCAGCGTTCATTTCTTTATTCAGCATTGGTCTACCTTACTGTGCAAAGCCACTGACAGCCCGCCCAGCAAAGCTCAGCCTCTCAGCCTATTCACACCACCATAAAGTGCAGAAGTCCCCAAGTAAAAAGCATTATGGCTTCTGGAAATGAAGCTGGCCTTAGGTGACATCTTCCATGTCACAGAGCTCCCTGGCCACTGGACCAGACACACAGCAATTGCTTGAAGTGCAACAACTGCTTCCACAGAAAATAAGTTAATTCTTCTCCTCCCTTCACTTCTGAAATAGCACACACAGCCACAGGGTAGCACTGGCACCAATACAGTCCTCACCCTAAAATTAACTTAGAGCAACCATTTCAGAAAGGCAGGAAGGCAGCACACCCTTTAGCAACATCAAGTAGTCCTCATCCCAAACGTGGAGAGACCTAAAATAGAATTTTCCCTATTCTAAGGACTTAGGGAGAGACACCTTTTCTATGAAACCATCCTCTCACTTAGCACAGTTGAATGAAACTCACTGACTGCCCTGTCAGGGTCGTAGTGGATGGTAGGGATGAAGTCAAAAAGTTTTTAATATTTGAAATTTCACTAATAAAACAACATTTTAAGATGCCTATTTTTAAAACAAACAAAAAGAGTAATTTTGCTAGTGATTTTGAAAAGTAACTGCAGTTAAAATCTCCTTGGAAATACAATGGCTTGCATTTCCAAACTTCCTTTTTGGAGAAACCCATGCTTGTAGAGTCCTGATATTGCGTGCTGGCTCTTGCTGCTATGTCGGGCTAAGACAGTCTCCTCTTTTCAATCAGCACTTACAACAAGATATGGACAGATGCCCAGAAAGACCTCGACATCCAGCTCCAGATGGAGAGAGAACAGTTCCTCCAGCCAGAGAAGGACCGCGTGAAAGTGTTCAAGATGTTAGCTTCTTCCTACATCAAATACATGCGGATCTTCCGCAACTTGGAGGAGGCGCACGACGGACTTGTTCACCAGCAGAAACGGGCAGCGATCCGGCAAGTGCTGGATGGCGTGATTGGCCGCATCCTGGAGATGAAGAAGGAGATGGTGGCGCTGGAAAACTCCGAGTTTCATTACATCGATAACATCCTAGAAGATCTAAAGCTCCTCCCGGTAGGTCTACCTCTGTACTGAGCAATTCCACAGGAACTCTGCCTACCCTGTATTTGAAGGAGAGTCTCATTTACTCGCTGTATATGAAGTCGCACCAAGTGATTTAGCTTCTTGGATGTTCAGTCGTGTACAGTAATCAGTAATTATGGCATGGTTATTAAGGATCAGAGTGCGTTCAGTCTGTGATGAACTTTATGTACTGGAGCAAGATTTTAAGTTGATCTGCCTGATCGGTATGTTGTATTTGTGCTTATCAGTAGCAGCACAGGCTCTGGAGGTCTTGCTCTTGCACGTATCCTAACATAAAGTCATATTAGCTTAGACAGCTTCGGCGTGAACAACGAAAATGACTCTACCTGATTTTACAGTGGGATTAGACAGAAATGGACAATTGATAACTAAGGTACAGCCTGTTTCAGTCTGCCCTTTGCTTCACTCTGAAGCAGCCTGGTCCCAGGCCTCTTCCAGAAGCTACAGGTAGTGCTAAAAGTTGCATAATTTGTCCCAGTACTTCGTAGTACAATGGACTTTTAAAATGAGTACTAGAATGAGAGATCTGAAACCAGGCTCTTACTGTAAAGGAGGCAGGAGCTGGGAGCATCTTCAACATCCAGGGCTCAGGACTGCCTGAGCTAGAAGCAGCCCCGACATACAGCCTGCTAAACCAGATGAGTCTGACAATAAGGCACAGTCTGGAAGTTGTGCTTTAAAAGCAGGATGAAAAACGATCTGTTAAAAGATATCTACTTCTCTCGCAGACAGCTCCACCTATTGTCAAATTTAGGTACCGCTGGTAACAGCATTGCTGAAGAAAAAAGTCGAAACTTAAGTTACTTCGGTTTTCTGGATCTCAGCTATAACACGAGATAAATTGCCTAATATCATTAGGGAATTATTTCGAGATTTGCAGACGTATTACTGTTTGCAATTGCATGTGTATTTCATTCCGCAAATTTAGGAAGTAATTGCCAAGAATTTCAACCAACTATTTACCTTCTCTTTTAATCATAACAGAGAATTATTTTAAACTATGAGAAGGCATAGTGGGGATGCAAACACACCTCTGGGGAAACTGATCCTTCAAATCATATTTTGAAATTGCTAAGGATTGCTGTTTTCATGAGTTATCAGTAAATCCACCTGCAGGAAGAAGTTGGCAAGTCTGAAAAGTAATGCTTCACATCTAGTAAAAAACAAGCATAAATTCAAATTCCTGAGCCACACCTTAAACTGAAGAAGGCCTGAAATAGCTTCCTACTACAAAAATAGAAAAAAAGCCCCGAAGAATTTTTGGACTTTTTCAAAAAACACATTGTTTTCCGCAATAGATAGAAATACAGACCTGATTAAATTTTCTTATAATCACATATTCTTGGTTCCAAAACAAAATCATTGGCCAGAACTTGAAAAATAACTTAAAATTCTTAAAGAACATTTCCAGAAAGGCTGTCTCTAGTTCTTTCTTTCAACATATTATTACGGGCTAAAAACCAGCATGGTTATCAGCAGAGAGCAGAACAGAGATGCTAACTCTCATTTCATACCTCATGGCTGATGTTGCAGAGTGCTTCCTCTACTTTTTGCTGCATTACTGAGGCCAGCTGGGGTGAAGTTTCATCTTTCTCTAGTTCTGTGTCTCATGTTTTTTTATGGTTGCCTTCCAACACTCAGTGACTCCATTTATTAGGGTAATTGTAAAGGTATTTGGATACACAAATCCCATGTGGAGCTGGGAGTGGCTAGAAAGCTGTCAATTTGACTTGAGGATAAACATTGCAAGCCTAACCTTTCAGTGTTGGGCCCCAAAAAGAGATTATTAAGAAGAGCAGTCTCTACTCCCCACCTCTGCCAGCCCCAGTGTTATGGCTTTGATCTCATCTTTCCAGTCAGTAAAAGTCACAATCCAGAATTACTGGTGATTAAAGCCCAGGTTAGATACCAGAGATACTCATCAACCCTGCACTGACTGCCTTGCACTGCTACCTGGCAGTGTAACAGCTGTCCCATCCTATGCGGGGGCGTCCAGACAAACCACTTGATTTCTCGTACCTAAAGCCAGATGGATTTTTAATCCCTTCCTAGAGCAATTTGCACTCTTAACGTACAATATATAATCATTTCCATCAACAGTTGAAATGCTAGAAAATGCAAACAGGGACCTTAACAAGACAAATATTTAGAAACTTCAGCAGACCAGACCTCTGCATTGATAAAATCAATAGAGATAAGCACAATCCTACTTGGAGGCTTTCTTGTGCTACCATAATAGGGATGCCCCGTTCTGCACAGTGTGCAGAGGTGGTTATTAGTAATGAAATGGGTAAGTTGGCAGTTTGCAGGAGCTGTTTTCATTGTCCATAACCTTCCTGGCAAACTCTTGCTCTAGAAATTGGAAAACCATCGAGTTTGCAAGCCGCACATTTACCCTGTGCCCAGGAGCTTTCACTGTCCTTCGCAATCAGCACAGTTCTCCTGCTTTTGCTCACTGTATCTGTCCACAGCAGATTGAGGCTGCAGAGGATCAAGTCAGAGGTCTGCCCTGAGCAGGTCAAAGCCCACCAGTTCCCCCAGAAGACAGTGCAGAAATCAGTGGTAGTGCAACATCAAGTCTTGTACCTGTCAATCTCTCTGGGCAAAAGGACCTGGGGACATTATTGTGGAACTTGATTTTGCAACTCCTGATGAGTAGTAGCGTGGCAGGATAACTGCCTGTTTCCCCTCATCCCTTCTTCTGTCCTTCAGGGTGAATCATTTGCTTCAGATGTCTGGATGTTCCTGAAATACTGCATAGGGAAAACGGCACCAGTATGAACCAGACCTATTAAATATAGGTCTTGCCCTCCATCCCCAAAGAACTATACTTGGCAGTAACTATTTCTGAAGAATTGTCTCCAGCCTTCAATACAAAGATCAGGTGATGCTGCTCTGCAGCATCTTAGTGTCTAGGGTGTTTTTTGTCTACCTGCCTGTCTGTCATTTCTTTCATTTCTCAACAGTAAAATTCTACAGGAGCCAATTTGGCAGAAAAGTGAATCAGTTACATCTTTTTAATGATGGAAATGAATAGACAGCCACTTCTAATTGAGCCTGATGTTGAGAAGTGACTGAGATATCACAGTCACAGACAGTGCAGAAATACCTGTACACAAACAGAATTCTGTGCTTTGGTTCTTTGTAATGGTTCCAAAAAATGCAAGAGAACCGATCTATTTTTCATGTTGATTAAAAAAGAAGTGGGATGATCACACAGCCAGAGGTATTCAATTTAGTGGAAATCATGTTTAAATTACTGGCAACCATGCCAAATGTTTCAACAGTTTCATAATATAATTGAGCCATTATAAAAAGAAAGATTTCTGGGCTGCCATGGTTCAGAAACTGGGTTGATTTATTTGTTGTTGTTGAATTAGGTCTTAAGTAATTGCAAAGTAACAGCTCGGCAGCTGTTACAGAGGTCAAATTCCCTAACACTCCAAAAAAATTCAATAATCTCAGTCCAATTTAATTGCTTTGTAAAGGTGTTCAATTAATAAGTAATGTGATTTTAATGCAGTTCTAAAAAAGCATCTCATGACTATTTCTTCCCGTAGGAAGACATAGAAATACCTATCCCAAGGTATTTCATTAAAGAAAACCTGGAAGTCTTGCAGCAGAGAGAGAAAATGCTTGATGAGATTTTATGTGAAGCTGGATTGCAAACACAGGTAAGCTTCCCATGTATTTGCACAATAACATGCTTAACTTTTTTAGTTTATAGCCACACATGTCTGAGCACATAAGCCACTGAAGTGAAAAGTATTTTTATCGTAGTTCGGAAGTAAAAGTCTGCTTACAGATAAGACATACATAAAAAGTAACCTTAAATTTTCATGTGTAGTAATACCCAGTCACATCTTGGGTCTAAGATTCAAGAAACGAGTCGACTCTGCTTTATGTGTGTGAGTGTCAGCGAAAGGGCAGTACGCTGGCCAAGTTTAGTAGGTGCTTTATTTACCTAGCTAACTCTCATCACATAATTCGTCCTACTGAAATCAAGTTGGGCTTAAGTTTTACTGAACCAGGATTCCTGGCTGGAACAGGCAAAACGCAGAGTTCAGGTCAGCGCAACTGTTAGTATTCAGTTGTTTATAACCTCTGAACAATGACTGCAGTCTCTTCTGTACAGCTATCGAGCTGCAGCTGCTAGGAGGAGTAGAAAATTGAGTTTTGGCAGAGCAAAAGTCATTACGGAGAAGTACATGAGTGCTCCAGTGAAGACTGTTCTGGATTTGATATACTTTTGACCTCTTGGAAATGGCGCACTGCCTGCAAGCAGTCCTCTAACCTCCTGAAATAAACAACTGTGCTTACAAGTCTGGCGACTGAGATTCATGGACTTTGTAGCTGTAAGAGACAGTCCTGATCAGGCCACTTAGTCAAACTGCTGCACTGCCCCAACCACTGAATTCTCCACAGTAATTGTGCCGTTGGGGGAAATCTGCCTCCCTGCTGCGTTACGTGGTAGTATTGATCCCACAAAGCAACCGAGGGAAGGTTCCCAGGGACAGAAGGAGACAGTCTGCAGAGGCAGAGAGCAGTCTCCCTGCTAGATTACTTTAATGGGCAGCTGCGGTCCCCCCGGCCTCCGCAGTAAATTTCTGGGTATATTCTCTGCACTTTCTAATAGTCTAGTGTTGGTCTGTGGAAATCCTCTGTTTCAGCACATTACATCCTGGAGCCTTTTTGTTTCCCACAGTTGAGCTCTCATCCCTTTTCAGCATGGCATCCATTACAGATGAGACTATCTTGTGTGCAGCCAGCTCACCTGGGAGCACCAGGCCCCGGCAGGACCCTTGCCAGGATGCCACAAGAGACACACAGGAATCAATAAACAGGAATAAAACTATCTCCTATGAACACAGTTTCAGTCCTGTGCCCAGTGCTATGCTTCCAGTTCAGTCACCGCTGTGATTTCTAGAGGGTTGTCAGCACTTACGCACGCATCATAGCAAGACACATACACTCAGGAAATCCTGCCTGCTGTGTAGCAGACAAATGTGCTCTTGAGTGTCCATGGCAGCCCCATGACAAACAGTTAAGTGTACATCCAAAACTGTGGAGTTCATCAGAGGAGTCTGCTCTGCAGATTTTCTTCTCCTGTGTATTTCCATTGCAGAAAGCCCTACTGAAAATGTGTATAGTGAGCTCCACACAGTATATATTGAAGCATTAGGTGTGAACTGTCTCCAACAGGGGGATTCATGTTAGGAAAGGACAACCATTCAGCCTTTCCGTGGGGAACATGAGGCATTAACAAGAGTCCCCAGGAGTGAGAAGGGGGAGTCCTTCTCTCCAGCTGCCCTTTTCTGACTTGTTTTTTCCTGACCCTCTTCTACCCGGGCTGGGTTGACCATGCCTGTGCCGGTTCAAAACCTGTCCTTTCATTCAACAAAAGAGCTGGAGACCCAGCAGCACACCCAGAAACCCATCTCTTCAGAAACTAGGGGAAAAATAAAGGAAGACATTCCATAGCCTAAGGAATTTTCTTTAATAGGAGAAAGCCCCATGGTTCTTTATGCTTTTTTTTTTTCAAATGGATGAAGTTTAGCAATCTGCATAAACTATATAGAGCCAACCATGTTTCCCACTATAGCATCAGGAGTTTTTTGCTTCTCAGGGGTGCTCCCCAGGGCTGCAGCCTGTCTCCTCTCCATCTTCCATTGACTCTTTTGGCTCTGCCCAGCCTAACCATCTACCTACCTGGAGTGCTATAGAAACTTCATCAACATGTCAGGTTCACCTTCACCTTAAGGTCCTCAGAAAAACGTGTGTCTCAAGACAGCAAACTTCAAAGATAGTGCAAAGTGGCATAAGAGAGGAGTCTCTGTTGTTTGTGACAGGGATGTTTTGTCTTAGAAAGTTTCCACAAAAGGTTAATTGATTGTCTCATTTGCTAACTTAGCTAGGCAATTAACAAAACACTCTGCTTTGTCATTTCATTTTTATCTGTGCCATTGAAGATACCTGTCAAGGCCATGACATTTGAAGAAGCCGTTAAAATGATCCAGGTCGCAGAGCGGGCTCGCCAGGGTCGTCGTCGAGCAGTATTCATGAAGCAAATGTACCTTGAAGAAAAGAGAAAAAGACAAACAAAACTTCAGGTACAGACTGGTCCAAACCCAGATGATGCTGCCACTCGCATTCAAAAGGTGAGATCTTTGATGTAACAACAGTTCTGGTAGAGGCAAGTGTTCTTTTCAGAACAGCAGTAGGGAGAAACAGAGCTCGTAGGGTGGGAAGCATTCTGAATGGATTGCTCTGAGGGTGTTTAGCAAGGTGAAATATATCATTTAAACCGCTTTAAAAATGAGACAGAACCCTAGATGTGAGATCAATGCAAACAGTCCTGCACTGACAATACAGGATGACTTTATAACCTACATGTTGTTTTTCCATTCTGATTTTTATGACCTCAATTGCTCTTTCTGGCACCACCTTGAAATCCAGTGCCTTTTCCTGGGGTCTCTGGGGAAAGAGTTCATCCCATATCTTGAGAAAATGAGAATGGCTTATCACAACTAAATTCCAGAAAAAGTCCTTTCACATGAATAATTCAGATAATTCAGCCAAACGAGAACAGGAATTCAGTCTAAATCTTCAGTCTAAACATTTTTTGAATCCTAGTGCTGTTGTATTAGAAGATAGATATGCCAGTATGAGGAGATAACAAACTTCAGAAATTCTTATAGAAAAATATAGCAGCTGGCAACCTGTTAAAGAGTAATAGTTTCAATTGTATATTGTGCCTTTCCTTCCTCTATTTGTTTTTTCCTGTGTCTGCCACAGTAAAGGAAGCTGTAACAAGGCCCATTTATCTCATTAGAGTTTTGTTTACAATTCAGGTTTGGCGTGGATATATCCAGCGCAAGAAAACAGAGAAAATGAGAGAAGAGGAAATGATATTTCTGGGGATGGTAAGTGATGCTGTCTAGAGAATATAAAATACCATAGTCTGTTTGTTCTTCAGACTTTTGTAATTTACCAGAAGACAATAAATTAATTTCTAAGATTCTTCCCATTTTAAAGGGGATCTCTAAGGAATACAGAACTAAGCAGAAATGATAAATGGCACGTAAGTAACCCAATTTGTCTTGAGCTGCATGCTCTTATGCTATATATACATAGTCTAATATATATGGCAGATGTGGACAGTTTAGAGTTTGCCCTAGGTTCTAGGGAATTTGATGCAGGCGTGACAGAGCAAGGGAATTTCATTAATCAGTTTTTAATTCAGAATGCCAGGACAGCTGACCTGCCTTATTCCTGAAGAATTAAAGCAGCAGTGTCTTCTCCTCACACCCTTTTGCAAGCCAATGTATATATATATATATCTCAAGAGAAGGGGAAAGGGATATTAGAACTGCTATATCACTGTGTCAGTAAGTCCGCTTAGAAATAAAGAACCTAAAAATTCCTCACATCATGCTGCAAAGGTATGGGGAAGTGAATAGTTGTCTGTGGTCAGTTAGACTGTATGGGGTGAAAGGAAAATGAAAGCACTCCTACTGATAAGACAGACAGAGGAAGGAATCTCCCACAATCTGAGAAGGTACATCTCCTCCCACCAACATCTTGTGCACCAACACCAGCACCTAGCAAGTAAGTGAGAAGGAGAATAGACACCTTAGAGTTGGTATTTTCTTCGTCCCCCACCAATTCTTTGGGTGCCTCCATTAGACACTAGTAGGCGTCAAGCCTTGCAGCTCTCTTCAACTCCAACTACAGTAGGGTGTCCCTCACACCAAGTTCTTGTAATGCTGCTGCTTAGCACCTGCCTTACAGAAACATTCATCCCTGCTCTATATTTGGTAAGTTTATTTATTGCCTCTGTTCTGTAGCTCTTAAATGATAATTTGAAAACTAATAATTTAATTTTGAATTAAAACATGCTTTCTGCTTCTCCCAGACAGTTCTGATGATTTTCTTAGCCAGCGATAGAATTACACTTAGCTAGGTTTTGGTTTTAAGAAAACCAATTGTACCTTTAGCAGACATCTGACAAACATGTATCATCAGCTAAGAATGACCTTAAAATCTTATCTTTAGGAAGTAACATGTACATTTATCTAAGTTTTAACCAAGTTAAATACAGATAAAATGTTGTGAATTGTTACCTTTAATATCTGCTAGTCATTAACAGTAAACACGGCCAGCACAGGTAACCAGAGTTTTGTGCGCTGATTCTGCCTCTGTTTAA